>NW_027325380.1:0-1496153 GCF_036924035.1 Leuresthes tenuis
CCGAACATTACCATGGACCAGATACGGAACATTACTGTGGACCAGAGACGGAACATTACCGTGGACCAAAACATTACCGTGGACCAGAACATTACTGTGAAACCGAACATTATCGTGGACCAGAGATCGAACATTACCGTGGACAGAGACAGAACATTACCGTGGACCAGAGACAGAACATTACCGTGGACCAGAAATGGAACATTACCATGAAACCGAACATTATCGTGGACCAGAGACGGAACATTACCGTGGACCAGAAATGGAACATTACCGTGAAACCGAACATTACCATGGACCAGATACGGAACATTACTGTGGACCAGAGACGGGAACATTACCGTGGACAGAACATTACCGTGAAACCGAACATTATCGTGGACCAGAAACACAACATTATCGTGGACCAGAAATGGAACATTACCGTGAAACCAGAAACACAACATTATCATGGACCAGAGACGGTACATTACCGTGAAACCGAACATTACCGTGGACCAGAGACAGAACATTACCGTGGACCAGAGACAGAACATTACCGTGAAACCGAAACAGAACATTATCGTGGACCAGAAACGGAACATTACCGTGAAACAGAAACACAACATTATCGTGGACCAGAGACGGAACATTACCGTGAAACCAAACATTATCGTGGACCAGAGATCGAACATTATCGTGGACCAGAGACAGAACATTACCGTGAAACCGAAACAGAATATTATCGTGGACCAGAAACGGAACATTATCGTGAAACCGAAACAGAACATTATCGTGGACCAGAGACAGAACATTACCGTGAAACCAAACATTATCGTGGACCAGAGATCAAACATTATCGTGGACCAGAGACAGAACATTACCGTGGACCAGAAATGGAACATTACCGTGAAACCGAACATTATCGTGGACCAGAGACGGAACATTACCGTGAAACCGAACATTATCGTCGACCAGAAATCAAACATTTTCGTGGACCAGAGACAGAACATTACCGTGGACCAGAAATGGAACATTACCGTGAAACCGAACATTACCATGGACCAGATACGGAACATTACTGTGGACCAGAGACGGAACATTACCGTGGACCAAAACATTACCGTGGACCAGAACATTACCGTGAAACCGAACATTATCGTGGACCAGAGATCGAACATTACCGTGGACCAGAGACAGAACATTACCGTGGACCAGAGACAGAACATTACCGTGGACCAGAGACAGAACATTACCATGGACCAGAGACCGAACTTTACCTTGAAACCGAACATTACCGTGGACCAGAGACAGAACATTACCATGGACCAGAGAAGGAACATTACCGTGAAACAGAACATTATCATGGACCAGAAACGGAACATTACCGTGAAACAGAAACAGAACATTATCGTGGACCAGAAACGGAACATTACCGTGAAACCGAAACAGAAGATTATCGTGGACCAGAAAAGGAAAATTATCGTGAAACAGAAACACAACATTACCGTGGACCAGAAACGGAACATTACCGTGAAACCGAAACAGAAGATTATCGTGGACCAGAGACGGAACATTATCATGGACCAGAGACAGAACATTACCGTGAAACCTAAACAGAACATTATCGTTGACCAGAAACGGAACATTATCGTGAAACCGAACATTATCGTGGACCAGAAACACAACATTATCGTGGACCAGAAATGGAACATTACCGTGAAACAGAAACACAACATTATCATGGACCAGAGACGGTACATTACCGTGAAACCGAACATTACCGTGGACCAGAGACAGAACATTACCGTGGACCAGAGACAGAACATTACCGTGAAACCGAAACAGAACATTATCGTGGACCAGAAACGGAACATTACCGTGAAACAGAAACACAACATTATCGTGGACCAGAGACGGAACATTACCGTGAAACCAAACATTATCGTGGACCAGAGATCGAACATTATCGTGGACCAGAGACAGAACATTACCGTGGACCAGAGACGGAACATTACCGTGGACCAGAGACAGAACATTACCGTGGTCCAGAGACAGAACATTACCGTGGACCAGAGACAGAACATTACCGTGAAACCGAAACAGAATATTATCGTGAACCAGAAACGGAACATTACCGTGAAACCGAAACAGAACATTATCGTGGACCAGAGACAGAACATTACTGTGGACCAGAGACCGAACTTTACCTTGAAACCGAACATTACCGTGGACCAGAGATCGAACTTTATCGTGGACTAGAGACAGAACATTACCATGGACCAAAGACAGAACATTACCGTGAAACAGAACATTATCATGGACCAGAAACGGAACATTACCGTGAAACAGAAACAGAACATTATCGTGGACCAGAAACGGAACATTACCGTGAAACCAAAACAGAACATTATCGTGGACCAGAAACGGAACATTACCATGGACCAGAGACAGAACATTACCATGGACCAGAGACAGAACATTACCGTGAAACCGAAAGAGAACATTATCGTGGACCAGAAACGGAACATTACCGTGAAACCGAAACAGAACATTATCGTGGACCAGACACGGAACATTACCGTGAAACCGAACATTATCGTGGACCAGAGATCGAACATTACCGTGGACCAGAGACAGAACATTACCGTGGACCAGAGACCGCACTTTACCTTGAAACCGAACATTACCGTGGACCAGAGACAGAACATTACCATGGACCAGAGACAGAACATTACCGTGAAACAGAACATTATCATGGACCAGAAACGGAACATTACCGTGAAACAGAAACAGAACATTATCTTGGACCAGAAACGGAACATTACCGTGAAACCGAAACAGAAGATTATCGTGGACCAGAAACGGAACATTACCGTGAAACAGAAAAACAACATTACCGTGGACCAGAGACAGAACATTACCGTGAAACCGAAACAGAACATTATCGTGGACCAGAAACGGAACATTATCGTGCACCAGAGACGGAACTTTATCAAGGACCAGAGACAGAACATTACCGTGAAACGTAAACAGAACATTATCGTTGACCAGAAACGGAACATTATCGTGAAACCGAACATTATCGTGGACCAGAAACACAACATTATCGTGGACCAGAAATGGAACATTACCGTGAAAAAGAAACACAACATTATCGTGGACCAGAGACGGAACATTACCGTGAAACCGAACATTACCGTGGACCAGAGACAGAACATTACCGTGGACCAGAGACAGAACATTACCGTGAAACCGAAACAGAACATTATCGTGGACCAGAAATGGAACATTACCGTGAAACAGAAACACAACATTATCGTGGACCAGAGACGGAACTTACCGTGAAACCAAACATTATCGTGGACCAGAGATCAAACATTATCGTGGACCAGAGACAGAACATTACCGTGGACCAGAAATGGAACATTACCGTGAAACCGAACATTATCGTGGACCAGAGACGGAACATTACCGTGAAACCGAACATTATCGTCGACCAGAAATCAAACATTTTCGTGGACCAGAGACAGAACATTACAGTGGACCAGAAATGGAACATTACCGTGAAACCGAACATTACCATGGACCAGATACGGAACATTACTGTGGACCAGAGACGGAACATTACCGTGGACCAAAACATTACCGTGGACCAGAACATTACCGTGAAACCGAACATTATCGTGGACCAGAGATCGAACATTACCGTGGACCAGAGACAGAACATTACCGTGGACCAGAGACAGAACATTACCGTGGACCAGAGACAGAACATTACCATGGACCAGAGACCGAACTTTACCTTGAAACCGAACATTACCGTGGACTAGAGACAGAACATTACCATGGACCAGAGAAGGAACATTACCGTGAAACAGAACATTATCATGGACCAGAAACGGAACATTACCGTGAAACAGAAACAGAACATTATCGTGGACCAGAAACGGAACATTACCGTGAAACCGAAACAGAAGATTATCGTGGACCAGAAACGGAACATTATCGTGATACAGAAACACAACATTACCGTGGACCAGAAACGGAACATTACCGTGAAACCGAAACAGAAGATTATCGTGGACCAGAGACGGAACATTATCATGGACCAGAGACAGAACATTACCGTGAAACCTAAACAGAACATTATCGTTGACCAGAAACGGAACATTATCGTGAAACCGAACATTATCGTGGACCAGAAACACAACATTATCGTGGACCAGAAATGGAACATTACCGTGAAACAGAAATGCAACATTATCGTGGACCAGAGACGGAACATTACCGTGAAACCGAACATTACCGTGGACCAGAGACAGAACATTACCGTGGACCAGAGACAGAACATTACCGTGAAACCGAAACAGAACATTATCGTGGACCAGAAACGGAACATTACCGTGAAACAGAAACACAACATTATCGTGGACCAGAGACGGAACATTACCGTGAAACCAAACATTATCGTGGACCAGAGATCGAACATTATCGTGGACCAGAGACAGAACATTACCGTGGACCAGAAATGGAACATTACCGTGTAACCGAATATTATCGTGGACCAGAGACGGAACATTACCGTGGACCAGAGATGGAACATTACCGTGAAACCGAACATTACCATGGACCAGATACGGAACATTACTGTGGACCAGAGACGGAACATTACCGTGGACCAGAACATTACCGTGAAACCGAACATTATCGTGGACCAGAGACCGAACATTACCGTGAAACCGAACATTACCGTGGACCAGAAACGGAACATTACCGTGAAACAGAAACACAACATTAGCGTTGACCAGAGACAGAACCTTACCGTGAAACAGAAACACAACATTATCGTGGACCTGAAACGGAACATTACCATGAAACAGAAACAGAACATTAGCGTGGACCAGAGACAGAACATTACCGTGAACCAGAGACAGAACATTACCGTGAAACAGAAACACAACATTACCGTGGACCAGAGACAGAACATTACCGTGAAACGGAAACAGAACATTACCGTGAAACCGAAACAGAACATTATCGTGAACCAGAAACGGAACATTATCATGGACCAGTGATAGAACATTATCGTGAACCAAAGACGGAACATTATCGTGGACCAGAGACGGAAAATTACCGTGAAACCGAACATTATCGTGGACCAGACACAGAACATTACCGTGGACCAGAGACAGAACATTACCATGAAACCGAAACAGAACATTATCGTGGACCAGAAACGGAACATTACCGTGAAACAGAAACAGAACGTTATCGTGGACCAGAGACGGAACATTACCGTGAAACCGAACATTATCGTGGACCAGAGATCGAACATTACCATGGACCAGAGACAGAACATTACTGTGGACCAGAGACCGAACTTTACCTTGAAACCGAACGTTACCGTGGACCAGAGACAGAACATTACCATGGACCAGAGACAGAACATTACCATGAAACAGAACATTATCATGGACCAGAAACGGAACATTACCGTGAAACAGAAACACAACATTACCGTGGACCAGAAATGGAACATTACCGTGATACCGAACATTACCATGGACCAGATACGGAACATTACTGTGGACCAGAGACGGAACATTACCGTGGACCAAAACATTACCGTGGACCAGAACATTACCGTGAAACCGAACATTATCCCGGACCAGAGATCGAACATTACCGTGGACCAGAGAAAGAACATTACCGTGGACCAGAGACAGAACATTACCGTGGACCAGAGACAGAACATTACCGTGAAACCGAAACAGAACATTATCGTGGACCAGAAACGGAACATTACCGTGAAACAGAAACACAACATTATCGTGGACCAGAGACGGAACATTACCGTGAAACCAAACATTATCGTGGACCAGAGATCGAACATTATCGTGGACCAGAGACAGAACATTACCGTGAAACCGAAACAGAATATTATCGTGGACCAGAAACGGAACATTATCGTGAAACCGAAACAGAACATTATCGTGGACCAGAGACAGAACATTACCGTGAAACCAAACATTATCGTGGACCAGAGATCAAACATTATCGTGGACCAGAGACAGAACATTACCGTGGACCAGAAATGGAACATTACCGTGAAACCGAACATTATCGTGGACCAGAGACGGAACATTACCGTGAAACCGAACATTATCGTCGACCAGAAATCAAACATTTTCGTGGACCAGAGACAGAACATTACCGTGGACCAGAAATGGAACATTACCGTGAAACCGAACATTACCATGGACCAGATACGGAACATTACTGTGGACCAGAGACGGAACATTACCGTGGACCAAAACATTACCGTGGACCAGAACATTACCGTGAAACCGAACATTATCGTGGACCAGAGATCGAACATTACCGTGGACCAGAGACAGAACATTACCGTGGACCAGAGACAGAACATTACCGTGGACCAGAGACAGAACATTACCATGGACCAGAGACCGAACTTTACCTTGAAACCGAACATTACCGTGGACCAGAGACAGAACATTACCATGGACCAGAGAAGGAACATTACCGTGAAACAGAACATTATCATGGACCAGAAACGGAACATTACCGTGAAACAGAAACAGAACATTATCGTGGACCAGAAACGGAACATTACCGTGAAACCGAAACAGAAGATTATCGTGGACCAGAAAAGGAAAATTATCGTGAAACAGAAACACAACATTACCGTGGACCAGAAACGGAACATTACCGTGAAACCGAAACAGAAGATTATCGTGGACCAGAGACGGAACATTATCATGGACCAGAGACAGAACATTACCGTGAAACCTAAACAGAACATTATCGTTGACCAGAAACGGAACATTATCGTGAAACCGAACATTATCGTGGACCAGAAACACAACATTATCGTGGACCAGAAATGGAACATTACCGTGAAACAGAAACACAACATTATCATGGACCAGAGACGGTACATTACCGTGAAACCGAACATTACCGTGGACCAGAGACAGAACATTACCGTGGACCAGAGACAGAACATTACCGTGAAACCGAAACAGAACATTATCGTGGACCAGAAACGGAACATTACCGTGAAACAGAAACACAACATTATCGTGGACCAGAGACGGAACATTACCGTGAAACCAAACATTATCGTGGACCAGAGATCGAACATTATCGTGGACCAGAGACAGAACATTACCGTGGACCAGAGACGGAACATTACCGTGGACCAGAGACAGAACATTACCGTGGTCCAGAGACAGAACATTACCGTGGACCAGAGACAGAACATTACCGTGAAACCGAAACAGAATATTATCGTGAACCAGAAACGGAACATTACCGTGAAACCGAAACAGAACATTATCGTGGACCAGAGACAGAACATTACTGTGGACCAGAGACCGAACTTTACCTTGAAACCGAACATTACCGTGGACCAGAGATCGAACTTTATCGTGGACTAGAGACAGAACATTACCATGGACCAAAGACAGAACATTACCGTGAAACAGAACATTATCATGGACCAGAAACGGAACATTACCGTGAAACAGAAACAGAACATTATCGTGGACCAGAAACGGAACATTACCGTGAAACCAAAACAGAACATTATCGTGGACCAGAAACGGAACATTACCATGGACCAGAGACAGAACATTACCATGGACCAGAGACAGAACATTACCGTGAAACCGAAAGAGAACATTATCGTGGACCAGAAACGGAACATTACCGTGAAACCGAAACAGAACATTATCGTGGACCAGACACGGAACATTACCGTGAAACCGAACATTATCGTGGACCAGAGATCGAACATTACCGTGGACCAGAGACAGAACATTACCGTGGACCAGAGACCGCACTTTACCTTGAAACCGAACATTACCGTGGACCAGAGACAGAACATTACCATGGACCAGAGACAGAACATTACCGTGAAACAGAACATTATCATGGACCAGAAACGGAACATTACCGTGAAACAGAAACAGAACATTATCTTGGACCAGAAACGGAACATTACCGTGAAACCGAAACAGAAGATTATCGTGGACCAGAAACGGAACATTACCGTGAAACAGAAAAACAACATTACCGTGGACCAGAGACAGAACATTACCGTGAAACCGAAACAGAACATTATCGTGGACCAGAAACGGAACATTATCGTGCACCAGAGACGGAACTTTATCAAGGACCAGAGACAGAACATTACCGTGAAACGTAAACAGAACATTATCGTTGACCAGAAACGGAACATTATCGTGAAACCGAACATTATCGTGGACCAGAAACACAACATTATCGTGGACCAGAAATGGAACATTACCGTGAAAAAGAAACACAACATTATCGTGGACCAGAGACGGAACATTACCGTGAAACCGAACATTACCGTGGACCAGAGACAGAACATTACCGTGGACCAGAGACAGAACATTACCGTGAAACCGAAACAGAACATTATCGTGGACCAGAAATGGAACATTACCGTGAAACAGAAACACAACATTATCGTGGACCAGAGACGGAACTTACCGTGAAACCAAACATTATCGTGGACCAGAGATCAAACATTATCGTGGACCAGAGACAGAACATTACCGTGGACCAGAAATGGAACATTACCGTGAAACCGAACATTATCGTGGACCAGAGACGGAACATTACCGTGAAACCGAACATTATCGTCGACCAGAAATCAAACATTTTCGTGGACCAGAGACAGAACATTACAGTGGACCAGAAATGGAACATTACCGTGAAACCGAACATTACCATGGACCAGATACGGAACATTACTGTGGACCAGAGACGGAACATTACCGTGGACCAAAACATTACCGTGGACCAGAACATTACCGTGAAACCGAACATTATCGTGGACCAGAGATCGAACATTACCGTGGACCAGAGACAGAACATTACCGTGGACCAGAGACAGAACATTACCGTGGACCAGAGACAGAACATTACCATGGACCAGAGACCGAACTTTACCTTGAAACCGAACATTACCGTGGACTAGAGACAGAACATTACCATGGACCAGAGAAGGAACATTACCGTGAAACAGAACATTATCATGGACCAGAAACGGAACATTACCGTGAAACAGAAACAGAACATTATCGTGGACCAGAAACGGAACATTACCGTGAAACCGAAACAGAAGATTATCGTGGACCAGAAACGGAACATTATCGTGATACAGAAACACAACATTACCGTGGACCAGAAACGGAACATTACCGTGAAACCGAAACAGAAGATTATCGTGGACCAGAGACGGAACATTATCATGGACCAGAGACAGAACATTACCGTGAAACCTAAACAGAACATTATCGTTGACCAGAAACGGAACATTATCGTGAAACCGAACATTATCGTGGACCAGAAACACAACATTATCGTGGACCAGAAATGGAACATTACCGTGAAACAGAAATGCAACATTATCGTGGACCAGAGACGGAACATTACCGTGAAACCGAACATTACCGTGGACCAGAGACAGAACATTACCGTGGACCAGAGACAGAACATTACCGTGAAACCGAAACAGAACATTATCGTGGACCAGAAACGGAACATTACCGTGAAACAGAAACACAACATTATCGTGGACCAGAGACGGAACATTACCGTGAAACCAAACATTATCGTGGACCAGAGATCGAACATTATCGTGGACCAGAGACAGAACATTACCGTGGACCAGAAATGGAACATTACCGTGTAACCGAATATTATCGTGGACCAGAGACGGAACATTACCGTGGACCAGAGATGGAACATTACCGTGAAACCGAACATTACCATGGACCAGATACGGAACATTACTGTGGACCAGAGACGGAACATTACCGTGGACCAGAACATTACCGTGAAACCGAACATTATCGTGGACCAGAGACCGAACATTACCGTGAAACCGAACATTACCGTGGACCAGAAACGGAACATTACCGTGAAACAGAAACACAACATTAGCGTTGACCAGAGACAGAACCTTACCGTGAAACAGAAACACAACATTATCGTGGACCTGAAACGGAACATTACCATGAAACAGAAACAGAACATTAGCGTGGACCAGAGACAGAACATTACCGTGAACCAGAGACAGAACATTACCGTGAAACAGAAACACAACATTACCGTGGACCAGAGACAGAACATTACCGTGAAACGGAAACAGAACATTACCGTGAAACCGAAACAGAACATTATCGTGAACCAGAAACGGAACATTATCATGGACCAGTGATAGAACATTATCGTGAACCAAAGACGGAACATTATCGTGGACCAGAGACGGAAAATTACCGTGAAACCGAACATTATCGTGGACCAGACACAGAACATTACCGTGGACCAGAGACAGAACATTACCATGAAACCGAAACAGAACATTATCGTGGACCAGAAACGGAACATTACCGTGAAACAGAAACAGAACGTTATCGTGGACCAGAGACGGAACATTACCGTGAAACCGAACATTATCGTGGACCAGAGATCGAACATTACCATGGACCAGAGACAGAACATTACTGTGGACCAGAGACCGAACTTTACCTTGAAACCGAACGTTACCGTGGACCAGAGACAGAACATTACCATGGACCAGAGACAGAACATTACCATGAAACAGAACATTATCATGGACCAGAAACGGAACATTACCGTGAAACAGAAACACAACATTACCGTGGACCAGAAATGGAACATTACCGTGATACCGAACATTACCATGGACCAGATACGGAACATTACTGTGGACCAGAGACGGAACATTACCGTGGACCAAAACATTACCGTGGACCAGAACATTACCGTGAAACCGAACATTATCCCGGACCAGAGATCGAACATTACCGTGGACCAGAGACAGAACATTACCGTGGACCAGAGACAGAACATTACCGTGGACCAGAGACAGAACATTACCATGGACCAGAGACCGAACTTTACCTTGAAACCGAACATTACCGTGGACCAGAGACAGAACATTATCATGGACCAGAGAAGGAACATTACCGTGAAACAGAACATTATCATGGACCAGAAACGGAACATTACCGTGAAACAGAAACAGAACATTATCGTGGACCAGAAACGGAACATTACCGTGAAACTGAAACAGAAGATTATCGTGGACCAGAAACGGAACATTATCGTGAAACAGAAACACAACATTACCGTGGACCAGAAACGGAACATTACCGTGAAACCGAAACAGAAGATTATCGTGGACCAGAGACGGAACATTATCATGGACCAGAGACAGAACATTACCGTGAAACCTAAACAGAACATTATCGTGGACCAGAAACACAACATTATCGTGGACCAGAAATGGAACATTACCGTGAAACAGAAACCCAACATTATCGTGGACCAGAGACGGAACATTACCGTGAAACCGAACATTACCGTGGACCAGAGACAGAACATTACCGTGGACCAGAGACAGAACATTACCGTGAAACCGAAACAGAACATTATCGTGGACCAGAAACGGAACATTACCGTGAAACAGAAACACAACATTATCGTGGACCAGAGACGGAACATTACCGTGAAACCAAACATTATCGTGGACCAGAGATCGAACATTATCGTGGACCAGAGACAGAACATTACCGTGGACCAGAAATGGAACATTACCGTGAAACCGAACATTATCGTGGACCAGAGACGGAACATTACCGTGGACCAGAAATGGAACATTACCGTGAAACCGAACATTATCGTGGACCAGAAACACAACATTATCGTGGACCAGAAATGGAACATTACCGTGAAACAGAAACACAACATTATCGTGGACCAGAGACGGAACATTACCGTGAAACCGAACATTACCATGGACCAGATACGGAACATTACTGTGGACCAGAGACGGAACATTACCGTGGACCAAAACATTACCGTGGACCAGAACATTACTGTGAAACCGAACATTATCGTGGACCAGAGATCGAACATTACCGTGGACCAGAGACAGAACATTACCGTGGACCAGAGACAGAACATTACCGTGGACCAGAAATGGAACATTACCATGAAACCGAACATTATCGTGGACCAGAGACGGAACATTACCGTGGACCAGAAATGGAACATTACCGTGAAACCGAACATTACCATGGACCAGATACGGAACATTACTGTGGACCAGAGACGGAACATTACCGTGGACCAGAACATTACCGTGAAACCGAACATTATCGTGGACCAGAGACCGAACATTACCGTGAAACCGAACATTACCGTGGACCAGAAACGGAACATTACCGTGAAACAGAAACATAACATTAGCGTGGACCAGAGACAGAACATTACCGTGAAACAGAAACATAACATTAGCGTGGACCAGAGACAGAACATTACCGTGAAACAGAAACACAACATTATCGTGGACCAGAAACGGAACATTGCCATTAAACAGAAACAGAACATTAGCGTGGACCAGAGACAGAACATTACCGTGAACCAGAGACAGAACATTACCGTGAAACAGAAACACAACATTACCGTGGACCAGAGACAGAACATTACCGTGAAACCGAAACAGAACATTATCGTGAACCAGAAACGGAACATTATCATGGACCAGTGATAGAACATTATCGTGAACCAAAGACGGAACATTATCGTGGACCAGAGACGGAACATTACCGTGAAACCGAACATTATCGTGGACCAGACACAGAACATTACCGTGGACCAGAGACAGAACATTACCATGAAACCGAAACAGAACATTATCGTGGACCAGAAACGGAACATTACCGTGAAACAGAAACAGAACGTTATCGTGGACCAGAGACGGAACATTACCGTGAAACCAAACATTATCGTGGACCAGAGATCGAACATTACCGTGGACCAGAGACAGAACATTACTGTGGACCAGAGACCGAACTTTACCTTGAAACCGAACGTTACCGTGGACCAGAGACAGAACATTACCATGGACCAGAGACAGAACATTACCATGAAACAGAACATTATCATGGACCAGAAACGGAACATTACCGTGAAACAGAAACACAACATTACCGTGGACCAGAAATGGAACAATACCGTGAAACCGAACATTACCATGGACCAGATACGGAACATTACTGTGGACCAGAGACGGAACATTACCGTGGACCAAAACATTACCGTGGACCAGATCATTACCGTGAAACCGAACATTATCGTGGACCAGACATCGAACATTACCGTGGACCAGAGACAGAACATTACCGTGGACCAGAGACAGAACATTACCGTGGACCAGAGACAGAACATTACCGTGAAACCGAAACAGAACATTATCGTGAACCAGAAACGGAACATTACCGTGAAACAGGAACACAACATTATCGTGGACCAGAGACGGAACATTACCGTGAAACCAAACATTATCGTGGACCAGAGATCGAACATTATCGTGGACCAGAGACGGAACATTACCGTGGACCAGAAATGGAACATTACCGTGAAACCGAACATTACCATGGACCAGATACGGAACATTACTGTGGACCAGAGACGGAACATTACCGTGGACCAGAACATTACCGTGAAACCGAACATTATCGTGGACCAGAGACCGAACATTACCGTGAAACCGAACATTACCGTGGACCAGAAACGGAACATTACCGTGAAACAGAAACACAACATTAGCGTGGACCAGAGACAGAACATTACCGTGAAACAGAAACACAACATTATCGTGGACCAGAAACGGAACATTACCATGAAACAGAAACAGAACACTAGCGTGGACCAGAGACAGAACATTACCGTGAACCAGAGACAGAACATTACCGTGAAACAGAAACACAACATTACCATGGACCAGAGACAGAACATTACCGTGAAACGGAAAAAGAACATTACCGTGAAACCGAAACAGAACATTATCGTGAACCAGAAACGGAACATTATCATGGACCAGTGATAGAACATTATCGTGAACCAAAGACGGAACATTATCGTGGACCATAGACGGAACATTACCGTGAAACCGAACATTATCGTGGACCAGACACAGAACATTACCGTGGACCAGAGACAGAACATTACCATGAAACCGAAACAGAACATTATCGTGGACCAGAAACGGAACATTACCGTGAAACAAAAACACAAAATTATTGTGGACCAGAAACGGAACATTACCGTGAAACAGAAACAGAACGTTATCGTGGACCAGAGACGGAACATTACCGTGAAACCGAACATTATCGTGGACCAGAGATCGAACATTACCGTGGACCAGAGACAGAACATTACTGTGGACCAGAGACCGAACTTTACCTTGAAACCGAACGTTACCGTGGACCAGAGACAGAACATTACCATGGACCAGAGACAGAACATTACCATGAAACAGAACATTATCATGGACCAGAAACGGAACATTACCGTGAAACAGAAACACAACATTATCGTGGACCAGAGAAGGAACATTACCGTGGACCAGAGACGGAACATTACCGTAAAACCGAAACAGAATATTATCGTGGACCAGAAACGGAACATTACCATGAAACAGAAACAGAACATTGTCGTGGACCAAAGACGGAACATTATCTTGGACCAGAGACGGAACATTACCGTGAAACCGAACATTATCGTGGACCAGACACAGAACATTACCGTGAAACCGAACATTATCGTGGACCAGAAACGGAACATTACCGTGGACCAGAGACGGAACATTACCGTGAAACCGAACATTATCGTGGACCAGAGATCGAACATTATCGTGGACCAGAGACAGAACATTACCGTGGACCAGAGACAGAACATTACCATGGACCAGAGACAGAACTTTACCTTGAAACCGAACATTACCGTGGACCAGAGATCGAACATTATCGTGGACCAGAGACAGAACATTACCGTGGACCAGAAATGGAACATTACCGTGAAACCGAACATTATCGTGGACCAGAGACGGAACATTACCGTGGACCAGAAATGGAACATTACCGTGAAACAGAAACACAACATTATCGTGGACCAGAGACGGAACATTACCGTGAAACCGAACATTACCATGGACCAGATACGGAACATTACTGTGGACCAGAGACGGAACATTACCGTGGACCAAAACATTACCGTGGACCAGAACATTACTGTGAAACCGAACATTATCGTGGACCAGAGATCGAACATTACCGTGGACCAGAGACAGAACATTACCGTGGACCAGAGACAGAACATTACCGTGGACCAGAAATGGAACATTACCGTGAAACCGAACATTATCGTGGACCAGAAATGGAACATTACCGTGAAACCGAACATTACCATGGACCAGATACGGAACATTACTGTGGACCAGAGACGGAACATTACCGTGGACCAGAACATTACCGTGAAACCGAACATTATCGTGGACCAGAGACCGAACATTACCGTGAAACCGAACATTACCGTGGACCAGAAACGGAACATTACCGTGAAACAGAAACACAACATTAGCGTGGACCAGAGACAGAACATTACCGTGAAACAGAAACACAACATTATCGTGGACCAGAAACGGAACATTGCCATTAAACAGAAACAGAACATTAGCGTGGACCAGAGACAGAACATTACCGTGAACCAGAGACAGAACATTACCGTGAAACAGAAACACAACATTACCGTGGACCAGAGACAGAACATTACCGTGAAACCGAAACAGAACATTATCGTGAACCAGAAACGGAACATTATCATGGACCAGTGATAGAACATTATCGTGAACCAAAGACGGAACATTATCGTGGACCAGAGACGGAACATTACCGTGACACCGAACATTATCGTGGACCAGACACAGAACATTACCGTGGACCAGAGACAGAACATTACCATGAAACCGAAACAGAACATTATCGTGGACCAGAAACGGAACATTACCGTGAAACAGAAACAGAACGTTATCGTGGACCAGAGACGGAACATTACCGTGAAACCAAACATTATCGTGGACCAGAGATCGAACATTACCGTGGACCAGAGACAGAACATTACTGTGGACCAGAGACCGAACTTTACCTTGAAACCGAACGTTACCGTGGACCAGAGACAGAACATTACCATGGACCAGAGACAGAACATTACCATGAAACAGAACATTATCATGGACCAGAAACGGAACATTACCGTGAAACAGAAACACAACATTACCGTGGACCAGAAATGGAACAATACCGTGAAACCGAACATTACCATGGACCAGATACAGAACATTACTGTGGACCAGAGACGGAACATTACCGTGGACCAAAACATTACCGTGGACCAGAACATTACCGTGAAACCGAACATTATCGTGGACCAGACATCGAACATTACCGTGGACCAGAGACAGAACATTACCGTGGACCAGAGACAGAACATTACCGTGGACCAGAGACAGAACATTACCGTGGACCAGAGACAGAACATTACCGTGAAACCGAAACAGAACATTATCGTGAACCAGAAACGGAACATTACCGTGAAACAGAAACACAACATTATCGTGGACCAGAGACGGAACATTACCGTGAAACCAAACATTATCGTGGACCAGAGATCGAACATTATCGTGGACCAGAGACAGAACATTACCGTGGACCAGAAATGGTACATTACCGTGAAACCGAACATTACCATGGACCAGATACGGAACATTACTGTGGACCAGAGACGGAACATTACCGTGGACCAGAACATTACCGTGGACCAGAAACGGAACATTACCGTGAAACAGAAACACAACATTAGCGTGGACCAGAGACAGAACATTACCGTGAAACAGAAACACAACATTATCGTGGACCAGAAACGGAACATTACCATGAAACAGAAACAGAACACTAGCGTGGACCAGAGACAGAACATTACCGTGAACCAGAGACAGAACATTACCGTGAAACAGAAACACAACATTACCATGGACCAGAGACAGAACATTACCGTGAAACGGAAAAAGAACATTACCGTGAAACCGAAACAGAACATTATCGTGAACCAGAAACGGAACATTATCATGGACCAGTGATAGAACATTATCGTGAACCAAAGACGGAACATTATCGTGGAAAAGAGACGGAACATTACCGTGAAACCGAACATTATCGTGGACCAGACACAGAACATTACCGTGGACCAGAGACAGAACATTACCATGAAACCGAAACAGAACATTATCGTGGACCAGAAACGGAACATTACCGTGAAACAAAAACACAAAATTATCGTGGACCAGAAACGGAACATTACCGTGAAACAGAAACAGAACGTTATCGTGGACCAGAGACGGAACATTACCGTGAAACCGAACATTATCGTGGACCAGAGATCGAACATTACCGTGGACCAGAGACAGAACATTACTGTGGACCAGAGACCGAACTTTACCTTGAAACCGAACGTTACCGTGGACCAGAGACAGAACATTACCATGGACCAGAGACAGAACATTACCATGAAACAGAACATTATCATGGACCAGAAACGGAACATTACCGTGAAACAGAAACACAACATTATCGTGGACCAGAGAAGGAACATTACCGTGGACCAGAGACGGAACATTACCGTGAAACCGAAACAGAATATTATCGTGGACCAGAAACGGAACATTACCGTGAAACCGAAACACAAAATTATCGTGGACCAGAAACGGAACATTACCATGAAACAGAAACAGAACATTGTCGTGGACCAAAGACGGAACATTATCTTGGACCAGAGACGGAACATTACCGTGAAACCGAACATTATCGTGGACCAGACACAGAACATTACCGTGAAACCGAACATTATCGTGGACCAGAAACGGAACATTACCGTGGACCAGAGACGGAACATTACCGTGAAACCGAACATTATCGTGGACCAGAGATCGAACATTATCGTGGACCAGAGACAGAACATTACCGTGGACCAGAGACAGAACATTACCGTGGACCAGAGACAGAACATTACCGTGGACCAGAGACAGAACATTACCGTGGACCAGAGACAGAACATTACCGTGAAACCGAAACAGAACATTATCGTGAACCAGAAACGGAACATTACCGTGAAACAGAAACACAACATTATCGTGGACCAGAGACGGAACATTACCGTGAAACCAAACATTATCGTGGACCAGAGATCGAACATTATCGTGGACCAGAGACAGAACATTACCGTGGACCAGAAATGGTACATTACCGTGAAACCGAACATTACCATGGACCAGATACGGAACATTACTGTGGACCAGAGACGGAACATTACCGTGGACCAGAACATTACCGTGGACCAGAAACGGAACATTACCGTGAAACAGAAACACAACATTAGCGTGGACCAGAGACAGAACATTACCGTGAAACAGAAACACAACATTATCGTGGACCAGAAACGGAACATTACCATGAAACAGAAACAGAACACTAGCGTGGACCAGAGACAGAACATTACCGTGAACCAGAGACAGAACATTACCGTGAAACAGAAACACAACATTACCATGGACCAGAGACAGAACATTACCGTGAAACGGAAAAAGAACATTACCGTGAAACCGAAACAGAACATTATCGTGAACCAGAAACGGAACATTATCATGGACCAGTGATAGAACATTATCGTGAACCAAAGACGGAACATTATCGTGGAAAAGAGACGGAACATTACCGTGAAACCGAACATTATCGTGGACCAGACACAGAACATTACCGTGGACCAGAGACAGAACATTACCATGAAACCGAAACAGAACATTATCGTGGACCAGAAACGGAACATTACCGTGAAACAAAAACACAAAATTATCGTGGACCAGAAACGGAACATTACCGTGAAACAGAAACAGAACGTTATCGTGGACCAGAGACGGAACATTACCGTGAAACCGAACATTATCGTGGACCAGAGATCGAACATTACCGTGGACCAGAGACAGAACATTACTGTGGACCAGAGACCGAACTTTACCTTGAAACCGAACGTTACCGTGGACCAGAGACAGAACATTACCATGGACCAGAGACAGAACATTACCATGAAACAGAACATTATCATGGACCAGAAACGGAACATTACCGTGAAACAGAAACACAACATTATCGTGGACCAGAGAAGGAACATTACCGTGGACCAGAGACGGAACATTACCGTGAAACCGAAACAGAATATTATCGTGGACCAGAAACGGAACATTACCGTGAAACCGAAACACAAAATTATCGTGGACCAGAAACGGAACATTACCATGAAACAGAAACAGAACATTGTCGTGGACCAAAGACGGAACATTATCTTGGACCAGAGACGGAACATTACCGTGAAACCGAACATTATCGTGGACCAGACACAGAACATTACCGTGAAACCGAACATTATCGTGGACCAGAAACGGAACATTACCGTGGACCAGAGACGGAACATTACCGTGAAACCGAACATTATCGTGGACCAGAGATCGAACATTATCGTGGACCAGAGACAGAACATTACCGTGGACCAGAGACAGAACATTACCGTGGACCAGAGACAGAACTTTACCTTGAAACCGAACATTACCGTGGACCAGAAACAGAACAATACCATGGACCAGAGACAGAACATTACCGTGAAACAGAACATTATCATGGACCAGAAACGGAACATTACCGTGAAACAGAAACACAACATTATCGTGGACCAGAGACGGAACATTACCTAGACCAGAGACGGAACATTACCGTGAAACCGAAACCGAACATTATCGTGGACCAGAAACGGAACATTACCGTGAAACCGAAACAGAACATTATCGTGGACCAGACACGGAACATTACCGTTGACCAGAGACCGAACTTTACCTTGAAACCGAACATTACCGTGGACCAGAGACAGAACATTACCGGGAAACCGAACATTATCGTGGACCAGAGATCAAACATTACCGTGGACCAGAGACACAATATTACCGTGGACCAGAGACAGAACATTACCGTGGACCAGAGACGGAACATTACCGTGGACCAGAGACACAAAATTATCGTGGACCACAGACGGAACATTACCGTGAAACCGAACATTATCGTGGACCAGAGATCGAACATTACCGTGGACCAGAGACAGAACATTACCGTGGTCCAGAGACAGAACATTACCGTGGACCAGAGACAGAACATTACCGTGAAACCGAAACAGAATATTATCGTGGACCAGAAACGGAACATTACCGTGAAACCGAAACAGAACATTATCGTGGACCAGAGACAGAACATTACTGTGGACCAGAGACCGAACTTTACCTTGAAACCGAACATTACCGTGGACCAGAGATCGAACTTTATCGTGGACCAGAGACAGAACATTACCATGGACCAAAGACAGAACATTACCGTGAAACAGAACATTATCATGGACCAGAAACGGAACATTACCGTGAAACAGAAACAGAACATTATCGTGGACCAGAAACGGAACATTACCGTGAAACCAAAACAGAACATTATCGTGGACCAGAAACGGAACATTACCATGGACCAGAGACAGAACATTACCATGGACCAGAGACAGAACATTATCGTGAAACAGAACATTATCATGGACCAGAAACGGAACATTACCGTGAAACAGAAACAGAACATTATCGTGGACCAGAAACGGAACATTACCGTGAAACCGAAACAGAACATTATCGTGGACCAGAAACGGAACATTACCGTGATACAGAAACAGAACATTATCGTGGACCAGAGACAGAACATTACCGTGAAACCGAACATTATCGTGGACCAGAGATCGAACATTACCGTGGACCATAGACAGAACATTACCGTGGTCCAGAGACAGAACATTACCGTGGACCAGAGACAGAACATTACCGTGGACCAGAGACAGAACATTACCGTGGACCAGAGACAGAACATTATTGTGGACCAGAGACCGAACTTTACCTTGAAACCGAACATTACCGTGGACCAGAGATCGAACTTTATCGTGGACCAGAGACAGAACATTACCATGGACCAGAGACAGAACATTACCGTGAAACAGAACATTATCACGGACCAGAAACGGAACATTACCGTGAAACAGAAACAGAACATTATCGTGGACCAGAAACGGAACATTACCGTGAAACCGAAACAGAACATTATCGTGGACCAGAAACGGAACATTACCATGGACCAGAGACAGAACATTACCATGGACCAGAGACAGAACATTACCGTGAAACAGAACATTATCATGGACCAGAAACGGAACATTACCGTGAAACAGAAACAGAACATTATCGTGGACCAGAAACGGAACATTACCGTGAAACCGAAACAGAACATTATCGTGGACCAGAAACGGAACATTACCATGGACCAGAGACAGAACATTACCTTGAAACCAAAACAGAACATTATCGTGGACCAGAAACGGAACATTGTCGTGGACCAGAAACGGAACATTATCGTGGACCAGAGACAGAACATTACCGTGAAACCGAAACAGAACATTATCGTGGACCAGAACCGGAACATTATCGTGGACCAGAGACAGAACATTATCGTTGATCAGAGACAGAACATTATCGTGGACCAGAGACGGAACATTATCATGGACCAGAGACAGAACATTACCATGAAACCTAAACAGAACATTATCGTGGACCAGAAACGGAACATTATCGTGAAACCGAACATTATCGTGGACCAGAAACACAACATAATCGTGGACCAGAGAGAGAACATTACCTTGAAACCAAAACAAAACATTATCGTGGACCAGAAACGGACCATTATCGTGGACCAGAAACGGAACATTATCGTGGACCAGAGACGGAACTTTATCGAGGACCAGAGACAGAACATTACCGTGAAACCGAAACAGAACATTATCGTGGACCAGAACCGGAACATTACCGTGGACCAGAGACAGAACATTACCGTGGACCAGAGACAGAACATTACCGTGGACCAGAGACAGAACATTATTGTGGACCAGAGACCGAACTTTACCTTGAAACCGAACATTACCGTGGACCAGAGATCGAACTTTATCGTGGACCAGAGACAGAACATTACCATGGACCAGAGACAGAACATTACCGTGAAACAGAACATTATCACGGACCAGAAACGGAACATTACCGTGAAACAGAAACAGAACATTATCGTGGACCAGAAACGGAACATTACCGTGAAACCGAAACAGAACATTATCGTGGACCAGAAACGGAACATTACCATGGACCAGAGTCAGAACATTACCATGGACCAGAGACAGAACATTACCGTGAAACAGAACATTATCATGGACCAGAAACGGAACATTACCGTGAAACAGAAACAGAACATTATCGTGGACCAGAAACGGAATATTACCGTGAAACCGAAACAGAACATTATCGTGGACCAGAAACGGAACATTACCATGGACCAGAGACAGAACATTACCTTGAAACCAAAACAGAACATTATCGTGGACCAGAAACGGAACATTATCGTGGACCAGAAACGGAACATTATCGTGGACCAGAGACAGAACATTACCGTGAAACCGAAACAGAACATTATCGTGGACCAGAACCGGAACATTATCGTGGACCAGAGACAGAACATTATCGTTGATCAGAGACAGAACATTATCGTGGACCAGAGACGGAACATTATCATGGACCAGAGACAGAACATTACCATGAAACCTAAACAGAACATTATCGTGGACCAGAAACGGAACATTATCGTGAAACCGAACATTATCGTGGACCAGAAACACAACATTATCGTGGACCAGAGAGAGAACATTACCTTGAAACCAAAACAAAACATTATCGTGGACCAGAAACGGACCATTATCGTGGACCAGAAACGGAACATTATCGTGGACCAGAGACGGAACTTTATCGAGGACCAGAGACAGAACATTACCGTGAAACCGAAACAGAACATTATCGTGGACCAGAACCGGAACATTATCGTGGACCAGAGACAGAACATTATCGTGGATCAGAGACAGAACATTATCGAGGACCAGAGACGGAACATTATCGTGGACCAGAGACAGAACATTACCGTGAAACAGAAACACAACATTATCGTGAACCAGAGACGGAACATTACCGTGACACCGAACATTATCGTGGACCAGAGATCGAACTTTATCCTGGACCAGAGACAGAACATTACCGTGGACCAGAAATGGAACATTACCGTGGACCAGAGACAGAACATTACTGTGGACCAGAGACCGAACTTTACCTTGAAACCGAACATTACCGTGGACCAGAGACAGAACATTACCATGGACGAGAGACAGAACATTACCATGAAACAGAACATTATCATGGACCAGAAACGGAACATTACCGTGAAACAGAAACACAACATTATTGTGGACCAGAGACGGAACATTACCGTGGACCAGAGACGGAACATTATCGTGGACCAGAGAGGGAACATTACCGTGAAACCAAAACAGAATATTATCGTGGACCAGAAACGGAACATTACCGTGAAACCAAAACAGAACATTATCATGGACCAAAAACGGAACATTATCGTGGACCAGAGACAGAACATTACCGTGAAACCGAAAGAGAACATTATCGTGGACCAAAAACGGAACATTACCGTGGACCAAAGACGGAACATTATCATGGACCAGAAACGGAACATTACCGTGAAACAGAAACACAACATTATCGTGGACCAGAGAAGGAACATTACCGTGGACCAGAGACGGAACATTACCGTGAAACCGAAACAGAATATTATCGTGGACCAGAAACGGAACATTACCGTGAAACCGAAACACAAAATTATCGTGGACCAGAAACGGAACATTACCATGAAACAGAAACAGAACATTGTCGTGGACCAAAGACGGAACATTATCTTGGACCAGAGACGGAACATTACCGTGAAACCGAACATTATCGTGGACCAGACACAGAACATTACCGTGAAACCGAACATTATCGTGGACCAGAAACGGAACATTACCGTGGACCAGAGACGGAACATTACCGTGAAACCGAACATTATCGTGGACCAGAGATCGAACATTATCGTGGACCAGAGACAGAACATTACCTTGGACCAGAGACAGAACATTACCGTGGACCAGAGACAGAACTTTACCTTGAAACCGAACATTACCGTGGACCAGAAACAGAACATTACCATGGACCAGAGACAGAACATTACCGTGAAACAGAACATTATCATGGACCAGAAACGGAACATTACCGTGAAACAGAAACACAACATTATCGTGGACCAGAGACGGAACATTACCTAGACCAGAAACGGAACATTACCGTGAAACCGAAACAGAACATTATCGTGGACCAGACACGGAACATTACCGTTGACCAGAGACCGAACATTACCGTGAAACCGAACATTATCGTGGACCAGAGATCAAACATTACTGTGGACCAGAGACACAATATTACCGTGGACCAGAGACAGAACATTACCGTGGACCAGAGACGGAACATTACCGTGGACCAGAGACAGAACATTATCGTGGACCACAGACGGAACATTACCGTGAAACCGAACATTATCGTGGACCAGAGATCGAACATTACCGTGGACCAGAGACAGAACATTACCGTGGTCCAGAGACAGAACATTACCGTGGACCAGAGACAGAACATTACCGTGAAACCGAAACAGAATATTATCGTGGACCAGAAACGGAACATTACCGTGAAACCGAAACAGAACATTATCGTGGACCAGAGACAGAACATTACTGTGGACCAGAGACCGAACTTTACCTTGAAACCGAACATTACCGTGGACCAGAGATCGAACTTTATCGTGGACCAGAGACAGAACATTACCATGAACCAAAGACAGAACATTACCGTGAAACAGAACATTATCATGGACCAGAAACGGAACATTACCGTGAAACAGAAACAGAACATTATCGTGGACCAGAAACGGAACATTACCGTGAAACCAAAACAGAACATTATCGTGGACCAGAAACGGAACATTACCATAGACCAGAGACAGAACATTACCATGGACCAGAGACAGAACATTATCGTGAAACAGAACATTATCATGGACCAGAAACGGAACATTACCGTGAAACAGAAACAGAACATTATCGTGGACCAGAAACGGAACATTACCGTGAAACCGAAACAGAACATTATCGTGGACCAGAAACGGAACATTACCGTGATACAGAAACAGAACATTATCGTGGACCACAGACAGAACATTACCGTGAAACCGAACATTATCGTGGACCAGAGATCGAACATTACCGTGGACCATAGACAGAACATTACCGTGGTCCAGAGACAGAACATTACCGTGGACCAGAGACAGAACATTACCGTGGACCAGAGACAGAACATTACCGTGGACCAGAGACAGAACATTATTGTGGACCAGAGACCGAACTTTACCTTGAAACCGAACATTACCGTGGACCAGAGATCGAACTTTATCGTGGACCAGAGACAGAACATTACCATGGACCAGAGACAGAACATTACCGTGAAACAGAACATTATCACGGACCAGAAACGGAACATTACCGTGAAACAGAAACAGAACATTATCGTGGACCAGAAACGGAACATTACCGTGAAACCGAAACAGAACATTATCGTGGACCAGAAACGGAACATTACCATGGACCAGAGTCAGAACATTACCATGGACCAGAGACAGAAAATTACCGTGAAACAGAACATTATCATGGACCAGAAACGGAACATTACCGTGAAACAGAAACAGAACATTATCGTGGACCAGAAACGGAATATTACCGTGAAACCGAAACAGAACATTATCGTGGACCAGAAACGGAACATTACCATGGACCAGAGACAGAACATTACCTTGAAACCAAAACAGAACATTATCGTGGACCAGAAACGGAACATTATCGTGGACCAGAAACGGAACATTATCGTGGACCAGAGACAGAACATTACCGTGAAACCGAAACAGAACATTATCGTGGACCAGAACCGGAACATTATCGTGGACCACAGACGGAACATTATCATGGACCAGAGACAGAACATTACCGTGAAACCTAAACAGAACATTATCGTGGACCAGAAACGGAACATTATCGTGAAACCGAACATTATCGTGGACCAGAAACACAACATTATCGTGGACCAGAGAGAGAACATTACCTTGAAACCAAAACAAAACATTATCGTGGACCAGAAACGGAACATTATCGTGGACCAGAAACGGAACATTATCGTGGACCAGAGACGGAACATTATCGAGGACCAGAGACAGAACATTACCGTGAAACCGAAACAGAACATTATCGTGGACCAGAACCGGAACATTATCGTGGACCAGAGACAGAACATTATCGTGGACCAGAGACGGAACATTATCGTGGACCAGAGACAGAACATTACCGTGAAACAGAAACACAACATTATCGTGAACCAGAGACGGAACATTACCGTGAAACCGAACATTATCGTGGACCAGAGATCGAACTTTATCCTGGACCAGAGACAGAACATTACCGTGGACCAGAAATGGAACATTACCGTGGACCAGAGACAGAACATTACTGTGGACCAGAGACCGAACTTTACCTTGAAACCGAAAATTACCGTGGACCAGAGACAGAACATTACCATGGACCAGAGACAGAACATTACCATGAAACAGAACATTATCATGGACCAGAAACGGAACATTACCGTGAAACAGAAACACAACATTATTGTGGACCAGAGACGGAACATTACCGTGGACCAGAGACGGAACATTATCGTGGACCAGAGAGGGAACATTACCGTGAAACCGAAACAGAATATTATCGTGGACCAGAAACGGAACATTACCGTGAAACCAAAACAGAACATTATCATGGACCAAAAACGGAACATTATCGTGGACCAGAGACAGAACATTACCGTGAAACCGAAAGAGAACATTATCGTGGACCAAAAACGGAACATTACCGTGGACCAAAGACGGAACATTATCATGGACCAGAAACGGAACATTACCGTGAAACAGAAACACAACATTATCGTGGACCAGAGAAGGAACATTACCGTGGACCAGAGACGGATCATTACCGTGAAACCGAAACAGAATATTATCGTTGACCAGAAACGGAACATTACCGTGAAACCGAAACACAAAATTATCGTGGACCAGAAACGGAACATTACCATGAAACAGAAACAGAACATTGTCGTGGACCAAAGACGGAACATTATCTTGGACCAGAGACGGAACATTACCGTGAAACCGAACATTATCGTGGACCAGACACAGAACATTACCGTGAAACCGAACATTATCGTGGACCAGAAACGGAACATTACCGTGGACCAGAGACGGAACATTACCGTGAAACCGAACATTATCGTGGACCAGAGATCGAACATTATCGTGGACCAGAGACAGAACTTTACCTTGAAACCGAACATTACCGTGGACCAGAAACAGAACATTACCGTGAAACAGAACATTATCATGGACCAGAAACGGAACATTACCGTGAAACAGAAACACAACATTATCGTGGACCAGAGACGGAACATTACCTAGACCAGAGACGGAACATTACCGTGAAACCGAAACAGAACATTATCGTGGACCAGACACGGAACATTACCGTGAAACTGAACATTATCGTGGACCAGAGATCGAACATTACCGTGGACCAGAGATAGAACATTACCGTTGACCAGAGACCGAACTTTACCTTGAAACCGAACATTACCGTGGACCAGAGACAGAACATTACCGTGAAACCGAACATTATCGTGGACCAGAGATCGAACATTACCGTGGACCAGAGACACAATATTACCGTGGACCAGAGACAGAACATTACCGTGGACCAGAGACGGAACATTACCGTGGACCAGAGACAGAACATTATCGTGGACCACAGACGGAACATTACCGTGAAACCGAACATTATCGTGGACCAGAGATCGAACATTACCGTGGACCAGAGACAGAACATTACCGTGAAACCGAAACAGAATATTATCGTGGACCAGAAACGGAACATTACCGTGTAACCGAAACAGAACATTATCGTGGACCAGAGACAGAACATTACTGTGGACCAGAGACAGAACATTACCATGGACCAGAGACAGAACATTATTGTGGACCAGAGACCGAACTTTACCTTGAAACCGAACATTACCGTGGACCAGAGATCGAACTTTATCGTGGACCAGAGACAGAACATTACCATGGACCAAAGACAGAACATTACCGTGAAACAGAACATTATCATGGACCAGAAACGGAACATTACCGTGAAACAGAAAAAGAACATTATCGTGGACCAGAAACGGAACATTACCGTGAAACCGAAACAGAACATTATCGTGGACCAGAAACGGAACATTACCATGGACCAGAGACAGAACATTACCATGGACCAGAGACAGAACATTATCGTGAAACAGAACATTATCATGGACCAGAAACGGAACATTACCGTGAAACAGAAACAGAACATTATCGTGGACCAGAAACGGAACATTACCGTGAAACCAAAACAGAACATTATCGTGGACCAGAAACGGAACATTACCGTGATACAGAAACAGAACATTATCGTGGACCAGAGACAGAACATTACCGTGAAACCGAACATTATCGTGGACCAGAGATCGAACATTACCGTGGACCATAGACAGAACATTACCGTGGTCCAGAGACAGAACATTACCGTGGACCAGAGACAGAACATTACCGTGAACCAGAGACAGAACATTACCGTGGACCAGAGACAGAACATTATTGTGGACCAGAGACCGAACTTTACCTTGAAACCGAAAATTACCGTGGACCAGAGATCGAACTTTATCGTGGACCAGAGACAGAACATTACCATGGACCAGAGACAGAACATTACCGTGAAACAGAACATTATCATGGACCAGAAACGGAAGATTACCGTGAAACCGAAACAGAACATTATCGTGGACCAGAAACGGAACATTACCATGGACCAGAGACAGAACATTACCATGGACCAGAGACAGAACATTACCGTGACACAGAACATTATCATGGACCAGAAACGCAACATTACCGTGAAACAGAAACAGAACATTATCGTGGACCAGAAACGGAACATTACCGTGAAACCGAAACAGAACAGTATCGTGGACCAGAAACGGAACATTACCATGGACCAGAGACAGAACATTACCTTGAAACCAAAACAGAACATTATCGTGGACCAGAAATGGAACATTATCGTGGACCAGAAACGGAACATTATCGTGGACCAGAGACAGAACATTACCGTGAAACCGAAACAGAACATTATCGTGGACCAGAACCGGAACATTATCGTGGACCAGAGACAGAACATCATCGTTGATCAGAGACAGAACATTATCGTGGACCAGAGACGGAACATTATCATGGACCAGAGACAGAACATTACCGTGAAACCTAAACAGAACATTATCGTGGACCAGAAACGGAACATTATCGTGAAACCGAACATTATCGTGGACCAGAAACACAACATTATCGTGGACCAGAGAGAGAACATTACCTTGAAACCAAAACAAAACATTATCGTGGACCAGAAACGGAACATTATCGTGGACCAGAGACGGAACATTATCGAGGACCAGAGACAGAACATTACCGTGAAACCGAAACAGAACATTATCGTGGACCAGAACCGGAACATTATCGTGGACCAGAGACAGAACATTATCGTGGATCAGAGACAGAACATTATCGTGGACCAGAGACGGAACATTATCGTGGACCAGAGACAGAACATTACCGTGAAACCTAAACAGAACATTATCGTGGACAAGAAACGGAAGATTACCGTGAAACAGAAACACAACATTATCGTGGACCAGAGACGGAACATTACCGTGAAACCGAACATTATCGTGGACCAGAGACGGAACATTATCGAGGACCAGAGACAGAACATTACCGTGAAACCGAAACAGAACATTATCGTGGACCAGAACCGGAACATTATCGTGGACCAGAGACAGAACATTATCGTGGATCAGAGACAGAACATTATCGTGGACCAGAGACGGAACATTATCGTGGACCAGAGACAGAACATTACCGTGAAACCTATACAGAACATTATCGTGGACCAGAAACGGAAGATTACCGTGAAACAGAAACACAACATTATCGTGGACCAGAAATGGAACATTACCGTGGACCAGAGACAGAACATTACTGTGGACCAGAGACACAATATTACCGTGGACCAGAGACAGAACATTACCGTGGACCAGAGACGGAACATTACCGTGGACCAGAGACAGAACATTATCGTGGACCACAGACGGAACATTACCGTGAAACCGAACATTATCGTGGACCAGAGATCGAACATTACCGTGGACCAGAGACAGAACATTACCGTGAAACCGAAACAGAATATTATCGTGGACCAGAAACGGAACATTACCGTGTAACCGAAACAGAACATTATCGTGGACCAGAGACAGAACATTACTGTGGACCAGAGACAGAACATTACCATGGACCAGAGACAGAACATTATTGTGGACCAGAGACCGAACTTTACCTTGAAACCGAACATTACCGTGGACCAGAGATCGAACTTTATCGTGGACCAGAGACAGAACATTACCATGGACCAAAGACAGAACATTACCGTGAAACAGAACATTATCATGGACCAGAAACGGAAAATTACCGTGAAACAGAAAAAGAACATTATCGTGGACCAGAAACGGAACATTACCGTGAAACCGAAACAGAACATTATCGTGGACCAGAAACGGAACATTACCATGGACCAGAGACAGAACATTACCATGGACCAGAGACAGAACATTATCGTGAAACAGAACATTATCATGGACCAGAAACGGAACATTACCGTGAAACAGAAACAGAACATTATCGTGGACCAGAAACGGAACATTACCGTGAAACCAAAACAGAACATTATCGTGGACCAGAAACGGAACATTACCGTGATACAGAAACAGAACATTATCGTGGACCAGAGACAGAACATTACCGTGAAACCGAACATTATCGTGGACCAGAGATCGAACATTACCGTGGACCATAGACAGAACATTACCGTGGTCCAGAGACAGAACATTACCGTGGACCAGAGACAGAACATTACCGTGAACCAGAGACAGAACATTACCGTGGACCAGAGACAGAACATTATTGTGGACCAGAGACCGAACTTTACCTTGAAACCGAAAATTACCGTGGACCAGAGATCGAACTTTATCGTGGACCAGAGACAGAACATTACCATGGACCAGAGACAGAACATTACCGTGAAACAGAACATTATCATGGACCAGAAACGGAAGATTACCGTGAAACCGAAACAGAACATTATCGTGGACCAGAAACGGAACATTACCATGGACCAGAGACAGAACATTACCATGGACCAGAGACAGAACATTACCGTGACACAGAACATTATCATGGACCAGAAACGCAACATTACCGTGAAACAGAAACAGAACATTATCGTGGACCAGAAACGGAACATTACCGTGAAACCGAAACAGAACAGTATCGTGGACCAGAAACGGAACATTACCATGGACCAGAGACAGAACATTACCTTGAAACCAAAACAGAACATTATCGTGGACCAGAAATGGAACATTATCGTCGACCAGAAACGGAACATTATCGTGGACCAGAGACAGAACATTACCGTGAAACCGAAACAGAACATTATCGTGGACCAGAACCGGAACATTATCGTGGACCAGAGACAGAACATCATCGTTGATCAGAGACAGAACATTATCGTGGACCAGAGACGGAACATTATCATGGACCAGAGACAGAACATTACCGTGAAACCTAAACAGAACATTATCGTGGACCAGAAACGGAACATTATCGTGAAACCGAACATTATCGTGGACCAGAAACACAACATTATCGTGGACCAGAGAGAGAACATTACCTTGAAACCAAAACAAAACATTATCGTGGACCAGAAACGGAACATTATCGTGGACCAGAGACGGAACATTATCGAGGACCAGAGACAGAACATTACCGTGAAACCGAAACAGAACATTATCGTGGACCAGAACCGGAACATTATCGTGGACCAGAGACAGAACATTATCGTGGATCAGAGACAGAACATTATCGTGGACCAGAGACGGAACATTATCGTGGACCAGAGACAGAACATTACCGTGAAACCTAAACAGAACATTATCGTGGACAAGAAACGGAAGATTACCGTGAAACAGAAACACAACATTATCGTGGACCAGAGACGGAACATTACCGTGAAACCGAACATTATCGTGGACCAGAGACGGAACATTATCGAGGACCAGAGACAGAACATTACCGTGAAACCGAAACAGAACATTATCGTGGACCAGAACCGGAACATTATCGTGGACCAGAGACAGAACATTATCGTGGATCAGAGACAGAACATTATCGTGGACCAGAGACGGAACATTATCGTGGACCAGAGACAGAACATTACCGTGAAACCTATACAGAACATTATCGTGGACCAGAAACGGAAGATTACCGTGAAACAGAAACACAACATTATCGTGGACCAGAAATGGAACATTACCGTGGACCAGAGACAGAACATTACTGTGGACCAGAGACAGAACATTACCATGAAACAGAACATTACCGTGGACCAGAGACAGAACATTACCATGGACCAGAGACAGAACATTACCATGAAACAGAACATTATCATGGACCAGAAACGGAACATTACCGTGAAACAGAAACATAACATTATCGTGGACCAGAGACGGAACATTACCGTGGACCAGAGACGGAACATTATCGTGGACCAGAGACGGAACATTACTGTGAAACCGAAACAGAATATTATCGTGGACCAGAAACGGAACATTACCGTGAAACCAAAACAGAACATTATCATGGACCAGAAACGGAACATTATCGTGGACCAGAGACAGAACATTACCGTGAAACCGAAAGAGAACATTATCGTTGACCAAAAACGGAACATTACCGTGAACCAAAGACGGAACATTATCGTGGACCAGAGACGGAACATTACCGTGAAACCGAACGTTATCGTGGACCAGACACAGAACATTATCATGGACCAGAAACGGAACATTACCGTGAAACAGAAACACAAAATTATCGTGGACCAGAAACGGAACATTACCGTGATACAGAAACAGAACATTACCGTGAAACCGAAACAGAACATTATCGTGGACCAGACACGGAACATTACCGTGAAACCGAACATTATCTTGGACCAGAGATCGAACATTACCGTGGACAAGAGACAGAACATTACCGTGGACCAGAGACAGAACATTACCGTGGACCAGAGACAGAGCATTACCGTGGACCAGAGACAGAACATTACCGTGGACCAGAGACCGAACATTACTGTGGACCAGAGACCGAACTTTACCTTGAAACCGAACATTACCGTGGACCAGAGATCGAACTTTATCGTGGACCAGAGACAGAACATTACCTTGAAACCAAAACAGAACATTATCGTGGAACAGAAACGGAACATTATCGTGGACCAGAAACGGAACATTATCGTGGACCAGAAACGGAACATTATCGTGGACCAGAGACAGAACATTACCGTGAAACCGAAACAGAACATTATCGTGGACCAGAACCGTAACATTATCGTGGACCAGAGACAGAACATTATCGTGGATCAGAGACAGAACATTATCATTGACCAGAGACGGAACATTATCGTGGACCAGACACAGAACATTACCGTGAAACCGAAACAGAACATTATCGTGGACCAGAAACGGAACATTATCGTGAAACCGAACATTATCGTGGACCAGAAACACAACATTATCGTGGACCAGAAACGGAACATTACCGTGAAACAGAAACACAACATTATCGTGGACCAGAAACGGAACATTACCGTGAAACAGAAACAGAACATTAGCGTGGACCAGAGACAGAACATTACCGTGAACCAGAGACAGAACATTACCGTGAAACAGAAACACAACATTACCGTGGACCAGAGACAGAACATTACCGTGAAACGGAAACAGAACATTACCGTGAAACCGAAACAGAACATTATCGTGGACCAGAAACGGAACATTATCATGGACCAGAGACAGAATATTATCGTGGACCAAAGACGGAACATTATCGTGGACCAGAGACGGAACATTACCGTGAAACCGAAAGAGAACATTATCGTGGACCAAAAACGGAACATTACCGTGGACCAAAGACGGAACATTATCATGGACCAGAAACGGAACATTACCGTGAAACAGAAACACAACATTATCGTGGACCAGAGAAGGAACATTACCGTGGACCAGAGAAGGAACATTACCATGAAACCGAAACAGAATATTATCGTGGACCAGAAACGGAACATTACCGTGAAACCGAAACACAAAATTATCGTGGACCAGAAACGGAACATTACCATGAAACAGAAACAGAACATTGTCGTGGACCAAAGACGGAACATTATCTTGGACCAGAGACGGAACATTACCGTGAAACCCAACATTATCGTGGACCAGACACAGAACATTACCGTGAAACCGAACATTATCGTGGACCAGATACGGAACATTACCGTGGACCAGAGACGGAACATTACCGTGAAACCGAACATTATCGTGGACCAGAGATCGAACATTATCGTGGACCAGAGACAGAACATTACCGTGGACCAGAGACAGAACATTACCGTGGACCAGAGACAGAACTTTACCTTGAAACCGAACATTACCGTGGACCAGAAACAGAACATTACCATGGACCAGAGACAGAACATTACCGTGAAACAGAACATTATCATGGACCAGAACATTACCGTGAAACCGAACATTATCGTCGACCAGAAATCGAACATTATCATGGACCAGAGACAGAACATTACCGTGGACCAGAAATGGAACATTACCGTGAAACCGAACATTACCATGGACCAGTTACGGAACATTACTGTGGACCAGAGACGGAACATTACCGTGGACCAAAACATTACCGTGGACCAGAACATTACCGTGAAACTGAACATTATCGTGGACCAGAGACCGAACATTACCGTGAAACCGAAACAGAACATTATCGTGGACCAGACACGGAACATTACCGTGAAACCGAACATTATCGTGGACCAGAGATTGAACATTACCGTGGACCAGAGACAGAACATTACCGTGGAACCGAAAGAGAACATTATCGTGGACCAAAAACGGAACATTACCGTGGACCAAAGACGGAACATTATCGTGGACCAGAGACGGAACATTACCGTGAAACCGAACGTTATCGTGGACCAGACACAGAACATTATCGTGGACCAGAAACGGAACATTACCGTGAAACAGAAACACAAAATTATCGTGGACCAGAAACGGAACATTACCGTGATACAGAAACAGAACATTACCGTGAAACCGAAACAGAACATTATCGTGGACCAGACACGGAACATTACCGTGAAACCGAACATTATCTTGGACCAGAGATCGAACATTACCGTGGACAAGAGACAGAACATTACCGTGGACCAGAGACAGAACATTACCGTGGACCAGAGACAGAACATTACCGTGGACCAGAGACAGAACATTACCGTGGACCAGAGACCGAACATTACTGTGGACCAGAGACCGAACTTTACCTTGAAACCGAACATTACCGTGGACCAGAGATCGAACTTTATCGTGGACCAGAGACAGAACATTACCTTGAAACCAAAACAGAACATTATCGTGGAACAGAAACGGAACATTATCGTGGACCAGAAACGGAACATTATCGTGGACCAGAAACGGAACATTATCGTGGACCAGAGACAGAACATTACCGTGAAACCGAAACAGAACATTATCGTGGACCAGAACCGGAACATTATCGTGGACCAGAGACAGAACATTATCGTGGATCAGAGACAGAACATTATCATTGACCAGAGACGGAACATTATCGTGGACCAGACACAGAACATTACCGTGAAACCGAAACAGAACATTATCGTGGACCAGAAACGGAACATTATCGTGATACAGAAACAGAACATTACCGTGAAACCGAAACAGAACATTATCGTGGACCAGACACGGAACATTACCGTGGACCAAAGACGGAACATTATCATGGACCAGAAACGGAACATTACCGTGAAACAGAAACACAACATTATCGTGGACCAGAGAAGGAACATTACCGTGGACCAGAGACGGAACATTACCGTGAAACCGAAACAGAATATTATCGTGGACCAGAAACGGAACATTACCGTGAAACCGAAACACAAAATTATCGTGGACCAGAAACGGAACATTACCATGAAAAAGAAACAGAACATTGTCGTGGACCAAAGACGGAACATTATCTTGGACCAGAGACGGAACATTACCGTGAAACCCAACATTATCGTGGACCAGACACAGAACATTACCGTGAAACCGAACATTATCGTGGACCAGATACGGAACATTACCGTGGACCAGAGACGGAACATTACCGTGAAACCGAACATTATCGTGGACCAGAGATCGAACATTATCGTGGACCAGAGACAGAACATTACCGTGGACCAGAGACAGAACATTACCGTGGACCAGAGACAGAACTTTACCTTGAAACCGAACATTACCGTGGACCAGAAACAGAACATTACCATGGACCAGAGACAGAACATTACCGTGAAACAGAACATTATCATGGACCAGAACATTACCGTGAAACCGAACATTATCGTCGACCAGAAATCGAACATTATCATGGACCAGAGACAGAACATTACCGTGGACCAGAAATGGAACATTACCGTGAAACCGAACATTACCATGGACCAGTTACGGAACATTACTGTGGACCAGAGACGGAACATTACCGTGGACCAGACACAGAACATTACCGTGAAACCGAAACAGAACATTATCGTGGACCAGAAACGGAACATTATCGTGATACAGAAACAGAACATTACCGTGAAACCGAAACAGAACATTATCGTGGACCAGACACGGAACATTACCGTGGACCAAAGACGGAACATTATCATGGACCAGAAACGGAACATTACCGTGAAACAGAAACACAACATTATCGTGGACCAGAGAAGGAACATTACCGTGGACCAGAGACGGAACATTACCGTGAAACCGAAACAGAATATTATCGTGGACCAGAAACGGAACATTACCGTGAAACCGAAACACAAAATTATCGTGGACCAGAAACGGAACATTACCATGAAAAAGAAACAGAACATTGTCGTGGACCAAAGACGGAACATTATCTTGGACCAGAGACGGAACATTACCGTGAAACCCAACATTATCGTGGACCAGACACAGAACATTACCGTGAAACCGAACATTATCGTGGACCAGATACGGAACATTACCGTGGACCAGAGACGGAACATTACCGTGAAACCGAACATTATCGTGGACCAGAGATCGAACATTATCGTGGACCAGAGACAGAACATTACCGTGGACCAGAGACAGAACATTACCGTGGACCAGAGACAGAACTTTACCTTGAAACCGAACATTACCGTGGACCAGAAACAGAACATTACCATGGACCAGAGACAGAACATTACCGTGAAACAGAACATTATCATGGACCAGAACATTACCGTGAAACCGAACATTATCGTCGACCAGAAATCGAACATTATCATGGACCAGAGACAGAACATTACCGTGGACCAGAAATGGAACATTACCGTGAAACCGAACATTACCATGGACCAGTTACGGAACATTACTGTGGACCAGAGACGGAACATTACCGTGGACCAAAACATTACCGTGGACCAGAACATTACCGTGAAACTGAACATTATCGTGGACCAGAGACCGAACATTACCGTGAAACCGAAACAGAACATTATCGTGGACCAGACACGGAACATTACCGTGAAACCGAACATTATCGTGGACCAGAGATTGAACATTACCGTGGACCAGAGACAGAACATTACCGTGGACCAGAGACATAACATTACCGTGGACCAGAGACAGAACATTACCATGGACCAGAGACCGAACTTTACCTTGAAACCGAACATTACCGTGGACCAGAGACAGAACATTGCCATGGACCAGAGACAGAACATTACCGTGAAACCGAAACAGAACATTATCGTGGACCAGACACGGAACATTACCGTGAAACCGAACATTATCGTTGACCAGAGATCGAACATTACCGTGGACCAGAGACAGAACATTACCGTGGACCAGAGACATAACATTACCGTGGACCAGAGACAGAACATTACCATGGACCAGAGACAGAACATTACCATGGACCAGAGACAGAACATTACCGTGAAACAGAACATTATCATGGACCAGAAACGGAACATTACCGTGAAACAGAAACAGAACATTATCGTGGACCAGAAACGGAACATTACCGTGAAACCGAAACAGAAGATTATCGTGGACCAGAAACGGAACATTTCCGTGAAACAGAAACACAACATTACCGTGGACCAGAGACAGAACATTACCGTGGACCAGAGACCGAACTTTACCTTGAAACCGAACATTACCGTGGACCAGAGACAGAACATTACCATGGACCAGAGACAGAACATTACCGTGAAACAGAACATTATCATGGACCAGAAACGGAACATTACCGTGAAACAGAAACAGAACATTATCGTGGACCAGAAACGGAACATTACCGTGAAACCGAAACTGAAGATTATCGTGGACCAGAAACGGAACATTACCGTGAAACAGAAACACAACATTACCGTTGACCAGAGACAGAAAATTACCGTGAAACCGAAACAGAACATTATCGTGGACCAGAAACGGAACATTATCGTGGACCAGAGACATAACATTATCGTGGATCAGAGACAGAACATTATCGTGGACCAGAGACGGAACTTTATCAAGGACCAGAGACAGAACATTACCGTGAAACCTAAACAGAACATTATCGTTGACCAGAAACGGAACATTATCGTGAAACCGAACATTATCGTGGACCAGAAACACAACATTATCGTGGACCAGAAATGGAACATTACCGTGAAACAGAAACACAACATTATCGTGGACCAGAGACGGAACATTACCGTGAAACCGAACATTACCGTGGACCAGAGACAGAACATTACCTTGGACCAGAGACAGAACATTACCGTGAAACCGAAACAGAACATTACCGTGGACCAGAGACAGAACATTACCGTGAAACCGAAACAGAACATTATCGTGGACCAGAAACGGAACATTACTGTGAAACAGAAACACAACATTATCGTGGACCAGAGACGGAACATTACTGTGAAACAGAAACACAACATTATCGTGGACCAGAGACGGAACATTACCGTGAAACCAAACATTATCGTGGACCAGAGATCGAACATTATCGTGGACCAGAGACAGAACATTACCGTGGACCAAAAATGAAACATTACCGTGAAACCGAACATTATCGTGGACCAGAGACGGAACATTACCGTGAAACCGAACATTATCGTCGACCAGAAATCGAACATTATCATGGACCAGAGACAGAACATTACCGTGAACCAGAAATGGAACATTACCGTGAAACCGAACATTACTATGGACCAGTTACGGAACATTACTGTGGACCAGAGACGGAACATTACCGTGGACCAAAACATTACCGTGGACCAGAACATTACCGTGAAACCGAACATTATCATGGACCAGAGACCAAACATTACCGTGAAACCGAAACAGAACATTATCGTGGACCAGACACGGAACATTACCGTGAAACCGAACATTATCGTGGACCATGGATCGAACATTACCGTGGACCAGAGACAGAACATTACCGTGGACCAGAGACATAACATTACCGTGGACCAGAGACAGAACATTACCATGGACCAGAGACCAAACTTTACCTTGAAACCGAACATTACCGTGGACCAGAGACAGAACATTACCATGGACCAGAGACAGAACATTACCGTGAAACCGAAACAGAACATTATCGTGGACCAGACACGGAACATTACCGTGAAACCGAACATTATCGTGGACCAGAGATCGAACATTACCGTGGACCAGAGACACAACATTACCGTGGACCAGAGACATAACATTACCGTGGACCAGAGACAGAACATTACCATGGACCAGAGACCGAACTTTACCTTGAAACCGAACATTACCGTGGACCAGAGACAGAACATTACCATGGACCAGAGACAGAACATTACCGTGAAACAAAACATTATCATGGACCAGAAATGGAACATTACCGTGAAACAGAAACAGAACATTATCGTGGACCAGAAAACGGAACATTACCGTGAAACCGAAACAGAAGATTATCGTGGACCAGAAACGGAACATTACCGTGAAACAGAAACACAACATTACCGTGGACAAGAGACAGAACATTACCGTGAAACCGAAACAGAACATTATCGTGGACCAGAGACGGAACATTACCGTGAAACCGAACATTATCGTGGACCAGACACAGAACATTACCGTGGACGAGAGACAGAACATTACCATGAAACCGAAACAGAGCATTATCGTGGACCAGAAACGGAACATTACCGTGAAACAGAAACACAAAATTATCGTGGACCAGAAACGGAACATTACCGTGAAACAGAAACAGAACGTTATCGTGGACCAGAGACGGAACATTACCGTGAAACCGAACATTATCGTGGACCAGAGATCGAACATTACCGTGGACCAGAGACAGAACATTACCGTGGACCAGAGACCGAACATTACCTTGAAACCGAACATTACCGTGGACCAGAGACAGAACATTACCATGGACCAGAGACAGAACATTACCGTGAAACAGAACATTATCATGGACCAGAAACGGAACATTACCTTGAAACAGAAACAGAACATTATCGTGGACCAGAAACGGAACATTACCGTGAAACAGAAACACAACATTACCTTGGACCAGAGACAGAACATTACCGTGAAACCGAACATTATCGTGGACCAGAGATGGAACATTACCGTGGACCAGAGACAGAACATTACCGTGGACCAGAGACAGAACATTACTGTGGACCAGAGACCGAACTTTACCTTGAAACTGAACGTTACCGTGGACCAGAGACAGAACATTACCATGGACCAGAGACAGAACATTACCATGAAACCGAACATTATCATGGACCAGAAACGGAACATTACCGTGTAACAGAAACACAACATTACCGTGGACCAGAGACAGAACATTACCATGGACAAGAGACAGAACATTACCGTGAAACAGAACATTATCATGGACCAGAAACGGAACATTACCGTGAAACAGAAACAGAACATTATCGTGGACCAGAAACGGAACATTACCGCGAAACCGAAACAGAAGATTATCGTGGACCAGAAACGGAACATTACCGTGAAACAGAAACACAACATTACCTTGGACCAGAAACGGAACATTAGCGTGAAACCGAAACAGAACATTATCGTGGACCAGAGACGGAACATTATCGTGGACCAGAGACGGAACATTACCGTGAAACCAAACATTATCGTGGACCAGACACAGAACATTACCGTGGACCAGAGACAGAACATTACCATGAAACCGAAACAGAACATTATCGTGGACCAGAAACGGAACATTACCGTGAAACAGAAACACAAAATTATCGTGGACCAGAAACGGAACATTACCGTGAAACAGAAACAGAACGTTATCGTGGACCAGAGACGGAACATTACCGTGAAACCGAACATTATCGTGGACCAGAGATGGAACATTACCGTGGACCAGAGACAGAACATTACCGTGGACCAGAGACAGAACATTACTGTGGACCAGAGACCGAACTTTACCTTGAAACCGAACGTTACCGTGGACCAGAGACAGAACATTACCATGGACCAGAGACAGAACATTACCATGAAACAGAACATTATCATGGACCAGAAACGGAACATTACCGTGTAACAGAAACACAACATTATCGTGGACCAGAGAAGGAACATTACCGTGGACCAGAGACGGAACATTACCGTGAACCTGAAACAGAATATTATCGTGGACCAGAAACGGAACATTACCGTGAAACCGAAACAGAACATTATCGTGGACCAGAGACGGAACATTACCGTGAAACCAAACATTATCGTGGACCAGAGATCGAACATTACCGTGGACCAGAGACAGAACATTACCGTGCACCAGAGACAGAACATTACCGTGGACCAGAGACAGAACATTACTGTGGATCAGAGACCGAACTTTACCTTGAAACCGAACATTACCGTGGACCAGAAACGGAACATTACCGTGAAACAGAAACACAACATTATCGTGTACCAGAGACGGAACATTATCGTGGACCAGAGACAGAACATTACCGTGAAACCTAAAAAGATTATTATTGTGGACCAGAAACGGAACATTATCGTGAAACCGAACATTACCTTGGACCAGAGACAGAACATTACCGTGAAACGGAAACAGAACATTACCGTGAAACCGAAACAGAACATTATCGTGGACCAGAGACAGAACATTACCGTGGACCAGAGACAGAACATTTCCGTGGACCACAGACAGAACATTACCGTGGACCAGAGACAGAACATTACCGTGGACCAGAGACAGAACATTACCGTGGACCAGAGACCGAACTTTACCTTGAAACCGAACATTACCGTGGACCAGAGAGAGAATATTACCATGGACCAGAGACAGAACATTACCATGAAACAGAACATTATCATGGACCAGAAACGGAACATTACCGTGAAACAGAAACACAACATTATCGTGTACCAGAGACGGAACATTATCGTGGACCAGAGACAGAACATTATCGTGGACCAAAGACGGAACATTATCTTGGACCAGAGACGGAACATTACCGTGAAACCGAACATTATCGTGGACCACACACAGAACATTACCGTGAAACCGAACATTATCGTGGACCAGAAACGGAACATTACCGTGAAACAGAAACACAAAATTATCGTGGACCAGAAACGGAATATTACCGTGATACAGAAACAGAACATTATCGTGGACCAGAGATGGAACATTACCGTGAAACCGAACATTATCGTGGACCAGATATCGAACATTATCGTGGACCGGAGACAGAACATTACCGTGGACCAGAGACAGAACATTACCGTGGACCAGAAACAGAACATTACCGTGAAACAGAAACACAACATTATCGTGGACCAGAGACGGAACATTACCGTGAAACCGAACATTACCGTGGACCAGAGACAGAACATTACCTTGGACCAGAGACAGAACATTACCGTGAAACCGAAACAGAACATTACCGTGGACCAGAGACAGAACATTACCGTGAAACCGAAACACAACATTATCGTGGACCAGAGACGGAACATTACCGTGAAACCGAACATTACCGTGGACCAGAGACAGAACATTACCTTGGACCAGAGACAGAACATTACCGTGAAACCGAAACAGAACATTACCGTGGACCAGAGACAGAACATTACCGTGAAACCGAAACAGAACATTATCGTGGACCAGAAACGGAACATTACTGTGAAACAGAAACACAACATTATCGTGGACCAGAGACGGAACATTACCGTGAAACGAAACATTATCGTGGACCAGAGATCGAACATTATCGTGGACCAGAGACAGAACATTACCGTGGACCAGAAATGAAACATTACCGTGAAACCGAACATTATCGTGGACCAGAGACGGAACATTACCGTGAAACCGAACATTATCGTCGACCAGAAATCGAACATTATCATGGACCAGAGACAGAACATTACCGTGAACCAGAAATGGAACATTACCGTGAAACCGAACATTACTATGGACCAGTTACGTAACATTACTGTGGACCAGAGACGGAACATTACCGTGGACCAAAACATTACCGTGGACCAGAACATTACCGTAAAACCGAACATTATCGTGGACCAGAGACCGAACATTACCGTGAAACCGAAACAGAACATTATCGTGGACCAGACACGGAACATTACCGTGAAACCGAACATTATCGTGGACCAGAGATCGAACATTACCGTGGACCAGAGACAGAACATTACCGTGGACCAGAGACATAACATTACCGTGGACCAGAGACAGAACATTACCATGGACCAGAGACCGAACTTTACCTTGAAACCGAACATTACCGTGGACCAGAGACAGAACATTACCATGGACCAGAGACAGAACATTACCGTGAAACCGAAACAGAACATTATCGTGGACCAGACACGGAACATTACCATGAAACCGAACATTATCGTGGACCAGAGATCGAACATTACCGTGGACCAGAGACAGAACATTACCGTGGACCAGAGACATAACATTACCGTGGACCAGAGACAGAACATTACCATGGACCAGAGACCGAACTTTACCTTGAAACCGAACATTACCGTGGACCAGAGACCGAACATTACCATGGACCAGAGACAGAACATTACCGTGAAACCGAAACAGAACATTACCGTGAAACCGAACATTATCGTGGACCAGAAACGGAACATTACAGTGAAACAGAAACACAAAATTATCGTGGACCAGAAACGGAATATTACCGTGATACAGAAACAGAACATTATCGTGGACCAGAGATGGAACATTACCGTGAAACCGAACATTATCGTGGACCAGATATCGAACATTATCGTGGACCAGAGACAGAACATTACCGTGGACCAGAGACAGAACATTACCGTGGACCAGAAACAGAACATTACCGTGAAACAGAAACACAACATTATCGTGGACCAGAGACGGAACATTACCGTGAAACCGAACATTACCGTGGACCAGAGACAGAACATTACCTTGGACCAGAGACAGAACATTACCGTGAAACCGAAACAGAACATTACCGTGGACCAGAGACAGAACATTACCGTGAAACCGAAACAGAACATTATCGTGGACCAGAAACGGAACATTACTGTGAAACAGAAACACAACATTATCGTGGACCAGAGACGGAACATTACCGTGAAACCGAACATTACCGTGGACCAGAGACAGAACATTACCTTGGACCAGAGACAGAACATTACCGTGAAACCGAAACAGAACATTACCGTGGACCAGAGACAGAACATTACCGTGAAACCGAAACAGAACATTATCGTGGACCAGAAACGGAACATTACTGTGAAACAGAAACACAACATTATCGTGGACCAGAGACGGAACATTACCGTGAAACGAAACATTATCGTGGACCAGAGATCGAACATTATCGTGGACCAGAGACAGAACATTACCGTGGACCAGAAATGAAACATTACCGTGAAACCGAACATTATCGTGGACCAGAGACGGAACATTACCGTGAAACCGAACATTATCGTCGACCAGAAATTGAACATTATCATGGACCAGAGACAGAACATTACCGTGAACCAGAAATGGAACATTACCGTGAAACCGAACATTACTATGGACCAGTTACGTAACATTACTGTGGACCAGAGACGGAACATTACCGTGGACCAAAACATTACCGTGGACCAGAACATTACCGTGAAACCGAACATTATCGTGGACCAGAGACCGAACATTACCGTGAAACCGAAACAGAACATTATCGTGGACCAGACACGGAACATTACCGTGAAACCGAACATTATCGTGGACCAGAGATCGAACATTACCGTGGACCAGAGACGGAACATTACCGTGAACCTGAAACAGAATATTATCGTGGACCAGAAACGGAACTTTACCGTGAAACCGAAACAGAACATTATCGTGGACCAGAGACGGAACATTACCGTGAAACCAAACATTATCGTGGACCAGAGATCGAACATTACCGTGGACCAGAGACAGAACATTACCGTGGACCAGAGACAGAACATTACCGTGGACCAGAGACAGAACATTACTGTGGATCAGAGACCGAACTTTACCTTGAAACCGAACATTACCGTGGACCAGAAACGGAACATTACCGTGAAACAGAAACACAACATTATCGTGTACCAGAGACGGAACATTATCGTGGACCAGAGACAGAACATTACCGTGAAACCTAAAAAGATTATTATTGTGGACCAGAAACGGAACATTATCGTGAAACCGAACATTACCGTGGACCAGAGACAGAATATTACCGTGAAACGGAAACAGAACATTACCGTGAAACCGAAACAGAACATTATCGTGGACCAGAGACAGAACATTACCGTGGATCAGAGACAGAACATTTCCGTGGACCACAGACAGAACATTACCGTGGACCAGAGACAGAACATTACCGTGGACCAGAGACAGAACATTACCGTGGACCAGAGACCGAACTTTACCTTGAAACCGAACATTACCGTGGACCAGAGAGAGAATATTACCATGGACCAGAGACAGAACATTACCATGAAACAGAACATTATCATGGACCAGAAACGGAACTTTACCGTGAAACAGAAACAGAACATTATCGTGGACCAGAAACGGAACATTATCGTGGACCAGAGACAGAACATTATCGTGGACCAAAGACGGAACATTATCTTGGACCAGAGACGGAACATTACCGTGAAACCGAACATTATCGTGGACCACACACAGAACATTACCGTGAAACCGAACATTATCGTGGACCAGAAACGGAACATTACCGTGAAACAGAAACACAAAATTATCGTGGACCAGAAACGGAATATTACCGTGATACAGAAACAGAACATTATCGTGGACCAGAGATGGAACATTACCGTGAAACCGAACATTATCGTGGACCAGATATCGAACATTATCGTGGACCAGAGACAGAACATTACCGTGGACCAGAGACAGAACATTACCGTGGACCAGAAACAGAACATTACCGTGAAACAGAAACACAACATTATCGTGGACCAGAGATGGAACATTACCGTGAAACCGAACATTACCGTGGACCAGAGACAGAACATTACCTTGGACCAGAGACAGAACATTACCGTGAAACCGAAACAGAACATTACCGTGGACCAGAGACAGAACATTACCGTGAAACCGAAACAGAACATTATCGTGGACCAGAAACGGAACATTACTGTGAAACAGAAACACAACATTATCGTGGACCAGAGACGGAACATTACAGTGAAACCGAACATTACCGTGGACCAGAGACAGAACATTACCTTGGACCAGAGACAGAACATTACCGTGAAACCGAAACAGAACATTACCGTGGACCAGAGACAGAACATTACCGTGAAACCGAAACAGAACATTATCGTGGACCAGAAACGGAACATTACTGTGAAACAGAAACACAACATTATCGTGGACCAGAGACGGAACATTACCGTGAAACGAAACATTATCGTGGACCAGAGATCGAACATTATCGTGGACCAGAGACAGAACATTACCGTGGACCAGAAATGAAACATTACCGTGAAACCGAACATTATCGTGGACCAGAGACGGAACATTACCGTGAAACCGAACATTATCGTCGACCAGAAATCGAACATTATCATGGACCAGAGACAGAACATTACCGTGAACCAGAAATGGAACATTACCGTGAAACCGAACATTACTATGGACCTGTTACGTAACATTACTGTGGACCAGAGACGGAACATTACCGTGGACCAAAACATTACCGTGGACCAGAACATTACCGTGAAACCGAACATTATCGTGGACCAGAGACCGAACATTACCGTGAAACCGAAACAGAACATTATCGTGGACCAGACACGGAACATTACCGTGAAACCGAACATTATCGTGGACCAGAGATCGAACATTACCGTGGACCAGAGACAGAACATTACCGTGGACCAGAGACATAACATTACCATGGACCAGAGACCGAACTTTACCTTGAAACCGAACATTACCGTGGACCAGAGACAGAACATTACCATGGACCAGAGACAGAACATTACCGTGAAACAGAAACAGAACATTATCGTGGACCAGAAACGGAACATTACCGTGAAACCGAAACAGAAGATTATCGTGGACCAGAAACGGAACATTACCGTGAAACAGAAACACAACATTACCGTGGACCAGAGACAGAACATTACCGTGAAACCGAAACAGAACATTATCGTGGACCAGAGACGGAACATTACCGTGAAACCGAACATTATCGTGGACCAGACACAGAACATTACCGTGGACCAGAGACAGAACATTACCATGAAACCGAAACAGAGCATTATCGTGGACCAGAAACGGAACATTACCGTGAAACAGAAACACAAAATTATCGTGGACCAGAAACGGAACATTACCGTGAAACAGAAACAGAACGTTATCGTGGACCAGAGACGGAACATTACCGTGAAACCGAACATTATCGTGGACCAGAGATCGAACATTACCGTGGACCAGAGACAGAACATTACCGTGGACCAGAGACCGAACATTACCTTGAAACCGAACATTACCGTGGACCAGAGACAGAACATTACCATGGACCAGAGACAGAACATTACCGTGAAACAGAACATTATCATGGACCAGAAACGGAACATTACCGTGAAACAGAAACAGAACATTATCGTGGACCAGAAACGGAACATTACCGTGAAACAGAAACACAACATTACCTTGGACCAGAGACAGAACATTACCGTGAAACCGAACATTATCGTGGACCAGAGATGGAACATTACCGTGGACCAGAGACAGAACATTACCGTGGACCAGAGACAGAACATTACTGTGGACCAGAGACCGAACTTTACCTTGAAACCGAACGTTACCGTGGACCAGAGACAGAACATTACCATGGACCAGAGACAGAACATTACCATGAAACAGAACATTATCATGGACCAGAAACGGAACATTACCGTGTAACAGAAACACAACATTACCGTGGACCAGAGACAGAACATTACCATGGACCAGAGACAGAACATTACCGTGAAACAGAACATTATCATGGACCAGAAACGGAACATTACCGTGAAACAGAAACAGAACATTATCGTCGACCAGAAACGGAACATTACCGTGAAACCGAAACAGAAGATTATCGTGGACCAGAAACGGAACATTACCGTGAAACAGAAACACAACATTACCTTGGACCAGAAACGGAACATTACCGTGAAACCGAAACAGAACATTATCGTGGACAAGAGACGGAACATTACCGTGAAACCAAACATTATCGTGGACCAGACACAGAACATTACCGTGGACCAGAGACAGAACATTACCATGAAACCGAAACAGAACATTATCGTGGACCAGAAACGGAACATTACCGTGAAACAGAAACAGAACGTTATCGTGGACCAGAAACGGAACATTACCGTGAAACCGAACATTATCGTGGACCAGAGATGGAACATTACCGTGGACCAGAGACAGAACATTACCGTGGACCAGAGACAGAACATTACTGTGGACCAGAGACCGAACTTTACCATGGACCAGAGACAGAACATTACCATGAAACAGAACATTATCATGGACCAGAAACGGAACAATACCGTGTAACAGAAACAGAACATTATCGTGGACCAGAAACGGAACATTACCGTGAAACAGAAACACAACATTACCTTGGACCAGAGACAGAACATTACCGTGAAACCGAACATTATCGTGGACCAGAGATGGAACATTACCGTGGACCAGAGACAGAACATTACCGTGGACCAGAGACAGAACATTACTGTGGACCAGAGACCGAACTTTACCTTGAAACCGAACGTTACCGTGGACCAGAGACAGAACATTACCATGGACCAGAAATGGAACATTACCGTGAAACCGAACATTATCGTGGACCACACACAGAACATTACCGTGAAACCGAACATTATCGTGGACCAGAAACGGAACATTACCGTGAAACAGAAACACAAAATTATCGTGGACCAGAAACGGAACATTACCGTGATACAGAAACAGAACATTATTGTGGACCAGAGATGGAACATTACCGTGAAACCGAACATTATCGTGGACCAGATATCGAACATTATCGTGGACCAGAGACAGAACATTACCGTGGACCAGAGACAGAACATTACCGTGGACCAGAAACAGAACATTACCATGGACCAGAGACAGAACATTACCGTGAAACAGAACATTATCATGGACCAGAAACGGAACATTACCGTGAAACAGAAACACAACATTATCGTGGACCAGAGACGGAACATTACCGTGGACCAGAGACGGAACATTACCGTGAAACCGAAACAGAACATTATCGTGAACCAGAAACGGAACATTACCGTGAAACCGAAATAGAACATTATCGTGGACCAGAGACAGAACATTACCGTGGACCAGAAACAGAACATTATCGTGGACCAGAAACGGAACATTACCGTGAAACCGAAACTGAAGATTATCGTGGACCAGAAATGGAACATTACCGTGAAACAGAAACACAACATTACTGTTGACCAGAGACAGAACATTACCGTGAAACCGAAACAGAACATTATCGTGGACCAGAAACGGAACATTATCGTGGACCAGAGACATAACATTATCGTGGATCAGAGACAGAACATTATCGTGGACCAGAGACGGAACTTTATCAAGGACCAGAGACAGAACTTTACCGTGAAACCTAAACAGAACATTATCGTTGACCAGAAACGGAACATTATCGTGAAACCGAACATTATCGTGGACCAGAAACACAACATTATCGTGGACCAGAAATGGAACATTACCGTGAAACAGAAACACAACATTATCGTGGACCAGAGACGGAACATTACCGTGAAACCGAACATTACCGTGGACCAGAGACAGAACATTACCTTGGACCAGAGACAGAACATTACCGTGAAACCGAAACAGAACATTACCGTTGACCAGAGACAGAACATTACCATGAAACCGAAACAGAACATTATCGTGGACCAGAAACGGAACATTACCGTGAAACAGAAACACAACATTATCGTGGACCAGAGACGGAACATTACCGTGAAACCAAACATTATCGTGGACCAGAGATCGAACATTATCGTGGACCAGAGACAGAACATTACCGTGGACCAGAAATGGAACATTACCGTGAAACCGAACATTATCGTGGACCAGAGACGGAACATTACCGTGAAACCGAACATTATCGTCGACCAGAAATCGAACATTATCATGGACCAGAGACAGAACATTACCGTGGACCAGAAATGGAACATTACCGTGAAACCGAACATTACCATGGACCAGTTACGGAACATTACTGTGGACCAGAGACGGAACATTACCGTGGACCAAAACATTACCGTGGACCAGAACATTACCGTGAAACCGAACATTATCGTGGACCAGAGACCGAACATTACCGTGAAACCGAAACAGAACATTATCGTGGACCAGACACGGAACATTACCGTGAAACCGAACATTATCGTGGACCAGAGATCGAACATTACCGTGGACCAGAGACAGAACATTACCGTGGACCAGAGACATAACATTACCGTGGACCAGAGACAGAACATTACCATGGACCAGAGACCGAACTTTACCTTGAAACCGAACATTACCGTGGACCAGAGACAGAACATTGCCATAGACCAGAGACAGAACATTACCGTGAAACCGAAACAGAACATTATCGTGGACCAGACACGGAACATTACCGTGAAACCGAACATTATCGTGGACCAGAGATCGAACATTACCGTGGACCAGAGACAGAACATTACCGTGGACCAGAGACATAACATTACCGTGGACCAGAGACAGAACATTACCATGGACCAGAGACCGAACTTTACCTTGAAACCGAACATTACCGTGGACCAGAGACAGAACATTACCATGGACCAGAGACAGAACATTTCCGTGAAACAGAACATTATCATGGACCAGAAACGGAACATTACCGTGAAACAGAAACAGAACATTATCGTGGACCAGAAACGGAACATTACCGTGAAACCGAACATTACCATGGACCAGATACGGAACATTACTGTGGACCAGAGACGGAACATTACCGTGGACCAAAACATTACCGTGGACCAGAACATTACCGTGAAACCGAACATTATCGTGGACAAGAGATCGAACATTACCGTGGACCAGAGACAGAACATTACCGTGGACCAGAGACAGAACATTACCGTGGACCAGAGACAGAACATTACCATGGACCAGAGACCGAACTTTACCTTGAAACCGAACATTACCGTGGACCAGAGACAGAACATTACCATGGACCAGAGAAGGAACATTACCGTGAAACAGAACATTATCATGGACCAGAAACGGAACATTACCGTGAAACCAAAACAGAAGATTATCGTGGACCAGAAACGGAACATTATCGTGAAACAGAAACACAACATTACCGTGGACCAGAAACGGAACATTACCGTGAAACCGAAACAGAAGATTATCGTGGACCAGAGACGGAACATTATCATGGACCAGAGACAGAACATTACCGTGAAACCTAAACAGAACATTATCGTTGACCAGAAACGGAACATTATCGTGAAACCGAACATTATCGTGGACCAGAAACACAACATTATCGTGGACCAGAAATGGAACATTACCGTGAAACAGAAACACAACATTATCGTGGACCAGAGACGGAACATTACCGTGAAACCGAACATTACCGTGGACCAGAGACAGAACATTACCGTGGACCAGAGACAGAACATTACCGTGAAACCGAAACAGAACATTATCGTGGACCAGAAACGGAACATTACCATGGACCAGAGACCGAACTTTACCTTGAAACCGAACATTACCGTGGACCAGAGACAGAACATTACCATGGACCAGAGACAGAACATTTCCGTGAAACAGAACATTATCATGGACCAGAAACGGAACATTACCGTGAAACAGAAACAGAACATTATCGTGGACCAGAAACGGAACATTACCGTGAAACCGAACATTACCATGGACCAGATACGGAACATTACTGTGGACCAGAGACGGAACATTACCGTGGACCAAAACATTACCGTGGACCAGAACATTACCGTGAAACCGAACATTATCGTGGACAAGAGATCGAACATTACCGTGGACCAGAGACAGAACATTACCGTGGACCAGAGACAGAACATTACCGTGGACCAGAGACAGAACATTACCATGGACCAGAGACCGAACTTTACCTTGAAACCGAACATTACCGTGGACCAGAGACAGAACATTACCATGGACCAGAGAAGGAACATTACCGTGAAACAGAACATTATCATGGACCAGAAACGGAACATTACCGTGAAACCAAAACAGAAGATTATCGTGGACCAGAAACGGAACATTATCGTGAAACAGAAACACAACATTACCGTGGACCAGAAACGGAACATTACCGTGAAACCGAAACAGAAGATTATCGTGGACCAGAGACGGAACATTATCATGGACCAGAGACAGAACATTACCGTGAAACCTAAACAGAACATTATCGTTGACCAGAAACGGAACATTATCGTGAAACCGAACATTATCGTGGACCAGAAACACAACATTATCGTGGACCAGAAATGGAACATTACCGTGAAACAGAAACACAACATTATCGTGGACCAGAGACGGAACATTACCGTGAAACCGAACATTACCGTGGACCAGAGACAGAACATTACCGTGGACCAGAGACAGAACATTACCGTGAAACCGAAACAGAACATTATCGTGGACCAGAAACGGAACATTACCGTGAAACAGAAACACAACATTATCGTGGACCAGAGACGGAACATTACCGTGAAACCAAACATTATCGTGGACCAGAGATCGAACATTATCGTGGACCAGAGACAGAACATTACCGTGGACCAGAAATGGAACATTACCATGAAACCGAATATTATCGTGGACCAGAGACGGAACATTACCGTGGACCAGAAATGGAACATTACCGTGAAACCGAACATTACCATGGACCAGATACGGAACATTACTGTGGACCAGAGACGGAACATTACCGTGGACCAGAACATTACCGTGAAACCGAACATTATCGTGGACCAGAAACGGAACATTACCGTGAAACAGAAACACAACATTAGCGTGGACCAGAGACAGAACATTACCGTGAAACAGAAACACAACATTATCGTGGACCAGAAACGGAACATTACCATGAAACAGAAACAGAACATTAGCGTGGACCAGAGACAGAACATTACCGTGAACCAGAGACAGAACATTACCGTGAAACAGAAACACAACATTACCGTGGACCAGAGACAGAACATTACCGTGAAAAGGAAACAGAACATTACCGTGAAACCGAAACAGAACATTATCGTGAACCAGAAACGGAACATTATCATGGACCAGTGATAGAACATTATCGTGAACCAAAGACGGAACATTACTGTGGACCAGGGACGGAACATTACCGTGGACCAAAACATTACCGTGGACCAGAACATTACCGTGAAACCGAACATTATCGTGGACCAGAGATCGAACATTACCGTGGACCAGAGACAGAACATTACCGTGGACCAGAGACAGAACATTACCGTGAAACAGAAACACAACATTACCGTGGACCAGAGACAGAACATTACCGTGAAACGGAAACAGAACATTATCGTGAACCAGAAACGGAACATTATCATGGACCAGTGATAGAACATTATCGTGAACCAAAGACGGAACATTATCGTGGACCAGAGACGGAACATTACCGTGAAACCGAACATTATCGTGGACCAGACACAGAACATTACCGTGGACTAGAGACAGAACATTACCATGAAACCGAAACAGAACATTATCGTGGACCAGAAACGGAACATTACCGTGAAACAGAAACAGAACGTTATCGTGGACCAGAGACGGAACATTACCGTGAAACCGAACATTATCGTGGACCAGAGATCGAACATTACCGTGGACCAGAGACAGAACATTACTGTGGACCAGAGACCGAACTTTACCTTGAAACCGAACGTTACCGTGGACCAGAGACAGAACATTACCATGGACCAGAGACAGAACATTACCATGAAACAGAACATTATCATGGACCAGAAACGGAACATTACCGTGAAACAGAAACACAACATTACCGTGGACCAGAAATGGAACATTACCGTGAAACCGAACATTACCATGGACCAGATACGGAACATTACTGTGGACCAGAGACGGAACATTACCGTGGACCAAAACATTACCGTGGACCAGAACATTACCGTGAAACCGAACATTATCGTGGACAAGAGATCGAACATTACCGTGGACCAGAGACAGAACATTACCGTGGACCAGAGACAGAACATTACCGTGGACCAGAGACAGAACATTACCATGGACCAGAGACCGAACTTTACCTTGAAACCGAACATTACCGTGGACCAGAGACAGAACATTACCATGGACCAGAGAAGGAACATTACCGTGAAACAGAACATTATCATGGACCAGAAACGGAACATTACCGTGAAACAGAAACAGAACATTATCGTGGACCAGAAACGGAACATTACCGTGAAACCAAAACAGAAGATTATCGTGGACCAGAAACGGAACATTATCGTGAAACAGAAACACAACATTACCGTGGACCAGAAACGGAACATTACCGTGAAACCGAAACAGAAGATTATCGTGGACCAGAGACGGAACATTATCATGGACCAGAAATGGAACATTACCGTGAAACAGAAACACAACATTATCGTGGACCAGAGACGGAACATTACCGTGAAACCGAACATTACCGTGGACCAGAGACAGAACATTACCGTGGACCAGAGACAGAACATTACCGTGAAACCGAAACAGAACATTATCGTGGACCAGAAACGGAACATTACCGTGAAACAGAAACACAACATTATCGTGGACCAGAGACGGAACATTACCGTGAAACCAAACATTATCGTGGACCAGAGATCGAACATTATCGTGGACCAGAGACAGAACATTATCGTTGACCAGAAACGGAACATTATCATGAAACCGAACATTATCGTGGACCAGAAACACAACATTATCGTGGACCAGAAATGGAACATTACCGTGAAACAGAAACACAACATTATCGTGGACCAGAGACGGAACATTACCGTGAAACCGAACATTACCGTGGACCAGAGACAGAACATTACCGTGGACCAGAGACAGAACATTACCGTGAAACCGAAACAGAACATTATCGTGGACCAGAAACGGAACATTACCGTGAAACAGAAACACAACATTATCGTGGACCAGAGACGGAACATTACCGTGAAACCAAACATTATCGTGGACCAGAGATCGAACATTATCGTGGACCAGAGACAGAACATTACCGTGGACCAGAAATGGAACATTACCATGAAACCGAATATTATCGTGGACCAGAGACGGAACATTACCGTGGACCAGAAATGGAACATTACCGTGAAACCGAACATTACCATGGACCAGATACGGAACATTACTGTGGACCAGAGACGGAACATTACCGTGGACCAGAACATTACCGTGAAACCGAACATTATCGTGGACCAGAGACCGAACATTACCGTGAAACCGAACATTACCGTGGACCAGAAACGGAACATTACCGTGAAACAGAAACACAACATTAGCGTGGACCAGAGACAGAACATTACAGTGAAACAGAAACACAACATTATCGTGGACCAGAAACGGAACATTACCATGAAACAGAAACAGAACATTAGCGTGGACCAGAGACAGAACATTACCGTGAAACAGAGACAGAACATTACCGTGAAACAGAAACACAACATTACCGTGGACCAGAGACAGAACATTACCGTGAAAAGGAAACAGAACATTACCGTGAAACCGAAACAGAACATTATCGGGAACCAGAAACGGAACATTATCATGGACCAGTGATAGAACATTATCATGGACCAGAAACGGAACATTACCGTGAAACAGAAACAGAACATTATCGTGGACCAGAAACGGAACATTACCGTGAAACCGAAACAGAAGAATATCGTGGACCAGAAACGGAACATTATCGTGAAACAGAAACACAACTTTACCGTGGACCAGAAACGGAACATTACCGTGAAACCGAAACAGAAGATTATCGTGGACCAGAGACGGAACATTATCATGGACCAGAGACAGAACATTACCGTGAAACCTAAACAGAACATTATCGTTGACCAGAAACGGAACATTATCGTGAAACCGAACATTATCGTGGACCAGAGACCGAACATTACCGTGAAACCGAAACAGAACATTATCGTGGACCAGACACGGAACATTACCGTGAAACCGAACATTATCGTGGACCAGAGATCGAACATTACCGTGGACCAGAGACAGAACATTACCGTGGACCAGAGACATAACATTACCGTGGACCAGAGACAGAACATTACCATGGACCAGAGACCGAACTTTACCTTGAAACCGAACATTACCGTGGACCAGAGACAGAACATTACCATGGACCAGAGACAGAACATTACCGTGAAACCGAAACAGAACATTATCGTGGACCAGACACGGAACATTACCATGAAACCGAACATTATCGTGGACCAGAGATCGAACATTACCGTGGACCAGAGACAGAACATTACCGTGGACCAGAGACATAACATTACCGTGGACCAGAGACAGAACATTACCATGGACCAGAGACCGAACTTTACCTTGAAACCGAACATTACCGTGGACCAGAGACCGAACATTACCATGGACCAGAGACAGAACATTACCGTGAAACCGAAACAGAACATTACCGTGAAACCGAACATTATCGTGGACCAGAAACGGAACATTACAGTGAAACAGAAACACAAAATTATCGTGGACCAGAAACGGAATATTACCGTGATACAGAAACAGAACATTATCGTGGACCAGAGATGGAACATTACCGTGAAACCGAACATTATCGTGGACCAGATATCGAACATTATCGTGGACCAGAGACAGAACATTACCGTGGACCAGAGACAGAACATTACCGTGGACCAGAAACAGAACATTACCGTGAAACAGAAACACAACATTATCGTGGACCAGAGACGGAACATTACCGTGAAACCGAACATTACCGTGGACCAGAGACAGAACATTACCTTGGACCAGAGACAGAACATTACCGTGAAACCGAAACAGAACATTACCGTGGACCAGAGACAGAACATTACCGTGAAACCGAAACAGAACATTATCGTGGACCAGAAACGGAACATTACTGTGAAACAGAAACACAACATTATCGTGGACCAGAGACGGAACATTACCGTGAAACCGAACATTACCGTGGACCAGAGACAGAACATTACCTTGGACCAGAGACAGAACATTACCGTGAAACCGAAACAGAACATTACCGTGGACCAGAGACAGAACATTACCGTGAAACCGAAACAGAACATTATCGTGGACCAGAAACGGAACATTACTGTGAAACAGAAACACAACATTATCGTGGACCAGAGACGGAACATTACCGTGAAACGAAACATTATCGTGGACCAGAGATCGAACATTATCGTGGACCAGAGACAGAACATTACCGTGGACCAGAAATGAAACATTACCGTGAAACCGAACATTATCGTGGACCAGAGACGGAACATTACCGTGAAACCGAACATTATCGTCGACCAGAAATTGAACATTATCATGGACCAGAGACAGAACATTACCGTGAACCAGAAATGGAACATTACCGTGAAACCGAACATTACTATGGACCAGTTACGTAACATTACTGTGGACCAGAGACGGAACATTACCGTGGACCAAAACATTACCGTGGACCAGAACATTACCGTGAAACCGAACATTATCGTGGACCAGAGACCGAACATTACCGTGAAACCGAAACAGAACATTATCGTGGACCAGACACGGAACATTACCGTGAAACCGAACATTATCGTGGACCAGAGATCGAACATTACCGTGGACCAGAGACGGAACATTACCGTGAACCTGAAACAGAATATTATCGTGGACCAGAAACGGAACTTTACCGTGAAACCGAAACAGAACATTATCGTGGACCAGAGACGGAACATTACCGTGAAACCAAACATTATCGTGGACCAGAGATCGAACATTACCGTGGACCAGAGACAGAACATTACCGTGGACCAGAGACAGAACATTACCGTGGACCAGAGACAGAACATTACTGTGGATCAGAGACCGAACTTTACCTTGAAACCGAACATTACCGTGGACCAGAAACGGAACATTACCGTGAAACAGAAACACAACATTATCGTGTACCAGAGACGGAACATTATTGTGGACCAGAGACAGAACATTACCGTGAAACCTAAAAAGATTATTATTGTGGACCAGAAACGGAACATTATCGTGAAACCGAACATTACCGTGGACCAGAGACAGAATATTACCGTGAAACGGAAACAGAACATTACCGTGAAACCGAAACAGAACATTATCGTGGACCAGAGACAGAACATTACCGTGGATCAGAGACAGAACATTTCCGTGGACCACAGACAGAACATTACCGTGGACCAGAGACAGAACATTACCGTGGACCAGAGACAGAACATTACCGTGGACCAGAGACCGAACTTTACCTTGAAACCGAACATTACCGTGGACCAGAGAGAGAATATTACCATGGACCAGAGACAGAACATTACCATGAAACAGAACATTATCATGGACCAGAAACGGAACTTTACCGTGAAACAGAAACAGAACATTATCGTGGACCAGAAACGGAACATTATCGTGGACCAGAGACAGAACATTATCGTGGACCAAAGACGGAACATTATCTTGGACCAGAGACGGAACATTACCGTGAAACCGAACATTATCGTGGACCACACACAGAACATTACCGTGAAACCGAACATTATCGTGGACCAGAAACGGAACATTACCGTGAAACAGAAACACAAAATTATCGTGGACCAGAAACGGAATATTACCGTGATACAGAAACAGAACATTATCGTGGACCAGAGATGGAACATTACCGTGAAACCGAACATTATCGTGGACCAGATATCGAACATTATCGTGGACCAGAGACAGAACATTACCGTGGACCAGAGACAGAACATTACCGTGGACCAGAAACAGAACATTACCGTGAAACAGAAACACAACATTATCGTGGACCAGAGATGGAACATTACCGTGAAACCGAACATTACCGTGGACCAGAGACAGAACATTACCTTGGACCAGAGACAGAACATTACCGTGAAACCGAAACAGAACATTACCGTGGACCAGAGACAGAACATTACCGTGAAACCGAAACAGAACATTATCGTGGACCAGAAACGGAACATTACTGTGAAACAGAAACACAACATTATCGTGGACCAGAGACGGAACATTACAGTGAAACCGAACATTACCGTGGACCAGAGACAGAACATTACCTTGGACCAGAGACAGAACATTACCGTGAAACCGAAACAGAACATTACCGTGGACCAGAGACAGAACATTACCGTGAAACCGAAACAGAACATTATCGTGGACCAGAAACGGAACATTACTGTGAAACAGAAACACAACATTATCGTGGACCAGAGACGGAACATTACCGTGAAACGAAACATTATCGTGGACCAGAGATCGAACATTATCGTGGACCAGAGACAGAACATTACCGTGGACCAGAAATGAAACATTACCGTGAAACCGAACATTATCGTGGACCAGAGACGGAACATTACCGTGAAACCGAACATTATCGTCGACCAGAAATCGAACATTATCATGGACCAGAGACAGAACATTACCGTGAACCAGAAATGGAACATTACCGTGAAACCGAACATTACTATGGACCTGTTACGTAACATTACTGTGGACCAGAGACGGAACATTACCGTGGACCAAAACATTACCGTGGACCAGAACATTACCGTGAAACCGAACATTATCGTGGACCAGAGACCGAACATTACCGTGAAACCGAAACAGAACATTATCGTGGACCAGACACGGAACATTACCGTGAAACCGAACATTATCGTGGACCAGAGATCGAACATTACCGTGGACCAGAGACAGAACATTACCGTGGACCAGAGACATAACATTACCATGGACCAGAGACCGAACTTTACCTTGAAACCGAACATTACCGTGGACCAGAGACAGAACATTACCATGGACCAGAGACAGAACATTACCGTGAAACAGAAACAGAACATTATCGTGGACCAGAAACGGAACATTACCGTGAAACCGAAACAGAAGATTATCGTGGACCAGAAACGGAACATTACCGTGAAACAGAAACACAACATTACCGTGGACCAGAGACAGAACATTACCGTGAAACCGAAACAGAACATTATCGTGGACCAGAGACGGAACATTACCGTGAAACCGAACATTATCGTGGACCAGACACAGAACATTACCGTGGACCAGAGACAGAACATTACCATGAAACCGAAACAGAGCATTATCGTGGACCAGAAACGGAACATTACCGTGAAACAGAAACACAAAATTATCGTGGACCAGAAACGGAACATTACCGTGAAACAGAAACAGAACGTTATCGTGGACCAGAGACGGAACATTACCGTGAAACCGAACATTATCGTGGACCAGAGATCGAACATTACCGTGGACCAGAGACAGAACATTACCGTGGACCAGAGACCGAACATTACCTTGAAACCGAACATTACCGTGGACCAGAGACAGAACATTACCATGGACCAGAGACAGAACATTACCGTGAAACAGAACATTATCATGGACCAGAAACGGAACATTACCGTGAAACAGAAACAGAACATTATCGTGGACCAGAAACGGAACATTACCGTGAAACAGAAACACAACATTACCTTGGACCAGAGACAGAACATTACCGTGAAACCGAACATTATCGTGGACCAGAGATGGAACATTACCGTGGACCAGAGACAGAACATTACCGTGGACCAGAGACAGAACATTACTGTGGACCAGAGACCGAACTTTACCTTGAAACCGAACGTTACCGTGGACCAGAGACAGAACATTACCATGGACCAGAGACAGAACATTACCATGAAACAGAACATTATCATGGACCAGAAACGGAACATTACCGTGTAACAGAAACACAACATTACCGTGGACCAGAGACAGAACATTACCATGGACCAGAGACAGAACATTACCGTGAAACAGAACATTATCATGGACCAGAAACGGAACATTACCGTGAAACAGAAACAGAACATTATCGTCGACCAGAAACGGAACATTACCGTGAAACCGAAACAGAAGATTATCGTGGACCAGAAACGGAACATTACCGTGAAACAGAAACACAACATTACCTTGGACCAGAAACGGAACATTACCGTGAAACCGAAACAGAACATTATCGTGGACAAGAGACGGAACATTACCGTGAAACCAAACATTATCGTGGACCAGACACAGAACATTACCGTGGACCAGAGACAGAACATTACCATGAAACCGAAACAGAACATTATCGTGGACCAGAAACGGAACATTACCGTGAAACAGAAACAGAACGTTATCGTGGACCAGAAACGGAACATTACCGTGAAACCGAACATTATCGTGGACCAGAGATGGAACATTACCGTGGACCAGAGACAGAACATTACCGTGGACCAGAGACAGAACATTACTGTGGACCAGAGACCGAACTTTACCATGGACCAGAGACAGAACATTACCATGAAACAGAACATTATCATGGACCAGAAACGGAACAATACCGTGTAACAGAAACAGAACATTATCGTGGACCAGAAACGGAACATTACCGTGAAACAGAAACACAACATTACCTTGGACCAGAGACAGAACATTACCGTGAAACCGAACATTATCGTGGACCAGAGATGGAACATTACCGTGGACCAGAGACAGAACATTACCGTGGACCAGAGACAGAACATTACTGTGGACCAGAGACCGAACTTTACCTTGAAACCGAACGTTACCGTGGACCAGAGACAGAACATTACCATGGACCAGAAATGGAACATTACCGTGAAACCGAACATTATCGTGGACCAGAGACGGAACATTATCGTGGACCAGAGACAGAACATTACCGTGGACCAGAAATGGAATATTACCGTGAAACCGAACATTATCGTGGACCAGAGACGGAACATTACCGTGAAACCGAACATTATCGTCGACCAGAAATCAAACATTTTCGTGGACCAGAGACAGAACATTACCGTGGACCAGAAATGGAACATTACCGTGAAACCGAACATTACCATGGACCAGATACGGAACATTACTGTGGACCAGAGACGGAACATTACCGTGGACCAAAACATTACCGTGGACCAGAACATTACCGTGAAACCGAACATTATCGTGAACCAGAGATCGAACATTACCGTGGACCAGAGACAGAACATTACCGTGGACCAGAGACAGAACATTACCGTGGACCAGAGACAGAACATTACCATGGACCAGAGACCGAACTTTACCTTGAAACCGAACATTACCGTGGACCAGAGACCGAACATTACCTTGAAACCAAACATTACCGTGGACCAGAGACAGAACATTACCATGGACCAGAGACAGAACATTACCGTGAAACAGAACATTATCATGGAACAGAAACGGAACATTACCGTGAAACAGAAACAGAACATTATCGTGGACCAGAAACGGAACATTACCGTGAAACAGAAACACAACATTACCTTGGACCAGAGACCGAACATTACCGTGAAACCGAATATTATCGTGGACCAGAGATGGAACATTACCGTGGACCAGAGACAGAACATTACCGTGGACCAGAGACAGAACATTACTGTGGACCAGAGACCGAACTTTACCTTGAAACCGAACGTTACCGTGGACCAGAGACAGAACATTACCATGGACCAGAGACAGAACATTACCATGGACCAGAGACAGAACATTACCGTGAAACAGAACATTATCATGGACCAGAAACGGAACATTACCGTGAAACCGAAACAGAAGATTATCGTGGACCAGAAACGGAACATTACCGTGAAACAGAAACACAACATTACCGTGGACCAGAGACAGAACATTACCGTGAAACCGAAACAGAACATTATCGTGGACCAGAGACGGAACATTACCGTGAAACCGAACATTATCGTGGACCAGACACAGAACATTACCGTGGACCAGAGACAGAACATTACCATGAAACCGAAACAGAGCATTATCGTGGACCAGAAACGGAACATTACCGTGAAACAGAAACACAAAATTATCGTGGACCAGAAACGGAACATTACCGTGAAACAGAAACAGAACGTTATCGTGGACCAGAGACGGAACATTACCGTGAAACCGAACATTATCGTGGACCAGAGATCGAACATTACCGTGGACCAGAGACAGAACATTACCGTGGACCAGAGACCGAACATTACCTTGAAACCGAACATTACCGTGGACCAGAGACAGAACATTACCATGGACCAGAGACAGAACATTACCGTGAAACAGAACATTATCATGGACCAGAAACGGAACATTACCGTGAAACAGAAACAGAACATTATCGTGGACCAGAAACGGAACATTACCGTGAAACAGAAACACAACATTACCTTGGACCAGAGACAGAACATTACCGTGAAACCGAACATTATCGTGGAACAGAGATGGAACATTACCGTGGACCAGAGACAGAACATTACCGTGGACCAGAGACAGAACATTACTGTGGACCAGAGACCGAACTTTACCTTGAAACCGAACGTTACCGTGGACCAGAGACAGAACATTACCATGGACCAGAGACAGAACATTACCATGAAACAGAACATTATCATGGACCAGAAACGGAACATTACCGTGTAACAGAAACACAACATTACCGTGGACCAGAGACAGAACATTACCATGGACCAGAGACAGAACATTACCGTGAAACAGAACATTATCATGGACCAGAAACGGAACATTACCGTGAAACAGAAACAGAACATTATCGTCGACCAGAAACGGAACATTACCGTGAAACCGAAACAGAAGATTATCGTGGACCAGAAACGGAACATTACCGTGAAACAGAAACACAACATTACCTTGGACCAGAAACGGAACATTACCGTGAAACCGAAACAGAACATTATCGTGGACAAGAGACGGAACATTACCGTGAAACCAAACATTATCGTGGACCAGAAACAGAACATTACCGTGGACCAGAGACAGAACATTACCATGAAACCGAAACAGAACATTATCGTGGACCAGAAACGGAACATTACCGTGAAACAGAAACACAAAATTATCGTGGACCAGAAACGGAACATTACCGTGAAACAGAAACAGAACGTTATCGTGGACCAGAGACGGAACATTACCGTGAAACCGAACATTATCGTGGACCAGAGATGGAACATTACCGTGGACCAGAGACAGAACATTACCGTGGACCAGAGACAGAACATTACTGTGGACCAGAGACCGAACTTTACCATGGACCAGAGACAGAACATTACCATGAAACAGAACATTATCATGGACCAGAAACGGAACAATACCGTGTAACAGAAACAGAACATTATCGTGGACCAGAAACGGAACATTACCGTGAAACAGAAACACAACATTACCTTGGACCAGAGACAGAACATTACCGTGAAACCGAACATTATCGTGGACCAGAGATGGAACATTACCGTGGACCAGAGACAGAACATTACCGTGGACCAGAGACAGAACATTACTGTGGACCAGAGACCGAACTTTACCTTGAAACCGAACGTTACCGTGGACCAGAGACAGAACATTACCATGGACCAGAAATGGAACATTACCGTGAAACCGAACATTATCGTGGACCAGAGACGGAACATTATCGTGGACCAGAGACAGAACATTACCGTGGACCAGAAATGGAATATTACCGTGAAACCGAACATTATCGTGGACCAGAGACGGAACATTACCGTGAAACCGAACATTATCGTCGACCAGAAATCAAACATTTTCGTGGACCAGAGACAGAACATTACCGTGGACCAGAAATGGAACATTACCGTGAAACCGAACATTACCATGGACCAGATACGGAACATTACTGTGGACCAGAGACGGAACATTACCGTGGACCAAAACATTACCGTGGACCAGAACATTACCGTGAAACCGAACATTATCGTGAACCAGAGATCGAACATTACCGTGGACCAGAGACAGAACATTACCGTGGACCAGAGACAGAACATTACCGTGGACCAGAGACAGAACATTACCATGGACCAGAGACCGAACTTTACCTTGAAACCGAACATTACCGTGGACCAGAGACAGAACATTACCATGGACCAGAGAAGGAACATTACCGTGAAACAGAACATTATCATGGACCAGAAACGGAACATTACCGTGAAACAGAAACAGAACATTATCGTGGACCAGAAACGGAACATTACCGTGAAACCGAAACAGAAGATTATCGTGGACCAGAAACGGAACATTACCGTGAAACAGAAACACAAAATTATCGTGGACCAGAAACGGAACATTACCGTGAAACAGAAACAGAACGTTATCGTGGACCAGAGACGGAACATTACCGTGAAACCGAACATTATCGTGGACCAGAGATCGAACATTACCGTGGACCAGAGACAGAACATTACCGTGGACCAGAGACCGAACATTACCTTGAAACCAAACAATACCGTGGACCAGAGACAGAACATTACCATGGACCAGAGACAGAACATTACCGTGAAAAAGAACATTATCATGGACCAGAAACGGAACATTACCGTGAAACAGAAACAGAACATTATCGTGGACCAGAAACGGAACATTACCGTGAAACAGAAACACAACATTACCTTGGACCAGAGACAGAACATTACCGTGAAACCGAACATTATCGTGGACCAGAGATGGAACATTACCGTGGACCAGAGACAGAACATTACCGTGGACCAGAGACAGAACATTACTGTGGACCAGAGACCGAACTTTACCTTGAAACCGAACGTTACCGTGGACCAGAGACAGAACATTACCATGGACCAGAGACAGAACATTACCATGGACCAGAGACAGAACATTACCGTGAAACAGAACATTATCATGGACCAGAAACGGAACATTACCGTGAAACCGAAACAGAAGATTATCGTGGACCAGAAACGGAACATTACCGTGAAACAGAAACACAACATTACCGTGGACCAGAGACAGAACATTACCGTGAAACCGAAACAGAACATTATCGTGGACCAGAGACGGAACATTACCGTGAAACCGAACATTATCGTGGACCAGACACAGAACATTACCGTGGACCAGAGACAGAACATTACCATGAAACCGAAACAGAGCATTATCGTGGACCAGAAACGGAACATTACCGTGAAACAGAAACACAAAATTATCGTGGACCAGAAACGGAACATTACCGTGAAACAGAAACAGAACGTTATCGTGGACCAGAGACGGAACATTACCGTGAAACCGAACATTATCGTGGACCAGAGATCGAACATTACCGTGGACCAGAGACAGAACATTACCGTGGACCAGAGACCGAACATTACCTTGAAACCGAACATTACCGTGGACCAGAGACAGAACATTACCATGGACCAGAGACAGAACATTACCGTGAAACAGAACATTATCATGGACCAGAAACGGAACATTACCGTGAAACAGAAACAGAACATTATCGTGGACCAGAAACGGAACATTACCGTGAAACAGAAACACAACATTACCTTGGACCAGAGACAGAACATTACCGTGAAACCGAACATTATCGTGGAACAGAGATGGAACATTACCGTGGACCAGAGACAGAACATTACCGTGGACCAGAGACAGAACATTACTGTGGACCAGAGACCGAACTTTACCTTGAAACCGAACGTTACCGTGGACCAGAGACAGAACATTACCATGGACCAGAGACAGAACATTACCATGAAACAGAACATTATCATGGACCAGAAACGGAACATTACCGTGTAACAGAAACACAACATTACCGTGGACCAGAGACAGAACATTACCATGGACCAGAGACAGAACATTACCGTGAAACAGAACATTATCATGGACCAGAAACGGAACATTACCGTGAAACAGAAACAGAACATTATCGTCGACCAGAAACGGAACATTACCGTGAAACCGAAACAGAAGATTATCGTGGACCAGAAACGGAACATTACCGTGGACCAGAGACAGAACATTACCATGGACCAGAAATGGAACATTACCGTGAAACCGAACATTATCGTGGACCAGAGACGGAACATTATCGTGGACCAGAGACAGAACATTACCGTGGACCAGAAATGGAATATTACCGTGAAACCGAACATTATCGTGGACCAGAGACGGAACATTACCGTGAAACCGAACATTATCGTCGACCAGAAATCAAACATTTTCGTGGACCAGAGACAGAACATTACCGTGGACCAGAAATGGAACATTACCGTGAAACCGAACATTACCATGGACCAGATACGGAACATTACTGTGGACCAGAGACGGAACATTACCGTGGACCAAAACATTACCGTGGACCAGAACATTACCGTGAAACCGAACATTATCGTGAACCAGAGATCGAACATTACCGTGGACCAGAGACAGAACATTACCGTGGACCAGAGACAGAACATTACCGTGGATCAGAGACAGAACATTACCATGGACCAGAGACCGAACTTTACCTTGAAACCGAACATTACCGTGGACCAGAGACAGAACATTACCATGGACCAGAGAAGGAACATTACCGTGAAACAGAACATTATCATGGACCAGAAACGGAACATTACCGTGAAACAGAAACAGAACATTATCGTGGACCAGAAACGGAACATTACCGTGAAACCGAAACAGAAGATTATCGTGGACCAGAAACGGAACATTACCGTGAAACAGAAACACAAAATTATCGTGGACCAGAAACGGAACATTACCGTGAAACAGAAACAGAACGTTATCGTGGACCAGAGACGGAACATTACCTTGAAACCGAACATTATCGTGGACCAGAGATCGAACATTACCGTGGACCAGAGACAGAACATTACCGTGGACCAGAGACCGAACATTACCTTGAAACCAAACATTACCGTGGACCAGAGACAGAACATTACCATGGACCAGAGACAGAACATTACCGTGAAACAGAACATTATCATGGACCAGAAACGGAACATTACCGTGAAACAGAAACAGAACATTATCGTGGACCAGAAACGGAACATTACCGTGAAACAGAAACACAACATTACCTTGGACCAGAGACAGAACATTACCGTGAAACCGAACATTATCGTGGACCAGAGATGGAACATTACCGTGGACCAGAGACAGAACATTACCGTGGACCAGAGACAGAACATTACTGTGGACCAGAGACCGAACTTTACCTTGAAACCGAACGTTACCGTGGACCAGAGACAGAACATTACCATGGACCAGAGACAGAACATTACCATGGACCAGAGACAGAACATTACCGTGAAACAGAACATTATCATGGACCAGAAACGGAACATTACCGTGAAACAGAAACAGAACATTATCGTCGACCAGAAACGGAACATTACCGTGAAACCGAAACAGAAGATTATCGTGGACCAGAAACGGAACATTACCGTGAAACAGAAACACAACATTACCTTGGACCAGAAACGGAACATTACCGTGAAACCGAAACAGAACATTATCGTGGACCAGAGACGGAACATTACCGTGAAACCAAACATTATCGTGGACCAGACACAGAACATTACCGTGGACCAGAGACAGAACATTACCGTGAAACCGAAACAGAACATTATCGTGGACCAGAAACGGAACATTACCGTGAAACAGAAACACAAAATTATCGTGGACCAGAAACGGAACATTACCGTGAAACAGAAACAGAACGTTATCGTGGACCAGAGACGGAACATTACCGTGAAACCGAACATTATCTTGGACCAGAGATGGAACATTACCGTGGACCAGAGACAGAACATTACCGTGGACAAGAGACAGAACATTACTGTGGACCAGAGACCGAACTTTACCATGGACCAGAGACAGAACATTACCATGAAACAGAACATTATCATGGACCAGAAACGGAACAATACCGTGTAACAGAAACACAACATTATCGTGGACCAGAGAAGGAACATTACCGTGGACCAGAGACGGAACATTACCGTGAACCTGAAACAGAATATTATCGTGGACCAGAAACGGAACATTACCGTGAAACCGAAACAGAACATTATCGTGGACCAGAGACGGAACATTACCGTGAAACCAAACATTATCGTGGACCAGAGATCGAACATTACCGTGGACCAGAGACAGAACATTACCGTGGACCAGAGACAGAACATTACCGTGGACCAGAGACAGAACATTACTGTGGATCAGAGACCGAACTTTACCTTGAAACCGAACATTACCGTGGACCAGAAACGGAACATTACCGTGAAACAGAAACACAACATTATCGTGTACCAGAGACGGAACATTATCGTGGACCAGAGACAGAACATTACCGTGAAACCTAAAAAGATTATTTTGTGGACCAGAAACGGAACATTATCGTGAAACCGAACATTACCCTGGACCAGAGACAGAACATTACCGTGAAACGGAAACAGAACATTACCGTGGACCAGAGACAGAACATTACCGTGGACCAGAGACAGAACATTTCCGTGGACCACAGACAGAACATTACCGTGGACCAGAGACAGAACATTACCGTGGACCAGAGACAGAACATTTCCGTGGACCACAGACAGAACATTACCGTGGACCAGAGACAGAACATTACCGTGGACCAGAGACAGAACATTACCGTGGACCAGAGACCGAACTTTACCTTGACACCGAACATTACCGTGGACCAGAGACCGAACATTACCATGAAACAGAACATTACCGTGAAACAGAAACACAACATTACCTTGGACCAGAAACGGAACATTACCGTGAAACCGAAACAGAACATTATCGTGGACCAGAGACGGAACATTACCGTGAAACCAAACATTATCGTGGACCAGACACAGAACATTACCGTGGACCAGAGACAGAACATTACCATGAAACCGAAACAGAACATTATCGTTGACCAGAAACGGAACATTACCGTGAAACAGAAACACAAAATTATCGTGGACCAGAAACGGAACATTACCGTGAAACAGAAACAGAACGTTATCGTGGACCAGAGACGGAACATTACCGTGAAACCGAACATTATCTTGGACCAGAGATGGAACATTACCGTGGACCAGAGACAGAACATTACCGTGGACAAGAGACAGAACATTACTGTGGACCAGAGACCGAACTTTACCATGGACCAGAGACAGAACATTACCATGAAACAGAACATTATCATGGACCAGAAACGGAACAATACCGTGTAACAGAAACACAACATTATCGTGGACCAGAGAAGGAACATTACCGTGGACCAGAGACGGAACATTACCATGAACCTGAAACAGAATATTATCGTGGACCAGAAACGGAACATTACCGTGAAACCGAAACAGAACATTATCGTGGACCAGAGACGGAACATTACCGTGAAACCAAACATTATCGTGGACCAGAGATCGAACATTACCGTGGACCAGAGACAGAACATTACCGTGGACCAGAGACAGAACATTACCGTGGACCAGAGACAGAACATTACTGTGGATCAGAGACCGAACTTTACCTTGAAACCGAACATTACCGTGGACCAGAAACGGAACATTACCGTGAAACAGAAACACAACATTATCGTGTACCAGAGACGGAACATTATCGTGGACCAGAGACAGAACATTACCGTGAAACCTAAAAAGATTATTATTGTGGACCAGAAACGGAACATTATCGTGAAACCGAACATTACCGTGGACCAGAGACAGAACATTACCGTGAAACGGAAACAGAACATTACCGTGGACCAGAGACAGAACATTACCGTGGACCAGAGACAGAACATTTCCGTGGACCACAGACAGAACATTACCGTGGACCAGAGACAGAACATTACCGTGGACCAGAGACAGAACATTTCCGTTGACCACAGACAGAACATTACCGTGGACCAGAGACAGAACATTACCGTGGACCAGAGACAGAACATTACCGTGGACCAGAGACCGAACTTTACCTTGAAACCGAACATTACCGTGGACCAGAGACCGAACATTACCATGAAACAGAACATTATCATGGACCAGAAACGGAACATTACCGTGAAACAGAAACACAACATTATCGTGTACCAGAGACGGAACATTATCGTGGACCAGAGACAGAACATTATCGTGGACCAAAGACGGAACATTATCTTGGACCAGAGACGGAACATTACCGTGAAACCGAACATTATCGTGGACCACACACAGAACATTACCGTGAAACCGAACATTATCGTGGACCAGAAACGGAACATTACCGTGAAACAGAAACACAAAATTATCGTGGACCAGAAACGGAACATTACCGTGATACAGAAACAGAACATTATTGTGGACCAGAGATGGAACATTACCGTGAAACCGAACATTATCGTGGACCAGATATCGAACATTATCGTGGACCAGAGACAGAACATTACCGTGGACCAGAGACAGAACATTACCGTGGACCAGAAACAGAACATTACCATGGACCAGAGACAGAACATTACCGTGAAACAGAACATTATCATGGACCAGAAACGGAACATTACCGTGAAACAGAAACACAACATTATCGTGGACCAGAGACGGAACATTACCGTGGACCAGAGACGGAACATTACCGTGAAACCGAAACAGAACATTATCGTGAACCAGAAACGGAACATTACCGTGAAACCGAAATAGAACATTATCGTGGACCAGAGACAGAACATTACCGTGGACCAGAAACAGAACATTATCGTGGACCAGAAACGGAACATTACCGTGAAACCGAAACTGAAGATTATCGTGGACCAGAAATGGAACATTACCGTGAAACAGAAACACAACATTACTGTTGACCAGAGACAGAACATTACCGTGAAACCGAAACAGAACATTATCGTGGACCAGAAACGGAACATTATCGTGGACCAGAGACATAACATTATCGTGGATCAGAGACAGAACATTATCGTGGACCAGAGACGGAACTTTATCAAGGACCAGAGACAGAACTTTACCGTGAAACCTAAACAGAACATTATCGTTGACCAGAAACGGAACATTATCGTGAAACCGAACATTATCGTGGACCAGAAACACAACATTATCGTGGACCAGAAATGGAACATTACCGTGAAACAGAAACACAACATTATCGTGGACCAGAGACGGAACATTACCGTGAAACCGAACATTACCGTGGACCAGAGACAGAACATTACCTTGGACCAGAGACAGAACATTACCGTGAAACCGAAACAGAACATTACCGTTGACCAGAGACAGAACATTACCATGAAACCGAAACAGAACATTATCGTGGACCAGAAACGGAACATTACCGTGAAACAGAAACACAACATTATCGTGGACCAGAGACGGAACATTACCGTGAAACCAAACATTATCGTGGACCAGAGATCGAACATTATCGTGGACCAGAGACAGAACATTACCGTGGACCAGAAATGGAACATTACCGTGAAACCGAACATTATCGTGGACCAGAGACGGTACATTACCGTGAAACCGAACATTATCGTCGACCAGAAATCGAACATTATCATGGACCAGAGACAGAACATTACCGTGGACCAGAAATGGAACATTACCGTGAAACCGAACATTACCATGGACCAGTTACGGAACATTACTGTGGACCAGAGACGGAACATTACCGTGGACCAAAACATTACCGTGGACCAGAACATTACCGTGAAACCGAACATTATCGTGGACCAGAGACCGAACATTACCGTGAAACCGAAACAGAACATTATCGTGGACCAGACACGGAACATTACCGTGAAACCGAACATTATCGTGGACCAGAGATCGAACATTACCGTGGACCAGAGACAGAACATTACCGTGGACCAGAGACATAACATTACCGTGGACCAGAGACAGAACATTACCATGGACCAGAGACCGAACTTTACCTTGAAACCGAACATTACCGTGGACCAGAGACAGAACATTGCCATAGACCAGAGACAGAACATTACCGTGAAACCGAAACAGAACATTATCGTGGACCAGACACGGAACATTACCGTGAAACCGAACATTATCGTGGACCAGAGATCGAACATTACCGTGGACCAGAGACAGAACATTACCGTGGACCAGAGACATAACATTACCGTGGACCAGAGACAGAACATTACCATGGACCAGAGACCGAACTTTACCTTGAAACCGAACATTACCGTGGACCAGAGACAGAACATTACCATGGACCAGAGACAGAACATTTCCGTGAAACAGAACATTATCATGGACCAGAAACGGAACATTACCGTGAAACAGAAACAGAACATTATCGTGGACCAGAAACGGAACATTACCGTGAAACCGAACATTACCATGGACCAGATACGGAACATTACTGTGGACCAGAGACGGAACATTACCGTGGACCAAAACATTACCGTGGACCAGAACATTACCGTGAAACCGAACATTATCGTGGACAAGAGATCGAACATTACCGTGGACCAGAGACAGAACATTACCGTGGACCAGAGACAGAACATTACCGTGGACCAGAGACAGAACATTACCATGGACCAGAGACCGAACTTTACCTTGAAACCGAACATTACCGTGGACCAGAGACAGAACATTACCATGGACCAGAGAAGGAACATTACCGTGAAACAGAACATTATCATGGACCAGAAACGGAACATTACCGTGAAACCAAAACAGAAGATTATCGTGGACCAGAAACGGAACATTATCGTGAAACAGAAACACAACATTACCGTGGACCAGAAACGGAACATTACCGTGAAACCGAAACAGAAGATTATCGTGGACCAGAGACGGAACATTATCATGGACCAGAGACAGAACATTACCGTGAAACCTAAACAGAACATTATCGTTGACCAGAAACGGAACATTATCGTGAAACCGAACATTATCGTGGACCAGAAACACAACATTATCGTGGACCAGAAATGGAACATTACCGTGAAACAGAAACACAACATTATCGTGGACCAGAGACGGAACATTACCGTGAAACCGAACATTACCGTGGACCAGAGACAGAACATTACCGTGGACCAGAGACAGAACATTACCGTGAAACCGAAACAGAACATTATCGTGGACCAGAAACGGAACATTACCATGGACCAGAGACCGAACTTTACCTTGAAACCGAACATTACCGTGGACCAGAGACAGAACATTACCATGGACCAGAGACAGAACATTTCCGTGAAACAGAACATTATCATGGACCAGAAACGGAACATTACCGTGAAACAGAAACAGAACATTATCGTGGACCAGAAACGGAACATTACCGTGAAACCGAACATTACCATGGACCAGATACGGAACATTACTGTGGACCAGAGACGGAACATTACCGTGGACCAAAACATTACCGTGGACCAGAACATTACCGTGAAACCGAACATTATCGTGGACAAGAGATCGAACATTACCGTGGACCAGAGACAGAACATTACCGTGGACCAGAGACAGAACATTACCGTGGACCAGAGACAGAACATTACCATGGACCAGAGACCGAACTTTACCTTGAAACCGAACATTACCGTGGACCAGAGACAGAACATTACCATGGACCAGAGAAGGAACATTACCGTGAAACAGAACATTATCATGGACCAGAAACGGAACATTACCGTGAAACCAAAACAGAAGATTATCGTGGACCAGAAACGGAACATTATCGTGAAACAGAAACACAACATTACCGTGGACCAGAAACGGAACATTACCGTGAAACCGAAACAGAAGATTATCGTGGACCAGAGACGGAACATTATCATGGACCAGAGACAGAACATTACCGTGAAACCTAAACAGAACATTATCGTTGACCAGAAACGGAACATTATCGTGAAACCGAACATTATCGTGGACCAGAAACACAACATTATCGTGGACCAGAAATGGAACATTACCGTGAAACAGAAACACAACATTATCGTGGACCAGAGACGGAACATTACCGTGAAACCGAACATTACCGTGGACCAGAGACAGAACATTACCGTGGACCAGAGACAGAACATTACCGTGAAACCGAAACAGAACATTATCGTGGACCAGAAACGGAACATTACCGTGAAACAGAAACACAACATTATCGTGGACCAGAGACGGAACATTACCGTGAAACCAAACATTATCGTGGACCAGAGATCGAACATTATCGTGGACCAGAGACAGAACATTACCGTGGACCAGAAATGGAACATTACCATGAAACCGAATATTATCGTGGACCAGAGACGGAACATTACCGTGGACCAGAAATGGAACATTACCGTGAAACCGAACATTACCATGGACCAGATACGGAACATTACTGTGGACCAGAGACGGAACATTACCGTGGACCAGAACATTACCGTGAAACCGAACATTATCGTGGACCAGAAACGGAACATTACCGTGAAACAGAAACACAACATTAGCGTGGACCAGAGACAGAACATTACCGTGAAACAGAAACACAACATTATCGTGGACCAGAAACGGAACATTACCATGAAACAGAAACAGAACATTAGCGTGGACCAGAGACAGAACATTACCGTGAACCAGAGACAGAACATTACCGTGAAACAGAAACACAACATTACCGTGGACCAGAGACAGAACATTACCGTGAAAAGGAAACAGAACATTACCGTGAAACCGAAACAGAACATTATCGTGAACCAGAAACGGAACATTATCATGGACCAGTGATAGAACATTATCGTGAACCAAAGACGGAACATTACTGTGGACCAGGGACGGAACATTACCGTGGACCAAAACATTACCGTGGACCAGAACATTACCGTGAAACCGAACATTATCGTGGACCAGAGATCGAACATTACCGTGGACCAGAGACAGAACATTACCGTGGACCAGAGACAGAACATTACCGTGAAACAGAAACACAACATTACCGTGGACCAGAGACAGAACATTACCGTGAAACGGAAACAGAACATTATCGTGAACCAGAAACGGAACATTATCATGGACCAGTGATAGAACATTATCGTGAACCAAAGACGGAACATTATCGTGGACCAGAGACGGAACATTACCGTGAAACCGAACATTATCGTGGACCAGACACAGAACATTACCGTGGACTAGAGACAGAACATTACCATGAAACCGAAACAGAACATTATCGTGGACCAGAAACGGAACATTACCGTGAAACAGAAACAGAACGTTATCGTGGACCAGAGACGGAACATTACCGTGAAACCGAACATTATCGTGGACCAGAGATCGAACATTACCGTGGACCAGAGACAGAACATTACTGTGGACCAGAGACCGAACTTTACCTTGAAACCGAACGTTACCGTGGACCAGAGACAGAACATTACCATGGACCAGAGACAGAACATTACCATGAAACAGAACATTATCATGGACCAGAAACGGAACATTACCGTGAAACAGAAACACAACATTACCGTGGACCAGAAATGGAACATTACCGTGAAACCGAACATTACCATGGACCAGATACGGAACATTACTGTGGACCAGAGACGGAACATTACCGTGGACCAAAACATTACCGTGGACCAGAACATTACCGTGAAACCGAACATTATCGTGGACAAGAGATCGAACATTACCGTGGACCAGAGACAGAACATTACCGTGGACCAGAGACAGAACATTACCGTGGACCAGAGACAGAACATTACCATGGACCAGAGACCGAACTTTACCTTGAAACCGAACATTACCGTGGACCAGAGACAGAACATTACCATGGACCAGAGAAGGAACATTACCGTGAAACAGAACATTATCATGGACCAGAAACGGAACATTACCGTGAAACAGAAACAGAACATTATCGTGGACCAGAAACGGAACATTACCGTGAAACCAAAACAGAAGATTATCGTGGACCAGAAACGGAACATTATCGTGAAACAGAAACACAACATTACCGTGGACCAGAAACGGAACATTACCGTGAAACCGAAACAGAAGATTATCGTGGACCAGAGACGGAACATTATCATGGACCAGAAATGGAACATTACCGTGAAACAGAAACACAACATTATCGTGGACCAGAGACGGAACATTACCGTGAAACCGAACATTACCGTGGACCAGAGACAGAACATTACCGTGGACCAGAGACAGAACATTACCGTGAAACCGAAACAGAACATTATCGTGGACCAGAAACGGAACATTACCGTGAAACAGAAACACAACATTATCGTGGACCAGAGACGGAACATTACCGTGAAACCAAACATTATCGTGGACCAGAGATCGAACATTATCGTGGACCAGAGACAGAACATTATCGTTGACCAGAAACGGAACATTATCATGAAACCGAACATTATCGTGGACCAGAAACACAACATTATCGTGGACCAGAAATGGAACATTACCGTGAAACAGAAACACAACATTATCGTGGACCAGAGACGGAACATTACCGTGAAACCGAACATTACCGTGGACCAGAGACAGAACATTACCGTGGACCAGAGACAGAACATTACCGTGAAACCGAAACAGAACATTATCGTGGACCAGAAACGGAACATTACCGTGAAACAGAAACACAACATTATCGTGGACCAGAGACGGAACATTACCGTGAAACCAAACATTATCGTGGACCAGAGATCGAACATTATCGTGGACCAGAGACAGAACATTACCGTGGACCAGAAATGGAACATTACCATGAAACCGAATATTATCGTGGACCAGAGACGGAACATTACCGTGGACCAGAAATGGAACATTACCGTGAAACCGAACATTACCATGGACCAGATACGGAACATTACTGTGGACCAGAGACGGAACATTACCGTGGACCAGAACATTACCGTGAAACCGAACATTATCGTGGACCAGAGACCGAACATTACCGTGAAACCGAACATTACCGTGGACCAGAAACGGAACATTACCGTGAAACAGAAACACAACATTAGCGTGGACCAGAGACAGAACATTACAGTGAAACAGAAACACAACATTATCGTGGACCAGAAACGGAACATTACCATGAAACAGAAACAGAACATTAGCGTGGACCAGAGACAGAACATTACCGTGAAACAGAGACAGAACATTACCGTGAAACAGAAACACAACATTACCGTGGACCAGAGACAGAACATTACCGTGAAAAGGAAACAGAACATTACCGTGAAACCGAAACAGAACATTATCGGGAACCAGAAACGGAACATTATCATGGACCAGTGATAGAACATTATCATGGACCAGAAACGGAACATTACCGTGAAACAGAAACAGAACATTATCGTGGACCAGAAACGGAACATTACCGTGAAACCGAAACAGAAGAATATCGTGGACCAGAAACGGAACATTATCGTGAAACAGAAACACAACTTTACCGTGGACCAGAAACGGAACATTACCGTGAAACCGAAACAGAAGATTATCGTGGACCAGAGACGGAACATTATCATGGACCAGAGACAGAACATTACCGTGAAACCTAAACAGAACATTATCGTTGACCAGAAACGGAACATTATCGTGAAACCGAACATTATCGTGGACCAGAAACACAACATTATCGTGGACCAGAAATGGAACATTACCGTGAAACAGAAACACAACATTATCGTGGACCAGAGACGGAACATTACCGTGAAACCGAACATTACCGTGGACCAGAGACAGAACATTACCGTGGACCAGAGACAGAACATTACCGTGAAACCGAAACAGAACATTATCGTGGACCAGAAACGGAACATTACCGTGAAACAGAAACACAACATTATCGTGGACCAGAGACGGAACATTACCGTGAAACCAAACATTATCGTGGACCAGAGATCGAACATTATCGTGGACCAGAGACAGAACATTACCGTGGACCAGAAATGGAACATTACCGTGAAACCGAACATTATCGTGGACCAGAGACGGAACATTACCGTGGACCAGAAATGGAACATTACCGTGAAACCGAACATTACCATGGACCAGATACGGAACATTACTGTGGACCAGAGACGGAACATTACCGTGGACCAGAACATTACCGTGAAACCGAACATTATCGTGGACCAGAAAAGGAACATTACCGTGAAACAGAAACACAACATTAGCGTGGACCAGAGACAGAACATTACCGTGAAACAGAAACACAAAATTATCGTGGACCAGAAACGGAACATTACCATGAAACCGAAAGAGAACATTATCGTGGACCAGAGACAGAACATTACCGTGAACCAGAGACAGAACATTATCGTGGACCAGACACGGAACATTTCCGTGAAACCGAACATTATCGTGGACCAGAGATCGAACATTACCGTGGACCAGAGACAGAACATTACCGTGGACCAGAGACCGAACTTTACCTTGAAACCGAACGTTACCGTGGACCAGAGACAGAACATTACCATGGACCAGAGACAGAACATTACCATGAAACAGAACATTATCATGGACCAGAAACGGAACATTACCGTGAAACAGAAACACAACATTATCGTGGACCAGAGAAGGAACATTACCGTGGACCAGAGACGGAACATTACCGTGAAACCGAAACAGAATATTATCGTGGACCAGAAACGGAACATTATCGTGAAACCGAAACACAAAATTATCGTGGACCAGAAACGGAACATTACCATGAAACAGAAACAGAACATTGTCGTGGACCAAAGACGGAACATTATCTTGGACCAGAGACGGAACATTACCGTGAAACCGAACATTATCGTGGACCAGACACAGAACATTACCGTGAAACCGAACATTATCGTGGACCAGAAACGGAACATTACCGTGGACCAGAGACGGAACATTACCGTGAAACCGAACATTATCGTGGACCAGAGATCGAACATTATCGTGGACCAGACACGGAACATTACCGTTGACCAGAGACCGAACTTTACCTTGAAACCGAACATTACCGTGGACCAGAGACAGAACATTACCGTGAAACCGAACATTATCGTGGACCAGAGATCAAACATTACCGTGGACCAGAGACACAATATTACCGTGGACCAGAGACAGAACATTACCGTGGACCAGAGACGGAACATTACCGTGGACCAGAGACAGAACATTATCGTGGACCACAGACGGAACATTACCGTGAAACCGAACATTATCGTGGACCAGAGATCGAACATTACCGTGGACCAGAGACAGAACATTACCGTGGTCCAGAGACAGAACATTACCGTGGACCAGAGACAGAACATTACCGTGAAACCGAAACAGAATATTATCGTGGACCAGAAACGGAACATTACCGTGAAACCGAAACAGAACATTATCGTGGACCAGAGACAGAACATTACTGTGGACCAGAGACCGAACTTTACCTTGAAACCGAACATTACCGTGGACCTGAGATCGAACTTTATCATGGACCAGAGACAGAACATTACCATGGACCAAAGACAGAACATTACCGTGAAACAGAACATTATCATGGACCAGAAACGGAACATTACCGTGAAACAGAAACAGAACATTATCGTGGACCAGAAACGGAACATTACCGTGAAACCAAAACAGAACATTATCGTGGACCAGAAACGGAACATTACCATGGACCAGAGACAGAACATTACCATGGACCAGAGACAGAACATTATCGTGAAACAGAACATTATCATGGACCAGAAACGGAACATTACCGTGAAACAGAAACAGAACATTATCGTGGACCAGAAACGGAACATTACCGTGAAACCGAAACAGAACATTATCGTGGACCAGAAACGGAACATTACCGTGATACAGAAACAGAACATTATCGTGGACCAGAGACAGAACATTACCGTGAAACCGAACATTATCGTGGACCAGAGATCGAACATTACCGTGGACCATAGACAGAACATTACCGTGGTCCAGAGACAGAACATTACCGTGGACCAGAGACAGAACATTACCGTGGACCAGAGACAGAACATTACCGTGGACCAGAGACAGAACATTATTGTGGACCAGAGACCGAACTTTACCTTGAAACCGAACATTACCGTGGACCAGAGATCGAACTTTATCGTGGACCAGAGACAGAACATTACCATGGACCAGAGACAGAACATTACCGTGAAACAGAACATTATCATGGACCAGAAACGGAACATTACCGTGAAACAGAAACAGAACAATATCGTGGACCAGAAACGGAACATTACCGTGAAACCGAAACAGAACATTATCTTGGACCAGAAACGGAACATTACCATGGACCAGAGACAGAACAGTACCATGGACCAGAGACAGAACATTACCGTGAAACAGAACATTATCATGGACCAGAAACGGAACATTACCGTGAAACAGAAACAGAACATTATCGTGGACCAGAAACGGAACATTACCGTGAAACCGAAACAGAACATTATCGTGGACCAGAAACGGAACATTACCATGGACCAGAAACAGAACATTATCGTGGACCAGAGACAGAACATTATCGTGGACCAGAGAGAACATTACCTTGAAACCAAAACAAAACATTATCGTGGACCAGAAACGGAAAATTATCGTGGACCAGAAACGGAACATTATCGTGGACCAGAAACGGAACATTATCGTGGACCAGAGACGGAACATTATCGAGGACCAGAGACAGAACATTACCGTGAAACCGAAACAGAACATTATCGTGGACCAGAACCGGAACATTATCGTGGACCAGAGACAGAACATTATCGTGGATCAGAGACAGAACATTATCGTGGACCAGAGATGGAACATTATCGTGGACCAGAGACAGAACATTACCGTGAAACAGAAACACAACATTATCGTGGACCAGAGACGGAACATTACCGTGAAACCGAACATTATCGTGGACCAGAGATCGAACTTTATCCTGGACCAGAGACAGAACATTACCGTGGACCAGAAATGGAACATTACCGTGGACCAGAGACAGAACATTACTGTGGACCAGAGACCGAACTTTACCTTGAAACCGAACATTACCGTGGACCAGAGACAGAACATTACCATGGACCAGAGACAGAACATTACCATGAAACAGAACATTATCATGGACCAGAAACGGAACATTACCGTGAAACCGAAACAGAATATTATCGTGGACCAGAAACGGAACATTACCGTGAAACCAAAACAGAACATTATCATGGACCAAAAACGGAACATTATCGTGGACCAGAGACAGAACATTACCGTGAAACCGAAAGAGAACATTATCGTGGACCAAAAACGGAACATTACCGTGGACCAAAGACGGAACATTATCATGGACCAGAAACGGAACATTACCGTGAAACAGAAACACAACATTATCGTGGACCAGAGAAGGAACATTACCGTGGACCAGAGACGGAACATTACCGTGAAACCGAAACAGAATATTATCGTGGACCAGAAACGGAACATTACCGTGAAACCGAAACACAAAATTATCGTGGACCAGAAACGGAACATTACCATGAAACAGAAACAGAACATTGTCGTGGACCAAAGACGGAACATTATCTTGGACCAGAGACGGAATATTACCGTGAAACCGAACATTATCGTGGACCAGACACAGAACATTACCGTGGACCAGAGACAGAACATTACCGTGGACCAGAGACAGAACATTACCATGGACCAGAGACCGAACTTTACCTTGAAACCGAACATTACCGTGGACCAGAGACAGAACATTACCATGGACCAGAGAAGGAACATTACCGTGAAACAGAACATTATCATGGACCAGAAACGGAACATTACCGTGAAACAGAAACAGAACATTATCGTGGACCAGAGACAGAACATTATCATGGACCAGAGACAGAACATTACCGTGAAACCTAAACAGAACATTATCGTTGACCAGAAACGGAACATTATCGTGAAACCGAACATTATCGTGGACCAGAAACACAACATTATCGTGGACCAGAAATGGAACATTACCGTGAAACAGAAACACAACATTATCGTGGACCAGAGACGGAACATTACCATGAAACAGAACATTATCATGGACCAGAAACGGAACATTACCGTGAAACCGAAAAAGAATATTATCGTGGACCAGAAACGGAACATTACCGTGAAACCAAAACAGAACATTATCATGGACCAAAAACGGAACATTATCGTGGACCAGAGACAGAACATTACCGTGAAACCGAAAGAGAACATTATCGTGGACCAAAAACGGAACATTACCGTGGACCAAAGACGGAACATTATCATGGACCAGAAATGGAACATTACCGTGAAACAGAAACACAACATTATCGTGGACCAGAGAAGGAACATTACCGTGGACCAGAGACGGAACATTAACGTGAAACCGAAACAGAATATTATCGTGGACCAGAAACGGAACATTACCGTGAAACCGAAACACAAAATTATCGTGGACCAGAAACGGAACATTACCATGAAACAGAAACAGAACATTGTCGTGGACCAAAGACGGAACATTATCTTGGACCAGAGAGAGAACATTACCTTGAAACCAAAACAAAACATTATCGTGGACCAGAGACAGAACATTATCGTGGACCAGAGAGAGAACATTACCTTGAAACCAAAACAAAACATTATCGTGGACCAGAAACGGAACATTATCGTGGACCAGAAACGGAACATTATCGTGGACCAGAAACGGAACATTATCGTGGACCAGAGACGGAACATTATCGAGGACCAGAGACAGAACATTACCGTGAAACCGAAACAGAACATTATCGTGGACCAGAACCGGAACATTATCGTGGACCAGAGACAGAACATTATCGTGGATCAGAGACAGAACATTATCGTGGACCAGAGATGGAACATTATCGTGGACCAGAGACAGAACATTACCGTGAAACAGAAACACAACATTATCGTGGACCAGAGACGGAACATTACCGTGAAACCGAACATTATCGTGGACCAGAGATCGAACTTTATCCTGGACCAGAGACAGAACATTACCGTGGACCAGAAATGGAACATTACCGTGGACCAGAGACAGAACATTACTGTGGACCAGAGACCGAACTTTACCTTGAAACCGAACATTACCGTGGACCAGAGACAGAACATTACCATGGACCAGAGACAGAACATTACCATGAAACAGAACATTATCATGGACCAGAAACGGAACATTACCGTGAAACCGAAACAGAATATTATCGTGGACCAGAAACGGAACATTACCGTGAAACCAAAACAGAACATTATCATGGACCAAAAACGGAACATTATCGTGGACCAGAGACAGAACATTACCGTGAAACCGAAAGAGAACATTATCGTGGACCAAAAACGGAACATTACCGTGGACCAAAGACGGAACATTATCATGGACCAGAAACGGAACATTACCGTGAAACAGAAACACAACATTATCGTGGACCAGAGAAGGAACATTACCGTGGACCAGAGACGGAACATTACCGTGAAACCGAAACAGAATATTATCGTGGACCAGAAACGGAACATTACCGTGAAACCGAAACACAAAATTATCGTGGACCAGAAACGGAACATTACCATGAAACAGAAACAAAACATTGTCGTGGACCAAAGACGGAACATTATCTTGGACCAGAGAGAGAACATTACCTTGAAACCAAAACAAAACATTATCGTGGACCAGAGACAGAACATTATCGTGGACCAGAGAGAGAACATTACCTTGAAACCAAAACAAAACATTATCGTGGACCAGAAACGGAACATTATCGTGGACCAGAAACGGAACACTATCGTGGACCAGAAACGGAACATTATCGTGGACCAGAGACGGAACATTATCGAGGACCAGAGACAGAACATTACCGTGAAACCGAAACAGAACATTATCGTGGACCAGAACCGGAACATTATCGTGGACCAGAGACAGAACATTATCGTGGATCAGAGACAGAACATTATCGTGGACCAGAGATGGAACATTATCGTGGACCAGAGACAGAACATTACCGTGAAACAGAAACACAACATTATCGTGGACCAGAGACGAAACATTACCGTGAAACCGAACATTATCGTGGACCAGAGATCGAACTTTATCCTGGACCAGAGACAGAACATTACCGTGGACCAGAAATGGAACATTACCGTGGACCAGAGACAGAACATTACTGTGGACCAGAGACCGAACTTTACCTTGAAACCGAACATTACCGTGGACCAGAGACAGAACATTACCATGGACCAGAGACAGAACATTACCATGAAACAGAACATTATCATGGACCAGAAACGGAACATTACCGTGAAACCGAAACAGAATATTATCGTGGACCAGAAACGGAACATTACCGTGAAACCAAAACAGAACATTATCATGGACCAAAAACGGAACATTATCGTGGACCAGAGACAGAACATTACCCTGAAACCGAAAGAGAACATTATCGTGGACCAAAAACGGAACATTACCGTGGACCAAAGACGGAACATTATCATGGACCAGAAACGGAACATTACCGTGAAACAGAAACACAACATTATCGTGGACCAGAGAAGGAACATTACCGTGGACCAGAGACGGAACATTACCGTGAAACCGAAACAGAATATTATCGTGGACCAGAAACGGAACATTACCGTGAAACGGAAACACAAAATTATCGTGGACCAGAAACGGAACATTACCATGAAACAGAAACAGAACATTGTCGTGGACCAAAGACGGAACATTATCTTGGACCAGAGACGGAATATTACCGTGAAACCGAACATTATCGTGGACCAGACACAGAACATTACCGTGGACCAGAGACAGAACATTACCATGGACCAGAGACCGAACTTTACCTTGAAACCGAACATTACCGTGGACTATAGACAGAACATTACCATGGACCAGAGAAGGAACATTACCGTGAAACAGAACATTATCATGGACCAGAAACGGAACATTACCGTGAAACAGAAACAGAACATTATCGTGGACCAGAGACGGAACATTATCATGGACCAGAGACAGAACATTACCGTGAAACCTAAACAGAACATTATCGTTGACCAGAAACGGAACATTATCGTGAAACCGAACATTATCGTGGACCAGAAACACAACATTATCGTGGACCAGAAATGGAACATTACCGTGAAACAGAAACACAACATTATCGTGGACCAGAGACGGAACATTACCATGAAACAGAACATTATCATGGACCAGAAACGGAACATTACCGTGAAACCGAAACAGAATATTATCGTGGACCAGAAACGGAACATTACCGTGAAACCAAAACAGAACATTATCATGGACCAAAAACGGAACATTATCGTGGACCAGAGACAGAACATTACCGTGAAACCGAAAGAGAACATTATCGTGGACCAAAAACGGAACATTACCGTGGACCAAAGACGGAACATTATCATGGACCAGAAACGGAACATTACCGTGAAACAGAAACACAACATTATCGTGGACCAGAGAAGAAACATTACCGTGGACCAGAGACGGAACATTACCGTGAAACCGAAACAGAATATTATCGTGGACCAGAAACGGAACATTACCGTGAAACCGAAACATAAAAATTATCGTGGACCAGAAACGGAACATTACCATGAAACAGAAACAGAACATTGTCGTGGACCAAAGACGGAACATTATCTTGGACCAGAGACGGAATATTACCGTGAAACCGAACATTATCGTGGACCAGACACAGAACATTACCGTGGACCAGAGACAGAACATTACCATGGACCAGAGACCGAACTTTACCTTGAAACCGAACATTACCGTGGACCAGAGACAGAACATTACCATGGACCAGAGAAGGAACATTACCGTGAAACAGAACATTATCATGGACCAGAAACGGAACATTACCGTGAAACAGAAACAGAACATTATCGTGGACCAGAGACGGAACATTATCATGGACAAGAGACAGAACATTACCGTGAAACCTAAACAGAACATTATCGTTGACCAGAAACGGAACATTGTCGTGAAACCGAACATTATCGTGGACCAGAAACACAACATTATCGTGGACCAGAAATGGAACATTACCGTGAAACAGAAACACAACATTATCGTGGACCAGAGACGGAACATTACCGTGAAACCGAACATTACCGTGGACCAGAGACAGAACATTACCGTGGACCAGAGACAGAACATTACCGTGAAACAGAAACACAACATTATCGTGGACCAGAGACGGAACATTACCGTGAAACCAAACATTATCGTGGACCAGAGATCGAACATTATCGTGGACGAGAGACAGAACATTACCGTGGACCAGAAATGGAACATTACCGTGAAACCGAACATTATCGTGGACCAGAGACGGAACATTACCGTGGACCTGAAATGGAACATTACCGTGAAACCGAACATTATCGTGGACCAGAAACACAACATTATCGTGGACCAGAAATGGAACATTACCGTGAAACAGAAACACAACATTATCGTGGACCAGAGACGGAACATTACCGTGAAACCGAACATTACCATGGACCAGATACGGAACATTACTGTGGACCAGAGACGGAACATTACCGTGGACCAAAACATTACCGTGGACCAGAACATTACCGTGAAACCGAACATTATCGTGGACCAGAGATCGAACATTACCGTGGACCAGAGACAGAATAATACCGTGGACCAGAGACAGAACATTACCGTGGACCAGAGACAGAACATTACCATGGACCAGAGACCGAACTTTACCTTGAAACCGAACATTACCGTGGACCAGAGACAGAACATTACCATGGACCAGAGAAGGAACATTACCGTGAAACAGAACATTATCATGGACCAGAAACGGAACATTACCGTGAAACAGAAACAGAACATTATCGTGGACCAGAAACGGAACATTACCGTGAAACCGAAACAGAAGATTATCGTGGACCAGAAACGGAACATTATCGTGAAACAGAAACACAACATTACCGTGGACCAGAAACGGAACATTACCGTGAAACCGAAACAGAAGATTATCGTGGACCAGAGACGGAACATTATCATGGACCAGAGACAGAACATTACCGTGAAACCTAAACAGAACATTATCGTTGACCAGAAACGGAACATTATCGTGAAACCGAACATTATCGTGGACCAGAAACACAACATTATCGTGGACCAGAAATGGAACATTACCGTGAAACAGAAACACAACATTATCGTGGACCAGAGACGGAACATTACCGTGAAACCGAACATTACCGTGGACCAGAGACAGAACATTACCGTGGACCAGAGACAGAACATTACCGTGAAACCGAAACAGAACATTATCGTGGACCAGAAACGGAACATTACCGTGAAACAGAAACACAACATTATCGTGGACCAGAGACGGAACATTACCGTGAAACCAAACATTATCGTGGACCAGAGATCGAACATTATCGTGGACCAGAGACAGAACATTACCGTGGACCAGAAATGGAACATTACCGTGAAACCGAACATTATCGTGGACCAGAGACGGAACATTACCGTGGACCAGAAATGGAACATTACCGTGAAACCGAACATTACCATGGACCAGATACGGAACATTACTGTGGACCAGAGACGGAACATTACCGTGGACCAGAACATTACCGTGAAACCGAACATTATCGTGGACCAGAGACCGAACATTACCGAGAAACCGAACATTACCGTGGACCAGAAATGGAACATTACCGTGAAACAGAAACACAACATTATCGTGGACCAGAAACGGAACATTACCATGAAACAGAAACAGAACATTAGCGTGGACCAGAGACAGAACATTACCATGAAACAGAAACACAACATTACCGTGGACCAGAGACAGAACATTACCGTGAAACAGAAACACAACATTACCGTGGACCAGAGACAGAACATTACCGTGAAACGGAAACAGAACATTACCGTGAAACCGAAACAGAACATTATCGTGAACCAGAAACGGAACATTATCATGGACCAGTGATAGAACATTATCGTGAACCAAAGACGGAACATTATCGTGGACCAGAGACGGAACATTACCGTGAAACCGAACATTATCGTGGACCACACACAGAACATTACCGTGGACCAGAGACAGAACATTACCATGAAACCGAAAGAGAACATTATCGTGGACCAGAAACGGAACATTACCGTGAAACAGAAACACAAAATTATCGTGGACCAGAAACGGAACATTACCGTGAAACAGAAACAGAACATTACCATGGACCAGAGACAGAACATTACCGTGAAACAGAACATTATCATGGACCAGAAACGGAACATTACCGTGAAACAGAAACACAACATTATTGTGGACCAGAGACGGAACATTACCGTGGACCAGAGACGGAACATTACCGTGAAACCGAAAGAGAACATTATCGTGGACCAGAAACGGAACATTACCGTGAAACCGAAACAGAACATTATCGTGGACCAGACACGGAACATTACCGTGAAACCGAACATTACCGTGGACCAGAGACAGAACATTACCGTGGACCAGAGACCGAACTTTACCTTGAAACCGAACATTACCGTGGACCAGAGACAGAACATTATCATGGACCAGAAACGGAACATTACCGTGAAACAGAAACAGAACATTATCTTGGACCAGAAACGGAACATTACCGTGAAACCGAAACAGAAGATTATCGTGGACCAGAAACGGAACATTACCGTGAAACAGAAACACAACATTACCGTGGACCAGAGACAGAACATTACCGTGAAACCGAAACAGAACATTATCGTGGACCAGAAACGGAACATTATCGTGGACCAGAGACGGAACTTTATCAAGGACCAGAGACAGAACATTACCGTGAAACGTAAACAGAACATTATCGTTGACCAGAAACGGAACATTATCGTGAAACCGAACATTATCGTGGACCAGAAACACAACATTATCGTGGACCAGAAATGGAACATTACCGTGAAAAAGAAACACAACATTATCGTGGACCAGAGACGGAACATTACCGTGAAACCGAACATTACCGTGGACCAGAGACAGAACATTACCGTGGACCAGAGACAGAACATTACCGTGAAACCGAAACAGAACATTATCGTGGACCAGAAATGGAACATTACCGTGAAACAGAAACACAACATTATCGTGGACCAGAGACGGAACATTACCGTGAAACCGAACATTATCGTCGACCAGAAATCGAACATTTTCGTGGACCAGAGACAGAACATTACCGTGGACCAGAAATGGAACATTACCGTGAAACCGAACATTACCATGGACCAGATACGGAACATTACTGTGGACCAGAGACGGAACATTACCGTGGACCAAAACATTACCGTGGACCAGAACATTACCGTGAAACCGAAACAGAACATTATCGTGGACCAGAAACGGAACATTACCGTGAAACAGAAACACAAAATTATCGTGGACCAGAAACGGAACATTACCGTGAAACAGAAACAGAACGTTATCGTGGACCAGAGACGGAACATTACCGTGAAACCGAACATTATCGTGAACCAGAGATCGAACATTACCGTGGACCAGAGACAGAACATTACTGTGGACCAGAGACCGAAATTTACCTTGAAACCGAACGTTACCGTGGACCAGAGACAGAACATTACCATGGACCAGAGACAGAACATTACCATGAAACAGAACATTATCATGGACCAGAAACGGAACATTACCGTGAAACAGAAACACAACATTATCGTGGACCAGAGAAGGAACATTACCGTGGACCAGAGACGGAACATTACCGTGAAACCGAAACAGAATATTATCGTGGACCAGAAACGGAACATTACCGTGAAACCAAAACACAAAATTATCGTGGACCAGAAACGGAACATTACCATGAAACAGAAACAGAACATTGTCTTGGACCAAAGACGGAACATTATCTTGGACCAGAGACGGAACATTACCGTGAAACCGAACATTATCGTGGACCAGACACAGAACATTACCGTGAAACCGAACATTATCGTGGACCAGAAACGGAACATTGCCGTGGACCAGAGACGGAACATTACCGTGAAACCGAACATTATCGTGGACCAGAGACAGAACATTACCGTGGACCAGAGACAGAACATTACCGTGGACCAGAGACAGATCTTTACCTTGAAACCGAACATTACCGTGGACCAGAAACAGAACATTACCATGGACCAGAGACAGAACATTACCGTGAAACAGAACATTATCATGGACCAGAAACGGAACATTACCGTGAAACAGAAACACAACATTATCGTGGACCAGAGACGGAACATTACCTAGACCAGAGACGGAACATTACCGTGAAACCGAAACCGAACATTATCGTGGACCAGAAACGGAACATTACCGTGAAACCGAAACAGAACATTATTGTGGACCAGACACGGAACATTACCGTTGACCAGAGACCGAACTTTACCTTGAAACCGAACATTACCGTGGACCAGAGACAGAACATTAACGTAAAACCGAACATTATCGTGGACCAGAGATCGAACATTACCGTGGACCAGATACACAATATTACCATGGACCAGAGACAGAACATTACCGTGGACCAGAGACGGAACATTACCGTGGACCAGAGACAGAACATTATCGTGGACCACAGACGGAACATTACCGTGAAACCGAACATTATCGTGGACCAGAGATCGAACATTACCGTGGACCAGAGACAGAACATTACCGTGGTCCAGAGACAGAACATTACCGTGGACCAGAGACAGAACATTACCGTGAAACCGAAACAGAATATTATCGTGGACCAGAAACGGAACATTACCGTGAAACCGAAACAGAACATTATCGTGGACCAGAGACAGAACATTACTGTGGACCAGAGACCGAACTTTACCTTGAAACCGAAAGAGAACATTATCGTGGACCAAAAACGGAACATTACCGTGAAACAGAAACACAACATTATCGTGGACCAGAGAAGGAACATTACCGTGGACCAGAGACGGAACATTACCGTGAAACCGAAACAGAATATTATCGTGGACCAGAAACGGAACATTACCGTGAAACCGAAACACAAAATTATCGTGGACCAGAAACGGAACATTACCATGAAACAGAAACAGAACATTGTCGTGGACCAAAGACGGAACATTATCTTGGACCAGAGACGGAATATTACCGTGAAACCGAACATTATCGTGGACCAGACACAGAACATTACCGTGGACCAGAGACAGAACATTACCGTGGACCAGAGACAGAACATTACCATGGACCAGAGACCGAACTTTACCTTGAAACCGAACATTACCGTGGACCAGAGACAGAACATTACCATGGACCAGAGAAGGAACATTACCGTGAAACAGAACATTATCATGGACCAGAAACGGAACATTACCGTGAAACAGAAACAGAACATTATCGTGGACCAGAGACGGAACATTATCATGGACCAGAGACAGAACATTACCGTGAAACCTAAACAGAACATTATCGTTGACCAGAAACGGAACATTATCGTGAAACCGAACATTATCGTGGACCAGAAACACAACATTATCGTGGACCAGAAATGGAACATTACCGTGAAACAGAAACACAACATTATCGTGGACCAGAGACGGAACATTATCGTGGACCAGAAACGGAACATTACCGTGAAACCGAAACAGAACATTATCGTGGACCAGAGACAGAACATTACTGTGGACCAGAGACCGAACTTTACCTTGAAACCGAAAGAGAACATTATCGTGGACCAAAAACGGAACATTACCGTGGACCAAAGACGGAACATTATCATGGACCAGAGACGGAACATTACCGTGAAACAGAAACACAACATTACCGTGGACCAGAGACAGAACATTACCGTAAAACGGAAACAGAACATTACCGTGAAACCGAAACAGAACATTATCGTGGACCAGAAACGGAACATTACCGTGAAACAGAAACACAAAATTATCGTGGACCAGAAACGGAACATTACCATGAAACAGAAACAGAACATTATCGTGGACCAAAGACGGAACATTATCTTGGACCAGAGACGGAACATTACCGTGAAACCGAACATTATCGTGGACCAGACACAGAACATTACCGTGAAACACAAAATTATCGTGGACCAGAAACGGAACATTACCGTGATACAGAAACAGAACATTATCGTGGACCCGAGACAGAAAATTACCGTGAAACAGAACATTATCGTGAACCAGAAACGGAACATTACCGTGAAACCGAACATTATCGTGGACCAGACACGGAACATTACCGTGAAACCGAACATTATCGTGGACCAGAGATCGAACATTACCGTGGACCAGAGACAGAACATTACCGTGGACCAGAGACAGAACATTACCGTGGACCAGAGACAGAACATTACCGTGGACCAGAGACCGAACTTTACCTTGAAACCGAACATTACCGTGGACCAGAGACAGAACATTACCATGGACCAGAGACAGAACATTACCGTGAAAAAGAACATTATCATGGACCAGAAACTGAACATTACCGTGAAACAGAAACAGAACATTATCGTGGACAAGAAACGGAACATTACCGTGAAACCGAAAAAGAAGATTATCGTGGACCAGAAACGGAACATTACCGTGAAACAGAAACAGAACATTATCGTGGACCAGAAACAGAACATTACCGTGAAACCGAAACAGAACATTATCGTGGACCAGAAACGGAACATTACCATGGACCAGAGACGGAACATTACCATGGACCAGAGACAGAACATTACCATGGACCAGAGACAGAACATTACCGTGAAACAGAACATTATCATGGACCAGAAACGGAACATTACCGTGAAACAGAAACAGAACATTATCGTGGACCCGAGACAGAAAATTACCGTGAAACAGAACATTATCGTGAACCAGAAACGGAACATTACCGTGAAACCGAACATTATCGTGGACCAGACACGGAACATTACCGTGAAACCGAACATTATCGTGGACCAGAGATCGAACATTACCGTGGACCAGAGACAGAACATTACCGTGGACCAGAGACAGAACATTACCGTGGACCAGAGACAGAACATTACCGTCGACCAGAGACCGAACTTTACCTTGAAACCGAACATTACCGTGGACCAGAGACAGAACATTACCATGGACCAGAGACAGAACATTACCGTGAAAAAGAACATTATCATGGACCAGAAACTGAACATTACCGTGAAACAGAAACAGAACATTATCGTGGACAAGAAACGGAACATTACCGTGAAACCGAAAAAGAAGATTATCGTGGACCAGAAACGGAACATTACCGTGAAACAGAAACAGAACATTATCGTGGACCAGAAACAGAACATTAATGTGAAACCGAAACAGAACATTATCGTGGACCAGAAATGGAACATTACCATGGACCAGAGACGGAACATTACCATGGACCAGAGACAGAACATTACCATGGACCAGAGACAGAACATTACCGTGAAACAGAACATTATCATGGACCAGAAACGGAACATTACCGTGAAACAGAAACAGAACATTATCGTGGACCAGAAACGGAACATTACCGTGAAACCGAAACAGAACATTATCGTGGACCAGAAACGGAACATTACCGTGGACCAGAGACAGAACATTACCGTGAAACCGAAACAGAACATTATCGTGGACCAGAACCGGAACATTATCGTGGACCAGAGACAGAACATTATCGTGGATCAGAGACAGAACATTATCGTGGACCAGAGACGGAACATTATCGTGGACCAGAGACAGAACATTACCGTGAAACCGAAACAGAACATTATCGTGGACCAGAAACGGAACATTACCGTGAAACAGATACACAACATTATCGTGGACCAGAGACGGAACATTACCGTGAAACCAAACATTATCGTGGACCAGAGACAGAACATTACCGTGGACCAGAGACAGAACATTACCGTGAAACCGAAACAGAACATTATCGTGGACCAGAAACGGAACATTACCGTGAAACAGAAACACAACATTATCGTGGACCAGAGACGGAACATTACCGTGAAACCAAACATTATCGTGGACCAGAGATCGAACATTATCGTGGACCAGAGACAGAACATTACCGTGGACCAGAAATGGAACATTACCGTGAAACCGAACATTATCGTGGACCAGAGACGGAACATTACCGTGAAACCGAACATTATCGTCGACCAGAAATCGAACATTATCGTGGACCAGAGACAGAACATTACCGTGTACCAGAAATGGAACATTACCGTGAAACCGAACATTACCATGGACCAGATACGGAACATTACTGTGGACCAGAGACGGAACATTACCGTGGACCAAAACATTACCGTGGACCAGAACATTACCGTGAAACCGAACATTATCGTGGACCAGAGACCGAACATTACCGTGAAATCGAAACAGAACATTATCGTGGACCAGACACGGAACATTACCGTGAAACCGAACATTATCGTGGACCAGGGACAGAACATTACCATGGACCAGAGACAGAACTTTACCTTGAAACCGAACATTACCATGGACCAGAGACGGAACATTACCATGGACCAGAGACAGAACATTACCGTGAAACAGAACATTATCATGGACCAGAAACGGAACATTACCGTGAAACAGAAACAGAACATTATCGTGGACCAGAAACGGAACATTACCGTGAAACCGAAACAGAAGATTATCGTGGACCAGAAACGGAACATTACCGTGAAACAGAAACACAACATTACCGTGGACCAGAGACAGAACATTACCGTGAAACCAAAACAGAACATTATCGTTGACCAGAAACGGAACATTACCGTGGACCAGAGACAGAACATTACCTTGAAACCAAAACAGAACATTATCGTGGACCAGAAACGGAACATTATCGTGGACCAGAAACGGAACATTATCGTGGACCAGAGACAGAACATTACCGTGAAACCGAAACAGAACATTATCGTGGACCAGAACCGGAACATTATCGTGGACCAGAGACAAAACATTATCGTGGATCAGAGACAGAACATTATCGTGGACCAGAGACGGAACATTATCGTGGACCAGAGACAGAACATTACCGTGAAACCTAAAAAGAACATTATCGTGGACCAGAGACAGAACATTACCGTGAAACCGAAACAGAACATTATCGTGGACCAGAAACGGAACATTACCGTGAAACAGAAACACAACATTATCGTAGACCAGAGACGGAACATTACCGTGAAACCAAACATTATCGTGGACCAGAGACAGAACATTACCGTGGACCAGAGACAGAACATTACCGTGAAACCGAAACAGAACATTATCGTGGACCAGAAACGGAACATTACCGTGAAAAAGAAACACAACATTATCGTGGACCAGAAACGGAACATTACCGTGAAAAAGAAACAGCACATTACCGTGGACCAGAAACGGAACATTATCGTGGACCAGAGAAAGAACATTACCGTGAAACCGAAACAGAACATTATCGTGGACCAGAAACGGAACATTACCGTGAAACCGAACATTATCGTGGACCAGACACAGAACATTACCGTGGACCAGACACAGAACATTACCGTGGACCAGAGACAGAACATTACCGTGAAACCGAAACAGAACATTATCGTGGACCAGAAACGGAACATTACCGTGAAACAGAAACACAAAATTATCGTGGACCAGAGACGGAACATTACCGTGAAACCGAACATTATCGTGGAAAAGAGATCGAACATTACCGTGGACCAGAGACAGAACATTACCGTGGACCAGAGACAGAACATTTCCGTGGACCAGAGACAGAACATTACCGTGGACCAGAGACAGAACATTACCGTGGACCAGAGACAGAACATTACTGTGGACCAGAGACCGAACTTTACCTAGAAACCGAACATTACCGTGTACCAGAGACAGAATATTACCATGGACCAGAGACAGAACATTACCATGAAACAGAACATTATCATGGACCAGAAACGGAAAATTACCGTGAAACCTAAACAGATTATTATCGTGGACCAGAAACAGAACATTATCGTGAAACCGAACATTATCGTGGACCAGAGACGGAACATTACCGTGAAACAGAAACACAACATTACCGTGGACCAGAGACAGAACATTACCGTAAAACGGAAACAGAACATTACCGTGAAACCGAAACAGAACATTATCGTGGACCAGAAACGGAACATTACCGTGAAACAGAAACACAAAATTATCGTGGACCAGAAACGGAACATTACCATGAAACAGAAACAGAACATTATCGTGGACCAAAGACGGAACATTATCTTGGACCAGAGACGGAACATTACCGTGAAACCGAACATTATCGTGGACCAGACACAGAACATTACCGTGAAACACAAAATTATCGTGGACCAGAAACGGAACATTACCGTGATACAGAAACAGAACATTATCGTGGACCCGAGACAGAACATTACCGTGAAACAGAACATTATCGTGAACCAGAAACGGAACATTACCGTGAAACCGAACATTATCGTGGACCAGACACGGAACATTACCGTGAAACCGAACATTATCGTGGACCAGAGATCGAACATTACCGTGGACCAGAGACAGAACATTACCGTGGACCAGAGACAGAACATTACCGTGGACCAGAGACAGAACATTACCGTGGACCAGAGACCGAACTTTACCTTGAAACCGAACATTACCGTGGACCAGAGACAGAACATTACCATGGACCAGAGACAGAACATTACCGTGAAAAAGAACATTATCATGGACCAGAAACTGAACATTACCGTGAAACAGAAACAGAACATTATCGTGGACAAGAAACGGAACATTACCGTGAAACCGAAAAAGAAGATTATCGTGGACCAGAAACGGAACATTACCGTGAAACAGAAACAGAACATTATCGTGGACCAGAAACAGAACATTACCGTGAAACCGAAACAGAACATTATCGTGGACCAGAAACGGAACATTACCATGGACCAGAGACGGAACATTACCATGGACCAGAGACAGAACATTACCATGGACCAGAGACAGAACATTACCGTGAAACAGAACATTATCATGGACCAGAAACGGAACATTACCGTGAAACAGAAACAGAACATTATCGTGGACCAGAAACGGAACATTACCGTGAAACCGAAACAGAACATTATCGTGGACCAGAAACGGAACATTACCGTGGACCAGAGACAGAACATTACCGTGAAACCGAAACAGAACATTATCGTGGACCAGAACCGGAACATTATCGTGGACCAGAGACAGAACATTATCGTGGATCAGAGACAGAACATTATCGTGGACCAGAGACGGAACATTATCGTGGACCAGAGACAGAACATTACTGTGAAACCGAAACAGAACATTATCGTGGACCAGAAACGGAACATTACCGTGAAACAGAAACACAACATTATCGTGGACCAGAGACGGAACATTACCGTGAAACCAAACATTATCGTGGACCAGAGACAGAACATTACCGTGGACCAGAGACAGAACATTACCGTGAAACCGAAACAGAACATTATCGTGGACCAGAAACGGAACATTACCGTGAAACAGAAACACAACATTATCGTGGACCAGAGACGGAACATTACCGTGAAACCAAACATTATCGTGGACCAGAGATCGAACATTATCGTGGACCAGAGACAGAACATTACCGTGGACCAGAAATGGAACATTACCGTGAAACCGAACATTATCGTGGACCAGAGACGGAACATTACCGTGAAACCGAACATTATCGTCGACCAGAAATCGAACATTATCGTGGACCAGAGACAGAACATTACCGTGTACCAGAAATGGAACATTACCGTGAAACCGAACATTACCATGGACCAGATACGGAACATTACTGTGGACCAGAGACGGAACATTACCGTGGACCAAAACATTACCGTGGACCAGAACATTACCGTGAAACCGAACATTATCGTGGACCAGAGACCGAACATTACCGTGAAATCGAAACAGAACATTATCGTGGACCAGACACGGAACATTACCGTGAAACCGAACATTATCGTGGACCAGGGACAGAACATTACCATGGACCAGAGACAGAACATTACCGTAAAACGGAAACAGAACATTACCGTGAAACCGAAACAGAACATTATCGTGGACCAGAAACGGAACATTACCGTGAAACAGAAACACAAAATTATCGTGGACCAGAAACGGAACATTACCATGAAACAGAAACAGAACATTATCGTGGACCAAAGACGGAACATTATCTTGGACCAGAGACGGAACATTACCGTGAAACCGAACATTATCGTGGACCAGACACAGAACATTACCGTGAAACACAAAATTATCGTGGACCAGAAACGGAACATTACCGTGATACAGAAACAGAACATTATCGTGGACCCGAGACAGAAAATTACCGTGAAACAGAACATTATCGTGAACCAGAAACGGAACATTACCGTGAAACCGAACATTATCGTGGACCAGACACGGAACATTACCATGGACCAGAGACAGAACATTACCGTGAAACCGAAACAGAATATTATCGTGGACCAGACACGGAACATTACCGTGAAACCGAACATTATCGTGGACAAGAGATCGAACATTACCGTGGACCAGAGACAGAACATTACCGTGGACCAGAGACATAACATTACCATGGACCAGAGACAGAACATTACCATGGACCAGAGACAGAACTTTACCTTGAAACCGAACATTACCGTGGACCAGAGACAGAACATTACCATGGACCAGAGACAGAACATTACCGTGAAACAGAACATTATCATGGACCAGAAACGGAACATTACCGTGAAACAGAAACAGAACATTATCGTGGACCAGAAACGGAACATTACCGTGAAACCGAAACAGAAGATTATCGTGGACCAGAAACGGAACATTACCGTGAAACAGAAACAGAACATTATCGTGGACCCGAGACAGAAAATTACCGTGAAACAGAACATTATCGTGAACCAGAAACGGAACATTACCGTGAAACCGAACATTATCGTGGACCAGACACGGAACATTACCGTGAAACCGAACATTATCGTGGACCAGAGATCGAACATTACCGTGGACCAGAGACAGAACATTACCGTGGACCAGAGACAGAACATTACCGTGGACCAGAGACAGAACATTACCGTGGACCAGAGACCGAACTTTACCTTGAAACCGAACATTACCGTGGACCAGAGACAGAACATTACCATGGACCAGAGACAGAACATTACCGTGAAAAAGAACATTATCATGGACCAGAAACTGAACATTACCGTGAAACAGAAACAGAACATTATCGTGGACAAGAAACGGAACATTACCGTGAAACCGAAAAAGAAGATTATCGTGGACCAGAAACGGAACATTACCGTGAAACAGAAACAGAACATTATCGTGGACCAGAAACAGAACATTACCGTGAAACCGAAACAGAACATTATCGTGGACCAGAAATGGAACATTACCATGGACCAGAGACGGAACATTACCATGGACTAGAGACAGAACATTACCATGGACCAGAGACAGAACATTACCGTGAAACAGAACATTATCATGGACCAGAAACGGAACATTACCGTGAAACAGAAACAGAACATTATCGTGGACCAGAAACGGAACATTACCGTGAAACCGAAACAGAACATTATCGTGGACCAGAAACGGAACATTACCGTGGACCAGAGACAGAACATTATCGTGGACCAGAGACAGAACATTATCGTGGATCAGAGACAGAACATTATCGTGGACCAGAGACGGAACATTATCGTGGACCAGAGACAGAACATTACCGTGAAACCGAAACAGAACATTATCGTGGACCAGAAACGGAACATTACCGTGAAACAGATACACAACATTATCGTGGACCAGAGACGGAACATTACCGTGAAACCAAACATTATCGTGGACCAGAGACAGAACATTACCGTGGACCAGAGACAGAACATTACCGTGAAACCGAAACAGAACATTATCGTGGACCAGAAACGGAACATTACCGTGAAACAGAAACACAACATTATCGTGGACCAGAGACGGAACATTACCGTGAAACCAAACATTATCGTGGACCAGAGATCGAACATTATCGTGGACCAGAGACAGAACATTACCGTGGACCAGAAATGGAACATTACCGTGAAACCGAACATTATCGTGGACCAGAGACGGAACATTACCGTGAAACCGAACATTATCGTCGACCAGAAATCGAACATTATCGTGGACCAGAGACAGAACATTACCGTGTACCAGAAATGGAACATTACCGTGAAACCGAACATTACCATGGACCAGATACGGAACATTACTGTGGACCAGAGACGGAACATTACCGTGGACCAAAACATTACCGTGGACCAGAACATTACCGTGAAACCGAACATTATCGTGGACCAGAGACCGAACATTACCGTGAAATCGAAACAGAACATTATCGTGGACCAGACACGGAACATTACCGTGAAACCGAACATTATCGTGGACCAGAAACGGAACATTACCGTGAAACCGAAACAGAAGATTATCGTGGACCAGAAACGGAACATTACCGTGAAACAGAAACACAACATTACCGTGGACCAGAGACAGAACATTACCGTGAAACCAAAACAGAACATTATCGTTGACCAGAAACGGAACATTACCGTGGACCAGAGACAGAACATTACCTTGAAACCAAAACAGAACATTATCGTGGACCAGAAACGGAACATTATCGTGGACCAGAAACGGAACATTATCGTGGACCAGAGACAGAACATTACCGTGAAACCGAAACAGAACATTATCGTGGACCAGAACCGGAACATTATCGTGGACCAGAGACAAAACATTATCGTGGATCAGAGACAGAACATTATCGTGGACCAGAGACGGAACATTATCGTGGACCAGAGACAGAACATTACCGTGAAACCTAAAAAGAACATTATCGTGGACCAGAGACAGAACATTACCGTGAAACCGAAACAGAACATTATCGTGGACCAGAAACGGAACATTACCGTGAAACAGAAACACAACATTATCGTAGACCAGAGACGGAACATTACCGTGAAACCAAACATTATCGTGGACCAGAGACAGAACATTACCGTGGACCAGAGACAGAACATTACCGTGAAACCGAAACAGAACATTATCGTGGACCAGAAATGGAACATTACCGTGAAACCGAAACAGAACATTATCGTGGACCAGAAACGGAACATTACCGTGAAAAAGAAACACAACATTATCGTGGACCAGAAACGGAACATTACCGTGAAAAAGAAACAGCACATTACCGTGGACCAGAAACGGAACATTATCGTGGACCAGAGAAAGAACATTACCGTGAAACCGAAACAGAACATTATCGTGGACCAGAAACGGAACATTACCGTGAAACCGAACATTATCGTGGACCAGACACAGAACATTACCGTGGACCAGACACAGAACATTACCGTGGACCAGAGACAGAACATTACCGTGAAACCGAAACAGAACATTATCGTGGACCAGAAACGGAACATTACCGTGAAACAGAAACACAAAATTATCGTGGACCAGAGACGGAACATTACCGTGAAACCGAACATTATCGTGGAAAAGAGATCGAACATTACCGTGGACCAGAGACAGAACATTACCGTGGACCAGAGACAGAACATTTCCGTGGACCAGAGACAGAACATTACCGTGGACCAGAGACAGAACATTACCGTGGACCAGAGACAGAACATTACTGTGGACCAGAGACCGAACTTTACCTAGAAACCGAACATTACCGTGTACCAGAGACAGAATATTACCATGGACCAGAGACAGAACATTACCATGAAACAGAACATTATCATGGACCAGAAACGGAACATTACCGTGAAACCTAAACAGATTATTATCGTGGACCAGAAACAGAACATTATCGTGAAACCGAACATTATCGTGGACCAGAGACGGAACATTACCGTGAAACAGAAACACAACATTACCGTGGACCAGAGACAGAACATTACCGTAAAACGGAAACAGAACATTACCGTGAAACCGAAACAGAACATTATCGTGGACCAGAAACGGAACATTACCGTGAAACAGAAACACAAAATTATCGTGGACCAGAAACGGAACATTACCATGAAACAGAAACAGAACATTATCGTGGACCAAAGACGGAACATTATCTTGGACCAGAGACGGAACATTACCGTGAAACCGAACATTATCGTGGACCAGACACAGAACATTACCGTGAAACACAAAATTATCGTGGACCAGAAACGGAACATTACCGTGATACAGAAACAGAACATTATCGTGGACCCGAGACAGAACATTACCGTGAAACAGAACATTATCGTGAACCAGAAACGGAACATTACCGTGAAACCGAACATTATCGTGGACCAGACACGGAACATTACCGTGAAACCGAACATTATCGTGGACCAGAGATCGAACATTACCGTGGACCAGAGACAGAACATTACCGTGGACCAGAGACAGAACATTACCGTGGACCAGAGACAGAACATTACCGTGGACCAGAGACCGAACTTTACCTTGAAACCGAACATTACCGTGGACCAGAGACAGAACATTACCATGGACCAGAGACAGAACATTACCGTGAAAAAGAACATTATCATGGACCAGAAACTGAACATTACCGTGAAACAGAAACAGAACATTATCGTGGACAAGAAACGGAACATTACCGTGAAACCGAAAAAGAAGATTATCGTGGACCAGAAACGGAACATTACCGTGAAACAGAAACAGAACATTATCGTGGACCAGAAACAGAACATTACCGTGAAACCGAAACAGAACATTATCGTGGACCAGAAACGGAACATTACCATGGACCAGAGACGGAACATTACCATGGACCAGAGACAGAACATTACCATGGACCAGAGACAGAACATTACCGTGAAACAGAACATTATCATGGACCAGAAACGGAACATTACCGTGAAACAGAAACAGAACATTATCGTGGACCAGAAACGGAACATTACCGTGAAACCGAAACAGAACATTATCGTGGACCAGAAACGGAACATTACCGTGGACCAGAGACAGAACATTACCGTGAAACCGAAACAGAACATTATCGTGGACCAGAACCGGAACATTATCGTGGACCAGAGACAGAACATTATCGTGGATCAGAGACAGAACATTATCGTGGACCAGAGACGGAACATTATCGTGGACCAGAGACAGAACATTACCGTGAAACCGAAACAGAACATTATCGTGGACCAGAAACGGAACATTACCGTGAAACAGAAACACAACATTATCGTGGACCAGAGACGGAACATTACCGTGAAACCAAACATTATCGTGGACCAGAGACAGAACATTACCGTGGACCAGAGACAGAACATTACCGTGAAACCGAAACAGAACATTATCGTGGACCAGAAACGGAACATTACCGTGAAACAGAAACACAACATTATCGTGGACCAGAGACGGAACATTACCGTGAAACCAAACATTATCGTGGACCAGAGATCGAACATTATCGTGGACCAGAGACAGAACATTACCGTGGACCAGAAATGGAACATTACCGTGAAACCGAACATTATCGTGGACCAGAGACGGAACAATACCGTGAAACCGAACATTATCGTCGACCAGAAATCGAACATTATCGTGGACCAGAGACAGAACATTACCGTGTACCAGAAATGGAACATTACCGTGAAACCGAACATTACCATGGACCAGATACGGAACATTACTGTGGACCAGAGACGGAACATTACCGTGGACCAAAACATTACCGTGGACCAGAACATTACCGTGAAACCGAACATTATCGTGGACCAGAGACCGAACATTACCGTGAAATCGAAACAGAACATTATCGTGGACCAGACACGGAACATTACCGTGAAACCGAACATTATCGTGGACCAGGGACAGAACATTACCATGGACCAGAGACAGAACATTACCGTAAAACGGAAACAGAACATTACCGTGAAACCGAAACAGAACATTATCGTGGACCAGAAACGGAACATTACCGTGAAACAGAAACACAAAATTATCGTGGACCAGAAACGGAACATTACCATGAAACAGAAACAGAACATTATCGTGGAACAAAGACGGAACATTATCTTGGACCAGAGACGGAACATTACCGTGAAACCGAACATTATCGTGGACCAGACACAGAACATTACCGTGAAACACAAAATTATCGTGGACCAGAAACGGAACATTACCGTGATACAGAAACAGAACATTATCGTGGACCCGAGACAGAAAATTACCGTGAAACAGAACATTATCGTGAACCAGAAACGGAACATTACCGTGAAACCGAACATTATCGTGGACCAGACACGGAACATTACCATGGACCAGAGACAGAACATTACCGTGAAACCGAAACAGAATATTATCGTGGACCAGACACGGAACATTACCGTGAAACCGAACATTATCGTGGACAAGAGATCGAACATTACCGTGGACCAGAGACAGAACATTACCGTGTACCAGAGACATAACATTACCATGGACCAGAGACAGAACATTACCATGGACCAGAGACAGAACTTTACCTTGAAACCGAACATTACCGTGGACCAGAGACAGAACATTACCATGGACCAGAGACAGAACATTACCGTGAAACAGAACATTATCATGGACCAGAAACGGAACATTACCGTGAAACAGAAACAGAACATTATCGTGGACCAGAAACGGAACATTACCGTGAAACCGAAACAGAAGATTATCGTGGACCAGAAACGGAACATTACCGTGAAACAGAAACACAACATTACCGTGGACCAGAGACAGAACATTACCGTGAAACCGAAACAGAACATTATCGTGGACCAGAGACGGAACATTACCGTGAAACCGAACATTATCGTGGACCAGACACAGAACATTACCGTGGACCAGAGACAGAACATTACCATGAAACCGAAACAGAGCATTATCGCGGACCAGAAACGGAACATTACCGTGAAACAGAAACACAAAATTATCGTGGACCAGAAACGGAACATTACCGTGAAACAGAAACAGAACGTTATCGTGGACCAGAGACGGAACATTACCGTGAAACCGAACATTATCATGGACCAGAGATCGAACATTACCGTGGACCAGAGACAGACCATTACCGTGGACCAGAGACCGAACATTACCTTGAAACCGAACATTACCGTGGACCAGAGACAGAACAGTACCATGGACCAGAGACAGAACATTACCGTGAAACAGAACATTATCATGGACCAGAAACGGAACATTACCGTGAAACAGAAACAGAACATTATCGTGGACCAGAAACGGAACATTACCGTGAAACCGAAACAGAAGATTATCGTGGACCAGAAACGGAACATTACCGTGAAACAGAAACACAACATTACCTTGGACCAGAGACAGAACATTACCGTGAAACCGAAACAGAACATTATCGTGGACCAGAGACGGAACATTACCGTAAAACCGAACAGTATCGTGGACCAGACACAGAACATTACCGTGGACCAGAGACAGAACATTACCATGAAACCGAAACAGAACATTATCGTGGACCAGAAACGGAACATTACCGTGAAACAGAAACACAAAATTATCGTGGACCAGAAACGGAACATTACCGTGAAACAGAAACAGAACGTTATCGTGGACCAGAGACGGAACATTACCGTGAAACCGAACATTATCGTGGACCAGAGATGGAACATTACCGTGGACCAGAGACAGAACATTACCGTGGACCAGAGACAGAACATTACTGTGGACCAGAGACCGAACTTTACCTTGAAACCGAACGTTACCGTGGACCAGAGACAGAACATTACCATGGACCAGAGACAGAACATTACCATGAAACAGAACATTATCATGGACCAGAAACGGAACATTACCGTGTAACAGAAACACAACATTATCGTGGACCAGAGAAGGAACATTACCGTGGACCAGAGACGGAACATTACCGTGAACCTGAAACAGAATATTATCGTGGACCAGAAACGGAACATTACCGTGAAACCGAAACAGAATATTATCGTGGACCAGAGACGGAACATTATCGTGGACCAGAGACGGAACATTACCGTGAAACCAAACATTATCGTGGACCAGAGATCGAACATTACCGTGGACCAGAGACAGAACATTACCGTGGACCAGAGACAGAACATTACCGTGGACCAGAGACAGAACATTACTGTGGATCAGAGACCGAACTTTACCTTGAAACCGAACATTACCGTGGACCAAACACGGAACATTACCGTGAAACCGAACATTATCGTGGACAAGAGATCGAACATTACCGTGGACCAGAGAAAGAACATTACCGTGGACCAGAGACATAACATTACCATGGACCAGAGACAGAACATTACCATGGACCAGAGACCGAACTTTACCTTGAAACCGAACATTACCGTGGACCAGAGACAGAACATTACCATGGACCAGAGACAGAACATTACCGTGAAACAGAACATTATCATGGACCAGAAACGGAACATTACCGTGAAACAGAAACAGAACATTATCGTGGACCAGAAACGGAACATTACCGTGAAACCGAAACAGAAGATTATCGTGGACCAGAAACGGAACATTACCGTGAAACAGAAACACAACATTACCGTGGACCAGAGACAGAACATTACCGTGAAACCGAAACAGAACATTATCGTGGACCAGAGATGGAACATTACCGTGAAACCGAACATTATCGTGGACCAGACACAGAACATTACCGTGGACCAGAGACAGAACATTACCATGAAACCGAAACAGAGCATTATCGCGGACCAGAAACGGAACATTACCGTGAAACAGAAACACAAAATTATCGTGGACCAGAAACGGAACATTACCGTGAAACAGAAACAGAACGTTATCGTGGACCAGAGACGGAACATTACCGTGAAACCGAACATTATCGTGGACCAGAGATCGAACATTACCGTGGACCAGAGACAGAACATTACCGTGGACCAGAGACCGAACATTACCTTGAAACCGAACATTACCGTGGACCAGAGACAGAACATTACCATGGACCAGAGACAGAACATTACCGTGAAACAGAACATTATCATGGACCAGAAACGGAACATTACCGTGAAACAGAAACAGAACATTATCGTGGACCAGAAACGGAACATTACCGTGAAACCGAAACAGAAGATTATCGTGGACCAGAAACGGAACATTACCGTGAAACAGAAACACAACATTACCTTGGACCAGAGACAGAACATTACCGTGAAACCGAAACAGAACATTATCGTGGACCAGAGACGGAACATTACCGTGAAACCGAACATTATCGTGGACCAGACACAGAACATTACCGTGGACCAGAGACAGAACATTACCATGAAACCGAAACAGAACATTATCGTGGACCAGACACGGAACATTACCGTGAAACCGAAACACAAAATTATCGTGGACCAGAAACGGAACATTACCGTGAAACAGAAACAGAACGTTATCGTGGACCAGAGACGGAACATTACCGTGAAACCGAACATTATCGTGGACCAGAGATGGAACATTACCGTGGACCAGAGACAGAACATTACCGTGGACCAGAGACAGAACATTACTGTGGACCAGAGACCAAACTTTACCTTGAAACCGAACGTTACCGTGGACCAGAGACAGAACATTACCATGGACCAGAGACAGAACATTACCATGAAACAGAACATTATCATGGACCAGAAACGGAACATTACCGTGTAACAGAAACACAACATTATCGTGGACCAGAGAAGGAACATTACCGTGGACCAGAGACGGAACATTACCGTGAACCTGAAACAGAATATTATCGTGGACCAGAAACGGAACATTACCGTGAAACCGAAACAGAACATTATCGTGGACCAGAGACGGAACATTACCGTGAAACCAAACATTATCGTGGACCAGAGATCGAACATTACCGTGGACCAGAGACACAACATTACCGTGGACCAGAGACAGAACATTACCGTGGACCAGAGACAGAACATTACTGTGGATCAGAGACCGAACTTTACCTTGAAACCGAACATTACCGTGGACCAGAAACGGAACATTACCGTGAAACAGAAACACAACATTATCGTGTACCAGAGACGGAACATTATCGTGGACCAGAGACAGAACATTACCGTGAAACCTAAAAAGAATATTATTGTGGACCAGAAACGGAACATTATCGTGAAACCGAACATTACCGTGGACCAGAGACAGAACATTACCGTGAAACGGAAACAGAACATTACCGTGAAACCGAAACAGAACATTATCGTGGACCAGAAACGGAACATTACCATGAAACAGAAACAGAATATTATCGTGGACCAAAGACGGAACATTATCTTGGACCAGAGACGGAACATTACCGTGAAACCGAACATTATCGTGGACCAGAAACGGAACATTACCGTGAAACAGAAACACAAAGTTATCGTGGACCAGAAACGGAACATTACCGTGATACAGAAACAGAACATTATCGTGGACCAGAGACGGAACATTACCGTGAAACCGAACATTATCGTGGACCACAGATCGAACATTATCGTGCACCAGAGATCGAACATTACCGTGGACCAGAGACAGAACATTACCGTGGACCAGAGACAGAACATTACCGTGGACCAGAGACCGAATTTTACCTTGAAACCGAACATTACCGTGGACCAGAAACGGAACATTACCGTGAAACAGAAACACAACATTATCGTGGACCAGAGACGGAACATTACCGTGGACCAGAGACGGAACATTACCGTGAAACCGAAACAGAACATTATCGTGGACCAGAAACGGAACATTACCGTGAAACCGAAACAGAACATTATCGTGGACCAGACACGGAACATTACCGTGAAACCGAACATTATCGTGGACCAGAGATCGAACATTACCGTGGACCAGAGACAGAACATTACCGTGGACCAGAGACAGAACATTACCGTGGACCAGAGTCAGAACATTACCGTGGACCAGAGACCGAACATTACCTTGAAACCGAACATTACCGTGGACCAGAGACAGAACATTACCATGGACCAGAGACAGAACATTAACGTGAAACAGAACATTATCATGGACCAGAAATGGAACATTACCGTGAAACAGAAACAGAACATTATCGTGGACCAGAAACGGAACATTACCGTGAAACCGAAAGAGAAGATTATCGTGGACCAGAAACGGAACATTACCGTGAAACAGAAACACAACATTACCGAGGACCAGAGACAGAACATTACCGTGAAACCGAAACAGAACATTATCGTGGACCAAAAACGGAACATTATCGTGGACCAGAGACAGAACATTATCGTGGATCAGAGACAGAACATTATCGTGGACCAGCGACGGAACTTTATCAAGGACCAGAGACAGACCATTACCATGAAACCTAAACAGAACATTATCGTTGACCAGAAACGGAAAATTATCGTGAAACCGAACATTACCGTGAAACAGAAACACAACATTATCGTGGACCAGAGACCGAACATTACCGTGGACCAGAACATTACCGTGAAACCGAACATTATCGTGGACCAGAGACCGAACATTACCGTGAAACCGAAACAGAACATTATCGTGGACCAGACACGGAACATTACCGTGAAACCGAACATTATCGTGGACCAGAGATCGAAAATTACCGTGGACCAGAGACAGAACATTACCGTGAAACCGAACATTACCGTGGACCAGAGACAGAACATTACCTTGGACCAGAGACAGAACATTACCGTGAAACCGAAACAGAACATTACCGTGGACCAGAGACAGAACATTACCGTGAAACCGAAACAGAACATTATCGTGGACCAGAAACGGAACATTACCGTGAAACAGAAACACAACATTATCGTGGACCAGAGACGGAACATTACCGTGAAACCAAACATTATCGTGGACCAGAGATCGAACATTATCGTGGACCAGAGACAGAACATTACCGTGGACCAGAAATGAAACATTACCGTGAAACCGAACATTATCGTGGACCAGAGACGGAACATTACCGTGAAACCGAACATTATCGTCGACCAGAAATCGAACATTATCATGGACCAGAGACAGAACATTACCGTGAACCAGAAATGGAACATTACCGTGAAACCTAACATTACCATGGACCAGTTACGGAACATTACTGTGGACCAGAGACGGAACATTACCGTGGACCAAAACATTACCGTGGACCAGAACATTACCGTGAAACCGAACATTATCGTGGACCAGAGACCGAACATTACCGTGAAACCGAAACAGAACATTATCGTGGACCAGACACGGAACATTACCGTGAAACCGAACATTATCGTGGACCAGAGATCGAAAATTACCGTGGACCAGAGACAGAACATTACCGTGGACCAGAGACATAACATTACCGTGGACCAGAGACAGAACATTACCATGGACCAGAGACCGAACTTTACCTTGAAACCGAACATTACCGTGGACCAGAGACAGAACATTACCATGGACCAGAGACAGAACATTACCGTGAAACCGAAACAGAACATTATCGTGGACCAGACACGGAACATTACCGTGAAACCGAACATTATCGTGGACAAGAGATCGAACATTACCGTGGACCAGAGACAGAACATTACCGTGGACCAGAGACATAACATTACCATGGACCAGAGACAGAACATTACCATGGACCAGAGACCGAACTTTACCTTGAAACCGAACATTACCGTGGACCAGAGACAGAACATTACCATGGACCAGAGACAGAACATTACCGTGAAACAGAACATTATCATGGACCAGAAACGGAACATTACCGTGAAACAGAAACAGAACATTATCGTGGACCAGAAACGGAACATTACCGTGAAACCGAAACAGAAGATTATCGTGGACCAGAAACGGAACATTACCGTGAAACAGAAACACAACATTACCGTGGACCAGAGACAAAACATTACCGTGAAACAGAAACAGAACATTATCGTGGACCAGAGACGGAACATTACCGTGAAACCGAACATTATCGTGGACCAGACACAGAACATTACCGTGGACCAGAGACAGAACATTACCATGAAACCGAAACAGAGCATTATCGCGGACCAGAAACGGAACATTACCGTGAAACAGAAACACAAAATTATCGTGGACCAGAAACGGAACATTACCGTGAAACAGAAACAGAACGTTATCGTGGACCAGAGACGGAACATTACCGTGAAACCGAACATTATCATGGACCAGAGATCGAACATTACCGTGGACCAGAGACAGAACATTACCGTGGACCAGAGACCGAACATTACCTTGAAACCGAACATTACCGTGGACCAGAGACAGAACAGTACCATGGACCAGAGACAGAACATTACCGTGAAACAGAACATTATCATGGACCAGAAACGGAACATTACCGTGAAACAGAAACAGAACATTATCGTGGACCAGAAACGGAACATTACCGTGAAACCGAAACAGAAGATTATCGTGGACCAGAAACGGAACATTACTGTGAAACAGAAACACAACATTACCTTGGACCAGAGACAGAACATTACCGTGAAACCGAAACAGAACATTACCGTGGACCAGAGACAGAACATTACCGTGGACCAGAGACAGAACATTACTGTGGACCAGAGACCGAACTTTACCTTGAAACCGAACGTTACCGTGGACCAGAGACAGAACATTACCATGGACCAGAGACAGAACATTACCATGAAACAGAACATTATCATGGACCAGAAACGGAACATTACCGTGTAACAGAAACACAACATTATCGTGGACCAGAGAAGGAACATTACCGTGGACCAGAGACGGAACATTACCGTGAACCTGAAACAGAATATTATCGTGGACCAGAAACGGAACATTACCGTGAAACCGAAACAGAACATTATCGTGGACCAGAGACGGAACATTACCGTGAAACCAAACATTATCGTGGACCAGAGATCGAACATTACCGTGGACCAGAGACAGAACATTACCGTGGACCAGAGACAGAACATTACCGTGGACCAGAGACAGAACATTACCGTGGACCAGAGACAGAACATTACTGTGGATCAGAGACAGAACATTACCATGAAACAGAACATTATCATGGACCAGAAACGGAACATTACCGTGAAACAGAAACAGAACATGATCGTGGACCAGAAACGGAATATTACCGTGAAACCGAAACAGAAGATTATCGTGGACCAAAAACGGAACATTACCGTGAAACAGAAACACAACATTACCGTGGACCAGAGACAGAACATTACCGTGAAACCGAAACAGAACATTATCGTTGACCAGAAACGGAACATTACCGTGGACCAGAGACAGAACATTACCTTGAAACCAAAACAGAACATTATCGTGGATCAGAAACGGAAGATTATCGTAGACCAGAAACGGAACATTATCGTGGACCAGAGACAGAACATTACCGTGAAACCGAAACAGAACATTATCGTGGACCAGAACCGGAACATTATCGTGGACCAGAGACAGAACATTATCGTGGATCAGAGACAGAACATTACCGTGAAACAGAAACACAACATTACCGTGGACCAGAGACAGAACATTACTGTGGATCAGAGACCGAACTTTACCTTGAAACCGAACATTACCGTGGACCAGAAACGGAACATTACCGTGAAACAGAAACACAACATTATCGTGTACCAGAGACGGAACATTATCGTGGACCAGAGACAGAACATTACCGTGAAACCGAAACAGAACATTATCGTGGACCAGAAACGGAACATTACCGTGAAACAGAAACACAACATTATCGTGGACCAGAGACGGAACATTACCGTGAAACCAAACATTATCGTGGACCAGAGATCGAACATTATCGTGGACCAGAGACAGAACATTACCGTGGACCAGAAATGAAACATTACCGTGAAACCGAACATTATCGTGGACCAGAGACGGAACATTACCGTGAAACCGAACATTATCGTCGACCAGAAATCGAACATTATCATGGACCAGAGACAGAACATTACCGTGAACCAGAAATGGAACATTACCGTGAAACCTAACATTACCATGGACCAGTTACGGAACATTACTGTGGACCAGAGACGGAACATTACCGTGGACCAAAACATTACCGTGGACCAGAACATTACCGTGAAACCGAACATTATCGTGGACCAGAGACCGAACATTACCGTGAAACCGAAACAGAACATTATCGTGGACCAGACACGGAACATTACCGTGAAACCGAACATTATCGTGGACCAGAGATCGAAAATTACCGTGGACCAGAGACAGAACATTACCGTGGACCAGAGACATAACATTACCGTGGACCAGAGACAGAACATTACCATGGACCAGAGACCGAACTTTACCTTGAAACCGAACATTACCGTGGACCAGAGACAGAACATTACCATGGACCAGAGACAGAACATTACCGTGAAACCGAAACAGAACATTATCGTGGACCAGACACGGAACATTACCGTGAAACCGAACATTATCGTGGACAAGAGATCGAACATTACCGTGGACCAGAGACAGAACATTACCGTGGACCAGAGACATAACATTACCATGGACCAGAGACAGAACATTACCATGGACCAGAGACCGAACTTTACCTTGAAACCGAACATTACCGTGGACCAGAGACAGAACATTACCATGGACCAGAGACAGAACATTACCGTGAAACAGAACATTATCATGGACCAGAAACGGAACATTACCGTGAAACAGAAACAGAACATTATCGTGGACCAGAAACGGAACATTACCGTGAAACCGAAACAGAAGATTATCGTGGACCAGAAACGGAACATTACCGTGAAACAGAAACACAACATTACCGTGGACCAGAGACAAAACATTACCGTGAAACAGAAACAGAACATTATCGTGGACCAGAGACGGAACATTACCGTGAAACCGAACATTATCGTGGACCAGACACAGAACATTACCGTGGACCAGAGACAGAACATTACCATGAAACCGAAACAGAGCATTATCGCGGACCAGAAACGGAACATTACCGTGAAACAGAAACACAAAATTATCGTGGACCAGAAACGGAACATTACCGTGAAACAGAAACAGAACGTTATCGTGGACCAGAGACGGAACATTACCGTGAAACCGAACATTATCATGGACCAGAGATCGAACATTACCGTGGACCAGAGACAGAACATTACCGTGGACCAGAGACCGAACATTACCTTGAAACCGAACATTACCGTGGACCAGAGACAGAACAGTACCATGGACCAGAGACAGAACATTACCGTGAAACAGAACATTATCATGGACCAGAAACGGAACATTACCGTGAAACAGAAACAGAACATTATCGTGGACCAGAAACGGAACATTACCGTGAAACCGAAACAGAAGATTATCGTGGACCAGAAACGGAACATTACTGTGAAACAGAAACACAACATTACCTTGGACCAGAGACAGAACATTACCGTGAAACCGAAACAGAACATTACCGTGGACCAGAGACAGAACATTACCGTGGACCAGAGACAGAACATTACTGTGGACCAGAGACCGAACTTTACCTTGAAACCGAACGTTACCGTGGACCAGAGACAGAACATTACCATGGACCAGAGACAGAACATTACCATGAAACAGAACATTATCATGGACCAGAAACGGAACATTACCGTGTAACAGAAACACAACATTATCGTGGACCAGAGAAGGAACATTACCGTGGACCAGAGACGGAACATTACCGTGAACCTGAAACAGAATATTATCGTGGACCAGAAACGGAACATTACCGTGAAACCGAAACAGAACATTATCGTGGACCAGAGACGGAACATTACCGTGAAACCAAACATTATCGTGGACCAGAGATCGAACATTACCGTGGACCAGAGACAGAACATTACCGTGGACCAGAGACAGAACATTACCGTGGACCAGAGACAGAACATTACTGTGGATCAGAGACCGAACTTTACCTTGAAACCGAACATTACCGTGGACCAGAAACGGAACATTACCGTGAAACAGAAACACAACATTATCGTGTACCAGAGACGGAACATTATCGTGGACCAGAGACAGAACATTACCGTGAAACCTAAAAAGATTATTATTGTGGACCAGAAACGGAACATTATCGTGAAACCGAACATTACCGTGGACCAGAGACAGAACATTACCGTGAAACGGAAACAGAACATTACCGTGAAACCGAAACAGAACATTATCGTGGACCAGAAATGGAACATTACCATGAAACAGAAACAGAATATTATCGTGGACCAAAGACGGAACATTATCTTGGACCAGAGACGGAACATTACCGTGAAACCGAACATTATCGTGGACCAGAAACGGAACATTACCGTGAAACAGAAACACAAAGTTATCGTGGACCAGAAACGGAACATTACCGTGATACAGAAACAGAACATTATCGTGGACCAGAGACGGAACATTACCGTGAAACCGAACATTACCGTGGACCACAGATCGAACATTATCGTGCACCAGAGATCGAACATTACCGTGGACCAGAGACAGAACATTACCGTGGACCAGAGACAGAACATTACCGTGGACCAGAGACGGAACATTACCGTGAAACCGAAACAGAACATTATCGTGGACCAGAAACGGAACATTACCATGAAACAGAAACAGAATATTATCGTGGACCAAAGACGGAACATTATCTTGGACCAGAGACGGAACATTACCGTGAAACCGAACATTATCGTGGACCAGAAACGGAACATTACCGTGAAACAGAAACACAAAGTTATCGTGGACCAGAAACGGAACATTACCGTGATACAGAAACAGAACATTATCGTGGACCAGAGACGGAACATTACCGTGAAACCGAACATTATCGTGGACCACAGATCGAACATTATCGTGCACCAGAGATCGAACATTACCGTGGACCAGAGACAGAACATTACCGTGGACCAGAGACAGAACATTACCGTGGACCAGAGACCGAATTTTACCTTGAAACCGAACATTACCGTGGACCAGAAACGGAACATTACCGTGAAACAGAAACACAACATTATCGTGGACCTGAGACGGAACATTACCGTGGACCAGAGACGGAACATTACCGTGAAACCGAAACAGAACATTATCGTGGACCAGAAACGGAACATTACCGTGAAACCGAAACAGAAGATTATCGTGGACCAGACACGGAACATTACCGTGAAACCGAACATTATCGTGGACCAGAGATCGAACATTACCGTGGACCAGAGACAGAACATTACCGTGGACCAGAGACAGAACATTACCGTGGACCAGAGTCAGAACATTACCGTGGACCAGAGACCGAACATTACCTTGAAACCGAACATTACCGTGGACCAGAGACAGAACATTACCATGGACCAGAGACAGAACATTAACGTGAAACAGAACATTATCATGAACCAGAAATGGAACATTACCGTGAAACAGAAACAGAACATTATCGTGGACCAGAAACGGAACATTACCGTGAAACCGAAAGAGAAGATTATCGTGGACCAGAAACGGAACATTGCCGTGAAACAGAAACACAACATTACCGAGGACCAGAGACAGAACATTACCGTGAAACCGAAACAGAACATTATCGTGGACCAAAAACGGAACATTATCGTGGACCAGAGACAGAACATTATCGTGGATCAGAGACAGAACATTATCGTGGAACAGCGACGGAACTTTATCAAGGACCAGAGACAGACCATTACCATGAAACCTAAACAGAACATTATCGTTGACCAGAAACGGAAAATTATCGTGAAACCGAACATTACCGTGAAACAGAAACACAACATTATCGTGGACCAGAGACGGAACATTACCGTGAAACCGAACATTATCGTGGACCAGACACAGAACATTACCGTGGACCAGAGACAGAACATTACCATGAAACCGAAACAGAGCATTATCGCGGACCAGAAACGGAACATTACCGTGAAACAGAAACACAAAATTATCGTGGACCAGAAACGGAACATTACCGTGAAACAGAAACAGAACGTTATCGTGGACCAGAGACGGAACATTACCGTGAAACCGAAAATTATCATGGACCAGAGATCGAACATTACCGTGGACCAGAGACAGAACATTATCGTGGACCAGACACGGAACATTACCGTGAAACCGAACATTATCGTGGACCAGAGATCGAAAATTACCGTGGACCAGAGACAGAACATTACCGTGGACCAGAGACATAACATTACCGTGGACCAGAGACAGAACATTACCATGGACCAGAGACCGAACTTTACCTTGAAACCGAAAATTACCGTGGACCAGAGACAGAACATTACCGTGGACCAGAGACATAACATTACCGTGGACCAGAGACAGAACATTACCATGGACCAGAGACCGAACTTTACCTTGAAACCGAACATTACCGTGGACCAGAGACAGAACATTACCATGGACCAGAGACAGAACATTACCGTGAAACCGAAACAGAACATTATCGTGGACCAGACACGGAACATTACCGTGAAACCGAACATTATCGTGGACAAGAGATCGAACATTACCGTGGACCAGAGACAGAACATTACCGTGGACCAGAGACATAACATTACCATGGACCAGAGACAGAACATTACCATGGACCAGAGACCGAACTTTACCTTGAAACCGAACATTACCGTGGACCAGAGACAGAACATTACCATGGACCAGAGACAGAACATTACCGTGAAACAGAACATTATCATGGACCAGAAACGGAACATTACCGTGAAACAGAAACAGAACATTATCGTGGACCAGAAACGGAACATTACCGTGAAACCGAAACAGAAGATTATCGTGGACCAGAAACGGAACATTACCGTGAAACAGAAACACAACATTACCGTGGACCAGAGACAGAACATTACCGTGAAACCGAAACAGAACATTATCGTGGACCAGAGACGGAACATTACCGTGAAACCGAACATTATCGTGGACCAGACACAGAACATTACCGTGGACCAGAGACAGAACATTACCATGAAACCGAAACAGAGCATTATCGCGGACCAGAAACGGAACATTACCGTGAAACAGAAACAGAACGTTATCGTGGACCAGAGACGGAACATTACCGTGAAACCGAACATTATCGTGGACCAGAGATGGAACATTACCGTGGACCAGAGACAGAACATTACCGTGGACCAGAGACAGAACATTACTGTGGACCAGAGACCGAACTTTACCTTGAAACCGAACGTTACCGTGGACCAGAGACAGAACATTACCATGGACCAGAGACAGAACATTACCATGAAACAGAACATTATCATGGACCAGAAACGGAACATTACCGTGTAACAGAAACACAACATTATCGTGGACCAGAGAAGGAACATTACCGTGGACCAGAGACGGAACATTACCGTGAAACCGAACATTATCGTGGACCAGACACAGAACATTACCGTGGACCAGAGACAGAACATTACCATGAAACCGAAACAGAGCATTATCGCGGACCAGAAACGGAACATTACCGTGAAACAGAAACACAAAATTATCGTGGACCAGAAACGGAACATTACCGTGAAACAGAAACAGAACGTTATCGTGGACCAGAGACGGAACATTACCGTGAAACCGAACATTATCATGGACCAGAGATCGAACATTACCGTGGACCAGAGACAGAACATTACCGTGGACCAGAGACCGAACATTACCTTGAAACCGAACATTACCGTGGACCAGAGACAGAACAGTACCATGGACCAGAGACAGAACATTACCGTGAAACAGAACATTATCATGGACCAGAAACGGAACATTACCGTGAAACAGAAACAGAACATTATCGTGGACCAGAAACGGAACATTACCGTGAAACCGAAACAGAAGATTATCGTGGACCAGAAACGGAACATTACCGTGAAACAGAAACACAACATTACCTTGGACCAGAGACAGAACATTACCGTGAAACCGAAACAGAACATTATCGTGGACCAGAGACGGAACATTACCGTGAAACCGAACATTATCGTGGACCAGACACAGAACATTACCGTGGACCAGAGACAGAACATTACCATGAAACCGAAACAGAACATTATCGTGGACCAGAAACGGAACATTACCGTGAAACAGAAACACAAAATTATCGTGGACCAGAAACGGAACATTACCGTGAAACAGAAACAGAACGTTATCGTGGACCAGAGACGGAACATTACCGTGAAACCGAACATTATCGTGGACCAGAGATGGAACATTACCGTGGACCAGAGACAGAACATTACCGTGGACCAGAGACAGAACATTACTGTGGACCAGAGACCGAACTTTACCTTGAAACCGAACGTTACCGTGGACCAGAGACAGAACATTACCATGGACCAGAGACAGAACATTACCATGAAACAGAACATTATCATGGACCAGAAACGGAACATTACCGTGTAACAGAAACACAACATTATCGTGGACCAGAGAAGGAACATTACCGTGGACCAGAGACGGAACATTACCGTGAACCTGAAACAGAATATTATCGTGGACCAGAAACGGAACATTACCGTGAAACCGAAACAGAACATTATCGTGGACCAGAGACGGAACATTACCGTGAAACCAAACATTATCGTGGACCAGAGATCGAACATTACCGTGGACCAGAGACAGAACATTACCGTGGACCAGAGACAGAACATTACCGTGGACCAGAGACAGAACATTACTGTGGATCAGAGACCGAACTTTACCTTGAAACCGAACATTACCGTGGACCAGAAACGGAACATTACCGTGAAACAGAAACACAACATTATCGTGTACCAGAGACGGAACATTATCGTGGACCAGAGACAGAACATTACCGTGAAACCTAAAAAGATTATTATTGTGGACCAGAAACGGAACATTATCGTGAAACCGAACATTACCGTGGACCAGAGACAGAACATTACCGTGAAACGGAAACAGAACATTACCGTGAAACCGAAACAGAACATTATCGTGGACCAGAAACGGAACATTACCATGAAACAGAAACAGAATATTATCGTGGACCAAAGACGGAACATTATCTTGGACCAGAGACGGAACATTACCGTGAAACCGAACATTATCGTGGACCAGAAACGGAACATTACCGTGAAACAGAAACACAAAGTTATCGTGGACCAGAAACGGAACATTACCGTGATACAGAAACAGAACATTATCGTGGACCAGAGACGGAACATTACCGTGAAACCGAACATTATCGTGGACCACAGATCGAACATTATCGTGCACCAGAGATCGAACATTACCGTGGACCAGAGACAGAACATTACCGTGGACCAGAGACAGAACATTACCGTGGACCAGAGACCGAATTTTACCTTGAAACCGAACATTACCGTGGACCAGAAACGGAACATTACCGTGAAACAGAAACACAACATTATCGTGGACCTGAGACGGAACATTACCGTGGACCAGAGACGGAACATTACCGTGAAACCGAAACAGAACATTATCGTGGACCAGAAACGGAACATTACCGTGAAACCGAAACAGAACATTATCGTGGACCAGACACGGAACATTACCGTGAAACCGAACATTATCGTGGACCAGAGATCGAACATTACCGTGGACCAGAGACAGAACATTACCGTGGACCAGAGACAGAACATTACCGTGGACCAGAGTCAGAACATTACCGTGGACCAGAGACCGAACATTACCTTGAAACCGAACATTACCGTGGACCAGAGACAGAACATTACCATGGACCAGAGACAGAACATTAACGTGAAACAGAACATTATCATGAACCAGAAATGGAACATTACCGTGAAACCGAAAGAGAAGATTATCGTGGACCAGAAACGGAACATTGCCGTGAAACAGTAACACAACATTACCGAGGACCAGAGACAGAACATTACCGTGAAACCGAAACAGAACATTATCGTGGACCAAAAACGGAACATTATCGTGGACCAGAGACAGAACATTATCGTGGATCAGAGACAGAACATTATCGTGGACCAGCGACGGAACTTTATCAAGGACCAGAGACAGACCATTACCATGAAACCTAAACAGAACATTATCGTTGACCAGAAACGGAAAATTATCGTGAAACCGAACATTACCGTGAAACAGAAACACAACATTATCGTGGACCAGAGACGGAACATTACCGTGAAACCGAACATTATCGTGGACCAGACACAGAACATTACCGTGGACCAGAGACAGAACATTACCATGAAACCGAAACAGAGCATTATCGCGGACCAGAAACGGAACATTACCGTGAAACAGAAACACAAAATTATCGTGGACCAGAAACGGAACATTACCGTGAAACAGAAACAGAACGTTATCGTGGACCAGAGACGGAACATTACCGTGAAACCGAACATTATCATGGACCAGAGATCGAACATTACCGTGGACCAGAGACAGAACATTACCGTGGACCAGAGACCGAACATTACCTTGAAACCGAACATTACCGTGGACCAGAGACAGAACAGTACCATGGACCAGAGACAGAACATTACCGTGAAACAGAACATTATCATGGACCAGAAACGGAACATTACCGTGAAACAGAAACAGAACATTATCGTGGACCAGAAACGGAACATTACCGTGAAACCGAAACAGAAGATTATCGTGGACCAGAAACGGAACATTACCGTGAAACAGAAACACAACATTACCTTGGACCAGAGACAGAACATTACCGTGAAACCGAAACAGAACATTATCGTGGACCAGAGACGGAACATTACCGTGAAACCGAACATTATCGTGGACCAGACACAGAACATTACCGTGGACCAGAGACAGAACATTACCATGAAACCGAAACAGAACATTATCGTGGACCAGAAACGGAACATTACCGTGAAACAGAAACAGAATATTATCGTGGACCAAAGACGGAACATTATCTTGGACCAGAGACGGAACATTACGGTGAAACCGAACATTATCGTGGACCAGAAACGGAACATTACCGTGAAACAGAAACACAAAGTTATCGTGGACCAGAAACGGAACATTACCGTGAAACCGAACATTATCGTGGACCAGAGATCGAAAATTACCGTGGACCAGAGACAGAACATTACCGTGAAACCGAACATTACCGTGGACCAGAGACAGAACATTACCTTGGACCAGAGACAGAACATTACCGTGAAACCGAAACAGAACATTACCGTGGACCAGAGACAGAACATTACCGTGAAACCGAAACAGAACATTATCGTGGACCAGAAACGGAACATTACCGTGAAACAGAAACACAACATTATCGTGGACCAGAGACGGAACATTACCGTGAAACCAAACATTATCGTGGACCAGAGATCGAACATTATCGTGGACCAGAGACAGAACATTACCGTGGACCAGAAATGAAACATTACCGTGAAACCGAACATTATCGTGGACCAGAGACGGAACATTACCGTGAAACCGAACATTATCGTCGACCAGAAATCGAACATTATCATGGACCAGAGACAGAACATTACCGTGAACCAGAAATGGAACATTACCGTGAAACCGAACATTACCATGGACCAGTTACGGAACATTACTGTGGACCAGAGACGGAACATTACCGTGGACCAAAACATTACCGTGGACCAGAACATTACCGTGAAACCGAACATTATCGTGGACCAGAGACCGAACATTACCGTGAAACCGAAACAGAACATTATCGTGGACCAGACACGGAACATTACCGTGAAACCGAACATTATCGTGGACCAGAGATCGAAAATTACCGTGGACCAGAGACAGAACATTACCGTGGACCAGAGACATAACATTACCGTGGACCAGAGACAGAACATTACCATGGACCAGAGACCGAACTTTACCTTGAAACCGAACATTACCGTGGACCAGAGACAGAACATTACCATGGACCAGAGACAGAACATTACCGTGAAACCGAAACAGAACATTATCGTGGACCAGACACGGAACATTACCGTGAAACCGAACATTATCGTGGACAAGAGATCGAACATTACCGTGGACCAGAGACAGAACATTACCGTGGACCAGAGACATAACATTACCATGGACCAGAGACAGAACATTACCATGGACCAGAGACCGAACTTTACCTTGAAACCGAACATTACCGTGGACCAGAGACAGAACATTACCATGGACCAGAGACAGAACATTACCGTGAAACAGAACATTATCATGGACCAGAAACGGAACATTACCGTGAAACAGAAACAGAACATTATCGTGGACCAGAAACGGAACATTACCGTGAAACCGAAACAGAAGATTATCGTGGACCAGAAACGGAACATTACCGTGAAACAGAAACACAACATTACCGTGGACCAGAGACAGAACATTACCGTGAAACCGAAATAGAACATTATCGTGGACCAGAGACGGAACATTACCGTGAAACCGAACATTATCGTGGACCAGACACAGAACATTACCGTGGACCAGAGACAGAACATTACCATGAAACCGAAACAGAGCATTATCGCGGACCAGAAACGGAACATTACCGTGAAACAGAAACACAAAATTATCGTGGACCAGAAACGGAACATTACCGTGAAACAGAAACAGAACGTTATCGTGGACCAGAGACGGAACATTACCGTGAAACCGAACATTACCATGGACCAGAGATCGAACATTACCGTGGACCAGAGACAGAACATTACCGTGGACCAGAGACCGAACATTACCTTGAAACCGAACATTACCGTGGACCAGAGACAGAACAGTACCATGGACCAGAGACAGAACATTACCGTGAAACAGAACATTATCATGGACCAGAAACGGAACATTACCGTGAAACAGAAACAGAACATTATCGTGGACCAGAAACGGAACATTACCGTGAAACCGAAACAGAAGATTATCGTGGACCAGAAACGGAACATTACCGTGAAACAGAAACACAACATTACCTTGGACCAGAGACAGAACATTACCGTGAAACCGAAACAGAACATTATCGTGGACCAGAGACGGAACATTACCGTGAAACCGAACATTATCGTGGACCAGACACAGAACATTACCGTGGACCAGAGACAGAACATTACCATGAAACCGAAACAGAACATTATCGTGGACCAGAAACGGAACATTACCGTGAAACAGAAACACAAAATTATCGTGGACAAGAAACGGAACATTACCGTGAAACAGAAACAGAACGTTATCGTGGACCAGAGACGGAACATTACCGTGAAACCGAACATTATCGTGGACCAGAGATGGAACATTACCGTGGACCAGAGACAGAACATTACCGTGGACCAGAGACAGAACATTACTGTGGACCAGAGACCGAACTTTACCTTGAAACCGAACGTTACCGTGGACCAGAGACAGAACATTACCATGGACCAGAGACAGAACATTACCATGAAACAGAACATTATCATGGACCAGAAACGGAACATTACCGTGTAACAGAAACACAACATTATCGTGGACCAGAGAAGGAACATTACCGTGGACCAGAGACGGAACATTACCGTGAACCTGAAACAGAATATTATCGTGGACCAGAAACGGAACATTACCGTGAAACCAAAACAGAACATTATCGTGGACCAGAGACGGAACATTATCGTGGACCAGAGAAGGAACATTACCGTGGACCAGAGACAGAACATTACCGTGGACCAGAGACAGAACATTACCGTGGACCAGAGACAGAACATTACTGTGGATCAGAGACCGAACTTTACCTTGAAACCGAACATTACCGTGGACCAGACACGGAACATTACCGTGAAACCGAACATTATCGTGGACAAGAGATCGAACATTACCGTGGACCAGAGACAGAACATTACCGTGGACCAGAGACATAACATTACCATGGACCAGAGACAGAACATTACCATGGACCAGAGACCGAACTTTACCTTGAAACCGAACATTACCGTGGACCAGAGACAGAACATTACCATGGACCAGAGACAGAACATTACCGTGAAACAGAACATTATCATGGACCAGAAACGGAACATTACCGTGAAACAGAAACAGAACATTATCGTGGACCAGAAACGGAACATTACCGTGAAACCGAAACAGAAGATTATCGTGGACCAGAAACGGAACATTACCGTGAAACAGAAACACAACATTACCTTGGACCAGAGACAGAACATTACCGTGAAACCGAAACAGAACATTATCGTGGACCAGAGACGGAACATTACCGTGAAACCGAACATTATCGTGGACCAGACACAGAACATTACCGTGGACCAGAGACAGAACATTACCATGAAACCGAAACAGAACATTATCGTGGACCAGAAACGGAACATTACCGTGAAACAGAAACACAAAATTATCGTGGACCAGAAACGGAACATTACCGTGAAACAGAAACAGAATATTATCGTGGACCAAAGACGGAACATTATCTTGGACCAGAGACGGAACATTACCGTGAAACCGAACATTATCGTGGACCAGAAACGGAACATTACCGTGAAACAGAAACACAAAGTTATCGTGGACCAGAAACGGAACATTACCGTGAAACCGAACATTATCGTGGACCAGAGATCGAAAATTACCGTGGACCAGAGACAGAACATTACCGTGAAACCGAACATTACCGTGGACCAGAGACAGAACATTACCTTGGACCAGAGACAGAACATTACCGTGAAACCGAAACAGAACATTACCGTGGACCAGAGACAGAACATTACCGTGAAACCGAAACAGAACATTATCGTGGACCAGAAACGGAACATTACCGTGAAACAGAAACACAACATTATCGTGGACCAGAGACGGAACATTACCGTGAAACCAAACATTATCGTGGACCAGAGATCGAACATTATCGTGGACCAGAGACAGAACATTACCGTGGACCAGAAATGAAACATTACCGTGAAACCGAACATTATCGTGGACCAGAGACGGAACATTACCGTGAAACCGAACATTATCGTCGACCAGAAATCGAACATTATCATGGACCAGAGACAGAACATTACCGTGAACCAGAAATGGAACATTACCGTGAAACCGAACATTACCATGGACCAGTTACGGAACATTACTGTGGACCAGAGACGGAACATTACCGTGGACCAAAACATTACCGTGGACCAGAACATTACCGTGAAACCGAACATTATCGTGGACCAGAGACCGAACATTACCGTGAAACCGAAACAGAACATTATCGTGGACCAGACACGGAACATTACCGTGAAACCGAACATTATCGTGGACCAGAGATCGAAAATTACCGTGGACCAGAGACAGAACATTACCGTGGACCAGAGACATAACATTACCGTGGACCAGAGACAGAACATTACCATGGACCAGAGACCGAACTTTACCTTGAAACCGAACATTACCGTGGACCAGAGACAGAACATTACCATGGACCAGAGACAGAACATTACCGTGAAACCGAAACAGAACATTATCGTGGACCAGACACGGAACATTACCGTGAAACCGAACATTATCGTGGACAAGAGATCGAACATTACCGTGGACCAGAGACAGAACATTACCGTGGACCAGAGACATAACATTACCATGGACCAGAGACAGAACATTACCATGGACCAGAGACCGAACTTTACCTTGAAACCGAACATTACCGTGGACCAGAGACAGAACATTACCATGGACCAGAGACAGAACATTACCGTGAAACAGAACATTATCATGGACCAGAAACGGAACATTACCGTGAAACAGAAACAGAACATTATCGTGGACCAGAAACGGAACATTACCGTGAAACCGAAACAGAAGATTATCGTGGACCAGAAACGGAACATTACCGTGAAACAGAAACACAACATTACCGTGGACCAGAGACAGAACATTACCGTGAAACCGAAATAGAACATTATCGTGGACCAGAGACGGAACATTACCGTGAAACCGAACATTATCGTGGACCAGACACAGAACATTACCGTGGACCAGAGACAGAACATTACCATGAAACCGAAACAGAGCATTATCGCGGACCAGAAACGGAACATTACCGTGAAACAGAAACACAAAATTATCGTGGACCAGAAACGGAACATTACCGTGAAACAGAAACAGAACGTTATCGTGGACCAGAGACGGAACATTACCGTGAAACCGAACATTACCATGGACCAGAGATCGAACATTACCGTGGACCAGAGACAGAACATTACCGTGGACCAGAGACCGAACATTACCTTGAAACCGAACATTACCGTGGACCAGAGACAGAACAGTACCATGGACCAGAGACAGAACATTACCGTGAAACACAAAATTATCGTGGACCAGAAACGGAACATTACCGTGAAACAGAAACAGAATATTATCGTGGACCAAAGACGGAACATTATCTTGGACCAGAGACGGAACATTACCGTGAAACCGAACATTATCGTGGACCAGAAACGGAACATTACCGTGAAACAGAAACACAAAGTTATCGTGGACCAGAAACGGAACATTACCGTGAAACCGAACATTATCGTGGACCAGAGATCGAAAATTACCGTGGACCAGAGACAGAACATTACCGTGAAACCGAACATTACCGTGGACCAGAGACAGAACATTACCTTGGACCAGAGACAGAACATTACCGTGAAACCGAAACAGAACATTACCGTGGACCAGAGACAGAACATTACCGTGAAACCGAAACAGAACATTATCGTGGACCAGAAACGGAACATTACCGTGAAACAGAAACACAACATTATCGTGGACCAGAGACGGAACATTACCGTGAAACCAAACATTATCGTGGACCAGAGATCGAACATTATCGTGGACCAGAGACAGAACATTACCGTGGACCAGAAATGAAACATTACCGTGAAACCGAACATTATCGTGGACCAGAGACGGAACATTACCGTGAAACCGAACATTATCGTCGACCAGAAATCGAACATTATCATGGACCAGAGACAGAACATTACCGTGAACCAGAAATGGAACATTACCGTGAAACCGAACATTACCATGGACCAGTTACGGAACATTACTGTGGACCAGAGACGGAACATTACCGTGGACCAAAACATTACCGTGGACCAGAACATTACCGTGAAACCGAACATTATCGTGGACCAGAGACCGAACATTACCGTGAAACCGAAACAGAACATTATCGTGGACCAGACACGGAACATTACCGTGAAACCGAACATTATCGTGGACCAGAGATCGAAAATTACCGTGGACGAGAGACAGAACATTACCGTGGACCAGAGACATAACATTACCGTGGACCAGAGACAGAACATTACCATGGACCAGAGACCGAACTTTACCTTGAAACCGAACATTACCGTGGACCAGAGACAGAACATTACCATGGACCAGAGACAGAACATTACCGTGAAACCGAAACAGAACATTATCGTGGACCAGACACGGAACATTACCGTGAAACCGAACATTATCGTGGACAAGAGATCGAACATTACCGTGGACCAGAGACAGAACATTACCGTGGACCAGAGACATAACATTACCATGGACCAGAGACAGAACATTACCATGGACCAGAGACCGAACTTTACCTTGAAACCGAACATTACCGTGGACCAGAGACAGAACATTACCATGGACCAGAGACAGAACATTACCGTGAAACAGAACATTATCATGGACCAGAAACGGAACATTACCGTGAAACAGAAACAGAACATTATCGTGGACCAGAAACGGAACATTACCGTGAAACCGAAACAGAAGATTATCGTGGACCAGAAACGGAACATTACCGTGAAACAGAAACACAACATTACCGTGGACCAGAGACAGAACATTACCGTGAAACCGAAATAGAACATTATCGTGGACCAGAGACGGAACATTACCGTGAAACCGAACATTATCGTGGACCAGACACAGAACATTACCGTGGACCAGAGACAGAACATTACCATGAAACCGAAACAGAGCATTATCGCGGACCAGAAACGGAACATTACCGTGAAACAGAAACACAAAATTATCGTGGACCAGAAACGGAACATTACCGTGAAACAGAAACAGAACGTTATCGTGGACCAGAGACGGAACATTACCGTGAAACCGAACATTACCATGGACCAGAGATCGAACATTACCGTGGACCAGAGACAGAACATTACCGTGGACCAGAGACCGAACATTACCTTGAAACCGAACATTACCGTGGACCAGAGACAGAACAGTACCATGGACCAGAGACAGAACATTACCGTGAAACAGAACATTATCATGGACCAGAAACGGAACATTACCGTGAAACAGAAACAGAACATTATCGTGGACCAGAAACGGAACATTACCGTGAAACCGAAACAGAAGATTATCGTGGACCAGAAACGGAACATTACCGTGAAACAGAAACACAACATTACCTTGGACCAGAGACAGAACATTACCGTGAAACCGAAACAGAACATTATCGTGGACCAGAGACGGAACATTACCGTGAAACCGAACATTATCGTGGACCAGACACAGAACATTACCGTGGACCAGAGACAGAACATTACCATGAAACCGAAACAGAACATTATCGTGGACCAGAAACGGAACATTACCGTGAAACAGAAACACAAAATTATCGTGGACAAGAAACGGAACATTACCGTGAAACAGAAACAGAACGTTATCGTGGACCAGAGACGGAACATTACCGTGAAACCGAACATTATCGTGGACCAGAGATGGAACATTACCGTGGACCAGAGACAGAACATTACCGTGGACCAGAGACAGAACATTACTGTGGACCAGAGACCGAACTTTACCTTGAAACCGAACGTTACCGTGGACCAGAGACAGAACATTACCATGGACCAGAGACAGAACATTACCATGAAACAGAACATTATCATGGACCAGAAACGGAACATTACCGTGTAACAGAAACACAACATTATCGTGGACCAGAGAAGGAACATTACCGTGGACCAGAGACGGAACATTACCGTGAACCTGAAACAGAATATTATCGTGGACCAGAAACGGAACATTACCGTGAAACCAAAACAGAACATTATCGTGGACCAGAGACGGAACATTATCGTGGACCAGAGAAGGAACATTACCGTGAAACCAAACATTATCGTGGACCAGAGATCGAACATTACCGTGGACCAGAGACAGAACATTACCGTGGACCAGAGACAGAACATTACCGTGGACCAGAGACAGAACATTACTGTGGATCAGAGACCGAACTTTACCTTGAAACCGAACATTACCGTGGACCAGACACGGAACATTACCGTGAAACCGAACATTATCGTGGACAAGAGATCGAACATTACCGTGGACCAGAGACAGAACATTACCGTGGACCAGAGACATAACATTACCATGGACCAGAGACAGAACATTACCATGGACCAGAGACCGAACTTTACCTTGAAACCGAACATTACCGTGGACCAGAGACAGAACATTACCATGGACCAGAGACAGAACATTACCGTGAAACAGAACATTATCATGGACCAGAAACGGAACATTACCGTGAAACAGAAACAGAACATTATCGTGGACCAGAAACGGAACATTACCGTGAAACCGAAACAGAAGATTATCGTGGACCAGAAACGGAACATTACCGTGAAACAGAAACACAACATTACCTTGGACCAGAGACAGAACATTACCGTGAAACCGAAACAGAACATTATCGTGGACCAGAGACGGAACATTACCGTGAAACCGAACATTATCGTGGACCAGACACAGAACATTACCGTGGACCAGAGACAGAACATTACCATGAAACCGAAACAGAACATTATCGTGGACCAGAAACGGAACATTACCGTGAAACAGAAACACAAAATTATCGTGGACCAGAAACGGAACATTACCGTGAAACAGAAACAGAACGTTATCGTGGACCAGAGACGGAACATTACCGTGAAACCGAACATTATCGTGGACCAGAGATGGAACATTACCGTGGACCAGAGACAGAACATTACCGTGGACCAGAGACAGAACATTACTGTGGACCAGAGACCGAACTTTACCTTGAAACCGAACGTTACCGTGGACCAGAGACAGAACATTACCATGGACCAGAGACAGAACATTACCATGAAACAGAACATTATCATGGACCAGAAACGGAACATTACCGTGTAACAGAAACACAACATTATCGTGGACCAGAGAAAGAACATTACCGTGGACCAGAGACGGAACATTACCGTGAACCTGAAACAGAATATTATCGTGGACCAGAAACGGAACATTACCGTGAAACCGAAACAGAACATTATCGTGGACCAGAGACGGAACATTACCGTGAAACCAAACATTATCGTGGACCAGAGATCGAACATTACCGTGGACCAGAGACAGAACATTACCGTGGACCAGAGACAGAACATTACCGTGGACCAGAGACAGAACATTACTGTGGATCAGAGACCGAACTTTACCTTGAAACCGAACATTACCGTGGACCAGAAACGGAACATTACCGTGAAACAGAAACACAACATTATCGTGTACCAGAGACGGAACATTATCGTGGACCAGAGACAGAACATTACCGTGAAACCTAAAAAGATTATTATTGTGGACCAGAAACGGAACATTATCGTGAAACCGAACATTACCGTGGACCAGAGACAGAACATTACCGTGAAACGGAAACAGAACATTACCGTGAAACCGAAACAGAACATTATCGTGGACCAGAAACGGAACATTACCATGAAACAGAAACAGAATATTATCGTGGACCAAAGACGGAACATTATCTTGGACCAGAGACGGAACATTACCGTGAAACCGAACATTATCGTGGACCAGAAACGGAACATTACCGTGAAACAGAAACACAAAGTTATCGTGGACCAGAAACGGAACATTACCGTGATACAGAAACAGAACATTATCGTGGACCAGAGACGGAACATTACCGTGAAACCGAACATTATCGTGGACCACAGATCGAACATTATCGTGCACCAGAGATCGAACATTACCGTGGACCAGAGACAGAACATTACCGTGGACCAGAGACAGAACATTACCGTGGACCAGAGACCGAATTTTACCTTGAAACCGAACATTACCGTGGACCAAAAACGGAACATTACCGTGAAACAGAAACACAACATTATCGTGGACCAGAGACGGAACATTACCGTGGACCAGAGACCGAACATTACCGTGAAACCGAAACAGAACATTATCGTGGACCAGAAACGGAACATTACCGTGAAACCGAAACAGAACATTATCGTGGACCAGACACGGAACATTACCGTGAAACCGAACATTATCGTGGACCAGAGATCGAACATTACCGTGGACCAGAGACAGAACATTACCGTGGACCAGAGACAGAACATTACCGTGGACCAGAGTCAGAACATTACCGTGGACCAGAGACCGAACATTACCTTGAAACCGAACATTACCGTGGACCAGAGACAGAACATTAACGTGAAACAGAACATTATCATGGACCAGAAATGGAACATTACCGTGAAACAGAAACAGAACATTATCGTGGACCAGAAACGGAACATTACCGTGAAACCGAAAGAGAAGATTATCGTGGACCAGAAACGGAACATTACCGTGAAACAGAAACACAACATTACCGAGGACCAGAGACAGAACATTACCGTGAAACCGAAACAGAACATTATCGTGGACCAAAAACGGAACATTATCGTGGACCAGAGACAGAACATTATCGTGGATCAGAGACAGAACATTATCGTGGACCAGCGACGGAACTTTATCAAGGACCAGAGACAGACCATTACCATGAAACCTAAACAGAACATTATCGTTGACCAGAAACGGAAAATTATCGTGAAACCGAACATTACCGTGAAACAGAAACACAACATTATCGTGGACCAGAGACGGAACATTACCGTGGACCAGAACATTACCGTGAAACCGAACATTATCGTGGACCAGAGATCGAAAATTACCGTGGACCAGAGACAGAACATTACCGTGGACCAGAGACATAACATTACCGTGGACCAGAGACGGAACATTACCGTGGACCAGAACATTACCGTGAAACCGAACATTATCGTGGACCAGAGATCGAAAATTACCGTGGACCAGAGACAGAACATTACCGTGGACCAGAGACATAACATTACCGTGGACCAGAGACAGAACATTACCATGGACCAGAGACCGAACTTTACCTTGAAACCGAACATTACCGTGGACCAGAGACAGAACATTACCATGGACCAGAGACAGAACATTACCGTGAAACCGAAACAGAACATTATCGTGGACCAGACACGGAACATTACCGTGAAACCGAACATTATCGTGGACAAGAGATCGAACATTACCGTGGACCAGAGACAGAACATTACCGTGGACCAGAGACATAACATTACCATGGACCAGAGACAGAACATTACCATGGACCAGAGACCGAACTTTACCTTGAAACCGAACATTACCGTGGACCAGAGACAGAACATTACCATGGACCAGAGACAGAACATTACCGTGAAACAGAACATTATCATGGACCAGAAACGGAACATTACCGTGAAACCGAAACCGAACATTATCGTGGACCAGAGATCGAAAATTACCGTGGACCAGAGACAGAACATTACCATGGACCAGAGACAGAACATTACCGTGAAACCGAAACAGAACATTATCGTGGACCAGACACGGAACATTACCGTGAAACCGAACATTATCGTGGACAAGAGATCGAACATTACCGTGGACCAGAGACAGAACATTACCGTGGACCAGAGACATAACATTACCATGGACCAGAGACAGAACATTACCATGGACCAGAGACCGAACTTTACCTTGAAACCGAACATTACCGTGGACCAGAGACAGAACATTACCATGGACCAGAGACAGAACATTACCGTGAAACAGAACATTATCATGGACCAGAAACGGAACATTACCGTGAAACAGAAACAGAACATTATCGTGGACCAGAAACGGAACATTACCGTGAAACCGAAACAGAAGATTATCGTGGACCACAAACGGAACATTACCGTGAAACAGAAACACAACATTACCGTGGACCAGAGACAGAACATTACCGTGAAACCGAAACAGAACATTATCGTGGACCAGAGACGGAACATTACCGTGAAACCGAACATTATCGTGGACCAGACACAGAACATTACCGTGGACCAGAGACAGAACATTACCATTAAACCGAAACAGAGCATTATCGCGGACCAGAAACGGAACATTACCGTGAAACAGAAACACAAAATTATCGTGGACCAGAAACGGAACATTACCGTGAAACAGAAACAGAACGTTATCGTGGACCAGAGACGGAACATTACCGTGAAACCGAACATTATCGTGGACCAGAGATCGAACATTACCGTGGACCAGAGACAGAACATTACCATGGACCAGAGACCGAACATTACCTTGAAACCGAACATTACCGTGGACCAGAGACAGAACATTACCATGGACCAGAGACAGAACATTACCGTGAAACAGAACATTATCATGGACCAGAAACGGAACATTACCGTGAAACAGAAACAGAACATTATCGTGGACCAGAGACGGAACATTACCGTGAAACCGAACATTATCGTGGACCAGACACAGAACATTACCGTGGACCAGAGACAGAACATTACCATGAAACCGAAACAGAACATTATCGTGGACCAGAAACGGAACATTACCGTGAAACAGAAACACAAAATTATCGTGGACCAGAAACGGAACATTACCGTGAAACAGAAACAGAACGTTACCTTGGACCAGAGACAGAACATTACCTTGAAACCGAAACAGAACATTATCGTGGACCAGAGACGGAACATTACCGTGAAACCGAACATTATCGTGGACCAGACACAGAACATTACCATGGACCAGAGACAGAACATTACCATGAAACCGAAACAGAACATTATCGTGGACCAGAAACGGAACATTACCGTGAAACAGAAACACAAAATTATCGTGGACCAGAAACGGAACATTACCGTGAAACAGAAACAGAACGTTATCGTGGACCAGAGACGGAACATTACCGTGAAACCGAACATTATCGTGGACCAGAGATGGAACATTACCGTGGACCAGAGACAGAACATTACCGTGGACCAGAGACAGAACATTACTGTGGACCAGAGACAGAACATTACCATGAAACAGAACATTATCATGGACCAGAAACGGAACATTACCGTGTAACAGAAACACAACATTATCGTGGACCAGAGACGGAACATTACCGTGAACCTGAAACAGAATATTATCGTGGACCAGAAACGGAACATTACCGTGAAACCGAAACAGAACATTATCGTGGACCAGAGACGGAACATTACCGTGAAACCGAACATTATCGTGGACCAGAGATCGAACATTACCGTGGACCAGAGACAGAACATTACCGTGGACCAGAGACAGAACATTGCCGTGGACCAGAGACCGAACTTTACCTTGAAACCGAACATTACCGTGGACCAGAGACAGAACATTACCCTGGACCAGAGACAGAACATTACCGTGAAAAAGAACATTATCATGGACCAGAAACGGAACATTACCGTGAAACAGAAACAGAACATTATCATGGACCAGAAACGGAACATTACCGTGAAACCGAAACAGAAAATTATCGTGGACCAGAAACGGAACATTACCGTGAAACAGAAACACAACATTACCGTGGACCAGAGACAGAACATTACCGTGAAACCGAAACAGAACATTATCGTGGACCAGAAACGGAATATTATCGTGGACCAGAGACAGAACATTATCGTTGATCAGAGAAAGAACATTATCGTGGACCAGAGACGGAACTTTATCAAGGACCAGAGACAAAACATTACCGTGAAACCTAAACAGAACATTATCGTTGACCAGAAACGGAACATTATCGTGAAACCGAACATTATCGTGGACCAAAAACACAACATTATCGTGGACCAGAAACGGAACATTACCGTGAAACAGAAACAGAACGTTATCGTGGACCAGAGACGGAACATTACCGTGAAACCGAACATTATCGTGGACCAGAGATCGAACATTACCGTGGACCAGAGACAGAACATTACCGTGGACCAGAGACCGAACATTACCTTGAAACCGAACATTACCGTGGACCAGAGACAGAACATTACCATGGACCAGAGACAGAACATTACCGTGAAACAGAACATTATCATGGACCAGAAACGGAACATTACCGTGAAACAGAAACAGAACATTATCGTGGACCAGAAACGGAACATTACCGTGAAACCGAAACAGAAGATTATCGTGGACCAGAAACGGAACATTACCGTGAAACAGAAACACAACATTACCTTGGACCAGAGACAGAACATTACCGTGAAACCGAAACAGAACATTATCGTGGACCAGAGACGGAACATTACCGTGAAACCGAACATTATCGTGGACCAGACACAGAACATTACCGTGGACCAGAGACAGAACATTACCATGAAACCGAAACAGAACATTATCGTGGACCAGAAACGGAACATTACCGTGAAACAGAAACACAAAATTATCGTGGACCAGAAACGGAACATTACAGTGAAACAGAAACAGAACGTTATCGTGGACCAGAGACGGAACATTATCGTGAAACCGAACATTATCGTGGACCAGAGATGGAACATTACCGTGGACCAGAGACAGAACATTACCGTGGACCAGAGACAGAACATTACTGTGGACCAGAGACCGAACTTTACCTTGAAACCGAACGTTACCGTGGACCAGAGACAGAATATTACCATGGACCAGAGACAGAACATTACCATGAAACAGAACATTATCATGGACCAGAAACGGAACATTACCGTGTAACAGAAACACAACATTATCGTGGACCAGAGAAGGAACATTACCGTGGACCAGAGACGGAACATTACCGTGAACCTGAAACAGAATATTATCGTGGACCAGAAACGGAACATTACCGTGAAACCGAAACAGAACATTATCGTGGACCAGAGACGGAACATTACCGTGAAACCAAACATTATCGTGGACCAGAGATCGAACATTACCGTGGACCAGAGACAGAACATTACCGTGGACCAGAGACAGAACATTACCGTGGACCAGAGACAGAACATTACTGTGGATCAGAGACCGAACTTTACCTTGAAACCGAACATTACCGTGGACCAGAAACGGAACATTACCGTGAAACAGAAACACAACATTATCGTGTACCAGAGACGGAACATTATCGTGGACCAGAGACAGAACATTACCGTGAAACCTAAAAAGATTATTATTGTGGACCAGAAACGGAACATTATCGTGAAACCGAACATTACCGTGGACCAGAGACAGAACATTACCGTGAAACGGAAACAGAACATTACCGTGAAACCGAAACAGAACATTATCGTGGACCAGAAACGGAACATTACCATGAAACAGAAACAGAATATTATCGTGGACCAAAGACGGAACATTATCTTGGACCAGAGACGGAACATTACCGTGAAACCGAACATTATCGTGGACCAGAAACGGAACATTACCGTGAAACAGAAACACAAAGTTATCGTGGACCAGAAACGGAACATTACCGTGATACAGAAACAGAACATTATCGTGGACCAGAGACGGAACATTACCGTGAAACCGAACATTATCGTGGACCACAGATCGAACATTATCGTGCACCAGAGATCGAACATTACCGTGGACCAGAGACAGAACATTACCGTGGACCAGAGACAGAACATTACCGTGGACCAGAGACCGAATTTTACCTTGAAACCGAACATTACCGTGGACCAGAAACGGAACATTACCCTGAAACAGAAACACAACATTATCGTGGACCAGAGACGGAACATTACCGTGAAACAGAAACAGAACATTATCGTGGACCAGAAACGGAACATTACCGTGAAACCGAAAGAGAAGATTATCGTGGACCAGAAACGGAACATTACCGTGAAACAGAAACACAACATTACCGAGGACCAGAGACAGAACATTACCGTGAAACCGAAACAGAACATTATCGTGGACCAAAAACGGAACATTATCGTGGACCAGAGACAGAACATTATCGTGGATCAGAGACAGAACATTATCGTGGACCAGCGACGGAACTTTATCAAGGACCAGAGACAGACCATTACCATGAAACCTAAACAGAACATTATCGTTGACCAGAAACGGAAAATTATCGTGAAACCGAACATTACCTTGAAACAGAAACACAACATTATCGTGGACCAGAGACGGAACATTACCGTGGACCAGAACATTACCGTGAAACCGAACATTATCGTGGACCAGAGATCGAAAATTACCGTGGACCAGAGACAGAACATTACCGTGGACCAGAGACATAACATTACCGTGGACCAGAGACAGAACATTACCATGGACCAGAGACCGAACTTTACCTTGAAACCGAACATTACCGTGGACCAGAGACAGAACATTACCATGGACCAGAGACAGAACATTACCGTGAAACCGAAACAGAACATTATCGTGGACCAGACACGGAACATTACCGTGAAACCGAACATTATCGTGGACAAGAGATCGAACATTACCGTGGACCAGAGACAGAACATTACCGTGGACCAGAGACATAACATTACCATGGACCAGAGACAGAACATTACCATGGACCAGAGACCGAACTTTACCTTGAAACCGAACATTACCGTGGACCAGAGACAGAACATTATCATGGACCAGAGACAGAACATTACCGTGAAACAGAACATTATCATGGACCAGAAACGGAACATTACCGTGAAACAGAAACAGAACATTATCGTGGACCAGAAACGGAACATTACCGTGAAACCGAAACAGAAGATTATCGTGGACCACAAACGGAACATTACCGTGAAACAGAAACACAACATTACCGTGGACCAGAGACAGAACATTACTGTGAAACCGAAACAGAACATTATCGTGGACCAGAGACGGAACATTACCGTGAAACCGAACATTATCGTGGACCAGACACAGAACATTACCGTGGACCAGAGACAGAACATTACCATGAAACCGAAACAGAGCATTATCGCGGACCAGAAACGGAACATTACCGTGAAACAGAAACACAAAATTATCGTGGACCAGAAACGGAACATTACCGTGAAACAGAAACAGAACGTTATCGTGGACCAGAGACGGAACATTACCGTGAAACCGAACATTATCGTGGACCAGAGATCGAACATTACCGTGGACCAGAGACAGAACATTACCATGGACCAGAGACCGAACATTACCTTGAAACCGAACATTACCGTGGACCAGAGACAGAACATTACCATGGACCAGAGACAGAACATTACCGTGAAACAGAACATTATCATGGACCAGAAACGGAACATTACCGTGAAACAGAAACAGAACATTATCGTGGACCAGAGACGGAACATTACCGTGAAACAGAAACACAAAATTATCGTGGACCAGAAACGGAACATTACCGTGAAACAGAAACAGAACGTTATCGTGGACCAGAGACGGAACATTACCGTGAAACCGAACATTATCGTGGACCAGAGATCGAACATTACCGTGGACCAGAGACAGAACATTACCATGGACCAGAGACCGAACATTACCTTGAAACCGAACATTACCGTGGACCAGAGACAGAACATTACCATGGACCAGAGACAGAACATTACCGTGAAACAGAACATTATCATGGACCAGAAACGGAACATTACCGTGAAACAGAAACAGAACATTACCATGGACCAGAGACAGAACATTACCGTGAAACAGAACATTATCATGGACCAGAAACGGAACATTACCGTGAAACAGAAACAGAACATTATCGTGGACCAGAGACGGAACATTACCGTGAAACCGAACATTATCGTGGACCAGACACAGAACATTACCGTGGACCAGAGACAGAACATTACCATGAAACCGAAACAGAACATTATCGTGGACCAGAAACGGAACATTACCGTGAAACAGAAACACAAAATTATCGTGGACCAGAAACGGAACATTACCGTGAAACAGAAACAGAACGTTACCTTGGACCAGAGACAAAACATTACCGTGAAACCGAAACAGAACATTATCGTGGACCAGAGACGGAACATTACCGTGAAACCGAACATTATCGTGGACCAGACACAGAACATTACCGTGGACCAGAGACAGAACATTACCATGAAACAGAAACACAACATTATCGTGGACCAGAAACGGAACATTACCGTGAAACAGAAACACAAAATTATCGTGGACCAGAAACGGAACATTACCGTGAAACAGAAACAGAACATTATCGTGGACCAGAGACGGAACATTACCGTGAAACCGAACATTATCGTGGACCAGAGATGGAACATTACCGTGGACCAGAGACAGAACATTACCGTGGACCAGAGACAGAACATTACTGTGGACCAGAGACCGAACTTTACCTTGAAACCGAACGTTACCGTGGACCAGAGACAGAACATTACCATGGACCAGAGACAGAACATTACCATGAAACAGAACATTATCATGGACCAGAAACGGAACATTACCGTGTAACAGAAACACAACATTATCGTGGACCAGAGACGGAACATTACCGTGAACCTGAAACAGAATATTATCGTGGACCAGAAACGGAACATTACCGTGAAACCGAAACAGAACATTATCGTGGACCAGAGACGGAACATTACCGTGAAACCGAACATTATCGTGGACCAGAGATCGAACATTACCGTGGACCAGAGACAGAACATTACCGTGGACCAGAGACAGAACATTACCGTGGACCAGAGACCGAACTTTACCTTGAAACCGAACATTACCGTGGACCAGAGACAGAACATTACCCTGGACCAGAGACAGAACATTACCGTGAAAAAGAACATTATCATGGACCAGAAACGGAACATTACCGTGAAACAGAAACAGAACATTATCATGGACCAGAAACGGAACATTACCGTGAAACCGAAACAGAAAATTATCGTGGACCAGAAACGGAACATTACCGTGAAACAGAAACACAACATTACCGTGGACCAGAGACAGAACATTACCGTGAAACCGAAACAGAACATTATCGTGGACCAGAAACGGAATATTATCGTGGACCAGAGACAGAACATTATCGTTGATCAGAGAAAGAACATTATCGTGGACCAGAGACGGAACTTTATCAAGGACCAGAGACAAAACATTACCGTGAAACCTAAACAGAACATTATCGTTGACCAGAAACGGAACATTATCGTGAAACCGAACATTATCGTGGACCAGAAACGGAACATTACCGTGAAACAGAAACAGAACGTTATCGTGGACCAGAGACGGAACATTACCGTGAAACCGAACATTATCGTGGACCAGAGATCGAACATTACCGTGGACCAGAGACAGAACATTACCGTGGACCAGAGACCGAACATTACCTTGAAACCGAACATTACCGTGGACCAGAGACAGAACATTACCATGGACCAGAGACAGAACATTACCGTGAAACAGAACATTATCATGGACCAGAAACGGAACATTACCGTGAAACAGAAACAGAACATTATCGTGGACCAGAAACGGAACATTACCGTGAAACCGAAACAGAAGATTATCGTGGACCAGAAACGGAACATTACCGTGAAACAGAAACACAACATTACCTTGGACCAGAGACAGAACATTACCGTGAAACCGAAACAGAACATTATCGTGGACCAGAAACGCAACATTATCGTGAAACCGAACATTATCGTGGACCAGAAACACAACATTATCGTGGACCAGAAACGGAACATTACCGTGAAACAGAAACACGACATTATCGTTTACCAGAGACGGAACATTACCGTGAAACCGAACATTATCGTGGACCAGAGATCGAACTTTATCCTGGACCAGAGACAGAACATTACCGTGGACCAGAATTGGAACATTACCGTGGACCAGAGACAGAACATTACTGTGGACCAGAGACCGAACTTTACCTTGAAACCGAACATTACCGTGGACCAGAGACAGAACATTACCATGGACCAGAGACAGAACATTACCATGAAACAGAACATTATCATGGACCAGAAACGGAACATTACCGTGAAACAGAAACACAACATTATCGTGGACCAGAGACGGAACATTACCGTGGACCAGAGACGGAACATTACCGTGAAACCGAAACAGAATATTATCGTGGACCAGAAACGGAACATTACCGTGAAACCGAAACAGAACATTATCGTGGACCAGAAACGGAACATTACCGTGAAACCGAAACAGAACATTATGGTGGACCAGAGACGGAACATTACCGTGAAACCGAACATTATCGTGAACCAGAGATCGAACATTACCGTGGACCAGAGACAGAACATTACCGTGGACCAGAGACAGAAAATTACCGTGGACCAGAAATGGAACATTACCGTGAAACCGAACATTATCGTGGACCAGATATGGAACATTACTGTAGACCAGAGACGGAACATTACCGTGGACCAGAACATTACCTTGGACCAGAACATTACCGTGAAACCGAACATTATCGTCAAACCGAACATTATCGTGGACCAGAGACCGAACATTACCGTGAAACCGAACATTACCGTGGACCAGAGACCGAACATTACCGTGAAACCCAACATTACCGTGAAACCAAAACAGAAAACTACCGTGGACCAGAGACAGAACATTACCGTGAAACCGAAATAGAACATTATCGTGGACCAGAAACGGAACATTACCGTGAAACCGAAACAGAACATTATCGTGGACCAGAAACGGAACATTACCGCCGTGAATCAGAAACAAAACATTAGCGTGGACCAGAGACAGAACATTACCGTGAACCAGAGACAGAACATTACCGTGAAACAGAAACACAACATTTTCGTGGACCAGAGACGGAACATTACCGTGGACCAGAGACGGAACATTACCTTGAAACCGAAACAGAACATTATCGTGGACCAGAAACGGAACATTACCATGGACCAGAGACAGAACATTACCATGGACCAGAGACAGAACATTACCGTGAAACAGAACATTATCATGGACCAGAAACGGAACATTACCGTGAAACAGAAACAGAACATTATCGTGGACCAGAAACGGAACAATACCGTGAAACCGAAACAGAACATTATCGTGGACCAGAAACGGAACATTACCGTGGACCAGAGACAGAACATTACCTTGAAACCAAAACAGAACATTATCGTGGACCAGAAACAAAACATTATCGTGGACCAGAAACGGAACATTATCGTGGACCAGAGACAGAACATTACCGTGAAACCGAAACAGAACATTATCGTGGACCAGAACCGGAACATTATCGTGGACCAGAGACAAAACATTATCGTGGATCAGAGACAGAACATTATCGTGGACCAGAGACGGAACATTATCGTGGACCAGAGACAGAACATTACCGTGAAACCTAAACAGAACATTACCGTGGACCAGAAACGGAACATTATCGTGAAACCGAACATTATCGTGGACCAGAAACACAACATTATCATGGACCAGAAACGGAACATTACCGTGAAACAGAAACACAACATTATCGTGGACCAGAGACGGAACATTACCGTGAAACCGAACATTATCGTGGACCAGAGATCGAACTTTATCCTGGACCAGAGGCAGAACATTACCGTGGACAAGAAATGGAACATTACCGTGGACCAGAGACAGAACATTACCGTGGACCAGAGACAGAACATTACCATGGACCAGAGACCGAACTTTACCTTGAAACCGAACATTACCGTGGACCAGAGACAGAACATTACCATGGACCAGAGACAGAACATTACCGTGAAACAGAACATTATCATGGACCAGAAACGGAACATTACCGTGAAACAGAAACAGACCATTATCGTGGACCAGAAACGGAACATTACCGTGAAACCGAAACAGAAGATTATCGTGGACCAGAAACGGAACATTACCGTGAAACAGAAACACAACATTACCGTGGACCAGAGACAGAACATTACCGTGAAACCGAAACAGAACATTATCGTTGACCAGAAACGGAACATTATCGTGGACCAGAGACAGAACATTATCGTGGATCAGAGACAGAACATTATCGTGGACCAGAGACGGAACATTATCATGGACCAGAGACAAAACATTACCGTCAAACCTAAACAGAACATTATCGTTGACCAAAAACGGAACATTATCGTGAAACCGAACATTATCGTGGACCAGAAACACAACATTATCGTGGACCAGAAATGGAACATTACCGTGAAACAGAAACACAACATTATCGTGGACCAGAGACGGAACATTATCATGGACCAGAGACAAAACATCACTATCAAACCTAAACAGAACATTATCGTTGACCAAAAACGGAACATTATCGTGAAACCGAACATTATCGTGGACCAGAAACACAACATTATCGTGGACCAGAAATGGAACATTACCGTGAAACAGAAACACAACATTATCGTGGACCAGAGACGGAACATTACCGTGAAACCAAACATTACCGTGGACCAGAGACAGAACATTACCGTGGACCAGAGACAGAACATTACCGTGAAACCGAAACAGAACATTATCGTGGACCAGAAACGGAACATTACCGTGAAACAGAAACACAACATTATCGTGGACCAGAGACGGAACATTACCGTGAAACCAAACATTATCGTGGACCAGAGATCGAACATTATCGTGGACCAGAGACAGAACATTACCGTGGACCAGAAATGGAACATTACCGTGAAACCGAACATTATCGTGGACCAGAGACGGAACATTACCGTGGACCAGAAATGGAACATTACCGTGAAACCGAACATCACCATGGACCAGATACGGAACATTACTGTGAAACAGAAACACAAAATTATCGTGGACCAGAAACGGAACATTACCGTGATACAGAAAATTACCGTGGACCAGAACATTACCATGAAACCGAACATTATCGTGGACCAGAGACAGAACGTTACCGTGAAACTTAAACAGAACATTATCGTGGACCAGAAACTGAACATTATCGTGAAACCGAACATTATCGTGGACCAGAAACACAACATTATCGTGGACCAGAAACGGAACATTACCGTGAAACAGAAACACAACATCATCGTGGACCAGAGACGGAACATTATCGTGGACCAGAGACAGAACATTACCGTGAAACAGAAACACAACATTATCGTGGACCAGAGACGGAACATTACCGTGAAACCAAACATTATCGTGGACCAGAGACAGAACATTACCGTGGACCAGAGACAGAACATTACCGTGAAACCGAAACAGAACATTATCGTGGACCAGAAACGGAACATTACCGTGAAACAGAAACACAACATTATCGTGGACCAGAGACGGAACATTACCGTGAAACCAAACATTATCGTGGACCAGAGATCGAACATTATCGTGGACCAGAGACAGAACATTACCGTGGACCAGAAATGGAACATTACCGTGAAACCGAACATTATCGTGGACCAGAGACGGAACATTACCGTGAAACCGAACATTATCGTCGACCAGAAATCGAACATTATCTTGGACCAGAGACAGAACATTACCGTGGACCAGAGACAGAACATTACCGTGGACCAGAAATGGAACATTACCGTGAAACCGAACATTATCGTGGACCAGAGACGGAACATTACCGTGAAACCAAACATTATCGTGGACCAGAGATCGAACATTATCGTGGACCAGAGACAGAACATTACCGTGGACCAGAAATGGAACATTACCGTGAAACCGAACATTATCGTGGACCAGAGACGGAACATTACCGTGAAACCGAACATTACCGTGTACCAGAAATGGAATATTACCGTGAAACCGAACATTACCATGGACCAGATACGGAACATTACTGTGGACCAGAGACGGAACATTACCGTGGACCAAAACATTACCGTGGACCAGAACATTACCGTGAAACCGAACATTATCGTGGACCAGAGACCGAACATTACCGTGAAATCGAAACAGAACATTATCGTGGACCAGACACGGAACATTACCGTGAGACCGAACATTATCGTGGACCAGAGATCGAACATTACCGTGGACCAGAGACAAAACATTACCGTGGACCAGAGACAGAACATTACCGTGGACCAGAGACAGAACATTACCATGGACCAGAGACAGAACTTTACCTTGAAACCGAACATTACCGTGGACCAGAGACAGAACATTACCATGGACCAGAGACAGAACATTACCGTGAAACAGAACATTATCATGGACCAGAAACGGAACATTACCGTGAAACAGAAACAGAACATTATCGTGGACCAGAAACGGAACATTACCGTGAAACGGAAACAGAAGATTATCGTGGACCAGAAACGGAACATTACCGTGAAACAGAAACACAACATTACCGTGGACCAGAGACAGAACATTACCGTGAAACCGAAACAGAACATTATCGTTGACCAGAAACGGAACATTACCGTGGACCAGAGACAGAACATTACCTTGAAACCAAAACAGACCATTATCGTGGACCAGAAACGGAACATTACCGTGGACCAGAGACAGAACATTACCTTGAAACCAAAACAGACCATTATCGTGGACCAGAAACGGAACATTATCGTGGACCAGAAACGGAACATTATCGTGGACCAGAGACAGAACATTACCGTGAAACCGAAACAGAACATTATCGTGGACCAGAACCGGAACATTATCGTGGACCAGAGACAGAACATTATCGTGGACCAGAGACGGAACATTATCGTGGACCAGAGACAGAACATTACCGTGAAACCTAAACAGAACATTATCGTGGACCAGAAACGGAACATTATCGTGAAACCGAACATTATCGTGGACCAGAAACACAACATTATCGTGGACCAGAAACGGAACATTACCGTGAAACAGAAACACGACATTATCGTTTACCAGAGACGGAACATTACCGTGAAACCGAACATTATCGTGGACCAGAGATCGAACTTTATCCTGGACCAGAGACAGAACATTACCGTGGACCAGAATTGGAACATTACCGTGGACCAGAGACAGAACATTACTGTGGACCAGAGACCGAACTTTACCTTGAAACCGAACATTACCGTGGACCAGAGACAGAACATTACCATGGACCAGAGACAGAACATTACCATGAAACAGAACATTATCATGGACCAGAAACGGAACATTACCGTGAAACAGAAACACAACATTATCGTGGACCAGAGACGGAACATTACCGTGGACCAGAGACGGAACATTACCGTGAAACCGAAACAGAATATTATCGTGGACCAGAAACGGAACATTACCGTGAAACCGAAACAGAACATTATCGTGGACCAGAAACGGAACATTACCGTGAAACCGAAACAGAACATTATGGTGGACCAGAGACGGAACATTACCGTGAAACCGAACATTATCGTGGACCAGAGATCGAACATTACCGTGGACCAGAGACAGAACATTACCGTGGACCAGAGACAGAAAATTACCGTGGACCAGAAATGGAACATTACCGTGAAACCGAACATTATCGTGGACCAGATACGGAACATTACTGTAGACCAGAGACGGAACATTACCGTGAACCAGAGACGGAACATTACCGTGAAACCGAAACAGAACATTTTCGTGGACCAGAGACGGAACATTACCGTGGACCAGAGACGGAACATTACCGTGAAACCGAAACAGAACATTATCGTGGACCAGAAATGGAACATTACCATGGACCAGAGACAGAACATTACCATGGACCAGAGACAGAACATTACCGTGAAACAGAACATTATCATGGACCAGAAACGGAACATTACCGTGAAACAGAAACAGAACATTATCGTGGACCAGAAACGGAACAATACCGTGAAACCGAAACAGAACATTATCGTGGACCAGAAACGGAACATTACCGTGGACCAGAGACAGAACATTACCTTGAAACCAAAACAGAACATTATCGTGGACCAGAAACAGAACATTATCGTGGACCAGAAACGGAACATTATCGTGGACCAGAGACAGAACATTACCGTGAAACCGAAACAGAACATTATCGTGGACCAGAACCGGAACATTATCGTGGACCAGAGACAGAACATTATCGTGGATCAGAGACAGAACATTATCGTGGACCAGAGACGGAACATTATCGTGGACCAGAGACAGAACATTACCGTGAAACCTAAACAGAACATTACCGTGGACCAGAAACGGAACATTATCGTGAAACCGAACATTATCGTGGACCAGAAACACAACATTATCGTGGACCAGAAACGGAACATTACCGTGAAACAGAAACACAACATTATCGTGGACCAGAGACGGAACATTACCGTGAAACCGAACATTATCGTGGACCAGAGATCGAACTTTATCCTGGACCAGAGGCAGAACATTACCGTGGACAAGAAATGGAACATTACCGTGGACCAGAGACAGAATATTACTGTGGACCGGGAACCGAACTTTACCTTGAAACCGAACATTACCGTGGACCAGAGACAGAACATTACCATGGACCAGAGACAGAACATTACCATGAAACAGAACATTATCATGGACCAGAAAAGGAACATTACCGTGAAACAGAAACACAACATTATCGTGGACCAGAGACGGAACATTACCGTGGACCAGAGACGGAACATTACCGTGAAACCGAAACAGAACATTATCGTGGACCAGAGACGGAACATTACCGTGAAACCGAAACAGATTATTATCGTGGACCAGAAACGGAACATTACCGTGAAACCGAAACAGAACATTATCGTGGACCAGAGACGGAACATTACCGTGAAACCGAACATTATCGTGGACCAGAGATCTAACATTGCCGTAGACCAGAGACAGAACATTACCGTGGACCAGAGACAGAAAATTACCGTGGACCAGAGATAGAACATTACCGTGGACCAGAGACAGAACATTACCGTGGACCAGAGACAGAATATTACTGTGGACCAGAGACCGCACTTTATCTTGAAACCGAACATTACCGTGGACAAGAGACAGAACATTACCATGGACCAGAGACAGAACATTACCGTGAAACAGAAACACAACATTTTCGTGGACCAGAGACGGAACATTACCGTGGACCAGAGACGGAACATTACCGTGAAACCGAAACAGAACATTATCGTGAACCAGAAACGGAACATTACCGTGAAACCGAACATTATCGTGGACCAGACACGGAACATTACCGTGAAACCGAACATTATCGTGGACAAGAGATCGAACATTACCGTGGACCAGAGACAGAACATTACCGTGGACCAGAGACAGAACATTACCGTGGACCAGAGACAGAACATTACCGTGGACCAGAAATGGAACATTACCGTGAAACCGAACATTACCATGGACCAGATACGGAACATTACCGTGGACCAAAACATTACCGTGGACCAGAACATTACCGTGAAACCGAACATTATCGTGGACCAGAGACCGAACATTACCGTGAAATCGAAACAGAACATTATCGTGGACCAGACACGGAACATTACCGTGAAACCGAACATTATCGTGGACCAGAGATCGAACATTACCGTGGACCAGAGACAGAACATTACCGTGGACCAGAGACAGAACATTACCGTGGACCAGAGACAGAACATTACCATGGACCAGAGACCGAACTTTACCTTGAAACCGAACATTACCGTGGACCAGAGACAGAACATTACCATGGACCAGAGACAGAACATTACCGTGAAACAGAACATTATCATGGACCAGAAACGGAACATTACCGTGAAACAGAAACAGACCATTATCGTGGACCAGAAACGGAACATTACCGTGAAACCGAAACAGAAGATTATCGTGGACCAGAAACGGAACATTACCGTGAAACAGAAACACAACATTACCGTGGACCAGAGACAGAACATTACCGTGAAACCGAAACAGAACATTATCGTTGACCAGAAACGGAACATTATCGTGGACCAGAGACAGAACATTATCGTGGATCAGAGACAGAACATTATCGTGGACCAGAGACGGAACATTATCATGGACCAGAGACAAAACATTACCGTCAAACCTAAACAGAACATTATCGTTGACCAAAAACGGAACATTATCGTGAAACCGAACATTATCGTGGACCAGAAACACAACATTATCGTGGACCAGAAATGGAACATTACCGTGAAACAGAAACACAACATTATCGTGGACCAGAGACGGAACATTATCATGGACCAGAGACAAAACATCACTATCAAACCTAAACAGAACATTATCGTTGACCAAAAACGGAACATTATCGTGAAACCGAACATTATCGTGGACCAGAAACACAACATTATCGTGGACCAGAAATGGAACATTACCGTGAAACAGAAACACAACATTATCGTGGACCAGAGACGGAACATTACCGTGAAACCAAACATTACCGTGGACCAGAGACAGAACATTACCGTGGACCAGAGACAGAACATTACCGTGAAACCGAAACAGAACATTATCGTGGACCAGAAACGGAACATTACCGTGAAACAGAAACACAACATTATCGTGGACCAGAGACGGAACATTACCGTGAAACCAAACATTATCGTGGACCAGAGATCGAACATTATCGTGGACCAGAGACAGAACATTACCGTGGACCAGAAATGGAACATTACCGTGAAACCGAACATTATCGTGGACCAGAGACGGAACATTACCGTGGACCAGAAATGGAACATTACCGTGAAACCGAACATCACCATGGACCAGATACGGAACATTACTGTGAAACAGAAACACAAAATTATCGTGGACCAGAAACGGAACATTACCGTGATACAGAAAATTACCGTGGACCAGAACATTACCATGAAACCGAACATTATCGTGGACCAGAGACAGAACATTACCGTGAAACTTAAACAGAACATTATCGTGGACCAGAAACTGAACATTATCGTGAAACCGAACATTATCGTGGACCAGAAACACAACATTATCGTGGACCAGAAACGGAACATTACCGTGAAACAGAAACACAACATCATCGTGGACCAGAGACGGAACATTACCGTGAAACCGAACATTATCGTGGACCAGAGATCGAACTTTATCCTGGACCAGAGAGAGAACATTACCGTGGACCAGAAATGGAACAATACCGTGGACCAGAGACAGAACATTACTGTGGACCAGAGACCGAACTTTACCTTGAAACCGAACATTACCGTGGACCAGAGACAGAACATTACCATGGACCAGAGACAGAACATTACCAGGAAACAGAACATTATCATGGACCAGAAACGGAACATTACCGTGAAACAGAAACACAACATTATCGTGGACCAGAGACGGAATATTACCGTGGACCAGAGACGGAACATTACCGTGAAACCGAAACAGAACATTATCGTGGACCAGAAACGGAACATTACCGTGAAACCGAAACAGAACATTATCGTGGACCAGAAACGGAAAATTACCGTGAAACCGAAACAGAACATTATCGTGGACCAGAGACGGAACATTACCGTGAAACCGAAACAGAACATTATCGTGGACCAGAGACGGAACATTACCGTGAAACCGAACATTATCGTGGACCAGAGATCGAACATTACCGTGGACCAGAGACAGAACATTACCGTGGACCAGAGACAGAAAATTACCGTGGACCAGAGATAGAACATTACCGTGGACCAGAGACAGAACATTACCGTAGACCAGAGACAGAAAATTACCGTGGACCAGAGATAGTACATTACCGTGGACCAGAGACAGAACATTACCGTGGACAAGAGACAGAACATTACCATGGACCAGAGACAGAACATTACCGTGAAACAGAACATTATCATGGACCAGAAACGGAACATTACCGTGAAACAGAAACACAACATTTTCGTGGACCAGAGACGGAACATTACCGTGGACCAGAGACGGAACATTACCGTGAAAACGAAACAGAACATTATCGTGGACCAGAAATGGAACATTACCGTGAAACCGAAAAAGAACATTATCGTGGACCAGAAACGGAACATTACCGTGAAAAAGAAACACAACATTATCGTGGACCAGAAACGGAACATTTCCGTGGACCAGAGACAGAACATTACCGTGGACCAGAGACAGAACATTACCGTTGACCAGAGACAGAACATTACTGTGGACCAGAGACCGAACTTTACCTTGAAACCGAACATTACCGCGTACCAGAGACAGAATATTACCATGGACCAGAGACAGAACATTACCATGAAACAGAACATTATCGTGGACCAGAAACGGAACATTACCGTGAAACAGAAACACAAAATCATCGTGGACCAGAAACGGAACATTACCGTGATACAGAAACAGAACATTATCGTGGACCAGAGACGGAACATTACCGTGAAACCGAACATTATCGTGGACCAGAGATCGAACATTATCGTGGACCAGAGACAGAACATTACCGTGGACCAGAGACAGAACATTACCGTTGACCAGAGACAGAACATTACCGTGGACCAGAGACCGAACTTTACCTTGAAACCGAACATTACCGTGGACCAGAAACAGAACATTACCATGGACCAGAGACAGAACATTACCGTGAAACAGAACATTATCATGGACCAGAAACGGAACATTACCGTGAAACAGAAACACAACATTATCGTGGACCAGAGACGGAACATTACCGTGGACCAGAGACGGAAAATTACCGTGAAACCGAAACAGAACATTATCGTGAACCAGAAACGGAACATTACCGTGAAACCGAACATTATCGTAGACCAGACACGGAACATTACCGTGAAACCGAACATTATCGTGGACCAGAGATCGAACATTACCATGGACCAGAGACAGAACATTACCGTGGACCAGAGACAGAACATTACCGTGGACCAGAGACAGAACATTACCGTGGACCAGAGACCGAACTTTACCTTGAAACCAAAACAGAACATTATCGTGGACCAGAAACGGAACATTATCGTGGACCAGAAACGGAACATTATCGTGGACCAGAGACAGAACATTACCGTGAAACCGAAACAGAACATTATCGTGGACCAGAACCGGAACATTATCGTGGACCAGAGACAGAACATTATCGTGGATCAGAGACAGAACATTATCGTGGACCAGAGACGGAACATTATCGTGGACCAGAGACAGAACATTACCGTGAAACCTAAACAGAACATTATCGTGGACCAGAAACGGAACATTATCGTGAAACCGAACATTATCGTGGACCAGAAACACAACATTATCGTGGACCAGAAACGGAACATTACCGTGAAACAGAAACACAACATTATCGTGGACCAGAGACGGAACATTACCGTGAAAACGGACATTATCGTGGACCAGAGATCGAGCTTTATCCTGGACCAGAGACAGAACATTACCGTGGACCAGAAATGGAACATTACCGTGGACCAGAGACAGAACATTACTGTGGACCAGAGACCGAACTTTACCTTGAAACCGAACATTACCGTGGACCAGAGACAGAACATTACCATGGACCAGAGACAGAACATTACCATGAAACAGAACATTATCATGGACCAGAAACGGAAAATTACCGTGAAACAGAAACACAACATTATCGTGGACCAGAGACGGAACATTACCGTGGACCAGAGACGGAACATTACCGTGAAACCGAAACAGAATATTATCGTGGACCAGAAACGGAACATTACCGTGAAACCGAAACAGAACATTATCGTGGACCAGAAACGGAACATTACCGTGAAACCGAAACAGAACATTATGGTGGACCAGAGACGGAACATTACCGTGAAACCGAACATTATCGTGGACCAGAGATCGAACATTACCGTGGACCAGAGACAGAACATTACCGTGGACCAGAGACAGAAAATTACCGTGGACCAGAAATGGAACATTACCGTGAAACCGAACATTATCGTGGACCAGATACGGAACATTACTGTAGACCAGAGACGGAACATTACCGTGGACCAGAACATTACCGTGGACCAGAACATTACCGTGAAACCGAACATTATCGTCAAACCGAACATATCGTGGACCAGAGACCGAACATTACCGTGAAACCGAACATTACCGTGAAACCCAACATTACCGTGAAACCAAAACACAAAACTACCGTGGACCAGAGACAGAACATTACCGTGAAACCGAAACAGAACATTATCGTGGACCACAAACGGAACATTACCGTGAAACCGAAACAGAACATTATCGTGGACCAGAAACGGAACATTACCGTGAATCAGAAACAGAACATTAGCGTGGACCAGAGACAGAACATTACCGTGAACCAGAGACAGAACATTACCGTGAAACAGAAAAACAACATTTTCGTGGACCAGAGACGGAACATTACCGTGAAACCGAAACAGAACATTATCGTGGACCAGAAACGGAACATTACCATGGACCAGAGACAGAACATTACCATGGACCAGAGACAGAACATTACCGTGAAACAGAACATTATCATGGACCAGAAACGGAACATTACCGTGAAACAGAAACAGAACATTATCGTGGACCAGAAACGGAACATTACCGTGAAACCGAAACAGAACATTATCGTGGACCAGAAACGGAACATTACCGTGGACCAGAGACAGAACATTACCTTGAAACCAAAACAGAACATTATCGTGGACCAGAAACGGAACATTATCGTGGACCAGAAACGGAACATTATCGTGGACCAGAGACAGAACATTACCGTGAAACCGAAACAGAACATTATCGTGGACCAGAACCGGAACATTATCGTGGACCAGAGACAGAACATTATCGTGGATCAGAGACAGAACATTATCGTGGACCAGAGACGGAACATTATCGTGGACCAGAGACAGAACATTACCGTGAAACCTAAACAGAACATTACCGTGGACCAGAAACGGAACATTATCGTGAAACCGAACATTATCGTGGACCAGAAACACAACATTATCGTGGACCAGAAACGGAACATTACCGTGAAACAGAAACACAACATTATCGTGGACCAGAGACGGAACATTACCGTGAAACCGAACATTATCGTGGACCAGAGATCGAACTTTATCCTGGACCAGAGACAGAACATTACCGTCGACCAGAAATGGAACATTACCGTGGACCAGAGACAGAATATTACTGTGGACCAGAGACCGAACTTTACCTAGAAACCGAACATTATCGTGGACCAGAGACCGAACATTACCGTGAAACCGAACATTACCGTGGACCAGAACCGGAACATTACCGTGAAACAGAAAAACAACATTATCGTGGACCAGAACCGGAACATTATCGTGGACCAGAGACAGAACATTATCGTGGATCAGAGACAGAACATTATCGTGGACCAGAGACGGAACATTATCGTGGACCAGAGACAGAACATTATCGTGGACCAGAGACGGAACATTATCGTGGACCAGAAACTGAACATTATCGTGAAACCGAACATTATCGTGGACCAGAAACACAACATTATCGTGGACCAGAAACGGAACATTACCGTGAAACAGAAACAAAACATCATCGTGGACCAGAGACGGAAAATTACCGTGAAACCGAACATTATCGTGGACCAGAGATCGAACTTTATCCTGGACCAGAGACAGAACATTACCGTGGACCAGAAATGGAACAATACCGTGGACCAGAGACAGAACATTACTGTGGACCAGAGACCGAACTTTACCTTGAAACCGAACATTACCGTGGACCAGAGACAGAACATTACCATGGACCAGAGACAGAACATTACCATGAAACAGACCATTATCATGGACCAGAAACGGAACATTACCGTGAAACAGAAACACAACATTATCGTGGACCAGAGACGGAATATTACCGTGGACCAGAGACGGAACATTACCGTGAAACCGAAACAGAACATTATCGTGGACCAGAAACGGAACATTACCGTGAAACCGAAACAGAACATTATCGTGGACCAGTGACGGAACATTACCGTGAAACCGAAACAGAATATTATCACGGACCAGAAACGGAAGATTACCGTGAAACCGAAACAGAACATTATCGTGGACCAGAGACGGAACATTACCGTGAAACCGAACATTATCGTGGACCAGAGATCGAACATTACCGTGGACCAGAGACAGAACATTACCGTGGACCAGAGACAGAAAATTACCGTGGAACAGAGATAGAACATTACCGTGGACCAGAGACAGAACATTACCGTGGACCAGAGACAGAAAATTACCGTGGACCAGAGATAGAACATTACCGTGGACCAGAGACAGAACATTACCGTGGACAAGAGACAGAACATTACCATGGACCAGAGACAGAACATTACCGTGAAACAGAACATTATCATGGACCAGAAACGGAACATTACCGTGAAACAGAAACACAACATTTTCGTGGACCAGAGACGGAACATTACCGTGGACCAGAGACGGAACATTACCGTGAAAACGAAACAGAACATTATCGTGGACCAGAAATGGAACATTACCGTGAAACCGAAACAGAACATTATCGTGGACCAGAAACGGAACATTACCGTGAAAAAGAAGCACAACATTATCGTGGACCAGAAACGGAACATTACCGTGAAACAGAAACACAACATTTTCGTGGACCAGAGACGGAACATTACCGTGGACCAGAGACGGAACATTACCATGAAAACGAAACGGAACATTATCGTGGACCAGAGAAAGAACATTACCGTGAAACCGAAACAGAACATTATCGTGGACCAGAAACGGAACATTACCGTGAAACCGAACATTATCGTGGACCAGACACAGAACATTACCGTGGACCAGACACAGAACATTACCGTGGACCAGAGACAGAACATTACCGTGAAACCGAAACAGAACATTATCGTGGACCAGAAACGGAACATTACCGTGAAACAGAAACACAAAATTATCGTGGACCAGAAACGGAACATTACCGTGAAACCGAACATTATCGTGGACCAGAGATCGAACATTACCGTGGACCAGAGACAGAACATTACCGTGGACCAGAGACAGAACATTTCCGTGGACCAGAGACAGAACATTACCGTGGACCAGAGACAGAACATTACTGTGGACCAGAGACCGAACTTTACCTAGAAACCGAACATTACCGTGTACCAGAGACAGAATATTACCATGGACCAGAGACAGAACATTACCATGAAACAGAACATTATCATGGACCAGAAACGGAACATTACCGTGAAACAGAAACACAACATTATCGTGTACCAGAGACGGAACATTATCGTGGACCAGAGACAGAACATTACCGTGAAACCTAAACAGATTATTATCGTGGACCAGAAACAGAACATTATCGTGAAACCGAACATTATCGTGGACCAGAGACGGAACATTACCGTGAAACAGAAACACAACATTACCGTGGACCAGAGACAGAACATTACCGTGAAACAGAAACAGAACATTATCGTGGACCAGAAACGGAACATTACCGTGAAACCGAAACAGAACATTATCGTGGACCAGAAACGGAACATTACCGTGGACCAGAGACAGAACATTACCGTGAAACCGAAACAGAACATTATCGTGGACCAGAACCGGAACATTATCGTGGACCAGAGACAGAACATTATCGTGGATCAGAGACAGAACATTATCGTGGACCAGAGACGGAACATTATCGTGGAACAGAGACAGAACATTACCGTGAAACCGAAACAGAACATTATCGTGGACCAGAAACGGAACATTACCGTGAAACAGAAACACAACATTATCGTGGACCAGAGACGGAACATTACCGTGAAACCAAACATTATCGTGGACCAGAGACAGAACATTACCGTGGACCAGAGACAGAACATTACCGTGAAACCGAAACAGAACATTATCGTGGACCAGAAATGGAACATTACCGTGAAACCGAAACAGAACATTATCGTGGACCAGAAACGGAACATTACCGTGAAAAAGAAACACAACATTATCGTGGACCAGAAACGGAACATTACCGTGAAAAAGAAACAGCACATTACCGTGGACCAGAAACGGAACATTATCGTGGACCAGAGAAAGAACATTACCGTGAAACCGAAACAGAACATTATCGTGGACCAGAAACGGAACATTACCGTGAAACCGAACATTATCGTGGACCAGACACAGAACATTACCGTGGACCAGACACAGAACATTACCGTGGACCAGAGACAGAACATTACCGTGAAACCGAAACAGAACATTATCGTGGACCAGAAACGGAACATTACCGTGAAACAGAAACACAAAATTATCGTGGACCAGAGACGGAACATTACCGTGAAACCGAAAATTATCGTGGACCAGAGATCGAACATTACCGTGGACCAGAGACAGAACATTACCGTGGACCAGAGACAGAACATTTCCGTGGACCAGAGACAGAACATTACCGTGGACCAGAGACAGAACATTACCGTGGACCACAGACAGAACATTACTGTGGACCAGAGACCGAACTTTACCTAGAAACCGAACATTACCGTGTACCAGAGACAGAATATTACCATGGACCAGAGACAGAACATTACCATGAAACAGAACATTATCATGGACCAGAAACGGAACATTACCGTGAAACAGAAACACAACATTATCGTGGACCAGAGACAGAACATTACCGTGAAACCTAAACAGATTATTATCGTGGACCAGAAACAGAACATTATCGTGAAACCGAACATTATCGTGGACCAGAGACGGAACATTACCGTGAAACAGAAACACAACATTACCGTGGACCAGAAACGGAACATTACCGTGAAAAAGAAACACAACATTATCGTGGACCAGAAACGGAACATTACCGTGAAAAAGAAACAGCACATTACCGTGGACCAGAAACGGAACATTATCGTGGACCAGAGACAGAACATTACCGTAAAACGGAAACAGAACATTACCGTGAAACCGAAACAGAACATTATCGTGGACCAGAAACGGAACATTACCGTGAAACAGAAACACAAAATTATCGTGGACCAGAAACGGAACATTACCATGAAACAGAAACAGAACATTATCGTGGACCAAAGACGGAACATTATCTTGGACCAGAGACGGAACATTACCGTGAAACCGAACATTATCGTGGACCAGACACAGAACATTACCGTGAAACACAAAATTATCGTGGACCAGAAACGGAACATTACCGTGATACAGAAACAGAACATTATCGTGGACCCGAGACAGAAAATTACCGTGAAACAGAACATTATCGTGAACCAGAAACGGAACTTTACCTTGAAACCGAACATTACCGTGGACCAGAGACAGAACATTACCATGGACCAGAGACAGAACATTACCTTGAAAAAGAACATTATCATGGACCAGAAACTGAACATTACCGTGAAACAGAAACAGAACATTATCGTGGACAAGAAACGGAACATTACCGTGAAACCGAAAAAGAAGATTATCGTGGACCAGAAACGGAACATTACCGTGAAACAGAAACAGAACATTATCGTGGACCAGAAACAGAACATTACCGTGAAACCGAAACAGAACATTATCGTGGACCAGAAACGGAACATTACCATGGACCAGAGACGGAACATTACCATGGACCAGAGACAGAACATTACCATGGACCAGAGACAGAACATTACCGTGAAACAGAACATTATCATGGACCAGAAACGGAACATTACCGTGAAACAGAAACAGAACATTATCGTGGACCAGAAACGGAACATTACCGTGAAACCGAAACAGAACATTATCGTGGACCAGAAACGGAACATTACCGTGGACCAGAGACAGAACATTACCGTGAAACCGAAACAGAACATTATCGTGGACCAGAACCGGAACATTATCGTGGACCAGAGACAGAACATTATCGTGGATCAGAGACAGAACATTATCGTGGACCAGAGACGGAACATTATCGTGGACCAGAGACAGAACATTACCGTGAAACCGAAACAGAACATTATCGTGGACCAGAAACGGAACATTACCGTGAAACAGATACACAACATTATCGTGGACCAGAGACGGAACATTACCGTGAAACCAAACATTATCGTGGACCAGAGACAGAACATTACCGTGGACCAGAGACAGAACATTACCGTGAAACCGAAACAGAACATTATCGTGGACCAGAAACGGAACATTACCGTGAAACAGAAACACAACATTATCGTGGACCAGAGACGGAACATTACCGTGAAACCAAACATTATCGTGGACCAGAGATCGAACATTATCGTGGACCAGAGACAGAACATTACCGTGAAACCGAACATTACCGTGGACCAGAAATGGAACATTACCGTGAAACCGAACATTATCGTGGACCAGAGACGGAACATTACCGTGAAACCGAACATTATCGTCGACCAGAAATCGAACATTATCGTGGACCAGAGACAGAACATTACCGTGTACCAGAAATGGAACATTACCGTGAAACCCAACATTACCATGGACCAGATACGGAACATTACTGTTGACCAGAGACGGAACATTACCGTGGACCAAAACATTACCGTGGACCAGAACATTACCGTGAAACCGAACATTATCGTGGACCAGAGACCGAACATTACCGTGAAATCGAAACAGAACATTATCGTGGACCAGACACGGAACATTACCGTGAAACCGAACATTATCGTGGACCAGGGACAGAACATTACCATGGACCAGAGACAGAACTTTACCTTGAAACCGAACATTACCATGGACCAGAGACAGAACATTACCATGGACCAGAGACAGAACATTACCGTGAAACAGAACATTATCATGGACCAGAAACGGAACATTACCGTGAAACAGAAACAGAACATTATCGTGGACCAGAAACGGAACATTACCGTGAAACCGAAACAGAAGATTATCGTGGACCAGAAACGGAACATTACCGTGAAACCGAAACAGAAGATTATCGTGGACCAGAAACGGAACATTACCGTGAAACAGAAACACAACATTACCGTGGACCAGAGACAGAACATTTTCGTGGACCAGAAACGGAACATTATCGTGGACCAGAGACAGAACATTACCGTGAAACCGAAACAGAACTTTATCGTGGACCAGAACCGGAACATTATCGTGGACCAGAGACAGAACATTATCGTGGATCAGAGACAGAACATTATCGTGGACCAGAGACGGAACATTATCGTGGACCAGAGACAGAACATTACCGTGAAACCTAAAAAGAACATTATCGTGGACCAGAGACAGAACATTACCGTGAAACCGAAACAGAACATTATCGTGGACCAGAAACGGAACATTACCGTGAAACAGAAACACAACATTATCGTGGACCAGAGACGGAACATTACCGTGAAACCAAACATTATCGTGGACCAGAGACAGAACATTACCGTGGACCAGAGACAGAACATTACCGTGAAACCGAAACAGAACATTATCGTGGACCAGAAATGGAACATTACCGTGAAACCGAAACAGAACATTATCGTGGACCAGAAACGGAACATTACCGTGAAAAAGAAACACAACATTATCGTGGACCAGAAACGGAACATTACCGTGAAAAAGAAACAGCACATTACCGTGGACCAGAAACGGAACATTATCGTGGACCAGAGAAAGAACATTACCGTGAAACCGAAACAGAACATTATCGTGGACCAGAAACGGAACATTACAGTGAAACCGAACATTATCGTGGACCAGACACAGAACATTACCGTGGACCAGACACAGAACATTACCGTGGACCAGAGACAGAACATTACCGTGAAACCGAAACAGAACATTATCGTGGACCAGAAACGGAACATTACCGTGAAACAGAAACACAAAATTATCGTGGACCAGAGACGGAACATTACCGTGAAACCGAACATTATCGTGGACCAGAGATCGAACATTACCGTGGACCAGAGACAGAACATTACCGTGGACCAGAGACAGAACATTTCCGTGGACCAGAGACAGAACATTACCGTGGACCAGAGACAGAACATTACCGTGGACCAGAGACAGAACATTACTGTGGACCAGAGACCGAACTTTACCTAGAAACCGAACATTACCGTGTACCAGAGACAGAATATTACCATGGACCAGAGACAGAACATTACCATGAAACAGAACATTATCATGGACCAGAAACGGAACATTACCGTGAAACAGAAACACAACATTATCGTGTACCAGAGACGGAACATTATCGTGGACCAGAGACAGAACATTACCGTGAAACCTAAACAGATTATTATCGTGGACCAGAAACAGAACATTATCGTGAAACCGAACATTATCGTGGACCAGAGACGGAACATTACCGTGAAACAGAAACACAACATTACCGTGGACCAGAGACAGAACATTACCGTAAAACGGAAACAGAACATTACCGTGAAACCGAAACAGAACATTATCGTGGACCAGAAACGGAACATTACCGTGAAACAGAAACACAAAATTATCGTGGACCAGAAACGGAACATTACCATGAAACAGAAACAGAACATTATCGTGGACCAAAGACGGAACATTATCTTGGACCAGAGACGGAACATTACCGTGAAACCGAACATTATCGTGGACCAGACACAGAACATTACCGTGAAACACAAAATTATCGTGGACCAGAAACGGAACATTACCGTGATACAGAAACAGAACATTATCGTGGACCCGAGACAGAACATTACCGTGAAACAGAACATTATCGTGAACCAGAAACGGAACATTACCGTGAAACCGAACATTATCGTGGACCAGACACGGAACATTACCGTGAAACCGAACATTATCGTGGACCAGAGATCGAACATTACCGTGGACCAGAGACAGAACATTACCGTGGACCAGAGACAGAACATTACCGTGGACCAGAGACAGAACATTACCGTGGACCAGAGACCGAACTTTACCTTGAAACCGAACATTACCGTGGACCAGAGACAGAACATTACCATGGACCAGAGACAGAACATTACCGTGAAAAAGAACATTATCATGGACCAGAAACTGAACATTACCGTGAAACAGAAACAGAACATTATCGTGGACAAGAAACGGAACATTACCGTGAAACCGAAAAAGAAGATTATCGTGGACCAGAAACGGAACATTACCGTGAAACAGAAACAGAACATTATCGTGGACCAGAAACAGAACATTACCGTGAAACCGAAACAGAACATTATCGTGGACCAGAAACGGAACATTACCATGGACCAGAGACGGAACATTACCATGGACCAGAGACAGAACATTACCATGGACCAGAGACAGAACATTACCGTGAAACAGAACATTATCATGGACCAGAAACGGAACATTACCGTGAAACAGAAACAGAACATTATCGTGGACCAGAAACGGAACATTACCGTGAAACCGAAACAGAACATTATCGTGGACCAGAAACGGAACATTACCGTGGACCAGAGACAGAACATTACCGTGAAACCAAAACAGAACATTATCGTGGACCAGAACCGGAACATTATCGTGGACCAGAGACAGAACATTATCGTGGATCAGAGACAGAACATTATCGTGGACCAGAGACGGAACATTATCGTGGACCAGAGACAGAACATTACCGTGAAACCGAAACAGAACATTATCGTGGACCAGAAACGGAACATTACCGTGAAACAGAAACACAACATTATCGTGGACCAGAGACGGAACATTACCGTGAAACCAAACATTATCGTGGACCAGAGACAGAACATTACCGTGGACCAGAGACAGAACATTACCGTGAAACCGAAACAGAACATTATCGTGGACCAGAAACGGAACATTACCGTGAAACAGAAACACAACATTATCGTGGACCAGAGACGGAACATTACCGTGAAACCAAACATTATCGTGGACCAGAGATCGAACATTATCGTGGACCAGAGACAGAACATTACCGTGGACCAGAAATGGAACATTACCGTGAAACCGAACATTATCGTGGACCAGAGACGGAACATTACCGTGAAACCGAACATTATCGTCGACCAGAAATCGAACATTATCGTGGACCAGAGACAGAACATTACCGTGTACCAGAAATGGAACATTACCGTGAAACCGAACATTACCATGGACCAGATACGGAACATTACTGTGGACCAGAGACGGAACATTACCGTGGACCAAAACATTACCGTGGACCAGAACATTACCGTGAAACCGAACATTATCGTGGATCAGAGACCGAACATTACCGTGAAATCGAAACAGAACATTATCGTGGACCAGACACGGAACATTACCGTGAAACCGAACATTATCGTGGACCAGGGACAGAACATTACCATGGACCAGAGACAGAACATTACCGTAAAACGGAAACAGAACATTACCGTGAAACCGAAACAGAACATTATCGTGGACCAGAAACGGAACATTACCGTGAAACAGAAACACAAAATTATCGTGGACCAGAAACGGAACATTACCATGAAACAGAAACAGAACATTATCGTGGACCAAAGACGGAACATTATCTTGGACCAGAGACGGAACATTACCGTGAAACCGAACATTATCGTGGACCAGACACAGAACATTACCGTGAAACACAAAATTATCGTGGACCAGAAACGGAACATTACCGTGATACAGAAACAGAACATTATCGTGGACCCGAGACAGAAAATTACCGTGAAACAGAACATTATCGTGAACCAGAAACGGAACATTACTGTGAAACCGAACATTATCGTGGACCAGAAACGGAACATTACCGTGAAACCGAACATTATCGTGGACCAGAGATCGAACATTACCGTGGACCAGAGACAGAACATTACCGTGGACCAGAGACAGAACATTACCGTGGACCAGAGACCGAACTTTACCTTGAAACCGAACATTACCGTGGACCAGAGACAGAACATTACCATGGACCAGAGACAGAACATTACCGTGAAAAAGAACATTATCATGGACCAGAAACTGAACATTACCGTGAAACAGAAACAGAACATTATCGTGGACAAGAAACGGAACATTACCGTGAAACCGAAAAAGAAGATTATCGTGGACCAGAAACGGAACATTACCGTGAAACAGAAACAGAACATTATCGTGGACCAGAAACAGAACATTACCGTGAAACCGAAACAGAACATTATCGTGGACCAGAAACGGAACATTACCATGGACCAGAGACGGAACATTACCATGGACCAGAGACAGAACATTACCATGGACCAGAGACAGAACATTACCGTGAAACAGAACATTATCATGGACCAGAAACGGAACATTACCGTGAAACAGAAACAGAACATTATCGTGGACCAGAAACGGAACATTACCGTGAAACCGAAACAGAACATTATCGTGTACCAGAAACGGAACATTACCGTGGACCAGAGACAGAACATTACCGTGAAACCGAAACAGAACATTATCGTGGACCAGAACCGGAACATTATCGTGGACCAGAGACAGAACATTATCGTGGATCAGAGACAGAACATTATCGTGGACCAGAGACGGAACATTATCGTGGACCAGAGACAGAACATTACCGTGAAACCGAAACAGAACATTATCGTGGACCAGAAACGGAACATTACCGTGAAACAGAAACACAACATTATCGTGGACCAGAGACGGAACATTACCGTGAAACCAAACATTATCGTGGACCAGAGACAGAACATTACCGTGGACCAGAGACAGAACATTACCGTGAAACCGAAACAGAACATTATCGTGGACCAGAAACGGAACATTACCGTGAAACAGAAACACAACATTATCGTGGACCAGAGACGGAACATTACCGTGAAACCAAACATTATCGTGGACCAGAGATCGAACATTATCGTGGACCAGAGACAGAACATTACCGTGGACCAGAAATGGAACATTACCGTGAAACCGAACATTATCGTGGACCAGAGACGGAACATTACCGTGAAACCGAACATTATCGTCGACCAGAAATCGAACATTATCGTGGACCAGAGACAGAACATTACCGTGTACCAGAAATGGAACATTACCGTGAAACCGAACATTACCATGGACCAGATACGGAACATTACTGTGGACCAGAGACGGAACATTACCGTGGACCAAAACATTACCGTGGACCAGAACATTACCGTGAAACCGAACATTATCGTGGACCAGAGACCGAACATTACCGTGAAATCGAAACAGAACATTATCGTGGACCAGACACGGAACATCACCGTGAAACCGAACATTATCGTGGACCAGGGACAGAACATTACCATGGACCAGAGACAGAACTTTACCTTGAAACCGAACATTACCATGGACCAGAGACAGAACATTACCATGGACCAGAGACAGAACATTACCGTGAAACAGAACATTATCATGGACCAGAAACGGAACATTACCGTGAAACAGAAACAGAACATTATCGTGGACCAGAAACGGAACATTACCGTGAAACAGAAACAGAAGATTATCGTGGACCAGAAACGGAACATTACCGTGAAACAGAAACACAACATTACCGTGGACCAGAGACAGAACATTACCGTGAAACCAAAACAGAACATTATCGTTGACCAGAAACGGAACATTACCGTGGACCAGAGACAGAACATTACCTTGAAACCAAAACAGAACATTATCGTGGACCAGAAACGGAACATTATCGTGGACCAGAAACGGAACATTATCGTGGACCAGAGACAGAACATTACCGTGAAACCGAAACAGAACATTATCGTGGACCAGAACCGGAACATTATCGTGGACCAGAGACAGAACATTATCGTGGATCAGAGACAGAACATTATCGTGGACCAGAGACGGAACATTATCGTGGACCAGAGACAGAACATTACCGTGAAACCTAAAAAGAACATTATCGTGGACCAGAGACAGAACATTACCGTGAAACCGAAACAGAACATTATCGTGGACCAGAAACGGAACATTACCGTGAAACAGAAACACAACATTATCGTGGACCAGAGACGGAACATTACCGTGAAACCAAACATTATCGTGGACCAGAGACAGAACATTACCGTGGACCAGAGACAGAACATTACCGTGAAACCGAAACAGAACATTATCGTGGACCAGAAACGGAACATTACCGTGAAACAGAAACACAACATTATCGTGGACCAGAGACGGAACATTACCGTGAAACCAAACATTATCGTGGACCAGAGATCGAACATTATCGTGGACCAGAGACAGAACATTACCGTGGACCAGAAATGGAACATTACCGTGAAACCGAACATTATCGTGGACCAGAGACGGAACATTACCGTGAAACCGAACATTATCGTCGACCAGAAATCGAACATTATCGTGGACCAGAGACAGAACATTACCGTGTACCAGAAATGGAACATTACCGTGAAACCGAACATTACCATGGACCAGATACGGAACATTACTGTGGACCAGAGACGGAACATTACCGTGGACCAAAACATTACCATGGACCAGAACATTACCGTGAAACCGAACATTATCGTGGACCAGAGACCGAACATTACCGTGAAATCGAAACAGAACATTATCGTGGACCAGACACGGAACATTACCGTGAAACCGAACATTATCGTGGACCAGGGACAGAACATTACCATGGACCAGAGACAGAACTTTACCTTGAAACCGAACATTACCATGGACCAGAGACAGAACATTACCATGGACCAGAGACAGAACATTACCGTGAAACAGAACATTATCATGGACCAGAAACGGAACATTACCGTGAAACAGAAACAGAACATTATCGTGGACCAGAAACGGAACATTACCGTGAAACCGAAACAGAACATTATCGTGGACCAGAAACGGAACATTACCGTGAAACAGAAACACAACATTACCGTGGACCAGAGACAGAACATTACCGTGAAACCAAAACAGAACATTATCGTTGACCAGAAACGGAACATTACCGTGGACCAGAGACAGAACATTACCTTGAAACCAAAACAGAACATTATCATGGACCAGAAACGGAACATTATCGTGGACCAGAAACGGAACATTATCGTGGACCAGAGACAGAACATTACCGTGAAACCGAAACAGAACATTATCGTGGACCAGAACCGGAACATTATCGTGGACCAGAGACAGAACATTATCGTGGATCAGAGACAGAACATTATCGTGGACCAGAGACGGAACATTATCGTGGACAAGAGACAGAACATTACCGTGAAACCTAAAAAGAACATTATCGTGGACCAGAGACAGAACATTACCGTGAAACCGAAACAGAACATTATCGTGGACCAGAAACGGAACATTACCGTGAAACAGAAACACAACATTATCGTGGACCAGAGACGGAACATTACCGTGAAACCAAACATTATCGTGGACCAGAGACAGAACATTACCGTGGACCAGAGACAGAACATTACCGTGAAACCGAAACAGAACATTATCGTGGACCAGAAATGGAACATTACCGTGAAACCGAAACAGAACAATATCGTGGACCAGAAACGGAACATTACCGTGAAAAAGAAACACAACATTATCGTGGACCAGAAACGGAACATTACCGTGAAAAAGAAACAGCACATTACCGTGGACCAGAAACGGAACATTATCGTGGACCAGAGAAAGAACATTACCGTGAAACCGAAACAGAACATTATCGTGGACCAGAAACGGAACATTACCGTGAAACAGAAATACAACATTATCGTGGACCAGAGACGGAACATTACCGTGAAACCAAACATTATCGTGGACCAGAGACAGAACATTACCGTGGACCAGAGACAGAACATTACCGTGAAACCGAAACAGAACATTATCGTGGACCAGAAATGGAACATTACCGTGAAACCGAAACAGAACATTATCGTGGACCAGAAACGGAACATTACCGTGAAAAAGAAACACAACATTATCGTGGACCAGAAACGGAACATTACCGTGAAAAAGAAACAGCACATTACCGTGGACCAGAAACGGAACATTATCGTGGACCAGAGAAAGAACATTACCGTGAAACCGAAACAGAACATTATCGTGGACCAGAAACGGAACATTACCGTGAAACCGAACATTATCGTGGACCAGACACAGAACATTACCGTGGACCAGACACAGAACATTACCGTGGACCAGAGACAGAACATTACCGTGAAACCGAAACAGAACATTATCGTGGACCAGAAACGGAACATTACCGTGAAACAGAAACACAAAATTATCGTGGACCAGAGACGGAACATTACCGTGAAACCGAACATTATCGTGGACCAGAGATCGAACATTACCGTGGACCAGAGACAGAACATTACCGTGGACCAGAGACAGAACATTTCCGTGGACCAGAGACAGAACATTACCGTGGACCAGAGACAGAACATTACCGTGGACCAGAGACAGAACATTACTGTGGACCAGAGACCGAACTTTACCTAGAAACCGAACATTACCGTGTACCAGAGACAGAATATTACCATGGACCAGAGACAGAACATTACCATGAAACAGAACATTATCATGGACCAGAAACGGAACATTACCGTGAAACAGAAACACAACATTATCGTGTACCAGAGACGGAACATTATCGTGGACCAGAGACAGAACATTACCGTGAAACCTAAACAGATTATTATCGTGGACCAGAAACAGAACATTATCGTGAAACCGAACATTATCATGGACCAGAGACGGAACATTACCGTGAAACAGAAACACAACATTACCGTGGACCAGAGACAGAACATTACCGTAAAACGGAAACAGAACATTACCGTGAAACCGAAACAGAACATTATCGTGGACCAGAAACGGAACATTACCGTGAAACAGAAACACAAAATTATCGTGGACCAGAAACGGAACATTACCATGAAACAGAAACAGAACATTATCGTGGACCAAAGACGGAACATTATCTTGGACCAGAGACGGAACATTACCGTGAAACCGAACATTATCGTGGACCAGACACAGAACATTACCGTGAAACACAAAATTATCGTGGACCAGAAACGGAACATTACCGTGATACAGAAACAGAACATTATCGTGGACCCGAGACAGAACATTACCGTGAAACAGAACATTATCGTGAACCAGAAACGGAACATTACCGTGAAACCGAACATTATCGTGGACCAGACACGGAACATTACCGTGAAACCGAACATTATCGTGGACCAGAGATCGAACATTACCGTGGACCAGAGACAGAACATTACCGTGGACCAGAGACAGAACATTACCGTGGACCAGAGACAGAACATTACCGTGGACCAGAGACCGAACTTTACCTTGAAACCGAACATTACCGTGGACCAGAGACAGAACATTACCATGGACCAGAGACAGAACATTACCGTGAAAAAGAACATTATCATGGACCAGAAACTGAACATTACCGTGAAACAGAAACAGAACATTATCGTGGACAAGAAACGGAACATTACCGTGAAACCGAAAAAGAAGATTATCGTGGACCAGAAACGGAACATTACCGTGAAACAGAAACAGAACATTATCGTGGACCAGAAACAGAACATTACCGTGAAACCGAAACAGAACATTATCGTGGACCAGAAACGGAACATTACCATGGACCAGAGACGGAACATTACCATGGACCAGAGACAGAACATTACCATGGACCAGAGACAGAACATTACCGTGAAACAGAACATTATCATGGACCAGAAACGGAACATTACCGTGAAACAGAAACAGAACATTATCGTGGACCAGAAACGGAACATTACCGTGAAACCGAAACAGAACATTATCGTGGACCAGAAACGGAACATTACCGTGGACCAGAGACAGAACATTACCGTGAAACCGAAACAGAACATTATCGTGGACCAGAACCGGAACATTATCGTGGACCAGAGACAGAACATTATCGTGGATCAGAGACAGAACATTATCGTGGACCAGAGACGGAACATTATCGTGGACCAGAGACAGAACATTACCGTGAAACCGAAACAGAACATTATCGTGGACCAGAAACGGAACATTACCGTGAAACAGAAACACAACATTATCGTGGACCAGAGACGGAACATTACCGTGAAACCAAACATTATCGTGGACCAGAGAGAGAACATTACCGTGGACCAGAGACAGAACATTACCGTGAAACCGAAACAGAACATTATCGTGGACCAGAAACGGAACATTACCGTGAAACAGAAACACAACATTATCGTGGACCAGAGACGGAACATTACCGTGAAACCAAACATTATCGTGGACCAGAGATCGAACATTATCGTGGACCAGAGACAGAACATTACCGTGGACCAGAAATGGAACATTACCGTGAAACCGAACATTATCGTGGACCAGAGACGGAACATTACCGTGAAACCGAACATTATCGTCGACCAGAAATCGAACATTATCGTGGACCAGACACAGAACATTACCGTGAAACACAAAATTATCGTGGACCAGAAACGGAACATTACCGTGATACAGAAACAGAACATTATCGTGGACCCGAGACAGAACATTACCGTGAAACAGAACATTATCGTGAACCAGAAACGGAACATTACCGTGAAACCGAACATTATCGTGGACCAGACACGGAACATTACCGTGAAACCGAACATTATCGTGGACCAGAGATCGAACATTACCGTGGACCAGAGACAGAACATTACCGTGGACCAGAGACAGAACATTACCGTGGACCAGAGACAGAACATTACCGTGGACCAGAGACCGAACTTTACCTTGAAACCGAACATTACCGTGGACCAGAGACAGAACATTACCATGGACCAGAGACAGAACATTACCGTGAAAAAGAACATTATCATGGACCAGAAACTGAACATTACCGTGAAACAGAAACAGAACATTATCGTGGACAAGAAACGGAACATTACCGTGAAACCGAAAAAGAAGATTATCGTGGACCAGAAACGGAACATTACCGTGAAACAGAAACAGAACATTATCGTGGACCAGAAACAGAACATTACCGTGAAACCGAAAAAGAACATTATCGTGGACCAGAAACGGAACATTACCATGGACCAGAGACGGAACATTACCATGGACCAGAGACAGAACATTACCATGGACCAGAAACGGAACATTACCGTGAAACCGAAACAGAACATTATCGTGGACCAGAAACGGAACATTACCGTGGACCAGAGACAGAACATTACCGTGAAACCGAAACAGAACATTATCGTGGACCAGAACCGGAACATTATCGTGGACCAGAGACAGAACATTATCGTGGATCAGAGACAGAACATTATCGTGGACCAGAGACGGAACATTATCGTGGACCAGAGACAGAACATTACCGTGAAACCGAAACAGAACATTATCGTGGACCAGAAACGGAACATTACCGTGAAACAGAAACACAACATTATCGTGGACCAGAGACGGAACATTACCGTGAAACCAAACATTATCGTGGACCAGAGACGGAACATTACCGTGAAACCGAACATTATCGTCGACCAGAAATCGAACATTATCGTGGACCAGAGACAGAACATTACCCTGTACCAGAAATGGAACATTACCGTGAAACCGAACATTACCATGGACCAGATACGGAACATTACTGTGGACCAGAGACGGAACATTACCGTGGACCAAAACATTACCGTGGACCAGAACATTACCGTGAAACCGAACATTATCGTGGACCAGAGACCGAACATTACCGTGAAATCGAAACAGAACATTATCGTGGACCAGACACGGAACATTACCGTGAAACCGAACATTATCGTGGACCAGGGACAGAACATTACCATGGACCAGAGACAGAACTTTACCTTGAAACCTAACATTACCATGGACCAGAGACAGAACATTACCATGGACCAGAGACAGAACATTACCGTGAAACAGAACATTATCATGGACCAGAAACGGAACATTACCGTGAAACAGAAACAGAACATTATCGTGGACCAGAAACGGAACATTACCGTGAAACCGAAACAGAAGATTATCGTGGACCAGAAACGGAACATTACCGTGAAACAGAAACACAACATTACCGTGGACCAGAGACAGAACATTACCGTGAAACCAAAACAGAACATTATCGTTGACCAGAAACGGAACATTACCGTGGACCAGAGACAGAACATTACCTTGAAACCAAAACAGAACATTATCGTGGACCAGAAACGGAACATTATCGTGGACCAGAAACGGAACATTATCGTGGACCAGAGACAGAACATTACCGTGAAACCGAAACAGAACATTATCGTGGACCAGAACCGGAACATTATCGTGGACCAGAGACAGAACATTATCGTGGATCAGAGACAGAACATTATCGTGGACCAGAGACGGAACATTATCGTGGACCAGAGACAGAACATTACCGTGAAACCTAAACAGAACATTATCGTGGACCAGAAACGGAACATTATCGTGAAACCGAACATTATCGTGGACCAGAAACACAACATTATCGTGGACCAGAAACGGAACATTACCGTGAAACAGAAACACAACATTATCGTGGACCAGAGACGGAACATTACCGTGAAACCGAACATTATCGTGGACCAGAGATCGAGCTTTGTCCTGGACCAGAGACAGAACATTACCGTGGACCAGAAATGGAACATTACCGTGGACCAGAGACAGAACATTACTGTGGAACACAAAATTATCGTGGACCAGAAACGGAACATTACCGTGATACAGAAACAGAACATTATCGTGGACCCGAGACAGAACATTACCATGAAACAGAACATTATCGTGAACCAGAAACGGAACATTACCGTGAAACCGAACATTATCGTGGACCAGACACGGAACATTACCGTGAAACCGAACATTATCGTGGACCAGAGATCGAACATTACCGTGGACCAGAGACAGAACATTACCGTGGACCAGAGACAGAACATTACCGTGGACCAGAGACAGAACATTACCGTGGACCAGAGACCGAACTTTACCTTGAAACCGAACATTACCGTGGACCAGAGACAGAACATTACCGTGAAACAGAAACAGAACATTATCGTGGACAAGAAACGGAACATTACCGTGAAAAAGAACATTATCATGGACCAGAAACTGAACATTACCGTGAAACAGAAACAGAACATTATCGTGGACAAGAAACGGAACATTACCGTGAAACCGAAAAAGAAGATTATCGTGGACCAGAAACGGAACATTACCGTGAAACAGAAACAGAACATTATCGTGGACCAGAAACAGAACATTACCGTGAAACCGAAACAGAACATTATCGTGGACCAGAAACGGAACATTACCATGGACCAGAGACGGAACATTACCATGGACCAGAGACAGAACATTACCATGGACCAGAGACAGAACATTACCGTGAAACAGAACATTATCATGGACCAGAAACGGAACATTACCGTGAAACAGAAACACAACATTATCGTGGACCAGAAACGGAACATTACCGTGAAACCGAAACAGAACATTATCGTGGACCAGAAACGGAACATTACCGTGGACCAGAGACAGAACATTACCGTGAAACCGAAACAGAACATTATCGTGGACCAGAACCGGAACATTATCGTGGACCAGAGACAGAACATTATCGTGGATCAGAGACAGAACATTATCGTGGACCAGAGACGGAACATTATCGTGGACCAGAGACAGAACATTACCGTGAAACCGAAACAGAACATTATCGTGGACCAGAAACGGAACATTACCGTGAAACAGAAACACAACATTATCGTGGACCAGAGACGGAACATTACCGTGAAACCAAACATTATCGTGGACCAGAGACAGAACATTACCGTGGACCAGAGACAGAACATTACCGTGAAACCGAAACAGAACATTATCGTGGACCAGAAACGGAACATTACCGTGAAACAGAAACACAACATTATCGTGGACCAGAGACGGAACATTACCGTGAAACCAAACATTATCGTGGACCAGAGATCGAACATTATCGTGGACCAGAGACAGAACATTACCGTGGACCAGAAATGGAACATTACCGTGAAACCGAACATTATCGTGGACCAGAGACGGAACATTACCGTGAAACCGAACATTATCGTCGACCAGAAATCGAACATTATCGTGGACCAGACACAGAACATTACCGTGAAACACAAAATTATCGTGGACCAGAAACGGAACATTACCGTGATACAGAAACAGAACATTATCGTGGACCCGAGACAGAACATTACCGTGAAACAGAACATTATCGTGAACCAGAAACGGAACATTACCGTGAAACCGAACATTATCGTGGACCAGACACGGAACATTACCGTGAAACCGAACATTATCGTGGACCAGAGATCGAACATTACCGTGGACCAGAGACAGAACATTACCGTGGACCAGAGACAGAACATTACCGTGGACCAGAGACAGAACATTACCGTGGACCAGAGACCGAACTTTACCTTGAAACCGAACATTACCGTGGACCAGAGACAGAACATTACCATGGACCAGAGACAGAACATTACCGTGAAAAAGAACATTATCATGGACCAGAAACTGAACATTACCGTGAAACAGAAACAGATCATTATCGTGGACAAGAAACGGAACATTACCGTGAAACCGAAAAAGAAGATTATCGTGGACCAGAAACGGAACATTACCGTGAAACAGAAACAGAACATTATCGTGGACCAGAAACAGAACATTACCGTGAAACCGAAACAGAACATTATCGTGGACCAGAAACGGAACATTACCATGGACCAGAGACGGAACATTACCATGGACCAGAGACAGAACATTACCATGGACCAGAGACAGAACATTACCGTGAAACAGAACATTATCATGGACCAGAAACGGAACATTACCGTGAAACAGAAACAGAACATTATCGTGGACCAGAAACGGAACATTACCGTGAAACCGAAACAGAACATTATCGTGGACCAGAAACGGAACATTACCGTGGACCAGAGACAGAACATTACCGTGAAACCGAAACAGAACATTATCGTGGACCAGAACCGGAACATTATCGTGGACCAGAGACAGAACATTATCGTGGATCAGAGACAGAACATTATCGTGGACCAGAGACGGAACATTATCGTGGACCAGAGACAGAACATTACCGTGAAACCGAAACAGAACATTATCGTGGACCAGAAACGGAACATTACCGTGAAACAGAAACACAACATTATCGTGGACCAGAGACGGAACATTACCGTGAAACCAAACATTATCGTGGACCAGAGACAGAACATTACCGTGGACCAGAGACAGAACATTACCGTGAAACCGAAACAGAACATTATCGTGGACCAGAAACGGAACATTACCGTGAAACAGAAACACAACATTATCGTGGACCAGAGACGGAACATTACCGTGAAACCAAACATTATCGTGGACCAGAGATCGAACATTATCGTGGACCAGAGACAGAACATTACCGTGGACCAGAAATGGAACATTACCGTGAAACCGAACATTATCGTGGACCAGAGACGGAACATTACCGTGAAACCGAACATTATCGTCGACCAGAAATCGAACATTATCGTGGACCAGAGACAGAACATTACCGTGTACCAGAAATGGAACATTACCGTGAAACCGAACATTACCATGGACCAGATACGGAACATTACTGTGGACCAGAGACGGAACATTACCGTGGACCAAAACATTACCGTGGACCAGAACATTACCGTGAAACCGAACATTATCGTGGACCAGAGACCGAACATTACCGTGAAATCGAAACAGAACATTATCGTGGACCAGACACGGAACATTACCGTGAAACCGAACATTATCGTGGACCAGGGACAGAACATTACCATGGACCAGAGACAGAACTTTACCTTGAAACCGAACATTACCATGGACCAGAGACAGAACATTACCATGGACCAGAGACAGAACATTACCGTGAAACAGAACATTATCATGGACCAGAAACGGAACATTACCGTGAAACAGAAACAGAACATTATCGTGGACCAGAAACGGAACATTACCGTGAAACCGAAACAGAAGATTATCGTGGACCAGAAACGGAACATTACCGTGAAACAGAAACACAACATTACCGTGGACCAGAGACAGAACATTACCGTGAAACCAAAACAGAACATTATCGTTGACCAGAAACGGAACATTACCGTGGACCAGAGACAGAACATTACCTTGAAACCAAAACAGAACATTATCGTGGACCAGAAACGGAACATTATCGTGGACCAGAAACGGAACATTATCGTGGACCAGAGACAGAACATTACCGTGAAACCGAAACAGAACATTATCGTGGACCAGAACCGGAACATTATCGTGGACCAGAGACAGAACATTATCGTGGATCAGAGACGGAACATTATCGTGGACCAGAGACGGAACATTATCGTGGACCAGAGACAGAACATTACCGTGAAACCTAAACAGAACATTATCGTGGACCAGAAACGGAACATTATCGTGAAACCGAACATTATCGTGGACCAGAAACACAACATTATCGTGGACCAGAAACGGAACATTACCGTGAAACAGAAACACAACATTATCGTGGACCAGAGACGGAACATTACCGTGAAACCGAACATTATCGTGGACCAGAGATCGAGCTTTATCCTGGACCAGAGACAGAACATTACCGTGGACCAGAAATGGAACATTACCGTGGACCAGAGACAGAACATTACTGTGGACCAGAGACCGAACTTTACCTTGAAACCGAACATTACCGTGGACAAGAGACAGAACATTACCATGGACCAGAGACAGAACATTACCATGAAACAGAACATTATCGTGGACCAGAGACAGAACATTACCGTGGACCAGAGACAGAAAATTACCGTGGACCAGAAATGGAACATTACCGTGAAACCGAACATTATCGTGGACCAGATACGGAACATTACTGTAGACCAGAGACGGAACATTACCGTGGACCAGAACATTACCGTGGACCAGAACATTACCGTGAAACCGAACATTATCGTCAAACCGAACATTATCGTGGACCAGAGACTGAACATTACCGTGAAACCGAACATTACCGTGGATCAGAGACCGAACATTACCGTGAAACCCAACATTACCGTGAAACCAAAACACAAAACTACCGTGGACCAGAGACAGAACATTACCGTGAAACCGAAACAGAACATTATCGTGGACCAGAAACGGAACATTACCGTGAAACCGAAACAGAACATTATCGTGGACCAGAAACGGAACATTACCGTGAATCAGAAACAGAACATTAGCGTGGACCAGAGACAGAACATTACCGTGAACTAGAGACAGAACATTACCGTGAAACAGAAAAACAACATTTTCGTGGACCAGAGACGGAACATTACCGTGAAACCGAAACAGAACATTATCGTGGACCAGAAACGGAACATTACCATGGACCAGAGACAGAACATTACCATGGACCAAAGACAGAACATTACCGTGAAAGAGAACATTATCATGGACCAGAAACGGAACATTACCGTGAAACAGAAACAGAACATTATCGTGGACCAGAAACGGAACATTACCGTGAAACCGAAACAGAACATTATCGTGGACCAGAAACGGAACATTACCGTGAAACCGAAACAGAACATTATCGTGGACCAGAAACGGAACATTACCGTGAAACCGAAACAGAACATTATCGTGGACCAGAAACGGAACATTACCGTGGACCAGAGACAGAACATTACCTTGAAACCAAAACAGAACATTATCGTGGACCAGAAACGGAACATTATCGTGGACCAGAAACGGAACATTATCGTGGACCAGAGACAGAACATTACCGTGAAACCGAAACAGAACATTATCGTGGACCAGAACCGGAACATTATCGTGGACCAGAGACAGAACATTATCGTGGATCAGAGACAGAACATTATCGTGGATCAGAGACGGAACATTATCGTGGACCAGAGACAGAACATTACCGTGAAACCTAAACAGAACATTACCGTGGACCAGAAACGGAACATTATCGTGAAACCGAACAATATCGTGGACCAGAAACACAACATTATCGTGGACCAGAAACGGAACATTACCGTGAAACAGAAAGACAACATTATCGTGGACCAGAGACGGAACATTACCGTGAAACCGAACATTATCGTGGACCAGAGATCGAACTTTATCCTGGACCAGAGACAGAACATTACCGTCGACCAGAAATGGAACATTACCGTGGACCAGAGACAGAATATTACTGTGGACCAGAGACCGAACTTTACCTTGAAACCGAACATTACCGTGGACCAGAGACAGAACATTACCATGGACCAGAGACAGAACATTACCATGAAACAGAACATTATCATGGACCAGAAAAGGAACATTACCGTGAAACAGAAACACAACATTATCGTGGACCAGAGACGGAACATTACCGTGGACCAGAGACGGAACATTACCGTGAAACCGAAACAGAACATTATTGTGGACCAGAAACGGAACATTACCGTGAAACCAAAACAGAACATTATCGTGGACCAGAGACGGAACATTACCGTGAAACCGAAACAGATTATTATCGTGGACCAGAAACGGAACATTACCGTGAAACCGAAACAGAACATTATCGTGGACCAGAGACGGAACATTACCGTGAAACCGAACATTATCGTGGACCAGAGATCGAACATTACCGTGGACCAGAGACAGAACATTACCGTGGACCAGAGACAGAAAATTACCGTGGACCAGAGATAGAACATTACCGTGGACCAGAGACAGAACATTACCGTGGACCAGAGACAGAATATTACTGTGGACCAGAGACCGAACTTTATCTTGAAACCGAACATTACCGTGGACAAGAGACAGAACATTACCATGGACCAGAGACAGAACATTACCGTGAAACAGAACATTATCATGGACCAGAAACGGAACATTACCGTGAAACAGAAACACAACATTTTCGTGGACCAGAAACGGAACATTACCGTGAAACCGAACATTATCGTGGACCAGACACGGAACATTACCGTGAAACCGAACATTATCGTGGACCAGAGATCGAACATTACCGTGGACCAGAGACAGAACATTACCGTGGACCAGAGACAGAACATTACCGTGGACCAGAGACAGAACATTACCTTGAAACCAAAACAGAACATTATCGTGGACCAGAAACGGAACATTATCGTGGACCAGAAACGGAACATTATCGTGGACCAGAGACAGAACATTACCGTGAAACCGAAACAGAACATTATCGTGGACCAGAACCGGAACATTATCGTGGACCAGAGACAGAACATTATCGTGGATCAGAGACAGAACATTATCGTGGACCAGAGACGGAAAATTATCGTGGACCAGAGACAGATCATTACCGTGAAACCTAAACAGAACATTACCGTGGACCAGAAACGGAACATTATCGTGAAACCGAACATTATCGTGGACCAGAAACACAACATTATCGTGGACCAGAAACGGAACATTACCGTGAAACAGAAACACAACATTATCGTGGACCAGAGACGGAACATTACCGTGAAACCGAACATTATCGTGGACCAGAGATCGAACTTTATCCTGGACCAGAGACAGAACATTACCGTCGACCAGAAATGGAACATTACCGTGGACCAGAGACAGAATATTACTGTGGACCAGAGACCGAACTTTACCTTGAAACAGAACATTACCGTGGACCAGAGACAGAACATTACCATGGACCAGAGACAGAACATTACCATAAAACAGAACATTATCATGGACCAGAAAAGGAACATTACCGTGAAACAGTAACACAACATTATCGTGGACCAGAGACGGAACATTACCGTGGACCAGAGACGGAACATTACCGTGAAACCGAAACAGAACATTATTGTGGACCAGAAACGGAACATTACCGTGAAACCAAAACAGAACATTATCGTGGACCAGAGACGGAACATTACCGTGAAACCGAAACAGATTATTATCGTGGACCAGAAACGGAACATTACCGTGAAACCGAAACAGAACATTATCGTGGACCAGAGACGGAACCATACCGTGAAACCGAACATTATCGTGGACCAGAGATCGAACATTACCGTGGACCAGAGACAGAACATTACCGTGGACCAGAGACAGAAAATTACCGTGGACCAGAGATAGAACATTACCGTGGACCAGAGACAGAACATCACCGTGGACCAGAGACAGAATATTACTGTGGACCAGAGACCGAACTTTATCTTGAAACCGAACATTACCGTGGACAAGAGACAGAACATTACCATGGACCAGAGACAGAACATTACCGTGAAAGAGAACATTATCATGGACCAGAAACGGAACATTACCGTGAAACAGAAACAGAACATTATCGTGGACCAGAAACGGAACATTACCGTGAAACCGAAACAGAACATTATCGTGGACCAGAAACGGAACATTACCGTGAAACCGAAACAGAACATTATCGTGGACCAGAAACGGAACATTACCGTGAAACCGAAACAGAACATTATCGTGGACCAGAAACGGAACATTACCGTGGACCAGAGACAGAACATTACCTTGAAACCAAAACAGAACATTATCGTGGACCAGAAACGGAACATTATCGTGGACCAGAAACGGAACATTATCGTGGACCAGAGACAGAACATTACCGTGAAACCGAAACAGAACATTATCGTGGACCAGAACCGGAACATTATCGTGGACCAGAGACAGAACATTATCGTGGATCAGAGACAGAACATTATCGTGAAACCTAAACAGAACATTACCGTGGACCAGAAACGGAACATTATCGTGAAACCGAACAATATCGTGGACCAGAAACACAACATTATCGTGGACCAGAAACGGAACATTACCGTGAAACAGAAACACAACATTATCGTGGACCAGAGACGGAACATTACCGTGAAACCGAACATTATCGTGGACCAGAGATCGAACTTTATCCTGGACCAGAGACAGAACATTACCGTCGACCAGAAATGGAACATTACCGTGGACCAGAGACAGAATATTACTGTGGACCAGAGACCGAACTTTACCTTGAAACCGAACATTACCGTGGACCAGAGACAGAACATTACCATGGACCAGAGACAGAACATTACCATGAAACAGAACATTATCATGGACCAGAAAAGGAACATTACCGTGAAACAGAAACACAACATTATCGTGGACCAGAGACGGAACATTACCGTGGACCAGAGACGGAACATTACCGTGAAACCGAAACAGAACATTATTGTGGACCAGAAACGGAACATTACCGTGAAACCAAAACAGAACATTATCGTGGACCAGAGACGGAACATTACCGTGAAACCGAAACAGATTATTATCGTGGACCAGAAACGGAACATTACCGTGAAACCGAAACAGAACATTATCGTGGACCAGAGACGGAACATTACCGTGAAACCGAACATTATCGTGGACCAGAGATCGAACATTACCGTGGACCAGAGACAGAACATTACCGTGGACCAGAGACAGAAAATTACCGTGGACCAGAGATAGAACATTACCGTGGACCAGAGACAGAACATTACCGTGGACCAGAGACAGAATATTACTGTGGACCAGAGACCGAACTTTATCTTGAAACCGAACATTACCGTGGACAAGAGACAGAACATTACCATGGACCAGAGACAGAACATTACCGTGAAACAGAACATTATCATGGACCAGAAACGGAACATTACCGTGAAACAGAAACACAACATTTTCGTGGACCAGAAACGGAACATTACCGTGAAACCGAACATTATCGTGGACCAGACACGGAACATTACCGTGAAACCGAACATTATCGTGGACCAGAGATCGAACATTACCGTGGACCAGAGACAGAACATTACCGTGGACCAGAGACAGAACATTACCGTGGACCAGAGACAGAACATTACCTTGAAACCAAAACAGAACATTATCGTGGACCAGAAACGGAACATTATCGTGGACCAGAAACGGAACATTATCGTGGACCAGAGACAGAACATTACCGTGAAACCGAAACAGAACATTATCGTGGACCAGAACCGGAACATTATCGTGGACCAGAGACAGAACATTATCGTGGATCAGAGACAGAACATTATCGTGGACCAGAGACGGAAAATTATCGTGGACCAGAGACAGATCATTACCGTGAAACCTAAACAGAACATTACCGTGGACCAGAAACGGAACATTATCGTGAAACCGAACATTATCGTGGACCAGAAACACAACATTATCGTGGACCAGAAACGGAACATTACCGTGAAACAGAAACACAACATTATCGTGGACCAGAGACGGAACATTACCGTGAAACCGAACATTATCGTGGACCAGAGATCGAACTTTATCCTGGACCAGAGACAGAACATTACCGTCGACCAGAAATGGAACATTACCGTGGACCAGAGACAGAATATTACTGTGGACCAGAGACCGAACTTTACCTTGAAACCGAACATTACCGTGGACCAGAGACAGAACATTACCATGGACCAGAGACAGAACATTACCATAAAACAGAACATTATCATGGACCAGAAAAGGAACATTACCGTGAAACAGTAACACAACATTATCGTGGACCAGAGACGGAACATTACCGTGGACCAGAGACGGAACATTACCGTGAAACCGAAACAGAACATTATTGTGGACCAGAAACGGAACATTACCGTGAAACCAAAACAGAACATTATCGTGGACCAGAGACGGAACATTACCGTGAAACCGAAACAGATTATTATCGTGGACCAGAAACGGAACATTACCGTGAAACCGAAACAGAACATTATCGTGGACCAGAGACGGAACCATACCGTGAAACCGAACATTATCGTGGACCAGAGATCGAACATTACCGTGGACCAGAGACAGAACATTACCGTGGACCAGAGACAGAAAATTACCGTGGACCAGAGATAGAACATTACCGTGGACCAGAGACAGAACATTACCGTGGACCAGAGACAGAATATTACTGTGGACCAGAGACCGAACTTTATCTTGAAACCGAACATTACCGTGGACAAGAGACAGAACATTACCATGGACCAGAGACAGAACATTACCGTGAAACAGAACATTATCATGGACCAGAAACGGAACATTACTGTGAAACAGAAACACAACATTTTCGTGGACCAGAGACGGAACATTACCGTGGACCAGAGACGGAACATTACCGTGAAACAGAAACACAACATTATCGTGGACCAGAGACGGAACATTACCGTGAAACCAAACATTATCGTGGACCAGAGACAGAACATTACCGTGGACCAGAGACAGAACATTACCGTGAAACCGAAACAGAACATTATCGTGGACCAGAAACGGAACATTACCGTGAAACAGAAACACAACATTATCGTGGACCAGAGACGGAACATTACCGTGAAACCAAACATTATCGTGGACCAGAGATCGAACATTATCGTGGACCAGAGACAGAACATTACCGTGGACCAGAAATGGAACATTACCGTGAAACCGAACATTATCGTGGACCAGAGACGGAACATTACCGTGAAACCGAACATTATCGTCGACCAGAAATCGAACATTATCGTGGACCAGACACAGAACATTACCGTGAAACACAAAATTATCGTGGACCAGAAACGGAACATTACCGTGATACAGAAACAGAACATTATCGTGGACCCGAGACAGAACATTACCGTGAAACAGAACATTATCGTGAACCAGAAACGGAACATTACCGTGAAACCGAACATTATCGTGGACCAGACACGGAACATTACCGTGAAACCGAACATTATCGTGGACCAGAGATCGAACATTACCGTGGACCAGAGACAGAACATTACCGTGGACCAGAGACAGAACATTACCGTGGACCAGAGACAGAACATTACCGTGGACCAGAGACCGAACTTTACCTTGAAACCGAACATTACCGTGGACCAGAGACAGAACATTACCATGGACCAGAGACAGAACATTACCGTGAAAAAGAACATTATCATGGACCAGAAACTGAACATTACCGTGAAACAGAAACAGAACATTATCGTGGACAAGAAACGGAACATTACCGTGAAACCGAAAAAGAAGATTATCGTGGACCAGAAACGGAACATTACCGTGAAACAGAAACAGAACATTATCGTGGACCAGAAACAGAACATTACCGTGAAACCGAAACAGAACATTATCGTGGACCAGAAACGGAACATTACCATGGACCAGAGACGGAACATTACCATGGACCAGAGACAGAACATTACCATGGACCAGAGACAGAACATTACCGTGAAACAGAACATTATCATGGACCAGAAACGGAACATTACCGTGAAACAGAAACAGAACATTATCGTGGACCAGAAACGGAACATTACCGTGAAACCGAAACAGAACATTATCGTGGACCAGAAACGGAACATTACCGTGGACCAGAGACAGAACATTACCGTGAAACCGAAACAGAACATTATCGTGGACCAGAACCGGAACATTATCGTGGACCAGAGACAGAACATTATCGTGGATCAGAGACAGAACATTATCGTGGACCAGAGACGGAACATTATCGTGGACCAGAGACAGAACATTACCGTGAAACCGAAACAGAACATTATCGTGGACCAGAAACGGAACATTACCGTGAAACAGAAACACAACATTATCGTGGACCAGAGACGGAACATTACCGTGAAACCAAACATTATCGTGGACCAGAGACAGAACATTACCGTGGACCAGAGACAGAACATTACCGTGAAACCGAAACAGAACATTATCGTGGACCAGAAACGGAACATTACCGTGAAACAGAAACACAACATTATCGTGGACCAGAGACGGAACATTACCGTGAAACCAAACATTATCGTGGACCAGAGATCGAACATTATCGTGGACCAGAGACAGAACATTACCGTGGACCAGAAATGGAACATTACCGTGAAACCGAACATTATCGTGGACCAGAGACGGAACATTACCGTGAAACCGAACATTATCGTCGACCAGAAATCGAACATTATCGTGGACCAGACACAGAACATTACCGTGAAACACAAAATTATCGTGGACCAGAAACGGAACATTACCGTGATACAGAAACAGAACATTATCGTGGACCCGAGACAGAACATTACCGTGAAACAGAACATTATCGTGAACCAGAAACGGAACATTACCGTGAAACCGAACATTATCGTGGACCAGACACGGAACATTACCGTGAAACCGAACATTATCGTGGACCAGAGATCGAACATTACCGTGGACCAGGGACAGAACATTACCGTGGACCAGAGACAGAACATTACCGTGGACCAGAGACAGAACATTACCGTGGACCAGAGACCGAACTTTACCTTGAAACCGAACATTACCGTGGACAAGAGACAGAACATTACCATGGACCAGAGACAGAACATTACCGTGAAAAAGAACATTATCATGGACCAGAAACTGAACATTACCGTGAAACAGAAACAGAACATTATCGTGGACAAGAAACGGAACATTACCGTGAAACCGAAAAAGAAGATTATTGTGGACCAGAAACGGAACATTACCGTGAAACAGAAACAGAACATTATCGTGGACCAGAAACAGAACATTACCGTGAAACCGAAACAGAACATTATCGTGGACCAGAAACGGAACATTACCATGGACCAGAGACGGAACATTACCATGGACCAGAGACAGAACATTACCATGGACCAGAAACGGAACATTACCGTGAAACCGAAACAGAACATTATCGTGGACCAGAACCGGAACATTATCGTGGACCAGAGACAGAACATTATCGTGGATCAGAGACAGAACATTATCGTGGACCAGAGACGGAACATTATCGTGGACCAGAGACAGAACATTACCGTGAAACCGAAACAGAACATTATCGTGGACCAGAAACGGAACATTACCGTGAAACAGAAACACAACATTATCGTGGACCAGAGACGGAACATTACCGTGAAACCAAACATTATCGTGGACCAGAGACAGAACATTACCGTGGACCAGAGACAGAACATTACCGTGAAACCAAAACAGAACATTATCGTGGACCAGAAACGGAACATTACCGTGAAACAGAAACACAACATTATCGTGGACCAGAGACGGAACATTACCGTGAAACCAAACATTATCGTGGACCAGAGATCGAACATTATCGTGGACCAGAGACAGAACATTACCGTGGACCAGAAATGGAACATTACCGTGAAACCGAACATTATCGTGGACCAGAGACGGAACATTACCGTGAAACCGAACATTATCGTCGACCAGAAATCGAACATTATCGTGGACCAGAGACAGAACATTACCCTGTACCAGAAATGGAACATTACCGTGAAACCGAACATTACCATGGACCAGATACGGAACATTACTGTGGACCAGAGACGGAACATTACCGTGGACCAAAACATTACCGTGGACCAGAACATTACCGTGAAACCGAACATTATCGTGGACCAGAGACCGAACATTACCGTGAAATCGAAACAGAACATTATCGTGGACCAGACACGGAACATTACCGTGAAACCGAACATTATCGTGGACCAGGGACAGAACATTACCATGGACCAGAGACAGAACTTTACCTTGAAACCTAACATTACCATGGACCAGAGACAGAACATTACCATGGACCAGAGACAGAACATTACCGTGAAACAGAACATTATCATGGACCAGAAACGGAACATTACCGTGAAACAGAAACAGAACATTATCGTGGACCAGAAACGGAACATTACCGTGAAACCGAAACAGAAGATTATCGTGGACCAGAAACGGAACATTACCGTGAAACAGAAACACAACATTACCGTGGACCAGAGACAGAACATTACCGTGAAACCAAAACAGAACATTATCGTTGACCAGAAACGGAACATTACCGTGGACCAGAGACAGAACATTACCTTGAAACCAAAACAGAACATTATCGTGGACCAGAAACGGAACATTATCGTGGACCAGAAACGGAACATTATCGTGGACCAGAGACAGAACATTACCGTGAAACCGAAACAGAACATTATCGTGGACCAGAACCGGAACATTATCGTGGACCAGAGACAGAACATTATCGGAGATCAGAGACAGAACATTATCGTGGACCAGAGACGGAACATTATCGTGGACCAGAGACAGAACATTACCGTGAAACCTAAACAGAACATTATCGTGGACCAGAAACGGAACATTATCGTGAAACCGAACATTATCGTGGACCAGAAACACAACATTATCGTGGACCAGAAACGGAACATTACCGTGAAACAGAAACACAACATTATCGTGGACCAGAGACGGAACATTACCGTGAAACCGAACATTATCGTGGACCAGAGATCGAGCTTTGTCCTGGACCAGAGACAGAACATTACCGTGGACCAGAAATGGAACATTACCGTGGACCAGAGACAGAACATTACTGTGGAACACAAAATTATCGTGGACCAGAAACGGAACATTACCGTGATACAGAAACAGAACATTATCGTGGACCCGAGACAGAACATTACCATGAAACAGAACATTATCGTGAACCAGAAACGGAACATTACCGTGAAACCGAACATTATCGTGGACCAGACACGGAACATTACCGTGAAACCGAACATTATCGTGGACCAGAGATCGAACATTACCGTGGACCAGAGACAGAACATTACCGTGGACCAGAGACAGAACATTACCGTGGACCAGAGACAGAACATTACCGTGGACCAGAGACCGAACTTTACCTTGAAACCGAACATTACCGTGGACCAGAGACAGAACATTACCGTGAAACAGAAACAGAACATTATCGTGGACAAGAAACGGAACATTACCGTGAAAAAGAACATTATCATGGACCAGAAACTGAACATTACCGTGAAACAGAAACAGAACATTATCGTGGACAAGAAACGGAACATTACCGTGAAACCGAAAAAGAAGATTATCGTGGACCAGAAACGGAACATTACCGTGAAACAGAAACAGAACATTATCGTGGACCAGAAACAGAACATTACCGTGAAACCGAAACAGAACATTATCGTGGACCAGAAACGGAACATTACCATGGACCAGAGACGGAACATTACCATGGACCAGAGACAGAACATTACCATGGACCAGAGACAGAACATTACCGTGAAACAGAACATTATCATGGACCAGAAACGGAACATTACCGTGAAACAGAAACACAACATTATCGTGGACCAGAAACGGAACATTACCGTGAAACCGAAAAAGAACATTATCGTGGACCAGAAACGGAACATTACCGTGGACCAGAGACAGAACATTACCGTGAAACCGAAACAGAACATTATCGTGGACCAGAACCGGAACATTACCGTGGACCAGAGACGGAACATTATCGTGGACCAGAGACAGAACATTACCGTGAAACCGAAACAGAACATTATCGTGGACCAGAAACGGAACATTACCGTGAAACAGAAACACAACATTATCGTGGACCAGAGACGGAACATTACCGTGAAACCAAACATTATCGTGGACCAGAGACAGAACATTACCGTGGACCAGAGACAGAACATTACCGTGAAACCGAAACAGAACATTATCGTGGACCAGAAACGGAACATTACCGTGAAACAGAAACACAACATTATCGTGGACCAGAGACGGAACATTACCGTGAAACCAAACATTATCGTGGACCAGAGATCGAACATTATCGTGGACCAGAGACAGAACATTACCGTGGACCAGAAATGGAACATTACCGTGAAACCGAACATTATCGTGGACCAGAGACGGAACATTACCGTGAAACCGAACATTATCGTCGACCAGAAATCGAACATTATCGTGGACCAGACACAGAACATTACCGTGAAACACAAAATTATCGTGGACCAGAAACGGAACATTACCGTGATACAGAAACAGAACATTATCGTGGACCCGAGACAGAACATTACCGTGAAACAGAACATTATCGTGAACCAGAAACGGAACATTACCGTGAAACCGAACATTATCGTGGACCAGACACGGAACATTACCGTGAAACACAACATTATCGTGGACCAGAGATCGAACATTACCGTGGACCAGAGACAGAACATTACCGTGGACCAGAGACAGAACATTACCGTGGACCAGAGACAGAACATTACCGTGGACCAGAGACCGAACTTTACCTTGAAACCGAACATTACCGTGGACCAGAGACAGAACATTACCATGGACCAGAGACAGAACATTACCGTGAAAAAGAACATTATCATGGACCAGAAACTGAACATTACCGTGAAACAGAAACAGAACATTATCGTGGACAAGAAACGGAACATTACCGTGAAACCGAAAAAGAAGATTATCGTGGACCAGAAACGGAACATTACCGTGAAACAGAAACAGAACATTATCGTGGACCAGAAACAGAACATTACCGTGAAACCGAAACAGAACATTATCGTGGACCAGAAACGGAACATTACCATGGACCAGAGACGGAACATTACCATGGACCAGAGACAGAACATTACCATGGACCAGAGACAGAACATTACCGTGAAACAGAACATTATCATGGACCAGAAACGGAACATTACCGTGAAACAGAAACAGAACATTATCGTGGACCAGAAACGGAACATTACCGTGAAACCGAAACAGAACATTATCGTGGACCAGAAACGGAACATTACCGTGGACCAGAGACAGAACATTACCGTGAAACCGAAACAGAACATTATCGTGGACCAGAACCGGAACATTATCGTGGACCAGAGACAGAACATTATCGTGGATCAGAGACAGAACATTATCGTGGACCAGAGACGGAACATTATCGTGGACCAGAGACAGAACATTACCGTGAAACCGAAACAGAACATTATCGTGGACCAGAAACGGAACATTACCGTGAAACAGAAACACAACATTATCGTGGACCAGAGACGGAACATTACCGTGAAACCAAACATTATCGTGGACCAGAGACAGAACATTACCGTGGACCAGAGACAGAACATTACCGTGAAACCGAAACAGAACATTATCGTGGACCAGAAACGGAACATTACCGTGAAACAGAAACACAACATTATCGTGGACCAGAGACGGAACATTACCGTGAAACCAAACATTATCGTGGACCAGAGATCGAACATTATCGTGGACCAGAGACAGAACATTACCGTGGACCAGAAATGGAACATTACCGTGAAACCGAACATTATCGTGGACCAGAGACGGAACATTACCGTGAAACCGAACATTATCGTCGACCAGAAATCGAACATTATCGTGGACCAGACACAGAACATTACCGTGAAACACAAAATTATCGTGGACCAGAAACGGAACATTACCGTGATACAGAAACAGAACATTATCGTGGACCCGAGACAGAACATTACCGTGAAACAGAACATTATCGTGAACCAGAAACGGAACATTACCGTGAAACCGAACATTATCGTGGACCAGACACGGAACATTACCGTGAAACCGAACATTATCGTGGACCAGAGATCGAACATTACCGTGGACCAGAGACAGAACATTACCGTGGACCAGAGACAGAACATTACCGTGGACCAGAGACAGAACATTACCGTGGACCAGAGACCGAACTTTACCTTGAAACCGAACATTACCGTGGACCAGAGACAGAACATTACCATGGACCAGAGACAGAACATTACCGTGAAAAAGAACATTATCATGGACCAGAAACTGAACATTACCGTGAAACAGAAACAGAACATTATCGTGGACAAGAAACGGAACATTACCGTGAAACCGAAAAAGAAGATTATCGTGGACCAGAAACGGAACATTACCGTGAAACAGAAACAGAACATTATCGTGGACCAGAAACAGAACATTACCGTGAAACCGAAACAGAACATTATCGTGGACCAGAAACGGAACATTACCATGGACCAGAGACGGAACATTACCATGGACCAGAGACAGAACATTACCATGGACCAGAGACAGAACATTACCGTGAAACAGAACATTATCATGGACCAGAAACGGAACATTACCGTGAAACAGAAACAGAACATTATCGTGGACCAGAAACGGAACATTACCGTGAAACCGAAACAGAACATTATCGTGGACCAGAAACGGAACATTACCGTGGACCAGAGACAGAACATTACCGTGAAACCGAAACAGAACATTATCGTGGACCAGAACCGGAACATTATCGTGGACCAGAGACAGAACATTATCGTGGATCAGAGACAGAACATTATCGTGGACCAGAGACGGAACATTATCGTGGACCAGAGACAGAACATTACCGTGAAACCGAAACAGAACATTATCGTGGACCAGAAACGGAACATTACCGTGAAACAGAAACACAACATTATCGTGGACCAGAGACGGAACATTACCGTGAAACCAAACATTATCGTGGACCAGAGACAGAACATTACCGTGGACCAGAGACAGAACATTACCGTGAAACCGAAACAGAACATTATCGTGGACCAGAAACGGAACATTACCGTGAAACAGAAACACAACATTATCGTGGACCAGAGACGGAACATTACCGTGAAACCAAACATTATCGTGGACCAGAGATCGAACATTATCGTGGACCAGAGACAGAACATTACCGTGGACCAGAAATGGAACATTACCGTGAAACCGAACATTATCGTGGACCAGAGACGGAACATTACCGTGAAACCGAACATTATCGTCGACCAGAAATCGAACATTATCGTGGACCAGACACAGAACATTACCGTGAAACACAAAATTATCGTGGACCAGAAACGGAACATTACCGTGATACAGAAACAGAACATTATCGTGGACCCGAGACAGAACATTACCGTGAAACAGAACATTATCGTGAACCAGAAACGGAACATTACCGTGAAACCGAACATTATCGTGGACCAGACACGGAACATTACCGTGAAACCGAACATTATCGTGGACCAGAGATCGAACATTACCGTGGACCAGAGACAGAACATTACCGTGGACCAGAGACAGAACATTACCGTGGACCAGAGACAGAACATTACCGTGGACCAGAGACCGAACTTTACCTTGAAACCGAACATTACCGTGGACCAGAGACAGAACATTACCATGGACCAGAGACAGAACATTACCGTGAAAAAGAACATTATCATGGACCAGAAACTGAACATTACCGTGAAACAGAAACAGAACATTATCGTGGACAAGAAACGGAACATTACCGTGAAACCGAAAAAGAAGATTATCGTGGACCAGAAACGGAACATTACCGTGAAACAGAAACAGAACATTATCGTGGACCAGAAACAGAACATTACCGTGAAACCGAAACAGAACATTATCGTGGACCAGAAACGGAACATTACCATGGACCAGAGACGGAACATTACCATGGACCAGAGACAGAACATTACCATGGACCAGAGACAGAACATTACCGTGAAACAGAACATTATCATGGACCAGAAACGGAACATTACCGTGAAACAGAAACAGAACATTATCGTGGACCAGAAACGGAACATTACCGTGAAACCGAAACAGAACATTATCGTGGACCAGAAACGGAACATTACCGTGGACCAGAGACAGAACATTACCGTGAAACCGAAACAGAACATTATCGTGGACCAGAACCGGAACATTATCGTGGACCAGAGACAGAACATTATCGTGGATCAGAGACAGAACATTATCGTGGACCAGAGACGGAACATTATCGTGGACCAGAGACAGAACATTACCGTGAAACCGAAACAGAACATTATCGTGGACCAGAAACGGAACATTACCGTGAAACAGAAACACAACATTATCGTGGACCAGAGACGGAACATTACCGTGAAACCAAACATTATCGTGGACCAGAGACAGAACATTACCGTGGACCAGAGACAGAACATTACCGTGAAACCGAAACAGAACATTATCGTGGACCAGAAACGGAACATTACCGTGAAACAGAAACACAACATTATCGTGGACCAGAGACGGAACATTACCGTGAAACCAAACATTATCGTGGACCAGAGATCGAACATTATCGTGGACCAGAGACAGAACATTACCGTGGACCAGAAATGGAACATTACCGTGAAACCGAACATTATCGTGGACCAGAGACGGAACATTACCGTGAAACCGAACATTATCGTCGACCAGAAATCGAACATTATCGTGGACCAGAGACAGAACATTACCGTGTACCAGAAATGGAACATTACCGTGAAACCGAACATTACCATGGACCAGATACGGAACATTACTGTGGACCAGAGACGGAACATTACCGTGGACCAAAACATTACCGTGGACCAGAACATTACCGTGAAACCGAACATTATCGTGGACCAGAGACCGAACATTACCGTGAAATCGAAACAGAACATTATCGTGGACCAGACACGGAACATTACCGTGAAACCGAACATTATCGTGGACCAGGGACAGAACATTACCATGGACCAGAGACAGAACTTTACCTTGAAACCGAACATTACCATGGACCAGAGACAGAACATTACCATGGACCAGAGACAGAACATTACCGTGAAACAGAACATTATCATGGACCAGAAACGGAACATTACCGTGAAACAGAAACAGAACATTATCGTGGACCAGAAACGGAACATTACCGTGAAACCGAAACAGAAGATTATCGTGGACCAGAAACGGAACATTACCGTGAAACAGAAACACAACATTACCGTGGACCAGAGACAGAACATTACCGTGAAACAGAAACAGAACATTATCGTGGACCAGAAACAGAACATTACCGTGAAACCGAAACAGAACATTATCGTGGACCAGAAACGGAACATTACCATGGACCAGAGACGGAACATTACCATGGACCAGAGACAGAACATTACCATGGACCAGAAACGGAACATTACCGTGAAACCGAAACAGAACATTATCGTGGACCAGAACCGGAACATTATCGTGGACCAGAGACAGAACATTATCGTGGATCAGAGACAGAACATTATCGTGGACCAGAGACGGAACATTATCGTGGACCAGAGACAGAACATTACCGTGAAACCGAAACAGAACATTATCGTGGACCAGAAACGGAACATTACCGTGAAACAGAAACACAACATTATCGTGGACCAGAGACGGAACATTACCGTGAAACCAAACATTATCGTGGACCAGAGACAGAACATTACCGTGGACCAGAGACAGAACATTACCGTGAAACCAAAACAGAACATTATCGTGGACCAGAAACGGAACATTACCGTGAAACAGAAACACAACATTATCGTGGACCAGAGACGGAACATTACCGTGAAACCAAACATTATCGTGGACCAGAGATCGAACATTATCGTGGACCAGAGACAGAACATTACCGTGGACCAGAAATGGAACATTACCGTGAAACCGAACATTATCGTGGACCAGAGACGGAACATTACCGTGAAACCGAACATTATCGTCGACCAGAAATCGAACATTATCGTGGACCAGAGACAGAACATTACCCTGTACCAGAAATGGAACATTACCGTGAAACCGAACATTACCATGGACCAGATACGGAACATTACTGTGGACCAGAGACGGAACATTACCGTGGACCAAAACATTACCGTGGACCAGAACATTACCGTGAAACCGAACATTATCGTGGACCAGAGACCGAACATTACCGTGAAATCGAAACAGAACATTATCGTGGACCAGACACGGAACATTACCGTGAAACCGAACATTATCGTGGACCAGGGACAGAACATTACCATGGACCAGAGACAGAACTTTACCTTGAAACCTAACATTACCATGGACCAGAGACAGAACATTACCATGGACCAGAGACAGAACATTACCGTGAAACAGAACATTATCATGGACCAGAAACGGAACATTACCGTGAAACAGAAACAGAACATTATCGTGGACCAGAAACGGAACATTACCGTGAAACCGAAACAGAAGATTATCGTGGACCAGAAACGGAACATTACCGTGAAACAGAAACACAACATTACCGTGGACCAGAGACAGAACATTACCGTGAAACCAAAACAGAACATTATCGTTGACCAGAAACGGAACATTACCGTGGACCAGAGACAGAACATTACCTTGAAACCAAAACAGAACATTATCGTGGACCAGAAACGGAACATTATCGTGGACCAGAAACGGAACATTATCGTGGACCAGAGACAGAACATTACCGTGAAACCGAAACAGAACATTATCGTGGACCAGAACCGGAACATTATCGTGGACCAGAGACAGAACATTATCGGAGATCAGAGACAGAACATTATCGTGGACCAGAGACGGAACATTATCGTGGACCAGAGACAGAACATTACCGTGAAACCTAAACAGAACATTATCGTGGACCAGAAACGGAACATTATCGTGAAACCGAACATTATCGTGGACCAGAAACACAACATTATCGTGGACCAGAAACGGAACATTACCGTGAAACAGAAACACAACATTATCGTGGACCAGAGACGGAACATTACCGTGAAACCGAACATTATCGTGGACCAGAGATCGAGCTTTGTCCTGGACCAGAGACAGAACATTACCGTGGACCAGAAATGGAACATTACCGTGGACCAGAGACAGAACATTACTGTGGAACACAAAATTATCGTGGACCAGAAACGGAACATTACCGTGATACAGAAACAGAACATTATCGTGGACCCGAGACAGAACATTACCATGAAACAGAACATTATCGTGAACCAGAAACGGAACATTACCGTGAAACCGAACATTATCGTGGACCAGACACGGAACATTACCGTGAAACCGAACATTATCGTGGACCAGAGATCGAACATTACCGTGGACCAGAGACAGAACATTACCGTGGACCAGAGACAGAACATTACCGTGGACCAGAGACAGAACATTACCGTGGACCAGAGACCGAACTTTACCTTGAAACCGAACATTACCGTGGACCAGAGACAGAACATTACCGTGAAACAGAAACAGAACATTATCGTGGACAAGAAACGGAACATTACCGTGAAAAAGAACATTATCATGGACCAGAAACTGAACATTACCGTGAAACAGAAACAGAACATTATCGTGGACAAGAAACGGAACATTACCGTGAAACCGAAAAAGAAGATTATCGTGGACCAGAAACGGAACATTACCGTGAAACAGAAACAGAACATTATCGTGGACCAGAAACAGAACATTACCGTGAAACCGAAACAGAACATTATCGTGGACCAGAAACGGAACATTACCATGGACCAGAGACGGAACATTACCATGGACCAGAGACAGAACATTACCATGGACCAGAGACAGAACATTACCGTGAAACAGAACATTATCATGGACCAGAAACGGAACATTACCGTGAAACAGAAACACAACATTATCGTGGACCAGAAACGGAACATTACCGTGAAACCGAAACAGAACATTATCGTGGACCAGAAACGGAACATTACCGTGGACCAGAGACAGAACATTACCGTGAAACCGAAACAGAACATTATCGTGGACCAGAACCGGAACATTACCGTGGACCAGAGACGGAACATTATCGTGGACCAGAGACAGAACATTACCGTGAAACCGAAACAGAACATTATCGTGGACCAGAAACGGAACATTACCGTGAAACAGAAACACAACATTATCGTGGACCAGAGACGGAACATTACCGTGAAACCAAACATTATCGTGGACCAGAGACAGAACATTACCGTGGACCAGAGACAGAACATTACCGTGAAACCGAAACAGAACATTATCGTGGACCAGAAACGGAACATTACCGTGAAACAGAAACACAACATTATCGTGGACCAGAGACGGAACATTACCGTGAAACCAAACATTATCGTGGACCAGAGATCGAACATTATCGTGGACCAGAGACAGAACATTACCGTGGACCAGAAATGGAACATTACCGTGAAACCGAACATTATCGTGGACCAGAGACGGAACATTACCGTGAAACCGAACATTATCGTCGACCAGAAATCGAACATTATCGTGGACCAGACACAGAACATTACCGTGAAACACAAAATTATCGTGGACCAGAAACGGAACATTACCGTGATACAGAAACAGAACATTATCGTGGACCCGAGACAGAACATTACCGTGAAACAGAACATTATCGTGAACCAGAAACGGAACATTACCGTGAAACCGAACATTATCGTGGACCAGACACGGAACATTACCGTGAAACCGAACATTATCGTGGACCAGAGATCGAACATTACCGTGGACCAGAGACAGAACATTACCGTGGACCAGAGACAGAACATTACCGTGGACCAGAGACAGAACATTACCGTGGACCAGAGACCGAACTTTACCTTGAAACCGAACATTACCGTGGACCAGAGACAGAACATTACCATGGACCAGAGACAGAACATTACCGTGAAAAAGAACATTATCATGGACCAGAAACTGAACATTACCGTGAAACAGAAACAGAACATTATCGTGGACAAGAAACGGAACATTACCGTGAAACCGAAAAAGAAGATTATCGTGGACCAGAAACGGAACATTACCGTGAAACAGAAACAGAACATTATCGTGGACCAGAAACAGAACATTACCGTGAAACCGAAACAGAACATTATCGTGGACCAGAAACGGAACATTACCATGGACCAGAGACGGAACATTACCATGGACCAGAGACAGACCATTACCATGGACCAGAGACAGAACATTACCGTGAAACAGAACATTATCATGGACCAGAAACGGAACATTACCGTGAAACAGAAACAGAACATTATCGTGGACCAGAAACGGAACATTACCGTGAAACCGAAACAGAACATTATCGTGGACCAGAAACGGAACATTACCGTGGACCAGAGACAGAACATTACCGTGAAACCGAAACAGAACATTATCGTGGACCAGAACCGGAACATTATCTTGGACCAGAGACAGAACATTATCGTGGATCAGAGACAGAACATTATCGTGGACCAGAGACGGAACATTATCGTGGACCAGAGACAGAACATTACCGTGAAACCGAAACAGAACATTATCGTGGACCAGAAACGGAACATTACCGTGAAACAGAAACACAACATTATCGTGGACCAGAGACGGAACATTACCGTGAAACCAAACATTATCGTGGACCAGAGACAGAACATTACCGTGGACCAGAGACAGAACATTACCGTGAAACCGAAACAGAACATTATCGTGGACCAGAAACGGAACATTACCGTGAAACAGAAACACAACATTATCGTGGACCAGAGACGGAACATTACCGTGAAACCAAACATTATCGTGGACCAGAGATCGAACATTATCGTGGACCAGAGACAGAACATTACCGTGGACCAGAAATGGAACATTACCGTGAAACCGAACATTATCGTGGACCAGAGACGGAACATTACCGTGAAACCGAACATTATCGTCGACCAGAAATCGAACATTATCGTGGACCAGACACAGAACATTACCGTGAAACACAAAATTATCGTGGACCAGAAACGGAACATTACCGTGATACAGAAACAGAACATTATCGTGGACCCGAGACAGAACATTACCGTGAAACAGAACATTATCGTGAACCAGAAACGGAACATTACCGTGAAACCGAACATTATCGTGGACCAGACACGGAACATTACCGTGAAACCGAACATTATCGTGGACCAGAGATCGAACATTACCGTGGACCAGAGACAGAACATTACCGTGGACCAGAGACAGAACATTACCGTGGACCAGAGACAGAACATTACCGTGGACCAGAGACCGAACTTTACCTTGAAACCGAACATTACCGTGGACCAGAGACAGAACATTACCATGGACCAGAGACAGAACATTACCGTGAAAAAGAACATTATCATGGACCAGAAACTGAACATTACCGTGAAACAGAAACAGAACATTATCGTGGACAAGAAACGGAACATTACCGTGAAACCGAAAAAGAAGATTATCGTGGACCAGAAACGGAACATTACCGTGAAACAGAAACAGAACATTATCGTGGACCAGAAACAGAACATTACCGTGAAACCGAAACAGAACATTATCGTGGACCAGAAACGGAACATTACCATGGACCAGAGACGGAACATTACCATGGACCAGAGACAGAACATTACCATGGACCAGAGACAGAACATTACCGTGAAACAGAACATTATCATGGACCAGAAACGGAACATTACCGTGAAACAGAAACAGAACATTATCGTGGACCAGAAACGGAACATTACCGTGAAACCGAAACAGAACATTATCGTGGACCAGAAACGGAACATTACCGTGGACCAGAGACAGAACATTACCGTGAAACCGAAACAGAACATTATCGTGGACCAGAACCGGAACATTATCGTGGACCAGAGACAGAACATTATCGTGGATCAGAGACAGAACATTATCGTGGACCAGAGATGGAACATTATCGTGGACCAGAGACAGAACATTACCGTGAAACCGAAACAGAACATTATCGTGGACCAGAAACGGAACATTAACGTGAAACAGAAACACAACATTATCGTGGACCAGAGACGGAACATTACCGTGAAACCAAACATTATCGTGGACCAGAGACAGAACATTACCGTGGACCAGAGACAGAACATTACCGTGAAACCGAAACAGAACATTATCGTGGACCAGAAACGGAACATTACCGTGAAACAGAAACACAACATTATCGTGGACCAGAGACGGAACATTACCGTGAAACCAAACATTATCGTGGACCAGAGATCGAACATTATCGTGGACCAGAGACAGAACATTACCGTGGACCAGAAATGGAACATTACCGTGAAACCGAACATTATCGTGGACCAGAGACGGAACATTACCGTGAAACCGAACATTATCGTCGACCAGAAATCGAACATTATCGTGGACCAGAGACAGAACATTACCGTGTACCAGAAATGGAACATTACCGTGAAACCGAACATTACCATGGACCAGATACGGAACATTACTGTGGACCAGAGACGGAACATTACCGTGGACCAAAACATTACCGTGGACCAGAACATTACCGTGAAACCGAACATTATCGTGGACCAGAGACCGAACATTACCGTGAAATCGAAACAGAACATTATCGTGGACCAGACACGGAACATTACCGTGAAACCGAACATTATCGTGGACCAGGGACAGAACATTACCATGGACCAGAGACAGAACTTTACCTTGAAACCGAACATTACCATGGACCAGAGACAGAACATTACCATGGACCAGAGACAGAACATTACCGTGAAACAGAACATTATCATGGACCAGAAACGGAACATTACCGTGAAACAGAAACAGAACATTATCGTGGACCAGAAACGGAACATTACCGTGAAACCGAAACAGAAGATTATCGTGGACCAGAAACGGAACATTACCGTGAAACAGAAACACAACATTACCGTGGACCAGAGACAGAACATTACCGTGAAACCAAAACAGAACATTATCGTTGACCAGAAACGGAACATTACCGTGGACCAGAGACAGAACATTACCTTGAAACCAAAACAGAACATTATCGTGGACCAGAAACGGAACATTATCGTGGACCAGAAACGGAACATTATCGTGGACCAGAGACAGAACATTACCGTGAAACCGAAACAGAACATTATCGTGGACCAGAACCGGAACATTATCGTGGACCAGAGACAGAACATTATCGTGGATCAGAGACGGAACATTATCGTGGACCAGAGACGGAACATTATCGTGGACCAGAGACAGAACATTACCGTGAAACCTAAACAGAACATTATCGTGGACCAGAAACGGAACATTATCGTGAAACCGAACATTATCGTGGACCAGAAACACAACATTATCGTGGACCAGAAACGGAACATTACCGTGAAACAGAAACACAACATTATCGTGGACCAGAGACGGAACATTACCGTGAAACCGAACATTATCGTGGACCAGAGATCGAGCTTTATCCTGGACCAGAGACAGAACATTACCGTGGACCAGAAATGGAACATTACCGTGGACCAGAGACAGAACATTACTGTGGACCAGAGACCGAACTTTACCTTGAAACCGAACATTACCGTGGACAAGAGACAGAACATTACCATGGACCAGAGACAGAACATTACCATGAAACAGAACATTATCGTGGACCAGAAACGGAACATTACCGTGAAACCGAAACAGAACATTATCGTGGACCAGAAATGGAACATTACCGTGAAACCGAAACAGAACATTATGGTGGACGAGAGACGGAACATTACCGTGAAACCGAACATTATCGTGGACCAGAGATCGAACATTACCGTGGACCAGAGACAGAACATTACCGTGGACCAGAGACAGAAAATTACCGTGGACCAGAAATGGAACATTACCGTGAAACCGAACATTATCGTGGACCAGATACGGAACATTACTGTAGACCAGAGACGGAACATTACCGTGGACCAGAACATTACCGTGGACCAGAACATTACCGTGAAACCGAACATTATCGTCAAACCGAACATTATCGTGGACCAGAGACTGAACATTACCGTGAAACCGAACATTACCGTGGATCAGAGACCGAACATTACCGTGAAACCCAACATTACCGTGAAACCAAAACACAAAACTACCGTGGACCAGAGACAGAACATTACCGTGAAACCGAAACAGAACATTATCGTGGACCAGAAACGGAACATTACCGTGAAACCGAAACAGAACATTATCGTGGACCAGAAACGGAACATTACCGTGAATCAGAAACAGAACATTAGCGTGGACCAGAGACAGAACATTACCGTGAACTAGAGACAGAACATTACCGTGAAACAGAAAAACAACATTTTCGTGGACCAGAGACGGAACATTACCGTGAAACCGAAACAGAACATTATCGTGGACCAGAAACGGAACATTACCATGGACCAGAGACAGAACATTACCATGGACCAAAGACAGAACATTACCGTGAAAGAGAACATTATCATGGACCAGAAACGGAACATTACCGTGAAACAGAAACAGAACATTATCGTGGACCAGAAACGGAACATTACCGTGAAACCGAAACAGAACATTATCGTGGACCAGAAACGGAACATTACCGTGAAACCGAAACAGAACATTATCGTGGACCAGAAACGGAACATTACCGTGAAACCGAAACAGAACATTATCGTGGACCAGAAACGGAACATTACCGTGGACCAGAGACAGAACATTACCTTGAAACCAAAACAGAACATTATCGTGGACCAGAAACGGAACATTATCGTGGACCAGAAACGGAACATTATCGTGGACCAGAGACAGAACATTACCGTGAAACCGAAACAGAACATTATCGTGGACCAGAACCGGAACATTATCGTGGACCAGAGACAGAACATTATCGTGGATCAGAGACAGAACATTATCGTGGACCAGAGACGGAACATTATCGTGGACCAGAGACAGAACATTACCGTGAAACCTAAACAGAACATTACCGTGGACCAGAAACGGAACATTATCGTGAAACCGAACATTATCGTGGACCAGAAACACAACATTATCGTGGACCAGAAACGGAACATTACCGTGAAACAGAAACACAACATTATCGTGGACCAGAGACGGAACATTACCGTGAAACCGAACATTATCGTGGACCAGAGATCGAACTTTATCCTGGACCAGAGACAGAACATTACCGTCGACCAGAAATGGAACATTACCGTGGACCAGAGACAGAATATTACTGTGGACCAGAGACCGAACTTTACCTTGAAACCGAACATTACCGTGGACCAGAGACAGAACATTACCATGGACCAGAGACAGAACATTACCATGAAACAGAACATTATCATGGACCAGAAAAGGAACATTACCGTGAAACAGAAACACAACATTATCGTGGACCAGAGACGGAACATTACCGTGGACCAGAGACGGAACATTACCGTGAAACCGAAACAGAACATTATTGTGGACCAGAAACGGAACATTACCGTGAAACCAAAACAGAACATTATCGTGGACCAGAGACGGAACATTACCGTGAAACCGAAACAGATTATTATCGTGGACCAGAAACGGAACATTACCGTGAAACCGAAACAGAACATTATCGTGGACCAGAGACGGAACATTACCGTGAAACCGAACATTATCGTGGACCAGAGATCGAACATTACCGTGGACCAGAGACAGAACATTACCGTGGACCAGAGACAGAAAATTACCGTGGACCAGAGATAGAACATTACCGTGGACCAGAGACAGAACATTACCGTGGACCAGAGACAGAATATTACTGTGGACCAGAGACCGAACTTTATCTTGAAACCGAACATTACCGTGGACAAGAGACAGAACATTACCATGGACCAGAGACAGAACATTACCGTGAAACAGAACATTATCATGGACCAGAAACGGAACATTACCGTGAAACCGAACATTATCGTGGACCAGACACGGAACATTACCGTGAAACCGAACATTATCGTGGACCAGAGATCGAACATTACCGTGGACCAGAGACAGAACATTACCGTGGACCAGAGACAGAACATTACCGTGGACCAGAGACAGAACATTACCTTGAAACCAAAACAGAACATTATCGTGGACCAGAAACGGAACATTATCGTGGACCAGAAACGGAACATTATCGTGGACCAGAGACAGAACATTACCGTGAAACCGAAACAGAACATTATCGTGGACCAGAACCGGAACATTATCGTGGACCAGAGACAGAACATTATCGTGGATCAGAGACAGAACATTATCGTGGACCAGAGACGGAAAATTATCGTGGACCAGAGACAGATCATTACCGTGAAACCTAAACAGAACATTACCGTGGACCAGAAACGGAACATTATCGTGAAACCGAACATTATCGTGGACCAGAAACACAACATTATCGTGGACCAGAAACGGAACATTACCGTGAAACAGAAACACAACATTATCGTGGACCAGAGACGGAACATTACCGTGAAACCGAACATTATCGTGGACCAGAGATCGAACTTTATCCTGGACCAGAGACAGAACATTACCGTCGACCAGAAATGGAACATTACCGTGGACCAGAGACAGAATATTACTGTGGACCAGAGACCGAACTTTACCTTGAAACCGAACATTACCGTGGACCAGAGACAGAACATTACCATGGACCAGAGACAGAACATTACCATGAAACAGAACATTATCATGGACCAGAAAAGGAACATTACCGTGAAACAGTAACACAACATTATCGTGGACCAGAGACGGAACATTACCGTGGACCAGAGACGGAACATTACCGTGAAACCGAAACAGAACATTATTGTGGACCAGAAACGGAACATTACCGTGAAACCAAAACAGAACATTATCGTGGACCAGAGACGGAACATTACCGTGAAACCGAAACAGATTATTATCGTGGACCAGAAACGGAACATTACCGTGAAACCGAAACAGAACATTATCGTGGACCAGAGACGGAACATTACCGTGAAACCGAACATTATCGTGGACCAGAGATCGAACATTACCGTGGACCAGAGACAGAACATTACCGTGGACCAGAGACAGAAAATTACCGTGGACCAGAGATAGAACATTACCGTGGACCAGAGACAGAACATTACCGTGGACCAGAGACAGAATATTACTGTGGACCAGAGACCGAACTTTATCTTGAAACCGAACATTACCGTGGACAAGAGACAGAACATTACCATGGACCAGAGACAGAACATTACCGTGAAACAGAACATTATCATGGACCAGAAACGGAACATTACTGTGAAACAGAAACACAACATTTTCGTGGACCAGAGACGGAACATTACCGTGGACCAGAGACAGAACATTACCGTGGACCAGAGACAGAACATTACCGTGGAACAAAAATGGAACATTACCGTGAAACCGAACATTACCATGGACCAGATACGGAACATTACTGTGGACCAGAGACGGAACATTACCGTGGACCAAAACATTACCGTGGACCAGAACATTACCGTGAAACCGAACATTATCGTGGACCAGAGACCGAACATTACCGTGAAATCGAAACAGAACATTATCGTGGACCAGACACGGAACATTACCGTGAAACCGAACATTATCGTGGACCAGAGATCGAACATTACCGTGGACCAGAGACAGAACATTACCGTGGACCAGAGACAGAACATTACCGTGGACCAGAGACAGAACATTACCATGGACGAGAGACCGAACTTTACCTTGAAACCGAACATTACCGTGGACCAGAGACAGAACATTACCATGGACCAGAGACAGAACATTACCGTGAAACAGAACATTATAATGGACCAGAAACGGAACATTACCGTGAAACAGAAACAGAACATTATCGTGGACCAGAAACGGAACATTACCGTGAAACCGAAACAGAAGATTATCGTGGACCAGAAACGGAACATTACCGTGAAACAGAAACACAACATTACCGTGGACCAGAGACAGAACATTACCGTGAAACCGAAACAGAACATTATCGTTGACCAGAAACGGAACATTATCGTGGACCAGAGACAGAACATTATCGTGGATCAGAGACAGAACATTATCGTGGACCAGAGACGGAACATTATCATGGACCAGAGACAAAACATTACCGTGAAACCTAAACAGAACATTATCGTTGACCAAAAACGGAACATTATCGTGAAACCGAACATTATCGTGGACCAGAAACACAACATTATCGTGGACCAGAAATGGAACATTACCGTGAAACAGAAACACAACATTATCGTGGACCAGAGACGGAACATTACCGTGAAACCAAACATTACCGTGGACCAGAGACAGAACATTACCGTGAAACCGAAACAGAACATTATCGTGGACCAGAAACGGAACATTACCGTGAAACAGAAACACAACATTATCGTGGACAAGAGACGGAACATTACCGTGAAACCAAACATTATCGTGGACCAAAGATCGAACATTATCGTGGACCAGAGACAGAACATTACCGTGGACCAGAAATGGAAAATTACCGTGAAACCGAACATTATCGTGGACCAGAGACGGAACATTACCGTGGACCAGAAATGGAACATTACCGTGAAACCGAACATCACCATGGACAAGATACGGAACATTACTGTGGACCAGAGACGGAACATTACCGTGGACCAGAACATTACCGTGGACCAGAACATTACCGTGAAACCGAACATTATCGTGGACCAGAGACCGAACATTACCGTGAAACCGAACATTACCGTGGACCAGAACCGGAACATTACCGTGAAACAGAAAAACAACATTATCGTGGACCAGAACCGGAACATTATCGTGGACCAGACACAGAACATTATCGTGGATCAGAGACAGAACATTATCGTGGACCAGAGACGGAACATTATCGTGGACCAGAGACAGAACATTATCGTGGACCAGAGACGGAACATTATAGTGGACCAGAAACTGAACATTATAGTGAAACCGAACATTATCGTGGACCAGAAACACAACATTATCGTGGACCAGAAACGGAACATTACCGTGAAACAGAAACACAACATTACCGTGGACCAGAGACGGAACATTACCGTGAAACCGAAACAGAACATTATCGTGAACCAGAAACGGAACATTACCGTGAAACCGAACATTATCGTGGACCAGACACGGAACATTACCGTGAAACCGAACATTATCGTGGACCAGAGATCGAACATTACCGTGGACCAGAGACAGAACATTACCGTGGACCAGAGACAGAAAATTACCGTGGACCAGAGACAGAACATTACCGTGGACCAAAAATGGAACATTACCGTGAAACCGAACATTACCATGGACCAGATACGGAACATTACTGTGGACCAGAGACGGAACATTACCGTGGACCAAAACATTACCGTGGACCAGAACATTACCGTGAAACCGAACATTATCGTGGACCAGAGACCGAACATTACCGTGAAATCGAAACAGAACATTATCGTGGACCAGACACGGAACATTACCGTGAAACCGAACATTATCGTGGACCAGAGATCGAACATTACCGTGGACCAGAGACAGAACATTACCGTGGACCAGAGACAGAACATTACCGTGGACCAGAGACAGAACATTACCATGGACGAGAGACCGAACTTTACCTTGAAACCGAACATTACCGTGGACCAGAGACAGAACATTACCATGGACCAGAGACAGAACATTACCGTGAAACAGAACATTATAATGGACCAGAAACGGAACATTACCGTGAAACCGAAACAGAACATTATCGTGGACCAGAAACGGAACATTACCGTGAAACCGAAACAGAAGATTATCGTGGACCAGAAACGGAACATTACCGTGAAACAGAAACACAACATTACCGTGGACCAGAGACAGAACATTACCGTGAAACCGAAACAGAACATTATCGTTGACCAGAAACGGAACATTATCGTGGACCAGAGACAGAACATTATCGTGGATCAGAGACAGAACATTATCGTGGACCAGAGACGGAACATTATCATGGACCAGAGACAAAACATTACCGTGAAACCTAAACAGAACATTATCGTTGACCAAAAACGGAACATTATCGTGAAACCGAACATTATCGTGGACCAGAAACACAACATTATCGTGGACCAGAAATGGAACATTACCGTGAAACAGAAACACAACATTATCGTGGACCAGAGACGGAACATTACCGTGAAACCAAACATTACCGTGGACCAGAGACAGAACATTACCGTGAAACCGAAACAGAACATTATCGTGGACCAGAAACGGAACATTACCGTGAAACAGAAACACAACATTATCGTGGACAAGAGACGGAACATTACCGTGAAACCAAACATTATCGTGGACCAAAGATCGAACATTATCGTGGACCAGAGACAGAACATTACCGTGGACCAGAAATGGAAAATTACCGTGAAACCGAACATTATCGTGGACCAGAGACGGAACATTACCGTGGACCAGAAATGGAACATTACCGTGAAACCGAACATCACCATGGACAAGATACGGAACATTACTGTGGACCAGAGACGGAACATTACCGTGGACCAGAACATTACCGTGGACCAGAACATTACCGTGAAACCGAACATTATCGTGGACCAGAGACCGAACATTACCGTGAAACCGAACATTACCGTGGACCAGAACCGGAACATTACCGTGAAACAGAAAAACAACATTATCGTGGACCAGAACCGGAACATTATCGTGGACCAGACACAGAACATTATCGTGGATCAGAGACAGAACATTATCGTGGACCAGAGACGGAACATTATCGTGGACCAGAGACAGAACATTATCGTGGACCAGAGACGGAACATTATCGTGGACCAGAAACTGAACATTATCGTGAAACCGAACATTATCGTGGACCAGAAACACAACATTATCGTGGACCAGAAACGGAACATTACCGTGAAACAGAAACACAACATCATCGTGGACCAGAGACGGAACATTACCGTGAAACCGAACATTATCGTGGACCAGAGATCAAACTTTATCCTGGACCAGAGACAGAACATTACCGTGGACCAGAAATGGAACAATACCGTGGACCAGAGACAGAACATTACTGTGGACCAGAGACCGAACTTTACCTTGAAACCGAACATTACCGTGGACCAGAGACAGAACATTACCATGGACCAGAGACAGAACATTACCATGAAACAGAACATTATCATGGACCAGAAACGGAACATTACCGTGAAACAGAAACACAACATTATCGTGGACCAGAGACGGAATATTACCGTGGACCAGAGACGGAACATTACCGTGAAACCGAAACAGAACATTATCGTGGACCAGAAACGGAACATTACCGTGAAACCGAAACAGAACATTATCGTGGACCAGAGACGGAACATTACCGTGAAACCGAAACAGAATATTATCGTGGACCAGAAACGGAACATTACCGTGAAACCGAAACAGAACATTATCGTGGACCAGAGACGGAACATTACCGTGAAACCGAACATTATCGTGGACCAGAGATCGAACATTACCGTGGACCAGAGACAGAACATTACCGTGGACCAGAGACAGAAAATTACCGTGGAACAGAGATAGAACATTACCGTGGACCAGAGACAGAACATTACCGTGGACCAGAGACAGAAAATTACCGTGGACCAGAGATAGAACATTACCGTGGACCAGAGACAGAACATTACCGTGGACAAGAGACAGAACATTACCATGGACCAGAGACAGAACATTACCGTGAAACAGAACATTATCATGGACCAGAAACGGAACATTACCGTGAAACAGAAACACAACATTTTCGTGGACCAGAGACGGAACATTCCCGTGGACCAGAGACGGAACATTACCGTGAAAACGAAACAGAACATTATCGTGGACCAGAAATGGAACATTACCGTGAAACCGAAACAGAACATTATCGTGGACCAGAAACGGAACATTACCGTGAAAAAGAAACACAACATTATCGTGGACCAGAAACGGAACATTACCGTGAAACAGAAACAGAACATTACCGTGGACCAGAAACGGAACATTATCGTGGACCAGAGAAAGAACATTACCGTGAAACCGAAACAGAACATTATCGTGGACCAGAAACGGAACATTACCGTGAAACCGAACATTATCGTGGACCAGACACAGAACATTACCGTGGACCAGACACAGAACATTACCGTGGACCAGAGACAGAACATTACCGTGAAACCGAAACAGAACATTATCGTGGACCAGAAACGGAACATTACCGTGAAACAGAAACACAAAATTATCGTGGACCAGAGACGGAACATTACCGTGAAACCGAACATTATCGTGGACCAGAGATCGAACATTACCGTGGACCAGAGACAGAACATTACCGTGGACCAGAGACAGAACATTTCCGTGGACCAGAGACAGAACATTACCGTGAACCAGAGACAGAACATTACCGTGTACCAGAGACAGAATATTACCATGGACCAGAGACAGAACATTACCATGAAACAGAACATTATCATGGACCAGAAACGGAACATTACCGTGAAACAGAAACACAACATTATCGTGTACCAGAGACGGAACATTATCGTGGACCAGAGACAGAACATTACCGTGAAACCTAAACAGATTATTATCGTGGACCAGAAACGGAACATTATCGTGAAACCGAACATTATCGTGGACCAGAGACGGAACATTACCGTGAAAGAGAAACACAACATTACCGTGGACCAGAGACAGAACATTACCATAAAACGGAAACAGAACATTACCTTGAAACCGAAACAGAACATTATCGTGGACCAGAAACGGAACATTACCGTGAAACAGAAACACAAAATTATCGTGGACCAGAAACGGAACATTACCATGAAACAGAAACAGAACATTATCGTGGACCAGAGACGGAACATTATCATGGACCAGAGACAAAACATTACCGTGAAACCTAAACAGAACATTATCGTTGACCAAAAACGGAACATTATCGTGAAACCGAACATTATCGTGGACCAGAAACACAACATTATCGTGGACCAGAAATGGAACATTACCGTGAAACAGAAACACAACATTATCGTGGACCAGAGACGGAACATTACCGTGAAACCAAACATTACCGTGGACCAGAGACAGAACATTACCGTGAAACCGAAACAGAACATTATCGTGGACCAGAAACGGAACATTACCGTGAAACAGAAACACAACATTATCGTGGACAAGAGACGGAACATTACCGTGAAACCAAACATTATCGTGGACCAAAGATCGAACATTATCGTGGACCAGAGACAGAACATTACCGTGGACCAGAAATGGAAAATTACCGTGAAACCGAACATTATCGTGGACCAGAGACGGAACATTACCGTGGACCAGAAATGGAACATTACCGTGAAACCGAACATCACCATGGACAAGATACGGAACATTACTGTGGACCAGAGACGGAACATTACCGTGGACCAGAACATTACCGTGGACCAGAACATTACCGTGAAACCGAACATTATCGTGGACCAGAGACCGAACATTACCGTGAAACCGAACATTACCGTGGACCAGAACCGGAACATTACCGTGAAACAGAAAAACAACATTATCGTGGACCAGAACCGGAACATTATCGTGGACCAGACACAGAACATTATCGTGGATCAGAGACAGAACATTATCGTGGACCAGAGACGGAACATTATCGTGGACCAGAGACAGAACATTATCGTGGACCAGAGACGGAACATTATCGTGGACCAGAAACTGAACATTATCGTGAAACCGAACATTATCGTGGACCAGAAACACAACATTATCGTGGACCAGAAACGGAACATTACCGTGAAACAGAAACACAACATCATCGTGGACCAGAGACGGAACATTACCGTGAAACCGAACATTATCGTGGACCAGAGATCGAACTTTATCCTGGACCAGAGACAGAACATTACCGTGGACCAGAAATGGAACAATACCGTGGACCAGAGACAGAACATTACTGTGGACCAGAGACTGAACTTTACCTTGAAACCGAACATTACCGTGGACCAGAGACAGAACATTACCATGGACCAGAGACAGAACATTACCATGAAACAGAACATTATCATGGACCAGAAACGGAACATTACCGTGAAACAGAAACACAACATTATCGTGGACCAGAGACGGAATATTACCGTGGACCAGAGACGGAACATTACCGTGAAACCGAAACAGAACATTATCGTGGACCAGAAACGGAACATTACCGTGAAACCGAAACAGAACATTATCGTGGACCAGAGACGGAACATTACCGTGAAACCGAAACAGAATATTATCGTGGACCAGAAACGGAACATTACCGTGAAACCGAAACAGAACATTATCGTGGACCAGAGACGGAACATTACCGTGAAACCGAACATTATCGTGGACCAGAGATCGAACATTACCGTGGACCAGAGACAGAACATTACCGTGGACCAGAGACAGAAAATTACCGTGGAACAGAGATAGAACATTACCGTGGACCAGAGACAGAACATTACCGTGGACCAGAGACAGAAAATTACCGTGGACCAGAGATAGAACATTACCGTGGACCAGAGACAGAACATTACCGTGGACAAAGACAGAACATTACCATGGACCAGAGACAGAACATTACCGTGAAACAGAACATTATCATGGACCAGAAACGGAACATTACCGTGAAACAGAAACACAACATTTTCGTGGACCAGAGACGGAACATTCCCGTGGACCAGAGACGGAACATTACCGTGAAAACGAAACAGAACATTATCGTGGACCAGAAATGGAACATTACCGTGAAACCGAAACAGAACATTATCGTGGACCAGAAACGGAACATTACCGTGAAAAAGAAACACAACATTATCGTGGACCAGAAACGGAACATTACCGTGAAACAGAAACAGAACATTACCGTGGACCAGAAACGGAACATTATCGTGGACCAGAGAAAGAACATTACCGTGAAACCGAAACAGAACATTATCGTGGACCAGAAACGGAACATTACCGTGAAACCGAACATTATCGTGGACCAGACACAGAACATTACCGTGGACCAGACACAGAACATTACCGTGGACCAGAGACAGAACATTACCGTGAAACCGAAACAGAACATTATCGTGGACCAGAAACGGAACATTACCGTGAAACAGAAACACAAAATTATCGTGGACCAGAGACGGAACATTACCGTGAAACCGAACATTATCGTGGACCAGAGATCGAACATTACCGTGGACCAGAGACAGAACATTACCGTGGACCAGAGACAGAACATTTCCGTGGACCAGAGACAGAACATTACCGTGAACCAGAGACAGAACATTACCGTGTACCAGAGACAGAATATTACCATGGACCAGAGACAGAACATTACCATGAAACAGAACATTATCATGGACCAGAAACGGAACATTACCGTGAAACAGAAACACAACATTATCGTGTACCAGAGACGGAACATTATCGTGGACCAGAGACAGAACATTACCGTGAAACCTAAACAGATTATTATCGTGGACCAGAAACGGAACATTATCGTGAAACCGAACATTATCGTGGACCAGAGACGGAACATTACCGTGAAAGAGAAACACAACATTACCGTGGACCAGAGACAGAACATTACCATAAAACGGAAACAGAACATTACCGTGAAACCGAAACAGAACATTATCGTGGACCAGAAACGGAACATTACCGTGAAACAGAAACACAAAATTATCGTGGACCAGAAACGGAACATTACCATGAAACAGAAACAGAACATTATCGTGGACCAAAGACGGAACATTATCTTGGACCAGAGACGGAACATTACCGTGAAACCGAACATTATCGTGGACCAGACACAGAACATTACCGTGAAACACAAAATTATCGTGGACCAGAAACGGAACATTACCGTGATACAGAAACAGAACGTTATCGTGGACCAGAGACGGAACATTACCGTGAAACCGAACATTATTGTGGACCAGAGATCGAACATTATCGTGGACCAGAGACAGAACATTACCGTGGACCAGAGACAGAACATTACCGTTGACCAGAGACAGAACATTACCGTGGACCAGAGACCGAACTTTACCTTGAAACCGAACATTACCGTGGACCAGAAACAGAATATTACCATGGACCCGAGACAGAACATTACCGTGAAACACAACATTATCGTGAACCAGAAACGGAACATTACCGTGAAACCGAACATTATCGTGGACCAGACACGGAACATTACCGTGAAACCGAACATTATCGTGGACCAGAGATCGAACATTACCGTGGACCAGAGACAGAACATTACCGTGGACCAGAGACAGAACATTACCGTGGACCAGAGACAGAACATTACCGTGGACCAGAGACCGAACTTTACCTTGAAACCGAACATTACCGTGGACAAGAGACGGAACATTACCATGGACCAGAGACAGAACATTACCGTGAAAAAGAACATTATCATGGACCAGAAACTGAACATTACCGTGAAACAGAAACAGAACATTATCGTGGACAAGAAACGGAACATTACCGTGAAACCGAAAAAGAAGATTATCGTGGACCAGAAACGGAACATTACCGTGAAAAAGAAACACAACATTACCGTGGACCAGAGACAGAACATTACCGTGAAACCGAAACAGAACATTATCGTGGACCAGAAACGGAACATTATCGTGGACCAGAGACGGAACTTTATCAAGGACCAGAGACAGAACATTACCGTGAAACCTAAACAGAACATTATTGTTGACCAGAAACGGAACATTATCGTGAAACACAACATTATCGTGGACCAGAAATGGAACATTACCGTGATACAAAAACACAACATTATTGTGGACCAGAGACGGAACATTACCGTGAAACCGAACATTACCGTGGACCAGAGACAGAACATTACCGTGGACCAGAGACAGAACATTACCGTGAAACCGAAACAGAACATTATCGTGGACCAGAAACGGAACATTACCGTGAAACAGAAACACAACATTATCGTGGACCAGAGACGGAACATTACCGTGAAACCAAACTTTATCGTGGACCAGAGATCGAACATTATCGTGGACCAGAGACAGAACATTACCGTGGACCAGAAATGGAACATTACCGTGAAACCGAACATTATCGTGGACCAGAGACGGAACATTACCGTGAAACCGAACATTATCGTCGACCAGAAATCAAACATTATCGTGGACCAGAGACAGAACATTACCGTGGACCAGAAATGGAACATTACCGTGAAACCGAACATTACCATGGACCAGATATGGAACATTACTGTGGACCAGAGACGGAACATTACCGTGGACCAAAACATTACCGTGGACCAGAGACAGAACATTACCGTGAAACAGAACATTATCATGGACCAGAAACGGAACATTACCGTGAAACAGAAACACAACATTTTCGTGGACCAGAGACGGAACATTCCCGTGGACCAGAGACGGAACATTACCGTGAAAACGAAACAGAACATTATCGTGGACCAGAAATGGAACATTACCGTGAAACCGAAACAGAACATTATCGTGGACCAGAAACGGAACATTACCGTGAAAAAGAAACACAACATTATCGTGGACCAGAAACGGAACATTACCGTGAAACAGAAACAGAACATTACCGTGGACCAGAAACGGAACATTATCGTGGACCAGAGAAAGAACATTACCGTGAAACCGAAACAGAACATTATCGTGGACCAGAAACGGAACATTACCGTGAAACCGAACATTATCGTGGACCAGACACAGAACATTATCGTGGACCAGAAACGGAACATTACCGTGAAACAGAAACACAACATTATCGTGGACCAGAGACGGAATATTACCGTGGACCAGAGACGGAACATTACCGTGAAACCGAAACAGAACATTATCGTGGACCAGAAACGGAACATTACCGTGAAACCGAAACAGAACATTATCGTGGACCAGAGACGGAACATTACCGTGAAACCGAAACAGAATATTATCGTGGACCAGAAACGGAACATTACCGTGAAACCGAAACAGAACATTATCGTGGACCAGAGACGGAACATTACCGTGAAACCGAACATTATCGTGGACCAGAGATCGAACATTACCGTGGACCAGAGACAGAACATTACCGTGGACCAGAGACAGAAAATTACCGTGGAACAGAGATAGAACATTACCGTGGACCAGAGACAGAACATTATCGTGGACCAGAAACGGAACATTACCGTGAAACAGAAACACAACATTATCGTGGACCAGAGACGGAATATTACCGTGGACCAGAGACGGAACATTACCGTGAAACCGAAACAGAACATTATCGTGGACCAGAAACGGAACATTACCGTGAAACCGAAACAGAACATTATCGTGGACCAGAGACGGAACATTACCGTGAAACCGAAACAGAATATTATCGTGGACCAGAAACGGAACATTTCCGTGAAACCGAAACAGAACATTATCGTGGACCAGAGACGGAACATTACCGTGAAACCGAACATTATCGTGGACCAGAGATCGAACATTACCGTGGACCAGAGACAGAACATTACCGTGGACCAGAGACAGAAAATTACCGTGGAACAGAGATAGAACATTACCGTGGACCAGAGACAGAACATTACCGTGGACCAGAGACAGAAAATTACCGTGGACCAGAGATAGAACATTACCGTGGACCAGAGACAGAACATTACCGTGGACAAGAGACAGAACATTACCATGGACCAGAGACAGAACATTACCGTGAAACAGAACATTATCATGGACCAGAAACGGAACATTACCGTGAAACAGAAACACAACATTTTCGTGGACCAGAGACGGAACATTCCCGTGGACCAGAGACGGAACATTACCGTGAAAACGAAACAGAACATTATCGTGGACCAGAAATGGAACATTACCGTGAAACCGAAACAGAACATTATCGTGGACCAGAAACGGAACATTACCGTGAAAAAGAAACACAACATTATCGTGGACCAGAAACGGAACATTACCGTGAAACAGAAACAGAACATTACCGTGGACCAGAAACGGAACATTATCGTGGACCAGAGAAAGAACATTACCGTGAAACCGAAACAGAACATTATCGTGGACCAGAAACGGAACATTACCGTGAAACCGAACATTATCGTGGACCAGACACAGAACATTACCGTGGACCAGACACAAAACATTACCGTGGACCAGAGACAGAACATTACCGTGAAACCGAAACAGAACATTATCGTGGACCAGAAACGGAACATTACCGTGAAACAGAAACACAAAATTATCGTGGACCAGAGACGGAACATTACCGTGAAACCGAACATTATCGTGGACCAGAGATCGAACATTACCGTGGACCAGAGACAGAACATTACCGTGGACCAGAGACAGAACATTTCCGTGGACCAGAGACAGAACATTACCGTGAACCAGAGACAGAACATTACCGTGTACCAGAGACAGAATATTACCATGGACCAGAGACAGAACATTACCATGAAACAGAACATTATCATGGACCAGAAACGGAACATTACCGTGAAACAGAAACACAACATTATCGTGTACCAGAGACGGAACATTATCGTGGACCAGAGACAGAACATTACCGTGAAACCTAAACAGATTATTATCGTGGACCAGAAACGGAACATTATCGTGAAACCGAACATTATCGTGGACCAGAGACGGAACATTACCGTGAAAGAGAAACACAACATTACCGTGGACCAGAGACAGAACATTACCATAAAACGGAAACAGAACATTACCGTGAAACCGAAACAGAACATTATCGTGGACCAGAAACGGAACATTACCGTGAAACAGAAACACAAAATTATCGTGGACCAGAAACGGAACATTACCATGAAACAGAAACAGAACATTATCGTGGACCAGAGACGGAACATTATCATGGACCAGAGACAAAACATTACCGTGAAACCTAAACAGAACATTATCGTTGACCAAAAACGGAACATTATCGTGAAACCGAACATTATCGTGGACCAGAAACACAACATTATCGTGGACCAGAAATGGAACATTACCGTGAAACAGAAACACAACATTATCGTGGACCAGAGACGGAACATTACCGTGAAACCAAACATTACCGTGGACCAGAGACAGAACATTACCGTGAAACCGAAACAGAACATTATCGTGGACCAGAAACGGAACATTACCGTGAAACAGAAACACAACATTATCGTGGACAAGAGACGGAACATTACCGTGAAACCAAACATTATCATGGACCAAAGATCGAACATTATCGTGGACCAGAGACAGAACATTACCGTGGACCAGAAATGGAAAATTACCGTGAAACCGAACATTATCGTGGACCAGAGACGGAACATTACCGTGGACCAGAAATGGAACATTACCGTGAAACCGAACATCACCATGGACAAGATACGGAACATTACTGTGGACCAGAGACGGAACATTACCGTGGACCAGAACATTACCGTGGACCAGAACATTACCGTGAAACCGAACATTATCGTGGACCAGAGACCGAACATTACCGTGAAACCGAACATTACCGTGGACCAGAACCGGAACATTACCGTGAAACAGAAAAACAACATTATCGTGGACCAGAACCGGAACATTATCGTGGACCAGACACAGAACATTATCGTGGATCAGAGACAGAACATTATCGTGGACCAGAGACGGAACATTATCGTGGACCAGAGACAGAACATTATCGTGGACCAGAGACGGAACATTATCGTGGACCAGAAACTGAACATTATCGTGAAACCGAACATTATCGTGGACCAGAAACACAACATTATCGTGGACCAGAAACGGAACATTACCGTGAAACAGAAACACAACATCATCGTGGACCAGAGACGGAACATTACCGTGAAACCGAACATTATCGTGGACCAGAGATCGAACTTTATCCTGGACCAGAGACAGAACATTACCGTGGACCAGAAATGGAACAATACCGTGGACCAGAGACAGAACATTACTGTGGACCAGAGACCGAACTTTACCTTGAAACCGAACATTACCGTGGACCAGAGACAGAACATTACCATGGACCAGAGACAGAACATTACCATGAAACAGAACATTATCATGGACCAGAAACGGAACATTACCGTGAAACAGAAACACAACATTATCGTGGACCAGAGACGGAATATTACCGTGGACCAGAGACGGAACATTACCGTGAAACCGAAACAGAACATTATCGTGGACCAGAAACGGAACATTACCGTGAAACCGAAACAGAACATTATCGTGGACCAGAGACGGAACATTACCGTGAAACCGAAACAGAATATTATCGTGGACCAGAAACGGAACATTACCGTGAAACCGAAACAGAACATTATCGTGGACCAGAGACGGAACATTACCGTGAAACCGAACATTATCGTGGACCAGAGATCGAACATTACCGTGGACCAGAGACAGAACATTACCGTGGACCAGAGACAGAAAATTACCGTGGAACAGAGATAGAACATTACCGTGGACCAGAGACAGAACATTACCGTGGACCAGAGACAGAAAATTACCGTGGACCAGAGATAGAACATTACCGTGGACCAGAGACAGAACATTACCGTGGACAAGAGACAGAACATTACCATGGACCAGAGACAGAACATTACCGTGAAACAGAACATTATCATGGACCAGAAACGGAACATTACCGTGAAACAGAAACACAACATTTTCGTGGACCAGAGACGGAACATTCCCGTGGACCAGAGACGGAACATTACCGTGAAAACGAAACAGAACATTATCGTGGACCAGAAATGGAACATTACCGTGAAACCGAAACAGAACATTATCGTGGACCAGAAACGGAACATTACCGTGAAAAAGAAACACAACATTATCGTGGACCAGAAACGGAACATTACCGTGAAACAGAAACAGAACATTACCGTGGACCAGAAACGGAACATTATCGTGGACCAGAGAAAGAACATTACCGTGAAACCGAAACAGAACATTATCGTGGACCAGAAACGGAACATTACCGTGAAACCGAACATTATCGTGGACCAGACACAGAACATTACCGTGGACCAGACACAGAACATTACCGTGGACCAGAGACAGAACATTACCGTGAAACCGAAACAGAACATTATCGTGGACCAGAAACGGAACATTACCGTGAAACAGAAACACAAAATTATCGTGGACCAGAGACGGAACATTACCGTGAAACCGAACATTATCGTGGACCAGAGATCGAACATTACCGTGGACCAGAGACAGAACATTACCGTGGACCAGAGACAGAACATTTCCGTGGACCAGAGACAGAACATTACCGTGAACCAGAGACAGAACATTACCGTGTACCAGAGACAGAATATTACCATGGACCAGAGACAGAACATTACCATGAAACAGAACATTATCATGGACCAGAAACGGAACATTACCGTGAAACAGAAACACAACATTATCGTGTACCAGAGACGGAACATTATCGTGGACCAGAGACAGAACATTACCGTGAAACCTAAACAGATTATTATCGTGGACCAGAAACGGAACATTATCGTGAAACCGAACATTATCGTGGACCAGAGACGGAACATTACCGTGAAAGAGAAACACAACATTACCGTGGACCAGAGACAGAACATTACCATAAAACCGAACATTATCGTGGACCAGAGATCGAACATTACCGTGGACCAGAGACAGAACATTACCGTGGACCAGAGACAGAAAATTACCGTGGAACAGAGATAGAACATTACCGTGGACCAGAGACAGAACATTATCGTGGACCAGAAACGGAACATTACCGTGAAACAGAAACACAACATTATCGTGGACCAGAGACGGAATATTACCGTGGACCAGAGACGGAACATTACCGTGAAACCGAAACAGAACATTATCGTGGACCAGAAACGGAACATTACCGTGAAACCGAAACAGAACATTATCGTGGACCAGAGACGGAACATTACCGTGAAACCGAAACAGAATATTATCGTGGACCAGAAACGGAACATTTCCGTGAAACCGAAACAGAACATTATCGTGGACCAGAGACGGAACATTACCGTGAAACCGAACATTATCGTGGACCAGAGATCGAACATTACCGTGGACCAGAGACAGAACATTACCGTGGACCAGAGACAGAAAATTACCGTGGAACAGAGATAGAACATTACCGTGGACCAGAGACAGAACATTACCGTGGACCAGAGACAGAAAATTACCGTGGACCAGAGATAGAACATTACCGTGGACCAGAGACAGAACATTACCGTGGACAAGAGACAGAACATTACCATGGACCAGAGACAGAACATTACCGTGAAACAGAACATTATCATGGACCAGAAACGGAACATTACCGTGAAACAGAAACACAACATTTTCGTGGACCAGAGACGGAACATTCCCGTGGACCAGAGACGGAACATTACCGTGAAAACGAAACAGAACATTATCGTGGACCAGAAATGGAACATTACCGTGAAACCGAAACAGAACATTATCGTGGACCAGAAACGGAACATTACCGTGAAAAAGAAACACAACATTATCGTGGACCAGAAACGGAACATTACCGTGAAACAGAAACAGAACATTACCGTGGACCAGAAACGGAACATTATCGTGGACCAGAGAAAGAACATTACCGTGAAACCGAAACAGAACATTATCGTGGACCAGAAACGGAACATTACCGTGAAACCGAACATTATCGTGGACCAGACACAGAACATTACCGTGGACCAGACACAGAACATTACCGTGGACCAGAGACAGAACATTACCGTGAAACCGAAACAGAACATTATCGTGGACCAGAAACGGAACATTACCGTGAAACAGAAACACAAAATTATCGTGGACCAGAGACGGAACATTACCGTGAAACCGAACATTATCGTGGACCAGAGATCGAACATTACCGTGGACCAGAGACAGAACATTACCGTGGACCAGAGACAGAACATTTCCGTGGACCAGAGACAGAACATTACCGTGAACCAGAGACAGAACATTACCGTGTACCAGAGACAGAATATTACCATGGACCAGAGACAGAACATTACCATGAAACAGAACATTATCATGGACCAGAAACGGAACATTACCGTGAAACAGAAACACAACATTATCGTGTACCAGAAACGGAACATTATCGTGAAACCGAACATTATCGTGGACCAGAGACGGAACATTACCGTGAAAGAGAAACACAACATTACCGTGGACCAGAGACAGAACATTACCATAAAACGGAAACAGAACATTACCGTGAAACCGAAACAGAACATTATCGTGGACCAGAAACGGAACATTACCGTGAAACAGAAACACAAAATTATCGTGGACCAGAAACGGAACATTACCATGAAACAGAAACAGAACATTATCGTGGACCAGAGACGGAACATTATCATGGACCAGAGACAAAACATTACCGTGAAACCTAAACAGAACATTATCGTTGACCAAAAACGGAACATTATCGTGAAACCGAACATTATCGTGGACCAGAAACACAACATTATCGTGGACCAGAAATGGAACATTACCGTGAAACAGAAACACAACATTATCGTGGACCAGAGACGGAACATTACCGTGAAACCAAACATTACCGTGGACCAGAGACAGAACATTACCGTGAAACCGAAACAGAACATTATCGTGGACCAGAAACGGAACATTACCGTGAAACAGAAACACAACATTATCGTGGACAAGAGACGGAACATTACCGTGAAACCAAACATTATCATGGACCAAAGATCGAACATTATCGTGGACCAGAGACAGAACATTACCGTGGACCAGAAATGGAAAATTACCGTGAAACCGAACATTATCGTGGACCAGAGACGGAACATTACCGTGGACCAGAAATGGAACATTACCGTGAAACCGAACATCACCATGGACAAGATACGGAACATTACTGTGGACCAGAGACGGAACATTACCGTGGACCAGAACATTACCGTGGACCAGAACATTACCGTGAAACCGAACATTATCGTGGACCAGAGACCGAACATTACCGTGAAACCGAACATTACCGTGGACCAGAACCGGAACATTACCGTGAAACAGAAAAACAACATTATCGTGGACCAGAACCGGAACATTATCGTGGACCAGACACAGAACATTATCGTGGATCAGAGACAGAACATTATCGTGGACCAGAGACGGAACATTATCGTGGACCAGAGACAGAACATTATCGTGGACCAGAGACGGAACATTATCGTGGACCAGAAACTGAACATTATCGTGAAACCGAACATTATCGTGGACCAGAAACACAACATTATCGTGGACCAGAAACGGAACATTACCGTGAAACAGAAACACAACATCATCGTGGACCAGAGACGGAACATTACCGTGAAACCGAACATTATCGTGGACCAGAGATCGAACTTTATCCTGGACCAGAGACAGAACATTACCGTGGACCAGAAATGGAACAATACCGTGGACCAGAGACAGAACATTACTGTGGACCAGAGACCGAACTTTACCTTGAAACCGAACATTACCGTGGACCAGAGACAGAACATTACCATGGACCAGAGACAGAACATTACCATGAAACAGAACATTATCATGGACCAGAAACGGAACATTACCGTGAAACAGAAACACAACATTATCGTGGACCAGAGACGGAATATTACCGTGGACCAGAGACGGAACATTACCGTGAAACCGAAACAGAACATTATCGTGGACCAGAAACGGAACATTACCGTGAAACCGAAACAGAACATTATCGTGGACCAGAGACGGAACATTACCGTGAAACCGAAACAGAATATTATCGTGGACCAGAAACGGAACATTACCGTGAAACCGAAACAGAACATTATCGTGGACCAGAGACGGAACATTACCGTGAAACCGAACATTATCGTGGACCAGAGATCGAACATTACCGTGGACCAGAGACAGAACATTACCGTGGACCAGAGACAGAAAATTACCGTGGAACAGAGATAGAACATTACCGTGGACCAGAGACAGAACATTACCGTGGACCAGAGACAGAAAATTACCGTGGACCAGAGATAGAACATTACCGTGGACCAGAGACAGAACATTACCGTGGACAAGAGACAGAACATTACCATGGACCAGAGACAGAACATTACCGTGAAACAGAACATTATCATGGACCAGAAACGGAACATTACCGTGAAACAGAAACACAACATTTTCGTGGACCAGAGACGGAACATTCCCGTGGACCAGAGACGGAACATTACCGTGAAAACGAAACAGAACATTATCGTGGACCAGAAATGGAACATTACCGTGAAACCGAAACAGAACATTATCGTGGACCAGAAACGGAACATTACCGTGAAAAAGAAACACAACATTATCGTGGACCAGAAACGGAACATTACCGTGAAACAGAAACAGAACATTACCGTGGACCAGAAACGGAACATTATCGTGGACCAGAGAAAGAACATTACCGTGAAACCGAAACAGAACATTATCGTGGACCAGAAACGGAACATTACCGTGAAACCGAACATTATCGTGGACCAGACACAGAACATTACCGTGGACCAGACACAGAACATTACCGTGGACCAGAGACAGAACATTACCGTGAAACCGAAACAGAACATTATCGTGGACCAGAAACGGAACATTACCGTGAAACAGAAACACAAAATTATCGTGGACCAGAGACGGAACATTACCGTGAAACCGAACATTATCGTGGACCAGAGATCGAACATTACCGTGGACCAGAGACAGAACATTACCGTGGACCAGAGACAGAACATTTCCGTGGACCAGAGACAGAACATTACCGTGAACCAGAGACAGAACATTACCGTGTACCAGAGACAGAATATTACCATGGACCAGAGACAGAACATTACCATGAAACAGAACATTATCATGGACCAGAAACGGAACATTACCGTGAAACAGAAACACAACATTATCGTGTACCAGAGACGGAACATTATCGTGGACCAGAGAAAGAACATTACCGTGAAACCTAAACAGATTATTATCGTGGACCAGAAACGGAACATTATCGTGAAACCGAACATTATCGTGGACCAGAGACGGAACATTACCGTGAAAGAGAAACACAACATTACCGTGGACCAGAGACAGAACATTACCATAAAACGGAAACAGAACATTACCGTGAAACCGAAACAGAACATTATCGTGGACCAGAAACGGAACATTACCGTGAAACAGAAACACAAAATTATCGTGGACCAGAAACGGAACATTACCATGAAACAGAAACAGAACATTATCGTGGACCAAAGACGGAACATTATCTTGGACCAGAGACGGAACATTACCGTGAAACCGAACATTATCGTGGACCAGACACAGAACATTACCGTGAAACACAAAATTATCGTGGACCAGAAACGGAACATTACCGTGATACAGAAACAGAACGTTATCGTGGACCAGAGACGGAACATTACCGTGAAACCGAACATTATTGTGGACCAGAGATCGAACATTATCGTGGACCAGAGACAGAACATTACCGTGGACCAGAGACAGAACATTACCGTTGACCAGAGACAGAACATTACCGTGGACCAGAGACCGAACTTTACCTTGAAACCGAACATTACCGTGGACCAGAAACAGAATATTACCATGGACCCGAGACAGAACATTACCGTGAAACAGAACATTATCGTGAACCAGAAACGGAACATTACCGTGAAACCGAACATTATCGTGGACCAGACACGGAACATTACCGTGAAACCGAACATTATCGTGGACCAGAGATCGAACATTACCGTGGACCAGAGACAGAACATTACCGTGGACCAGAGACAGAACATTACCGTGGACCAGAGACAGAACATTACCGTGGACCAGAGACCGAACTTTACCTTGAAACCGAACATTACCGTGGACCAGAGACAGAACATTACCATGGACCAGAGACAGAACATTACCGTGAAAAAGAACATTATCATGGACCAGAAACTGAACATTACCGTGAAACAGAAACAGAACATTATCGTGGACAAGAAACGGAACATTACCGTGAAACCGAAAAAGAAGATTATCGTGGACCAGAAACGGAACATTACCGTGAAAAAGAAACACAACATTACCGTGGACCAGAGACAGAACATTACCGTGAAACCGAAACAGAACATTATCGTGGACCAGAAACGGAACATTATCGTGGACCAGAGACGGAACTTTATCAAGGACCAGAGACAGAACATTACCGTTGACCAGAGACAGAACATTACCGTGGACCAGAGACCGAACTTTACCTTGAAACCGAACATTACCGTGGACCAGAAACAGAATATTACCATGGACCCGAGACAGAACATTACCGTGAAACAGAACATTATCGTGAACCAGAAACGGAACATTACCGTGAAACCGAACATTATTGTGGACCAGACACGGAACATTACCGTGAAACCGAACATTATCGTGGACCAGAGATCGAACATTACCGTGGACCAGAGACAGAACATTACCGTGGACCAGAGACAGAACATTACCGTGGACCAGAGACAGAACATTACCGTGGACCAGAGACCGAACTTTACCTTGAAACCGAACATTACCGTGGACCAGAGACAGAACATTACCATGGACCAGAGACAGAACATTACCGTGAAAAAGAACATTATCATGGACCAGAAACTGAACATTACCGTGAAACAGAAACAGAACATTATCGTGGACAAGAAACGGAACATTACCGTGAAACCGAAAAAGAAGATTATCGTGGACCAGAAACGGAACATTACCGTGAAAAAGAAACACAACATTATCGTGGACCAGAAACGGAACATTATCGTGGACCAGAGACGGAACTTTATCAAGGACCAGAGACAGAACATTACCGTGAAACCTAAACAGAACATTATTGTTGACCAGAAACGGAACATTATCGTGAAACCGAACATTATCGTGGACCAGAAACACAACATTATCGTGGACCAGAAATGGAACATTACCGTGATACAGAAACACAACATTATTGTGGACCAGAGACGGAACATTACCGTGAAACCGAACATTACCGTGGACCAGAGACAGAACATTACCGTGGACCAGAGACAGAACATTACCGTGAAACCGAAACAGAACATTATCGTGGACCAGAAACGGAACATTACCGTGAAACAGAAACACAACATTATCGTGGACCAGAGACGGAACATTACCGTGAAACCAAACTTTATCGTGGACCAGAGATCGAACATTATCGTGGACCAGAGACAGAACATTACCGTGGACCAGAAATGGAACATTACCGTGAAACCGAACATTATCGTGGACCAGAGACGGAACATTACCGTGAAACCGAACATTATCGTCGACCAGAAATCAAACATTATCGTGGACCAGAGACAGAACATTACCGTGGACCAGAAATGGAACATTACCGTGAAACCGAACATTACCATGGACCAGATATGGAACATTACTGTGGACCAGAGACGGAACATTACCGTGGACCAAAACATTACCGTGGACCAGAGACAGAACATTACCGTGAAACAGAACATTATCATGGACCAGAAACGGAACATTACCGTGAAACAGAAACACAACATTTTCGTGGACCAGAGACGGAACATTCCCGTGGACCAGAGACGGAACATTACCGTGAAAACGAAACAGAACATTATCGTGGACCAGAAATGGAACATTACCGTGAAACCGAAACAGAACATTATCGTGGACCAGAAACGGAACATTACCGTGAAAAAGAAACACAACATTATCGTGGACCAGAAACGGAACATTACCGTGAAACAGAAACAGAACATTACCGTGGACCAGAAACGGAACATTATCGTGGACCAGAGAAAGAACATTACCGTGAAACCGAAACAGAACATTATCGTGGACCAGAAACGGAACATTACCGTGAAACCGAACATTATCGTGGACCAGACACTGAACATTACCGTGGACCAGACACAGAACATTACCGTGGACCAGAGACAGAACATTACCGTGAAACCGAAACAGAACATTATCGTGGACCAGAAACGGAACATTACCGTGAAACAGAAACACAAAATTATCGTGGACCAGAGACGGAACATTACCGTGAAACCGAACATTATCGTGGACCAGAGATCGAACATTACCGTGGACCAGAGACAGAACATTACCGTGGACCAGAGACAGAACATTTCCGTGGACCAGAGACAGAACATTACCGTGAACCAGAGACAGAACATTACCGTGTACCAGAGACAGAATATTACCATGGACCAGAGACAGAACATTACCATGAAACAGAACATTATCATGGACCAGAAACGGAACATTACCGTGAAACAGAAACACAACATTATCGTGTACCAGAGACGGAACATTATCGTGGACCAGAGACAGAACATTACCGTGAAACCTAAACAGATTATTATCGTGGACCAGAAACGGAACATTATCGTGAAACCGAACATTATCGTGGACCAGAGACGGAACATTACCGTGAAAGAGAAACACAACATTACCGTGGACCAGAGACAGAACATTACCATAAAACGGAAACAGAACATTACCGTGAAACCGAAACAGAACATTATCGTGGACCAGAAACGGAACATTACCGTGAAACAGAAACACAAAATTATCGTGGACCAGAAACGGAACATTACCATGAAACAGAAACAGAACATTATCGTGGACCAGAGACGGAACATTATCATGGACCAGAGACAAAACATTACCGTGAAACCTAAACAGAACATTATCGTTGACCAAAAACGGAACATTATCGTGAAACCGAACATTATCGTGGACCAGAAACACAACATTATCGTGGACCAGAAATGGAACATTACCGTGAAACAGAAACACAACATTATCGTGGACCAGAGACGGAACATTACCGTGAAACCAAACATTACCGTGGACCAGAGACAGAACATTACCGTGAAACCGAAACAGAACATTATCGTGGACCAGAAACGGAACATTACCGTGAAACAGAAACACAACATTATCGTGGACAAGAGACGGAACATTACCGTGAAACCAAACATTATCGTGGACCAAAGATCGAACATTATCGTGGACCAGAGACAGAACATTACCGTGGACCAGAAATGGAAAATTACCGTGAAACCGAACATTATCGTGGACCAGAGACGGAACATTACCGTGGACCAGAAATGGAACATTACCGTGAAACCGAACATCACCATGGACAAGATACGGAACATTACCGTGGACCAGAACATTACCGTGGACCAGAACATTACCGTGAAACCGAACATTATCGTGGACCAGAGACCGAACATTACCGTGAAACCGAACATTACCGTGGACCAGAACCGGAACATTACCGTGAAACAGAAAAACAACATTATCGTGGACCAGAACCGGAACATTATCGTGGACCAGACACAGAACATTATCGTGGATCAGAGACAGAACATTATCGTGGACCAGAGACGGAACATTATCGTGGACCAGAGACAGAACATTATCGTGGACCAGAGACGGAACATTATCGTGGACCAGAAACTGAACATTATCGTGAAACCGAACATTATCGTGGACCAGAAACACAACATTATCGTGGACCAGAAACGGAACATTACCGTGAAACAGAAACACAACATCATCGTGGACCAGAGACGGAACATTACCGTGAAACCGAACATTATCGTGGACCAGAGATCGAACTTTATCCTGGACCAGAGACAGAACATTACCGTGGACCAGAAATGGAACAATACCGTGGACCAGAGAAAGAACATTACTGTGGACCAGAGACCGAACTTTACCTTGAAACCGAACATTACCGTGGACCAGAGACAGAACATTACCATGGACCAGAGACAGAACATTACCATGAAACAGAACATTATCATGGACCAGAAACGGAACATTACCGTGAAACAGAAACACAACATTATCGTGGACCAGAGACGGAATATTACCGTGGACCAGAGACGGAACATTACCGTGAAACCGAAACAGAACATTATCGTGGACCAGAAACGGAACATTACCGTGAAACCGAAACAGAACATTATCGTGGACCAGAGACGGAACATTACCGTGAAACCGAAACAGAATATTATCGTGGACCAGAAACGGAACATTACCGTGAAACCGAAACAGAACATTATCGTGGACCAGAGACGGAACATTACCGTGAAACCGAACATTATCGTGGACCAGAGATCGAACATTACCGTGGACCAGAGACAGAACATTACCGTGGACCAGAGACAGAACATTTCCGTGGACCAGAGACAGAACATTACCGTGAACCAGAGACAGAACATTACCGTGTACCAGAGACAGAATATTACCATGGACCAGAGACAGAACATTACCATGAAACAGAACATTATCATGGACCAGAAACGGAACATTACCGTGAAACAGAAACACAACATTATCGTGTACCAGAGACGGAACATTATCGTGGACCAGAGACAGAACATTACCGTGAAACCTAAACAGATTATTATCGTGGACCAGAAACGGAACATTACCGGGAAACAGAAACAGAACGTTATCGTGGACCAGAGACGGAACATTACCGTGAAACCGAACATTATCGTGGACCAGAGATCGAACATTACCATGGACCAGAGACAGAACATTACCGTGGACCAGAGACTGAACATTACCTTGAAACCGAACATTACCGTGGACCAGAGACAGAACATTACCATGGACCAGAGACAGAACATTACCGTGAAACAGAACATTATCATGGACCAGAAACGGAACATTACCGTGAAACAGAAACAGAACATTATCGTGGACCAGAAACGGAACATTACCGTGAAACAGAAACACAACATTACCTTGGACCAGAGACAGAACATTACCGTGAAACAGAACATTATCGTGGACCAGAGATGGAACATTACCGTGGACCAGAGACAGAACATTACCGTGGACCAGAGACAGAACATTACTGTGGACCAGAGACCGAACTTTACCTTGAAACCGAACGTTACCGTGGACCAGAGACAGAACATTACCATGGACCAGAGACAGAACATTACCATGAAACAGAACATTATCATGGACCAGAAACGGAACATTACCGTGTAACAGAAACACAACATTACCGTGGACCAGAGACAGAACATTACCGTGAAACAGAACATTATCATGGACCAGAAACGGAACATTACCGTGAAACAGAAACAGAACATTATCGTGGACCAGAAACGGAACATTACCGTGAAACCGAAACAGAAGATTATCGTGGACCAGAAACGGAACATTACCGTGAAACAGAAACACAACATTACCTTGGACCAGAAACGGAACATTACCGTGAAACCGAAACAGAACATTATCGTGGACCAGAGACGGAACATTACCGTGAAACCAAACATTATCGTGGACCAGACACAGAACATTACCGTGGACCAGAGACAGAACATTACCATGAAACCGAAACAGAACATTATCGTGGACCAGAAACGGAACATTACCGTGAAACAGAAACAGAACGTTATCGTGGACCAGAGACGGAACATTACCGTGAAACCGAACATTATCGTGGACCAGAGATGGAACATTACCGTGGACCAGAGACAGAACATTACCGTGGACCAGAGACAGAACATTACCATGGACCAGAGACAGAACATTACCGTGAAACCGAAACAGAACATTATCGTGGACCAGACACGGAACATTACCGTGAAACCGACCATTATCGTGGACCAGAGATCGAACATTACCGTGGACCAGAGACAGAACATTACCGTGGACCAGAGACATAACATTACCGTGGACCAGAGACAGAACATTACCATGGACCAGAGACCGAACTTTACCTTGAAACCGAACATTACCGTGGACCAGAGACAGAACATTACCATGGACCAGAGACAGAACATTACCGTGAAACAGAACATTATCATGGACCAGAAACGGAACATTACCGTGAAACAGAAACAGAACATTATCGTGGACCAGAAACGGAACATTACCGTGAAACCGAAACAGAAGATTATCGTGGACCAGAAACGGAACATTACCGTGAAACAGAAACACAACATTACCGTGGACCAGAGACAGAACATTACCGTGAAACCGAAACAGAACATTATCGTGGACCAGAGACGGAACATTACCGTGAAACCGAACATTATCGTGGACCAGACACAGAACATTACCGTGGACCAGAGACAGAACATTACCATGAAACCGAAACAGAGCATTATCGTGGACCAGAAATGGAACATTACCGTGAAACAGAAACACAAAATTATCGTGGACCAGAAACGGAACATTACCGGGAAACAGAAACAGAACGTTATCGTGGACCAGAGACGGAACATTACCGTGAAACCGAACATTATCGTGGACCAGAGATCGAACATTACCATGGACCAGAGACAGAACATTACCGTGGACCAGAGACCGAACATTACCTTGAAACCGAACATTACCGTGGACCAGAGACAGAACATTACCATGGACCAGAGACAGAACATTACCGTGAAACAGAACATTATCATGGACCAGAAACGGAACATTACCGTGAAACAGAAACAGAACATTATCGTGGACCAGAAACGGAACATTACCGTGGACCAGACACAGAACATTACCGTGGACCAGAGACAGAACATTACCGTGAAACCGAAACAGAACATTATCGTGGACCAGAAACGGAACATTACCGTGAAACAGAAACACAAAATTATCGTGGACCAGAGACGGAACATTACCGTGAAACCGAACATTATCGTGGACCAGAGATCGAACATTACCGTGGACCAGAGACAGAACATTACCGTGGACCAGAGACAGAACATTTCCGTGGACCAGAGACAGAACATTACCGTGAACCAGAGACAGAACATTACCGTGTACCAGAGACAGAATATTACCATGGACCAGAGACAGAACATTACCATGAAACAGAACATTATCATGGACCAGAAACGGAACATTACCGTGAAACAGAAACACAACATTATCGTGTACCAGAGACGGAACATTATCGTGGACCAGAGACAGAACATTACCGTGAAACCTAAACAGATTATTATCGTGGACCAGAAACGGAACATTATCGTGAAACCGAACATTATCGTGGACCAGAGACGGAACATTACCGTGAAAGAGAAACACAACATTACCGTGGACCAGAGACAGAACATTACCATAAAACGGAAACAGAACATTACCGTGAAACCGAAACAGAACATTATCGTGGACCAGAAACGGAACATTACCGTGAAACAGAAACACAAAATTATCGTGGACCAGAAACGGAACATTACCATGAAACAGAAACAGAACATTATCGTGGACCAGAGACGGAACATTATCATGGACCAGAGACAAAACATTACCGTGAAACCTAAACAGAACATTATCGTTGACCAAAAACGGAACATTATCGTGAAACCGAACATTATCGTGGACCAGAAACACAACATTATCGTGGACCAGAAATGGAACATTACCGTGAAACAGAAACACAACATTATCGTGGACCAGAGACGGAACATTACCGTGAAACCAAACATTACCGTGGACCAGAGACAGAACATTACCGTGAAACCGAAACAGAACATTATCGTGGACCAGAAACGGAACATTACCGTGAAACAGAAACACAACATTATCGTGGACAAGAGACGGAACATTACCGTGAAACCAAACATTATCGTGGACCAAAGATCGAACATTATCGTGGACCAGAGACAGAACATTACCGTGGACCAGAAATGGAAAATTACCGTGAAACCGAACATTATCGTGGACCAGAGACGGAACATTACCGTGGACCAGAAATGGAACATTACCGTGAAACCGAACATCACCATGGACAAGATACGGAACATTACCGTGGACCAGAACATTACCGTGGACCAGAACATTACCGTGAAACCGAACATTATCGTGGACCAGAGACCGAACATTACCGTGAAACCGAACATTACCGTGGACCAGAACCGGAACATTACCGTGAAACAGAAAAACAACATTATCGTGGACCAGAACCGGAACATTATCGTGGACCAGACACAGAACATTATCGTGGATCAGAGACAGAACATTATCGTGGACCAGAGACGGAACATTATCGTGGACCAGAGACAGAACATTATCGTGGACCAGAGACGGAACATTATCGTGGACCAGAAACTGAACATTATCGTGAAACCGAACATTATCGTGGACCAGAAACACAACATTATCGTGGACCAGAAACGGAACATTACCGTGAAACAGAAACACAACATCATCGTGGACCAGAGACGGAACATTACCGTGAAACCGAACATTATCGTGGACCAGAGATCGAACTTTATCCTGGACCAGAGACAGAACATTACCGTGGACCAGAAATGGAACAATACCGTGGACCAGAGAAAGAACATTACTGTGGACCAGAGACCGAACTTTACCTTGAAACCGAACATTACCGTGGACCAGAGACAGAACATTACCATGGACCAGAGACAGAACATTACCATGAAACAGAACATTATCATGGACCAGAAACGGAACATTACCGTGAAACAGAAACACAACATTATCGTGGACCAGAGACGGAATATTACCGTGGACCAGAGACGGAACATTACCGTGAAACCGAAACAGAACATTATCGTGGACCAGAAACGGAACATTACCGTGAAACCGAAACAGAACATTATCGTGGACCAGAGACGGAACATTACCGTGAAACCGAAACAGAATATTATCGTGGACCAGAAACGGAACATTACCGTGAAACCGAAACAGAACATTATCGTGGACCAGAGACGGAACATTACCGTGAAACCGAACATTATCGTGGACCAGAGATCGAACATTACCGTGGACCAGAGACAGAACATTACCGTGGACCAGAGACAGAAAATTACCGTGGAACAGAGATAGAACATTACCGTGGACCAGAGACAGAACATTACCGTGGACCAGAGACAGAAAATTACCGTGGACCAGAGATAGAACATTACCGTGGACCAGAGACAGAACATTACCGTGGACAAGAGACAGAACATTACCATGGACCAGAGACAGAACATTACCGTGAAACAGAACATTATCATGGACCAGAAACGGAACATTACCGTGAAACAGAAACACAACATTTTCGTGGACCAGAGACGGAACATTCCCGTGGACCAGAGACGGAACATTACCGTGAAAACGAAACAGAACATTATCGTGGACCAGAAATGGAACATTACCGTGAAACCGAAACAGAACATTATCGTGGACCAGAAACGGAACATTACCGTGAAAAAGAAACACAACATTATCGTGGACCAGAAACGGAACATTACCGTGAAACAGAAACAGAACATTACCGTGGACCAGAAACGGAACATTATCGTGGACCAGAAACGGAACATTACCGTGAAACAGAAACACAACATTATCGTGGACCAGAGACGGAACATTACCGTGAAACCAAACTTTATCGTGGACCAGAGATCGAACATTATCGTGGACCAGAGACAGAACATTACCGTGGACCAGAAATGGAACATTACCGTGAAACCGAACATTATCGTGGACCAGAGACGGAACATTACCGTGAAACCGAACATTATCGTCGACCAGAAATCAAACATTATCGTGGACCAGAGACAGAACATTACCGTGGACCAGAAATGGAACATTACCGTGAAACCGAACATTACCATGGACCAGATATGGAACATTACTGTGGACCAGAGACGGAACATTACCGTGGACCAAAACATTACCGTGGACCAGAGACAGAACATTACCGTGAAACAGAACATTATCATGGACCAGAAACGGAACATTACCGTGAAACAGAAACACAACATTTTCGTGGACCAGAGACGGAACATTCCCGTGGACCAGAGACGGAACATTACCGTGAAAACGAAACAGAACATTATCGTGGACCAGAAATGGAACATTACCGTGAAACCGAAACAGAACATTATCGTGGACCAGAAACGGAACATTACCGTGAAAAAGAAACACAACATTATCGTGGACCAGAAACGGAACATTACCGTGAAACAGAAACAGAACATTACCGTGGACCAGAAACGGAACATTATCGTGGACCAGAGAAAGAACATTACCGTGAAACCGAAACAGAACATTATCGTGGACCAGAAACGGAACATTACCGTGAAACCGAACATTATCGTGGACCAGACACTGAACATTACCGTGGACCAGACACAGAACATTACCGTGGACCAGAGACAGAACATTACCGTGAAACCGAAACAGAACATTATCGTGGACCAGAAACGGAACATTACCGTGAAACAGAAACACAAAATTATCGTGGACCAGAGACGGAACATTACCTTGAAACCGAACATTATCGTGGACCAGAGATCGAACATTACCGTGGACCAGAGACAGAACATTACCGTGGACCAGAGACAGAACATTTCCGTGGACCAGAGACAGAACATTACCGTGAACCAGAGACAGAACATTACCGTGTACCAGAGACAGAATATTACCATGGACCAGAGACAGAACATTACCATGAAACAGAACATTATCATGGACCAGAAACGGAACATTACCGTGAAACAGAAACACAACATTATCGTGTACCAGAGACGGAACATTATCGTGGACCAGAGACAGAACATTACCGTGAAACCTAAACAGATTATTATCGTGGACCAGAAACGGAACATTATCGTGAAACCGAACATTATCGTGGACCAGAGACGGAACATTACCGTGAAAGAGAAACACAACATTACCGTGGACCAGAGACAGAACATTACCATAAAACGGAAACAGAACATTACCGTGAAACCGAAACAGAACATTATCGTGGACCAGAAACGGAACATTACCGTGAAACAGAAACACAAAATTATCGTGGACCAGAAACGGAACATTACCATGAAACAGAAACAGAACATTATCGTGGACCAGAGACGGAACATTATCATGGACCAGAGACAAAACATTACCGTGAAACCTAAACAGAACATTATCGTTGACCAAAAACGGAACATTATCGTGAAACCGAACATTATCGTGGACCAGAAACACAACATTATCGTGGACCAGAAATGGAACATTACCGTGAAACAGAAACACAACATTATCGTGGACCAGAGACGGAACATTACCGTGAAACCAAACATTACCGTGGACCAGAGACAGAACATTACCGTGAAACCGAAACAGAACATTATCGTGGACCAGAAACGGAACATTACCGTGAAACAGAAACACAACATTATCGTGGACAAGAGACGGAACATTACCGTGAAACCAAACATTATCGTGGACCAAAGATCGAACATTATCGTGGACCAGAGACAGAACATTACCGTGGACCAGAAATGGAAAATTACCGTGAAACCGAACATTATCGTGGACCAGAGACGGAACATTACCGTGGACCAGAAATGGAACATTACCGTGAAACCGAACATCACCATGGACAAGATACGGAACATTACCGTGGACCAGAACATTACCGTGGACCAGAACATTACCGTGAAACCGAACATTATCGTGGACCAGAGACCGAACATTACCGTGAAACCGAACATTACCGTGGACCAGAACCGGAACATTACCGTGAAACAGAAAAACAACATTATCGTGGACCAGAACCGGAACATTATCGTGGACCAGACACAGAACATTATCGTGGATCAGAGACAGAACATTATCGTGGACCAGAGACGGAACATTATCGTGGACCAGAGACAGAACATTATCGTGGACCAGAGACGGAACATTATCGTGGACCAGAAACTGAACATTATCGTGAAACCGAACATTATCGTGGACCAGAAACACAACATTATCGTGGACCAGAAACGGAACATTACCGTGAAACAGAAACACAACATCATCGTGGACCAGAGACGGAACATTACCGTGAAACCGAACATTATCGTGGACCAGAGATCGAACTTTATCCTGGACCAGAGACAGAACATTACCGTGGACCAGAAATGGAACAATACCGTGGACCAGAGAAAGAACATTACTGTGGACCAGAGACCGAACTTTACCTTGAAACCGAACATTACCGTGGACCAGAGACAGAACATTACCATGGACCAGAGACAGAACATTACCATGAAACAGAACATTATCATGGACCAGAAACGGAACATTACCGTGAAACAGAAACACAACATTATCGTGGACCAGAGACGGAATATTACCGTGGACCAGAGACGGAACATTACCGTGAAACCGAAACAGAACATTATCGTGGACCAGAAACGGAACATTACCGTGAAACCCAAACAGAACATTATCGTGGACCAGAGACGGAACATTACCGTGAAACCGAAACAGAATATTATCGTGGACCAGAAACGGAACATTACCGTGAAACCGAAACAGAACATTATCGTGGACCAGAGACGGAACATTACCGTGAAACCGAACATTATCGTGGACCAGAGATCGAACATTACCGTGGACCAGAGACAGAACATTACCGTGGACCAGAGACAGAAAATTACCGTGGAACAGAGATAGAACATTACCGTGGACCAGAGACAGAACATTACCGTGGACCAGAGACAGAAAATTACCGTGGACCAGAGATAGAACATTACCGTGGACCAGAGACAGAACATTACCGTGGACAAGAGACAGAACATTACCATGGACCAGAGACAGAACATTACCGTGAAACAGAACATTATCATGGACCAGAAACGGAACATTACCGTGAAACAGAAACACAACATTTTCGTGGACCAGAGACGGAACATTCCCGTGGACCAGAGACGGAACATTACCGTGAAAACGAAACAGAACATTATCGTGGACCAGAAATGGAACATTACCGTGAAACCGAAACAGAACATTATCGTGGACCAGAAACGGAACATTACCGTGAAAAAGAAACACAACATTATCGTGGACCAGAAACGGAACATTACCGTGAAACAGAAACAGAACATTACCGTGGACCAGAAACGGAACATTATCGTGGACCAGAGAAAGAACATTACCGTGAAACCGAAACAGAACATTATCGTGGACCAGAAACGGAACATTACCGTGAAACCGAACATTATCGTGGACCAGACACAGAACATTACCGTGGACCACACACAGAACATTACCGTGGACCAGACACAGAACATTACCGTGGACCAGAGACAGAACATTACCGTGAAACCGAAACAGAACATTATCGTGGACCAGAAACGGAACATTACCGTGAAACAGAAACACAAAATTATCGTGGACCAGAGACGGAACATTACCGTGAAACCGAACATTATCGTGGACCAGAGATCGAACATTACCGTGGACCAGAGACAGAACATTACCGTGGACCAGAGACAGAACATTTCCGTGGACCAGAGACAGAACATTACCGTGAACCAGAGACAGAACATTACCGTGTACCAGAGACAGAATATTACCATGGACCAGAGACAGAACATTACCATGAAACAGAACATTATCATGGACCAGAAACGGAACATTACCGTGAAACAGAAACACAACATTATCGTGTACCAGAGACGGAACATTATCGTGGACCAGAGACAGAACATTACCGTGAAACCTAAACAGATTATTATCGTGGACCAGAAACGGAACATTATCGTGAAACCGAACATTATCGTGGACCAGAGACGGAACATTACCGTGAAAGAGAAACACAACATTACCGTGGACCAGAGACAGAACATTACCATAAAACGGAAACAGAACATTACCGTGAAACCGAAACAGAACATTATCGTGGACCAGAAACGGAACATTACCGTGAAACAGAAACACAAAATTATCGTGGACCAGAAACGGATTATTACCATGAAACAGAAACAGAACATTATCGTGGACCAAAGACGGAACATTATCTTGGACCAGAGACGGAACATTACCGTGAAACCGAACATTATCGTGGACCAGACACAGAACATTACCGTGAAACACAAAATTATCGTGGACCAGAAACGGAACATTACCATGATACAGAAACAGAACGTTATCGTGGACCAGAGACGGAACATTACCGTGAAACCGAACATTATTGTGGACCAGAGATCGAACATTATCGTGGACCAGAGACAGAACATTACCGTGGACCAGAGACAGAACATTACCGTTGACCAGAGACAGAACATTACCGTGGACCAGAGACCGAACTTTACCTTGAAACCGAACATTACCGTGGACCAGAAACAGAATATTACCATGGACCCGAGACAGAACATTACCGTGAAACAGAACATTATCGTGAACCAGAAACGGAACATTATCGTGAAACCGAACATTATCGTGGACCAGACACGGAACATTACCGTGAAACCGAACATTATCGTGGACCAGAGATCGAACATTACCGTGGACCAGAGACAGAACATTACCGTGGACCAGAGACAGAACATTACCGTGGACCAGAGACAGAACATTACCGTGGACCAGAGACCGAACTTTACCTTGAAACCGAACATTACCGTGGACCAGAGACAGAACATTACCATGGACCAGAGACAGAACATTACCGTGAAAAAGAACATTATCATGGACCAGAAACTGAACATTACCGTGAAACAGAAACAGAACATTATCGTGGAGAAGAAACGGAACATTACCGTGAAACCGAAAAAGAAGATTATCGTGGACCAGAAACGGAACATTACCGTGAAAAAGAAACACAACATTACCGTGGACCAGAGACAGAACATTACCGTGAAACCGAAACAGAACATTATCGTGGACCAGAAACGGAACATTATCGTGGACCAGAGACGGAACTTTATCAAGGACCAGAGACAAAACATTACCGTGAAACCTAAACAGAACATTATTGTTGACCAGAAACGGAACATTATCGTGAAACCGAACATTATCGTGGACCAGAAACACAACATTATCGTGGACCAGAAATGGAACATTACCGTGATACAGAAACACAACATTATTGTGGACCAGAGACGGAACATTACCGTGAAACCGAACATTACCGTGGACCAGAGACAGAACATTACCGTGGACCAGAGACAGAACATTACCGTGAAACCGAAACAGAACATTATCGTGGACCAGAAACGGAACATTACCGTGAAACAGAAACACAACATTATCGTGGACCAGAGACGGAACATTACCGTGAAACCAAACTTTATCGTGGACCAGAGATCGAACATTATCGTGGACCAGAGACAGAACATTACCGTGGACCAGAAATGGAACATTACCGTGAAACCGAACATTATCGTGGACCAGAGACGGAACATTACCGTGAAACCGAACATTATCGTCGACCAGAAATCAAACATTATCGTGGACCAGAGACAGAACATTACCGTGGACCAGAAATGGAACATTACCGTGAAACCGAACATTACCATGGACCAGATATGGAACATTACTGTGGACCAGAGACGGAACATTACCGTGGACCAAAACATTACCGTGGACCAGAACATTACCGTGAAACCGAACATTACCGTGAAACCGAAACAGAACATTATCGTGGACCAGAGACGGAACATTGCCGTGAAACCGAAACAGAATATTATCGTGGACCAGAAACGGAACATTACCGTGAAACCGAAACAGAACATTATCGTGGACCAGAGACGGAACATTACCGTGAAACCGAACATTATCGTGGACCAGAGATCGAACATTACCGTGGACCAGAGACAGAACATTACCATGGACCAGAGACAGAAAATTACCGTGGAACAGAGATAGAACATTACCGTGGACCAGAGACAGAACATTACCATGGACCAGAGACAGAACATTACCGTGAAACAGAACATTATCATGGACCAGAAACGGAACATTACCGTGAAACAGAAACACAACATTTTCGTGGACCAGAGACGGAACATTACCGTGGACCAGAGACGGAACATTACCGTGAAAACGAAACAGATCATTATCGTGGACCAGAAATGGAACATTACCGTGAAACCGAAACAGAACATTATCGTGGACCGGAAACGGAACATTACCGTGAAAAAGAAACACAACATTATCGTGGACCAGAAACGGAAATTTACCGTGAAACAGAAACAGAACATTACCGTGGACCAGAAACGGAACATTATCGTGGACCAGAGAAAGAACATTACCGTGAAACCGAAACAGAACGTTATCGTGGACCAGAAACGGAACATTACCGTGAACCCGAACATTATCGTGGACCAGACACAGAACATTACCGTGGACCAGAAACAGAACATTACCGTGAAACCGAAACAGAACATTATCGTGGACCAGAAACGGAACATTACCGTGAAACAGAAACACAAAATTATCGTGGACCAGAGACGGAACATTACCGTGAAACCGAACATTATCGTGGACCAGAGATCGAACATTACCGTGGACCAGAGACAGAACATTACCGTGGACCAGAGACAGAACATTTCCGTGGACCAGAGACAGAACATTACCGTGGACCAGAGACAGAACATTACCGTGGACCAGAGACAGAACATTACCATGGACCAGAGACAGAACATTACCGTGAAACAGAACATTATCATGGACCAGAAACGGAACATTACCGTGAAACAGAAACACAACATTTTCGTGGACCAGAGACGGAACATTCCCGTGGACCAGAGACGGAACATTACCGTGAAAACGAAACAGAACATTATCGTGGACCAGAAATGGAACATTACCGTGAAACCGAAACAGAACATTATCGTGGACCAGAAACGGAACATTACCGTGAAAAAGAAACACAACATTATCGTGGACCAGAAACGGAACATTACCGTGAAACAGAAACAGAACATTACCGTGGACCAGAAACGGAACATTATCGTGGACCAGAGAAAGAACATTACCGTGAAACCGAAACAGAACATTATCGTGGACCAGAAACGGAACATTACCGTGAAACCGAACATTATCGTGGACCAGACACAGAACATTACCGTGGACCACACACAGAACATTACCGTGGACCAGACACAGAACATTACCGTGGACCAGAGACAGAACATTACCGTGAAACCGAAACAGAACATTATCGTGGACCAGAAACGGAACATTATCGTGAAACCGAACATTATCGTGGACCAGAGACGGAACATTACCGTGAAACAGAAACACAACATTATCGTGTACCAGAGACGGAACATTATCGTGGACCAGAGACAGAACATTACCGTGAAACCTAAACAGATTATTATCGTGGACCAGAAACGGAACATTATCGTGAAACCGAACATTATCGTGGACCAGAGACGGAACATTACCGTGAAAGAGAAACACAACATTACCGTGGACCAGAGACAGGACATTACCATAAAACGGAAACAGAACATTACCGTGAAACCGAAACAGAACATTATCGTGGACCAGAAACGGAACATTACCGTGAAACAGAAACACAAAATTATCGTGGACCAGAAACGGAACATTACCATGAAACAGAAACAGAACATTATCGTGGACCAAAGACGGAACATTATCTTGGACCAGAGACGGAACATTACCGTGAAACCGAACATTATCGTGGACCAGACACAGAACATTACCGTGAAACACAAAATTATCGTGGACCAGAAACGGAACATTACCATGATACAGAAACAGAACGTTATCGTGGACCAGAGACGGAACATTACCGTGAAACCGAACATTATTGTGGACCAGAGATCGAACATTATCGTGGACCAGAGACAGAACATTACCGTGGACCAGAGACAGAACATTACCGTTGACCAGAGACAGAACATTACCGTGGACCAGAGACCGAACTTTACCTTGAAACCGAACATTACCGTGGACCAGAAACAGAATATTACCATGGACCCGAGACAGAACATTACCGTGAAACAGAACATTATCGTGAACCAGAAACGGAACATTATCGTGAAACCGAACATTATCGTGGACCAGACACGGAACATTACCGTGAAACCGAACATTATCGTGGACCAGAGATCGAACATTACCGTGGACCAGAGACAGAACATTACCGTGGACCAGAGACAGAACATTACCGTGGACCAGAGACAGAACATTACCGTGGACCAGAGACCGAACTTTACCTTGAAACCGAACATTACCGTGGACCAGAGACAGAACATTACCATGGACCAGAGACAGAACATTACCGTGAAAAAGAACATTATCATGGACCAGAAACTGAACATTACCGTGAAACAGAAACAGAACATTATCGTGGACAAGAAACGGAACATTACCGTGAAACCGAAAAAGAAGATTATCGTGGACCAGAAACGGAACATTACCGTGAAAAAGAAACACAACATTACCGTGGACCAGAGACAGAACATTACCGTGAAACCGAAACAGAACATTATCGTGGACCAGAAACGGAACATTATCGTGGACCAGAGACGGAACTTTATCAAGGACCAGAGACAAAACATTACCGTGAAACCTAAACAGAACATTATTGTTGACCAGAAACGGAACATTATCGTGAAACCGAACATTATCGTGGACCAGAAACACAACATTATCGTGGACCAGAAATGGAACATTACCGTGATACAGAAACACAACATTATTGTGGACCAGAGACGGAACATTACCGTGAAACCGAACATTACCGTGGACCAGAGACAGAACATTACCGTGGACCAGAGACAGAACATTACCGTGAAACCGAAACAGAACATTATCGTGGACCAGAAACGGAACATTACCGTGAAACAGAAACACAACATTATCGTGGACCAGAGACGGAACATTACCGTGAAACCAAACTTTATCGTGGACCAGAGATCGAACATTATCGTGGACCAGAGACAGAACATTACCGTGGACCAGAAATGGAACATTACCGTGAAACCGAACATTATCGTGGACCAGAGACGGAACATTACCGTGAAACCGAACATTATCGTCGACCAGAAATCAAACATTATCGCGGACCAGAGACAGAACATTACCGTGGACCAGAAATGGAACATTACCGTGAAACCGAACATTACCATGGACCAGATATGGAACATTACTGTGGACCAGAGACGGAACATTACCGTGGACCAAAACATTACCGTGGACCAGAACATTACCGTGAAACCGAACATTACCGTGAAACCGAAACAGAACATTATCGTGGACCAGAGACGGAACATTGCCGTGAAACCGAAACAGAATATTATCGTGGACCAGAAACGGAACATTACCGTGAAACCGAAACAGAACATTATCGTGGACCAGAGACGGAACATTACCGTGAAACCGAACATTATCGTGGACCAGAGATCGAACATTACCGTGGACCAGAGACAGAACATTACCATGGACCAGAGACAGAAAATTACCGTGGAACAGAGATAGAACATTACCGTGGACCAGAGACAGAACATTACCGTGAAACAGAACATTATCATGGACCAGAAACGGAACATTACCGTGAAACAGAAACACAACATTTTCGTGGACCAGAGACGGAACATTACCGTGGACCAGAGACGGAACATTACCGTGAAAACGAAACAGATCATTATCGTGGACCAGAAATGGAACATTACCGTGAAACCGAAACAGAACATTATCGTGGACCGGAAACGGAACATTACCGTGAAAAAGAAACACAACATTATCGTGGACCAGAAACGGAAATTTACCGTGAAACAGAAACAGAACATTACCGTGGACCAGAAACGGAACATTATCGTGGACCAGAGAAAGAACATTACCGTGAAACCGAAACAGAACGTTATCGTGGACCAGAAACGGAACATTACCGTGAACCCGAACATTATCGTGGACCAGACACAGAACATTACCGTGGACCAGAAACAGAACATTACCGTGGACCAGAGACAGAACATTACCGTGAAACCGAAACAGAACATTATCGTGGACCAGAAACGGAACATTACCGTGAAACAGAAACACAAAATTATCGTGGACCAGAGACGGAACATTACCGTGAAACCGAACATTATCGTGGACCAGAGATCGAACATTACCGTGGACCAGAGACAGAACATTACCGTGGACCAGAGACAGAACATTTCCGTGGACCAGAGACAGAACATTACCGTGGACCAGAGACAGAACATTACCGTGGACCAGAGACAGAACATTACTGTGGACCAGAGACCGAACTTTACCTAGAAACCGAACATTACCGTGTACCAGAGACAGAATATTACCATGGACCAGAGACAGAACATTACCATGAAACAGAACATTATCATGGACCAGAAACGGAACATTACCGTGAAACAGAAACACAACATTATCGTGTACCAGAGACGGAACATTATCGTGGACCAGAGACAGAACATTACCGTGAAACCTAAACAGATTATTATCGTGGACCAGAAACGGAACATTATCGTGAAACCGAACATTATCGTGGACCAGAGACGGAACATTACCGTGAAACAGAAACACAACATTACCGTGGACCAGAGACAGAACATTACCGTAAAACGGAAACAGAACATTACCGTGAAACCGAAACAGAACATTATCGTGGACCAGAAACGGAACATTACCGTAAAAGAGAAACACAAAATTATCGTGGACCAGAAACGGAACATTACCATGAAACAGAAACAGAACATTATCGTGGACCAAAGACGGAACATTATCTTGGACCAGAGACGGAACATTACCGTGAAACCGAACATTATTGTGGACCAGAGATCGAACATTATCGTGGACCAGAGACAGAACATTACCGTGGACCAGAGACAGAACATTACCGTTGACCAGAGACAGAACATTACCGTGGACCAGAGACCGAACTTTACCTTGAAACCGAACATTACCGTGGACCAGAAACAGAATATTACCATGGACCCAAGACAGAACATTACCGTGAAACAGAACATTATCGTGAACCAGAAACGGAACATTACCGTGAAACCGAAGATTATCGTGGACCAGACACGGAACATTACCGTGAAACCGAACATTATCGTGGACCAGAGATCGAACATTACCGTGGACCAGAGACAGAACATTACCGTGGACCAGAGACAGAACATTACCGTGGACCAGAGACAGAACATTACCGTGGACCAGAGACCGAACTTTACCTTGAAACCGAACATTACCGTGGACCAGAGACAGAACATTACCATGGACCAGAGACAGAACATTACCGTGAAAAAGAACATTATCATGGACCAGAAACTGAACATTACCGTGAAACAGAAACAGAACATTATCGTGGACAAGAAACGGAACATTACCGTGAAACCGAAAAAGAAGATTATCGTGGACCAGAAACGGAACATTACCGTGAAAAAGAAACACAACATTACCGTGGACCAGAGACAGAACATTACCGTGAAACCGAAACAGAACATTATCGTGGACCAGAAACGGAACATTATCGTGGACCAGAGACGGAACTTTATCAAGGACCAGAGACAGAACATTACCGTGAAACCTAAACAGAACATTATTGTTGACCAGAAACGGAACATTATCGTGAAACCGAACATTATCGTGGACCAGAAACACAACATTATCGTGGACCAGAAATGGAACATTACCGTGATACAGAAACACAACATTATTGTGGACCAGAGACGGAACATTACCGTGAAACCGAACATTACCGTGGACCAGAGACAGAACATTACCGTGGACCAGAGACAGAACATTACCGTGAAACCGAAAAAGAACATTATCGTGGACCAGAAACGGAACATTACCGTGAAACAGAAACACAACATTATCGTGGACCAGAGACGGAACATTACCGTGAAACCAAACTTTATCGTGGACCAGAGATCGAACATTATCGTGGACCAGAGACAGAACATTACCGTGGACCAGAAATGGAACATTACCGTGAAACCGAACATTATCGTGGACCAGAGACGGAACATTACCGTGAAACCGAACATTATCGTCGACCAGAAATCAAACATTATCGTGGACCAGAGACAGAACATTACCGTGGACCAGAAATGGAACATTACCGTGAAACCGAACATTACCATGGACCAGATATGGAACATTACTGTGGACCAGAGACGGAACATTACCGTGGACCAAAACATTACCGTGGACCAGAACATTACCGTGAACCCGAGCATTACCGTGAAACCGAAACAGAACATTATCGTGGACCAGAGACGGAACATTACCGTGAAACCGAAACAGAATATTATCGTGGACCAGAAACGGAACATTACCGTGAAACCGAAACAGAACATTATCGTGGACCAGAGACGGAACATTACCGTGAAACCGAACATTATCGTGGACCAGAGATCGAACATTACCGTGGACCAGAGACAGAACATTACCATGGACCAGAGACAGAAAATTACCGTGGAACAGAGATAGAACATTACCGTGGACCAGAGACAGAACATTACCGTGGACCACAGACAGAAAATTATCGTGGACCAGAGATAGAACATTACCGTGGACCAGAGACAGAACATTACCGTGGACAAGAGACAGAACATTACCATGGACCAGAGACAGAACATTACCGTGAAACAGAACATTATCATGGACCAGAAACGGAACATTACCGTGAAACAGAAACACAACATTATCGTGGACCGGAAACGGAACATTACCGTGAAAAAGAAACACAACATTATCGTGGACCAGAAACGGAAATTTACCGTGAAACAGAAACAGAACATTACCGTGGACCAGAAACGGAACATTATCGTGGACCAGAGAAAGAACATTACCGTGAAACCGAAACAGAACGTTATCGTGGACCAGAAACGGAACATTACCGTGAACCCGAACATTATCGTGGACCAGACACAGAACATTACCGTGGACCAGAAACAGAACATTACCGTGGACCAGAGACAGAACATTACCGTGAAACCGAAACAGAACATTATCGTGGACCAGAAACGGAACATTACCGTGAAACAGAAACACAAAATTATCGTGGACCAGAGACGGAACATTACCGTGAAACCGAACATTATCGTGGACCAGAGATCGAACATTACCGTGGACCAGAGACAGAACATTACCGTGGACCAGAGACAGAACATTTCCGTGGACCAGAGACAGAACATTACCGTGGACCAGAGACAGAACATTACCGTGGACCAGAGACAGAACATTACTGTGGACCAGAGACCGAACTTTACCTAGAAACCGAACATTACCGTGTACCAGAGACAGAATATTACCATGGACCAGAGACAGAACATTACCATGAAACAGAACATTATCATGGACCAGAAACGGAACATTACCGTGAAACAGAAACACAACATTATCGTGTACCAGAGACGGAACATTATCGTGGACCAGAGACAGAACATTACCGTGAAACCTAAACAGATTATTATCGTGGACCAGAAACGGAACATTATCGTGAAACCGAACATTATCGTGGACCAGAGACGGAACATTACCGTGAAACAGAAACACAACATTACCGTGGACCAGAGACAGAACATTACCGTAAAACGGAAACAGAACATTACCGTGAAACCGAAACAGAACATTATCGTGGACCAGAAACGGAACATTACCGTAAAAGAGAAACACAAAATTATCGTGGACCAGAAACGGAACATTACCATGAAACAGAAACAGAACATTATCGTGGACCAAAGACGGAACATTATCTTGGACCAGAGACGGAACATTACCGTGAAACCGAACATTATTGTGGACCAGAGATCGAACATTATCGTGGACCAGAGACAGAACATTACCGTGGACCAGAGACAGAACATTACCGTTGACCAGAGACAGAACATTACCGTGGACCAGAGACCGAACTTTACCTTGAAACCGAACATTACCGTGGACCAGAAACAGAATATTACCATGGACCCAAGACAGAACATTACCGTGAAAAAGAACATTATCGTGAACCAGAAACGGAACATTACCGTGAAACCGAAGATTATCGTGGACCAGACACGGAACATTACCGTGAAACCGAACATTATCGTGGACCAGAGATCGAACATTACCGTGGACCAGAGACAGAACATTACCGTGGACCAGAGACAGAACATTACCGTGGACCAGAGACAGAACATTACCGTGGACCAGAGACCGAACTTTACCTTGAAACCGAACATTACCGTGGACCAGAGACAGAACATTACCATGGACCAGAGACAGAACATTACCGTGAAAAAGAACATTATCATGGACCAGAAACTGAACATTACCGTGAAACAGAAACAGAACATTATCGTGGACAAGAAACGGAACATTACCGTGAAACCGAAAAAGAAGATTATCGTGGACCAGAAACGGAACATTACCGTGAAAAAGAAACACAACATTACCGTGGACCAGAGACAGAACATTACCGTGAAACCGAAACAGAACATTATCGTGGACCAGAAACGGAACATTATCGTGGACCAGAGACGGAACTTTATCAAGGACCAGAGACAGAACATTACCGTGAAACCTAAACAGAACATTATTGTTGACCAGAAACGGAACATTATCGTGAAACCGAACATTATCGTGGACCAGAAACACAACATTATCGTGGACCAGAAATGGAACATTACCGTGATACAGAAACACAACATTATTGTGGACCAGAGACGGAACATTACCGTGAAACCGAACATTACCGTGGACCAGAGACAGAACATTACCGTGGACCAGAGACAGAACATTACCGTGAAACCGAAAAAGAACATTATCGTGGACCAGAAACGGAACATTACCGTGAAACAGAAACACAACATTATCGTGGACCAGAGACGGAACATTACCGTGAAACCAAACTTTATCGTGGACCAGAGATCGAACATTATCGTGGACCAGAGACAGAACATTACCGTGGACCAGAAATGGAACATTACCGTGAAACCGAACATTATCGTGGACCAGAGACGGAACATTACCGTGAAACCGAACATTATCGTCGACCAGAAATCAAACATTATCGTGGACCAGAGACAGAACATTACCGTGGACCAGAAATGGAACATTACCGTGAAACCGAACATTACCATGGACCAGATATGGAACATTACTGTGGACCAGAGACGGAACATTACCGTGGACCAAAACATTACCGTGGACCAGAACATTACCGTGAACCCGAGCATTACCGTGAAACCGAAACAGAACATTATCGTGGACCAGAGACGGAACATTACCGTGAAACCGAAACAGAATATTATCGTGGACCAGAAACGGAACATTACCGTGAAACCGAAACAGAACATTATCGTGGACCAGAGACGGAACATTACCGTGAAACCGAACATTATCGTGGACCAGAGATCGAACATTACCGTGGACCAGAGACAGAACATTACCATGGACCAGAGACAGAAAATTACCGTGGAACAGAGATAGAACATTACCGTGGACCAGAGACAGAACATTACCGTGGACCACAGACAGAAAATTATCGTGGACCAGAGATAGAACATTACCGTGGACCAGAGACAGAACATTACCGTGGACAAGAGACAGAACATTACCATGGACCAGAGACAGAACATTACCGTGAAACAGAACATTATCATGGACCAGAAACGGAACATTACCGTGAAACAGAAACACAACATTTTCGTGGACCAGAGACGGAACATTACCGTGGACCAGAGACGGAACATTACCGTGAAAACGAAACAGATCATTATCGTGGACCAGAAATGGAACATTACCGTGAAACCGAAACAGAACATTATCGTGGACCGGAAACGGAACATTACCGTGAAAAAGAAACACAACATTATCGTGGAACAGAAACGGAAATTTACCGTGAAACAGAAACAGAACATTACCGTGGACCAGAAACGGAACATTATCGTGGACCAGAGAAAGAACATTACCGTGAAACCGAAACAGAACATTATCGTGGACCAGAAACGGAACATTACCGTGAAACCGAACATTATCGTGGACCAGACACAGAACATTACCGTGGACCAGACACAGAACATTACCGTGGACCAGAGACAGAACATTACCGTGAAACCGAAACAGAACATTATCGTGGACCAGAAACGGAACATTACCGTGAAACAGAAACACAAAATTATCGTGGACCAGAGACGGAACATTACCGTGAAACCGAACATTATCGTGGACCAGAGATCGAACATTACCGTGGACCAGAGACAGAACATTACCGTGGACCAGAGACAGAACATTTCCGTGGACCAGAGACAGAACATTACCGTGGACCAGAGACAGAACATTACCGTGGACCAGAGACAGAACATTACTGTGGACCAGAGACCGAACTTTACCTAGAAACCGAACATTACCGTGTACCAGAGACAGAATATTACCATGGACCAGAGACAGAACATTACCATGAAACAGAACATTATCATGGACCAGAAACGGAACATTACCGTGAAACAGAAACACAACATTATCGTGTACCAGAGACGGAACATTATCGTGGACCAGAGACAGAACATTACCGTGAAACCTAAACAGATTATTATCGTAGACCAGAAACGGAACATTATCGTGAAACCGAACATTATCGTGGACCAGAGACGGAACATTACCGTGAAACAGAAAAACAACATTACCGTGGACCAGAGACAGAACATTACCGTAAAACGGAAACAGAACATTACCGTGAAACCGAAACAGAACATTATCGTGGACCAGAAACGGAACATTACCGTGAAAGAGAAACACAAAATTATCGTGGACCAGAAACGGAACATTACCATGAAACAGAAACAGAACATTATCGTGGACCAAAGACGGAACATTATCTTGGACCAGAGACGGAACATTACCGTGAAACCGAACATTATCGTGGACCAGACACAGAACATTACCGTGAAACACAAAATTATCGTGGACCAGAAACGGAACATTACCGTGATGCAGAAACAGAACATTATCGTGGACCAGAGACGGAACATTACCGTGAAACCGAACATTATCGTGGACCAGAGATCGAACATTATCGTGGACCAGAGACAGAACATTACCGTGGACCAGAGACAGAACATTACCGTTGACCAGAGACAGAACATTACCGTGGACCAGAGACCGAACTTTACCTTGAAACCGAACATTACCGTGGACCAGAAACAGAACATTACCATGGACCAGAGACAGAACATTACCGTGAAACAGAACATTATCGTGAACCAGAAACGGAACATTACCGTGAAACCGAACATTATCGTGGACCAGACACGGAACATTACCGTGAAACCGAACATTACCGTGGACCAGAGACAGAACATTACCATGGACCAGAGACAGAACATTACCGTGAAAAAGAACATTACCGTGGACCAGAAACTGAACATTACCGTGAAACAGAAACAGAACATTATCGTGGACAAGAAACGGAACATTACCGTGAAACCGAAAAAGAAGATTATCGTGGACCAGAAACGGAACATTACCGTGAAAAAGAAACACAACATTACCGTGGACCAAAGACAGAACATTACCGTGAAACCGAAACAGAACATTATCGTGGACCAGAAACGGAACATTATCGTGGACCAGAGACGGAACTTTATCAAGGACCAGAGACAGAACATTACCGTGAAACCTAAACTGAACATTATTGTTGACCAGAAACGGAACATTATCGTGAAACCGAACATTATCATGGACCAGAAACACAACATTATCGTGGACCAGAAATGGAACATTACCGTGATACAGAAACACAACATTATTGTGGACCAGAGACGGAACATTACCGTGAAACCGAACATTACCGTGGACCAGAGACAGAACATTACCGTGGACCAGAGACAGAACATTACCGTGAAACCGAAACAGAACATTATCGTGGACCAGAAACGGATCATTACCGTGAAACAGAAACACAACATTATCGTGGACCAGAGACGGAACATTAACGTGAAACCAAACTTTATCGTGGACCAGAGATCGAACATTATCGTGGACCAGAGACAGAACATTACCGTGGACCAGAAATGGAACATTACCGTGAAACCGAACATTATCGTGGACCAGAGACGGAACATTACCGTGAAACCGAACATTATCGTCGACCAGAAATCAAACATTATCGTGGACCAGAGACAGAACATTACCGTGGACCAGAAATGGAACATTACCGTGAAACCGAACATTACCATGGACCAGATATGGAACATTACTGTGGACCAGAGACGGAACATTACCGTGAAACCGAAACAGAACATTATCGTGGACCAGAAACGGAACATTATCGTGGACCAGAGACGGAACTTTATCAAGGACCAGAGACAGAACATTACCGTGAAACCTAAACTGAACATTATTGTTGACCAGAAACGGAACATTATCGTGAAACCGAACATTATCGTGGACCAGAAATGGAACATTACCGTGATACAGAAACACAACATTATTGTGGACCAGAGACGGAACATTACCGTGAAACCGAACATTACCGTGTACCAGAGACAGAACATTACCGTGGACCAGAGACAGAACATTACCGTGAAACCGAAACAGAACATTATCGTGGACCAGAAACGGAACATTACCGTGAAACAGAAACACAACATTATCGCGGACCAGAGACGGAACATTACCGTGAAACCAAACTTTATCGTGGACCAGAGATCGAACATTATTGTGGACCAGAGACAGAACATTACCGTGGACCAGAAATGGAACATTACCGTGAAACCGAACATTATCGTGGACCAGAGACGGAACATTACCGTGAAACCGAACATTATCGTCGACCAGAAATCAAACATTATCGTGGACCAGAGACAGAACATTACCGTGGACCAGAAATGGAACATTACCGTGAAACCGAACATTACCATGGACCAGATATGGAACATTACTGTGGACCAGAGACGGAACATTACCGTGGACCAAAACATTACCGTGGACCAGAACATTACCGTGAAACCGAACATTATCGTGGACCAGAGACCGAACATTACCGTGAAATCGAAACAGAACATTATCGTGGACCAGACACGGAACATTACCGTGAAACCGAACATTATCGTGGACCAGAGATCGAACATTACCGTGGACCAGAGACAGAACATTACCGTGGACCAGAGACAGAACATTACCGTGGACCAGAGACAGAACATTACCGTGGACCAGAGACCGAACTTTACCTTGAAACCGAACATTACCGTGGACCAGAGACAGAACATTACCATGGACCAGAGACAGAACATTACCGTGAAAAAGAACATTATCATGGACCAGAAACTGAACATTACCGTGAAACAGAAACAGAACATTATCGTGGAGAAGAAACGGAACATTACCGTGAAACCGAAAAAGAAGATTATCGTGGACCAGAAACGGAACATTACCGTGAAAAAGAAACACAACATTACCGTGGACCAGAGACAGAACATTACCGTGAAACCGAAACAGAACATTATCGTGGACCAGAAACGGAACATTATCGTGGACCAGAGACGGAACTTTATCAAGGACCAGAGACAAAACATTACCGTGAAACCTAAACAGAACATTATTGTTGACCAGAAACGGAACATTATCGTGAAACCGAACATTATCGTGGACCAGAAACACAACATTATCGTGGACCAGAAATGGAACATTACCGTGATACAGAAACACAACATTATTGTGGACCAGAGACGGAACATTACCGTGAAACCGAACATTACCGTGGACCAGAGACAGAACATTACCGTGGACCAGAGACAGAACATTACCGTGAAACCGAAACAGAACATTATCGTGGACCAGAAACGGAACATTACCGTGAAACAGAAACACAACATTATCGTGGACCAGAGACGGAACATTACCGTGAAACCAAACTTTATCGTGGACCAGAGATCGAACATTATCGTGGACCAGAGACAGAACATTACCGTGGACCAGAAATGGAACATTACCGTGAAACCGAACATTATCGTGGACCAGAGACGGAACATTACCGTGAAACCGAACATTATCGTCGACCAGAAATCAAACATTATCGTGGACCAGAGACAGAACATTACCGTGGACCAGAAATGGAACATTACCGTGAAACCGAACATTACCATGGACCAGATATGGAACATTACTGTGGACCAGAGACGGAACATTACCGTGGACCAAAACATTACCGTGGACCAGAACATTACCGTGAAACCGAACATTACCGTGAAACCGAAACAGAACATTATCGTGGACCAGAGACGGAACATTGCCGTGAAACCGAAACAGAATATTATCGTGGACCAGAAACGGAACATTACCGTGAAACCGAAACAGAACATTATCGTGGACCAGAGACGGAACATTACCGTGAAACCGAACATTATCGTGGACCAGAGATCGAACATTACCGTGGACCAGAGACAGAACATTACCATGGACCAGAGACAGAAAATTACCGTGGAACAGAGATAGAACATTACCGTGGACCAGAGACAGAACATTACCATGGACCAGAGACAGAACATTACCGTGAAACAGAACATTATCATGGACCAGAAACGGAACATTACCGTGAAACAGAAACACAACATTTTCGTGGACCAGAGACGGAACATTACCGTGGACCAGAGACGGAACATTACCGTGAAAACGAAACAGATCATTATCGTGGACCAGAAATGGAACATTACCGTGAAACCGAAACAGAACATTATCGTGGACCGGAAACGGAACATTACCGTGAAAAAGAAACACAACATTATCGTGGACCAGAAACGGAAATTTACCGTTAAACAGAAACAGAACATTACCGTGGACCAGAAACGGAACATTATCGTGGACCAGAGAAAGAACATTACCGTGAAACCGAAACAGAACGTTATCGTGGACCAGAAACGGAACATTACCGTGAACCCGAACATTATCGTGGACCAGACACAGAACATTACCGTGGACCAGAAACAGAACATTACCGTGGACCAGAGACAGAACATTACCGTGAAACCGAAACAGAACATTATCGTGGACCAGAAACGGAACATTACCGTGAAACAGAAACACAAAATTATCGTGGACCAGAGACGGAACATTACCGTGAAACCGAACATTATCGTGGACCAGAGATCGAACATTACCGTGGACCAGAGACAGAACATTACCGTGGACCAGAGACAGAACATTTCCGTGGACCAGAGACAGAACATTACCGTGGACCAGAGACAGAACATTACCGTGGACCAGAGACAGAACATTACCATGGACCAGAGACAGAACATTACCGTGAAACAGAACATTATCATGGACCAGAAACGGAACATTACCGTGAAACAGAAACACAACATTTTCGTGGACCAGAGACGGAACATTCCCGTGGACCAGAGACGGAACATTACCGTGAAAACGAAACAGAACATTATCGTGGACCAGAAATGGAACATTACCGTGAAACCGAAACAGAACATTATCGTGGACCAGAAACGGAACATTACCGTGAAAAAGAAACACAACATTATCGTGGACCAGAAACGGAACATTACCGTGAAACAGAAACAGAACATTACCGTGGACCAGAAACGGAACATTATCGTGGACCAGAGAAAGAACATTACCGTGAAACCGAAACAGAACATTATCGTGGACCAGAAACGGAACATTACCGTGAAACCGAACATTATCGTGGACCAGACACAGAACATTACCGTGGACCACACACAGAACATTACCGTGGACCAGACACAGAACATTACCGTGGACCAGAGACAGAACATTACCGTGAAACCGAAACAGAACATTATCGTGGACCAGAAACGGAACATTATCGTGAAACCGAACATTATCGTGGACCAGAGACGGAACATTACCGTGAAACAGAAACACAACATTATCGTGTACCAGAGACGGAACATTATCGTGGACCAGAGACAGAACATTACCGTGAAACCTAAACAGATTATTATCGTGGACCAGAAACGGAACATTATCGTGAAACCGAACATTATCGTGGACCAGAGACGGAACATTACCGTGAAAGAGAAACACAACATTACCGTGGACCAGAGACAGAACATTACCATAAAACGGAAACAGAACATTACCGTGAAACCGAAACAGAACATTATCGTGGACCAGAAACGGAACATTACCGTGAAACAGAAACACAAAATTATCGTGGACCAGAAACGGAACATTACCATGAAACAGAAACAGAACATTATCGTGGACCAAAGACGGAACATTATCTTGGACCAGAGACGGAACATTACCGTGAAACCGAACATTATCGTGGACCAGACACAGAACATTACCGTGAAACACAAAATTATCGTGGACCAGAAACGGAACATTACCATGATACAGAAACAGAACGTTATCGTGGACCAGAGACGGAACATTACCGTGAAACCGAACATTATTGTGGACCAGAGATCGAACATTATCGTGGACCAGAGACAGAACATTACCGTGGACCAGAGACAGAACATTACCGTTGACCAGAGACAGAACATTACCGTGGACCAGAGACCGAACTTTACCTTGAAACCGAACATTACCGTGGACCAGAAACAGAATATTACCATGGACCCGAGACAGAACATTACCGTGAAACAGAACATTATCGTGAACCAGAAACGGAACATTATCGTGAAACCGAACATTATCGTGGACCAGACACGGAACATTACCGTGAAACCGAACATTATCGTGGACCAGAGATCGAACATTACCGTGGACCAGAGACAGAACATTACCGTGGACCAGAGACAGAACATTACCGTGGACCAGAGACAGAACATTACCGTGGACCAGAGACCGAACTTTACCTTGAAACCGAACATTACCGTGGACCAGAGACAGAACATTACCATGGACCAGAGACAGAACATTACCGTGAAAAAGAACATTATCATGGACCAGAAACTGAACATTACCGTGAAACAGAAACAGAACATTATCGTGGACAAGAAACGGAACATTACCGTGAAACCGAAAAAGAAGATTATCGTGGACCAGAAACGGAACATTACCGTGAAAAAGAAACACAACATTACCGTGGACCAGAGACAGAACATTACCGTGAAACCGAAACAGAACATTATCGTGGACCAGAAACGGAACATTATCGTGGACCAGAGACGGAACTTTATCAAGGACCAGAGACAAAACATTACCGTGAAACCTAAACAGAACATTATTGTTGACCAGAAACGGAACATTATCGTGAAACCGAACATTATCGTGGACCAGAAACACAACATTATCGTGGACCAGAAATGGAACATTACCGTGATACAGAAACACAACATTATTGTGGACCAGAGACGGAACATTACCGTGAAACCGAACATTACCGTGGACCAGAGACAGAACATTACCGTGGACCAGAGACAGAACATTACCGTGAAACCGAAACAGAACATTATCGTGGACCAGAAACGGAACATTACCGTGAAACAGAAACACAACATTATCGTGGACCAGAGACGGAACATTACCGTGAAACCAAACTTTATCGTGGACCAGAGATCGAACATTATCGTGGACCAGAGACAGAACATTACCGTGGACCAGAAATGGAACATTACCGTGAAACCGAACATTATCGTGGACCAGAGACGGAACATTACCGTGAAACCGAACATTATCGTCGACCAGAAATCAAACATTATCGCGGACCAGAGACAGAACATTACCGTGGACCAGAAATGGAACATTACCGTGAAACCGAACATTACCATGGACCAGATATGGAACATTACTGTGGACCAGAGACGGAACATTACCGTGGACCAAAACATTACCGTGGACCAGAACATTACCGTGAAACCGAACATTACCGTGAAACCGAAACAGAACATTATCGTGGACCAGAGACGGAACATTGCCGTGAAACCGAAACAGAATATTATCGTGGACCAGAAACGGAACATTACCGTGAAACCGAAACAGAACATTATCGTGGACCAGAGATCGAACATTACCGTGGACCAGAGACAGAACATTACCATGGACCAGAGACAGAAAATTACCGTGGAACAGAGATAGAACATTACCGTGGACCAGAGACAGAACATTACCGTGAAACAGAACATTATCATGGACCAGAAACGGAACATTACCGTGAAACAGAAACACAACATTTTCGTGGACCAGAGACGGAACATTACCGTGGACCAGAGACAGAATATTACCATGGACCAGAGACAGAACATTACCATGAAACAGAACATTATCATGGACCAGAAACGGAACATTACCGTGAAACAGAAACACAACATTATCGTGTACCAGAGACGGAACATTATCGTGGACCAGAGACAGAACATTACCGTGAAACCTAAACAGATTATTATCGTGGACCAGAAACGGAACATTATCGTGAAACCGAACATTATCGTGGACCAGAGACGGAACATTACCGTGAAACAGAAACACAACATTACCGTGGACCAGAGACAGAACATTACCGTAAAACGGAAACAGAACATTACCGTGAAACCGAAACAGAACATTATCGTGGACCAGAAACGGAACATTACCGTAAAAGAGAAACACAAAATTATCGTGGACCAGAAACGGAACATTACCATGAAACAGAAACAGAACATTATCGTGGACCAAAGACGGAACATTATCTTGGACCAGAGACGGAACATTACCGTGAAACCGAACATTATTGTGGACCAGAGATCGAACATTATCGTGGACCAGAGACAGAACATTACCGTGGACCAGAGACAGAACATTACCGTTGACCAGAGACAGAACATTACCGTGGACCAGAGACCGAACTTTACCTTGAAACCGAACATTACCGTGGACCAGAAACAGAATATTACCATGGACCCAAGACAGAACATTACCGTGAAACAGAACATTATCGTGAACCAGAAACGGAACATTACCGTGAAACCGAAGATTATCGTGGACCAGACACGGAACATTACCGTGAAACCGAACATTATCGTGGACCAGAGATCGAACATTACCGTGGACCAGAGACAGAACATTACCGTGGACCAGAGACAGAACATTACCGTGGACCAGAGACAGAACATTACCGTGGACCAGAGACCGAACTTTACCTTGAAACCGAACATTACCGTGGACCAGAGACAGAACATTACCATGGACCAGAGACAGAACATTACCGTGAAAAAGAACATTATCATGGACCAGAAACTGAACATTACCGTGAAACAGAAACAGAACATTATCGTGGACAAGAAACGGAACATTACCGTGAAACCGAAAAAGAAGATTATCGTGGACCAGAAACGGAACATTACCGTGAAAAAGAAACACAACATTACCGTGGACCAGAGACAGAACATTACCGTGAAACCGAAACAGAACATTATCGTGGACCAGAAACGGAACATTATCGTGGACCAGAGACGGAACTTTATCAAGGACCAGAGACAGAACATTACCGTGAAACCTAAACAGAACATTATTGTTGACCAGAAACGGAACATTATCGTGAAACCGAACATTATCGTGGACCAGAAACACAACATTATCGTGGACCAGAAATGGAACATTACCGTGATACAGAAACACAACATTATTGTGGACCAGAGACGGAACATTACCGTGAAACCGAACATTACCGTGGACCAGAGACAGAACATTACCGTGAAACCGAAAAAGAACATTATCGTGGACCAGAAACGGAACATTACCGTGAAACAGAAACACAACATTATCGTGGACCAGAGACGGAACATTACCGTGAAACCAAACTTTATCGTGGACCAGAGATCGAACATTATCGTGGACCAGAGACAGAACATTACCGTGGACCAGAAATGGAACATTACCGTGAAACCGAACATTATCGTGGACCAGAGACGGAACATTACCGTGAAACCGAACATTATCGTCGACCAGAAATCAAACATTATCGTGGACCAGAGACAGAACATTACCGTGGACCAGAAATGGAACATTACCGTGAAACCGAACATTACCATGGACCAGATATGGAACATTACTGTGGACCAGAGACGGAACATTACCGTGGACCAAAACATTACCGTGGACCAGAACATTACCGTGAACCCGAGCATTACCGTGAAACCGAAACAGAACATTATCGTGGACCAGAGACGGAACATTACCGTGAAACCGAAACAGAATATTATCGTGGACCAGAAACGGAACATTACCGTGAAACCGAAACAGAACATTATCGTGGACCAGAGACGGAACATTACCGTGAAACCGAACATTATCGTGGACCAGAGATCGAACATTACCGTGGACCAGAGACAGAACATTACCATGGACCAGAGACAGAAAATTACCGTGGAACAGAGATAGAACATTACCGTGGACCAGAGACAGAACATTACCGTGGACCACAGACAGAAAATTATCGTGGACCAGAGATAGAACATTACCGTGGACCAGAGACAGAACATTACCGTGGACAAGAGACAGAACATTACCATGGACCAGAGACAGAACATTACCGTGAAACAGAACATTATCATGGACCAGAAACGGAACATTACCGTGAAACAGAAACACAACATTTTCGTGGACCAGAGACGGAACATTACCGTGGACCAGAGACGGAACATTACCGTGAAAACGAAACAGATCATTATCGTGGACCAGAAATGGAACATTACCGTGAAACCGAAACAGAACATTATCGTGGACCGGAAACGGAACATTACCGTGAAAAAGAAACACAACATTATCGTGGAACAGAAACGGAAATTTACCGTGAAACAGAAACAGAACATTACCGTGGACCAGAAACGGAACATTATCGTGGACCAGAGAAAGAACATTACCGTGAAACCGAAACAGAACATTATCGTGGACCAGAAACGGAACATTACCGTGAAACCGAACATTATCGTGGACCAGACACAGAACATTACCGTGGACCAGACACAGAACATTACCGTGGACCAGAGACAGAACATTACCGTGAAACCGAAACAGAACATTATCGTGGACCAGAAACGGAACATTACCGTGAAACAGAAACACAAAATTATCGTGGACCAGAGACGGAACATTACCGTGAAACCGAACATTATCGTGGACCAGAGATCGAACATTACCGTGGACCAGAGACAGAACATTACCGTGGACCAGAGACAGAACATTTCCGTGGACCAGAGACAGAACATTACCGTGGACCAGAGACAGAACATTACCGTGGACCAGAGACAGAACATTACTGTGGACCAGAGACCGAACTTTACCTAGAAACCGAACATTACCGTGTACCAGAGACAGAATATTACCATGGACCAGAGACAGAACATTACCATGAAACAGAACATTATCATGGACCAGAAACGGAACATTACCGTGAAACAGAAACACAACATTATCGTGTACCAGAGACGGAACATTATCGTGGACCAGAGACAGAACATTACCGTGAAACCTAAACAGATTATTATCGTAGACCAGAAACGGAACATTATCGTGAAACCGAACATTATCGTGGACCAGAGACGGAACATTACCGTGAAACAGAAAAACAACATTACCGTGGACCAGAGACAGAACATTACCGTAAAACGGAAACAGAACATTACCGTGAAACCGAAACAGAACATTATCGTGGACCAGAAACGGAACATTACCGTGAAAGAGAAACACAAAATTATCGTGGACCAGAAACGGAACATTACCATGAAACAGAAACAGAACATTATCGTGGACCAAAGACGGAACATTATCTTGGACCAGAGACGGAACATTACCGTGAAACCGAACATTATCGTGGACCAGACACAGAACATTACCGTGAAACACAAAATTATCGTGGACCAGAAACGGAACATTACCGTGATGCAGAAACAGAACATTATCGTGGACCAGAGACGGAACATTACCGTGAAACCGAACATTATCGTGGACCAGAGATCGAACATTATCGTGGACCAGAGACAGAACATTACCGTGGACCAGAGACAGAACATTACCGTTGACCAGAGACAGAACATTACCGTGGACCAGAGACCGAACTTTACCTTGAAACCGAACATTACCGTGGACCAGAAACAGAACATTACCATGGACCAGAGACAGAACATTACCGTGAAACAGAACATTATCGTGAACCAGAAACGGAACATTACCGTGAAACCGAACATTATCGTGGACCAGACACGGAACATTACCGTGAAACCGAACATTACCGTGGACCAGAGACAGAACATTACCATGGACCAGAGACAGAACATTACCGTGAAAAAGAACATTACCGTGGACCAGAAACTGAACATTACCGTGAAACAGAAACAGAACATTATCGTGGACAAGAAACGGAACATTACCGTGAAACCGAAAAAGAAGATTATCGTGGACCAGAAACGGAACATTACCGTGAAAAAGAAACACAACATTACCGTGGACCAAAGACAGAACATTACCGTGAAACCGAAACAGAACATTATCGTGGACCAGAAACGGAACATTATCGTGGACCAGAGACGGAACTTTATCAAGGACCAGAGACAGAACATTACCGTGAAACCTAAACTGAACATTATTGTTGACCAGAAACGGAACATTATCGTGAAACCGAACATTATCATGGACCAGAAACACAACATTATCGTGGACCAGAAATGGAACATTACCGTGATACAGAAACACAACATTATTGTGGACCAGAGACGGAACATTACCGTGAAACCGAACATTACCGTGGACCAGAGACAGAACATTACCGTGGACCAGAGACAGAACATTACCGTGAAACCGAAACAGAACATTATCGTGGACCAGAAACGGATCATTACCGTGAAACAGAAACACAACATTATCGTGGACCAGAGACGGAACATTAACGTGAAACCAAACTTTATCGTGGACCAGAGATCGAACATTATCGTGGACCAGAGACAGAACATTACCGTGGACCAGAAATGGAACATTACCGTGAAACCGAACATTATCGTGGACCAGAGACGGAACATTACCGTGAAACCGAACATTATCGTCGACCAGAAATCAAACATTATCGTGGACCAGAGACAGAACATTACCGTGGACCAGAAATGGAACATTACCGTGAAACCGAACATTACCATGGACCAGATATGGAACATTACTGTGGACCAGAGACGGAACATTACCGTGAAACCGAAACAGAACATTATCGTGGACCAGAAACGGAACATTATCGTGGACCAGAGACGGAACTTTATCAAGGACCAGAGACAGAACATTACCGTGAAACCTAAACTGAACATTATTGTTGACCAGAAACGGAACATTATCGTGAAACCGAACATTATCGTGGACCAGAAATGGAACATTACCGTGATACAGAAACACAACATTATTGTGGACCAGAGACGGAACATTACCGTGAAACCGAACATTACCGTGTACCAGAGACAGAACATTACCGTGGACCAGAGACAGAACATTACCGTGAAACCGAAACAGAACATTATCGTGGACCAGAAACGGAACATTACCGTGAAACAGAAACACAACATTATCGCGGACCAGAGACGGAACATTACCGTGAAACCAAACTTTATCGTGGACCAGAGATCGAACATTATTGTGGACCAGAGACAGAACATTACCGTGGACCAGAAATGGAACATTACCGTGAAACCGAACATTATCGTGGACCAGAGACGGAACATTACCGTGAAACCGAACATTATCGTCGACCAGAAATCAAACATTATCGTGGACCAGAGACAGAACATTACCGTGGACCAGAAATGGAACATTACCGTGAAACCGAACATTACCATGGACCAGATATGGAACATTACTGTGGACCAGAGACGGAACATTACCGTGGACCAAAACATTACCGTGGACCAGAACATTACCGTGAAACCGAACATTATCGTGGACCAGAGACCGAACATTACCGTGAAATCGAAACAGAACATTATCGTGGACCAGACACGGAACATTACTGTGAAACCGAACATTATCGTGGACCAGAGATCGAACATTACCGTGGACCAGAGACAGAACATTACCGTGGACCAGAGACAGAACATTACCGTGGACCAGAGACAGAACATTACCATGGACCAGAGACCGAACTTTACCTTGAAACCGAACATTACCGTGGACCAGAGACAGAACATTACCGTGAAACAGACCAAGAACATTATCGTGGACCAGAAACGGAACATTACCGTGAAACCGAAACAGAAGATTATCGTGGACCAGAAACGGAACATTACCGTGAAACAGAAACACAACATTACCGTGGACCAGAGACAGAACATTACCGTGAAACCGAAACAGAACATTATCGTTGACCAGAAACGGAACATTATCGTGGACCAGAGACAGAACATTATCGTGGATCAGAGACAAAACATTATCGTGGACCAGAGACGGAACATTATCATGGACCAGAGACAAAACATTACCGTGAAACCTAAACAGAACATTATCGTTGACCAAAAACGGAACATTATCGTGAAACCGAACATTATCGTGGACCAGAAAAACAACATTATCGTGGATCAGAAATGGAACATTACCGTGAAACAGAAACACAACATTATCGTGGACCAGAGACGGAAAATTACCGTGAAACCAAACATTACCGTGGACCAGAGACAGAACATTACCGTGGACCAGAGACAGAACATTTCCGTGAAACCGAAACAGAACATTATCGTGGACCAGAAACGGAACAATCCCGTGAAACAGAAACACAACATTATCGTGCACCAGAGACGGAAAATTACCGTGAAACCAAACATTACCGTGGACCAGAGACGGAACATTACCGTGGACCAGAAATGGAACATTACCGTGAAACCGAACATTACCATGGACCAGATACGGAACATTACTGTGGACCAGAGACGGAACATTACCGTGGACCAGAACATTACCGTGGACCAAAACATTACCGTGAAACCGAACATTATCGTGGACCAGAGACTGAACATTACCGTGAGACCGAACATTACCGTGGACCAGAAACGGAACATTACCGTGAAACAGAAAAACAACATTATCGTGGACCAGAAACGGAACATTATCGTGGACCAGAGACAGAACATTACCGTGAAACCGAAACAGAACATTATCGTGGACCAGAACCGGAACATTATCGTGGACCAGAGACAGAACATTATCTTGGATCAGAGACAGAACATTATCGTGGACCAGAGACGGAACATTATCGTGGACCAGAGACAGAACATTACCGTGAAACCTAAACAGAACATTATCGTGGACCAGAAACGGAACATTATCGTGAAACCGAACATTATCGTGGACCAGAAACACAACATTATCGTGGACCAGAAACGGAACATTACCGTGAAACCGAAACAGAACATTACCGTGAAACAGAAACACAACATTACCGTGAAACCGAAACAGAATATTATCGTGGACCAGAAACGGAACATTACCGTGAAACCGAAACAGAACATTATCGTGGACCAGAAACGGAACATTACCGTGAAAGAGAAACACAAAATTATCGTGTACCAGAAACGGAACATTACCATGAAACAGAAACAGAACATTATCGTGGACCAAAGACGGAACATTATCTTGGACCAGAGACGGAACATTACCGTGAAACCGAACATTATCGTGGACCAGACACAGAACATTACCGTGAAACACAAAATTATCGTGGACCAGAAACGGAACATTACCGTGATACAGAAACAGAACATTATCGTGGACCAGAGACGGAACATTACCGTGAAACCGAACATTATCGTGGACCAGAGATCGAACATTATCGTGGACCAGAGACAGAACATTACCGTGGACCAGAGACAGAACATTACCGTTGACCAGAGACAGAACATTACCGTGGACCAGAGACCGAACTTTACCTTGAAACCGAACATTACCGTGGACCAGAAACAGAACATTACCATGGACCAGAGACAGAACATTACCGTGAAACAGAACATTATCGTGAACCAGAAACGGAACATTACCGTGAAACCGAACATTATCGTGGACCAGACACGGAACATTACCGTGAAACCGAACATTATCGTGGACCAGAGATCGAACATTACCGTGGACCAGAGACAGAACATTACCGTGGACCAGAGACAGAACATTACCGTGGACCAGAGACAGAACATTACCGTGGACCAGAGACCGAACTTTACCTTGAAACCGAACATTACCGTGGACCAGAGACAGAACATTACCATGGACCAGAGACAGAACATTACCGTGAAAAAGAACATTATCATGGACCAGAAACTGAACATTACCGTGAAACAGAAACAGAACATTATCGTGGACAAGAAACGGAACATTACCGTGAAACCGAAAAAGAAGATTATCGTGGACCAGAAACGGAACATTACCGTGAAAAAGAAACACAACATTACCGTGGACCAAAGACAGAACATTACCGTGAAACCGAAACAGAACATTATCGTGGACCAGAAACGGAACATTATCGTGGACCAGAGACGGAACTTTATCAAGGACCAGAGACAGAACATTACCGTGAAACCTAAACTGAACATTATTGTTGACCAGAAACGGAACATTATCGTGAAACCGAAAATTATCGTGGACCAGAAACACAACATTATCGTGGACCAGAAATGGAACATTACCGTAATACAGAAACACAACATTATTGTGGACCAGAGACGGAACATTACCGTGAAACCGAACATTACCGTGGACCAGAGACAGAACATTACCGTGGACCAGAGACAGAACATTACCGTGAAACCGAAACAGAACATTATCGTGGACCAGAAACGGAACATTACCGTGAAACAGAAACACAACATTATCGTGGACCAGAGACGGAACATTACCGTGAAACCAAACTTTATCGTGGACCAGAGATCGAACATTATCGTGGACCAGAGACAGAACATTACCGTGGACCACAAATGGAATATTACCGTGAAACCGAACATTATCGTGGACCAGAGACGGAACATTACCGTGAAACCGAACATTATCGTCGACCAGAAATCAAACATTATCGTGGACCAGAGACAGAACATTACCGTGGACCAGAAATGGAACATTACCGTGAAACCGAACATTACCATGGACCAGATATGGAACATTACTGTGGACCAGAGACGGAACATTACCGTGAAACCGAAACAGAACATTATCGTGGACCAGAAACGGAACATTATCGTGGACCAGAGACGGAACTTTATCAAGGACCAGAGACAGAACATTACCGTGAAACCTAAACTGAACATTATTGTTGACCAGAAACGGAACATTATCGTGAAACCGAACATTATCGTGGACCAGAAATGGAACATTACCGTGATACAGAAACACAACATTATTGTGGACCAGAGACGGAACATTACCGTGAAACCGAACATTACCGTGGACCAGAGACAGAACATTACCGTGGACCAGAGACAGAACATTACCGTGAAACCGAAACAGAACATTATCGTGGACCAGAAACGGAACATTACCGTGAAACAGAAACACAACATTATCGTGGACCAGAGACGGAACATTACCGTGAAACCAAACTTTATCGTGGACCAGAGATCGAACATTATCGTGGACCAGAGACAGAACATTACCGTGAAACCGAACATTACCATGGACCAGATATGGAACATTACTGTGGACCAGAGACGGAACATTACCGTGGACCAAAACATTACCGTGGACCAGAACATTACCGTGAAACCGAACATTATCGTGGACCAGAGACCGAACATTACCGTGAAATCGAAACAGAACATTATCGTGGACCAGACACGGAACATTACCGTGAAACCAAACATTATCGTGGACCAGAGATCGAACATTACCGTGGACCAGAGACAGAACATTACCGTGGACCAGAGACAGAACATTACCGTGGACCAGAGACAGAACATTACCATGGACCAGAGACCGAACTTTACCTTGAAACCGAACATTACCGTGGACCAGAGACAGAACATTACCGTGAAACAGACCAAGAACATTATCGTGGACCAGAAACGGAACATTACCGTGAAACCGAAACAGAAGATTATCGTGGACCAGAAACGGAACATTACCGTGAAACAGAAACACAACATTACCGTGGACCAGAGACAGAACATTACCGTGAAACCGAAACAGAACATTATCGTTGACCAGAAACGGAACATTATTGTGGACCAGAGACAGAACATTATCGTGGATCAGAGACAAAACATTATCGTGGACCAGAGACGGAACATTATCATGGACCAGAGACAAAACATTACCGTGAAACCTAAACAGAACATTATCGTTGACCAAAAACGGAACATTATCGTGAAACCGAACATTATCGTGGACCAGAAAAACAACATTATCGTGGATCAGAAATGGAACATTACCGTGAAACAGAAACACAACATTATCGTGGACCAGAGACGGAAAATTACCGTGAAACCAAACATTACCGTGGACCAGAGACAGAACATAACCATGGACCAGAGACAGAACATTACCGTGAAACCGAAACAGAACATTATCGTGGACCAGAAACAGAACAATCCCGTGAAACAGAAACACAACATTATCGTGCACCAGAGACGGAAAATTACCGTGAAACCAAACATTACCGTGGACCAGAGACGGAACATTACCGTGGACCAGAAATGGAACATTACCGTGAAACCGAACATTACCATGGACCAGATACGGAACATTACTGTGGACGAGAGACGAAACATTACCGTGGACCAGAACATTACCGTGGACCAGAACATTACCGTGAAACCGAACATTATCGTGGACCAGAGACTGAACATTACCGTGAGACCGAACATTACCGTGGACCAGAAACGGAACATTACCGTGAAACAGAAAAACAACATTATCGTGGACCAGAAACGGAACATTATCGTGGACCAGAGACAGAACATTACCGTGAAACCGAAACAGAACATTATCGTGGACCAGAACCGGAACATTATCGTGGACCAGAGACGGAACATTATCGTGGACCAGAGAAAGAACATTACCGTGAAACCTAAACAGAACATTATCGTGGACCAGAAACGGAACATTATCGTGAAACCGAACATTATCGTGGACCAGAAACACAACATTATCGTGGACCAGAAACGGAACATTACCGTGAAACAGAAACACAACATTATCGTGGACCAGAGACGGAACATTACCGTGAAACCGAACATTATCGTGGACCAGAGATCGAACTTTATCCTGGACCAGAGACAAAACATTACCGTGGACCAGAAATGGATCAATACCGTGGACCAGAGACAGAACATTACTGTGGACCAGAGACCGAACTTTACCTTGAAACCGAACATTACCGTGGACCAGAGACAGAACATTACCATGGACCAGAGACAGAACATTACCATGAAACAGAACATTATCATGGACCAGAAACGGAACATTACCGTGAAACAGAAACACAACATTATCGTGGACCAGAGACGGAACATTACTGGGACCAGAGACGGAACATTACCGTGAAACCGAAACAGAACATTATTGTGGACCAGAAACGGAACATTACCGTGAAACCGAAACAGAACATTATCGTGGACCAGAGACGGAACATTACCGTGAAACCGAACATTATCGTGGACCAGAGACGGAACATTACCGTGAAACCGAACATTATCGTGGACCAGAGATCGAACATTACCGTGGACCAGAGACAGAACATTACCGTTGACCAGAGACAGAAAATTACCGTGGACCAGAGATAGAACATTACCGTGGACCAGAGACAGAACATTACCGTGGACCAGAGACAGAATATTACTGTGGACCAGAGACCGAACTTTATCTTGAAACCGAACATTACCGTGGACAAGAGACGGAACATTACCGTGAAAACGAAACAGAACATTATCGTGGACCAGAAATGGAACATTACCGTGAAACCGAAACAGAACATTATCGTGGACCAGAGACGGAACATTACCGTGGACCAGAGACGGAAAATTACCGTGAAAACGAAACAGAACATTATCGTGGACCAGAAATGGAACATTACCGTGAAACCGAAACAGAACATTATCGTGGACCAGAAACGGAACATTACCGTGAAAAAGAAACACAACATTACCGTGGACCAGAAACGGAACATTATCGTGGACCAGAGAAAGAACATTACCGTGAAACCGAAACAGAACATTATCGTGGACCAGAAACGGAACATTACCGTGAAACCGAACATTATCGTGGACCAGACACAGAACATTACCGTGGACCAGAGACAGAACATTACCGTGAAACCGAAACAGAACATTATCGTGGACCAGAAACGGAACATTACCGTGAAAAAGAAACACAAAATTATCGTGGACCAGAGACGGAACATTACCGTGAAACCGAACATTATCGTGGACCAGAGATCGAACATTACCGTGGACCAGAGACAGAACATTACCGTGGACCAGAGACAGAACATTTCCGTGGACCAGAGACAAAACATTACTGTGGACCAGAGACCGAACTTTACCTTGAAACCGAACATTACCGTGGACCAGAGACAGAATATTACCATGGACCAGAGACAGAACATTACCGTGAAACAGAACATTATCATGGACCAGATACGGAACATTACCGTGAAACACAAACAGAACATTATCGTGGACCAGAAACGGAACATTACCGTGAAACCGAAACAAAACATTATCGTGGACCAGAAACGGAACATTACCATGGACCAGAGACAGAACACACCATGGACCAGAGACAGAACATTACCGTGAAACAGAACATTATCATGGACCAGAAACGGAACATTACCGTGAAACAGAAACAGAACATTATCGTGGACCAGAAACGGAACATTACCGTGAAACCGAAACAGAACATTATCGTGGACCAGAAACGGAACATTACCGTTGACCAGAGACAGAACATTACCGTGAAACCGAAACAGAACATTATCGTGGACCAGAACCGGAACATTATCGTGGACCAGAGACAGAACATTATCGTGGATCAGAGACAGAACATTATCGTGGACCAGAGACGGAACATTATCGTGGACCAGAGACAGAACATTACCGTGAAACCGAAACAGAACATTATCGTGGACCAGAAACGGAACATTACCGTGAAACAGAAACACAACATTATCGTGGACCAGAGACGGAACATTACCGTGAAACCAAACATTATCGTGGACCAGAGACAGAACATTACCGTGGACCAGAGACAGAACATTACTGTGAAACCGAAACAGAACATTATCGTGGACCAGAAACGGAACATTACCGTGAAACAGAAACACAACATTATCGTGGACCAGAGACCGAACATTACCGTGAAACCGAACATTACCGTGGACCAGAGACCGAACATTACCGTGAAACCCAACATTACCGTGAAACCAAAACAGAAAACTACCGTGGACCAGAGATCGAACATTATCGTGGACCAGAGACAGAACATTACCGTGGACCAGAAATGGAACATTACCGTGAAAACGAACATTATCGTGGACCAGAGACGGAACATTACCGTGAAACCGAACATTATCGTCGACCAGAAATCGAACATTATCGTGGACCAGAGACAGAACATTACCGTGTACCAGAAATGGAACATTACCGTGAAACCGAACATTACCATGGACCAGATACGGAACATTACTGTGGACCAGAGACGGAACATTACCGTGGACCAAAACATTACCGTGGACCAGAACATTACCGTGAAACCGAACATTATCGTGGACCAGAGACCGAATATTACCGTGAAATCGAAACAGAACATTATCGTGGACCAGACACGGAACATTACCGTGAAACCGAACATTATCGTGGACCAGAGATCGAACATTACCGTGGACCAGAGACAAAACATTACCGTGGACCAGAGACAGAACATTACCGTGGACCAGAGACAGAACATTACCATGGCCCAGAGACCGAAATTTACCTTGAAACCGAACATTATCGTGGACCAGAGACAGAACATTACCATGGACCAGAGACAGAACATTACCGTGAAACAGAACATTATCATGGACCAGAAACGGAACATTACCGTGAAACAGAAACAGAACATTATCGTGGACCAGAAACGGAACATTACCGTGAAACCGAAACAGAAGATTATCGTGGACCAGAAACGGAACATTACCGTGAAACAGAAACACAACATTACCGTGGACCAGAGACAGAACATTACCGTGAAACCGAAACAGAACATTATCGTTGACCAGAAACGGAACATTACCGTGGACCAGAGACAGAACATTACCTTGAAACCAAAACAGAACATTATCGTGGATCCGAAACGGAACATTATCGTGGACCAGAAACGGAACATTATCGTGGACCAGAGACAGAACATTACCGTGAAACCGAAACAGAACATTATCGTGGACCAGACACGGAACATTACCGTGAAACCGAACATTATCGTGGACCAGAGATCGAACTTTATCCTGGACCAGAGACAGAACATTACCGTGGACCAGAAATGGAACATTACCGTGGACCAGAGACAGAACATTACTGTGGACCAGAGACCGAATTTCACCTTGAAACCGAACATTACCGTGGACCAGAGACAGAACATTACCATGGACCAGAGACAGAACATTACCATGAAACAGAACATTATCATGGACCAGAAACGGAACATTACCGTGAAACAGAAACACAACATTATCGTGGACCAGAGACGGAACATTACCGTGGACCAGAGACGGAACATTACCGTGAAACCGAAACAGAATATTATCGTGGACCAGAAACCGAACATTACTGTGAAACCGAAACAGAACATTATCGTGGACCAGAAACGGAACATTACCGTGAAACCGAACATTATCGTCAAACCGAACATTATCGTGGACCAGAGACCGAACATTACCGTGAAACCGAACATTACCGTGGACCAGAGACCGAACATTACCGTGAAACCCAACATTACCGTGAAACCAAAACAGAAAACTACCGTGGACCAGAGACAGAACATTACCGTGAAACCGAAACAGAACATTATCGTGGACCAGAAACGGAACATTACCGTGAAACCGAAACAGAACATTATCGTGGACCAGAAACGGAACATTACCGTGAAACAGAAACAGAACATTAGCGTGGACCAGAGACAGAACATTACCGTGAACCAGAGACAGAACATGACCGTGAAACCGAAACAGAACATTATCGTGGACCAGAGACGGAACATTACCGTGAAACCGAAACAGAACATTATCGTGGACCAGAAATGGAACATTACCGTGAAACCGAAACAGAACATTATCGTGGACCAGAAACGGAACATTACCGTGAAAAAGAAACACAACATTATCGTAGACCAGAAACGGAACATTACCGTGAAACCGAAACAGAACATTATCATGGACCAGAAACGGAACATTACCATGGACCAGAGACAGAACATTACCGTGAAACCGAAACAGAACATTATCGTGGACCAGAAACGGAACATTACCGTGAAACAGAACATTATTGTGGACCAGAGATCGAACATTACCGTGGACCAGAGACAGAACATTATTGTGGACCAGAGATCGAACATTACCGTGGACCAGAGACAGAACATTACCGTGGACCAGAAACGGAACATTACCATGGACCAGAGAAGGAACACACCATGGACCAGAGACAGAACATTACCGTGAAACAGAACATTATCATGGACCAGAAACGGAACATTACCGTGAAACAGAAACAGAACATTATCGTGGACCAGAAACGGAACATTACCGTGAAACCGAAACAGAACATTATCGTGGACCAGAAACGGAACATTACCGTTGACCAGAGACAGAACATTACCGTGAAACCGAAACAGAACATTATCGTGGACCAGAACCGGAACATTATCGTGGACCAGAGACAGAACATTATCGTGGATCAGAGACAGAACATTATCGTGGACCAGAGACGGAACATTATCGTGGACCAGAGACAGAACATTACCGTGAAACCGAAACAGAACATTATCGTGGACCAGAAACGGAACATTACCGTGAAACAGAAACACAACATTATCGTGGACCAGAGACGGAACATTACCGTGAAACCAAACATTATCGTGGACCAGAGACAGAACATTACCGTGGACCAGAGACAGAACATTACTGTGAAACCGAAACAGAACATTATCGTGGACCAGAAACGGAACATTACCGTGAAACAGAAACACAACATTATCGTGGACCAGAGACCGAACATTACCGTGAAACCGAACATTACCGTGGACCAGAGACCGAACATTACCGTGAAACCCAACATTACCGTGAAACCAAAACAGAAAACTACCGTGGACCAGAGATCGAACATTATCGTGGACCAGAGACAGAACATTACCGTGGACCAGAAATGGAACATTACCGTGAAAACGAACATTATCGTGGACCAGAGACGGAACATTACCGTGAAACCGAACATTATCGTCAACCAGAAATCGAACATTATCGTGGACCAGAGACAGAACATTACCGTGTACCAGAAATGGAACATTACCGTGAAACCGAACATTACCATGGACCAGATACGGAACATTACTGTGGACCAGAGACGGAACATTACCGTGGACCAAAACATTACCGTGGACCAGAACATTACCGTGAAACCGAACATTATCGTGGACCAGAGACCGAATATTACCGTGAAATCGAAACAGAACATTATCGTGGACCAGACACGGAACATTACCGTGAAACCGAACATTATCGTGGACCAGAGATCGAACATTACCGTGGACCAGAGACAAAACATTACCGTGGACCAGAGACAGAACATTACCGTGGACCAGAGACAGAACATTACCATGGCCCAGAGACCGAAATTTACCTTGAAACCGAACATTATCGTGGACCAGAGACAGAACATTACCATGGACCAGAGACAGAACATTACCGTGAAACAGAACATTATCATGGACCAGAAACGGAACATTACCGTGAAACAGAAACAGAACATTATCGTGGACCAGAAACGGAACATTACCGTGAAACCGAAACAGAAGATTATCGTGGACCAGAAACGGAACATTACCGTGAAACAGAAACACAACATTACCGTGGACCAGAGACAGAACATTACCGTGAAACCGAAACAGAACATTATCGTTGACCAGAAACGGAACATTACCGTGGACCAGAGACAGAACATTACCTTGAAACCAAAACAGAACATTATCGTGGATCCGAAACGGAACATTATCGTGGACCAGAAACGGAACATTATCGTGGACCAGAGACAGAACATTACCGTGAAACCGAAACAGAACATTATCGTGGACCAGACACGGAACATTACCGTGAAACCGAACATTATCGTGGACCAGAGATCGAACTTTATCCTGGACCAGAGACAGAACATTACCGTGGACCAGAAATGGAACATTACCGTGGACCAGAGACAGAACATTACTGTGGACCAGAGACCGAACTTCACCTTGAAACCGAACATTACCGTGGACCAGAGACAGAACATTACCATGGACCAGAGACAGAACATTACCATGAAACAGAACATTATCATGGACCAGAAACGGAACATTACCGTGAAACAGAAACACAACATTATCGTGGACCAGAGACGGAACATTACCGTGGACCAGAGACGGAACATTACCGTGAAACCGAAACAGAATATTATCGTGGACCAGAAACCGAACATTACTGTGAAACCGAAACAGAACATTATCGTGGACCAGAAACGGAACATTACCGTGAAACCGAACATTATCGTCAAACCGAACATTATCGTGGACCAGAGACCGAACATTACCGTGAAACCGAACATTACCGTGGACCAGAGACCGAACATTACCGTGAAACCCAACATTACCGTGAAACCAAAACAGAAAACTACCGTGGACCAGAGACAGAACATTACCGTGAAACCGAAACAGAACATTATCGTGGACCAGAAACGGAACATTACCGTGAAACCGAAACAGAACATTATCGTGGACCAGAAACGGAACATTACCGTGAAACAGAAACAGAACATTAGCGTGGACCAGAGACAGAACATTACCGTGAACCAGAGACAGAACATGACCGTGAAACAGAAACACAACATTTTCGTGGGCCAGAGACGGAACATTACCGTGGACCAGAGACGGAACATTACCGTGAAACCGAAACAGAACATTATCGTGGACCAGAAATGGAACATTACCGTGAAACCGAAACAGAACATTATCGTGGACCAGAAACGGAACATTACCGTGAAAAAAAACACAACATTATCGTAGACCAGAAACGGAACATTACCGTGAAACCGAAACAGAACATTATCATGGACCAGAAACGGAACATTACCATGGACCAGAGACAGAACATTACCGTGAAACCGAAACAGAACATTATCGTGGACCAGAAACGGAACATTACCGTGAAACAGAACATTATTGTGGACCAGAGATCGAACATTACCGTGGACCAGAGACAGAACATTATTGTGGACCAGAGATCGAACATTACCGTGGACCAGAGACAGAACATTACCGTGGACCAGAAACGGAACATTACCATGGACCAGAGACAGAACACACCATGGACCAGAGACAGAACATTACCGTGAAACAGAACATTATCATGGACCAGAAACGGAACATTACCGTGAAACAGAAACAGAACATTATCGTGGACCAGAAACGGAACATTACCGTGAAACCGAAACAGAACATTATCGTGGACCAGAAACGGAACATTACCGTTGACCAGAGACAGAACATTACCGTGAAACCGAAACAGAACATTATCGTGGACCAGAACCGGAACATTATCGTGGACCAGAGACAGAACATTATCGTGGATCAGAGACAGAACATTATCGTGGACCAGAGACGGAACATTATCGTGGACCAGAGACAGAACATTACCGTGAAACCGAAACAGAACATTATCGTGGACCAGAAACGGAACATTACCGTGAAACAGAAACGGAACATTATCGTGGACCAGAGACGGAACATTACCGTGAAACCAAACATTATCGTGGACCAGAGACAGAACATTACCGTGGACCAGAGACAGAACATTACTGTGAAACCGAAACAGAACATTATCGTGGACCAGAAACGGAACATTACCGTGAAACAGAAACACAACATTATCGTGGACCAGAGACCGAACATTACCGTGAAACCGAACATTACCGTGGACCAGAGACCGAACATTACCGTGAAACCCAACATTACCGTGAAACCAAAACAGAAAACTACCGTGGACCAGAGATCGAACATTATCGTGGACCAGAGACAGAACATTACCGTGGACCAGAAATGGAACATTACCGTGAAAACGAACATTATCTTGGACCAGAGACGGAACATTACCGTGAAACCGAACATTATCGTCGACCAGAAATCGAACATTATCGTGGACCAGAGACAGAACATTACCGTGTACCAGAAATGGAACATTACCGTGAAACCGAACATTACCATGGACCAGATACGGAACATTACTGTGGACCAGAGACGGAACATTACCGTGGACCAAAACATTGCCGTGGACCAGAACATTACCGTGAAACCGAACATTATCGTGGACCAGAGACCGAATATTACCGTGAAATCGAAACAGAACATTATCGTGGACCAGACACGGAACATTACCGTGAAACCGAACATTATCGTGGACCAGAGATCGAACATTACCGTGGACCAGAGACAAAACATTACCGTGGACAAGAGACAGAACATTACCGTGGACCAGAGACAGAACATTACCATGGCCCAGAGACCGAAATTTACCTTGAAACCGAACATTATCGTGGACCAGAGACAGAACATTACCATGGACCAGAGACAGAACATTACCGTGAAACAGAACATTATCATGGACCAGAAACGGAACATTACCGTGAAACAGAAACAGAACATTATCGTGGACCAGAAACGGAACATTACCGTGAAACCGAAACAGAAGATTATCGTGGACCAGAAACGGAACATTACCGTGAAACAGAAACACAACATTACCGTGGACCAGAGACAGAACATTACCGTGAAACCGAAACAGAACATTATCGTTGACCAGAAACGGAACATTACCGTGGACCAGAGACAGAACATTACCTTGAAACCAAAACAGAACATTATCGTGGATCCGAAACGGAACATTATCGTGGACCAGAAACGGAACATTATCGTGGACCAGAGACAGAACATTACCGTGAAACCGAAACAGAACATTATCGTGGACCAGACACGGAACATTACCGTGAAACCGAACATTATCGTGGACCAGAGATCGAACTTTATCCTGGACCAGAGACAGAACATTACCGTGGACCAGAAATGGAACATTACCGTGGACCAGAGACAGAACATTACTGTGGACCAGAGACCGAACTTCACCTTGAAACCGAACATTACCGTGGACCAGAGACAGAACATTACCATGGACCAGAGACAGAACATTACCATGAAACAGAACATTATCATGGACCAGAAACGGAACATTACCGTGAAACAGAAACACAACATTATCGTGGACCAGAGACGGAACATTACCGTGGACCAGAGACGGAACATTACCGTGAAACCGAAACAGAATATTATCGTGGACCAGAAACCGAACATTACTGTGAAACCGAAACAGAACATTATCGTGGACCAGAAACGGAACATTACCGTGAAACCGAACATTATCGTCAAACCGAACATTATCGTGGACCAGAGACCGAACATTACCGTGAAACCGAACATTACCGTGGACCAGAGACCGAACATTACCGTGAAACCCAACATTACCGTGAAACCAAAACAGAAAACTACCGTGGACCAGAGACAGAACATTACCGTGAAACCGAAACAGAACATTATCGTGGACCAGAAACGGAACATTATTGTGAAACCGAAACAGAACATTATCGTGGACCAGAAACGGAACATTACCGTGAAACAGAAACAGAACATTAGCGTGGACCAGAGACAGAACATTACCGTGAACCAGAGACAGAACATGACCGTGAAACAGAAACACAACATTTTCGTGGGCCAGAGACGGAACATTACCGTGGACCAGAGACGGAACATTACCGTGAAACCGAAACAGAACATTATCGTGGACCAGAAATGGAACATTACCGTGAAACCGAAACAGAACATTATCGTGGACCAGAAACGGAACATTACCGTGAAAAAGAAACACAACATTATCGTAGACCAGAAACGGAACATTACCGTGAAACCGAAACAGAACATTATCATGGACCAGAAACGGAACATTACCATGGACCAGAGACAGAACATTACCGTGAAACCGAAACAGAACATTATCGTGGACATGAAACGGAACATTACCGTGAAACAGAACATTATTGTGGACCAGAGATCGAACATTACCGTGGACCAGAGACAGAACATTATTGTGGACCAGAGATCGAACATTACCGTGGACCAGAGACAGAACATTACCGTGGACCAGAGACAGAACATTTCCGTGGACCAGAGACAGAACATTACCGTGGACAAGAGACAGAACATTACCGTGGACCAGAGACAGAACATTACTGTGGACCAGAGACCGAACTTTACCTTGAAACCGAACATTACCGTGGACCAGAGTCAGAATATTACGATGGACCAGAGACAGAACATTACCATGAAACAGAAAATTATCATGGACCAGAAACGGAACATTACCGTGAAAAAGAACATTATCATGGACCAGAAACGGAACATTACGGTGAAACAGAAACAGAACATTATCGTGGACCAGAAACGGAACATTACCGTGAAACCGAAACAGAACATTATCGTGGACCAGAAACGGAACATTACCGTGATACAGAAACAGAACATTATCGTGGACCAGAGACAGAACATTGCCGTGAAACCGAACATTATCGTGGACCAGAGATCGAACATTACCGTGGACCAGAGAAACAATATTACCGTGGACCAGAGACAGAACATTACCGTGGACCAGAGACGGAACATTACCGTGGACCAGAGACAGAACATTATCGTGGACCAGAGATGGAACATTACCATGAAACCGAACATTATCGTGGACCAGAGACAGAACATTACCGTGGTCCAGAGACAGAACATTACCGTGGACCAGAGACAGAACATTACCGTGGACCAGAGACAGAATATTACCGTGGACCATGGACAGAACATTATTGTGGACCAGAGACCGAACTTTACCTTGAAACCGAACATTACCGTGGACCAGAGATCGAACTTTATCGTGGACCAGAGACAGAACATTACCATGGACCAGAGACAGAACATTACCGTGAAACAGAACATTATCATGGACCAGATACGGAAGATTACCGTGAAACAGAAACAGAACATTATCGTGGACCAGAAACGGAACATTACCGTGAAACCGAAACAGAACATTATCGTGGACCAGAAACGGAACATTACCATGGACCAGAGACAGAACATTACCATGGACCAGAGACAGAACATTACCGTGAAACAGAACATTATCATGGACCAGAAACGGAACATTATCGTGGACCAGAAACGGAACATTATCGTGGACCAGAGACAGAACATTACCGTGAAACCGAAACAGAACATTATCGTGGACCAGAACCGGAACATTATCGTGGACCAGAGACAGAACATTATCGTGGATCAGAGACAGAACATTATCGTGGACCAGAGACGGAACATTATCGTGGACCAGAGACAGAACATTACCGTGAAACCGAAACAGAACATTATCGTGGACCAGAAACGGAACATTACCGTGAAACAGAAACACAACATTATCGTGGACCAGAGACGGAACATTACCGTGAAACCAAACATTATCGTGGACCAGAGACAGAACATTACCGTGGACCAGAGACAGAACATTACTGTGAAACCGAAACAGAACATTATCGTGGACCGGAAACGGAACATTACCGTGAAACAGAAACACAACATTATCGTGGACCAGAGACGGAACATTACCGTGAAACCAAACATTATCGTGGACCAGAGACAGAACATTACCGTGGACCAGAAATGGAACATTACCGTGAAACCGAACAATATCGTGGACCAGAGACGGAACATTACCGTGAAACGGAACATTATCGTCGACCAGAAATCGAACATTATCGTGGACCAGAGACAGAACATTACCGTGTACCAGAAATGGAACATTACCGTGAAACCGAACATTACCATGGACCAGATACGGAACATTACTGTGGACCAGAGACGGAACATTACCGTGGACCAAAACATTACCGTGGACCAGAACATTACCGTGAAACCGAACATTATCGTGGACCAGCGACCGAACATTACCGTGAAATCGAAACAGAACATTATCGTGGACCAGACACGGAACATTACCGTGAAACCGAACATTATTGTGGACCAGAGATCGAACATTACCGTGGACCAGAGACAAAACATTACCGTGGACAAGAGACAGAACATTACCGTGGACCAGAGACAGAACATTACCATGGCCCAGAGACCGAAATTTACCTTGAAACCGAACATTACCGTGGACCAGAGACAGAACATTACCATGGACCAGAGACAGAACATTACCGTGAAACAGAACATTATCATGGACCAGAAACGGAACATTACCGTGAAACAGAAACAGAACATGATCGTGGACCAGAAACGGAATATTACCGTGAAACCGAAACAGAAGATTATCGTGGACCAGAAACGGAATATTACCGTGAAACAGAAACACAACATTACCGTGGACCAGAGACAGAACATTACCGTGAAACCGAAACAGAACATTATCGTTGACCAGAAACGGAACATTACCGTGGACCAGAGACAGAACATTACCTTGAAACCAAAACAGAACATTATCGTGGATCAGAAACGGAAGATTATCGTAGACCAGAAACGGAACATTATCGTGGACCAGAGACAGAACATTATCGTGGATCAGAGACAGAACATTATCGTGGACCAGAGACGGAACATTATCGTGGACCAGAGAAAGAACATTACCGTGGAACCTAAATAGAACAATATCGTGGACCAGAAACGGAACATTATCGTGAAACCGAACATTATCGTGGACCAGAAACACAACATTATCGTGGACCAGAAACGGAACATTACCGTGAAACAGAAACACAACATTATCGTGGACCAGACACGGAACATTACCGTGAAACCGAACATTATCGTGGACCAGAGATCGAACTTTATCCTGGACCAGAGACAGAACATTACCGTGGACCAGAAATGGAACATTACCGTGGACCAGAGACAGAACATTACTGTGGACCAGAGACCGAACTTCACCTTGAAACCGAACATTACCGTGGACCAGAGACAGAACATTACCATGGACCAGAGACAGAACATTACCATGAAACAGAACATTATCATGGACCAGAAACGGAACATTACCGTGAAACAGAAACACAACATTATCGTGGACCAGAGACGGAACATTACCGTGGACCAGAGACGGAACATTACCGTGAAACCGAAACAGAATATTATCGTGGACCAGAAACCGAACATTACTGTGAAACCGAAACAGAACATTATCGTGGACCAGAAACGGAACATTACCGTGAAACCGAACATTATCGTCAAACCGAACATTATCGTGGACCAGAGACCGAACATTACCGTGAAACCGAACATTACCGTGGACCAGAGACCGAACATTACCGTGAAACCCAACATTACCGTGAAACCAAAACAGAAAACTACCGTGGACCAGAGACAGAACATTACCGTGAAACCGAAACAGAACATTATCGTGGACCAGAAACGGAACATTACCGTGAAACCGAAACAGAACATTATCGTGGACCAGAAACGGAACATTACCGTGAAACAGAAACAGAACATTAGCGTGGACCAGAGACAGAACATTACCGTGAACCAGAGACAGAACATGACCGTGAAACAGAAACACAACATTTTCGTGGGCCAGAGACGGAACATTACCGTGGACCAGAGACGGAACATTACGGTGAAACCGAAACAGAACATTATCGTGGACCAGAAATGGAACATTACCGTGAAACCGAAACAGAACATTATCGTGGACCAGAAACGGAACATTACCGTGAAAAAGAAACACAACATTATCGTAGACCAGAAACGGAACATTACCGTGAAACCGAAACAGAACATTATCATGGACCAGAAACGGAACATTACCATGGACCAGAGACAGAACATTACCGTGAAACCGAAACAGAACATTATCGTGGACCAGAAACGGAACATTACCGTGAAACAGAACATTATTGTGGACCAGAGATCGAACATTACCGTGGACCAGAGACAGAACATTACCGTGGACCAGAGACAGAACATTTCCGTGGACCAGAGACAGAACATTACCGTGGACAAGAGACAGAACATTACAGTGGACCAGAGACAGAACATTACTGTGGACCAGAGACCGAACTTTACCTTGAAACCGAACATTACCGTGGACCAGAGTCAGAATATTACGATGGACCAGAGACAGAACATTACCATGAAACAGAAAATTATCATGGACCAGAAACGGAACATTACCGTGAAAAAGAACATTATCATGGACCAGAAACGGAACATTACGGTGAAACAGAAACAGAACATTATCGTGGACCAGAAACGGAACATTACCGTGAAACCGAAACAGAACATTATCGTGGACCAGAAACGGAACATTACCGTGATACAGAAAACGAACATTACCGTGGACCAGAGACAGAACATTACCATGGACCAGAGACAGAACATTACCGTGAAACAGAACATTATCATGGACCAGAAACGGAACATTACCGTGAAACAGAAACAGAACATGATCGTGGACCAGAAACGGAATATTACCGTGAAACCGAAACAGAAGATTATCGTGGACCAGAAACGGAATATTACCGTGAAACAGAAACACAACATTACCGTGGACCAGAGACAGAACATTACCGTGAAACCGAAACAGAACATTATCGTTGACCAGAAACGGAACATTACCGTGGACCAGAGACAGAACATTACCTTGAAACCAAAACAGAACATTATCGTGGATCAGAAACGGAAGATTATCGTAGACCAGAAATGGAACATTATCGTGGACCAGAGACAGAACATTATCGTGGATCAGAGACAGAACATTATCGTGGACCAGAGACGGAACATTATCGTGGACCAGAGAAAGAACATTACCGTGGAACCTAAATAGAACAATATCGTGGACCAGAAACGGAACATTATCGTGAAACCGAACATTATCGTGGACCAGAAACACAACATTATCGTGGACCAGAAACGGAACATTACCGTGAAACAGAAACACAACATTATCGTGGACCAGACACGGAACATTACCGTGAAACCGAACATTATCGTGGACCAGAGATCGAACTTTATCCTGGACCAGAGACAGAACATTACCGTGGACCAGAAATGGAACATTACCGTGGACCAGAGACAGAACATTACTGTGGACCAGAGACCGAACTTCACCTTGAAACCGAACATTACCGTGGACCAGAGACAGAACATTACCATGGACCAGAGACAGAACATTACCATGAAACAGAACATTATCATGGACCAGAAACGGAACATTACCGTGAAACAGAAACACAACATTATCGTGGACCAGAGACGGAACATTACCGTGGACCAGAGACGGAACATTACCGTGAAACCGAAACAGAATATTATCGTGGACCAGAAACCGAACATTACTGTGAAACCGAAACAGAACATTATCGTGGACCAGAAATGGAACATTACCGTGAAACCGAACATTATCGTCAAACCGAACATTATCGTGGACCAGAGACCGAACATTACCGTGAAACCGAACATTACCGTGGACCAGAGACCGAACATTACCGTGAAACCCAACATTACCGTGAAACCAAAACAGAAAACTACCGTGGACCAGAGACAGAACATTACCGTGAAACCGAAACAGAACATTATCGTGGACCAGAAACGGAACATTACCGTGAAACCGAAACAGAACATTATCGTGGACCAGAAACGGAACATTACCGTGAAACAGAAACAGAACATTAGCGTGGACCAGAGACAGAACATTACCGTGAACCAGAGACAGAACATGACCGTGAAACAGAAACACAACATTTTCGTGGGCCAGAGACGGAACATTACCGTGGACCAGAGACGGAACATTACGGTGAAACCGAAACAGAACATTATCGTGGACCAGAAATGGAACATTACCGTGAAACCGAAACAGAACATTATCGTGGACCAGAAACGGAACATTACCGTGAAAAAGAAACACAACATTATCGTAGACCAGAAACGGAACATTACCGTGAAACCGAAACAGAACATTATCATGGACCAGAAACGGAACATTACCATGGACCAGAGACAGAACATTACCGTGAAACCGAAACAGAACATTATCGTGGACCAGAAACGGAACATTACCGTGAAACAGAACATTATTGTGGACCAGAGATCGAACATTACCGTGGACCAGAGACAGAACATTACCGTGGACCAGAGACAGAACATTTCCGTGGACCAGAGACAGAACATTACTGTGGACCAGAGACCGAACTTCACCTTGAAACCGAACATTACCGTGGACCAGAGACAGAACATTACCATGGACCAGAGACAGAACATTACCATGAAACAGAACATTATCATGGACCAGAAACGGAACATTACCGTGAAACAGAAACACAACATTATCGTGGACCAGAGACGGAACATTACCGTGGACCAGAGACGGAACATTACCGTGAAACCGAAACAGAATATTATCGTGGACCAGAAACCGAACATTACTGTGAAACCGAAACAGAACATTATCGTGGACCAGAAACGGAACATTACCGTGAAACCGAACATTATCGTCAAACCGAACATTATCGTGGACCAGAGACCGAACATTACCGTGAAACCGAACATTACCGTGGACCAGAGACCGAACATTACCGTGAAACCCAACATTACCGTGAAACCAAAACAGAAAACTACCGTGGACCAGAGACAGAACATTACCGTGAAACCGAAACAGAACATTATCGTGGACCAGAAACGGAACATTACCGTGAAACCGAAACAGAACATTATCGTGGACCAGAAACGGAACATTACCGTGAAACAGAAACAGAACATTAGCGTGGACCAGAGACAGAACATTACCGTGAACCAGAGACAGAACATGACCGTGAAACAGAAACACAACATTTTCGTGGGCCAGAGACGGAACATTACCGTGGACCAGAGACGGAACATTACCGTGAAACCGAAACAGAACATTATCGTGGACCAGAAATGGAACATTACCGTGAAACCGAAACAGAACATTATCGTGGACCAGAAACGGAACATTACCGTGAAAAAGAAACACAACATTATCGTAGACCAGAAACGGAACATTACCGTGAAACCGAAACAGAACATTATCATGGACCAGAAACGGAACATTACCATGGACCAGAGACAGAACATTACCGTGAAACCGAAACAGAACATTATCGTGGACCAGAAACGGAACATTACCGTGAAACAGAACATTATTGTGGACCAGAGATCGAACATTACCGTGGACCAGAGACAGAACATTATTGTGGACCAGAGATCGAACATTACCGTGGACCAGAGACAGAACATTACCGTGGACCAGAAACGGAACATTACCATCGACCAGAGACAGAACACACCATGGACCAGAGACAGAACATTACCGTGAAACAGAACATTATCATGGACCAGAAACGGAACATTACCGTGAAACAGAAACAGAACATTATCTTGGACCAGAAACGGAACATTACCGTGAAACCGAAACAGAACATTATCGTGGACCAGAAACGGAACATTACCGTTGACCAGAGACAGAACATTACCGTGAAACCGAAACAGAACATTATCTTGGACCAGAACCGGAACATTATCGTGGACCAGAGACAGAACATTATCGTGGATCAGAGACAGAACATTATCGTGGACCAGAGACGGAACATTATCGTGGACCAGAGACAGAACATTACCGTGAAACCGAAACAGAACATTATCGTGGACCAGAAACGGAACATTACCGTGAAACAGAAACGGAACATTATCGTGGACCAGAGACGGAACATTACCGTGAAACCAAACATTATCGTGGACCAGAGACAGAACATTACCGTGGACCAGAGACAGAACATTACTGTGAAACCGAAACAGAACATTATCGTGGACCAGAAACGGAACATTACCGTGAAACAGAAACACAACATTATCGTGGACCAGAGACCGAACATTACCGTGAAACCGAACATTACCGTGGACCAGAGACCGAACATTACCGTGAAACCCAACATTACCGTGAAACCAAAACAGAAAACTACCGTGGACCAGAGATCGAACATTATCGTGGACCAGAGACAGAACATTACCGTGGACCAGAAATGGAACATTACCGTGAAAACGAACATTATCGTGGACCAGAGACGGAACATTACCGTGAAACCGAACATTATCGTCGACCAGAAATCGAACATTATCGTGGACCAGAGACAGAACATTACCGTGTACCAGAAATGGAACATTACCGTGAAACCGAACATTACCATGGACCAGATACGGAACATTACTGTGGACCAGAGACGGAACATTACCGTGGACCAAAACATTGCCGTGGACCAGAACATTACCGTGAAACCGAACATTATCGTGGACCAGAGACCGAATATTACCGTGAAATCGAAACAGAACATTATCGTGGACCAGACACGGAACATTACCGTGAAACCGAACATTATCGTGGACCAGAGATCGAACATTACCGTGGACCAGAGACAAAACATTACCGTGGACCAGAGACAGAACATTACCGTGGACCAGAGACAGAACATTACCATGGCCCAGAGACCGAAATTTACCTTGAAACCGAACATTATCGTGGACCAGAGACAGAACATTACCATGGACCAGAGACAGAACATTACCGTGAAACAGAACATTATCATGGACCAGAAACGGAACATTACCGTGAAACAGAAACAGAACATTATCGTGGACCAGAAACGGAACATTACCGTGAAACCGAAACAGAAGATTATCGTGGACCAGAAACGGAACATTACCGTGAAACAGAAACACAACATTACCGTGGACCAGAGACAGAACATTACCGTGAAACCGAAACAGAACATTATCGTTGACCAGAAACGGAACATTACCGTGGACCAGAGACAGAACATTACCTTGAAACCAAAACAGAACATTATCGTGGATCCGAAACGGAACATTATCGTGGACCAGAAACGGAACATTATCGTGGACCAGAGACAGAACATTACCGTGAAACCGAAACAGAACATTATCGTGGACCAGACACGGAACATTACCGTGAAACCGAACATTATCGTGGACCAGAGATCGAACTTTATCCTGGACCAGAGACAGAACATTACCGTGGACCAGAAATGGAACATTACCGTGGACCAGAGACAGAACATTACTGTGGACCAGAGACCGAACTTCACCTTGAAACCGAACATTACCGTGGACCAGAGACAGAACATTACCATGGACCAGAGACAGAACATTACCATGAAACAGAACATTATCATGGACCAGAAACGGAACATTACCGTGAAACAGAAACACAACATTATCGTGGACCAGAGACGGAACATTACCGTGGACCAGAGACGGAACATTACCGTGAAACCGAAACAGAATATTATCGTGGACCAGAAACCGAACATTACTGTGAAACCGAAACAGAACATTATCGTGGACCAGAAACGGAACATTACCGTGAAACCGAACATTATCGTCAAACCGAACATTATCGTGGACCAGAGACCGAACATTACCGTGAAACCGAACATTACCGTGGACCAGAGACCGAACATTACCGTGAAACCCAACATTACCGTGAAACCAAAACAGAAAACTACCGTGGACCAGAGACAGAACATTACCGTGAAACCGAAACAGAACATTATCGTGGACCAGAAACGGAACATTACCGTGAAACCGAAACAGAACATTATCGTGGACCAGAAACGGAACATTACCGTGAAACAGAAACAGAACATTAGCGTGGACCAGAGACAGAACATTACCGTGAACCAGAGACAGAACATGACCGTGAAACAGAAACACAACATTTTCGTGGGCCAGAGACGGAACATTACCGTGGACCAGAGACGGAACATTACCGTGAAACCGAAACAGAACATTATCGTGGACCAGAAATGGAACATTACCGTGAAACCGAAACAGAACATTATCGTGGACCAGAAACGGAACATTACCGTGAAAAAGAAACACAACATTATCGTAGACCAGAAACGGAACATTACCGTGAAACCGAAACAGAACATTATCATGGACCAGAAACGGAACATTACCATGGACCAGAGACAGAACATTACCGTGAAACCGAAACAGAACATTATCGTGGACATGAAACGGAACATTACCGTGAAACAGAACATTATTGTGGACCAGAGATCGAACATTACCGTGGACCAGAGACAGAACATTATTGTGGACCAGAGATCAAACATTACCGTGGACCAGAGACAGAACATTACCGTGGACCAGAGACAGAACATTTCCGTGGACCAGAGACAGAACATTACCGTGGACAAGAGACAGAACATTACCGTGGACCAGAGACAGAACATTACTGTGGACCAGAGACCGAACTTTACCTTGAAACCGAACATTACCGTGGACCAGAGTCAGAATATTACGATGGACCAGAGACAGAACATTACCATGAAACAGAAAATTATCATGGACCAGAAACGGAACATTACCGTGAAAAAGAACATTATCATGGACCAGAAACGGAACATTACGGTGAAACAGAAACAGAACATTATCGTGGACCAGAAACCGAACATTACCGTGAAACCGAAACAGAACATTATCGTGGACCAGAAACGGAACATTACCGTGATACAGAAACAGAACATTATCGTGGACCAGAGACAGAACATTGCCGTGAAACCGAACATTATCGTGGACCAGAGATCGAACATTACCGTGGACCAGAGAAACAATATTACCGTGGACCAGAGACAGAACATTACCGTGGACCAGAGACGGAACATTACCGTGGACCAGAGACAGAACATTATCGTGGACCAGAGATGGAACATTACCATGAAACCGAACATTATCGTGGACCAGAGACAGAACATTACCGTGGTCCAGAGACAGAACATTACCGTGGACCAGAGACAGAACATTACCGTGGACCAGAGACAGAATATTACCGTGGACCATGGACAGAACATTATTGTGGACCAGAGACCGAACTTTACCTTGAAACCGAACATTACCGTGGACCAGAGATCGAACTTTATCGTGGACCAGAGACAGAACATTACCATGGACCAGAGACAGAACATTACCGTGAAACAGAACATTATCATGGACCAGATACGGAAGATTACCGTGAAACAGAAACAGAACATTATCGTGGACCAGAAACGGAACATTACCGTGAAACCGAAACAGAACATTATCGTGGACCAGAAACGGAACATTACCATGGACCAGAGACAGAACATTACCATGGACCAGAGACAGAACATTACCGTGAAACAGAACATTATCATGGACCAGAAACGGAACATTATCGTGGACCAGAAACGGAACATTATCGTGGACCAGAGACAGAACATTACCGTGAAACCGAAACAGAACATTATCGTGGACCAGAACCGGAACATTATCGTGGACCAGAGACAGAACATTATCGTGGATCAGAGACAGAACATTATCGTGGACCAGAGACGGAACATTATCGTGGACCAGAGACAGAACATTACCGTGAAACCGAAACAGAACATTATCGTGGACCAGAAACGGAACATTACCGTGAAACAGAAACACAACATTATCGTGGACCAGAGACGGAACATTACCGTGAAACCAAACATTATCGTGGACCAGAGACAGAACATTACCGTGGACCAGAGACAGAACATTACTGTGAAACCGAAACAGAACATTATCGTGGACCGGAAACGGAACATTACCGTGAAACAGAAACACAACATTATCGTGGACCAGAGACGGAACATTACCGTGAAACCAAACATTATCGTGGACCAGAGACAGAACATTACCGTGGACCAGAAATGGAACATTACCGTGAAACCGAACATTATCGTGGACCAGAGACGGAACATTACCGTGAAACCGAACATTATCGTCGACCAGAAATCGAACATTATCGTGGACCAGAGACAGAACATTACCGTGTACCAGAAATGGAACATTACCGTGAAACCGAACATTACCATGGACCAGATACGGAACATTACTGTGGACCAGAGACGGAACATTACCGTGGACCAAAACATTACCGTGGACCAGAACATTACCGTGAAACCGAACATTATCGTGGACCAGCGACCGAACATTACCGTGATACAGAAACAGAACATTATCGTGGACCAGAGACAGAACATTGCCGTGAAACCGAACATTATCGTGGACCAGAGATCGAACATTACCGTGGACCAGAGAAACAATATTACCGTGGACCAGAGACAGAACATTACCGTGGACCAGAGACGGAACATTACCGTGGACCAGAGACAGAACATTATCGTGGACCAGAGATGGAACATTACCATGAAACCGAACATTATCGTGGACCAGAGACAGAACATTACCGTGGTCCAGAGACAGAACATTACCGTGGACCAGAGACAGAACATTACCGTGGACCAGAGACAGAATATTACCGTGGACCATGGACAGAACATTATTGTGGACCAGAGACCGAACTTTACCTTGAAACCGAACATTACCGTGGACCAGAGATCGAACTTTATCGTGGACCAGAGACAGAACATTACCATGGACCAGAGACAGAACATTACCGTGAAACAGAACATTATCATGGACCAGATACGGAAGATTACCGTGAAACAGAAACAGAACATTATCGTGGACCAGAAACGGAACATTACCGTGAAACCGAAACAGAACATTATCGTGGACCAGAAACGGAACATTACCATGGACCAGAGACAGAACATTACCATGGACCAGAGACAGAACATTACCGTGAAACAGAACATTATCATGGACCAGAAACGGAACATTATCGTGGACCAGAAACGGAACATTATCGTGGACCAGAGACAGAACATTACCGTGAAACCGAAACAGAACATTATCGTGGACCAGAACCGGAACATTATCGTGGACCAGAGACAGAACATTATCGTGGATCAGAGACAGAACATTATCGTGGACCAGAGACGGAACATTATCGTGGACCAGAGACAGAACATTACCGTGAAACCGAAACAGAACATTATCGTGGACCAGAAACGGAACATTACCGTGAAACAGAAACACAACATTATCGTGGACCAGAGACGGAACATTACCGTGAAACCAAACATTATCGTGGACCAGAGACAGAACATTACCGTGGACCAGAGACAGAACATTACTGTGAAACCGAAACAGAACATTATCGTGGACCGGAAACGGAACATTACCGTGAAACAGAAACACAACATTATCGTGGACCAGAGACGGAACATTACCGTGAAACCAAACATTATCGTGGACCAGAGACAGAACATTACCGTGGACCAGAAATGGAACATTACCGTGAAACCGAACATTATCGTGGACCAGAGACGGAACATTACCGTGAAACCGAACATTATCGTCGACCAGAAATCGAACATTATCGTGGACCAGAGACAGAACATTACCGTGTACCAGAAATGGAACATTACCGTGAAACCGAACATTACCATGGACCAGATACGGAACATTACTGTGGACCAGAGACGGAACATTACCGTGGACCAAAACATTACCGTGGACCAGAACATTACCGTGAAACCGAACATTATCGTGGACCAGCGACCGAACATTACCGTGAAATCGAAACAGAACATTACCGTGGTCCAGAGACAGAACATTACCGTGGACCAGAGACAGAACATTACCGTGGACCAGAGACAGAATATTACCGTGGACCATGGACAGAACATTATTGTGGACCAGAGACCGAACTTTACCTTGAAACCGAACATTACCGTGGACCAGAGATCGAACTTTATCGTGGACCAGAGACAGAACATTACCATGGACCAGAGACAGAACATTACCGTGAAACAGAACATTATCATGGACCAGATACGGAAGATTACCGTGAAACAGAAACAGAACATTATCGTGGACCAGAAACGGAACATTACCGTGAAACCGAAACAGAACATTATCGTGGACCAGAAACGGAACATTACCATGGACCAGAGACAGAACATTACCATGGACCAGAGACAGAACATTACCGTGAAACAGAACATTATCATGGACCAGAAACGGAACATTATCGTGGACCAGAAACGGAACATTATCGTGGACCAGAGACAGAACATTACCGTGAAACCGAAACAGAACATTATCGTGGACCAGAACCGGAACATTATCGTGGACCAGAGACAGAACATTATCGTGGATCAGAGACAGAACATTATCGTGGACCAGAGACGGAACATTATCGTGGACCAGAGACAGAACATTACCGTGAAACCGAAACAGAACATTATCGTGGACCAGAAACGGAACATTACCGTGAAACAGAAACACAACATTATCGTGGACCAGAGACGGAACATTACCGTGAAACCAAACATTATCGTGGACCAGAGACAGAACATTACCGTGGACCAGAGACAGAACATTACTGTGAAACCGAAACAGAACATTATCGTGGACCGGAAACGGAACATTACCGTGAAACAGAAACACAACATTATCGTGGACCAGAGACGGAACATTACCGTGAAACCAAACATTATCGTGGACCAGAGACAGAACATTACCGTGGACCAGAAATGGAACATTACCGTGAAACCGAACATTATCGTGGACCAGAGACGGAACATTACCGTGAAACCGAACATTATCGTCGACCAGAAATCGAAGATTATCGTGGACCAGAGACAGAACATTACCGTGTACCAGAAATGGAACATTACCGTGAAACCGAACATTACCATGGACCAGATACGGAACATTACTGTGGACCAGAGACGGAACATTACCGTGGACCAAAACATTACCGTGGACCAGAACATTACCGTGAAACCGAACATTATCGTGGACCAGCGACCGAACATTACCGTGAAATCGAAACAGAACATTATCGTGGACCAGACACGGAACATTACCGTGAAACCGAACATTATTGTGGACCAGAGATCGAACATTACCGTGGACCAGAGACAAAACATTACCGTGGACAAGAGACAGAACATTACCGTGGACCAGAGACAGAACATTACCATGGCCCAGAGACCGAAATTTACCTTGAAACCGAACATTACCGTGGACCAGAGACAGAACTTTACCATGGACCAGAGACAGAACATTACCGTGAAACAGAACATTATCATGGACCAGAAACGGAACATTACCGTGAAACAGAAACAGAACATGATCGTGGACCAGAAACGGAATATTACCGTGAAACCGAAACAGAAGATTATCGTGGACCAGAAACGGAATATTACCGTGAAACAGAAACACAACATTACCGTGGACCAGAGACAGAACATTACCGTGAAACCGAAACAGAACATTATCGTTGACCAGAAACGGAACATTACCGTGGACCAGAGACAGAACATTACCTTGAAACCAAAACAGAACATTATCGTGGATCAGAAACGGAAGATTATCGTAGACCAGAAACGGAACATTATCGTGGACCAGAGACAGAACATTATCGTGGATCAGAGACAGAACATTATCGTGGACCAGAGACGGAACATTATCGTGGACCAGAGAAAGAACATTACCGTGGAACCTAAATAGAACAATATCGTGGACCAGAAACGGAACATTATCGTGAAACCGAACATTATCGTGGACCAGAAACACAACATTATCGTGGACCAGAAACGGAACATTACCGTGAAACAGAAACACAACATTATCGTGGACCAGACACGGAACATTACCGTGAAACCGAACATTATCGTGGACCAGAGATCGAACTTTATCCTGGACCAGAGACAGAACATTACCGTGGACCAGAAATGGAACATTACCGTGGACCAGAGACAGAACATTACTGTGGACCAGAGACCGAACTTCACCTTGAAACCGAACATTACCGTGGACCAGAGACAGAACATTACCATGGACCAGAGACAGAACATTACCATGAAACAGAACATTATCATGGACCAGAAACGGAACATTACCGTGAAACAGAAACACAACATTATCGTGGACCAGAGACGGAACATTACCGTGGACCAGAGACGGAACATTACCGTGAAACCGAAACAGAATATTATCGTGGACCAGAAACCGAACATTACTGTGAAACCGAAACAGAACATTATCGTGGACCAGAAACGGAACATTACCGTGAAACCGAACATTATCGTCAAACCGAACATTATCGTGGACCAGAGACCGAACATTACCGTGAAACCGAACATTACCGTGGACCAGAGACCGAACATTACCGTGAAACCCAACATTACCGTGAAACCAAAACAGAAAACTACCGTGGACCAGAGACAGAACATTACCGTGAAACCGAAACAGAACATTATCGTGGACCAGAAACGGAACATTACCGTGAAACCGAAACAGAACATTATCGTGGACCAGAAACGGAACATTACCGTGAAACAGAAACAGAACATTAGCGTGGACCAGAGACAGAACATTACAATGAACCAGAGACAGAACATTATCGTGGACCAGAGACGGAACATTATCGTGGACCAGAGACAGAACATTACCGTGAAACCGAAACAGAACATTATCGTGGACCAGAAACGGAACATTACCGTGAAACAGAAACACAACATTATCGTGGACCAGAGACGGAACATTACCGTGAAACCAAACATTATCGTGGACCAGAGACCGAACATTACCGTGAAACCCAACATTACCGTGAAACCAAAACAGAAAACTACCGTGGACCAGAAACGGAACATTACCGTGAAACCGAAACAGAACATTATCGTGGACCAGAAACGGAACATTACCATGGACCAGAGACAGAACATTACCATGGACCAGAGACAGAACATTACCGTGAAACAGAACATTATCATGGACCAGAAACGGAACATTATCGTGGACCAGAAACGGAACATTATCATGGACCAGAGACAGAACATTACCGTGAAACCGAAACAGAACATTATCGTGGACCAGAACCGGAACATTATCGTGGACCAGAGACAGAACATTATCGTGGATCAGAGACAGAACATTATCGTGGACCAGAGACGGAACATTATCGTGGACCAGAGACAGAACATTACCGTGAAACCGAAACAGAACATTATCGTGGACCAGAAACGGAACATTACCGTGAAACAGAAACACAACATTATCGTGGACCAGAGACGGAACATTACCGTGAAACCAAACATTATCGTGGACCAGAGACAGAACATTACCGTGGACCAGAGACAGAACATTACTGTGAAACCGAAACAGAACATTATCGTGGACCGGAAACGGAACATTACCGTGAAACAGAAACACAACATTATCGTGGACCAGAGACGGAACATTACCGTGAAACCAAACATTATCGTGGACCAGAGACAGAACATTACCGTGGACCAGAAATGGAACATTACCGTGAAACCGAACATTATCGTGGACCAGAGACGGAACATTACCGTGAAACCGAACATTATCGTCGACCAGAAATCGAACATTATCGTGGACCAGAGACAGAACATTACCGTGTACCAGAAATGGAACATTACCGTGAAACCGAACATTACCATGGACCAGATACGGAACATTACTGTGGACCAGAGACGGAACATTACCGTGGACCAAAACATTACCGTGGACCAGAACATTACCGTGAAACCGAACATTATCGTGGACCAGCGACCGAACATTACCGTGAAATCGAAACAGAACATTACCGTGGTCCAGAGACAGAACATTACCGTGGACCAGAGACAGAACATTACCGTGGACCAGAGACAGAATATTACCGTGGACCATGGACAGAACATTATTGTGGACCAGAGACCGAACTTTACCTTGAAACCGAACATTACCGTGGACCAGAGATCGAACTTTATCGTGGACCAGAGACAGAACATTACCATGGACCAGAGACAGAACATTACCGTGAAACAGAACATTATCATGGACCAGATACGGAAGATTACCGTGAAACAGAAACAGAACATTATCGTGGACCAGAAACGGAACATTACCGTGAAACCGAAACAGAACATTATCGTGGACCAGAAACGGAACATTACCATGGACCAGAGACAGAACATTACCATGGACCAGAGACAGAACATTACCGTGAAACAGAACATTATCATGGACCAGAAACGGAACATTATCGTGGACCAGAAACGGAACATTATCGTGGACCAGAGACAGAACATTACCGTGAAACCGAAACAGAACATTATCGTGGACCAGAACCGGAACATTATCGTGGACCAGAGACAGAACATTATCGTGGATCAGAGACAGAACATTATCGTGGACCAGAGACGGAACATTATCGTGGACCAGAGACAGAACATTACCGTGAAACCGAAACAGAACATTATCGTGGACCAGAAACGGAACATTACCGTGAAACAGAAACACAACATTATCGTGGACCAGAGACGGAACATTACCGTGAAACCAAACATTATCGTGGACCAGAGACAGAACATTACCGTGGACCAGAGACAGAACATTACTGTGAAACCGAAACAGAACATTATCGTGGACCGGAAACGGAACATTACCGTGAAACAGAAACACAACATTATCGTGGACCAGAGACGGAACATTACCGTGAAACCAAACATTATCGTGGACCAGAGACAGAACATTACCGTGGACCAGAAATGGAACATTACCGTGAAACCGAACATTATCGTGGACCAGAGACGGAACATTACCGTGAAACCGAACATTATCGTCGACCAGAAATCGAACATTATCGTGGACCAGAGACAGAACATTACCGTGTACCAGAAATGGAACATTACCGTGAAACCGAACATTACCATGGACCAGATACGGAACATTACTGTGGACCAGAGACGGAACATTACCGTGGACCAAAACATTACCGTGGACCAGAACATTACCGTGAAACCGAACATTATCGTGGACCAGCGACCGAACATTACCGTGAAATCGAAACAGAACATTATCGTGGACCAGACACGGAACATTACCGTGAAACCGAACATTATTGTGGACCAGAGATCGAACATTACCGTGGACCAGAGACAAAACATTACCGTGGACAAGAGACAGAACATTACCGTGGACCAGAGACAGAACATTACCATGGCCCAGAGACCGAAATTTACCTTGAAACCGAACATTACCGTGGACCAGAGACAGAACATTACCATGGACCAGAGACAGAACATTACCGTGAAACAGAACATTATCATGGACCAGAAACGGAACATTACCGTGAAACAGAAACAGAACATGATCGTGGACCAGAAACGGAATATTACCGTGAAACCGAAACAGAAGATTATCGTGGACCAGAAACGGAATATTACCGTGAAACAGAAACACAACATTACCGTGGACCAGAGACAGAACATTACCGTGAAACCGAAACAGAACATTATCGTTGACCAGAAACGGAACATTACCGTGGACCAGAGACAGAACATTACCTTGAAACCAAAACAGAACATTATCGTGGATCAGAAACGGAAGATTATCGTAGACCAGAAACGGAACATTATCGTGGACCAGAGACAGAACATTATCGTGGATCAGAGACAGAACATTATCGTGGACCAGAGACGGAACATTATCGTGGACCAGAGAAAGAACATTACCGTGGAACCTAAATAGAACAATATCGTGGACCAGAAACGGAACATTATCGTGAAACCGAACATTATCGTGGACCAGAAACACAACATTATCGTGGACCAGAAACGGAACATTACCGTGAAACAGAAACACAACATTATCGTGGACCAGACACGGAACATTACCGTGAAACCGAACATTATCGTGGACCAGAGATCGAACTTTATCCTGGACCAGAGACAGAACATTACCGTGGACCAGAAATGGAACATTACCGTGGACCAGAGACAGAACATTACTGTGGACCAGAGACCGAACTTCACCTTGAAACCGAACATTACCGTGGACCAGAGACAGAACATTACCATGGACCAGAGACAGAACATTACCATGAAACAGAACATTATCATGGACCAGAAACGGAACATTACCGTGAAACAGAAACACAACATTATCGTGGACCAGAGACGGAACATTACCGTGGACCAGAGACGGAACATTACCGTGAAACCGAAACAGAATATTATCGTGGACCAGAAACCGAACATTACTGTGAAACCGAAACAGAACATTATCGTGGACCAGAAACGGAACATTACCGTGAAACCGAACATTATCGTCAAACCGAACATTATCGTGGACCAGAGACCGAACATTACCGTGAAACCGAACATTACCGTGGACCAGAGACCGAACATTACCGTGAAACCCAACATTACCGTGAAACCAAAACAGAAAACTACCGTGGACCAGAGACAGAACATTACCGTGAAACCGAAACAGAACATTATCGTGGACCAGAAACGGAACATTACCGTGAAACCGAAACAGAACATTATCGTGGACCAGAAACGGAACATTACCGTGAAACAGAAACAGAACATTAGCGTGGACCAGAGACAGAACATTACCGTGAACCAGAGACAGAACATGACCGTGAAACAGAAACACAACATTTTCGTGGGCCAGAGACGGAACATTACCGTGGACCAGAGACGGAACATTACGGTGAAACCGAAACAGAACATTATCGTGGACCAGAAATGGAACATTACCGTGAAACCGAAACAGAACATTATCGTGGACCAGAAACGGAACATTACCGTGAAAAAGAAACACAACATTATCGTAGACCAGAAACGGAACATTACCGTGAAACCGAAACAGAACATTATCATGGACCAGAAACGGAACATTACCATGGACCAGAGACAGAACATTACCGTGAAACCGAAACAGAACATTATCGTGGACCAGAAACGGAACATTACCGTGAAACAGAACATTATTGTGGACCAGAGATCGAACATTACCGTGGACCAGAGACAGAACATTACCGTGGACCAGAGACAGAACATTTCCGTGGACCAGAGACAGAACATTACCGTGGACAAGAGACAGAACATTACCGTGGACCAGAGACAGAACATTACTGTGGACCAGAGACCGAACTTTACCTTGAAACCGAACATTACCGTGGACCAGAGTCAGAATATTACGATGGACCAGAGACAGAACATTACCATGAAACAGAAAATTATCATGGACCAGAAACGGAACATTACCGTGAAAAAGAACATTATCATGGACCAGAAACGGAACATTACGGTGAAACAGAAACAGAACATTATCGTGGACCAGAAACGGAACATTACCGTGAAACCGAAACAGAACATTATCGTGGACCAGAAACGGAACATTACCGTGATACAGAAACCGAACATTACCGTGGACCAGAGACAGAACATTACCATGGACCAGAGACAGAACATTACCGTGAAACAGAACATTATCATGGACCAGAAACGGAACATTACCGTGAAACAGAAACAGAACATGATCGTGGACCAGAAACGGAATATTACCGTGAAACCGAAACAGAAGATTATCGTGGACCAGAAACGGAATATTACCGTGAAACAGAAACACAACATTACCGTGGACCAGAGACAGAACATTACCGTGAAACCGAAACAGAACATTATCGTTGACCAGAAACGGAACATTACCGTGGACCAGAGACAGAACATTACCTTGAAACCAAAACAGAACATTATCGTGGATCAGAAACGGAAGATTATCGTAGACCAGAAACGGAACATTATCGTGGACCAGAGACAGAACATTATCGTGGATCAGAGACAGAACATTATCGTGGACCAGAGACGGAACATTATCGTGGACCAGAGAAAGAACATTACCGTGGAACCTAAATAGAACAATATCGTGGACCAGAAACGGAACATTATCGTGAAACCGAACATTATCGTGGACCAGAAACACAACATTATCGTGGACCAGAAACGGAACATTACCGTGAAACAGAAACACAACATTATCGTGGACCAGACACGGAACATTACCGTGAAACCGAACATTATCGTGGACCAGAGATCGAACTTTATCCTGGACCAGAGACAGAACATTACCGTGGACCAGAAATGGAACATTACCGTGGACCAGAGACAGAACATTACTGTGGACCAGAGACCGAACTTCACCTTGAAACCGAACATTACCGTGGACCAGAGACAGAACATTACCATGGACCAGAGACAGAACATTACCATGAAACAGAACATTATCATGGACCAGAAACGGAACATTACCGTGAAACAGAAACACAACATTATCGTGGACCAGAGACGGAACATTACCGTGGACCAGAGACGGAACATTACCGTGAAACCGAAACAGAATATTATCGTGGACCAGAAACCGAACATTACTGTGAAACCGAAACAGAACATTATCGTGGACCAGAAACGGAACATTACCGTGAAACCGAACATTATCGTCAAACCGAACATTATCGTGGACCAGAGACCGAACATTACCGTGAAACCGAACATTACCGTGGACCAGAGACCGAACATTACCGTGAAACCCAACATTACCGTGAAACCAAAACAGAAAACTACCGTGGACCAGAGACAGAACATTACCGTGAAACCGAAACAGAACATTATCGTGGACCAGAAACGGAACATTACCGTGAAACCGAAACAGAACATTATCGTGGACCAGAAACGGAACATTACCGTGAAACAGAAACAGAACATTAGCGTGGACCAGAGACAGAACATTACCGTGAACCAGAGACAGAACATGACCGTGAAACAGAAACACAACATTTTCGTGGGCCAGAGACGGAACATTACCGTGGACCAGAGACGGAACATTACGGTGAAACCGAAACAGAACATTATCGTGGACCAGAAATGGAACATTACCGTGAAACCGAAACAGAACATTATCGTGGACCAGAAACGGAACATTACCGTGAAAAAGAAACACAACATTATCGTAGACCAGAAACGGAACATTACCGTGAAACCGAAACAGAACATTATCATGGACCAGAAACGGAACATTACCATGGACCAGAGACAGAACATTACCGTGAAACCGAAACAGAACATTATCGTGGACCAGAAACGGAACATTACCGTGAAACAGAACATTATTGTGGACCAGAGATCGAACATTACCGTGGACCAGAGACAGAACATTACCGTGGACCAGAGACAGAACATTTCCGTGGACCAGAGACAGAACATTACCGTGGACAAGAGACAGAACATTACCGTGGACCAGAGACAGAACATTACTGTGGACCAGAGACCGAACTTTACCTTGAAACCGAACATTACCGTGGACCAGAGTCAGAATATTACGATGGACCAGAGACAGAACATTACCATGAAACAGAAAATTATCATGGACCAGAAACGGAACATTACCGTGAAAAAGAACATTATCATGGACCAGAAACGGAACATTACGGTGAAACAGAAACAGAACATTATCGTGGACCAGAAACGGAACATTACCGTGAAACCGAAACAGAACATTATCGTGGACCAGAAACGGAACATTACCGTGATACAGAAACCGAACATTACCGTGGACCAGAGACAGAACATTACCATGGACCAGAGACAGAACATTACCGTGAAACAGAACATTATCATGGACCAGAAACGGAACATTACCGTGAAACAGAAACAGAACATGATCGTGGACCAGAAACGGAATATTACCGTGAAACCGAAACAGAAGATTATCGTGGACCAGAAACGGAATATTACCGTGAAACAGAAACACAACATTACCGTGGACCAGAGACAGAACATTACCGTGAAACCGAAACAGAACATTATCGTTGACCAGAAACGGAACATTACCGTGGACCAGAGACAGAACATTACCTTGAAACCAAAACAGAACATTATCGTGGATCAGAAACGGAAGATTATCGTAGACCAGAAACGGAACATTATCGTGGACCAGAGACAGAACATTATCGTGGATCAGAGACAGAACATTATCGTGGACCAGAGACGGAACATTATCGTGGACCAGAGAAAGAACATTACCGTGGAACCTAAATAGAACAATATCGTGGACCAGAAACGGAACATTATCGTGAAACCGAACATTATCGTGGACCAGAAACACAACATTATCGTGGACCAGAAACGGAACATTACCGTGAAACAGAAACACAACATTATCGTGGACCAGACACGGAACATTACCGTGAAACCGAACATTATCGTGGACCAGAGATCGAACTTTATCCTGGACCAGAGACAGAACATTACCGTGGACCAGAAATGGAACATTACCGTGGACCAGAGACAGAACATTACTGTGGACCAGAGACCGAACTTCACCTTGAAACCGAACATTACCGTGGACCAGAGACAGAACATTACCATGGACCAGAGACAGAACATTACCATGAAACAGAACATTATCATGGACCAGAAACGGAACATTACCGTGAAACAGAAACACAACATTATCGTGGACCAGAGACGGAACATTACCGTGGACCAGAGACGGAACATTACCGTGAAACCGAAACAGAATATTATCGTGGACCAGAAACCGAACATTACTGTGAAACCGAAACAGAACATTATCGTGGACCAGAAACGGAACATTACCGTGAAACCGAACATTATCGTCAAACCGAACATTATCGTGGACCAGAGACCGAACATTACCGTGAAACCGAACATTACCGTGGACCAGAGACCGAACATTACCGTGAAACCCAACATTACCGTGAAACCAAAACAGAAAACTACCGTGGACCAGAGACAGAACATTACCGTGAAACCGAAACAGAACATTATCGTGGACCAGAAACGGAACATTACCGTGAAACCGAAACAGAACATTATCGTGGACCAGAAACGGAACATTACCGTGAAACAGAAACAGAACATTAGCGTGGACCAGAGACAGAACATTACCGTGAACCAGAGACAGAACATGACCGTGAAACAGAAACACAACATTTTCGTGGGCCAGAGACGGAACATTACCGTGGACCAGAGACGGAACATTACGGTGAAACCGAAACAGAACATTATCGTGGACCAGAAATGGAACATTACCGTGAAACCGAAACAGAACATTATCGTGGACCAGAAACGGAACATTACCGTGAAAAAGAAACACAACATTATCGTAGACCAGAAACGGAACATTACCGTGAAACCGAAACAGAACATTATCATGGACCAGAAACGGAACATTACCATGGACCAGAGACAGAACATTACCGTGAAACCGAAACAGAACATTATCGTGGACCAGAAACGGAACATTACCGTGAAACAGAACATTATTGTGGACCAGAGATCGAACATTACCGTGGACCAGAGACAGAACATTACCGTGGACCAGAGACAGAACATTTCCGTGGACCAGAGACAGAACATTACCGTGGACAAGAGACAGAACATTACCGTGGACCAGAGACAGAACATTACTGTGGACCAGAGACCGAACTTTACCTTGAAACCGAACATTACCGTGGACCAGAGTCAGAATATTACGATGGACCAGAGACAGAACATTACCATGAAACAGAAAATTATCATGGACCAGAAACGGAACATTACCGTGAAAAAGAACATTATCATGGACCAGAAACGGAACATTACGGTGAAACAGAAACAGAACATTATCGTGGACCAGAAACGGAACATTACCGTGAAACCGAAACAGAACATTATCGTGGACCAGAAACGGAACATTACCGTGATACAGAAACCGAACATTACCGTGGACCAGAGACAGAACATTACCATGGACCAGAGACAGAACATTACCGTGAAACAGAACATTATCATGGATCAGAAACGGAACATTACCGTGAAACAGAAACAGAACATGATCGTGGACCAGAAACGGAATATTACCGTGAAACCGAAACAGAAGATTATCGTGGACCAGAAACGGAATATTACCGTGAAACAGAAACACAACATTACCGTGGACCAGAGACAGAACATTACCGTGAAACCGAAACAGAACATTATCGTTGACCAGAAACGGAACATTACCGTGGACCAGAGACAGAACATTACCTTGAAACCAAAACAGAACATTATCGTGGATCAGAAACGGAAGATTATCGTAGACCAGAAACGGAACATTATCGTGGACCAGAGACAGAACATTATCGTGGATCAGAGACAGAACATTATCGTGGACCAGAGACGGAACATTATCGTGGACCAGAGAAAGAACATTACCGTGGAACCTAAATAGAACAATATCGTGGACCAGAAACGGAACATTATCGTGAAACCGAACATTATCGTGGACCAGAAACACAACATTATCGTGGACCAGAAACGGAACATTACCGTGAAACAGAAACACAACATTATCGTGGACCAGACACGGAACATTACCGTGAAACCGAACATTATCGTGGACCAGAGATCGAACTTTATCCTGGACCAGAGACAGAACATTACCGTGGACCAGAAATGGAACATTACCGTGGACCAGAGACAGAACATTACTGTGGACCAGAGACCGAACTTCACCTTGAAACCGAACATTACCGTGGACCAGAGACAGAACATTACCATGGACCAGAGACAGAACATTACCATGAAACAGAACATTATCATGGACCAGAAACGGAACATTACCGTGAAACAGAAACACAACATTATCGTGGACCAGAAACACAACATTATCGTGGACCAGACACGGAACATTACCGTGAAACCGAACATTATCGTGGACCAGAGATCGAACTTTATCCTGGACCAGAGACAGAACATTACCGTGGACCAGAAATGGAACATTACCGTGGACCAGAGACAGAACATTACTGTGGACCAGAGACCGAACTTCACCTTGAAACCGAACATTACCGTGGACCAGAGACAGAACATTACCATGGACCAGAGACAGAACATTACCATGAAACAGAACATTATCATGGACCAGAAACGGAACATTACCGTGAAACAGAAACACAACATTATCGTGGACCAGAGACGGAACATTACCGTGGACCAGAGACGGAACATTACCGTGAAACCGAAACAGAATATTATCGTGGACCAGAAACCGAACATTACTGTGAAACCGAAACAGAACATTATCGTGGACCAGAAACGGAACATTACCGTGAAACCGAACATTATCGTCAAACCGAACATTATCGTGGACCAGAGACCGAACATTACCGTGAAACCGAACATTACCGTGGACCAGAGACGGAACATTATCGTGGACCAGAGAAAGAACATTACCGTGGAACCTAAATAGAACAATATCGTGGACCAGAAACGGAACATTATCGTGAAACCGAACATTATCGTGGACCAGAAACACAACATTATCGTGGACCAGAAACGGAACATTACCGTGAAACAGAAACACAACATTATCGTGGACCAGACACGGAACATTACCGTGAAACCGAACATTATCGTGGACCAGAGATCGAACTTTATCCTGGACCAGAGACAGAACATTACCGTGGACCAGAAATGGAACATTACCGTGGACCAGAGACAGAACATTACTGTGGACCAGAGACCGAACTTCACCTTGAAACCGAACATTACCGTGGACCAGAGACAGAACATTACCATGGACCAGAGACAGAACATTACCATGAAACAGAACATTATCATGGACCAGAAACGGAACATTACCGTGAAACAGAAACACAACATTATCGTGGACCAGAGACGGAACATTACCGTGGACCAGAGACGGAACATTACCGTGAAACCGAAACAGAATATTATCGTGGACCAGAAACCGAACATTACTGTGAAACCGAAACAGAACATTATCGTGGACCAGAAACGGAACATTACCGTGAAACCGAACATTATCGTCAAACCGAACATTATCGTGGACCAGAGACCGAACATTACCGTGAAACCGAACATTACCGTGGACCAGAGACCGAACATTACCGTGAAACCCAACATTACCGTGAAACCAAAACAGAAAACTACCGTGGACCAGAGACAGAACATTACCGTGAAACCGAAACAGAACATTATCGTGGACCAGAAACGGAACATTACCGTGAAACCGAAACAGAACATTATCGTGGACCAGAAACGGAACATTACCGTGAAACAGAAACAGAACATTAGCGTGGACCAGAGACAGAACATTACCGTGAACCAGAGACAGAACATGACCGTGAAACAGAAACACAACATTTTCGTGGGCCAGAGACGGAACATTACCGTGGACCAGAGACGGAACATTACGGTGAAACCGAAACAGAACATTATCGTGGACCAGAAATGGAACATTACCGTGAAACCGAAACAGAACATTATCGTGGACCAGAAACGGAACATTACCGTGAAAAAGAAACACAACATTATCGTAGACCAGAAACGGAACATTACCGTGAAACCGAAACAGAACATTATCATGGACCAGAAACGGAACATTACCATGGACCAGAGACAGAACATTACCGTGAAACCGAAACAGAACATTATCGTGGACCAGAAACGGAACATTACCGTGAAACAGAACATTATTGTGGACCAGAGATCGAACATTACCGTGGACCAGAGACAGAACATTACCGTGGACCAGAGACAGAACATTTCCGTGGACCAGAGACAGAACATTACCGTGGACAAGAGACAGAACATTACCGTGGACCAGAGACAGAACATTACTGTGGACCAGAGACCGAACTTTACCTTGAAACCGAACATTACCGTGGACCAGAGTCAGAATATTACGATGGACCAGAGACAGAACATTACCATGAAACAGAAAATTATCATGGACCAGAAACGGAACATTACCGTGAAAAAGAACATTATCATGGACCAGAAACGGAACATTACGGTGAAACAGAAACAGAACATTATCGTGGACCAGAAACGGAACATTACCGTGAAACCGAAACAGAACATTATCGTGGACCAGAAACGGAACATTACCGTGATACAGAAACCGAACATTACCGTGGACCAGAGACAGAACATTACCATGGACCAGAGACAGAACATTACCGTGAAACAGAACATTATCATGGACCAGAAACGGAACATTACCGTGAAACAGAAACAGAACATGATCGTGGACCAGAAACGGAATATTACCGTGAAACCGAAACAGAAGATTATCGTGGACCAGAAACGGAATATTACCGTGAAACAGAAACACAACATTACCGTGGACCAGAGACAGAACATTACCGTGAAACCGAAACAGAACATTATCGTTGACCAGAAACGGAACATTACCGTGGACCAGAGACAGAACATTACCTTGAAACCAAAACAGAACATTATCGTGGATCAGAAACGGAAGATTATCGTAGACCAGAAACGGAACATTATCGTGGACCAGAGACAGAACATTATCGTGGATCAGAGACAGAACATTATCGTGGACCAGAGACGGAACATTATCGTGGACCAGAGAAAGAACATTACCGTGGAACCTAAATAGAACAATATCGTGGACCAGAAACGGAACATTATCGTGAAACCGAACATTATCGTGGACCAGAAACACAACATTATCGTGGACCAGAAACGGAACATTACCGTGAAACAGAAACACAACATTATCGTGGACCAGACACGGAACATTACCGTGAAACCGAACATTATCGTGGACCAGAGATCGAACTTTATCCTGGACCAGAGACAGAACATTACCGTGGACCAGAAATGGAACATTACCGTGGACCAGAGACAGAACATTACTGTGGACCAGAGACCGAACTTCACCTTGAAACCGAACATTACCGTGGACCAGAGACAGAACATTACCATGGACCAGAGACAGAACATTACCATGAAACAGAACATTATCATGGACCAGAAACGGAACATTACCGTGAAACAGAAACACAACATTATCGTGGACCAGAGACGGAACATTACCGTGGACCAGAGACGGAACATTACCGTGAAACCGAAACAGAATATTATCGTGGACCAGAAACCGAACATTACTGTGAAACCGAAACAGAACATTATCGTGGACCAGAAACGGAACATTACCGTGAAACCGAACATTATCGTCAAACCGAACATTATCGTGGACCAGAGACCGAACATTACCGTGAAACCGAACATTACCGTGGACCAGAGACCGAACATTACCGTGAAACCCAACATTACCGTGAAACCAAAACAGAAAACTACCGTGGACCAGAGACAGAACATTACCGTGAAACCGAAACAGAACATTATCGTGGACCAGAAACGGAACATTACCGTGAAACCGAAACAGAACATTATCGTGGACCAGAAACGGAACATTACCGTGAAACAGAAACAGAACATTAGCGTGGACCAGAGACAGAACATTACCGTGAACCAGAGACAGAACATGACCGTGAAACAGAAACACAACATTTTCGTGGGCCAGAGACGGAACATTACCGTGGACCAGAGACGGAACATTACGGTGAAACCGAAACAGAACATTATCGTGGACCAGAAATGGAACATTACCGTGAAACCGAAACAGAACATTATCGTGGACCAGAAACGGAACATTACCGTGAAAAAGAAACACAACATTATCGTAGACCAGAAACGGAACATTACCGTGAAACCGAAACAGAACATTATCATGGACCAGAAACGGAACATTACCATGGACCAGAGACAGAACATTACCGTGAAACCGAAACAGAACATTATCGTGGACCAGAAACGGAACATTACCGTGAAACAGAACATTATTGTGGACCAGAGATCGAACATTACCGTGGACCAGAGACAGAACATTACCGTGGACCAGAGACAGAACATTTCCGTGGACCAGAGACAGAACATTACCGTGGACAAGAGACAGAACATTACCGTGGACCAGAGACAGAACATTACTGTGGACCAGAGACCGAACTTTACCTTGAAACCGAACATTACCGTGGACCAGAGTCAGAATATTACGATGGACCAGAGACAGAACATTACCATGAAACAGAAAATTATCATGGACCAGAAACGGAACATTACCGTGAAAAAGAACATTATCATGGACCAGAAACGGAACATTACGGTGAAACAGAAACAGAACATTATCGTGGACCAGAAACGGAACATTACCGTGAAACCGAAACAGAACATTATCGTGGACCAGAAACGGAACATTACCGTGATACAGAAACAGAACATTATCGTGGACCAGAGACAGAACATTGCCGTGAAACCGAACATTATCGTGGACCAGAGATCGAACATTACCGTGGACCAGAGAAACAATATTACCGTGGACCAGAGACAGAACATTACCGTGGACCAGAGACGGATTATTACCGTGGACCAGAGACAGAACATTATCGTGGACCAGAGATGGAACATTACCATGAAACCGAACATTATCGTGGACCAGAGACAGAACATTACCGTGGTCCAGAGACAGAACATTACCGTGGACCAGAGACAGAACATTACCGTGGACCAGAGACAGAACATTACCGTGGACCATGGACAGAACATTATTGTGGACCAGAGACCGAACTTTACCTTGAAACCGAACATTACCGTGGACCAGAGATCGAACTTTATCGTGGACCAGAGACAGAACATTACCATGGACCAGAGACAGAACATTACCGTGAAACAGAACATTATCATGGACCAGATACGGAAGATTACCGTGAAACAGAAACAGAACATTATCGTGGACCAGAAACGGAACATTACCGTGAAACCGAAACAGAACATTATCGTGGACCAGAAACGGAACATTACCATGGACCAGAGACAGAACATTACCATGGACCAGAGACAGAACATTACCGTGAAACAGAACATTATCATGGACCAGAAACGGAACATTATCGTGGACCAGAAACGGAACATTATCGTGGACCAGAGACAGAACATTACCGTGAAACCGAAACAGAACATTATCGTGGACCAGAACCGGAACATTATCGTGGACCAGAGACAGAACATTATCGTGGATCAGAGACAGAACATTATCGTGGACCAGAGACGGAACATTATCGTGGACCAGAGACAGAACATTACCGTGAAACCGAAACAGAACATTATCGTGGACCAGAAACGGAACATTACCGTGAAACAGAAACACAACATTATCGTGGACCAGAGACGGAACATTACCGTGAAACCAAACATTATCGTGGACCAGAGACAGAACATTACCGTGGACCAGAGACAGAACATTACTGTGAAACCGAAACAGAACATTATCGTGGACCGGAAACGGAACATTACCGTGAAACAGAAACACAACATTATCGTGGACCAGAGACGGAACATTACCGTGAAACCAAACATTATCGTGGACCAGAGACAGAACATTACCGTGGACCAGAAATGGAACATTACCGTGAAACCGAACATTATCGTGGACCAGAGACGGAACATTACCGTGAAACCGAACATTATCGTCGACCAGAAATCGAACATTATCGTGGACCAGAGACAGAACATTACCGTGTACCAGAAATGGAACATTACCGTGAAACCGAACATTACCATGGACCAGATACGGAACATTACTGTGGACCAGAGACGGAACATTACCGTGGACCAAAACATTACCGTGGACCAGAACATTACCGTGAAACCGAACATTATCGTGGACCAGAGACCGAACATTACCGTGAAATCGAAACAGAACATTATCGTGGACCAGACACGGAACATTACCGTGAAACCGAACATTATCGTGGACCAGAGATTGAACATTACCGTGGACCAGAGACAAAACATTACCGTGGACAAGAGACAGAACATTACCGTGGACCAGAGACAGAACATTACCATGGCCCAGAGACCGAAATTTACCTTGAAACCGAACATTACCGTGGACCAGAGACAGAACATTACCATGGACCAGAGACAGAACATTACCATGAAACAGAACATTATCATGGACCAGAAACGGAACATTACCGTGAAACAGAAACAGAACATGATCGTGGACCAGAAACGGAATATTACCGTGAAACCGAAACAGAAGATTATCGTGGACCAAAAACGGAACATTACCGTGAAACAGAAACACAACATTACCGTGGACCAGAGACAGAACATTACCGTGAAACCGAAACAGAACATTATCGTTGACCAGAAACGGAACATTACCGTGGACCAGAGACAGAACATTACCTTGAAACCAAAACAGAACATTATCGTGGATCAGAAACGGAAGATTATCGTAGACCAGAAACGGAACATTATCGTGGACCAGAGACAGAACATTACCGTGAAACCGAAACAGAACATTATCGTGGACCAGAACCGGAACATTATCGTGGACCAGAGACAGAACATTATCGTGGATCAGAGACAGAACATTACCGTGAAACAGAAACACAACATTACCGTGGACCAGAGACAGAACATTACCGTGAAACCGAAACAGAACATTATCGTGGACCAGAAACGGAACATTATCGTGGACCAGAGACAGAACATTATCGTGGATCAGAGACAGAACATTATCGTGGACCAGAGACAGAACTTTATCAAGGACCAGAGACAGAACATTACCGTGAAAACTAAACAGAACATTATCGTTGACCAGAAACCGAACATTATAGTGAAACCGAACATTATCGTGGACCAGAAACACAACATTATCGTGGACCAGAAATGGAACATTACCGTGAAACAGAAACACAACATTATCCTGGACCAGAGACGGAACATTACCGTGAAACCAAACATTGCCGTGGACCAGAGACAGAACATTACCGTGGACCAGAAACAGAACATTACCGTGAAACCGAAACAGAATATTATCGTGGCCCAGAAAAGGAACATTACCGTGAAACAGAAACACAACATTATCGTGGACCAGAGACGGAACATTACCGTGAAACCAAACATTATCGTGGACCAGAGATCGAACATTATCGTGGACCAGAGACAGAACATTACCGTTGACCAGAAATGGAACATTACCGTGAAACCGAACATTATCATGGACCAGAGACGGAACATTACCGTGAAACCGAACATTATCGTCGACCAAAAATCGAACATTATCGTGGACCAGAGACAGAACATTACCGTGGACCAGAAATGGAACATTACCGTGAAACCGAACATTACCATGGACCAGATACGGAACATTACTGTGGACCAGAGACGGAACATTACCGTGGACCAAAACATTACCGTGGACCAGAACATTACCGTGAAACCGAACATTATCATAGACCAGAAACCGAACATTACCGTGAAACCGAAACAGAACATTATCGTGGACCAGACACCGAACATTACCGTGAAACCGAACATTATCTTGGACCAGAGATCGAACATTACCGTGGACCAGAGACAGAACATTACCGTTGACCAGAGCCAGAACATTACCGTGGACCAGAGACAGAACATTACCTTGAAACCGAACATTACCGTGGACCAGAGACAAAACATTACCTTGAAACCGAACATTACCGTGGACCAGAGACAGAACATTACCATGGACCAGAGACAGAACATTACCGTGAAACAGAACATTATCATGGACCAGAAACGGAAAATTACCGTGAAACAGAAACAGAAGATTATCGTGGACCAGAAACGGAACATTACCGTGAAACCGAAACAGAAGATTATCGTGGACCAGAAACGGAACATTACCGTGAAAAAGAAACACAACATTACCGTGGACCAGAGACAGAACATTACCGTGAAACCGAAACAGAACATTATCGTGGACCAGAAACGGAACATTATCGTGGACCAGAGACAGAACATTATCGTGGATCAGAGACAGAACATTATCGTGGACCAGAGACGGAACATTATCATGGACCAGAGACAGAACATTACCGTGAAACCTAAACAGAACATTATCGTTGACCAGAAACGGAACATTATCGTGAAACCGAACATTATCGTGGACCAGAAACACAACATTATCGTGGACCAGAAATGGAAAATTACCGTGAAACAGAAACACAACATTATCGTGGACCAGAGACGGAACATTACCGTGAAACCGAACATTACCGTGGACCAGAGACAGAACATTACCCTGGACCAGAGACAGAACATTACCGTGGACCGGAGACAGAACATTACCTAGAAACCGAACATTACCGTGGACCAGAGACAGAACATTACCATGGACCAGAGACAGAACATTACCGTGAAACAGAACATTATCATGGACCAGAAACGGAACATTACCGTGAAACAGAAACAGAACATTATCGTGGACCAGAAACGGAACATTACCGTGAAACCGAAAAAGATGATTATCGTGGACCAGAGACGGAACATTACCGTGAAACCGAACATTACCTTGGACCAGAGACAGAACATTACCGTGAAACCGAAACAGAACATTATCGTGGACCAGAAACGGAACATTACCGTGGACCAGAGACAGAACATTACCGTGGACCAGAGACAGAACATTACCGTGGACCAGAGACAGGAAATTACTGTGGACACAGGTGAGGATACAGGTGAGGACACAGGAGAGGACACAGGTGAGGAGACAAGAGAGGACACAAGAGAGGACACAGGTGAGGACACAGGAGAGGACACAGGAGAGGACACGGGTGAGGAGACAAGAGAGGACACAGGTGAGGACACAGGTGAGGACACAGGAGAGGACACAGGTGAGGAGACAAGAGAGGAGACAAGAGAGGACACAAGTGAGGACACAGGTGAGGACAAAGGAGAGGACACAGGTGAGGACACAGGTGAGGGGACAAGAGAGCACACAGGAGAGGAGAGAGGAGAGGACACAGGTGAGGACACAGGAGAGGACACAGGACACAAGAGAGGACACAAGAGAGGATACAAGAGAGGACACAGGTGAGGACACAGGAGAGGACACAGGTGAGGACACAGGAGAGGACACAGGTGAGGACACAGGAGAGGACACAGGAGAGGAGACAAGAGAGGAGACAAGAGAGGACACAGGAGAGGACACAGGAGAGGAGACAAGAGAGGACACAGGAGAGGATACAAGAGAGGACACAAGAGAGGACACAGGTGAAGACACAGGAGAGGACACAAGAGAGGACACAGGAGAGAACACAGGTGAGGACACAGGAGAGGACACAAGAGAGGACACAAGAGAGGACACAGGAGAGGACACAGGTGAGGACACAGGAGAGGAGACAAGAGAGGACACAGGAGAGGAGACAGGAGAGGACACAGGTGAGGACACGGGAGAGGATACAGGTGAGGACACAGGAGAGGAGACAAGAGAGGACACAGGAGAGGAGACAGGAGAGGACACAGGTGAGGACACAGGTGAGGACACAGATGAGGACACAGGACACAGGAGAGGACACAAGACAGGACACAAGAGAGGACACAGGTGAGGACACAGGAGAGGACACAGGTGAGGACACAGGTGAGGACACAGGAGAGGACACAGGAGAGGACACAGGTGAGGAGACAAGAGAGGACACAAGAGAGGACACAGGTGAGGACACAGGAGAGGACACAGCTGAGGAAACAGGTGAGGACACAAGAGAGGACACAGGAGAGGAGACAGGAGAGGACACAGATGAGGACACAGGTGAGGAGACAAGAGAGGACACAAGAGAGGACACAGGAGAGGACACAGGTGAGGAGACAAGAGAGGACACAGGAGAGGACACAGGTGAGGAGACAAGAGAGGAGACAAGAGAGGACACAGGTGAGGACACAGGAGAGGACACAGGTGAGGACACAGGAGAGGACACAGGAGAGGACATAGGTGAGGAGACAAGAGAGGACACAGGAGAGAACACAGGTGAGGACACAGGTGAGGAGACAAGAGAGGAGACAAGAGAGGACACAGGTGAGGACACAGGAGAGGACACAGGTGAGGACACAGGAGAGGACACAGGAGAGGACACAGGTGAGGAGACAAGAGAGGACACAGGAGAGAACACAGGTGAGGACACAGGAGAGGACACAGGAGAGGACACAAGAGAGGACAAAGGAGAGGACACAGGTGAGGACACAGGAGAGGAGACAAGAGAGGACACAGGAGAGGAGACAGGAGAGGACACAGGTGAGGACACAGGAGAGGACACAGGTGAGAACACAGGAGAGGAGACAAGAGAGGACACATGAGAGGAGACAGGAGAGGACACAGGTGAGGACACAGGAGAGGACACAAGAGAGGACACAAGAGAGGACACAGGTGAGGACACAGGTGAGGACACAGGTGAGGAGACAAGAGAGGACACAAGACAGGACACAGGAGAGGACACAGGTGAGGACACAGTAGAGGACACAAGAGAGGATACAAGAGAGGACACAGGAGAGGAGACAGGAGAGGACACAGGAGAGGACACAAGAGAGGACACAAGAGAGGACACAGGAGAGGACATAGGTGAGGACACAGGAGTGGAGACAGGTGAGGAGACAGGAGAGGACACAGGTAAGGAAACAGTAGAGGACACAGGAGAGGACACAGGAGAGGACACAGGTGAGGACACAGGAGAGGAGACAAGAGAGGACACAGGAGAGGAGACAGTAGAGGACACAGGTGAGGACACAGGTGAGGACACAGGACACAGGAGAGGACACAAGACAGGACACAAGAGAGGACACAGGTGAGGACACAGGAGAGGACACAGGTGAGGACACAGGTGAGGACACAGGTGAGGACACAGGTGAGGAGACAAGAGAGGACACAAGAGAGGACACAGGTGAGGACACAGGAGAGGACACAGCTGAGGAAACAGGTGAGGACACAAGAGAGGACACAGGAGAGGAGACAGGAGAGGACACAGATGAGGACACAGGAGAGGACACAAGAGAGGACACAAGAGAGGACATAGTTGAGGACACAGGAGAGGACACAGGTGAGGACACAGGAGAGAACACAGGAGAGGACACAGGTGAGGAGACAAGAGAGGACAAAAGAGAGGACACAGGAGAGGACACAAGTGAGGAGACAAGAGAGGACACAAGAGAGGACACAAGAGAGGACACAGGAGAGGACACAAGAGAGGACACAGAAGAGGACACAGGTGAGGAGACAAGAGAGGACACAGGTGAGGAGACAAGAGAGGACAAAAGAGAGGACACAGGTGAGGACACAGGAGAGGACACAGGTGAGGAGACAAGAGAGGACACAAGAGAGGACACAGGAGAGGACACAGGTGAGGAGACAAGAGAGGACACAGGAGAGGACACAGGTGAGGAGACAAGAGAGGACACAAGAGAGGACACAGGAGAGGACACAGGTGAGGAGACAAGAGAGGACACAAGAGAGGACACAGGTGAGTACACGGAAGAGGACACAGGAGAGGAGACAAGAGAGGAGACAAGAGAGGACACAGGAGAGGACACAGGAGAGGACACAGGAGAGGAGACAAGAGAGGACACAGGTGAGGAGACAAGAGAGGACACAAGAGAGGACACAGGAGAGGACACAGGTGAGGAGACAAGAGAGGAGACAAGAGAGGACACAAGAGAGGACACAGGTGAGGACACAGGTGAGGACACAAGAGAGGACAGATGAGAGGACACAGGAGAGGACACAGGTGAGGAGACAAGAGAGGACACAAGAGAGGACACAGGAGAGGACACAGGTGAGGAGACAAGAGAGGACACAAGAGAGGACACAGGTGAGTACACAGGAGAGGACACAGGAGAGGAGACAAGAGGGGAGACAAGAGAGGACACAGGAGAGGACACAGGTGAGGACACAGGAGAGGACACAGGAGAGGACACAGGAGAGGACACAGGTGAGGAGACAAGAGAGGACACAGGAGAGGATACAGGTGAGGAGACAAGAGAGGAGACAAGAGAGGACACAAGAGAGGACACAGGTGAGGACACAGGAGAGGACACAGGTGAGGAGACAAGAGAGGAGACAAGAGAGGACACAGGTGAGGACACAGGAGAGGACACAGGTGAGGACACAGGAGAGGACACAGGAGAGGACACATGTGAGGAGACAAGAGAGGACACAGGAGAGAACACAGGTGAGGACACAGGAGAGGACACAGGTGAGGACACAGGAGAGGACACAAGAGAGGACACAGGTGAGGACACAGGTGAGGACAGGAGAGGACACAGGTGAGGAGACAAGAGAGGACACAAGACAGGACACAGGAGAAGACACAAGAGAGGACACAGGTGAGGAGACAAGAGAGGAGACAAGAGAGGACACAGGTGAGGACACAGGAGAGGAGACAGGAGAGGACACAGGAGAGGACACAAGAGAGGACACAAGAGAGGACACAGGAGAGGACATAGGTAAGGACACAGGAGAGGACACAGGTGAGGACACAGGTGAGGACACAGGAGTGGAGACAGGTGAGGAGACAGGAGAGGACACAGGTGAGGAAACAGGAGAGGACACAAGAGAGGACACAAGAGAGGACACAGGAGAGGACACAGGAGAGGACACAAGAGAGGACACAGGTGAGGAGACAAGAGAGGACACAGGTGAGGAAACAGGAGAGGACACAAGAGAGGACACAAGAGAGGACACAGGAGAGGACACAGGAGAGGACACAAGAGAGGACACAGGTGAGGAGACAAGAGAGGACACAAGAGAGGACACAGGAGAGGACACAGGTGAGGAGACAAGAGAGGACACAAGAGAGGACACAAGAGAGGACACAGGAGAGGACACACGAGAGGACACAAGAGAGGACACAGGTGAGGAGACAAGAGAGGACACAAGAGAGGACACAGGTGAGTACACGGAAGAGGACACAGGAGAGGAGACAAGAGAGGAGACAAGAGAGGACACAGGAGAGGACACAGGTGAGGAGACAAGAGAGGACAAAAGAGAGGACACAGGTGAGGACACAGGAGAGGACACAGGTGAGGAGACAAGAGAGGACACAAGACAGGACACAGGAGAGGACACAGGTGAGGAGACAAGAGAGGACACAGGAGAGGACACAGGTGAGGAGACAAGAGAGGACACAAGAGAGGACACAGGAGAGGACACAGGTGAGGAGACAAGAGAGGACACAAGAGAGGACACAGGTGAGTACACGGAAGAGGACACAGGAGAGGAGACAAGAGAGGAGACAAGAGAGGACACAGGAGAGGACACAGGAGAGGACACAGGAGAGGAGACAAGAGAGGACACAGGAGAGGATACAGGTGAGGAGACAAGAGAGGAGACAAGAGAGGACACAAGAGAGGACACAGGTGAGGACACAGGTGAGGACACAAGAGAGGACACATGAGAGGACACAGGAGAGGACACAGGTGAGGAGACAAGAGAGGACACAAGAGAGGACACAGGAGAGGACACAGGTGAGGAGACAAGAGAGGACACAGGTGAGTACACAGGAGAGGACACAGGAGAGGAGACAAGAGAGGAGACAAGAGAGGACACAGGAGAGGACACAGGTGAGGACACAGGAGAGGACACAGGAGAGGACACAGGAGAGGACACAGGAGAGGACACAGGTGAGGAGACAAGAGAGGACACAGGAGAGGATACAGGTGAGGAGACAAGAGAGGAGACAAGAGAGGACACAAGAGAGGACACAGGTGAGGACACAGGTGAGGACACAGGTGAGGACACAGGAGTAGACACAGGTGAGGAGACAAGAGAGGACACAAGAGAGGACACAGGTGAGGACACAGGAGAGGCTAAGGCTTTGGTTGAAGGAAAAAGAAATTAGTGAAACGAATTGAAGCTGATTGGAAAAGGCAGAAGTGTCAGCAAAGAAAAGCTGAAGGGTTAAAAACAACAAAAGGATTTAAAGGGAAAAGTCTTGAAATGTTGCTGAGTCATTCTGAGAGTTAAATTAAATGAATTCCAGCCTAATTGGACCTTAAATTGAATTTTAAAAGTGCAGAAGTGAGAGCTGAAGACGATTTCACCACAGAGATGAACAGTTCTCATGAGAAAGGTCAAAGGTTAAATGGATCACCAGAACACTGATGTTAAATGGGAAACAGAGAAGAAAGAAAAATGGTTTAATGCAAAGCAGCTGATCTGAACAATGGACTGGAAGGAAATGGGCTCACATTTTACTTCAAGATGGAAGTTATGAAGACGCCTGAAGATGCCAAAGCAGCAGAAAAAAGTTCAACTTTAGTAAAAAACATCTGAAGGAACTGAAGGGTTGAAGGACTTTGAATGTTAAAAGAAAAAAAAAGCGGAATGATTCCAAGCTGTTGGAAGAAGTGAAGACTTGATTAAAGAGTTGAAAGGTATTTCTGAAAGGAGCTGGAGCTGGATGAAGGCAGGAAACTGGAGGAAAGAGACAATGGGCTGGAATAGGTTGAAGTAATGAGAGCACAGGAGAGGATGCCCAAGTAGGTAAGAACTGGTTAAAGGTTTGAAAAGATGCAGAAGTCTCAGCAGTAAAAGGGTTAAAAACAAGAGAAGAAGAAGAAAAGAAGGGAAATGCAAAACCAACAGTGAAAATTTAGCAGAAGAAGAGAAACGATGCAGAAATATGTGAAAATGTAGCTGCTGATTTTTACTAGAAAAGCATTTTCTGGATTCTTAATTAGCAAAATATTCTATAAAGAAGGTGAAAAGTCAAGTGAGTCATAGTTAAAATGGCTGCAGCAGAAGAGTGATGTCATGGCAGTGATGTCATGGCAGTGATGTCATGGCAGTGATGTCATCATAGTGATGTCATGGCAGTGATGTCATGGCAGTGATGTCATGCAGTGATGTCATCATAGTGATGTCATGGCAGTGATGTCATGGCAGTGATGTCATCATAGTGATGTCATGGCAGTGATGTCATCATAGTGATGTCATGGCAGTGATGTCATGGCAGTGATGTCATCGCAGTGATGTGGCAGTGATGTCACAGCAGTGATGTCATGGCAGTGATGTCATCGTGTGTGATGTAAAGTAATTATCGATGCTTCTTATGGATCCAGTTCTTTATTAATTCCCTCATCTGACATCAGCTTCCTCCCACTGTTAGAGACACACTGAGCTCTTATCTTCTGGAACACAGATGCTGCTGATGTGCAGCTTCAGAGTTAATCAGCTGCTTTATGGCTGCGTTAACTGTTCACATCCACACATCCCTTCATGGACCTTTACCTTGTGTTTGTCTCTGTGTGGACAGACACAATGTGAGCTCATTCTTCATCATTCCTCCACAGAGTGGACCAGCAGAGCTCAGAAGTTCCCAGTGGTCAGTCTGCCCAGCAGCATCAGACACAGCTGGACTCCATATTTATGGTCTGTACATGTACAACAGCTACTTTTCCATCTATTGTGTTCACAGTCATCTCCAGGCTGCACTTTGCAGACCAGCGGATTGTCAGTGTGTCCAACATGGATCTGATGTTTGGCTCCATGATTTCAGTCTGATTGGCTCATTCATATAGTATTCTGTTCCAGCTGCTGGAGGACAACATGCTCACTTTTGTGAAGGAGGAGCTGAAGAAGATCCAGAAGGGTCTGAGTCCAGATTACCCAGAATGCTTAGAGAGTCAGAGGGAGGGTGAGGCTGAAGAGCAGAGGAGCAGCAGAGAGGCATTACTGAAGATCACAGTTCACTTCCTGAGGAGAATGAAGCAGGAGGAGCTGGCTGAGCGTCTGCAGAGCAGTAAGAGGATTTCTCTAAAGATTTAACCTGCTGGATAAATGACACATTTACTGATGTCTCAGCTCACAGAACAACACATGTTCAAATACTCATTCTTTACAGGGTGGAAATGTCTGTTTACTGATGTTATTTCTTGTCTTCATTCAGAACTTTCTCCAGTTTATAAACTTAAATCTGCTCTGAAGAAGAAGTTCCAGTGTGTGTTTGAGGGGATTCCTAAAGCAGGAAACCCAACCCTTCTGAATCAGATCTACACAGAGCTCTACATCACAGAGGGGGGGACTGGAGAGGTCAATGATGAACATGAGGTCAGACAGATTGAAGCAGCATCCAGGAAAGCAGGCAGAGCAGAAACATCCATCAGACAAGAAGACATCTTTAAACTCCCACCTGGAAGAGAGGAACCAATCAGAGCAGTGATGACAAAGGGAGTGGCTGGCATTGGGAAAACAGTCTTAACACAGAAGTTCACTCTGGACTGGGCTGAAGGCAAAGCCAACCAGGACATCCAGCTCCTGTTTCCATTCACTTTCAGAGAGCTGAATGTGCTGAAAGAGAAAAAGTTCAGCTTGGTGGAACTTGTTCATCACTTCTTTACTGAAACCAAAGAAGCAGGAATCTGCAGCTTTGAACAGTTCCAGGTTGTGTTCATCTTTGATGGTCTGGATGAGTGTCGACTTCCTCTGGACTTCCACAGCAAGGAGCCCCTGACTGATGCTACAGAGTCCACCTCAGTGGATGTGCTGCTGACAAACCTCATCAGGGGGAACCTGCTTCCCTCTGCTCGCCTCTGGATAACCACACGGCCTGCAGCAGCCAATCAGATCCCTCCTGGCTGTGTTGGCATGGTGACAGAGGTCAGAGGGTTCACTGACCCACAGAAGGAGGAGTACTTAAGGAAGAGATTCAGAGATAAGGAGCAGGCCAGCAGCATCATCTCCCACATCCAGACATCACGAAGCCTCCACATCATGTGCCACATCCCAGTCTTCTGCTGGATCACTGCTACAGTTCTGGAGGATGTGTTGGAAACCAGAGAGGGAGGAGAGCTGCCCAAGACCCTGACTGAGATGTTCATCCACTTCCTGGTGGTTCAGGCCAAAGTGAAGAAGGTCAAGTATGATGGAGGAGCTGAGACAGATCCACACTGGAGTCCAGAGAGCAGGAAGATGATTGAGTCTCTGGGAAAACTGGCTTTTGAGCAGCTGCAGAAAGGAAACGTGATCTTCTATGAATCAGACCTGACAGAGTGTGGCATCGATATCTCAGCAGCCTCAGTGTACTCAGGAGTGTTCACACAGGTCTTTATAGAGAGGGCTGTACCAGGAGAAGGTGTTCTGCTTCATCCATCTGAGTGTTCAGGAGTTTCTGGCTGCTCTTCATGTCCATCTGACCTTCATCAGCTCTGGAGTCAACCTGATGGGAGAAGAATCAACGTCTCAGGAGTCTGAAACACTGAAAGAGACTCTATTCTACCAGAGTGCTGTGAACAAGGCCTTACTGAGTCCAAATGGACACCTGGACCTGTCCCTCCGCTTCCTCCTGGGTCTTTCCCTGCAGACCAATCAGAGGCTCCTACGAGGCCTGCTGACACAGACAGGAAGTAGCTCACAGACAGGAAGTAGCTCACAAACAGGAAGTAGCTCACAGACCAATCAGGAAACAGTTTATTACATCAAGAAGAAGATCAGTAAGAATCTGTCTGCAGAGAGAAGCATCAATCTGTTTCACTGTCTGAATGAACTGAATGATCGTTCTCTGGTGGAGGAGATCCAACGGGCCCTGAGTTCAGGAAGTATCTCCACACGTTATCTGTCTCCTGCTCAGTGGTCAGCTCTGGTCTTCATCTTACTGTCATCAGGAGAACATCTGGATGTGTTTGACCTGAATAAATACTCTGCTTCAGAGGAGGCTCTTCTGAGGCTGCTGCCAGTGGTCAAAGCCTCCAACAAAGCTGTGTAAGTGCAGAGATAGAGGGATGTGTATGAATATACTGCTGCTGGTTTTATAGGAGAGAAAGTCACAGATTTATCTCATTATTCCCTCCTCAGACTGAGCAGCTGTATCCTCTCAGGTAAAGGATGTGCAGCTCTGTCCTCAGCTCTCAGCTCCCCGTCCTCCAGCCTGACAGAACTGGACCTGAGGATCTACGACTCAGGAGTGAAGCAGCTGTCTGATGGACTGCAGAGTCCACACTGTAACCTGGAAGCTCTCAGGTCAGGTTTCTCTGCTGGTTCAGCTTCATACAGTCTCTGTGATGCAAGAACCTGAAAACATCTTCAGATCTGTTTTAAAATCCACAAAGTAAAATGTCTCCAGACCTGTGTCACTTTCCTCTGATCGAGTGTGCACAGCACAGCACACACATGAACTGTGGCTGGAACATTTATTTATAGTCTGGTAGAGTTACAGGAAATGATTCAGATAATTTGTTGTAGTGTTCTTAAAGCGTGTCATTTCCATCCACAAACACATGTTGTTTAACATGTGAAATCTGGAGAAAAGCCCTTGTTTTCATCAGATAACAGGATAAACATGAGAAAGTTGAACATTCCAGCTGATTTCAGCTTTGACTGTGACTTTGACTTGTGGCTGCAGAGCAGCTTCATATCATTATCGTCCCTTATTTGACTGTTTTCATTAAATGTGACTAAATTTAGGACTATTTAACATCTTCTCCTCAGGCTGAGCGTCTCAAACCTCTCAGATGAAGGATGTGCAGTTCTGTCCTCAACTCTCAGCTCCCAGTCCTCCAGCCTGACAGAACTGGGCCTGAGTAACAACGACCTGCAGGATTCAGGAGTGAAGCTGCTGTCTGGGCTGCGGAGTCCAAACTGTGGACTGGAAACTCTCAGGTGAGGCTGTGTTCATGCTGCAGCAGAATGGGATGAGTTCATGTCGTCACAGGTGATGTTACAAAAGAAGAAGTTAAAATGTGTCAGTGAATGAAATGAAAAAGACTTTATTTATCCCAAAAGGAAACGATATCAGAGGGTGAAATCTTAAGCACAGAGTGAGAATAGTTCTCCAAACACATGATAAAACAGATGAAATTGTTAACAGCACTGATAGAAAGTCTGTGAGCTGTAGCTGTCACTGCTTTCCATCTTCTTCTTGTTTAGGGACACCAAAGTATTTAAATTCAGTTCCTTGTTCCATGAAAACGAAGCTCAGGATTTACTGATGGATCCTGGAACTGAAGTCAGTCTGCAGAACATATCTGATCAGTTCCACATCTGCAGTTTCCACAGAGAGGACGCTCTACAGTCTGATGAAGAGTGCAGTGATGAACCTGAAGGTGAACCTGTCACAGGTCTGACTGCAGAGTGATAGATGGCATCCAGAGTGTCAGAGTAGAGACTGATGGATGCAGATAGATCAACATTTCCTCCTCCACTCTGTGTCCACACAGTGCAGAAAAACTGCCTAATTTCTGTCCAAAAACTCCGTTTTACACACGTCACTTCAATCTGATTCATGAGTTTAACAGTGAGTCTGTCATCTGTCCAAATATTAGAAAAAGCTTCATTTATAAAGTCAGTAAATGTTCCATCCACAGTCACAGCTGCAGAAAACAGGATTATCTGCATCTGAAACAAGTTCCACATCTCAAAAAGCTCTCTGAAGACAACAAGCTGCAGTTTCTCAGTGTCCGTGCTGATAGTTTGAGCTCCATAAAGAGGACTGTGTCATCAGCATAAAGACGGACACGACCATCAGCTCAGTGTGAAACTGTCAGTTATGGACATGGTGAACAGGACCTGAGAGGAGCTCAGTTTAGAGGCAGCCAACACTTCCCACTGAGATCTATCAGAGAGACATTATGACATCACTGAGATGATTGCATTATCCCAGAGGGAACGATGTGCTGAGAAATGTTAGACTTTGTTCCTGGTGGCAGCTCTGAAGTCAGCATTGATCTGATGGGATCAGCTCCTCAGGTTTGTTCCCCATGAAACCCTCTGCTGTTTGAATCAGATTCTGAGACTGTCTCTGATCAGCTGCAGCTCCAAGGTGGAAAGGCTCAGCCACATGTGGCCTCCTTGTTCCACTCATGATGTCTTTGAGCATTAAAAACCACCGCACGGGGGCGGTCACGTGACCCGGACCAAGATGGGGGCTTGAGACTTTTCTCCACTCCAGGCTTCAGATAAATGAGGAACTTTCTCCATGTAAACTCGGTACCATCGGTCGAACTGTGCCTCACAGATGCCTCGAGCGCAACACTATGAAGAGTTTCCTGTTTTTTCCTCGTCGGCTTCCGCCGCTAAGAAGAAAACTGCTCGACCAGCGGCCCCATGTGTCCCGGTGAGGCTAACCAAGGTGATGCTAACTTCTCAGAGTTAAGCTAACCAACCAATGCTCTGAAGGAAATCAAAGTATTTGTCACTTCGGTGGAGAGCTCTCTGTCGGCTCCGACCGAGGGACGGACCTGGAAAAGCACATGGAAGAGGTCGAGCATCGGGTCTCCGCCCCAGAGTACAGCCGCAGGGGCCATGACACCTGCACAGCCGCCGTGGAAAAAACAGGGAAGCAGCTGAAAACTGACGACCTGGAAACTGTCGTAAAAAGCTGAAAAATGCTGAACCTTCCAGAGAAAGCGGAGGGCAACATCCCTCTGGCGGACTGTCTCCAGACAACATTGGCGGCTTTACTCGGCCTGCCTGCGGATTATCCCCCGCTGGAGACTGAACGCGTCCATCGAGCCCTGGCTCCCGCTCCGGCCCCAGAGAAGCCCCCGAGAAGCGTCTTGGTCCGGTTTCTGCGATATTCACAAAGAGAGGCTGTGCTCAGAGCAGCGATGAAGGAACGCCATAAGAAATCCTCATAAGAAATCCCGTGGATTTGCCGACCCAGCCCGCCTCCGGTGTCTCCACGAAGGGCAAATTCGCCTTTTTGACAGCCCTGAGTCTGCGGCCGCATTCTTGGATGCCCTTAAATGAGGTAATTTCTTCTGCATCTCTGTCGTTAGCAGCTCTGATGGAAAAGGACGGACTCTACATGCACACTGAGCCCCCCTGAACACTGTGGGACCCCCACATGGACTCTGACAGAATAGTTGAATCATTCTGGGGCGTCTCTCAGCGGTTTATTGCTCAGCCTGGGCTGTGGACACTGTTCCGGGCTCTCAGTTGTTCCTGTGATCTACCTGCTGAACTAGGATTCGGACTATGTTAAGTCCGCCCAGTGACTTCTTCTGGGGTAGTTTGCTCCTGTGTACGGGGACAGGATGGGGGAGGGGGGGCGCTGCTGTTTCCATTCTTTGTTTCATTTTCCTTTTGTTGGATGACTGGAGTCGAGGTTTATTCTCTCATACAGCTGCTTGCATTGTGTTTAATTCCCCCGCAGTCAGCACAGTTATTTAATCATTTCCCAGCTCTGTGGCTCTCATGTCTAGTTCACTGAAACTTACTCCTTGGAATGTCCAGGGACTGGGCCGCGTAATTAAAAGGAAGAAAAGTCTGCTTTAGCTTCACTTCAGGAAACTAGGCTCTCTGATGCAGAACATTTTTGTTTGAGTTTAATTGTGAATTTTAATCTATTTAAGTTTATGATCCCTGGAGTATTATTTGGAGGAAGTATTTGTATGATTCATATACATGGAAAATGTGTGTGAGATGCTGAATGGAATCAATTTCAAAGTTAATTACAAAAACTGAAAAAGCAATAAAAAGAGCATTAAAAGCTGATCACAGGCTTATAAAGCTGCTGTTCCCTATAAGCTGCCTTTCAGTCCACATTCAGCATTAGAGGTGATTAATTCTGATGGCAGCTGTTCTGTTTCTCTGTAATTGTCTCTTCAGGCTGAGCGTCTGTAACCTCTCAGATGAAGGATGTGCAGCTCTGTCCTCAGCTCTCAGCTCCCCGTCCTCAAGGCTGACAGAACTGGACCTGAGTAACAACAACCTGCAGGATTCAGGAGTGAAGCGGGTGTCTGCTGGACTGAAGAATCCAAACTGCAGACTGGAAGCACTCAGGTCAGGATTGATTCCCGTCTTTCGTCAGGTTTCCAACCGGCTGTAAGACGACGGAAAACCTGTCAAGAGGATCTTTTTGTTGTCTTTTGTCAAATCCTACTCATGACCTGTTGGAGCTGAAAGCCAACAGACACATTCAGAGCAGCCAGTTGAAGGGGTTATCTGTGGGTTTTATGGATTAGGGAGCTCCCTCGTGGGATTTTTCTTTGGTTTCATTTGCACCACAGCTAGGATGCTGTAATAATCTAACAGCCAGCCAAAGTTGGTAGATGAGTCAAAATCCGTAATTCACACCCAGCTTGACTCTCGCTCCATTCCTCAGTGTCATTGTTTCAGTCTTTAGAGGCTGATCTGCAGAACTGTCACTTATAATGGCAACATATACCCATGCTGAGCATGGACTGCATAGTGTGTACCATCTGCCATGAGTGTTGTTCTGTGTGCCTGCAGCCTGTCAGGATGTCTGATCACAGAGGAAGGCTGTGCTTCTCTGGCTGAAGCTGTGACCTCCAACCCCTCCCATCTGAGAGAGCTGGACCTGAGCTACAACCATCCAGGAGCCTCAGGAGTGAAGCTGCTGAGGGCCGCACTGAAGGATCCACACAATCTCAGGTAAAACTCCCTAAAATCTGCCTTACTGTGGGTGCTTCTCTCATTAAGTAGAATCTGCCGCTTCTTGGTGACCTTGAAGATGTTGCATGTTCCCATCAGCAGCCACGAAGCCCGGATGGTCGTATCTATTGAGCCTCTTCTGGACAAACTAACTGGGGAGTCTGTTATTCTCAGTGTCCTGATTTAGCTCGAGACTCCCCGACACAGCTGCTAGTTCTCAGACTTCTTATCACTTCCCAGAACAACTTTACACACGTGGTAAATATCAGACACCTCAAAACCAATCAAATCACTTCTAGCGCCATCAGTTCCACCCACTTCCTGTCCCGGGTTAGAACCTCATGTGGCTGCATACAAGAGTCTCTGAACCGGTTCTGATCTGATCTGTTAAAAGGTTTTGAAAGGAATATTTCTTTGTTACATATTTCAGTTCTAAACTGATGTCAGTACAGAATGTAATGTGAACCGAGTGGAAGAAAATGAGATTCATACAAGTCTCTGAACCGGTCTATCAACAGGTCAGTGGCCGTATTCACAAAGGATCTTCAGCCTAAAAGTAGCTCCTAACTGTAGGAGAGCTTAAAGTCCTCCAGAGGACTCCTAACTCAGTAAGACCTGTTCACAAAGAGTCGGAAAATGGCTGCAGCGACACCAAATGTTCTGGAGACGATGGCTTTGGTGCAGATCCTCTTCCAACAAATTAAATTTCAGGTTCATTCACAACGTTTCGTGCTGCTGTAGCCTTCACTAATTGTATGTTGAATAGAATAGAAAATACTTTATTCATCCCCCAGTGGGGGAAATTCTAATGAGTCAAGCAGCTCATGCAAATGCATGTCCCAAATAAATGCGAGCAATGTTAAAAAGGACATAGCTGCAGCTGCGGCGGCTCTCTTAAGGTCTGCAGTCTGGAGCCTGCGCTGTGATTGCAGGGCATACCATCGCTTCTCGCAGTCCTCAGTATAGCGACGCACTGCTGGGAGCGTGCTGAGGCATATTCCTTCCCACGCCTCCCGCTTGTCTTTACTTTTTACTGCTCTTCCCCCAGAGCCAAAGTTCCCCTTAATAATCCCTCTCCTCTGCAGCACAAACTGGGCCAGCAGTAGCAGCTGGTCCTGGGACCAGTTGGACTTTCGCCTGCGTTTGACGATGTCTTCGCCTGTTTCACTCATCATGAAGGAGGACTTGAACGGCTGATATTTAAAGGCTTTAAATGCTGGAAATCTGCTCACTGGATAATGGATCATTTGCAGGGTGCAAACGCTGATTTAATGCAGTTGACGTATTTGTGTTGTTTGCTTTCTCTTTCTCTCTTTAACGTGCAGAACGTCATCATCGTGTTCTGCTAGCTGCTCGGTCCACAACTGTTTGATAGGAGCTCATCGTAGCCTCGGCTGGTTCCTCCTTTTCCTTCATTTAGGGCTTGTTTGTGGGATGTTGTGGAAGAGTTTCGCTGAGAGTCGCCGTACTCCACAGCAGCGGTGCGTCGCTCTCAGTGAACTCCGAGGGATTTATCCTCAGTGTGAGGAGGTCTCAGCAGCTTTTTGAATGACTTTGAAGGAAAAACTCCTCCGTAAAATGTTTTAGCGCGAGTTCGGAGCAGTCCTAGCGCTGAGATAAAAAGCTTTGTGAATACGGCCACAGGTTCTTTTCTCCCCCACCTTCCTTGATGGTTTATGGTGAAGTGGTTCAGATGTGGGTTTGATGGCGAGCCTCCCACCTGGATCGAGTGGAAAGAGACTGCGGTTTCTTCTGTGATCATTGGATGAAGTTTTCTGTGAGCTACAGTGCGGTTGGCCGGTATCAGCAACACCTTCATTCTCACAGTCTCACCTTATTTCTGACAACTGTAGACCTTTACTGGCTTTGCCAAGTTCCTTTGGACTCATTTTCTTCTCATTTCTTTGGGACTGTGTCTGGGTGCAAAGGAAATCCTCTTTTTCAGAGAAGGTTGCTGTGACAGAGACCGTGAATCCCATCCAGTCTGAATCCTGTCAAATCCTGATGGCACACTGTGAAAATATGTCTGAGAGAAAAATTGGCCCAAAAACTGTATTATTGGAAACTACCTCTGGTATCATGGTCTATGATGCCAGGAGATGTTATTCTGCCGTAACCGTTTCTTCTCCTTTTCTATCCTCCTCTTTTCTATAAAGCCGGCATCAATTCAAAGACGTGCCGTTGCCTCAGTGAGTCGTTTAAACTCTCCACAGTGCTCCTGTAGTCCAGCCTACTGCTCCATCCACCCTTCCTCTGTTTCACCAGGACAGTTCTGGGCTTACAAATGTGCTCCATCTGATAGAGGTCCCAAACCTTCTGGATCCATCTGTTATATGAAGGGGGGGCTGGTTTCAACCATCTAACAGTTGCACACTTCAGTGCTGCTGTAAGTAATATATTTAAAAGATGTTTCTCTGCCCCCCCATTCAATCCTTTAGGCATCACTCCTAATCGAGCCACAGCAGGATCCCGAGGTATATCCTGCTGGAAAAGCTCTTTAAGAGCATCAAAGACCTCTCCCCAGAGTGTCTTTAGTTTGGGACAGAACCAGAATATATGGCTCTGATTGGCAGGATGTGCTCCACAACTCCTCCAGCATAAGCTGGAATGTGACTGGCTCATTCTAGATACTAGTTGTGGAGTCCTGAAAAATCTAGCAGTTCTTTTCCTCCTTTCAGGGTGGAGCCTGCTGGAGAACGATAGCTGACACCAGGTCTGAGGAAGTGTAAGTGTGTTCTTCATCTGATTCATGACATCCAGCCATCTTCACTGTCACATCACTCACTGATCAAAGTGAACAGATGATAGATCAATAACTGCAGCTGGATTGTGTTTGTTCTCTCCATCAGATTCCTGTCAACTCACCATCGACACAAACACAGTGAGCAGGAGACTGAAACTGTCTGACAACAGGAAGGTGACACAGATGGAGGAGGTTCAGTCATATCCTGATCATCCAGACAGATTTAATCACTATCAGCTGCTGTGTAGAAATGTTCTGACTGGTCGCTGTTTCTGGGAGGTCGAGTGGAGCGGAAGAGTTTATATATCAGTGAGTTACAGAAGAATCAGCAGGAGAGGAGGCAGAGAATGTGAGTTTGGACGGAACGATCAGTCCTGGAGGCTGAGCTGCTGTGATCGATTTGGTTACTCTGTCTGTCATTCACTGAAGAAGAACCTCTGCTTCCTGGGTTTACAGTCTGGTTCTCTGGTTCCTGGTTGTCTCTGAGTTGAGCACAAAGAGTTTACTCCTGTCAGAGAATCACTGTTGAACAGATAGTTCAGTCTCTACATGTCTGTCTCTTTCACTCAGAAACACCTTTTCAGATTCATGGATTCAGTCACTTTCTGGTTGAAACTCTTCTGAATGATTCCTTGGAAACTTCTTCCTCTTCCAGTCCTTTAAAGATGGAAGCTGCCATACTTCCAGAATGTTGTTTTTCTGTGTTTCCAGTCAAAGCTTCACACTGAATATCAGTATGTTGTGTTTCTCTGCAGCTCACTGCAGCTGAGACCATTCAGCTGCTGTCAGCTGCAGTTAGTTTGCTGCACATGTGACAAACTGTGACATCAGAGAGGAATCACTGAGCTGCAGTCAGCCCAGATGAATTTCCAACCTGCTGACAGATCTTCTCTGGTTCTGCTCCAATGAGCAGAAGTTTGCTGAGCAGCCAGGGTTCATCCTGATGTTTCTCCACATTCACTTCCTGTTAGATGATGAAAGGACAGTTGGACTGGAACTAGCTTCTGATGCAGAATGTTGCTGAATGTTGTTGTTGAACGCTCACAAAGAGGCCTGAAATGATCCTTTACAAACAACATTTGGACTTTAACAACATCTGCTTTGGACTGAAAGTTCCTGAACGTCTCGGCCGGTTTTCCTGGCTTTGGATCCAGATGTTGCAGAGACTCTTCTTCCTTCTCTCAGTCCATGCATGTGTTTGTGAAGGCTGGTGTGAAAATGAGCTTTTTCTGCAGTAGAAGCTGAATGTGGTGATGTCCTGCAGGCAGATGGACAACATCTGACATAAAGGCTTTAAAGTGAGCAGCTGGTTCAGTTTTCCATCTTATTTTCTCCTGTGATTGTTTCATGTTCAGAGGGAAGAGTTGGAAAACATTTACTGTTGTGTGAAATATAGAGTTTGCTGTGATCACATGATTTAAAGTGAACTGATGTGGACATCACAGGGTTTTCATGCATTTACATGCTTAATTTGTCTGTTTGTGTGCATGTGCAGACGGTAATAATACAGAAAGCAAATGTAACGCGGAACTAAATAAACACGAATGTTTCTTCATTTCTATTGGTGGTCATTTGTGAATAAAATGTGTTTAACTGTGTAGCTGGATATCCCAGCAGCTGTAATGTTGGAGTAAAGAAAGATCCAACAAGGACCAGAATGTGAACTAAAGAGGCAGATAAATCTGAGTGTGACACAGTCGACATGTTGCTGCGATCTGCATGTTTCCGACCCACAGAGGAGTCGCAGTCCAGTCGGCTGCTGGAAACACTGAAATCCTCTCTGCAGCTGCCATCAGGAGGGAAAGTCACCGCTTCGGGCTGCTTTGTAACGGGAGCTTTTAAAGCCTCCGGGTCGGCGTTCAGGCGTCACCGTGTTGGTCTTTGTAGAGCTAGAAGTGACTGTAACGGGACCAGCTGCTGACACCACCATGAGTGAGGGGAAAGGTTTGGAGGTAGAATTTAATCAGCCTGTTTCTGAAGGGAAGTGTTTAAGAAATCCAGCATCCAAAGAAATGTTTCTAAAGCTGAGCTTTCAGTGAACTCCCAGGAATACTGTGTGTGAGCTGTTAGCTCCAGGTGTTAGACTGCTTCTGAGCGGCTTGGAGGCTTTGGGCTCCATCCCCAGGCAGTAAAACCCTATTTACAGCTCAGTAGCACACAGGTGGGGAAGAAATGAAGTGAAATGGATGTTTATCGCTGTGGTGAGATGGCTCAGAGGGACAGAGAGAGTTTCAGTTCTCACAAGTTGCTTTCAGTTTAGAGGATTTGATGAAACACATTTTAGTGTAAAACCCAAAGAGAAGAATCAAATGTGCTGACAGTTTGCAGCAGAATAAGCAGTAAAAAAAGAACTGGGCCAATATGAAACGCTTCAATATGTGTTTGGCACCTCGTGTCTTTGTCTGCGGTTTGTTTATGAAATACATCTGAGTTCATCAAATATTAACACGATTTAGCTCAAATTTAAACTCTGAACAGGTTTAAGTATGTGACAAGTCATTAAAAAGTCTTGTTTTATACTTATATATATTTACATTCCCACTTTTCTTCATATATTTCTGTATATATTTCCACATTTCTTTCATCTCTGACAGATCTGTCCTTTCTGTGGCAGCTCAGTAAAAATATGGAGTTTAAACTGACATCATGCAGTTTATCTTTACACCACAAGAGGGCGACACATCACCATCAATGAAGAGTCCCCTTCCTTCACAGTTCCAGCAGATATTAGTTACATTAGAGCTGAACTGAACATGGATCAATAACATTTATTAGGTCCTGATCACTGGAGTCGGCCTAATTACAAAAAGGGTAGTGAGACAATCTGGCAAAGACTGGTTGCTCCTGCAGCTCCTATAAAGGTGACCTGATGAGGGCAGATGAGAAGCAGGTGTGACAGCAGCAGCGATCCAGACTCCGCCCCCAGGAAACCTGCTCAGCCCCACCTGAGACTCAGAAACCAAAGCAGCAACACAGCCAAGCATGATCGGGACAATTAAGGGTCTCTGGTTAAAATGTTCAGACGGGTTCAGAGAACAGTTAGCGGCTCAAATCCCTTTAGCCCAACAAACTCCAGAGCAGCGAAAAAGGTTCAAAGTACCAACTCCGAACTCCTCAGTTCTCTTTGAAGGTAAGAAATAAGAAGAAGTTCCTGACAGAAGTGGACCAAGTTGGAGCCTGGCTCCTGGATGTGGGGAGAAGCATTGGAAAGGAACTAGAGCTCCAGCGGGTGCCAACGGGAGTGTGTAGTAGGAAAGTGAAGCAAGTAAATATGGCACACTTTTCACCGGTTAAAAGTGTCCCAAACTGAAGTCTGTAAGAATTGGCCACTTTTGAACAGTTTAAGGGTCCGAAAATGCAGAGTGTAAACGAAGGGTTCACTTTGGCACACTTCCGCTATTGGAAAAGAGTCCCAAATTGGACTAATTTTGGCGGATGGTCCAATTATAGACAGGATGGGAACTAGAGCTCCAGCGGGTGCCAACAGGACTGTATGCCCGAGGAGGAGTGCTTAAGTGTGGCTTAGTGTTCCAGGCCAGGGACCTTAGCCCCCAAAGTGAGGCAAGTAAGACTGGGGAACTTTTAAATCCTACAAATTCCCCAATGTGAAGCAAGTAAATATGGCACACTTTTCACCAGTTAAAAGTGTCCCAAACTGAAGTCGGTAAGAATGGGCCACTTTTGAACAGTTTAAGGGTCCGAAAATGCAGAGTGTAAATGAAGGGTTCACTTTGGCACACTTCCGCTATTAGAAAAGTGTCCCAAATTGAACTCATTTTGGCGGATGGTCCAATTATAGACAGGATGGGAACTCGAGCGCCAGCGGGTGCTGACCAGAGTGTGTGCTCGAGGTAAGGTGACCAAATGACACCGATTTCTGGAGACATTACTCATTTTATACGGTCCTACGTCCTAACTCTAATCCCTAACCCGTCTTGTGCAATTTTGAAGACAATCATCAGGGGTTATTTATTTATTTTATGAATTTTACGCCTTTTATTTATTTAAAACTGTAAAAGAAAGAAATGAAAAAATAAAAATTAAATTAAAATTATTAAAACAAGCAACAGTCTGCATAAGTTAAAGATATCGTACAGATTTCATGCACAAACACATGAGAAAAGAAATGTTTTTAACCTGGATTTAAAAATGTCTACATTTGTTGACAGTTTAACTCCCGCTCGCTCCCGCCCGCTCCCTACCGCTCCCTCCTGCTCCCGCTCACTCTCGCCCGCTCTCTCCCACTTCTGCCCGCGGCAAAGTTCATATTGCTCACTCCCACCCGCTCCCTCCCGCTCCCACCCGCTCTCGATCACTCCCTCCTGCTCTCGCTCGCTCCCGCCAACTCCCTCCCGCTTCTGCCCGCAGCAAAGTTCATATTGCTCACTCCCACCCGCTTCTGCCCGCGGCAAAGTTCATATTGCTCGCTCCCGCCCAATCCCTCCTGCTCCCGCTCGCTCCCGCCCGCTCCCTCTCGCTTCCACCCGCGGCAAAGTTCATACTGCTCGCTCCCTCCCGTTCCCGCTCGCTCCCGCCCGCTCTCTCCCACTTCTGCCCGCGGCAAAGTTCATATTGCTCACTCCCACCCGCTCCCGCCCGCTCCCTCCCGCTCCCACCCGCTCTCGATGACTCCCTCCTGCTCCCGCTCGCTCCCGCCAACTCCCTCCCGCTTCTGCCCGCGGCAAAGTTCATATTGATCACTCCCACCCGCTCCCGCCCGCTCCCTCCCGCTTCTGCCCGCGGCAAAGTTCATATTGCTCGCTCCCGCCCGCTCCCTCCCGCTTCTGCCCGGTCCCGCTCGCTCCAGCTCGCTCCCGCCCGCTCCCTCCCGCTCCTGCCCGCTCCCTCCCGGTCCCGCTCCAGCCCGCTCCCTCCCGCTCCTGCCCGGTCCCGTTCACTCCCTCCCGCTCCCGCCCGCTCCCTCCCGGTCCCGCTCCATCCCGCTCCCTCCCGCTTCTGCCAGGTCCCGCTCGCTCCAGCTCGCTCCAGCTCGCTCCCTCCCGCTCCTGCCCGGTCCCGTTCACTCCCTCCCGCTCCCTCCCGGTCCCGCTCCATCCCGCTCCCGCCCGCTCCCTCCCGCTTCTGCCAGGTCCCGCTCGCTCCCTCCCGCTTCTGCCCGCGGCAAAGTTCATATTGCTCACTCCCACCCGCTCCCGCCCGCGGTAATGTTCGGTCTCTGGTCCACGGTAATGTTCGGTTTCACGGTAATGTTCGGTCTCTGGTCCACGATAATGTTCGGTTTGACGATAAAGTTCGGTTTCACGGTAATGTTCTGGTCCACGGTAATGTTCCGTCTCTGGTCCACAGTAATGTTCCGTATCTGGTCCATGGTAATGTTCGGTTTCACGGTAATGTTCCATTTCTGGTCCACGGTAATGTTCTGTCTCTAGTCCACGATAATGTTCGATTTCTGGTCGACGGTAATGTTCTGGTCCACGGTAATGTTCCGTCTCTGGTCCACAGTAATGTTCCGTATCTGGTCGACGATAATGTTCGGTTTCACGGTAATGTTCCATTTCTGGTCCACGGTAATGTTCTGTCTCTGGTCCACGATAATGTTCGATCTCTGGTCCACGATAATGTTGTGTTTCTGTTTCACGGTAATGTTCCGTTTCATGTCCACGATAATGTTCTGTTTCGGTTTCACGGTAATGTTCCGTCTCTGGTCCACGATAATGTTGTGTTTCTGTTTCACGGTAATGTTCCGTTTCACGGTAATGTTCCGTCTCTGGTCCACGATAATGTTGTGTTTCTGTTTCACGGTAATGTTCCGTTTCTGGTCCACGATAATGTTCGGTTTCACGATAATGTTCCGTTTCTGGTCCACGATAATGTTCTGTTTAGGTTTCACGGTAATGTTCTGTCTCTGGTCCACGATAATGTTCTGTCTCTGATCCACGATAATGTTCTGTCTCTGGTCCACGATAATGTTCCGTTTCTGGTCCACGATAATGTTCTGTTTTGGTTTCAAGGTAATGTTCTGTCTCTGGTCCACGGTAATGTTCCGTTTCTGGTCCACGATAATGTTCTGTTTCGGTTTCACGGTAATGTTCCGTTTCTGGTCCACGATAATGTTCTGTTTCTGTTTCACGGTAATTTTCCGTTTCTGGTCCATGATAATGTTCTGTTTCACGGTAATGTTCTGTCTCTGGTCCATGGTAATGTTCTGTCTCTGGTCCACGGTAATGTTCGGTTTCAAGGTAAAGTTCGGTCTCTGGTCCACAGTAATGTTCTGTCTCTGGTCCACAGTAATGTTCTGTCTCTGGTCCACAGTAATGTTCTGTCTCTGGTCCACGGTAATGTTCTGTCTCTGGTCCACGGTAATGTTCGATCCCTGGTCCACGATAATGTTCGGTTTCACGGTAATGTTCCGTCTCTGATCCACGATAATGTTCTGTTTCGGTTTCACGGTAATGTTCCGTTTCTGGTCCACGGTAATGTTCGGTTTCAAGGTAAAGTTCGGTCTCTGGTCCACAGTAATGATCTGTCTCTGGTCCACGGTAATGTTCTGTCTCTGGTCCACGGTAATGTTCTGTCTCTGGTCCACGGTAATGTTCTGTCTCTGGTCCACGGTAATGTTCGATCTCTGGTCCACGATAATGTTCGGTTTCACGGTAATGTTCTGTCTCTAGTCCTCGATAATGTTCGATTTCTGGTCGACGGTAATGTTCTGGTCCACGGTAATGTTCCGTCTCTGGTCCACAGTAATGTTCCGTATCTGGTCGACGATAATGTTCGGTTTCACGGTAATGTTCCATTTCTGGTCCACGGTAATGTTCTGTCTCTGGTCCACGATAATGTTCGATCTCTGGTCCACGATAATGTTGTGTTTCTGTTTCACGGTAATGTTCCGTTTCATGTCCACGATAATGTTCTGTTTCGGTTTCACGGTAATGTTCCGTCTCTGGTCCACGATAATGTTGTGTTTCTGTTTCACGGTAATGTTCCGTTTCACGGTAATGTTCCGTCTCTGGTCCACGATAATGTTGTGTTTCTGTTTCACGGTAATGTTCCATTTCTGGTCCACGATAATGTTCGGTTTCACGATAATGTTCCGTTTCTGGTCCACGATAATGTTCTGTTTAGGTTTCACGGTAATGTTCTGTCTCTGGTCCACGATAATGTTCTGTCTCTGATCCACGATAATGTTCTGTCTCTGGTCCACGATAATGTTCCGTTTCTGGTCCACGATAATGTTCTGTTTTGGTTTCAAGGTAATGTTCTGTCTCTGGTCCACGGTAATGTTCCGTTTCTGGTCCACGATAATGTTCTGTTTCGGTTTCACGGTAATGTTCCGTTTCTGGTCCACGATAATGTTCTGTTTCTGTTTCACGGTAATTTTCCGTTTCTGGTCCATGATAATGTTCTGTTTCACGGTAATGTTCTGTCTCTGGTCCATGGTAATGTTCTGTCTCTGGTCCACGGTAATGTTCGGTTTCAAGGTAAAGTTCGGTCTCTGGTCCAAAGTAATGTTCTGTCTCTGGTCCACGGTAATGTTCTGTCTCTGGTCCACGGTAATGTTCTGTCTCTGGTCCACGGTAATGTTCGATCCCTGGTCCACGATAATGTTCGGTTTCACGGTAATGTTCCGTCTCTGGTCCACGATAATGTTCTGTTTCGGTTTCACGGTAATGTTCCGTTTCTGGTCCACGGTAATGTTCGGTTTCAAGGTAAAGTTCGGTCTCTGGTCCACAGTAATGATCTGTCTCTGGTCCACGGTAATGTTCTGTCTCTGGTCCACGGTAATGTTCTGTCTCTGGTCCACGGTAATGTTCGATCTCTGGTCCACGATAATGTTCGGTTTCACGGTAATGTTCCGTCTCTGGTCCACGATAATGTTCTGTTTCGGTTTCACGGTAATGTTCCGTTTCTGGTCCACGGTAATGTTCTGTCTCTGGTCCACGGTAATGTTCTTTCTCTGGTCCACGGTAATGTTCTGTCTCTGGTCCACGGTAATGTTCTGTCTCTGGTCCACGGTAATGTTCGATCTCTGGTCCACGATAATGTTCGGTTTCACGGTAATGTTCCGTCTCTGGTCCACGATAATGTTCTGTTTCGGTTTCACGGTAATGTTCCGTTTCTGGTCTACGGTAATGTTCTTTCTCTGGTCCACGGTAATGTTCTGTCTCTGGTCCACGGTAATGTTCGATCTCTGGTCCACGATAATGTTCGGTTTCACGGTAATGTTCCGTCTCTGGTCCACGATAATGTTCTGTTTCGGTTTCACGGTAATGTTCCGTCTCTGGTCCACGGTAATGTTCCGTCTCTGGTCCACCATAATGTTGTTTCTGTTTCACGGTAATGTTCCGTTTCTGGTCCTTGATAATGTTCTGTTTCACGGTAATGTTCTGTCTCTGGTCCATGGTCATGTTCTGTCTCTGGTCCACGGTAATGTTCTGTCTCTGGTCCACGGTAATGTTCTGTCTCTGGTCCACGGTAATGTTCGATCTCTGGTCCACGATAATGTTCGGTTTCACGGTAATGTTCCGTCTCTGGTCCACGGTAATGTTCCGTTTCTGGTCCACGATAATGTTCGGTTTCAAGGTAAAGTTCGGTCTCTGGTCCACGGTAATGTTTTGTCTCTGGTCCACGGTAATGTTCTGTCTCTGGTCCACGGTAATGTTCGGTCTCTGGTCCACGGTAATGTTCTGTCTCTGGTCCACGGTAATGTTCGATCTCTGGTCCACGATAATGTTCGGTTTCACGGTAATGTTCCGTCTCTGGTCCACGATAATGTTCTGTTTCTGTATCCCTCCCGCTTCTGCCAGGTCCCGCTCGCTCCCGCCCGCTCCCTCCCGCTTCTGCCCGCGGCAAAGTTCATATTGCTCACTCCCACCCGCTCCCGCCCGCGGTAATGTTCGGTCTCTGGTCCACGGTAATGTTCGGTTTCACGGTAATGTTCGGTCTCTGGTCCACGATAATGTTCGGTTTGACGATAAAGTTCGGTTTGACGATAAAGTTCGGTTTCACGGTAATGTTCTGGTCCACGGTAATGTTCCGTCTCTGGTCCACAGTAATGTTCCGTATCTGGTCCATGGTAATGTTCGGTTTCACGGTAATGTTCCATTTCTGGTCCACGGTAATGTTCTGTCTCTAGTCCACGATAATGTTCGATTTCTGGTCGACGGTAATGTTCTGGTCCACGGTAATGTTCCGTCTCTGGTCCACAGTAATGTTCCGTATCTGGTCGACGATAATGTTCGGTTTCACGGTAATGTTCCATTTCTGGTCCACGATAATGTTGTGTTTCTGGTCCACGATAATGTTCGATCTCTGGTCCACGATAATGTTGTGTTTCTGTTTCACGGTAATGTTCCGTTTCATGTCCACGATAATGTTCTGTTTCGGTTTCACGGTAATGTTCCGTCTCTGGTCCACGATAATGTTGTGTTTCTGTTTCACGGTAATGTTCCGTTTCTGGTCCACGATAATGTTCGGTTTCACAATAATGTTCCGTTTCTGGTCCACGATAATGTTCGGTTTCACGGTAATGTTCCATCTCTGGTCCACGATAATGTTCTGTTTCTGTATCACGGTAATGTTCTGTTTCTGTATCACGGTAATGTTCCGTTTCTGGTCCACGATAATTTTTTGTTTCTGTTTCACGGTAATGTTCCGTTTCTGGTCCACGATAATGTTTGGTTTCAAGGTAAAGTTCGGTCTCTGGTCCACGGTAATGTTCTGTCTCTGGTCCACGGCAATGTTCTGTCTCTGGTCCACGATAATGTTCGATTTCTGGTCGACGATAATGTTCGGTTTCACGATAATGTTCCGTCTCTGGTCCACGATAATGTTCGTTTTCACGGTAATGTTCCATATCTGGTCCACGGTAATGTTCTGTCTCTGGTCCACGGTAATGTTCTGTCTCTGGTCCACGATAATGTTCGATCTCTGGTCCACGATAATGTTCGGTTTCACGGTAATGTTCCGCCTCTGGTCCACGATAATGTTGTGTTTCTGTTTCACGGTAATGTTCCGTTTCTGGTCCACGATAATGTTCTGTTTCGGTTTCACGGTAATGTTCTGTCTCTGGTCCACGGTAATGTTCCGTCTCTGGTCCACGATAATGTTCGGTTCCACGATAATGTTCCGTTTCTGGTCCACGATAATGTTCTGTTTAGGTTTCACGGTAATGTTCCGTCTCTGGTCCACGATAATGTTTCTGTTTCACGGTAATGTTCCGTTTCTGGTCCATGATAATGTTCTTTTTCACGGTAATGTTCTGTCTCTGGTCCATGGTAATATTCTGTCTCTGGTCCACGGTAATGTTCTGTCTCTGGTCCACGGTAATGTTCGATCTCTGGTCGACGATAATGTTCGGTTTCACGGTAATGTTCCGTCTCTGGTTCACGATAATGTTCTGTTTCTGTATCACGGTAATGTTCCGTTTCTGGTCCACGATAATGTTTGGTTTCAAGTTAAAGTTCGGTGTCTGGTCCACGGTAATGTTCTGTCTCTGGTCCATGGTAATGTTCTGTCTCTGGTCCATGGTAATGTTCTGTCTCTGGTCCACGGTAATGTTCTGTCTCTGGTTCACGGTAATGTTCGATCTCTGGTCCACGATAATGTTCGGTTTCACGGTAATGTTCCGTTTCTGGTCCACGATAATGTTCTGTTTCGGTTTCATGGTAATGTTCTGTCTCTGGTCCACGGTAATGTTCCGTCTCTGGTCCACGATAATGTTCCGTCTTTGGTCCACGATAATGTTCTGTCTCTGGTCCATGATAATGTTACGTTTCTGGTCCACGATAATGTTCTGTTTCAGTTTCACGGTAATGTTCTGTTTCCGTTTCACGGTAATGTTCTGTCTCTGGTCCACGGTAATGTTCTGTTTCTGTTTCACGGTAATGTTCCGTTTCTGGTCCACGATAATGTTGTTTCTGTTTCACGGTAATGTTCTGTCTCTGGTCCACGCTAATGTTCTGTTTCTGTTTCACGGTAATGTTCCGTTTCTGGTCCACGATAATGTTGTTTTTCTGTTTCACGTTAATGTTCCGTTTCTGGTCCACGATAATGTTCTGTTTCGGTTTCACGGTAATGTTCGGTCTCTGGTCCACGGTAATGTTCGGTTTCACGGTAATGTTTGGTCTCTGGTCCACGATAATGTTCGGTTTCACGGTAATGTTCTGGTACACGGTAATGTTCTGGTCCACGGTAATGTTCCGTCTCTGGTCCACAGTAATGTTCCGTATCTGGTCCATGGTAATGTTCGGTTTCACGGTAATGTTCCATTTCTGGTCCACGGTAATGTTCCGTCTCTGGTCCACGATAATGTTCGGTTTCACGGTAATGTTCCATTTCTGGTCCACGTTAATGTTCTGTCTCTGGTCCACGATAATGTTCGATCTCTGGTCCACGATAATGTTTGGTTTCACGGTAATATTCCGTCTCTGGTCCACGATAATGTTCTGTTTCTGTATCACGGTAATGTTCCGTTTCTGGTCCACGATAATTTTGTGTTTCTGTTTCACGGTAATGTTCCGTTTCTGGTCCACGATAATGTTCGGTTTCACGGTAATGTTCTGTCTCTGGTCCACGGTAATGTTCTGTTTCGGTTTCACGGTAATGTTCCGTCTCTGGTCCAAGGTAATGTTCTGTCTCTGGTCCACGGTAATGTTCTGTTTCGGTTTCACGGTAATGTTCCGTCTCTGGTCCACGGTAATGTTCGGTCTCTGGTCCGCGGTAATGTTCTGTCTCTTGTCCACGGTAATGTTCTGTCTCTGGTCCACGGTAATGTTCTGTCTCTGGTCCACGGTAATGTTCGATCTCTGGTCCACGATAATGTTCGGTTTCACGGTAATGTTCCGTCTCTGGTCCACGATAATGTTCTGTTTCTGTATCACGGTAATGTTCCGTTTCTGGTCCACGATAATTTTGTGTTTCGGTTTCACGGTAATGTTCTGTCTCTGGTCCACGGTAATTTTCTGTTTCGGTTTCACGGTAATGTTCCGTCTCTGGTCCACGGTAATGTTCCGTCTCTGGTCCACGATAATGTTCTGTTTCACGGTAATGTTCTCTCTCTGGTCCATGGTAATGTTCTGTCTCTGGTCTACGGTAATGTTCTGTCTCTGGTCCACGGTAATGTTCTGTCTCTGGTCCACGGTAATGTTCTGTCTCTGGTCCACGGTAATGTTCGATCTCTGGTCCACGATAATGTTCGGTTTCACGGCAATGTTCCATCTCTGGTCCACGATAATGTTCTGTTTCTGTATCACGGTAATGTTCTGTTTCTGTATCACGGTAATGTTCTGTTTCTGTATCACGGTAATGTTCCGTTTCTGGTCCACGATAATTTTTTGTTTCTGTTTCACGGTAATGTTCCGTTTCTGGTCCACGATAATGTTTGGTTTCAAGGTAAAGTTCGGTCTCTGGTCCACGGTAATGTTCTGTCTCTGGTCCACGGTATTGTTCTGTCTCTGGTCCACGATAATGTTCGATTTCTGGTCGACGATAATGTTCGGGTTCACGGTAATGTTCCGTCTCTGGTCCACGATAATGTTCGGTTTCACGGTAATGTTCCATATCTGGTCCACGGTAATGTTCTGTCTCTGGTCCACGGTAATGTTCTGTCTCTGGTCCACGATAATGTTCGATCTCTGGTCCACGATAATGTTCGGTTTCACGGTAATGTTCCGCCTCTGGTCCACGATAATGTTGTGTTTCTGTTTCACGGTAATGTTCCGTTTCTGGTCCACGATAATGTTCTGTTTCGGTTTCACGGTAATGTTCTGTCTCTGGTCCACGGTAATGTTCCATTTCTGTTTCACGGTAATTTTCTGTTTCCGTTTCACGGTAATGTTGTGTTTCTGTTTCACGGTAATGTTCCGTCTCTGGTCCACGATAATGTTCGGTTCCACGATAATGTTCCGTTTCTGGTCCACGATAATGTTCTGTTTAGGTTTCACGGTAATGTTCCGTCTCTGGTCCACGATAATGTTCTGTTTCTGTTTCACGGTAATGTTCCGTTTCTGGTCCATGATAATATTCTTTTTCACGGTAATTTTCTGTCTCTGGTCCATGGTAATATTCTGTCTCTGGTCCACGGTAATGTTCTGTCTCTGATCCACGGTAATGTTCGATCTTTGGTCGACGATAATGTTCGGTTTCACGGTAATGTACCGTCTCTGGTTCACGATAATGTTCTGTTTCTGTATCACGGTAATGTTCCGTTTCTTGTCCACGATAATTTTGTGTTTCTGTTTCACGGTAATGTTCCGTTTCTGGTCCACGATAATGTTTGGTTTCAAGTTAAAGTTCGGTCTCTGGTCGACGGTAATGTTCTGTCTCTGGTCCATGGTAATGTTCTGTCTCTGGTCCACGGTAATGTTCTGTCTCTGGTCCACGGTAATGTTCGATCTCTGGTCCACGATAATGTTCGGTTTCACGGTAATGTTCCGTTTCTGGTCCACGATAATGTTCTGTTTCGGTTTCATGGTAATGTTCTGTCTCTGGTCCACGGTAATGTTCTGTGTCTGGTCCACGATAATGTTCGGTTTCACGGTAATGTTCCGTCTCTGGTCCACGATAATGTTCCGTCTTTGGTCCACGATAATGTTCTGTCTCTGGTCCATGATAATGTTCCATTTCTGGTCCACGATAATGTTCTGTTTCGGTTTCACGGTAATGTTCTGTTTCCGTTTCACGGTAATGTTCTGTCTCTGGTCCACGGTAATGTTCTGTTTCTGTTTCACGGTAATGTTCTGTCTCTGGTCCACGCTAATGTTCTGTTTCTGTTTCACGGTAATGTTCCGTTTCTGGTCCACGATAATGTTGTTTTTCTGTTTCACGTTAATGTTCCGTTTCTGGTCCACGATAATGTTCTGTTTCGGTTTCACGGTAATGTTCGGTCTCTGGTCCACGGTAATGTTCGGTTTCACGGTAATGTTTGGTCTCTGGTCCACGATAATGTTCGGTTTCACGGTAATGTTCTGGTACACGGTAATGTTCTGGTCCACGGTAATGTTCCGTCTCTGGTCCACAGTAATGTTCCGTATCTGGTCCATGGTAATGTTCGGTTTCACGGTAATGTTCCATTTCTGGTCCACGGTAATGTTCTGTCTCTGGTCCACGATAATGTTCGATTTCTGGTCGACGATAATGTTCGGTTTCACAGTAATGTTCCGTCTCTGGTCCACGATAATGTTCGGTTTCACGGTAATGTTCCATTTCTGGTCCACGTTAATGTTCTGTCTCTGGTCCACGATAATGTTCGATCTCTGGTCCACGATAATGTTCGGTTTCACGGTAATGTTCCGTTTCTGGTCCACGATAATGTTCGATCTCTGGTCCACGATAATGTTGTGTTTCTTTTTCACGGTAATGTTCCGTTTCTGGTCCATGATAATGTTCTGTTTCGGTTTCATGGTAATATTTTGTCTCTGGTCCACGGTAATGTTCGGTTTCAAGGTAAAGTTCGGTCTCTGGTCCACGGTAATGTTCTGTCTCTGGTCCACGGTAATGTTCTGTCTCTGGTCCACGGTAATGTTCGGTTTCACGGTAATATTCGGTCTCTGGTCCACGGTAATGTTCGGTTTCACGGTAATGTTCGATCTCTGGTCCACGATAATGTTTCGGTTTCCCGGTAATGTTCTGTCTCTGGTCCACGGTAATGTTCCGTCTCTGGTCCATGGTAATGTTTGGTTTCACGGTAATGTTCCATTTCTGGTCCACGGTAATGTTCTGTCTCTGGTCCACGGTAATGTTGTGTTTCTGTTTCACGGTAATGTTCCGTCTCTGGTCCACGATAATGTTCGGTTTCACGATAATGTTCCGTTTCTGGTCCATGATAATGTTCTGTTTCTGTTTCACGGTAATGTTCCGTTTCTGGTCCATGATAATGTTCTTTTTCACGGTAATGTTCTGTCTCTGGTCCATGGTAATGTTCTGTCTCTGGTCCACGGTAATGTTCTGTCTCTGGTAAACGGTAATGTTGTGTCTCTGGTCCATGGAAATGTTCTGTCTCTGGTCCACGGTAATGTTCTGTCTCTGGTTTCACGGTAATGTTCCGTTTCTGGTCCACGATAATGTTCTGTTTCGGTTTCCCGGTAATGTTCTGTCTCTGGTCCAAGGTAATGTTCTGTGTCTGGTCCACGATAATGTTCTGTTTCTGTTTCACGGTAATGTTCCGTTTCTGGTCCATGATAATGTTCTTTTTCACGGTAATGTTCTGTCTCTGGTCCATGGTAATATTCTGTCTCTGGTCCACGGTAATGTTCGGTTTCAAGGTAAAGTTCGGTCTCTGGTCCACGGTAATGTTCTGTCTCTGGTCCACGGTAATGTTCTGTCTCTGGTCCACGGTAATTTTCGGTTTCACGGTAATGTTCGGTCTCTGGTCCACGGTAATGTTCTGTTTCGGTTTCACGGTAATGTTCTGTCTCTGGTCCATGATAATGTTCCGTTTATGGTCCACGATAATGTTCTGTTTCTGTTTCACGGTAATGTTCCGTTTCTGTTCCATGATAATGTTCTGTTTCACGGTAATGTTCTGTCTCTGGTCCATGGTAATGTTCTGTCTCTGGTCCACGGTAATGTTCTGTCTCTGGTCCGCGGTAATGTTCTGTCTCTGGTCCACGGTAATGTTCGATCTCTGGTCCACGATAATGTTCGGTTTCACGGTAATGTTCCGTTTCTGGTCCACGATAATGTTCTGTTTCGGTTTCACGGTAATGTTCCGTCTCTGGTCCACGGTAATGTTCCGTCTCTGGTCCACGATAATGTTGTGTTTCTGTTTCACGGTAATGTTCCGTTTCTGGTCCATGATAATGTTCTGTTTCACGGTAATGTTCTGTCTCTGGTCCATGGTAATGTTCTGTCTCTGGTCCATGGTAATGTTCTGTCTCTGGTCCACGGTAATGTTCTGTCTCTGGTCGACGGTAATGTTCTGTCTCTGGTCCACGGTAATGTTCTGTCTCTGGTCCACGGTAATGTTCGATCTCTGGTCCACGATAAAGTTCGGTTTCACGGTAATGTTCCGTCTCTGGTCCACGATAATGTTCTCTTTCTGTATCACGGTAATGTTCCGTTTCTGGTCCACGATACTTTTGTGTTTCTGTTTCACGGTAATGTTCCGTTTCTGTTCAACGATAATGTTCGGTTTCAAGGTAAAGTTCGGTCTCTGGTCCACGGTAATGTTCTGTCTCTGGTCCACGGTAATGTTCCGTCTCTGGTCCACAGTAATGTTCCGTATCTGGTCGACGATAATGTTCGGTTTCACGGTAATGTTCCATTTCTGGTCCACGGTAATGTTCTGTCTCTGGTCCACGATAATGTTCGATCTCTGGTCCACGATAATGTTGTGTTTCTGTTTCACGGTAATGTTCCGTTTCATGTCCACGATAATGTTCTGTTTCGGTTTCACGGTAATGTTCCGTCTCTGGTCCACGATAATGTTGTGTTTCTGTTTCACGGTAATGTTCCGTTTCACGGTAATGTTCCGTCTCTGGTCCACGATAATGTTGTGTTTCTGTTTCACGGTAATGTTCCGTTTCTGGTCCACGATAATGTTCGGTTTCACGATAATGTTCCGTTTCTGGTCCACGATAATGTTCTGTTTAGGTTTCACGGTAATGTTTTGTCTCTGGTCCACGATAATGTTCTGTCTCTGATCCACGATAATGTTCTGTCTCTGGTCCACGATAATGTTCCGTTTCTGGTCCACGATAATGTTCTGTTTTGGTTTCAAGGTAATGTTCTGTCTCTGGTCCACGGTAATGTTCCGTTTCTGGTCCACGATAATGTTCTGTTTCGGTTTCACGGTAATGTTCCGTTTCTGGTCCACGATAATGTTCTGTTTCTGTTTCACGGTAATTTTCCGTTTCTGGTCCATGATAATGTTCTGTTTCACGGTAATGTTCTGTCTCTGGTCCATGGTAATGTTCTGTCTCTGGTCCACGGTAATGTTCGGTTTCAAGGTAAAGTTCGGTCTCTGGTCCACAGTAATGTTCTGTCTCTGGTCCACGGTAATGTTCTGTCTCTGGTCCACGGTAATGTTCTGTCTCTGGTCCACGGTAATGTTCGATCCCTGGTCCACGATAATGTTCGGTTTCACGGTAATGTTCCGTCTCTGGTCCACGATAATGTTCTGTTTCGGTTTCACGGTAATGTTCCGTTTCTGGTCCACGGTAATGTTCGGTTTCAAGGTAAAGTTCGGTCTCTGGTCCACAGTAATGATCTGTCTCTGGTCCACGGTAATGTTCTGTCTCTGGTCCACGGTAATGTTCTGTCTCTGGTCCACGGTAATGTTCGATCTCTGGTCCACGATAATGTTCGGTTTCACGGTAATGTTCCGTCTCTGGTCCACGATAATGTTCTGTTTCGGTTTCACGGTAATGTTCCGTTTCTGGTCCACGGTAATGTTCTGTCTCTGGTCCACGGTAATGTTCTTTCTCTGGTCCACGGTAATGTTCTGTCTCTGGTCCACGGTAATGTTCTGTCTCTGGTCCACGGTAATGTTCGATCTCTGGTCCACGATAATGTTCGGTTTCACGGTAATGTTCCGTCTCTGGTCCACGATAATGTTCTGTTTCGGTTTCACGGTAATGTTCCGTTTCTGGTCTACGGTAATGTTCTGTCTCTGGTCCACGGTAATGTTCTTTCTCTGGTCCACGGTAATGTTCTGTCTCTGGTCCACGGTAATGTTCGATCTCTGGTCCACGATAATGTTCGGTTTCACGGTAATGTTCCGTCTCTGGTCCACGATAATGTTCTGTTTCGGTTTCACGGTAATGTTCCGTCTCTGGTCCACGGTAATGTTCCGTCTCTGGTCCACCATAATGTTGTTTCTGTTTCACGGTAATGTTCCGTTTCTGGTCCTTGATAATGTTCTGTTTCACGGTAATGTTCTGTCTCTGGTCCATGGTCATGTTCTGTCTCTGGTCCACGGTAATGTTCTGTCTCTGGTCCACGGTAATGTTCTGTCTCTGGTCCACGGTAATGTTCTGTCTCTGGTCCACGGTAATGTTCGATCTCTGGTCCACGATAATGTTCGGTTTCACGGTAATGTTCCGTCTCTGGTCCACGATAATGTTCTGTTTCTGTTTCACGGTAATGTTCCGTTTCTGGTCCACGATAATGTTCGGTTTCAAGGTAAAGTTCGGTCTCTGGTCCACGGTAATGTTTTGTCTCTGGTCCACGGTAATGTTTTGTCTCTGGTCCACGGTAATGTTCTGTCTCTGGTCCACGGTAATGTTCGGTCTCTGGTCCACGGTAATGTTCTGTCTCTGGTCCACGGTAATGTTCGATCTCTGGTCCACGATAATGTTCGGTTTCACGGTAATGTTCCGTCTCTGGTCCACGATAATGTTCTGTTTCTGTATCCCTCCCGCTTCTGCCAGGTCCCGCCCGCTCCCTCCCGCTTCTGCCCGCGGCAAAGTTCATATTGCTCACCCCCACCCGCTCCCGCCCGCGGTAATGTTCGGTCTCTGGTCCACGGTAATGTTCGGTTTCACGGTAATGTTCGGTCTCTGGTCCACGATAATGTTCGGTTTGACGATAAAGTTCGGTTTCACGGTAATGTTCTGGTCCACGGTAATGTTCCGTCTCTGGTCCACAGTAATGTTCCGTATCTGGTCCATGGTAATGTTCGGTTTCACGGTAATGTTCCATTTCTGGTCCACGGTAATGTTCTGTCTCTAGTCCACGATAATGTTCGATTTCTGGTCGACGGTAATGTTCTGGTCCACGGTAATGTTCCGTCTCTGGTCCACAGTAATGTTCCGTATCTGGTCGACGATAATGTTCGGTTTCACGGTAATGTTCCATTTCTGGTCCACGATAATGTTGTGTTTCTGGTCCACGATAATGTTCGATCTCTGGTCCACGATAATGTTGTGTTTCTGTTTCACGGTAATGTTCCGTTTCATGTCCACGATAATGTTCTGTTTCGGTTTCACGGTAATGTTCCGTCTCTGGTCCACGATAATGTTGTGTTTCTGTTTCACGGTAATGTTCCGTTTCACGGTAATGTTCCGTCTCTGGTCCACGATAATGTTGTGTTTCTGTTTCACGGTAATGTTCCGTTTCTGGTCCACGATAATGTTCGGTTTCACGATAATGTTCCGTTTCTGGTCCACGATAATGTTCGGTTTCACGGTAATGTTCCATCTCTGGTCCACGATAATGTTCTGTTTCTGTATCACGGTAATGTTCTGTTTCTGTATCACGGTAATGTTCCGTTTCTGGTCCACGATAATTTTTTGTTTCTGTTTCACGGTAATGTTCCGTTTCTGGTCCACGATAATGTTTGGTTTCAAGGTAAAGTTCGGTCTCTGGTCCACGGTAATGTTCTGTCTCTGGTCCACGGTAATGTTCTGTCTCTGGTCCACGATAATGTTCGATTTCTGGTCGACGATAATGTTCGGTTTCACGATAATGTTCCGTCTCTGGTCCACGATAATGTTCGTTTTCACGGTAATGTTCCATATCTGGTCCACGGTAATGTTCTGTCTCTGGTCCACGGTAATGTTCTGTCTCTGGTCCACGATAATGTTCGATCTCTGGTCCACGATAATGTTCGGTTTCACGGTAATGTTCCGCCTCTGGTCCACGATAATGTTGTGTTTCTGTTTCACGGTAATGTTCCGTTTCTGGTCCACGATAATGTTCTGTTTCGGTTTCACGGTAATGTTCTGTCTCTGGTCCACGGTAATGTTCCGTCTCTGGTCCACGATAATGTTCGGTTCCACGATAATGTTCCGTTTCTGGTCCACGATAATGTTCTGTTTAGGTTTCACGGTAATGTTCCGTCTCTGGTCCACGATAATGTTTCTGTTTCACGGTAATGTTCCGTTTCTGGTCCATGATAATGTTCTTTTTCACGGTAATGTTCTGTCTCTGGTCCATGGTAATATTCTGTCTCTGGTCCACGGTAATGTTCTGTCTCTGGTCCACGGTAATGTTCGATCTCTGGTCGACGATAATGTTCGGTTTCACGGTAATGTTCCGTCTCTGGTTCACGATAATGTTCTGTTTCTGTATCACGGTAATGTTCCGTTTCTGGTCCACGATAATTTTGTTTTTCTGTTTCACGGTAATGTTCCGTTTCTGGTCCACGATAATGTTTGGTTTCAAGTTAAAGTTCGGTGTCTGGTCCACGGTAATGTTCTGTCTCTGGTCCACGGTATTGTTCTGTCTCTGGTCCACGATAATGTTCGATTTCTGGTCCACGATAATTTTTTGTTTCTGTTTCACGGTAATGTTCCGTTTCTGGTCCACGATAATGTTTGGTTTCAAGGTAAAGTTCGGTCTCTGGTCCACGGTAATGTTCTGTCTCTGGTCCACGGTATTGTTCTGTCTCTGGTCCACGATAATGTTCGATTTCTGGTCGACGATAATGTTCGGGTTCACGGTAATGTTCCGTCTCTGGTCCACGATAATGTTCGGTTTCACGGTAATGTTCCATATCTGGTCCACGGTAATGTTCTGTCTCTGGTCCACGGTAATGTTCTGTCTCTGGTCCACGATAATGTTCGATCTCTGGTCCACGATAATGTTCGGTTTCACGGTAATGTTCCGCCTCTGGTCCACGATAATGTTGTGTTTCTGTTTCACGGTAATGTTCCGTTTCTGGTCCACGATAATGTTCTGTTTCGGTTTCACGGTAATGTTCTGTCTCTGGTCCACGGTAATGTTCCATTTCTGTTTCACGGTAATTTTCTGTTTCCGTTTCACGGTAATGTTGTGTTTCTGTTTCACGGTAATGTTCCGTCTCTGGTCCACGATAATGTTCGGTTCCACGATAATGTTCCGTTTCTGGTCCACGATAATGTTCTGTTTAGGTTTCACGGTAATGTTCCGTCTCTGGTCCACGATAATGTTCTGTTTCTGTTTCACGGTAATGTTCCGTTTCTGGTCCATGATAATATTCTTTTTCACGGTAATTTTCTGTCTCTGGTCCATGGTAATATTCTGTCTCTGGTCCACGGTAATGTTCTGTCTCTGATCCACGGTAATGTTCGATCTTTGGTCGACGATAATGTTCGGTTTCACGGTAATGTACCGTCTCTGGTTCACGATAATGTTCTGTTTCTGTATCACGGTAATGTTCCGTTTCTTGTCCACGATAATTTTGTGTTTCTGTTTCACGGTAATGTTCCGTTTCTGGTCCACGATAATGTTTGGTTTCAAGTTAAAGTTCGGTCTCTGGTCGACGGTAATGTTCTGTCTCTGGTCCATGGTAATGTTCTGTCTCTGGTCCACGGTAATGTTCTGTCTCTGGTCCACGGTAATGTTCGATCTCTGGTCCACGATAATGTTCGGTTTCACGGTAATGTTCCGTTTCTGGTCCACGATAATGTTCTGTTTCGGTTTCATGGTAATGTTCTGTCTCTGGTCCACGGTAATGTTCTGTGTCTGGTCCACGATAATGTTCGGTTTCACGGTAATGTTCCGTCTCTGGTCCACGATAATGTTCCGTCTTTGGTCCACGATAATGTTCTGTCTCTGGTCCATGATAATGTTCCATTTCTGGTCCACGATAATGTTCTGTTTCGGTTTCACGGTAATGTTCTGTTTCCGTTTCACGGTAATGTTCTGTCTCTGGTCCACGGTAATGTTCTGTTTCTGTTTCACGGTAATGTTCTGTCTCTGGTCCACGCTAATGTTCTGTTTCTGTTTCACGGTAATGTTCCGTTTCTGGTCCACGATAATGTTGTTTTTCTGTTTCACGTTAATGTTCCGTTTCTGGTCCACGATAATGTTCTGTTTCGGTTTCACGGTAATGTTCGGTCTCTGGTCCACGGTAATGTTCGGTTTCACGGTAATGTTTGGTCTCTGGTCCACGATAATGTTCGGTTTCACGGTAATGTTCTGGTACACGGTAATGTTCTGGTCCACGGTAATGTTCCGTCTCTGGTCCACAGTAATGTTCCGTATCTGGTCCATGGTAATGTTCGGTTTCACGGTAATGTTCCATTTCTGGTCCACGGTAATGTTCTGTCTCTGGTCCACGATAATGTTCGATTTCTGGTCGACGATAATGTTCGGTTTCACAGTAATGTTCCGTCTCTGGTCCACGATAATGTTCGGTTTCACGGTAATGTTCCATTTCTGGTCCACGTTAATGTTCTGTCTCTGGTCCACGATAATGTTCGATCTCTGGTCCACGATAATGTTCGGTTTCACGGTAATGTTCCGTTTCTGGTCCACGATAATGTTCGATCTCTGGTCCACGATAATGTTGTGTTTCTTTTTCACGGTAATGTTCCGTTTCTGGTCCATGATAATGTTCTGTTTCGGTTTCATGGTAATATTTTGTCTCTGGTCCACGGTAATGTTCGGTTTCAAGGTAAAGTTCGGTCTCTGGTCCACGGTAATGTTCTGTCTCTGGTCCACGGTAATGTTCTGTCTCTGGTCCACGGTAATGTTCGGTTTCACGGTAATATTCGGTCTCTGGTCCACGGTAATGTTCGGTTTCACGGTAATGTTCGATCTCTGGTCCACGATAATGTTTCGGTTTCCCGGTAATGTTCTGTCTCTGGTCCACGGTAATGTTCCGTCTCTGGTCCATGGTAATGTTTGGTTTCACGGTAATGTTCCATTTCTGGTCCACGGTAATGTTCTGTCTCTGGTCCACGGTAATGTTGTGTTTCTGTTTCACGGTAATGTTCCGTCTCTGGTCCACGATAATGTTCGGTTTCACGATAATGTTCCGTTTCTGGTCCATGATAATGTTCTGTTTCTGTTTCACGGTAATGTTCCGTTTCTGGTCCATGATAATGTTCTTTTTCACGGTAATGTTCTGTCTCTGGTCCATGGTAATGTTCTGTCTCTGGTCCACGGTAATGTTCTGTCTCTGGTAAACGGTAATGTTGTGTCTCTGGTCCATGGAAATGTTCTGTCTCTGGTCCACGGTAATGTTCTGTCTCTGGTTTCACGGTAATGTTCCGTTTCTGGTCCACGATAATGTTCTGTTTCGGTTTCCCGGTAATGTTCTGTCTCTGGTCCAAGGTAATGTTCTGTGTCTGGTCCACGATAATGTTCTGTTTCTGTTTCACGGTAATGTTCCGTTTCTGGTCCATGATAATGTTCTTTTTCACGGTAATGTTCTGTCTCTGGTCCATGGTAATATTCTGTCTCTGGTCCACGGTAATGTTCGGTTTCAAGGTAAAGTTCGGTCTCTGGTCCACGGTAATGTTCTGTCTCTGGTCCACGGTAATGTTCTGTCTCTGGTCCACGGTAATTTTCGGTTTCACGGTAATGTTCGGTCTCTGGTCCACGGTAATGTTCTGTTTCGGTTTCACGGTAATGTTCTGTCTCTGGTCCATGATAATGTTCCGTTTATGGTCCACGATAATGTTCTGTTTCTGTTTCACGGTAATGTTCCGTTTCTGTTCCATGATAATGTTCTGTTTCACGGTAATGTTCTGTCTCTGGTCCATGGTAATGTTCTGTCTCTGGTCCACGGTAATGTTCTGTCTCTGGTCCGCGGTAATGTTCTGTCTCTGGTCCACGGTAATGTTCGATCTCTGGTCCACGATAATGTTCGGTTTCACGGTAATGTTCCGTTTCTGGTCCACGATAATGTTCTGTTTCGGTTTCACGGTAATGTTCCGTCTCTGGTCCACGGTAATGTTCCGTCTCTGGTCCACGATAATGTTGTGTTTCTGTTTCACGGTAATGTTCCGTTTCTGGTCCATGATAATGTTCTGTTTCACGGTAATGTTCTGTCTCTGGTCCATGGTAATGTTCTGTCTCTGGTCCATGGTAATGTTCTGTCTCTGGTCCACGGTAATGTTCTGTCTCTGGTCGACGGTAATGTTCTGTCTCTGGTCCACGGTAATGTTCTGTCTCTGGTCCACGGTAATGTTCGATCTCTGGTCCACGATAAAGTTCGGTTTCACGGTAATGTTCCGTCTCTGGTCCACGATAATGTTCTCTTTCTGTATCACGGTAATGTTCCGTTTCTGGTCCACGATACTTTTGTGTTTCTGTTTCACGGTAATGTTCCGTTTCTGTTCAACGATAATGTTCGGTTTCAAGGTAAAGTTCGGTCTCTGGTCCACGGTAATGTTCTGTCTCTGGTCCACGGTAATGTTCCGTCTCTGGTCCACAGTAATGTTCCGTATCTGGTCGACGATAATGTTCGGTTTCACGGTAATGTTCCATTTCTGGTCCACGGTAATGTTCTGTCTCTGGTCCACGATAATGTTCGATCTCTGGTCCACGATAATGTTGTGTTTCTGTTTCACGGTAATGTTCCGTTTCATGTCCACGATAATGTTCTGTTTCGGTTTCACGGTAATGTTCCGTCTCTGGTCCACGATAATGTTGTGTTTCTGTTTCACGGTAATGTTCCGTTTCACGGTAATGTTCCGTCTCTGGTCCACGATAATGTTGTGTTTCTGTTTCACGGTAATGTTCCGTTTCTGGTCCACGATAATGTTCGGTTTCACGATAATGTTCCGTTTCTGGTCCACGATAATGTTCTGTTTAGGTTTCACGGTAATGTTTTGTCTCTGGTCCACGATAATGTTCTGTCTCTGATCCACGATAATGTTCTGTCTCTGGTCCACGATAATGTTCCGTTTCTGGTCCACGATAATGTTCTGTTTTGGTTTCAAGGTAATGTTCTGTCTCTGGTCCACGGTAATGTTCCGTTTCTGGTCCACGATAATGTTCTGTTTCGGTTTCACGGTAATGTTCCGTTTCTGGTCCACGATAATGTTCTGTTTCTGTTTCACGGTAATTTTCCGTTTCTGGTCCATGATAATGTTCTGTTTCACGGTAATGTTCTGTCTCTGGTCCATGGTAATGTTCTGTCTCTGGTCCACGGTAATGTTCGGTTTCAAGGTAAAGTTCGGTCTCTGGTCCACAGTAATGTTCTGTCTCTGGTCCACGGTAATGTTCTGTCTCTGGTCCACGGTAATGTTCTGTCTCTGGTCCACGGTAATGTTCGATCCCTGGTCCACGATAATGTTCGGTTTCACGGTAATGTTCCGTCTCTGGTCCACGATAATGTTCTGTTTCGGTTTCACGGTAATGTTCCGTTTCTGGTCCACGGTAATGTTCGGTTTCAAGGTAAAGTTCGGTCTCTGGTCCACAGTAATGATCTGTCTCTGGTCCACGGTAATGTTCTGTCTCTGGTCCACGGTAATGTTCTGTCTCTGGTCCACGGTAATGTTCGATCTCTGGTCCACGATAATGTTCGGTTTCACGGTAATGTTCCGTCTCTGGTCCACGATAATGTTCTGTTTCGGTTTCACGGTAATGTTCCGTTTCTGGTCCACGGTAATGTTCTGTCTCTGGTCCACGGTAATGTTCTTTCTCTGGTCCACGGTAATGTTCTGTCTCTGGTCCACGGTAATGTTCTGTCTCTGGTCCACGGTAATGTTCGATCTCTGGTCCACGATAATGTTCGGTTTCACGGTAATGTTCCGTCTCTGGTCCACGATAATGTTCTGTTTCGGTTTCACGGTAATGTTCCGTTTCTGGTCTACGGTAATGTTCTGTCTCTGGTCCACGGTAATGTTCTTTCTCTGGTCCACGGTAATGTTCTGTCTCTGGTCCACGGTAATGTTCGATCTCTGGTCCACGATAATGTTCGGTTTCACGGTAATGTTCCGTCTCTGGTCCACGATAATGTTCTGTTTCGGTTTCACGGTAATGTTCCGTCTCTGGTCCACGGTAATGTTCCGTCTCTGGTCCACCATAATGTTGTTTCTGTTTCACGGTAATGTTCCGTTTCTGGTCCTTGATAATGTTCTGTTTCACGGTAATGTTCTGTCTCTGGTCCATGGTCATGTTCTGTCTCTGGTCCACGGTAATGTTCTGTCTCTGGTCCACGGTAATGTTCTGTCTCTGGTCCACGGTAATGTTCTGTCTCTGGTCCACGGTAATGTTCGATCTCTGGTCCACGATAATGTTCGGTTTCACGGTAATGTTCCGTCTCTGGTCCACGATAATGTTCTGTTTCTGTTTCACGGTAATGTTCCGTTTCTGGTCCACGATAATGTTCGGTTTCAAGGTAAAGTTCGGTCTCTGGTCCACGGTAATGTTTTGTCTCTGGTCCACGGTAATGTTTTGTCTCTGGTCCACGGTAATGTTCTGTCTCTGGTCCACGGTAATGTTCGGTCTCTGGTCCACGGTAATGTTCTGTCTCTGGTCCACGGTAATGTTCGATCTCTGGTCCACGATAATGTTCGGTTTCACGGTAATGTTCCGTCTCTGGTCCACGATAATGTTCTGTTTCTGTATCCCTCCCGCTTCTGCCAGGTCCCGCCCGCTCCCTCCCGCTTCTGCCCGCGGCAAAGTTCATATTGCTCACCCCCACCCGCTCCCGCCCGCGGTAATGTTCGGTCTCTGGTCCACGGTAATGTTCGGTTTCACGGTAATGTTCGGTCTCTGGTCCACGATAATGTTCGGTTTGACGATAAAGTTCGGTTTCACGGTAATGTTCTGGTCCACGGTAATGTTCCGTCTCTGGTCCACAGTAATGTTCCGTATCTGGTCCATGGTAATGTTCGGTTTCACGGTAATGTTCCATTTCTGGTCCACGGTAATGTTCTGTCTCTAGTCCACGATAATGTTCGATTTCTGGTCGACGGTAATGTTCTGGTCCACGGTAATGTTCCGTCTCTGGTCCACAGTAATGTTCCGTATCTGGTCGACGATAATGTTCGGTTTCACGGTAATGTTCCATTTCTGGTCCACGATAATGTTGTGTTTCTGGTCCACGATAATGTTCGATCTCTGGTCCACGATAATGTTGTGTTTCTGTTTCACGGTAATGTTCCGTTTCATGTCCACGATAATGTTCTGTTTCGGTTTCACGGTAATGTTCCGTCTCTGGTCCACGATAATGTTGTGTTTCTGTTTCACGGTAATGTTCCGTTTCACGGTAATGTTCCGTCTCTGGTCCACGATAATGTTGTGTTTCTGTTTCACGGTAATGTTCCGTTTCTGGTCCACGATAATGTTCGGTTTCACGATAATGTTCCGTTTCTGGTCCACGATAATGTTCGGTTTCACGGTAATGTTCCATCTCTGGTCCACGATAATGTTCTGTTTCTGTATCACGGTAATGTTCTGTTTCTGTATCACGGTAATGTTCCGTTTCTGGTCCACGATAATTTTTTGTTTCTGTTTCACGGTAATGTTCCGTTTCTGGTCCACGATAATGTTTGGTTTCAAGGTAAAGTTCGGTCTCTGGTCCACGGTAATGTTCTGTCTCTGGTCCACGGTAATGTTCTGTCTCTGGTCCACGATAATGTTCGATTTCTGGTCGACGATAATGTTCGGTTTCACGATAATGTTCCGTCTCTGGTCCACGATAATGTTCGTTTTCACGGTAATGTTCCATATCTGGTCCACGGTAATGTTCTGTCTCTGGTCCACGGTAATGTTCTGTCTCTGGTCCACGATAATGTTCGATCTCTGGTCCACGATAATGTTCGGTTTCACGGTAATGTTCCGCCTCTGGTCCACGATAATGTTGTGTTTCTGTTTCACGGTAATGTTCCGTTTCTGGTCCACGATAATGTTCTGTTTCGGTTTCACGGTAATGTTCTGTCTCTGGTCCACGGTAATGTTCCGTCTCTGGTCCACGATAATGTTCGGTTCCACGATAATGTTCCGTTTCTGGTCCACGATAATGTTCTGTTTAGGTTTCACGGTAATGTTCCGTCTCTGGTCCACGATAATGTTTCTGTTTCACGGTAATGTTCCGTTTCTGGTCCATGATAATGTTCTTTTTCACGGTAATGTTCTGTCTCTGGTCCATGGTAATATTCTGTCTCTGGTCCACGGTAATGTTCTGTCTCTGGTCCACGGTAATGTTCGATCTCTGGTCGACGATAATGTTCGGTTTCACGGTAATGTTCCGTCTCTGGTTCACGATAATGTTCTGTTTCTGTATCACGGTAATGTTCCGTTTCTGGTCCACGATAATTTTGTTTTTCTGTTTCACGGTAATGTTCCGTTTCTGGTCCACGATAATGTTTGGTTTCAAGTTAAAGTTCGGTGTCTGGTCCACGGTAATGTTCTGTCTCTGGTCCATGGTAATGTTCTGTCTCTGGTCCATGGTAATGTTCTGTCTCTGGTCCACGGTAATGTTCTGTCTCTGGTCCACGGTAATGTTCGATCTCTGGTCCACGATAATGTTCGGTTTCACGGTAATGTTCCGTTTCTGGTCCACGATAATGTTCTGTTTCGGTTTCATGGTAATGTTCTGTCTCTGGTCCACGGTAATGTTCTGTGTCTGGTCCACGATAATGTTCGGTTTCACGGTAATGTTCCGTCTCTGGTCCACGATAATGTTCCGTCTTTGGTCCACGATAATGTTCTGTCTCTGGTCCATGATAATGTTACGTTTCTGGTCCACGATAATGTTCTGTTTCAGTTTCACGGTAATGTTCTGTTTCCGTTTCACGGTAATGTTCTGTCTCTGGTCCACGGTAATGTTCTGTTTCTGTTTCACGGTAATGTTCCGTTTCTGGTCCACGATAATGTTGTTTCTGTTTCACGGTAATGTTCTGTCTCTGGTCCACGCTAATGTTCTGTTTCTGTTTCACGGTAATGTTCCGTTTCTGGTCCACGATAATGTTGTTTTTCTGTTTCACGTTAATGTTCCGTTTCTGGTCCACGATAATGTTCTGTTTCGGTTTCACGGTAATGTTCGGTCTCTGGTCCACGGTAATGTTCGGTTTCACGGTAATGTTTGGTCTCTGGTCCACGATAATGTTCGGTTTCACGGTAATGTTCTGGTACACGGTAATGTTCTGGTCCACGGTAATGTTCCGTCTCTGGTCCACAGTAATGTTCCGTATCTGGTCCATGGTAATGTTCGGTTTCACGGTAATGTTCCATTTCTGGTCCACGGTAATGTTCCGTCTCTGGTCCACGATAATGTTCGGTTTCACGGTAATGTTCCATTTCTGGTCCACGTTAATGTTCTGTCTCTGGTCCACGATAATGTTCGATCTCTGGTCCACGATAATGTTTGGTTTCACGGTAATATTCCGTCTCTGGTCCACGATAATGTTCTGTTTCTGTATCACGGTAATGTTCCGTTTCTGGTCCACGATAATTTTGTGTTTCTGTTTCACGGTAATGTTCCGTTTCTGGTCCACGATAATGTTCGGTTTCACGGTAATGTTCTGTCTCTGGTCCACGGTAATGTTCTGTTTCGGTTTCATGGTAATGTTCCGTCTCTGGTCCAAGGTAATGTTCTGTCTCTGGTCCACGGTAATGTTCTGTTTCGGTTTCACGGTAATGTTCCGTCTCTGGTCCACGGTAATGTTCGGTCTCTGGTCCGCGGTAATGTTCTGTCTCTTGTCCACGGTAATGTTCTGTCTCTGGTCCACGGTAATGTTCTGTCTCTGGTCCACGGTAATGTTCGATCTCTGGTCGACGATAATGTTCGGTTTCACGGTAATGTTCCGTCTCTGGTCCACGATAATGTTCTGTTTCTGTATCACGGTAATGTTCCGTTTCTGGTCCACGATAATTTTGTGTTTCGGTTTCACGGTAATGTTCTGTCTCTGGTCCACGGTAATTTTCTGTTTCGGTTTCACGGTAATGTTCCGTCTCTGGTCCACGGTAATGTTCCGTTTCTGGTCCACGATAATGTTTGGTTTCAAGGTAAAGTTCGGTCTCTGGTCCACGGTAATGTTCTGTCTCTGGTCCACGGTATTGTTCTGTCTCTGGTCCACGATAATGTTCGATTTCTGGTCGACGATAATGTTCGGTTTCACGGTAATGTTCCGTCTCTGGTCCACGATAATGTTCGGTTTCACGGTAATGTTCCATATCTGGTCCACGGTAATGTTCTGTCTCTGGTCCACGGTAATGTTCGATCTCTGGTCCACGATAATGTTCGGTTTCACGGTAATGTTCCGCCTCTGGTCCACGATAATGTTGTGTTTCTGTTTCACGGTAATGTTCCGTTTCTGGTCCACGATAATGTTCTGTTTCGGTTTCACGGTAATGTTCTGTCTCTGGTCCACGGTAATGTTCCATTTCTGTTTCACGGTAATTTTCTGTTTCCGTTTCACGGTAATGTTGTGTTTCTGTTTCACGGTAATGTTCCGTCTCTGGTCCACGATAATGTTCGGTTCCACGATAATGTTCCGTTTCTGGTCCACGATAATGTTCTGTTTCTGTTTCACGGTAATGTTCCGTTTCTGGTCCATGATAATATTCTTTTTCACGGTAATGTTCTGTCTCTGGTCCATGGTAATATTCTGTCTCTGGTCCACGGTAATGTTCTGTCTCTGGTCCACGGTAATGTTCGATCTTTGGTCGACGATAATGTTCGGTTTCACGGTAATGTACCGTCTCTGGTTCACGATAATGTTCTGTTTCTGTATCACGGTAATGTTCCGTTTCTGGTCCACGATAATTTTGTGTTTCTGTTTCACGGTAATGTTCCGTTTCTGGTCCACGATAATGTTCGGTTTCACGGTAATGTTCCGTTTCTGGTCCACGATAATGTTCTCTTTCGGTTTCATGGTAATGTTCTGTCTCTGGTCCACGGTAATGTTCTGTGTCTGGTCCACGATAATGTTCGGTTTCACGGTAATGTTCCGTCTCTGGTCCACGATAATGTTCCGTCTTTGGTCCACGATAATGTTCTGTCTCTGGTCCATGATAATGTTCCATTTCTGGTCCACGATAATGTTCTGTTTCGGTTTCACGGTAATGTTCTGTTTCCGTTTCACGGTAATGTTCTGTCTCTGGTCCACGGTAATGTTCTGTTTCTGTTTCACGGTAATGTTCCGTTTCTGGTCCACGATAATGTTGTTTCTGTTTCACGGTAATGTTCTGTCTCTGGTCCACGCTAATGTTCTGTTTCTGTTTCACGGTAATGTTCCGTTTCTGGTCCACGATAATGTTGTTTTTCTGTTTCACGTTAATGTTCCGTTTCTGGTCCACGATAATGTTCTGTTTCGGTTTCACGGTAATGTTCGGTCTCTGGTCCACGGTAATGTTCGGTTTCACGGTAATGTTTGGTCTCTGGTCCACGATAATGTTCGGTTTTACGGTAATGTTCTGGTACACGGTAATGTTCTGGTCCACGGTAATGTTCCGTCTCTGGTCCACAGTAATGTTCCGTATCTGGTCCATGGTAATGTTCGGTTTCACGGTAATGTTCCATTTCTGGTCCACGGTAATGTTCTGTCTCTGGTCCACGATAATGTTCGATTTCTGGTCGACGATAATGTTCGGTTTCACAGTAATGTTCCGTCTCTGGTCCACGATAATGTTCGGTTACACGGTAATGTTCCATTTCTGGTCCACGTTAATGTTCTGTCTCTGGTCCACGATAATGTTCGATCTCTGGTCCACGATAATGTTCGGTTTCACGGTAATGTTCCGTTTCTGGTCCACGATAATGTTCGATCTCTGGTCCACGATAATGTTATGTTTCTTTTTCACGGTAATGTTCCGTTTCTGGTCCATGATAATGTTCTGTTTCGGTTTCATGGTAATATTTTGTCTCTGGTCCACGGTAATGTTCGGTTTCAAGGTAAAGTTCGGTCTCTGGTCCACGGTAATGTTCTGTCTCTGGTCCACGGTAATGTTCTGTCTCTGGTAAACGGTAATGTTCTGTCTCTGGTCCACGGAAATGTTCTGTCTCTGGTCCACGGTAATGTTCTGTCTCTGGTCCACGGTAATGTTCGGTTTCACGGTAATGTTCGGTCTCTGGTCCACGGTAATGTTCGGTTTCACGGTAATGTTTGGTCTCTGGTCCACGGTAATGTTCTGGTCCACGGTAATGTTCCGTCTCTGGTCCACAGTAATGTTCCGTATCTGGTCCATGGTAATGTTCGGTTTCACGGTAATGTTCTGGTCCACGGTAATGTTCTGGTCCACGGTAATGTTCCGTCTCTGGTCCACAGTAATGTTCCGTATCTGGTCCATGGTAATGTTCGGTTTCACGGTAATGTTCCATTTCTGGTCCACGGTAATGTTCTGTCTCTGGTCCACGATAATGTTCGATTTCTGGTCGACGATAATGTTCGGTTTCACGGTAATGTTCCGTCTCTGGTCCACGATAATGTTCGGTTTCACGGTAATGTTCCATTTCTGGTCCACGGTAATGTTCTGTCTCTGGTCCACGATAATGTTCGATCTCTGGTCCACGATAATGTTCGGTTTCACGGTAATGTTCCGTCTCTGGTCCACGATAATGTTGTCTTTCTGTTTCACGGTAATGTTCCGTTTCTGGTCCACGATAATGTTCTGTTTCGGTTTCACGGTAATGTTCTGTCTCTGGTCCATGATAATGTTCCGTTTCTGGTCCACGATAATGTTCTGTTTCAGGTCCACGGTAATGTTCCGTTTCTGGTCCACGATAATGTTCTGTTTCTGTTTCACGGTAATGTTCCGTTTCTGGTCCATGATAATGTTCTGTTTCACGGTAATGTTCTGTCTCTGGTCCATGGTAATGTTCTGTCTCTGGTCCACGGTAATGTTCGGTTTCAAGGTAAAGTTCGGTCTCTGGTCCACAGTAATGTTCTGTCTCTGGTCCGCGGTAATGTTCTGTCTCTGGTCCACGGTAATGTTCGATCTCTGGTCCACGATAATGTTCGGTTTCACGGTAATGTTCCGTTTCTGGTCCACGATAATGTTCTGTTTTGGTTTCACGGTAATGTTCCCTCTCTGGTCCACGGTAATGTTCCGTTTCTGGTCCACGATAATGTTTGGTTTCAAGGTAAAGTTCGGTCTCTGGTCCACGGTAATGTTCTGTCTCTGGTCCACGGTATTGTTCTGTCTCTGGTCCACGATAATGTTCGATTTCTGGTCGACGATAATGTTCGGTTTCACGGTAATGTTCCGTCTCTGGTCCACGATAATGTTCGGTTTCACGGTAATGTTCCATATCTGGTCCACGGTAATGTTCTGTCTCTGGTCCACGGTAATGTTCTGTCTCTGGTCCACGATAATGTTCGATCTCTGGTCCACGATAATGTTCGGTTTCACGGTAATGTTCCGCCTCTGGTAATGTTGTGTTTCTGTTTCACGGTAATGTTCCGTTTCTGGTCCACGATAATGTTCTGTTTCGGTTTCACGGTAATGTTCTGTCTCTGGTCCACGGTAATGTTCCATTTCTGTTTCACGGTAATTTTCTGTTTCCGTTTCACGGTAATGTTGTGTTTCTGTTTCACGATAATGTTCTGTTTAGGTTTCACGGTAATGTTCCGTCTCTGGTCCACGATAATGTTCTGTTTCTGTTTCACGGTAATGTTCCGTTTCTGGTCCATGATAATATTCTTATTCACGGTAATGTTCTGTCTCTGGTCCATGGTAATATTCTGTCTCTGGTCCACGGTAATGTTCTGTCTCTGGTCCACGGTAATGTTCGATCTCTGGTCGACGATAATGTTCGGTTTCACGGTAATGTTCCGTCTCTGGTTCACGATAATGTTCTGTTTCTGTATCACGGTAATGTTCCGTTTCTGGTCCACGATAATTTTGTGTTTCTGTTTCACGGTAATGTTCCGTTTCTGGTCCACGATAATGTTTGGTTTCAAGTTAAAGTTCGGTCTCTGGTCGACGGTAATGTTCTGTCTCTGGTCCATGGTAATGTTCTGTCTCTGGTCCACGGTAATGTTCTGTCTCTGGTCCACGGTAATGTTCGATCTCTGGTCCACGATAATGTTCGGTTTCACGGTAATGTTCCGTTTCTGGTCCACGATAATGTTCTGTTTCGGTTTCATGGTAATGTTCTGTCTCTGGTCCACGGTAATGTTCTGTGTCTGGTCCACGATAATGTTCGGTTTCACGGTAATGTTCCGTCTCTGGTCCACGATAATGTTCCGTCTTTGGTCCACGATAATGTTCTGTCTCTGGTCCATGATAATGTTCCATTTCTGGTCCACGATAATGTTCTGTTTCGGTTTCACGGTAATGTTCTGTTTCCGTTTCACGGTAATGCTCTGTCTCTGGTCCACGGTAATGTTCTGTTTCTGTTTCACGGTAATGTTCCGTTTCTGGTCCACGATAATGTTGTTTTTCTGTTTCACGTTAATGTTCCGTTTCTGGTCCACGATAATGTTCTGTTTCGGTTTCACGGTAATGTTCGGTCTCTGGTCCACGGTAATGTTCGGTTTCACGGTAATGTTTGGTCTCTGGTCCACGATAATGTTCGGTTTCACGGTAATGTTCTGGTACACGGTAATGTTCGGTTTCACGGTAATGTTCCATTTCTGGTCCACGGTAATGTTCTGTCTCTGGTCCACGATAATGTTCGATTTCTGGTCGACGATAATGTTCGGTTTCACAGTAATGTTCCGTCTCTGGTCCACGATAATGTTCGGTTTCACGGTAATGTTCCATTTCTGGTCCACGTTAATGTTCTGTCTCTGGTCCACGATAATGTTCGATCTCTGGTCCACGATAATGTTCGGTTTCACGGTAATGTTCCGTTTCTGGTCCACGATAATGTTCGATCTCTGGTCCACGATAATGTTGTTTCTTTTTCACGGTAATGTTCCGTTTCTGGTCCATGATAATGTTCTGTTTCGGTTTCATGGTAATATTTTGTCTCTGGTCCACGGTAATGTTCGGTTTCAAGGTAAAGTTCGGTCTCTGGTCCACGGTAATGTTCTGTCTCTGGTCCACGGTAATGTTCTGTCTCTGGTCCACGGTAATGTTCGGTTTCACGGTAATGTTCGGTCTCTGGTCCACGGTAATGTTCGGTTTCACGGTAATGTTCGATCTCTGGTCCACGATAATGTTTCGGTTTCCCGGTAATGTTCTGTCTCTGGTCCACGGTAATGTTCCGTCTCTGGTCCATGGTAATGTTTGGTTTCACGGTAATGTTCCATTTCTGGTCCACGGTAATGTTCTGTCTCTGGTCCACGATAATGTTCGATTTCTGGTCGACGATAATGTTCGGTTTCACGGTAATGTTCCGTCTCTGGTCCACGGTAATGTTGTGTTTCTGTTTCACGGTAATGTTCCGTCTCTGGTCCACGATAATGTTCGGTTTCACGATAATGTTCCGTTTCTGGTCCACGATAATGTTCTGTTTCTTTTTCACGGTAAAGTTCCGTTTCTGGTCCATGATAATGTTCTTTTTCACGGTAATGTTCTGTCTCTGGTCCATGGTAATATTCTGTCTCTGGTCCACGGTAATGTTCGGTTTCAAGGTGAAGTTGGGTCTCTGGTCCACGGTATTGTTCTGTCTCTGGTAAACGGTAATGTTGTGTCTCTGGTCCATGGAAATGTTCTGTCTCTGGTCCACGGTAATGTTTTGTCTCTGGTTTCACGGTAATGTTCCGTTTCTGGTCCACGATAATGTTCTGTTTCGGTTTCCCGGTAATGTTCTGTCTCTGGTCCACGGTAATGTTCTGTGTCTGGTCCACGATAATGTTCTGTTTCTGTTTCACGGTAATGTTCCGTTTCTGTTTCACGGTAATGTTCTGTCTCTGGTCCATGGTAATGTTCTGTCTCTGGTCCATGGTAATGTTCTGTCTCTGGTCCACGGTAATGTTCTGTCTCTGGTCCGCGGTAATGTTCTGTCTCTGGTCCACGGTAATGTTCGATCTCTGGTCCACGATAATGTTCGGTTTCACGGTAATGTTCCGTTTCTGGTCCACGATAATGTTCTGTTTCGGTTTCACGGTAATGTTCCGTCTCTGGTCCACGGTAATGTTCCGTCTCTGGTCCACGGTAATGTTCTGTCTCTGGTCCACGGTAATGTTCGATCTCTGGTCCACGATAATGTTCGGTTTCACGGTAATATTCCGTCTCTGGTCCACGATAATGTTCTGTTTCTGTATCACGGTAATGTTCCGTTTCTGGTCCACGATAATTTTGTGTTTCTGTTTAGCGGTAATTTTCCGTTTCTGGTCCACGATAATGTTCGGTTTCACGGTAATGTTCTGTCTCTGGTCCACGGTAATGTTCTGTGTCTGGTCCACGATAATGTTCGGTTTCACGATAATGTTCCGTCTCAGGTCCACGATAATGTTCCGTCTTTGGTCCACGATAATGTTCTGTTTCTGTTTCACGGTAATGTTCTGTCTCTGGTCCATGTTAATGTTCCGTTTCTGGTCCACGATAATGTTCTGTTTCAGTTTCACGGTAATGTTCTGTTTCCGTTTCACGGTAATGTTCTGTCTCTGGTCCACGGTAATGTTTTGTTTCTGTTTCACGGTAATGTTCCGTCTCTGGTCCACGATAATGTTCCGTTTCTGGTCCACGATAATGTTCTGTTTCGGTTTCACGGTAATGTCCCGTTTCTAGTCCACGATAATGTTCTGTTTCTGTTTCACGGTAATGTTCCGTTTCTGGTCCATGATAATGTTCTGTTTCACGGTAATGTTCTGTCCCTGGTCCACGGTAATGTTCGGTTTCACGGTAATGTTCTGTCTCTGGTCCACGATAATGTTCGATTTCTGGTCGACGATAATGTTCGGTTTCACGGTAATGTTCCGTCTCTGGTCCACGATAATGTTCGGTTTCACGGTAATGTTCCATTTCTGGTCCACGGTAATGTTCTGTCTCTGGTCCACGATAATGTTCGATCTCTGGTCCACGATAATGTTCGGTTTCACGGTAATGTTCCGTCTCTGGTCCACGATAATGTTGTGTTTCTGTTTCACGGTAATGTTCCGTTTCTTGTCCACGATAATGTTCTGTTTCGGTTTCACGGTAATGTTTTGTCTCTGGTCCATGATAATGTTCTGTTTCTGGTCCACGATAATGTTCTGTTTCAGTTTCACGGTAATGTTCCGTTTCTGGTCCACGATAATGTTCTGTTTCTGTTTCACGGTAATGTTCCGTTTCTGGTCCATGATAATGTTCTGTTTCACGGTAATGTTCTGTCTCTGGTCCATGGTAATGTTCTGTCTCTGGTCTGCGGTAATGTTCTGTTTCTGGTCCACGGTAATATTCGATCTCTGGTCCACGATAATGTTCGGTTTCACGGTAATGTTCCGTCTCTGGTCCACGGTAATATTCGATCTCTGGTCCACGATAATGTTCGGTTTCACGGTAATGTTCCGTCTCTGGTCCACGATAATGTTCTGTTTCTGTTTCACGGTAATGTTCCGTTTCTGGTCCACGGTAATGTTCGGTTTCAAGGTAAAGTTCGGTCTCTGGTCCACAGTAATGTTCTGTCTCTGGTCCACGGTAATGTTCTGTCTCTGGTCCACGGTAATGTTCTGTCTCTGGTCCACGGTAATGTTCGATCTCTGGTCCACGATAATGTTCGGTTTCACGGTAATGTTCCGTCTCTGGTCCACGATAATGTTCTGTTTCGGTTTCACGGTAATGTTCCGTTTCTGGTCCACGGTAATGTTCTGTCTCTGGTCCACGGTAATGTTCTTTCTCTGGTTCACGGTAATGTTCTGTCTCTGGTCCACGGTAATGTTCGATCTCTGGTCCACGATAATGTTCGGTTTCACGGTAATGTTCCGTCTCTGGTCCATGATAATTTTCTGTTTCGGTTTCACGGTAATGTTCCGTTTCTGGTCAACGATAATGTTCTGTTTCTGTTTCACGGTTATGTTCCGTCTCTGGTCCACGGTAATGTTCCGTCTCTGGTCCACGATAATGTTGTGTTTCTGTTTCACGGTAATGTTCCGTCTCTGGTCCACGATAATGTTCTGTTTCGGTTTCACGGTAATCTTCCGTTTCTGGTCCACGATAATGTTCTGTTTCGGTTTCACGGTAATGTTCCGTCTCTGGTCCACGATAATGTTGTGTTTCTGTTTCACGGTAATGTTCCGTTTCTGGTCCTTGATAATGTTCTGTTTCACGGTAATGTTCTGTCTCTGGTCCATGGTAATGTTCTGTCTCTGGTCCACGGTAATGTTCTGTCTCTGGTCCACGGTAATGTTCTGTCTCTGGTCCACGGTAATGTTCTTTCTCTGGTCCACGGTAATGTTCTGTCTCTGGTCCACGGTAATGTTCGATCTCTGGTCCACGATAATGTTCGGTTTCACGGTAATGTTCCGTCTCTGGTCCATGATAATGTTCTGTTTCGGTTTCACGGTAATGTTCCGTTTCTGGTCCACGATAATGTTCTGTTTCTGTTTCACGGTAATGTTCCGTCTCTGGTCCACGGTAATGTTCCGTCTCTGGTTCACGATAATGTTGTGTTTCTGTTTCACGGTAATGTTCCGTCTCTGGTCCACGATAATGTTCTGTTTCGGTTTCACGGTAATGTTCCGTTTCTGGTCCACGATAATGTTCTGTTTCGGTTTCACGGTAATGTTCCGTCTCTGGTCCACGGTAATGTTCCGTCTCTGGTCCACGATAATGTTGTGTTTCTGTTTCACGGTAATGTTCCGTTTCTGGTCCTTGATAATGTTCTGTTTAACGGTAATGTTCTGTCTCTGGTCCATGGTAATGTTCTGTCTCTGGTCCACGGTAATGTTCTGTCTCTGGTCCACGGTAATGTTCTGTCTCTGGTCCACGATAATGTTCGATCTCTGGTCCACGATAATGTTCGGTTTCACGGTAATGTTCCGTCTCTGGTCCACGATAATGTTGTGTTTCTGTTTCACGGTAATGTTCCGTTTCTGGTCCACGATAATGTTCGGTTTCACGGTAATGTTCCGTTTCTGGTCCACGATAATGTTCTGTTTCGGTTTCATGGTAATGTTCTGTCTCTGGTCCACGGTAATGTTCTGTGTCTGGTCCACGATAATGTTCGGTTTCACGGTAATGTTCCGTCTCTGGTCCACGATAATGTTCCGTCTTTGGTCCACGATAATGTTCTGTCTCTGGTCCATGATAATGTTCCATTTCTGGTCCACGATAATGTTCTGTTTCGGTTTCACGGTAATGTTCTGTTTCCGTTTCACGGTAATGCTCTGTCTCTGGTCCACGGTAATGTTCTGTTTCTGTTTCACGGTAATGTTCCGTTTCTGGTCCACGATAATGTTGTTTTTCTGTTTCACGTTAATGTTCCGTTTCTGGTCCACGATAATGTTCTGTTTCGGTTTCACGGTAATGTTCGGTCTCTGGTCCACGGTAATGTTCGGTTTCACGGTAATGTTTGGTCTCTGGTCCACGATAATGTTCGGTTTCACGGTAATGTTCTGGTACACGGTAATGTTCGGTTTCACGGTAATGTTCCATTTCTGGTCCACGGTAATGTTCTGTCTCTGGTCCACGATAATGTTCGATTTCTGGTCGACGATAATGTTCGGTTTCACAGTAATGTTCCGTCTCTGGTCCACGATAATGTTCGGTTTCACGGTAATGTTCCATTTCTGGTCCACGTTAATGTTCTGTCTCTGGTCCACGATAATGTTCGATCTCTGGTCCACGATAATGTTCGGTTTCACGGTAATGTTCCGTTTCTGGTCCACGATAATGTTCGATCTCTGGTCCACGATAATGTTGTTTCTTTTTCACGGTAATGTTCCGTTTCTGGTCCATGATAATGTTCTGTTTCGGTTTCATGGTAATATTTTGTCTCTGGTCCACGGTAATGTTCGGTTTCAAGGTAAAGTTCGGTCTCTGGTCCACGGTAATGTTCTGTCTCTGGTCCACGGTAATGTTCTGTCTCTGGTCCACGGTAATGTTCGGTTTCACGGTAATGTTCGGTCTCTGGTCCACGGTAATGTTCGGTTTCACGGTAATGTTCGATCTCTGGTCCACGATAATGTTTCGGTTTCCCGGTAATGTTCTGTCTCTGGTCCACGGTAATGTTCCGTCTCTGGTCCATGGTAATGTTTGGTTTCACGGTAATGTTCCATTTCTGGTCCACGGTAATGTTCTGTCTCTGGTCCACGATAATGTTCGATTTCTGGTCGACGATAATGTTCGGTTTCACGGTAATGTTCCGTCTCTGGTCCACGGTAATGTTGTGTTTCTGTTTCACGGTAATGTTCCGTCTCTGGTCCACGATAATGTTCGGTTTCACGATAATGTTCCGTTTCTGGTCCACGATAATGTTCTGTTTCTTTTTCACGGTAAAGTTCCGTTTCTGGTCCATGATAATGTTCTTTTTCACGGTAATGTTCTGTCTCTGGTCCATGGTAATATTCTGTCTCTGGTCCACGGTAATGTTCGGTTTCAAGGTGAAGTTGGGTCTCTGGTCCACGGTATTGTTCTGTCTCTGGTAAACGGTAATGTTGTGTCTCTGGTCCATGGAAATGTTCTGTCTCTGGTCCACGGTAATGTTTTGTCTCTGGTTTCACGGTAATGTTCCGTTTCTGGTCCACGATAATGTTCTGTTTCGGTTTCCCGGTAATGTTCTGTCTCTGGTCCACGGTAATGTTCTGTGTCTGGTCCACGATAATGTTCTGTTTCTGTTTCACGGTAATGTTCCGTTTCTGTTTCACGGTAATGTTCTGTCTCTGGTCCATGGTAATGTTCTGTCTCTGGTCCATGGTAATGTTCTGTCTCTGGTCCACGGTAATGTTCTGTCTCTGGTCCGCGGTAATGTTCTGTCTCTGGTCCACGGTAATGTTCGATCTCTGGTCCACGATAATGTTCGGTTTCACGGTAATGTTCCGTTTCTGGTCCACGATAATGTTCTGTTTCGGTTTCACGGTAATGTTCCGTCTCTGGTCCACGGTAATGTTCCGTCTCTGGTCCACGGTAATGTTCTGTCTCTGGTCCACGGTAATGTTCGATCTCTGGTCCACGATAATGTTCGGTTTCACGGTAATATTCCGTCTCTGGTCCACGATAATGTTCTGTTTCTGTATCACGGTAATGTTCCGTTTCTGGTCCACGATAATTTTGTGTTTCTGTTTAGCGGTAATTTTCCGTTTCTGGTCCACGATAATGTTCGGTTTCACGGTAATGTTCTGTCTCTGGTCCACGGTAATGTTCTGTGTCTGGTCCACGATAATGTTCGGTTTCACGATAATGTTCCGTCTCAGGTCCACGATAATGTTCCGTCTTTGGTCCACGATAATGTTCTGTTTCTGTTTCACGGTAATGTTCTGTCTCTGGTCCATGTTAATGTTCCGTTTCTGGTCCACGATAATGTTCTGTTTCAGTTTCACGGTAATGTTCTGTTTCCGTTTCACGGTAATGTTCTGTCTCTGGTCCACGGTAATGTTTTGTTTCTGTTTCACGGTAATGTTCCGTCTCTGGTCCACGATAATGTTCCGTTTCTGGTCCACGATAATGTTCTGTTTCGGTTTCACGGTAATGTCCCGTTTCTAGTCCACGATAATGTTCTGTTTCTGTTTCACGGTAATGTTCCGTTTCTGGTCCATGATAATGTTCTGTTTCACGGTAATGTTCTGTCCCTGGTCCATGGTAATGTTCTGTCTCTCTTCCACGGTAATGTTCGGTTTCAAGGTAAAGTTCGGTCTCTGGTCCACAGTAATGTTTTGTCTCTGGTCAACGGTAATGTTCTGTCTCTGGTCCACGGTAATGTTCTGTCTCTGGTCCACGGTAATGTTCTATCTCTGGTCCACGGTAATGTTCTGTCTCTGGTCCACGGTAATGTTCCGTCTCTGGTCGACGAAAATGTTGTGTTTCTGTTTCACGGTAATGTTCCGTTTCTGGTCCATGATAATGTTCTTTTTCACGGTAATGTTCTGTCTCTGGTCCATGGTAATGTTCTGTCTCTGGTCCACGTTAATGTTCGGTTTCAAGGTAAAGTTCGGTCTCTTGTCCACAGTAATGTTCTGTCTCTGGTCCACGGTAATGTTCTGTCTCTGGTCCACGGTAATGTTCTGTCTCTGGTCCACGGTAATGTTCTGTCTCTGGTCCACGGTAATGTTCTGTCTCTGGTCCACGGTAATTTTCTGTCTCTGGTCCACAGTAATGTTCGATCTCTGGTCCACGATAATGTTCGGTTTCACGGTAATGTTCCGTCTCTTGTCCACGATAATGTTCTGTTTAGGTTTCATGGTAATGTTCCGTTTGTGGTCCACGATAATATTCTGTTTCGGTTTCACGGTAATATTCCGTCTCTGGTCCACGGTAATGTTCCTTCTCTGGTCCACGATAATGTTGTGTTTCTGTTTCACGGTAATGTTCCGTTTCTGGTCCATGATAATGTTCTGTTTCATGGTAATGTTCTGTCTCTGGTCCACGGTAACGTTCGGTTTCAAGGTAAAGTTCTGTCTCTGGTCCACAGTAATGTTCTGTCTCTGGTCCACGGTAATGTTCCGTCTCTGGTCCACGATAATGTTCCGTTTCTGGTCCACGATAATGTTCTGTTTCGGTTTCACGGTAATGTCCCGTTTCTAGTCCACGATAATGTTCTGTTTCTGTTTCACGGTAATGTTCCGTTTCTGGTCCATGATAATGTTCTGTTTCACGGTAATGTTCTGTCCCTGGTCCATTGTAATGTTCTGTCTCTGTTCCACGGTAATGTTCGGTTTCAAGGTAAAGTTCGGTCTCTGGTCCACAGTAATGTTCTGTCTCTGGTCAACGGTAATGTTCTGTCTCTGGTCCACGGTAATGTTCTGTGTCTGGTCCACGGTAATGTTCTATCTCTGGTCCACGGTAATGTTCTGTCTCTGGTCCACGGTAATGTTCCGTCTCTGGTCGACGAAAATGTTGTGTTTCTTTTTCACGGTAATGTTCCGTCTCTTGTCCACGATAATGTTCTGTTTAGGTTTCATGGTAATGTTCCGTTTGTGGTCCACGATAATATTCTGTTTCGGTTTCACGGTAATATTCCGTCTCTGGTCCACGGTAATGTTCCTTCTCTGGTCCACGATAATGTTGTGTTTCTGTTTCACGGTAATGTTCCGTTTCTGGTCCATGATAATGTTCTGTTTCATGGTAATGTTCTGTCTCTGGTCCACGGTAACGTCCGGTTTCAAGGTAAAGTTCTGTCTCTGGTCCACAGTAATGTTCTGTCTCTGGTCCACAGTAATGTTCTGTCTCTGGTCCACGGTAATGTTCTGTCTCTGGTCCACGGTAATGTTCGATCTCTGGTCCACGATAATGTTCGGTTTCACGGTAATGTTCCGTCTCTGGTCCACGATAATGTTCTGTTTCGGTTTCACGGTAATGTTCCGTTTCTGGTCCACGGTAATGTTCTGTCTCTGGTCCACGGTAATGTTCTTTCTCTGGTCCACGGTAATGTTCTGTCTCTGGTCCACGATAATGTTCGGTTTCACGGTAATGTTCCGTCTCTGGTCCACGATAATGTTCTGTTTCGGTTTCACGGTAATGTTCCGTTTCTGGTCCACGATAATGTTCTGTTTCGGTTTCACGGTAATGTTCCGTCTCTGGTCCACGGTAATGTTCCGTCTCTGGTCCACGATAATGTTGTGTTTCTGTTTCACGGTAATGTTCCGTTTCTGGTCCTTGATAATGTTCTGTTTCACGGTAATGTTCTGTCTCTGGTCCATGGTAATGTTCTGTCTCTGGTCCACGGTAATGTTCTGTCTCTGGTCCACGGTAATGTTCTGTCTCTGGTCCACGATAATGTTCGGTTTCACGGTAATGTTCCGTCTCTGGTCCACGATAATGTTGTGTTTCTGTTTCAAGGTAATGTTCTGTTTCTGGTCCACGATAATGTTCTGTTTCGGTTTCACGGTAATGTTCTGTCTCTGGTCCACGGTAATGTTCCGTTTCTGTTTCACGGTAATTTTCTGTTTCCGTTTCACGGTAATGTTCTGTCTCTGGTCCACGGTAATGGTGTGTTTCTGTTTCACGGTAATGTTCCGTCTCTGGTCCACGATAATGTTCGGTTTCACGATAATGTTCCGTTTCTGGTCCACGATAATGTTCCGTCTCTGGTCCACGGTAATGTTCCGTCTCTGGTCCACGGTAATGTTCTGTGTCTGGTCCACGATAATGTTCTGTTTCTGTTTCACGGTAATGTTCCGTTTCTGGTCCATGAAAATGTTCTTTTTCACGGTAATGTTCTGTCTCTGGTCCATGGTAATATTCTGTCTCTGGTCCACGGTAATGTTCGGTTTCAAGGTAAAGTTCGGTCTCTGGTCCACGGTAATGTTCTGTCTCTGGTCCACGGTAATGTTCTGTCTCTGGTAAACGGTAATGTTCTGTCTCTGGTCCACGGAAATGTTCTGTCTCTGGTCCACGGTAATGTTCTGTCTCTGGTCCACGGTAATGTTCGGTTTCACGGTAATGTTCGGTCTCTGGTCCACGGTAATGTTCGGTTTCACTGTAATGTTTGGTCTCTGGTCCACGGTAATGTTCTGGTCCACGGTAATGTTCCGTCTCTGGTCCACAGTAATGTTCCGTATCTGGTCCATGGTAATGTTCGGTTTCACGGTAATGTTCCATTTCTGGTCCACGGTAATGTTCTGTCTCTGGTCCACGATAATGTTCGATTTCTGGTCGACGATAATGTTCGGTTTCACGGTAATGTTCCGTCTCTGGTCCACGATAATGTTCGGTTTCACGGTAATGTTCCATTTCTGGTCCACGGTAATGTTCTGTCTCTGGTCCACGATAATGTTCGATCTCTGGTCCACGATAATGTTCGGTTTCACGGTAATGTTCCGTCTCTGGTCCACGATAATGTTGTCTTTCTGTTTCACGGTAATGTTCCGTTTCTGGTCCACGATAATGTTCTGTTTCGGTTTCACGGTAATGTTCTGTCTCTGGTCCATGATAATGTTCCGTTTCTGGTCCACGATAATGTTCTGTTTCAGGTCCACGGTAATGTTCCGTTTCTGGTCCACGATAATGTTCTGTTTCTGTTTCACGGTAATGTTCCGTTTCTGGTCCATGATAATGTTCTGTTTCACGGTAATGTTCTGTCTCTGGTCCATGGTAATGTTCTGTCTCTGGTCCACGGTAATGTTCGGTTTCAAGGTAAAGTTCGGTCTCTGGTCCACAGTAATGTTCTGTCTCTGGTCCGCGGTAATGTTCTGTCTCTGGTCCACGGTAATGTTCGATCTCTGGTCCACGATAATGTTCGGTTTCACGGTAATGTTCCGTTTCTGGTCCACGATAATGTTCTGTTTTGGTTTCACGGTAATGTTCCCTCTCTGGTCCACGGTAATGTTCCGTTTCTGGTCCACGATAATGTTTGGTTTCAAGGTAAAGTTCGGTCTCTGGTCCACGGTAATGTTCTGTCTCTGGTCCACGGTATTGTTCTGTCTCTGGTCCACGATAATGTTCGATTTCTGGTCGACGATAATGTTCGGTTTCACGGTAATGTTCCGTCTCTGGTCCACGATAATGTTCGGTTTCACGGTAATGTTCCATATCTGGTCCACGGTAATGTTCTGTCTCTGGTCCACGGTAATGTTCTGTCTCTGGTCCACGATAATGTTCGATCTCTGGTCCACGATAATGTTCGGTTTCACGGTAATGTTCCGCCTCTGGTCCACGATAATGTTGTGTTTCTGTTTCACGGTAATGTTCCGTTTCTGGTCCACGATAATGTTCTGTTTCGGTTTCACGGTAATGTTCTGTCTCTGGTCCACGGTAATGTTCCATTTCTGTTTCACGGTAATTTTCTGTTTCCGTTTCACGGTAATGTTGTGTTTCTGTTTCACGATAATGTTCTGTTTAGGTTTCACGGTAATGTTCCGTCTCTGGTCCACGATAATGTTCTGTTTCTGTTTCACGGTAATGTTCCGTTTCTGGTCCATGATAATATTCTTATTCACGGTAATGTTCTGTCTCTGGTCCATGGTAATATTCTGTCTCTGGTCCACGGTAATGTTCTGTCTCTGGTCCACGGTAATGTTCGATCTCTGGTCGACGATAATGTTCGGTTTCACGGTAATGTTCCGTCTCTGGTTCACGATAATGTTCTGTTTCTGTATCACGGTAATGTTCCGTTTCTGGTCCACGATAATTTTGTGTTTCTGTTTCACGGTAATGTTCCGTTTCTGGTCCACGATAATGTTTGGTTTCAAGTTAAAGTTCGGTCTCTGGTCGACGGTAATGTTCTGTCTCTGGTCCATGGTAATGTTCTGTCTCTGGTCCACGGTAATGTTCTGTCTCTGGTCCACGGTAATGTTCGATCTCTGGTCCACGATAATGTTCGGTTTCACGGTAATGTTCCGTTTCTGGTCCACGATAATGTTCTGTTTCGGTTTCATGGTAATGTTCTGTCTCTGGTCCACGGTAATGTTCTGTGTCTGGTCCACGATAATGTTCGGTTTCACGGTAATGTTCCGTCTCTGGTCCACGATAATGTTCCGTCTTTGGTCCACGATAATGTTCTGTCTCTGGTCCATGATAATGTTCCATTTCTGGTCCACGATAATGTTCTGTTTCGGTTTCACGGTAATGTTCTGTTTCCGTTTCACGGTAATGCTCTGTCTCTGGTCCACGGTAATGTTCTGTTTCTGTTTCACGGTAATGTTCCGTTTCTGGTCCACGATAATGTTGTTTCTGTTTCACGGTAATGTTCTGTCACTGGTCCACGCTAATGTTCTGTTTCTGTTTCACGGTAATGTTCCGTTTCTGGTCCACGATAATGTTGTTTTTCTGTTTCACGTTAATGTTCCGTTTCTGGTCCACGATAATGTTCTGTTTCGGTTTCACGGTAATGTTCGGTCTCTGGTCCACGGTAATGTTCGGTTTCACGGTAATGTTTGGTCTCTGGTCCACGATAATGTTCGGTTTCACGGTAATGTTCTGGTACACGGTAATGTTCTGGTCCACGGTAATGTTCCGTCTCTGGTCCACAGTAATGTTCCGTATCTGGTCCATGGTAATGTTCGGTTTCACGGTAATGTTCCATTTCTGGTCCACGGTAATGTTCTGTCTCTGGTCCACGATAATGTTCGATTTCTGGTCGACGATAATGTTCGGTTTCACAGTAATGTTCCGTCTCTGGTCCACGATAATGTTCGGTTTCACGGTAATGTTCCATTTCTGGTCCACGTTAATGTTCTGTCTCTGGTCCACGATAATGTTCGATCTCTGGTCCACGATAATGTTCGGTTTCACGGTAATGTTCCGTTTCTGGTCCACGATAATGTTCGATCTCTGGTCCACGATAATGTTGTGTTTCTTTTTCACGGTAATGTTCCGTTTCTGGTCCATGATAATGTTCTGTTTCGGTTTCATGGTAATATTTTGTCTCTGGTCCACGGTAATGTTCGGTTTCAAGGTAAAGTTCGGTCTCTGGTCCACGGTAATGTTCTGTCTCTGGTCCACGGTAATGTTCTGTCTCTGGTCCACGGTAATGTTCGGTTTCACGGTAATGTTCGGTCTCTGGTCCACGGTAATGTTCGGTTTCACGGTAATGTTCGATCTCTGGTCCACGATAATGTTTCGGTTTCCCGGTAATGTTCTGTCTCTGGTCCACGGTAATGTTCCGTCTCTGGTCCATGGTAATGTTTGGTTTCACGGTAATGTTCCATTTCTGGTCCACGGTAATGTTCTGTCTCTGGTCCACGATAATGTTCGATTTCTGGTCGACGATAATGTTCGGTTTCACGGTAATGTTCCGTCTCTGGTCCACGGTAATGTTGTGTTTCTGTTTCACGGTAATGTTCCGTCTCTGGTCCACGATAATGTTCGGTTTCACGATAATGTTCCGTTTCTGGTCCACGATAATGTTCTGTTTCTTTTTCACGGTAAAGTTCCGTTTCTGGTCCATGATAATGTTCTTTTTCACGGTAATGTTCTGTCTCTGGTCCATGGTAATATTCTGTCTCTGGTCCACGGTAATGTTCGGTTTCAAGGTAAAGTTGGGTCTCTGGTCCACGGTATTGTTCTGTCTCTGGTAAACGGTAATGTTGTGTCTCTGGTCCATGGAAATGTTCTGTCTCTGGTCCACGGTAATGTTCTGTCTCTGGTTTCACGGTAATGTTCCGTTTCTGGTCCACGATAATGTTCTGTTTCGGTTTCCCGGTAATGTTCTGTCTCTGGTCCACGGTAATGTTCTGTGTCTGGTCCACGATAATGTTCTGTTTCTGTTTAACGGTAATGTTCCGTTTCTGGTCCATGATAATGTTCTTTTTCACGGTAATGTTCTGTCTCTGGTCCATGGTAATATTCTGTCTCTGGTCCACGGTAATGTTCGGTTTCAAGGTAAAGTTCGGTCTCTGGTCCATGATAATGTTCCGTTTCTGGTCCACGATAATGTTCTGTTTCTGTTTCACGGTAATGTTCCGTTTCTGTTCCATGATAATGTTCTGTTTCACGGTAATGTTCTGTCTCTGGTCCATGGTAATGTTCTGTCTCTGGTCCACGGTAATGTTCTGTCTCTGGTCCGCGGTAATGTTCTGTCTCTGGTCCACGGTAATGTTCGATCTCTGGTCCACGATAATGTTCGGTTTCACGGTAATGTTCCGTTTCTGGTCCACGATAATGTTCTGTTTCGGTTTCACGGTAATGTTCCGTCTCTGGTCCACGGTAATGTTCCGTCTCTGGTCCACGATAATGTTGTGTTTCTGTTTCACGGTAATGTTCCGTTTCTGGTCCATGATAATGTTCTGTTTCACGGTAATGTTCTGTCTCTGGTCCATGGTAATGTTCTGTCTCTGGTCCACGGTAATGTTCTGTCTCTGGTCCACGGTAATGTTCGATCTCTGGTCCAAGATAATGTTCGGTTTCACGGTAATGTTCCGTCTCTGGTCCACTATAATGTTCTCTTTCTGTATCACGGTAATGTTCCGTTTCTGGTCCACGATACTTTTGTGTTTCTGTTTCACGGTAATGTTCCGTTTCTGGTCAACGATAATGTTCGGTTTCAAGGTAAAGTTCGGTCTCTGGTCCACGGTAATGTTCTGTCTCTGGTCCACGGTAATGTTCTGTCTCTGGTCCACGGTAATGTTCGATCTCTGGTCCACAATAATGTTCGGTTTCACGGTAATGTTCCGTCTCTGGTCCACGATAATGTTCTGTTTCTGTATCACGGTAATGTTCCGTTTCTGGTCCACAATAATTTTGTGTTTCTGTTTAGCGGTAATGTTCCGTTTCTGGTCCACGATAATGTTCGGTTTCACGGTAATGTTCTGTCTCTGGTCCACGGTAATGTTCTGTGTCTGGTCCACGATAATGTTCGGTTTCACGACAATGTTCCGTCTCAGGTCCACGATAATGTTCCGTCTTTGGTCCACGATAATGTTCTGTTTCTGTTTCACGGTAATGTTCTGTCTCTGGTCCATGTTAATGTTCCGTTTCTGGTCCACGATAATGTTCTGTTTCAGTTTCACGGTAATGTTCTGTTTCCGTTTCACGGTAATCTTCTGTCTCTGGTCCACGGTAATGTTTTGTTTCTGTTTCACGGTAATGTTCCGTCTCTGGTCCACGATAATGTTCGGTTTCACGATAATGTTCCGTTTCTGGTCCACGATAATGTTCTGTTTCTTTTTCACGGTAAAGTTCCGTTTCTGGTCCATGATAATGTTCTTTTTCACGGTAATGTTCTGTCTCTGGTCCATGGTAGTATTCTGTCTCTGGTCCACGGTAATGTTCGGTTTCAAGGTAAAGTTGGGTCTCTGGTCCACGGTATTGTTCTGTCTCTGGTAAACGGTAATGTTGTGTCTCTGGTCCATGGAAATGTTCTGTCTCTGGTCCACGGTAATGTTCTGTCTCTGGTTTCACGGTAATGTTCCGTTTCTGGTCCACGATAATGTTCTGTTTCGGTTTCCCGGTAATGTTCTGTCTCTGGTCCACGGTAATGTTCTGTGTCTGGTCCACGATAATGTTCTGTTTCTGTTTCACGGTAATGTTCCGCTTCTGGTCCATGATAATGTTCTTTTTCACGGTAATGTTCTGTCTCTGGTCCATGGTAATATTCTGTCTCTGGTCCACGGTAATGTTCGGTTTCAAGGTAAAGTTCGGTCTCTGGTCCATGATAATGTTCCGTTTCTGGTCCACGATAATGTTCTGTTTCTGTTTCACGGTAATGTTCCGTTTCTGTTCCATGATAATGTTCTGTTTCACGGTAATGTTCTGTCTCTGGTCCATGGTAATGTTCTGTCTCTGGTCCACGGTAATGTTCTGTCTCTGGTCCGCGGTAATGTTCTGTCTCTGGTCCACGGTAATGTTCGATCTCTGGTCCACGATAATGTTCGGTTTCACGGTAATGTTCCGTTTCTGGTCCACGATAATGTTCTGTTTCGGTTTCACGGTAATGTTCCGTCTCTGGTCCACGGTAATGTTCCGTCTCTGGTCCACGATAATGTTGTGTTTCTGTTTCACGGTAATGTTCCGTTTCTGGTCCATGATAATGTTCTGTTTCACGGTAATGTTCTGTCTCTGGTCCATGGTAATGTTCTGTCTCTGGTCCACGGTAATGTTCTGTCTCTGGTCCACGGTAATGTTCGATCTCTGGTCCACGATAATGTTCGGTTTCACGGTAATGTTCCGTCTCTGGTCCACTATAATGTTCTCTTTCTGTATCACGGTAATGTTCCGTTTCTGGTCCACGATACTTTTGTGTTTCTGTTTCACGGTAATGTACCGTTTCTGGTCAACGATAATGTTCGGTTTCAAGGTAAAGTTCGGTCTCTGGTCCACGGTAATGTTCTGTCTCTGGTCCACGGTAATGTTCTGTCTCTGGTCCACGGTAATGTTCGATCTCTGGTCCACAATAATGTTCGGTTTCACGGTAATGTTCCGTTTCTGGTCCACGATAATTTTGTGTTTCTGTTTAGCGGTAATGTTCCGTTTCTGGTCCACGATAATGTTCGGTTTCACGGTAATGTTCTGTCTCTGGTCCACGGTAATGTTCTGTGTCTGGTCCACGATAATGTTCGGTTTCACGATAATGTTCCGTCTCAGGTCCACGATAATGTTCTTTTTTTGTTCGACGATAATGTTCTGTTTCTGTTTCACGGTAATGTTCTGTCTCTGGTCCATGTTAATGTTCCGTTTCTGGTCCACGATAATGTTCTGTTTCAGTTTCACGGTAATGTTCTGTTTCCGTTTCACGGTAATCTTCTGTCTCTGGTCCACGGTAATGTTTTGTTTCTGTTTCACGGTAATGTTCCGTCTCTGGTCCACGATAATGTTCCGTTTCTGGTCCACGATAATGTTCTGTTTCGGTTTCACGGTAATGTCCCGTTTCTAGTCCACGATAATGTTCTGTTTCTGTTTCACGGTAATGTTCCGTTTCTGGTCCATGATAATGTTCTGTTTCACGGTAATGTTCTGTCCCTGGTCCATGGTAATGTTCTGTCTCTGTTCCACGGTAATGTTCGGTTTCAAGGTAAAGTTCGGTCTCTGGTCCACAGTAATGTTCTGTCTCTGGTCAACGGTAATGTTCTGTCTCTGGTCCACGGTAATGTTCTGTCTCTGGTCCACGGTAATGTTCTATCTCTGGTCCACGGTAATGTTCTGTCTCTGGTCCACGGTAATGTTCCGTCTCTGGTCGACGAAAATGTTGTGTTTCTGTTTCACGGTAATGTTCCGTTTCTGGTCCATGATAATGTTCTGTTTCACGGTAATGTTCTGTCCCTGGTCCATGGTAATGTTCTGTCTCTGTTCCACGGTAATGTTCGGTTTCAAGGTAAAGTTCGGTCTCTGGTCCACAGTAATGTTCTGTCTCTGGTCAACGGTAATGTTCTGTCTCTGGTCCACTGTAATGTTCTGTCTCTGGTCCACGGTAATGTTCTATCTCTGGTCCACGGTAATGTTCTGTCTCTGGTCCACGGTAATGTTCTGTCTCTGGTCGACGAAAATGTTGTGTTTCTTTTTCACGGTAATGTTCCGTTTCTGGTCCATGATAATGTTCTTTTTCACGGTAATGTTCTGTCTCTGGTCCATGGTAATGTTCTGTCTCTGGTCCACGTTAATGTTCGGTTTCAAGGTAAAGTTCGGTCTCTTGTCCACAGTAATGTTCTGTCTCTGGTCCACGGTAATGTTCTGTCTCTGGTCCACGGTAATGTTCTGTCTCTGGTCCACGGTAATGTTCTGTCTCTGGTCCACGGTAATGTTCTGTCTCTGGTCCACGGTAATTTTCTGTCTCTGGTCCACAGTAATGTTCGATCTCTGGTCCACGATAATGTTCGGTTTCACGGTAATGTTCCGTCTCTTGTCCACGATAATGTTCTGTTTCGGTTTCACGGTAATGTTCTGTTTCTGGTCCACGATAATGTTCTGTTTCGGTTTCACGGTAATGTTCTGTCTCTGGTCCACGGTAATGTTCCGTTTCTGTTTCACGGTAATTTTCTGTTTCCGTTTCACGGTAATGTTCTGTCTCTGGTCCACGGTAATGTTGTGTTTCTGTTTCACGGTAATGTTCCGTCTCTGGTCCACGATAATGTTCGGTTTCACGATAATGTTCCGTTTCTGGTCCACGATAATGTTCCGTCTCTGGTCCACGGTAATGTTCCGTCTCTGGTCCACGGTAATGTTCTGTGTCTGGTCCACGATAATGTTCTGTTTCTGTTTCACGGTAATGTTCCGTTTCTGGTCCATGAAAATGTTCTTTTTCACGGTAATGTTCTGTCTCTGGTCCATGGTAATATTCTGTCTCTGGTCCACGGTAATGTTCGGTTTCAAGGTAAAGTTCGGTCTCTGGTCCACGGTAATGTTCTGTCTCTGGTCCACGGTAATGTTCTGTCTCTGGTAAACGGTAATGTTCTGTCCCTGGTCCACGGTAATGTTCTGTCTCTGGTCCACGGTAATGTTCGGTTTCACGGTAATGTTCGGTCTCTGGTCCACGGTAATGTTCGGTTTCACGGTAATGTTTGGTCTCTGGTCCACGGTAATGTTCTGGTCCACGGTAATCTTCCGTCTCTGGTCCACAGTAATGTTCCGTATCTGGTCCATGGTAATGTTCGGTTTCACGGTAATGTTCTGGTCCACGGTAATGTTCTGGTCCACGATAATGTTCCGTCTCTGGTCCACAGTAATGTTCCGTATCTGGTCCATGGTAATGTTCGGTTTCACGGTAATGTTCCATTTCTGGTCCACGGTAATGTTCTGTCTCTGGTCCACGATAATGTTCGATTTCTGGTCGACGATAATGTTCGGTTTCACGGTAATGTTCCGTCTCTTGTCCACGATAATGTTCGGTTTCACGGTAATGTTCCATTTCTGGTCCACGGTAATGTTCTGTCTCTGGTCCACGATAATGTTCGATCTCTGGTCCACGATAATGTTCGGTTTCACGGTAATGTTCCGTCTCTGGTCCACGATAATGTTGTCTTTCTGTTTCACGGTAATGTTCCGTTTCTGGTCCACGATAATGTTCTGTTTCGGTTTCACGGTAATGTTCTGTCTCTGGTCCATGATAATGTTCCGTTTCTGGTCCACGATAATGTTCTGTTTCAGGTCCACGGTAATGTTCCGTTTCTGGTCCACGATAATGTTCTGTTTCTGTTTCACGGTAATGTTCCGTTTCTGGTCCATGATAATGTTCTGTTTCACGGTAATGTTCTGTCTCTGGTCCATGGTAATGTTCTGTCTCTGGTCCACGGTAATGTTCGGTTTCAAGGTAAAGTTCGGTCTCTGGTCCACAGTAATGTTCTGTCTCTGGTCCGCGGTAATGTTCTGTCTCTGGTCCACGGTAATGTTCTGTCTCTGGTCCACGGTAATTTTCTGTCTCTAGTCCACAGTAATGTTCGATCTCTGGTCCACGATAATGTTCGGTTTCACGGTAATGTTCCGTCTCTTGTCCACGATAATGTTCTGTTTAGGTTTCATGGTAATGTTCCGTTTGTGGTCCACGATAATATTCTGTTTCGGTTTCACGGTAATATTCCGTCTCTGGTCCACGGTAATGTTCCTTCTCTGGTCCACGATAATGTTGTGTTTCTGTTTCACGGTAATGTTCCGTTTCTGGTCCATGATAATGTTCCGTCTCTGGTCCACGGTAATGTTCCGTCTCTGGTCCACGGTAATGTTCCGTTTCTGGTCCACGATACTTTTGTGTTTCTGTTTCACGGTAATGTTCCGTTTCTGGTCAACGATAATGTTCGGTTTCAAGGTAAAGTTCGGTCTCTGGTCCAAGGTAATGTTCTGTCTCTGGTCCACGGTAATGTTCTGTCTCTGGTCCACGGTAATGTTCGATCTCTGGTCCACGATAATGTTCGGTTTCACGGTAATGTTCCGTCTCTGGTCCACGATAATGTTCTGTTTCTGTATCACGGTAATGTTCCGTTTCTGGTCCACGATAATTTTGTGTTTCTGTTTAGCGGTAATGTTCCGTTTCTGGTCCACGATAATGTTTGGTTTCACGGTAATGTTCTGTCTCTGGTCCACGGTAATGTTCTGTGTCTGGTCCACGATAATGTTCGGTTTCACGATAATGTTCCGTCTCAGGTCCACGATAATGTTCCGTCTTTGGTCCACGATAATGTTCTGTTTCTGTTTCACGGTAATGTTCTGTCTCTGGTCCATGTTAATGTTCCGTTTCTGGTCCACGATAATGTTCTGTTTCAGTTTCACGGTAATGTTCTGTTTCCGTTTCATGGTAATGTTCTGTCTCTGGTCCACGGTAATGTTTTGTTTCTGTTTCACGGTAATGTTCCGTCTCTGGTCCACGATAATGTTCCGTTTCTGGTCCACGATAATGTTCTGTTTCGGTTTCACGGTAATGTCCCGTTTCTAGTCCACGATAATGTTCTGTTTCTGTTTCACGGTAATGTTCCGTTTCTGGTCCATGATAATGTTCTGTTTCACGGTAATGTTCTGTCCCTGGTCCATGGTAATGTTCTGTCTCTGTTCCACGGTAATGTTCGGTTTCAAGGTAAAGTTCGGTCTCTGGTCCACAGTAATGTTCTGTCTCTGGTCAACGGTAATGTTCTGTCTCTGGTCCACGGTAATGTTCTGTCTCTGGTCCACGGTAATGTTCTATCTCTGGTCCACGGTAATGTTCTGTCTCTGGTCCACGGTAATGTTCCGTCTCTGGTCGACGAAAATGTTGTGTTTCTGTTTCACGGTAATGTTCCGTTTCTGGTCCATGATAATGTTCTTTTTCACGGTAATGTTCTGTCTCTGGTCCATGGTAATGTTCTGTCTCTGGTCCACGTTAATGTTCGGTTTCAAGGTAAAGTTCGGTCTCTTGTCCACAGTAATGTTCTGTCTCTGGTCCACGGTAATGTTCTGTCTCTGGTCCACGGTAATGTTCTGTCTCTGGTCCACGGTAATGTTCTGTCTCTGGTCCACGGTAATGTTCTGTCTCTGGTCCACGGTAATTTTCTGTCTCTGGTCCACAGTAATGTTCGATCTCTGGTCCACGATAATGTTCGGTTTCACGGTAATGTTCCGTCTCTTGTCCACGATAATGTTCTGTTTAGGTTTCATGGTAATGTTCCGTTTGTGGTCCACGATAATATTCTGTTTCGGTTTCACGGTAATATTCCGTCTCTGGTCCACGGTAATGTTCCTTCTCTGGTACACGATAATGTTGTGTTTCTGTTTCACGGTAATGTTCCGTTTCTAGTCCATGATAATGTTCTGTTTCATGGTAATGTTCTGTCTCTGGTCCACGGTAAGGTTCGGTTTCAAGGTAAAGTTCTGTCTCTGGTCCACAGTAATGTTCTGTCTCTGGTCCACGGTAATGTTCCGTCTCTGGTCCACGATAATGTTCCGTTTCTGGTCCACGATAATGTTCTGTTTCGGTTTAACGGTAATGTCCCGTTTCTAGTCCACGATAATGTTCTGTTTCTGTTTCACGGTAATGTTCCGTTTCTGGTCCATGATAATGTTCTGTTTCACGGTAATGTTCTGTCCCTGGTCCATGGTAATGTTCTGTCTCTGTTCCACGGTAATGTTCGGTTTCAAGGTAAAGTTCGGTCTCTGGTCCACAGTAATGTTCTGTCTCTGGTCAACGGTAATGTTCTGTCTCTGGTCCACGGTAATGTTCTGTCTCTGGTCCACGGTAATGTTCTATCTCTGGTCCACGGTAATGTTTTGTCTCTGGTCCACGGTAATGTTCTGTCTCTGGTCCACGGTAATGTTCGATCTCTGGTCCACGATAATGTTCGGTTTCACGGTAATGTTCCGTCTCTGGTCCACGATAATGTTCTCTTTCTGTATCACGGTAATGTTCCGTTTCTGGTCCACGATACTTTTGTGTTTCTGTTTCACGGTAATGTTCCGTTTCTGGTCAACGATAATGTTCGGTTTCAAGGTAAAGTTCGGTCTCTGGTCCACGGTAATGTTCTGTCTCTGGTCCACGGTAATGTTCTGTCTCTGGTCCACGGTAATGTTCGATCTCTGGTCCACGATAATGTTCGGTTTCACGGTAATGTTCCGTCTCTGGTCCACGATAATGTTCTGTTTCTGTATCACGGTAATGGTCCGTTTCTGGTCCACGATAATTTTGTGTTTCTGTTTAGCGGTAATGTTCCGTTTCTGGTCCACGATAATGTTCGGTTTCACGGTAATGTTCTGTCTCTGGTCCACGGTAATGTTCTGTGTCTGGTCCACGATAATGTTCGGTTTCACGATAATGTTCCGTCTCAGGTCCACGATAATGTTCCGTCTTTGGTCCACGATAATGTTCTGTTTCGGTTTCACGGTAATGTCCCGTTTCTAGTCCACGATAATGTTCTGTTTCTGTTTCACGGTAATGTTCCGTTTCTGGTCCATGATAATGTTCTGTTTCACGGTAATGTTCTGTCCCTGGTCCATGGTAATGTTCTGTCTCTGTTCCACGGTAATGTTCGGTTTCAAGGTAAAGTTCGGTCTCTGGTCCACAGTAATGTTCTGTCTCTGGTCAACGGTAATGTTCTGTCTCTGGTCCACGGTAATGTTCTGTCTCTGGTCCACGGTAATGTTCTGTCTCTGGTCCATGGTAATGTTCTGTCTCTGGTCCACGTTAATGTTCGGTTTCAAGGTAAAGTTCGGTCTCTTGTCCACAGTAATGTTCTGTCTCTGGTCCACGGTAATGTTCTGTGTCTGGTCCACGGTAATGTTCTGTCTCTGGTCCACGGTAATGTTCTGTCTCTGGTCCACGGTAATGTTCTGTCTCTGGTCCACGGTAATTTTCTGTCTCTGGTCCACAGTAATGTTCGATCTCTGGTCCACGATAATGTTCGGTTTCACGGTAATGTTCCGTCTCTTGTCCACGATAATGTTCTGTTTAGGTTTCATGGTAATGTTCCGTTTGTGGTCCACGATAATATTCTGTTTCGGTTTCACGGTAATATTCCGTCTCTGGTCCACGGTAATGTTCCTTCTCTGGTCCACGATAATGTTGTGTTTCTGTTTCACGGTAATGTTCCGTTTCTGGTCCATGATAATATTCTGTTTCATGGTAATGTTCTGTCTCTGGTCCACGGTAACGTTCGGTTTCAAGGTAAAGTTCCATTTCTGGTCCACGGTAATGTTCTGTCTCTGGTCCACGATAATGTTCGATTTCTGGTCGACGATAATGTTCGGTTTCACGGTAATGTTCCGTCTCTGGTCCACGATAATGTTCGGTTTCATTGTAATGTTCCATTTCTGGTCCACGGTAATGTTCGATCTCTGGTCCACGATAATGTTCGGTTTCACGGTAATGTTCCGTCTCTGGTCCACGATAATGTTGTCTTTCTGTTTCACGGTAATGTTCCGTTTCTGGTCCACGATAATGTTCTGTTTCGGTTTCACGGTAATGTTCTGTCTCTGGTCCATGATAATGTTCCGTTTCTGGTCCACGATAATGTTCTGTTTCAGGTCCACGGTAATGTTCCGTTTCTGGTCCACGATAATGTTCTGTTTCTGTTTCACGGTAATGTTCCGTTTCTGGTCCATGATAATGTTCTGTTTCACGGTAATGTTCTGTCTCTGGTCCATGGTAATGTTCTGTCTCTGGTCCACGGTAATGTTCGGTTTCAAGGTAAAGTTCGGTCTCTGGTCCACAGTAATGTTCTGTCTCTGGTCCACGATAATGTTGTGTTTCTGTTTCACGGTAATGTTCCGTTTCTGGTCCATGATAATGTTCTGTTTCACGGTAATGTTCTGTCTCTGGTCCATGGTAATGTTCTGTCTCTGGTCCACGGTAATGTTCCCTCTCTGGTCCACGGTAATGTTCTGTCTCTGGTCCACGGTAATGTTCTGTCTCTCGTCCACGGTAATGTTCGATCTCTGGTCCACGATAATGTTCGGTTTCACGGTAATGTTCCGTCTCTGGTCCACGATAATGTTCTGTTTCTGTATCACGGTAATGTTCCGTTTCTGGTCCACGGTAATTTTGTGTTTCTGTTTCACGATAATGTTCGGTTTCAAGGTAAAGTTCGGTCTCTGGTCCACGGGAATGTTCGATCTCTGGTCCACGATAATGTTCGGTTTCACGGTAATGTTCCGTCTCTTGTCCATGATAATGTTCTGTTTCTGTATCACGGTAATGTTCCGTTTCTGGTCCACAGTAATGTTCCGTATCTGGTCCATGGTAATGTTCGGTTTCACGGTAATGTTCCATTTCTGGTCCACGGTAATGTTCTGTCTCTGGTCCACGATAATGTTCGATTTCTGGTCGACGATAATGTTCGGTTTCACGGTAATGTTCCGTCTCTGGTCCACGATAATGTTCGGTTTCACGGTAATTTTCCGTTTCTGGTCCACGATAATGTTCTGTTTCGGTTTCACGGTAATGTTCTGTCTCTGGTCCACGGTAATGTTCCGTTTCTGTTTCACGGTAATTTTCTGTTTCCGTTTCACGGTAATGTTCTGTCTCTGGTCCACGGTAATGTTGTGTTTCTGTTTCACGGTAATGTTCCGTCTCTGGTCCATGATAATGTTCGGTTTCACGATAATATTCCGTTTCTGGTCCACGATAATGTTCTGTTTCTGTTTCACGGTAATGTTCCGTTTCTGGTCCATGATAATGTTCTTTTTCACGGTAATGTTCTGTCTCTGGTCCATGGTAATATTCTGTCTCTGGTCCACGGTAATGTTCGGTTTCAAGGTAAAGTTGGGTCTCTGGTCCACGGTATTGTTCTGTCTCTGGTAAACGGTAATGTTCTGTCTCTGGTCCATGGAAATGTTCTGTCTCTGGTCCACGGTAATGTTCTGTCTCTGGTCCACGGTAATGTTCCGTCTCTGGTCCACGGTAATGTTCTGTCTCTGGTCCACGGTAATGTTTGGTTTCACGGTAATGTTCCGTTTCTGGTCCACGATAATGTTCTGTTTCGGTTTCCCGGTAATGTTCTGTCTCTGGTCCACGGTAATGTTCTGTGTCTGGTCCACGATAATGTTCTGTTTCTGTTTCACGGTAATGTTCCGTTTCTGGTCCATGATAATGTTCTTTTTCACGGTAATGTTCTGTCTCTGGTCCATGGTAATATTTTGTCTCTGGTCCACGGTAATGTTCGGTTTCAAGGTAAAGTTCGGTCTCTGGTCCACGGTAATGTTCTGTCTCTGGTCCACGGTAATGTTCGGTTTCACGGTAATGTTCGGTCTCTGGTCCACGGTAATGTTCGGTTTCACGGTAATGTTCGATCTCTGGTCCACGGTAATGTTCCGTCTCTGGTCCATGGTAATGTTTGGTTTCACGGTAATGTTCCATTTCTGGTCCACGGTAATGTTCTTTCTCTGGTCCACGATAATGTTCGATTTCTGGTCGACGATAATGTTCGGTTTCACGGTAATGTTCCGTCTCTGGTCCACGATAATGTTCTGTCTCTGGTCCACGATAATGTTCGATCTCTGGTCCACGATAATGTTCGGTTTCACGTTAATGTTCCGTCTCTGGTCCACGATAATGTTGTGTTTCTGTCTCACGGTAATGTTCCGTTTCTGGTCCACGATAATGTTCTGTTTCGGTTTCACGGTAATGTTCTGTCTCTGGTCCATGATAATGTTCCGTTTCTGGTCCACGATAATGTTCTCTTTCTGTATCACGGTAATGTTCCGTTTCTGGTCCACGATACTTTTGTGTTTCTGTTTCACGGTAATGTTCCGTTTCTGGTCAACGATAATGTTCGGTTTCAAGGTAAAGTTCGGTCTCTGGTCCACGGTAATGTTCTGTCTCTGGTCCACGGTAATGTTCTGTCTCTGGTCCACGGTAATGTTCGATCTCTGGTCCACGATAATGTTCGGTTTCACGGTAATGTTCCGTCTCTGGTCCACGATAATGTTCTCTTTCTGTATCACGGTAATGTTCCGTTTCTGGTCCACGATACTTTTGTGTTTCTGTTTCACGGTAATGTTCCGTTTCTGGTCAACGATAATGTTCGGTTTCAAGGTAAAGTTCGGTCTCTGGTCCACGGTAATGTTCTGTCTCTGGTCCACGGTAATGTTCTGTCTCTGGTCCACGGTAATGTTCGATCTCTGGTCCACGATAATGTTCGGTTTCACGGTAATGTTCCGTCTCTGGTCCACGATAATGTTCTGTTTCTGTATCACGGTAATGGTCCGTTTCTGGTCCACGATAATTTTGTGTTTCTGTTTAGCGGTAATGTTCCGTTTCTGGTCCACGATAATGTTCGGTTTCACGGTAATGTTCTGTCTCTGGTCCACGGTAATGTTCTGTGTCTGGTCCACGATAATGTTCGGTTTCACGATAATGTTCCGTCTCAGGTCCACGATAATGTTCCGTCTTTGGTCCACGATAATGTTCTGTTTCACGGTAATGTTCCGTCTCTGGTCCACGATAATGTTCTCTTTCTGTATCACGGTAATGTTCCGTTTCTGGTCCACGATACTTTTGTTTCTCTGTTTCACGGTAATGTTCCGTTTCTGGTCAACGATAATGTTCGGTTTCAAGGTAAAGTTCGGTCTCTGGTCCACGGTAATGTTCTGTCTCTGGTCCACGGTAATGTTCTGTCTCTGGTACACGGTAATGTTCGAACTCTGGTCCACGATAATGTTCGGTTTCACGGTAATGTTCCGTCTCTGGTCCAGGATAATGTTCTGTTTCTGTATCACGGTAATGTTCCGTTTCTGGTCCACGATAATTTTGTGTTTCTGTTTAGCGGTAATGTTCCGTTTCTGGTCCACGATAATGTTCGGTTTCACGGTAATGTTCTGTCACTGGTCCACGGTAATGTTCTGTGTCTGGTCCACGATAATGTTCGGTTTCACGGTAATGTTCCGTCTCAGGTCCACGATAACGTTCCGTCTTTGGTCCACGATAATTTTCTGTTTCTGTTTCACAGTAATGTTCTGTCTCTGGTCCACGATAATGTTCTGTTTCAGTTTCACGGTAATTTTCTGTTTCCGTTTCACGGTAATGTTCTGTCTCTGGTCCACGGTAATGTTTTGTTTCTGTTTCACGGTAATGTTCCGTCTCTGGTCCACGATAATGTTCCGTTTCTGGTCCACGATAATGTTCTGTTTCGGTTTCACGGTAATGTTCCGTTTCTGGTCCACGATAATGTTCGGTTTCACGGTAATGTTCCGTTTCTGGTCCACGATAATGTTCTGTTTCGGTTTCATGGTAATGTTCTGTCTCTGGTCCACGGTAATGTTCTGTGTCTGGTCCACGATAATGTTCGGTTTCACGGTAATGTTCCGTCTTTGGTCCATGATAATGTTCTGTCTCTGGTCCATGATAATGTTCCGTTTCTGGTCCACGATAATGTTCTGTTTCGGTTTCACGGTAATGTTCTGTTTCGGTTTCACGGTAATGTTCTGTCTCTGGTCCACGGTAATGTTCTGTTTCTGTTTCACGGTAATGTTCCGTTTCTGGTCCACGATAATGTTGTGTTTTTGTTTCACGGTAATGTTCTGTCTCTGGTCCACGCTAATGTTCTGTTTCTGTTTCACGGTAATGTTCCGTTTCTGGTCCACGATAATGTTGTGTTTCTTTTTCACGTTAATGTTCCGTTTTCGGTCCACGATAATGTTCTGTTTCTGTTTCACGGTAATGTTCGGTCTCTGGTCCACGGTAATGTTTGGTTTCACGGTAATGTTTGGTCTCTGGTCCACGATAATGTTCAGTTTCACGGTAATGTTCTGGTCCACGGTAATGTTCTGGTCCACGATAATGTTCTGTCTCTGGTCCACAGTAATGTTCCGTATCTGGTCCATGGTAATGTTCGGTTTCACGGTAATGTTCCATTTCTGGTCCACGGTAATGTTCTGTCTCTGGTCCACGATAATGTTCGATTTCTGGTCGACGATAATGTTCGGTTTCACGGTAATGTTCCGTCTCTGGTCCACGATAATGTTCGGTTTCACGGTAATGTTCCATATCTGGTCCACGGTAATGTTCTGTCTCTGGTCCACGATAATGTTCGGTTTCAGGGTAATGTTCCGTCTCTGGTCCACGATAATGTTGTGTTTCTGTTTCACGGTAATGTTCCGTTTCTGGTCCACGATAATGTTCTGTTTCGGTTTCACGGTCATGTTCTGTCTCTGGTCCACGGTAATGTTCCGTTTCTGTTTCACGGTAATTTTCTGTTTCCGTTTCACGGTAATGTTCTGTCTCTGGTCCACGGTAATGTTGTGTTTCTGTTTCACGGTAATGTTCCGTCTCTGGTCCACGATAATGTTCGGTTTCACGATAATGTTCCGTTTCTGGTCCACGATAATGTTCTGTTTCTGTTTCACGGTAATGTTCCGTTTCTGGTCCATGATAATATTCTTTTTCACGGTAATGTTCTGTCTCTGGTCCATGGTAATATTCTGTCTCTGGTGCACGGTAATGTTCTGTCTCTGGTCCACGGTAATGTTCTGTCTCTGGTCCACGGTAATGTTCGATCTCTGGTCCACGATAATGTTCGGTTTCACGGTAATGTTCCGTCTCTGGTTCACGATAATGTTCTGTTTCTGTATCACGGTAATGTTCCGTTTCTGGTCCACGATAATTTTGTGTTTCTGTTTCACGGTAATGTTCCGTTTCTGGTCCACGATAATGTTTGGTTTCAAGGTAAAGTTCGGTCACTGTTCCACGGTAATGTTCTGTCTCTGGTCCACGGTAATGTTTTGTCTCTGGTCCACGGTAATGTTCTGTCTCTGGTCCACGGTAATGTTCGATCTCTGGTCCACGATAATGTTCGGTTTCACGGTAATGTTCCGTTTCTGGTCCACGATAATGTTCTGTTTCGGTTTCATGGTAATGTTCTGTCTCTGGTCCACGGTAATGTTCTGTGTCTGGTCCACGATAATGTTCGGTTTCACGGTAATGTTCCGTCTCTGGTCCACGATAATGTTCCGTCTTTGGTCCACGATAATGTTCTGTCTCTGGTCCATGATAATGTTCCGTTTCTGGTCCACGATAATGTTCTGTTTCGGTTTCACGGTAATGTTCTGTTTCCGTTTCACGGTAATGTTCTGTCTCTGGACCACGGTAACGTTCTGTTTCTGTTTCACGGTAATGTTCCGTTTCTGGTCCACGATAATGTTGTTTCTGTTTCACGGTAATGTTCTGTCTCTGGTCCACGCTAATGTTCTGTTTCTGTTTCACGGTAATGTTCCGTTTCAGGTCCACGATAATGTTGTGTTTCTGTTTCACGTTAATGTTCCGTTTCTGGTCCACAGTAATGTTCCGTATCTGGTCCATGGTAATGTTCGGTTTCACGGTAATGTTCCATTTCTGGTCCACGGTAATGTTCTGTCTCTGGTCCACGATAATGTTCGATTTCTGGTCGACGATAATGTTCGGTTTCACGGTAATGTTCCGTCTCTGGTCCACGATAATGTTCGGTTTCACGGTAATGTTCCGTTTCTGGTCCACGATAATGTTCTGTTTCGGTTTCACGGTAATGTTCTGTCTTTGGTCCACGGTAATTTTCCGTTTCTGTTTCACGGTAATTTTCTGTTTCCGTTTCACGGTAATGTTCTGTCTCTGGTCCACGGTAATGTTATGTTTCTGTTTCACGGTAATGTTCCGTCTCTGGTCCACGATAATGTTCGGTTTCACGATAATATTCCGTTTCTGGTCCACGATAATGTTCTGTTTCTGTTTCACGGTAATGTTCCGTTTCTGGTCCATGATAATGTTCTTTTTCACGGTAATGTTCTGTCTCTGGTCCATGGTAATATTCTGTCTCTGGTCCACGATAATGTTCTGTTTATGTTTCATGGTAATGTTCTGTCTCTGGTCCACGGTAATGTTCTATGTCTGGTCCACGATAATGTTCGGTTTCACGGTAATGTTCCGTCTCTGGTCCACGATAATGTTCCGTCTTTGGTCCACGATAATGTTCTGTCTCTGGTCCATGATAATGTTCCGTTTCTGGTCCACGATAATGTTCTGTTTCGGTTTCACGGTAATGTTCTGTTTCCGTTTCACGGTAATGTTCTGTCTCTGGACCACGGTAACGTTCTGTTTCTGTTTCACGGTAATGTTCCGTTTCTGGTCCACGATAATGTTCGGTTTCACGGTAATGTTCCGTTTCTGGTCCACGATAATGTTCTGTTTCGGTTTCATGGTAATGTTCTGTCTCTGGTCCACGGTAATGTTCTGTGTCTGGTCCACGATAATGTTCGGTTTCACGGTAATGTTCCGTCTCTGGTCCACGATAATGTTCCGTCTTTGGTCCACGATAATGTTCTGTCTCTGGTCCATGATAATGTTCCGTTTCTGGTCCACGATAATGTTCTGTTTCGGTTTCACGGTAATGTTCTGTTTCCGTTTCACGGTAATGTTCTGTCTCTGGACCACGGTAACGTTCTGTTTCTGTTTCACGGTAATGTTCCGTTTCTGGTCCACGATAATGTTGTTTCTGTTTCACGGTAATGTTCTGTCTCTGGTCCACGCTAATGTTCTGTTTCTGTTTCACGGTAATGTTCCGTTTCAGGTCCACGATAATGTTGTGTTTCTGTTTCACGTTAATGTTCCGTTTCTGGTCCACGATAATGTTCTGTTTCGGTTTCACGGTAATGTTCGGTCTCTGGTCCAGGGTAATGTTCGGTTTCACGGTAATGTTTGGTCTCTGGTCCACGATAATGTTCGGTTTCACGGTAATGTTCTGGTCCACGGTAATGTTCCGTCTCTGGTCCACAGTAATGTTCCGTATCTGGTCCATGGTAATGTTCGGTTTCACGGTAATGTTCCATTTCTGGTCCACGGTAATGTTCTGTCTCTGGTCCACGATAATGTTCGATTTCTGGTCGACGATAATGTTCGGTTTCACGGTAATGTTCCGTCTCTGGTCCACGATAATGTTCGGTTTCACGGTAATGTTCCGTTTCTGGTCCACGATAATGTTCTGTTTCGGTTTCACGGTAATGTTCTGTCTCTGGTCCACGGTAATGTTCCGTTTCTGTTTCACGGTAATTTTCTGTTTCCGTTTCACGGTAATGTTCTGTCTCTGGTCCACGGTAATGTTATGTTTCTGTTTCACGGTAATGTTCCGTCTCTGGTCCACGATAATGTTCGGTTTCACGATAATATTCCGTTTCTGGTCCACGATAATGTTCTGTTTCTGTTTCACGGTAATGTTCCGTTTCTGGTCCATGATAATGTTCTTTTTCACGGTAATGTTCTGTCTCTGGTCCATGGTAATATTCTGTCTCTGGTCCACGGTAATGTTCGGTTTCAAGGTAAAGTTGGGTCTCTGGTCCACGGTAATGTTCTGTCTCTGGTCCACGGTAATGTTGTGTTTCTGTTTCACGGTAATGTTCCGTCTCTGGTCCACGATAATTTTCGGTTTCACGATAATGTTCGGTTTCTGGTCCACGATAATGTTCTGTTTAGGTTTCACGGTAATGTTCCGTCTCTGGTCCACGATAATGTTCTGTTTCTGTTTCACGGTAATGTTCCGTTTCTGGTCCATGATAATATTCTTTTTCACGGTAATGTTCTGTCTCTGATCCATGGTAATATTCTGTCTCTGCTGCACGGTAATGTTCTGTCTCTGGTCCACGGTAATGTTCTGTCTCTGGTCCACGGTAATGTTCGATCTCTGGTCCACGATAATGTTCGGTTTCACGGTAATGTTCCGTCTCTGGTTCACGATAATGTTCTGTTTCTGTATCACGGTAATGTTCCGTTTCTGGTCCACGATAATTTTGTGTTTCTGTTTCACGGTAATGTTCCGTTTCTGGTCCACGATAATGTTTGGTTTCAAGGTAAAGTTCGGTCTCTGGTCCACGGTAATGTTCTGTCTCTGGTCCACGGTAATGTTGTGTCTCTGGTCCACGGTAATGTTCTGTCTCTGGTCCACGGTAATGTTCGATCTCTGGTCCACGATAATGTTCGGTTTCACGGTAATGTTCCGTTTCTGGTCCACGATAATGTTCTGTTTCGGTTTCATGGTAATGTTCTGTCTCTGGTCCACGGTAATGTTCTGTGTCTGGTCAACGATAATGTTCGGTTTCACGGTAATGTTCCGTCTCTGGTCCACGATAATGTTCCGTCTTTGGTCCACGATAATGTTCTGTCTCTGGTCCATGATAATGTTCCGTTTCTGGTCCACGATAATGTTCTGTTTCGGTTTCACGGTAATGTTCTGTTTCCGTTTCACGGTAATATTCTGTCTCTGGTCCACGGTAACGTTCTGTTTCTGTTTCACGGTAATGTTCCGTTTCTGGTCCACGATAATGTTCTGTTTCGGTTTCACGGTAATGTTCTGTTTTGGTTTCACGGTAATGTTCTGTCTCTGGTCCACGGTAATGTTCTGTTTCTGTTTAACGGTAATGTTCCGTTTCTGGTCCACGATAATGTTGTGTTTCTGTTTCACGGTAATGTTCTGTCTCTGGTCCACGCTAATGTTCTGTTTCTGTTTCACGGTAATGTTCCGTTTATGGTCCACGATAATGTTGTGTTTCTTTTTCACGTTAATGTTCCGTTTTCGGTCCACGATAATGTTCTGTTTCGGTTTCACGGTAATGTTCGGTCTCTGGTCCACGGTAATGTTCGGTTTCACGGTAATGTTTGGTCTCTGGTCCACGATAATGTTCGGTTTCACGGTAATGTTCTGGTCCACGGTAATGTTCCGTCTCTGGTCCACAGTAATGTTCCGTATCTGGTCCATGGTAATGTTCGGTTTCACGGTAATGTTCCATTTCTGGTCCACGGTAATGTTCTGTCTCTGGTCCACGATAATGTTCGATTTCTGGTCGACGATAATGTTCGGTTTCACGGTAATGTTCCGTCTCTGGTCCACGATAATGTTCGGTTTCACGGTAATGTTCCGTTTCTGGTCCACGATAATGTTCTGTTTCGGTTTCACGGTAATGTTCTGTCTCTGGTCCACGGTAATGTTCCGTTTCTGTTTCACGGTAATTTTCTGTTTCCGTTTCACGGTAATGTTCTGTCTCTGGTCCACGGTAATGTTATGTTTCTGTTTCACGGTAATGTTCCGTCTCTGGTCCACGATAATGTTCGGTTTCACGATAATATTCCGTTTCTGGTCCACGATAATGTTCTGTTTCTGTTTCACGGTAATGTTCCGTTTCTGGTCCATGATAATGTTCTTTTTCACGGTAATGTTCTGTCTCTGGTCCATGGTAATATTCTGTCTCTGGTCCACGGTAATGTTCGGTTTCAAGGTAAAGTTGGGTCTCTGGTCCACGGTAATGTTCTGTCTCTGGTCCACGGTAATGTTGTGTTTCTGTTTCACGGTAATGTTCCGTCTCTGGTCCACGATAATTTTCGGTTTCACGATAATGTTCGGTTTCTGGTCCACGATAATGTTCTGTTTAGGTTTCACGGTAATGTTCCGTCTCTGGTCCACGATAATGTTCTGTTTCTGTTTCACGGTAATGTTCCGTTTCTGGTCCATGATAATATTCTTTTTCACGGTAATGTTCTGTCTCTGATCCATGGTAATATTCTGTCTCTGGTGCACGGTAATGTTCTGTCTCTGGTCCACGGTAATGTTCTGTCTCTGGTCCACGGTAATGTTCGATCTCTGGTCCACGATAATGTTCGGTTTCACGGTAATGTTCCGTCTCTGGTTCACGATAATGTTCTGTTTCTGTATCACGGTAATGTTCCGTTTCTGGTCCACGATAATTTTGTGTTTCTGTTTCACGGTAATGTTCCGTTTCTGGTCCACGATAATGTTTGGTTTCAAGGTAAAGTTCGGTCTCTGGTCCACGGTAATGTTCTGTCTCTGGTCCACGGTAATGTTGTGTCTCTGGTCCACGGTAATGTTCTGTCTCTGGTCCACGGTAATGTTCGATCTCTGGTCCACGATAATGTTCGGTTTCACGGTAATGTTCCGTTTCTGGTCCACGATAATGTTCTGTTTCGGTTTCATGGTAATGTTCTGTCTCTGGTCCACGGTAATGTTCTGTGTCTGGTCAACGATAATGTTCGGTTTCACGGTAATCTTCCGTCTCTGGTCCACGATAATGTTCCGTCTTTGGTCCACGATAATGTTCTGTCTCTGGTCCATGATAATGTTCCGTTTCTGGTCCACGATAATGTTCTGTTTCGGTTTCACGGTAATGTTCTGTTTCCGTTTCACGGTAATGTTCTGTCTCTGGTCCACGGTAACGTTCTGTTTCTGTTTCACGGTAATGTTCCGTTTCTGGTCCACGATAATGTTCTGTTTCGGTTTCACGGTAATGTTCTGTTTCGGTTTCACGGTAATGTTCTGTCTCTGGTCCACGGTAATGTTCTGTTTCTGTTTAACGGTAAATTTCCGTTTCTGGTCCACGATAATGTTGTGTTTCTGTTTCACGGTAATGTTCTGTCTCTGGTCCACGCTAATGTTCTGTTTCTGTTTCACGGTAATGTTCCGTTTATGGTCCACGATAATGTTGTGTTTCTTTTTCACGTTAATGTTCCGTTTTCGGTCCACGATAATGTTCTGTTTCGGTTTCACGGTAATGTTCGGTCTCTGGTCCACGGTAATGTTCGGTTTCACGGTAATGTTTGGTCTCTGGTCCACGATAATGTTCAGTTTCACGGTAATGTTCTGGTCAACGGTAATGTTCTGGTCCACGATAATGTTCCGTCTCTGGTCCACAGTAATGTTCCGTATCTGGTCCATGGTAATGTTCGGTTTCACGGTAATGTTCCATTTCTGGTCCACGGTAATGTTCTGTCTCTGGTCCACGATAATGTTCGATTTCTGGTCCACGATAATGTTCGGTTTCACGGTAATGTTCCGTTTCTGGTCCACGATAATGTTCTGTTTCGGTTTCACGGTAATGTTCTGTCTCTGGTCCACGATAATGTTCGGTTTCACGGTAATGTTCCATATCTGGTCCACGGTAATGTTCTGTCTCTGGTCCACGATAATGTTCGGTTTCAGGGTAATGTTCCGTCTCTGGTCCACGATAATGTTGTGTTTCTGTTTCACGGTAATGTTCCGTTTCTGGTCCACGATAATGTTCTGTTTCGGTTTTACGGTCATGTTCTGTCTCTGGTCCACGGTAATGTTCCGTTTCTGTTTCACGGTAATTTTCTGTTTCCGTTTCACGGTAATGTTCTGTCTCTGGTCCACGGTAATGTTGTTTTTCTGTTTCACGGTAATGTTCCGTCTCTGGTCCACGATAATGTTCGGTTTCACGATAATGTTCCGTTTCTGGTCCACGATAATGTTCTGTTTAGGTTTCACGGTAATGTTCCGTCTCTGGTCCACGATAATGTTCTGTTTCTGTTTCACGGTAATGTTCCGTTTCTGGTCCATGATAATATTCTTTTTCACGGTAATGTTCTGTCTCTGGTCCATGGTAATATTCTGTCTCTGGTGCACGGTAATGTTCTGTCTCTGGTCCACGGTAATGTTCTGTCTCTGGTCCACGGTAATGTTCGATCTCTGGTCCACGATAATGTTCGGTTTCACGGTAATGTTCCGTCTCTGGTTCACGATAATGTTCTGTTTCTGTATCACGGTAATGTTCCGTTTCTGGTCCACGATAATTTTGTGTTTCTGTTTCACGGTAATGTTCCGTTTCTGGTCCACGATAATGTTTGGTTTCAAGGTAAAGTTCGGTCTCTGTTCCACGGTAATGTTCTGTCTCTGGTCCACGGTAATGTTCTGTCTCTGGTCCACGGTAATGTTCTGTCTCTGGTCCACGGTAATGTTCGATCTCTGGTCCACGATAATGTTCGGTTTCTGTTTCACGGTAATGTTCCGTTTCTGGTCCATGATAATATTCTTTTTCACGGTAATGTTCTGTCTCTGGTCCATGGTAATATTCTGTCTCTGGTGCACGGTAATGTTCTGTCTCTGGTCCACGGTAATGTTCTGTCTCTGGTCCACGGTAATGTTCGATCTCTGGTCCACGATAATGTTCGGTTTCACGGTAATGTTCCGTCTCTGGTTCACGATAATGTTCTGTTTCTGTATCACGGTAATGTTCCGTTTCTGGTCCACGATAATTTTGTGTTTCTGTTTCACGGTAATGTTCCGTTTCTGGTCCACGATAATGTTTGGTTTCAAGGTAAAGTTCGGTCTCTGTTCCACGGTAATGTTCTGTCTCTGGTCCACGGTAATGTTCTGTCTCTGGTCCACGGTAATGTTCTGTCTCTGGTCCACGGTAATGTTCGATCTCTGGTCCACGATAATGTTCGGTTTCACGGTAATGTTCCGTTTCTGGTCCACGATAATGTTCTGTTTCGGTTTCATGGTAATGTTCTGTCTCTGGTCCACGGTAATGTTCTGTGTCTGGTCCACGATAATGTTCGGTTTCACGGTAATGTTCCGTCTCTGGTCCACGATAATGTTCCGTCTTTGGTCCACGATAATGTTCTGTCTCTGGTCCATGATAATGTTCCGTTTCTGGTCCACGATAATGTTCTGTTTCGGTTTCACGGTAATGCTCTGTTTCCGTTTCACGGTAATGTTCTGTCTCTGGACCACGGTAACGTTCTGTTTCTGTTTCACGGTAATGTTCCGTTTCTGGTCCACGATAATGTTGTTTCTGTTTCACGGTAATGTTCTGTCTCTGGTCCACGCTAATGTTCTGTTTCTGTTTCACGGTAATGTTCCGTTTCAGGTCCACGATAATGTCGTGTTTCTGTTTCACGTTAATGTTCCGTTTCTGGTCCACGATAATGTTCTGTTTCGGTTTCACGGTAATGTTCGGTCTCTGGTCCACGGTAATGTTCGGTTTCACGGTAATGTTTGGTCTCTGGTCCACGATAATGTTCGGTTTCACGGTAATGTTCTGGTACACGGTAATGTTCTGGTCCACGGTAATGTTCCGTCTCTGGTCCACAGTAATGTTCCGTATCTGGTCCATGGTAATGTTCGGTTTCACGGTAATGTTCCATTTCTGGTCCACGGTAATGTTCTGTCTCTGGTCCACGATAATGTTCGATTTCTGGTCGACGATAATTTTCGGTTTCACGGTAAAGTTCCGTCTCTGGTCCACGATAATGTTCGGTTTCACGGTAATGTTCCGTTTCTGGTCGACGATAATGTTCGGTTTCACGGTAATGTTCCGTCTCTGGTCCACGATAATGTTCGGTTTCACGGTAATGTTCCGTTTCTGGTCCACGATAATGTTCTGTTTCGGTTTCACGGTAATGTTCTGTCTCTGGTCCACGGTAATGTTCCGTTTCTGTTTCACGGTAATTTTCTGTTTCCGTTTCACGGTAATGTTCTGTCTCTGGTCCACGGTAATGTTATGTTTCTGTTTCACGGTAATGTTCCGTCTCTGGTCCACGATAATGTTCGGTTTCACGATAATATTCCGTTTCTGGTCCACGATAATGTTCTGTTTCTGTTTCACGGTAATGTTCGGTTTCTGGTCCATGATAATGTTCTTTTTCACGGTAATGTTCTGTCTCTGGTCCATGGTAATATTCTGTCTCTGGTCCACGGTAATGTTCGGTTTCAAGGTAAAGTTGGGTCTCTGGTCCACGGTAATGTTCTGTCTCTGGTCCACGGTAATGTTGTGTTTCTGTTTCACGGTAATGTTCCGTCTCTGGTCCACGATAATTTTCGGTTTCACGATAATGTTCGGTTTCTGGTCCACGATAATGTTCTGTTTAGGTTTCACGGTAATGTTCCGTCTCTGGTCCATGATAATGTTCTGTTTCTGTTTCACGGTAATGTTCCGTTTCTGGTCCATGATAATATTCTTTTTCAAGGTAATGTTCTGTCTCTGGTCCATGGTAATATTCTGTCTCTGGTGCACGGTAATGTTCTGTCTCTGGTCCACGGTAATGTTCTGTCTCTGGTCCACGGTAATGTTCGATCTCTGGTCCACGATAATGTTCGGTTTCACGGTAATGTTCCGTCTCTGGTTCACGATAATGTTCTGTTTCTGTATCACGGTAATGTTCCGTTTCTGGTCCACGATAATTTTGTGTTTCTGTTTCACGGTAATGTTCCGTTTCTGGTCCACGATAATGTTTGGTTTCAAGGTAAAGTTCGGTCTCTGGTCCACGGTAATGTTCTGTCTCTGGTCCACGGTAATGTTCTGTCTCTGGTCCACGGTAATGTTCTGTCTCTGGTCCACGGTAATGTTCGATCTCTGGTCCACGATAATGTTCGGTTTCACGGTAATGTTCCGTTTCTGGTCCACGATAATGTTCTGTTTCGGTTTCATGGTAATGTTCTGTCTCTGGTCCACGGTAATGTTCTGTGTCTGGTCAACGATAATGTTCGGTTTCACGGTAATGTTCCGTCTCTGGTCCACGATAATGTTCCGTCTTTGGTCCACGATAATGTTCTGTCTCTGGTCCATGATAATGTTCCGTTTCTGGTCCACGATAATGTTCTGTTTCGGTTTCACGGTAATGTTCTGTTTCCGTTTCACGGTAATGTTCTGTCTCTGGTCCACGGTAACGTTCTGTTTCTGTTTCACGGTAATGTTCCGTTTCTGGTCCACGATAATGTTCTGTTTCGGTTTCACGGTAATGTTCTGTTTCGGTTTCACGGTAATGTTCTGTCTCTGGTCCACGGTAATGTTCTGTTTCATTTTAACGGTAATGTTCCGTTTCTGGTCCACGATAATGTTGTGTTTCTGTTTCACGGTAATGTTCTGTCTCTGGTCCACGCTAATGTTCTGTTTCTGTTTCACGGTAATGTTCCGTTTATGGTCCACGATAATGTTGTGTTTCTTTTTCACGTTAATGTTCCGTTTTCGGTCCACGATAATGTTCGTTTTCGGTTTCACGGTAATGTTCGGTCTCTGGTCCACGGTAATGTTCGGTTTCACGGTAATGTTTGGTCTCTGGTCCACGATAATGTTCAGTTTCACGGTAATGTTCTGGTCCACGGTAATGTTCTGGTCCACGATAATGTTCCGTCTCTGGTCCACAGTAATGTTCCGTATCTGGTCCATGGTAATGTTCGGTTTCACGGTAATGTTCCATTTCTGGTCCACGGTAATGTTCTGTCTCTGGTCCACGATAATGTTCGATTTCTGGTCCACGATAATGTTCGGTTTCACGGTAATGTTCCGTTTCTGGTCCACGATAATGTTCTGTTTCGGTTTCACGGTAATGTTCTGTCTCTGGTCCACGGTAATGTTCCGTTTCTGTTTCACGGTAATTTTCTGTTTCCGTTTCACGGTAAAGTTGGGTCTCTGGTCCACGGTAATGTTCTGTCTCTGGTCCACGGTAATGTTGTGTTTCTGTTTCACGGTAATGTTCCGTCTCTGGTCCACGATAATTTTCGGTTTAACGATAATGTTCGGTTTCTGGTCCACGATAATGTTCTGTTTAGGTTTCACGGTAATGTTCCGTCTCTGGTCCATGATAATGTTCTGTTTCTGTTTCACGGTAATGTTCCGTTTCTGGTCCATGATAATATTCTTTTTCACGGTAATGTTCTGTCTCTGGTCCATGGTAATATTCTGTCTCTGGTGCACGGTAATGTTCTGTCTCTGGTCCACGGTAATGTTCTGTCTCTGGTCCACGGTAATGTTCGATCTCTGGTCCACGATAATGTTCGGTTTCACGGTAATGTTCCGTCTCTGGTTCACGATAATGTTCTGTTTCTGTATCACGGTAATGTTCCATTTCTGGTCCACGATAATTTTGTGTTTCTGTTTCACGGTAATGTTCCGTTTCTGGTCCACGATAATGTTTGGTTTCAAGGTAAAGTTCGGTCTCTGGTCCACGGTAATGTTCTGTCCCTGGTCCACGGTAATGTTCTGTCTCTGGTCCACGGTAATGTTCTGTCTCTGGTCCACGGTAATGTTCGATCTCTGGTCCACGATAATGTTCGGTTTCACGGTAATGTTCCGTTTCTGGTCCACGATAATGTTCTGTTTCGGTTTCATGGTAATGTTCTGTCTCTGGTCCACGGTAATGTTCTGTGTCTGGTCAACGATAATGTTCGGTTTCACGGTAATGTTCCGTCTCTGGTCCACGATAATGTTCCGTCTTTGGTCCACGATAATGTTCTGTCTCTGGTCCATGATAATGTTCCGTTTCTGGTCCACGATAATGTTCTGTTTCGGTTTCACGGTAATGTTCTGTTTCCGTTTCACGGTAATGTTCTGTCTCTGGTCCACGGTAACGTTCTCTTTCTGTTTCACGGTAATGTTCCGTTTCTGGTCCACGATAATGTTCTGTTTCGGTTTCACGGTAATGTTCTGTTTCGGTTTCACGGTAATGTTCTGTCTCTGGTCCACGGTAATGTTCTGTTTCTGTTTAACGGTAATGTTCCGTTTCTGGTCCACGATAATGTTGTGTTTCTGTTTCACGGTAATGTTCTGTCTCTGGTCCACGCTAATGTTCTGTTTCTGTTTCACGGTAATGTTCCGTTTATGGTCCACGATAATGTTGTGTTTCTTTTTCACGTTAATGTTCCGTTTTCGGTCCACGATAATGTTCTGTTTCGGTTTCACGGTAATGTTCGGTCTCTGGTCCACGGTAATGTTCGGTTTCACGGTAATGTTTGGTCTCTGGTCCACGATAATGTTCAGTTTCACGGTAATGTTCTGGTCCACGGTAATGTTCTGGTCCACGATAATGTTCCGTCTCTGGTCCACAGTAATGTTCCGTATCTGGTCCATGGTAATGTTCGGTTTCACGGTAATGTTCCATTTCTGGTCCACGGTAATGTTCTGTCTCTGGTCCACGATAATGTTCGATTTCTGGTCGACGATAATGTTCGGTTTCACGGTAATGTTCCGTCTCTGGTCCACGATAATGTTCGGTTTCACGGTAATGTTCCGTTTCTGGTCCACGATAATGTTCTGTTTCTGTTTCACGGTAATGTTCTGTCTCTGGTCCACGGTAATGTTCCGTTTCTGTTTCACGGTAATTTTCTGTTTCCGTTTCACGGTAATGTTCTGTCTCTGGTCCACGGTAATGTTATGTTTCTGTTTCACGGTAATGTTCCGTCTCTGGTCCACGATAATGTTCGGTTTCACGATAATATTCCGTTTCTGGTCCACGATAATGTTCTGTTTCTGTTTCACGGTAATGTTCCGTTTCTGGTCCATGATAATGTTCTTTTTCACGGTAATGTTCTGTCTCTGGTCCATGGTAATATTCTGTCTCTGGTCCACGGTAATGTTCGGTTTCAAGGTAAAGTTGGGTCTCTGGTCCACGGTATTGTTCTGTCTCTGGTAAACGGTAATGTTCTGTCTCTGGTCCACGGTAATGTTGTGTTTCTGTTTCATGGTAATGTTCCGTCTCTGGTCCACGATAATGTTCGGTTTCACGATAATGTTCGGTTTCTGGTCCACGATAATGTTCTGTTTAGGTTTCACGGTAATGTTCCGTCTCTGGTCCACGATAATGTTCTGTTTCTGTTTCACGGTAATGTTCCGTTTCTGGTCCATGATAATATTCTTTTTCACGGTAATGTTCTGTCTCTGGTCCATGGTAATATTCTGTCTCTGGTGCACGGTAATGTTCTGTCTCTGGTCCACGGTAATGTTCTGTCTCTGGTCCACGGTAATGTTCGATCTCTGGTCCACGATAATGTTCGGTTTCACGGTAATGTTCCGTCTCTGGTTCACGATAATGTTCTGTTTCTGTATCACGGTAATGTTCCGTTTCTGGTCCACGATAATTTTGTGTTTCTGTTTCACGGTAATGTTCTGTTTCTGGTCCACGATAATGTTTGGTTTCAAGGTAAAGTTCGGTCTCTGGTCCACGGTAATGTTCTGTCTCTGGTCCACGGTAATGTTCTGTCTCTGGTCCACGGTAATGTTCTGTCTCTGGTCCACGGTAATGTTCGATCGCTGGTCCACGATAATGTTCGGTTTCACGGTAATGTTCCGTTTCTGGTCCACGATAATGTTCTGTTTCGGTTTCATGGTAATGTTCTGTCTCTGGTCCACGGTAATGTTCTGTGTCTGGTCAACGATAATGTTCGGTTTCACGGTAATGTTCCGTCTCTGGTCCACGATAATGTTCCGTCTTTGGTCCACGATAATGTTCTGTCTCTGGTCCATGATAATGTTCCGTTTCTGGTCCACGATAATGTTCTGTTTCGGTTTCACGGTAATGTTCTGTTTCCGTTTCACGGTAATGTTCTGTCTCTGGTCCACGGTAACGTTCTGTTTCTGTTTCACGGTAATGTTCCGTTTCTGGTCCACGATAATGTTGTTTCTGTTTCACGGTAATGTTCTGTCTCTGGTCCACGCTAATGTTCTGTTTCTGTTTCACGGTAATGTTCCGTTTCTGGTCCACGATAATGTTGTGTTTCTGTTTCACGTTAATGTTCCGTTTCTGGTCCACGATAATGTTCTGTTTCGGTTTCACGGTAATGTTCGGTCTCTGGTCCACGGTAATGTTCGGTTTCACGGTAATGTTTGGTCTCTGGTCAACGATAATGTTCGGTTTCACGGTAATGTTCTGGTACACGGTAATGTTCTGGTCCACGGTAATGTTCCGTCTCTGGTCCACAGTAATGTTCCGTATCTGGTCCATGGTAATGTTCGGTTTCACGGTAATGTTCCATTTCTGGTCCACGGTAATGTTCTGTCTCTGGTCCACGATAATGTTCGATTTCTGGTCGACGATAATGTTCGGTTTCACGGTAATGTTCCGTCTCTGGTCCACGATAATGTTCGGTTTCACGGTAATGTTCCGTTTCTGGTCCACGATAATGTTCTGTTTCGGTTTCACGGTAATGTTCTGTCTCTGGTCCACGGTAATGTTCCGTTTCTGTTTCACGGTAATTTTCTGTTTCCGTTTCACGGTAATGTTCTGTCCCTGGTCCACGATAATGTTGTGTTTCTGTTTCACGGTAATGTTCCGTCTCTGGTCCACGATAATGTTCGGTTTCACGATAATATTCCGTTTCTGGTCCACGATAATGTTCTGTTTCTGTTTCACGGTAATGTTCCGTTTCTGGTCCATGATAATGTTCTTTTTCACGGTAATGTTCTGTCTCTGGTCCATGGTAATATTCTGTCTCTGGTCCACGGTAATGTTCGGTTTCAAGGTAAAGTTGGGTCTCTGGTCCACGGTATTGTTATGTCTCTGGTAAACGGTAATGTTCTGTCTCTGGTCCACGGTAACGTTCTGTTTCTGTTTCACGGTAATGTTCCGTTTCTGGTGCACGATAATGTTGTTTCTGTTTCACGGTAATGTTCTGTCTCTGGTCCGCGCTAATGTTCTGTTTCTGTTTCACGGTAATGTTCCGTTTCAGGTCCACGATAATGTTGTTTTTCTGTTTCACGTTAATGTTCCGTTTCTGGTCCACGATAATGTTCTGTTTCGGTTTCACGGTAATGTTCGGTCTCTGGTCCACGGTAATGTTCGGTTTCACGGTAATGTTTGGTATCTGGTCCACGATAATGTTCGGTTTCACGGTAATGTTCTGGTACACGGTAATGTTCTGGTCCACGGTAATGTTCCGTCTCTGGTCCACAGTAATGTTCCGTATCTGGTCCATGGTAATGTTCGGTTTCACGGTAATGTTCCATTTCTGGTCCACGGTAATGTTCTGTCTCTGGTCCACGATAATGTTCGATTTCTGGTCGAAGATAATGTTCGGTTTCACGGTAATGTTCCGTCTCTGGTCCACGATAATGTTCGGTTTCACGGTAATGTTCCGTTTCTGGTCCACGATAATGTTCTGTTTCGGTTTCACGGTAATGTTCTGTCTCTGGTCCACGGTAATGTTCCGTTTCTGTTTCACGGTAATTTTCTGTTTCCGTTTCACGGTAATGTTCTGTCTCTGGTCCACGGTAATGTTATGTTTCTGTTTCACGGTAATGTTCCGTCTCTGGTCCACGATAATGTTCGGTTTCACGATAATATTCCGTTTCTGGTCCACGATAATGTTCTGTTTCTGTTTCACGGTAATGTTCCGTTTCTGGTCCATGATAATGTTCTTTTTCACGGTAATGTTCTGTCTCTGGTCCATGGTAATATTCTGTCTCTGGTCCACGGTAATGTTCGGTTTCAAGGTAAAGTTGGGTCTCTGGTCCACGGTATTGTTCTGTCTCTGGTAAACGGTAATGTTCTGTCTCTGGTCCACGGTAATGTTGTGTTTCTGTTTCACGGTAATGTTCCGTCTCTGGTCCACGATAATGTTCGGTTTCACGATAATGTTCCGTTTCTGGTCCACGATAATGTTCTGTTTAGGTTTCACGGTAATGTTCCGTCTCTGGTCCACGATAATGTTCTGTTTCTGTTTCACGGTAATGTTCCGTTTCTGGTCCATGATAATATTCTTTTTCACGGTAATGTTCTGTCTCTGGTCCATGGTAATATTCTGTCTCTGGTGCACGGTAATGTTCTGTCTCTGGTCCACGGTAATGTTCTGTCTCTGGTCCACGGTAATGTTCGATCTCTGGTCCACGATAATGTTCGGTTTCACGGTAATGTTCCGTCTCTGGTTCACGATAATGTTCTGTTTCTGTATCACGGTAATGTTCCGTTTCTGGTCCACGATAATTTTGTGTTTCTGTTTCACGGTAATGTTCCGTTTCTGGTCCACGATAATGTTTGGTTTCAAGGTAAAGTTCGGTCTCTGGTCCACGGTAATGTTCTGTCTCTGGTCCACGGTAATGTTCTGTCTCTGGTCCACGGTAATGTTCTGTGTCTGGTCCACGGTAATGTTCGATCTCTGGTCCACGATAATGTTCGGTTTCACGGTAATGTTCCGTTTCTGGTCCACGATAATGTTCTGTTTCGGTTTCATGGTAATGTTCTGTCTCTGGTCCACGGTAATGTTCTGTGTCTGGTCAACGATAATGTTCGGTTTCACGGTAATGTTCCGTCTCTGGTCCACGATAATGTTCCGTCTTTGGTCCACGATAATGTTCTGTCTCTGGTCCATGATAATGTTCCGTTTCTGGTCCACGATAATGTTCTGTTTCGGTTTCACGGTAATGTTCTGTTTCCGTTTCACGGTAATGTTCTGTCTCTGGTCCACGGTAACGTTCTGTTTCTGTTTCACGGTAATGTTCCGTTTCTGGTCCACGATAATGTTGTTTCTGTTTCACGGTAATGTTCTCTCTCTGGTCCACGCTAATGTTCTGTTTCACGGTAATGTTCCGTTTCTGGTCCACGATAATGTTGTGTTTCTGTTTCACGTTAATGTTCCGTTTCTGGTCCACGATAATGTTCTGTTTCGGTTTCACGGTAATGTTCGGTCTCTGGTCCACGGTAATGTTCGGTTTCACGGTAATGTTTGGTCTCTGGTCCACGATAATGTTCGGTTTCACGGTAATGTTCTGGTACACGGTAATGTTCTGGTCCACGGTAATGTTCCGTCTCTGGTCCACAGTAATGTTCCGTATCTGGTCCATGGTAATGTTCGGTTTCACGGTAATGTTCCATTTCTGGTCCACGGTAATGTTCTGTCTCTGGTCCACGATAATGTTCGATTTCTGGTCGACGATAATGTTCGGTTTCACGGTAATGTTCCGTCTCTGGTCCACGATAATGTTCGGTTTCACGGTAATGTTCCGTTTCTGGTCCACGATAATGTTCTGTTTCGGTTTCACGGTAATGTTCTGTCTCTGGTCCACGGTAATGTTCCGTTTCTGTTTCACGGTAATTTTCTGTTTCCGTTTCACGGTAATGTTCTGTCTATGGTCCACGGTAATGTTGTGTTTCTGTTTCACGGTAATGTTCCGTCTCTGGTCCACGATAATGTTCCGTTTCACGATAATATTCCGTTTCTGGTCCACGATAATGTTCTGTTTCTGTTTCACGGTAATGTTCCGTTTCTGGTCCATGATAATGTTCTTTTTCACGGTAATGTTCTGTCTCTGGTCCATGGTAATATTCTGTGTCTGGTCCACGGTAATGTTCGGTTTCAAGGTAAAGTTGGGTCTCTGGTCCACGGTATTGTTCTGTCTCTGGTCCATGATAATGTTCCGTTTCTGGTCCACGATAATGTTCTGTTTCAGTTTCACGGTAATGTTCCGTTTCTGGTCCACGATAATGTTCTGTTTCTGTTTCACGGTAATGTTCCGTTTCTGTTCCATGATAATGTTCTGTTTCACGGTAATGTTCTGTCTCTGGTCCATGGTAATGTTCTGTCTCTGGTCCACGGTAATGTTCTGTCTCTGGTCCGCGGTAATGTTCTGTCTCTGGTCCACGGTAATGTTCGATCTCTGGTCCACGATAATGTTCGGTTTCACGGTAATGTTCCGTTTCTGGTCCACGATAATGTTCTGCTTCGGTTTCACGGTAATGTTCCGTCTCTGGTCCATGGTAATGTTCTGTCTCTGGTTCACGGTAATGTTCTGTCTCTGGTCCACGGTAATGTTCTGTCTCTGGTCCACGGTAATGTTCTGTCTCTGGTCCACGGTAATGTTCGATCTCTGGTCCACGATAATGTTCTGTTTCGGTTTCACGGTAATGTTCCGTCTCTGGTCCACGGTAATGTTCCGTCTCTGGTCCACGAAAATGTTGTGTTTCTGTTTCACGGTAATGTTCCGTTTCTGGTCCATGATAATTTTCTTTTTCACGGTAATGTTCTGTCTCTGGTCCATGGTAATGTTCCGTCTCTGGTCCACGATAATGTTCTGTTTCGGTTTCACGGTAATGTTCCGTCTCTGGTCCACGGTAATGTTCTGTCTCTGGTCCACGGTAATGTTCTGTCTCTGGTCCACGGTAATGTTCTGTCTCTGGTCCACGGTAATGTTCGATCTCTGGTCCACGATAATGTTCGGTTTCACGGTAATGTTCCGTCTCTGGTCCACGATAATGTTCTGTTTCGGTTTCACGGTAATGATCCGTTTCGGTTTCACGGTAATGTTCCGTTTCTGGTCCACGGTAATATTCGATCTCTGGTCCATGGTAATGTTCTGTTTCTGGTCCACGTTAATGTTCTGTCTCTGGTCCACGATAATGTTTTGTTTCGGTTACACGGTAATGTTCCGTTTCTGGTCCACGGTAATGTTCGGTTTCAAGGTAAAGTTCGGTCTCTGGTCCACAGTAATGTTCTGTCTCTGGTCCATGGTAATGTTATGTCTCTGGTCCACGGTAATGTTCTGTCTCTTGTCCACGGTAATGTTCTGTCTCTGGTCCACGGTAATGTTCGATCTCTGGTCCACGATAATGTTCGGTTTCACGGTAATGTTCCGTCTCTGGTCCACGATAATGTTCTGTTTCGGTTTCACGGTAATGTTCCGTTTTTGGTCCACGGTAATGTTTTGTCTCTGGTCCACGGTAATGTTCTTTCTCTGGTCCACGGTAATGTTCTGTCTCTGGTCCACGGTAATGTTCGATCTCTGGTCCACGATAATGTTCGGTTTCATGGTAATGTTCCGTCTCTGGTCCATGATAATGTTCTGTTTCGGTTTCACGGTAATGTTCCGTTTCTTGTCCACGATAATGTTCTGTTTCTGTTTCACGGTAATGTTCCGTCTCTGGTCCACGGTAATGTTCCGTCTCTGGTCAACGATAATGTTGTGTTTCTGTTTCACGGTAATGTTCCGTCTCTGGTCCACGATAATGTTCTGTTTCGGTTTCACGGTAATGTTCTGTTTCTGGTCCACGATAATGTTCTGTTTCGGTTTCACGGTAACGTTCCGTCTCTGGTCCACGGTAATGTTCCGTCTCTGGTCCACGATAATGTTGTGTTTCGGTTTCACGGTAACGTTCCGTCTCTGGTCCACGGTAATGTTCCGTCTCTGGTCCACGATAATGTTGTGTTTCTGTTTCACGGTAATGTTCCGTTTCTGGTCCTTGATAATGTTCTGTTTCACGGTAATGTTCTGTCTCTGGTCCATGGTAATGTTCTGTCTCTGGTCCACGGTAATGTTCTGTCTCTGGTCCACGGTAATGTTCTGTCTCTGGTCCACGATAATGTTTGATCTCTGGTCCACGATAATGTTCGGTTTCACGGTAATGTTCCGTCTCTGGTCCACGATAATGTTGTGTTTCTGTTTCACGGTAATGTTCCGTTTCTGGTCCACGGTAATGTTCGGTTTCTGTTTCACGTTAATTTTCCGTCTCTCGTCCACGATAATGTTCGGTTTCACGATAATGTTCCGTTTCTGGTCCACGATAATGTTCTGTTTCGGTTTCCCGGTAATGTTCTGTCTCTGGTCCACGGTAATGTTCTGTTTCTTTTTCACGGTAATGTTCCGTTTCTGGTCCACGGTAATGTTCGGTTTCAAGGTAAAGTTCGGTCTCAGGTCCACGGTAATGTTCTGTCTCTGGTCCACGGTAATGTTCTGTCTCTGGTAAACGGTAATGTTCTGTCTCTGGTCCACGGAAATGTTCTGTCTCTGGTCCACGGTAATGTTCTGTCTCTGGTCCACGGTAATGTTCGGTTTCACGGTAATGTTCGGTCTCTGGTCCACGGTAATGTTCGGTTTCATGGTAATGTTCTGTCTCTGGTCCACGATAATGTTCCATTTCTGTTCGACGATAATGTTCGGTTTCACGGTAATGTTCCGTCTCTGGTCCACGATAATGTTGTGTTTCTTTTTCACGGTAATGTTCCGTTTCTGGTCCACCATAATGTTCTGTTTCGGTTTCACGGTAATGTTCTGTCTCTGGTCCATGATAATGTTCCGTTTCTGGTCCACGATAATGTTCTGTTTCAGTTTCACGGTAATGTTCCGTTTCTGGTCCACGATAATGTTCTGTTTCTGTTTCACGGTAATGTTCCGTTTCTGGTCCATGATAATGTTCTGTTTCACGGTAATGTTCTGTCTCTGGTCCACGATAATGTTCAGTTTCAAGGTAAAGTTCGGTCTCTGGTCCACGGTAATGTTCTGTCTCTGGTCCACGGTAATGTTCGATCTCTTTTACACGATAATGTTCGGTTTCACGGTAATGTTCCGTTTCTGGTCCACGATAACTTTGTGTTTCTGTTTCACGGTAATGTTCCGTTTCTGGTCCACGATAATGTTCGGTTTCAAGGTAAAGTTCGGTCTCTGGTCCACGGTAATGTTCTGTCTCTGGTCCACGATAATGTTCGATCTCTTTTCCACGATAATGTTCGGTTTCACGGTAATGTTCCGTCTCTGGTCCACGATAATGTTCTGTTTCTGTATCACGGTAATGTTCCGTTTCTGGTCCACGATAATTTTGTGTTTCTGTTTCACGGTAATTTTCCGTTTCTGGTCCACGATAATGTTCGGTTTCTCGGTAATGTTCTGTCTCTGGTCCACGGTAATGTTCTGTCTCTGGTCCACGGTAATGTTCGGTTTCAAGGTAAAGTTCGGTCTCTGGTCCACAGTAATGTTCTGTCACTGGTCCGCGGTAATGTTCTGTCTCTGGTCCACGGTAATGTTCGATCTCTGGTCCACGATAATGTTCGGTTTCAGGGTAATGTTCCGTTTCTGGTCCACGATAATGTTCCGTCTCGGTTTCACGGTAATGTTCCGTCTCTGGTCCATGGTAATGTTCTGTCTCTGGTCCACGGTAATGTTCTGTCTCTGGTCCACGGTAATGTTCTGTTTCTGTATCACGGTAATGTTCCGTTTCTGGTCCACGATAATTTTGTGTTTCTGTTTCACGGTAATTTTCCGTTTCTGGTCCACGATAATGTTCGGTTTCACGGTAATGTTCTGTCTCTGGTCCACGGTAATGTTCTGTGTCTGGTCCACGATAATGTTCGGTTTCACGGTAATGTTCCGTCTCTGGTCCGCGATAATGTTCCGTCTTTGGTCCACGATAATGTTCTGTTTCTGTTTCACGGTAATGTTCTGTCTCTGGTCCATGATAATGTTCCGTTTCTGGTCCACGATAATGTTCTGTTTCAGTTTCACGGTAATGTTCTGTTTCCGTTTCACGGTAATGTTCTGTCTCTGGTCCACGGTAATGTTTTGTTTCGGTTTCACGGTAATGTTCTGTCTCTGGTCCACGATAATGTTCGGTTTCACGGTAATGTTCCGTCTCTGGTCCACGATAATGTTGTGTTTCTGTTTCACGGTAATGTTCCGTTTCTGGTCCACGATAATGTTTTGTTTCTGGTCCACGATAATGTTCCGTTTCTGGTCCACGATAATGTTCTGTTTAGGTTTCACGGTAATGTTCTGTCTCTGGTCCACGATAATGTTCCGTCTCTGGTCCACGATAATGTTCCGTCTCTGGTCCACGATAATGTTCTGTCTCTGGCCCACGATATTGTTCCGTTTCTGGTCCACGATAATGTTCTGTTTCGGTTTCACGGTAATGTTCTGTCTCTGGTCCACGATAATGTTCCCTTTCTGGTCCACGATAATGTTCTGTTTTGGTTTCAAGGTAATGTTCTGTCTCTGGTCCACGGTAATGTTCCGTTTCTGGTCCACGATAATGTTCTGTTTCGGTTTCACGGTAATGTTCCGTTTCTAGTCCACGATAATGTTCTGTTTCTGTTTCACGGTAATGTTCCGTTTCTGGTCCATGATATTGTTCTGTTTCACGGTAATGTTCTGTCCCTGGTCCACGGTAATGTTCTGTCTCTGGTCCACGGTAATGTTCTGTCTCTGGTCCACGGTAATGTTCTGTCTCTGGTCCACGGTAATGTTCGATCTCTTGTCCACGATAATGTTCGGTTTCACGGTAATGTTCCGTCTCTGGTCCACGATAATGTTCTGTTTCGGTTACACGGTAATGTTCCGTTTCTGGTCCACGGTAATGTTCTGTCTCTGGTCCACGGTAATGTTCTTTCTCTGGTCCACGGTAATGTTCTGTCTCTGGTCCACGGTAATGTTCGATCTCTGGTCCACGATAATGTTCGGTTTCACGGTAATGTTCCGTCTCTGGTCCATGATAATGTTCTGTTTCGGTTTCACGGTAATGTTCCGTTTCTGGTCCACGATAATGTTCTGTTTCTGTTTCACGGTAATGTTCCGTCTCTGGTCCACGGTAATGTTCCGTCTCTGGTCCACGATAATGTTGTGTTTCTGTTTCACGGTAATGTTCCGTCTCTGGTCCACGATAATGTTCTGTTTCGGTTTCACGGTAATGTTCCGTTTCTGGTCCACGATAATGTTCTGTTTCGGTTTCACGGTAATGTTCCGTCTCTGGTCCACGGTAATGTTCCGTCTCTGGTCCACGATAATGTTGTGTTTCTGTTTCACGGTAATGTTCCGTTTCTGGTCCTTGATAATGTTCTGTTTCACGGTAATGTTCTGTCTCTGGTCCATGGTAATGTTCTGTCTCTGGTCCACGGTAATGTTCTGTCTCTGGTCCACGGTAATGTTCTGTCTCTGGTCCACGATAATGTTCGATCTCTGGTCCACGATAATGTTCGGTTTCACGGTAATGTTCCGTCTCTGGTCCACGATAATGTTGTGTTTCTGTTTCACGGTAATGTTCCGTTTCTGGTCCACGATAATGTTCGGTTTCTGTTTCACGTTAATTTTCCGTCTCTGGTCCACGATAATGTTCGGTTTCACGATAATGTTCCGTTTCTGGTCCACGATAATGTTCTGTTTCGGTTTCCCGGTAATGTTCTGTCTCTGGTCCACGGTAATTTTCTGTGTCTGGTCCACGATAATGTTCTGTTTCTGTTTCACGGTAATGTTCCGTTTCTGGTCCATGATAATGTTCTTTTTCACGGTAATGTTCCGTTTCTGGTCCACGGTAATGTTCGGTTTCAAGGTAAAGTTCGGTTTCAAGGTAAAGTTCGGTCTCTGGTCCACGGTAATGTTCTGTCTCTGGTCCACGGTAATGTTCTGTCTCTGGTAAACGGTAATGTTCTGTCTCTGGTCCACGGAAATGTTCTGTCTCTGGTCCACGGTAATGTTCTGTCTCTGGTCCACGGTAATGTTTGGTTTCACGGTAATGTTCGGTCTCTGGTCCACGGTAATGTTCGGTTTCACGGTAATGTTCTTTCTCTGGTCCACGATAATGTTCGATTTCTGGTCGACGATAATGTTCGGTTTCACGGTAATGTTCCGTCTCTGGTCCACGATAATGTTCGGTTTCACGGTAATGTTCCATTTCTGGTCCACGGTAATGTTCTGTCTCTGGTCCACGATAATGTTCGATCTCTGGTCCACGATAATGTTCGGTTTCACGGTAATGTTCCGTCTCTGGTCCACGATAATGTTGTGTTTTTGTTTCACGGTAATGTTCCGTTTCTTGTCCACGATAATGTTCTGTTTCAGTTTCACGGTAATGTTCCGTTTCTGGTCCACGATAATGTTCTGTTTCTGTTTCACGGTAATGTTCCGTTTCTGGTCCATGATAATGTTCTGTTTCACGGTAATGTTCTGTCTCTGGTCCATGGTAAGGTTCTGTCTCTCGTCCACGGTAATGTTCGGTTTCAAGGTAAAGTTCGGTCTCTGGTCCACAGTAATGTTCTGTCTCTGGTCCGCGGTAATGTTCTGTCTCTGGTCCATGGTAATGTTCTGTCTCTGGTCCACGGTAATGTTCGGTTTCAAGGTAAAGTTCTGTCTCTGGTCCACAGTAATGTTCTGTCTCTGGTCCGCGGTAATGTTGTGTCTCTGGTCCACGGTAATGTTCGATCTCTGGTCCACGATAATGTTCGGTTTCACGGTAATGTTCCGTTTCTGGTCCACGATAATGTTCTGTTTCGGTTTAACGGTAATGTTCCGTCTCTGGTCCATGGTAATGTTCTGTCTCTGGTCCACGGTAATGTTCTGTCTCTGGTCCACGGTAATGTTCTGTCTCTGGTCCACGGTAATGTTCAGTCTCTGGTCCACGGTAATGTTCGATCTCTGGTCCACGATAATGTTCGGTTTCACGGTAATGTTCCGTCTCTGGTCCACGATAATGTTCTGTTTCTGTATCACGGTAATGTTCCGTTTCTGGTCCACGATAATTTTGTGTTTCTGTTTCACGGTAATGTTCCGTTTCTGGTCCACGATAATGTTCGGTTTCAAGGTAAAGTTCGGTCTCTGGTCCACGGTAATGTTCTGTCTCTGGTCCACGGTAATGTTCGATCTCTGGTCCACGGTAATGTTCGGTTTCACGGTAATGTTCCGTCTCTGGTCCACGATAATGTTCTGTTTCTGTATCACGGTAATGTTCCGTTTCTGGTCCACGATAATTTTGTGTTTCTGTTTCACGGTAATTTTCCGTTTCTGGTCCACGATAATGTTCGGTTTCACGGTAATGTTCTGTCTCTGGTCCACGGTAATGTTCTGTGTCTGGTCCACGATAATGTTCGGTTTCACGGTAATGTTCCGTCTCTGGTCCGCGATAATGTTCCGTCTTTGGTCCACGATAATGTTCTGTTTCTGTTTCACGGTAATGTTCTGTCTCTGGTCCATGATAATGTTCCGTTTCTGGTCCACGATAATGTTCTGTTTCAGTTTCACGGTAATGTTCTGTTTCCGTTTCACGGTAATGTTCTGTCTCTGGTCCACGGTAATGTTTTGTTTCTGTTTCACGGTAATGTTCCGTCTCTGGTCCACGATAATGTTCGGTTTCACGGTAATGTTCCGTCTCTGGTCCACGATAATGTTGTGTTTCTGTTTCACGGTAATGTTCCGTTTCTGGTCCACAATAATGTTTTGTTTCTGGTCCACGATAATGTTCCGTTTCTGGTCCACGATAATGTTCTGTTTAGGTTTCACGGTAATGTTCTGTCTCTGGTCCACGATAATGTTCCGTCTCTGGTCCACGATAATGTTCCGTCTCTGGTCCACGATAATGTTCTGTTTCTGTTTCACGGTAATGTTCCGTTTCTGGTCCATGATAATGTTCTTTTTCACGGTAATGTTCCGTTTCTGGTCCACGGTAATGTTCGGTTTCAAGGTAAAGTTCGGTTTCAAGGTAAAGTTCGGTCTCTGGTCCACGGTAATGTTCTGTCTCTGGTCCACGGTAATGTTCTGTCTCTGGTAAACGGTAATGTTCTGTCTCTGGTCCACGGAAATGTTCTGTCTCTGGTCCACGGTAATGTTCTGTCTCTGGTCCACGGTAATGTTTGGTTTCACGGTAATGTTCGGTCTCTGGTCCACGGTAATGTTCGGTTTCACGGTAATGTTCTTTCTCTGGTCCACGATAATGTTCGATTTCTGGTCGACGATAATGTTCGGTTTCACGGTAATGTTCCGTCTCTGGTCCACGATAATGTTCGGTTTCACGGTAATGTTCCATTTCTGGTCCACGGTAATGTTCTGTCTCTGGTCCACGATAATGTTCGATCTCTGGTCCACGATAATGTTCGGTTTCACGGTAATGTTCCGTCTCTGGTCCACGATAATGTTGTGTTTTTGTTTCACGGTAATGTTCCGTTTCTTGTCCACGATAATGTTCTGTTTCAGTTTCACGGTAATGTTCCGTTTCTGGTCCACGATAATGTTCTGTTTCTGTTTCACGGTAATGTTCCGTTTCTGGTCCATGATAATGTTCTGTTTCACGGTAATGTTCTGTCTCTGGTCCATGGTAAGGTTCTGTCTCTCGTCCACGGTAATGTTCGGTTTCAAGGTAAAGTTCGGTCTCTGGTCCACAGTAATGTTCTGTCTCTGGTCCGCGGTAATGTTCTGTCTCTGGTCCATGGTAATGTTCTGTCTCTGGTCCACGGTAATGTTCGGTTTCAAGGTAAAGTTCTGTCTCTGGTCCACAGTAATGTTCTGTCTCTGGTCCGCGGTAATGTTGTGTCTCTGGTCCACGGTAATGTTCGATCTCTGGTCCACGATAATGTTCGGTTTCACGGTAATGTTCCGTTTCTGGTCCACGATAATGTTCTGTTTCGGTTTAACGGTAATGTTCCGTCTCTGGTCCATGGTAATGTTCTGTCTCTGGTCCACGGTAATGTTCTGTCTCTGGTCCACGGTAATGTTCTGTCTCTGGTCCACGGTAATGTTCAGTCTCTGGTCCACGGTAATGTTCGATCTCTGGTCCACGATAATGTTCGGTTTCACGGTAATGTTCCGTCTCTGGTCCACGATAATGTTCTGTTTCTGTATCACGGTAATGTTCCGTTTCTGGTCCACGATAATTTTGTGTTTCTGTTTCACGGTAATGTTCCGTTTCTGGTCCACGATAATGTTCGGTTTCAAGGTAAAGTTCGGTCTCTGGTCCACGGTAATGTTCTGTCTCTGGTCCACGGTAATGTTCGATCTCTGGTCCACGGTAATGTTCGGTTTCACGGTAATGTTCCGTCTCTGGTCCACGATAATGTTCTGTTTCTGTATCACGGTAATGTTCCGTTTCTGGTCCACGATAATTTTGTGTTTCTGTTTCACGGTAATTTTCCGTTTCTGGTCCACGATAATGTTCGGTTTCACGGTAATGTTCTGTCTCTGGTCCACGGTAATGTTCTGTGTCTGGTCCACGATAATGTTCGGTTTCACGGTAATGTTCCGTCTCTGGTCCGCGATAATGTTCCGTCTTTGGTCCACGATAATGTTCTGTTTCTGTTTCACGGTAATGTTCTGTCTCTGGTCCATGATAATGTTCCGTTTCTGGTCCACGATAATGTTCTGTTTCAGTTTCACGGTAATGTTCTGTTTCCGTTTCACGGTAATGTTCTGTCTCTGGTCCACGGTAATGTTTTGTTTCTGTTTCACGGTAATGTTCCGTCTCTGGTCCACGATAATGTTCGGTTTCACGGTAATGTTCCGTCTCTGGTCCACGATAATGTTGTGTTTCTGTTTCACGGTAATGTTCCGTTTCTGGTCCACAATAATGTTTTGTTTCTGGTCCACGATAATGTTCCGTTTCTGGTCCACGATAATGTTCTGTTTAGGTTTCACGGTAATGTTCTGTCTCTGGTCCACGATAATGTTCCGTCTCTGGTCCACGATAATGTTCCGTCTCTGGTCCACGATAATGTTCTGTCTCTGGTCCACGATATTGTTCCGTTTCTGGTCCACGATAATGTTCTGTTTCGGTTTCACGGTAATGTTGTGTCTCTGGTCCACGATAATGTTCCCTTTCTGGTCCACGATAATGTTCTGTTTTGGTTTCAAGGTAATGTTCTGTCTCTGGTCCACGGTAATGTTCCGTTTCTGGTCCACGATAATGTTCTGTTTCGGTTTCACGGTAATGTTCCGTTTCTAGTCCACGATAATGTTCTGTTTCTGTTTCACGGGAATGTTCCGTTTCTGGTAAATGATATTGTTGTGTTTCACGATAATGTTCTGTCCCTGGTCCATGGTAATGTTCTGTCTCTGGTCCACGGTAATGTTCGGTTTCAAGGTAAAGTTCGGTCTCTGGTCCACAGTAATGTTCTGTCTATGGTCCACGGTAATGTTCTGTCTCTGGTCCACGGTAATGTTCCGTCTCTGGTCCACGGTAATGTTCCGTCTCTGGTCCACGAAAATGTAGTGTTTCTGTTTCACGGTAATGTTCCGTTTCTGGTCCATGATAATTTTCTTTTTCACGGTAATGTTCTTTCTCTGGTCCATGGTAATTTTCTGTCTCTGGTCCACGGTAATGTTCGGTTTCAAGGTAAAGTTCGGTCTCTGATCCACAGTAATGTTCCGTCTCTGGTCCACGATAATGTTCTGTTTCGGTTTCACGGTAATGTTCCGTCTCTGGTCCACGGTAATGTTCTGTCTCTGGTCCACGGTAATGTTCTGTCTCTGGTCCACGGTAATGTTCTGTCTCTGGTCCACGGTAATGTTCTGTCTCTGGTCCACGGTAATGTTCTTTCTCTGGTCCACGGTAATGTTCTGTCTCTGGTCCACGGTAATGTTCGATCTCTGGTCCACGATAATGTTCGGTTTCACGGTAATGTTCCGTCTCTGGTCCACGATAATGTTCTGTTTCGGTTTCACGGTAATGATCCGTTTCGGTTTCACGGTAATGTTCCGTTTCTGGTCCACGGTAATATTCGATCTCTGGTCCACGATAATGTTCGGTTTCACGGTAATGTTCCGTCTCTGGTCCACGATAATGTTCTGTTTCTGTTTCACGGTAATGTTCCGTTTCTGGTCCACGGTAATGTTCGGTTTCAAGGTAAAGTTCGGTCTCTGGTCCACAGTAATGTTCTGTCTCTGGTCCACGGTAATGTTCTGTCTCTGGTCCACGGTAATGTTCTGTCTCTGGTCCACGGTAATGTTCGATCTCTGGTCCACGATAATGTTCGGTTTCACGGTAATGTTCCGTCTCTGGTCCACGATAATGTTCTGTTTCGGTTTCACGGTAATGTTCCGTTTCTGGTCCACGGTAATGTTCCGTTTCTGGTCCACGGTAATGTTCGGTTTCAAGGTAAAGTTCGGTCTCTGGTCCACAGTAATGTTCTGTCTCTGGTCCACGGTAATGTTCTGTCTCTGGTCCACGGTAATGTTCTGTCTCTGGTCCACGGTAATGTTCGATCTCTGGTCCACGATAATGTTCGGTTTCACGGTAATGTTCCGTCTCTGGTCCACGATAATGTTCTGTTTCGGTTTCACGGTAATGATCCGTTTCGGTTTCACGGTAATGTTCCGTTTCTGGTCCACGGTAATATTCGATCTCTGGTCCACGATAATGTTCGGTTTCACGGTAATGTTCCGTCTCTGGTCCACGATAATGTTCTGTTTCTGTTTCACGGTAATGTTCCGTTTCTGGTCCACGGTAATGTTCGGTTTCAAGGTAAAGTTCGGTCTCTGGTCCACAGTAATGTTCTGTCTCTGGTCCACGGTAATGTTCTGTCTCTGGTCCACGGTAATGTTCTGTCTCTGGTCCACGGTAATGTTCGATCTCTGGTCCACGATAATGTTCGGTTTCACGGTAATGTTCCGTCTCTGGTCCACGATAATGTTCTGTCTCTGGTCCACGGTAATGTTCTGTCTCTGGTCCACGGTAATGTTCGATCTCTGGTCCACGATAATGTTGGGTTTCACGGTAATGTTCCGTCTCTGGTCCATGATAATTTTCTGTTTCGGTTTCACGGTAATGTTCCGTTTCTGGTCCACGATAATGTTCTGTTTCTGTTTCACGGTTATGTTCCGTCTCTGGTCCACGGTAATGTTCCGTCTCTGGTCCACGATAATGTTGTGTTTCTGTTTCACGGTAATGTTCCGTCTCTGGTCCACGATAATGTTCTGTTTCGGTTTCACGGTAATCTTCCGTTTCTGGTCCACGATAATGTTCTGTTTCGGTTTCACGGTAATGTTCCGTCTCTGGTCCACGATAATGTTGTGTTTCTGTTTCACGGTAATGTTCCGTTTCTGGTCCTTGATAATGTTCTGTTTCACGGTAATGTTCTGTCTCTGGTCCATGGTAATGTTCTGTCTCTGGTCCACGGTAATGTTCTGTCTCTGGTCCACGGTAATGTTCTGTCTCTGGTCCACGGTAATGTTCTTTCTCTGGTCCACGGTAATGTTCTGTCTCTGGTCCACGGTAATGTTCGATCTCTGGTCCACGATAATGTTCGGTTTCACGGTAATGTTCCGTCTCTGGTCCATGATAATGTTCTGTTTCGGTTTCACGGTAATGTTCCGTTTCTGGTCCACGATAATGTTCTGTTTCTGTTTCACGGTAATGTTCCGTCTCTGGTCCACGGTAATGTTCCGTCTCTGGTCCACGATAATGTTGTGTTTCTGTTTCACGGTAATGTTCCGTCTCTGGTCCACGATAATGTTCTGTTTCGGTTTCACGGTAATGTTCCGTTTCTGGTCCACGATAATGTTCTGTTTCGGTTTCACGGTAATGTTCCGTCTCTGGTCCACGGTAATGTTCCGTCTCTGGTCCACGATAATGTTGTGTTTCTGTTTCACGGTAATGTTCCGTTTCTGGTCCTTGATAATGTTCTGTTTAACGGTAATGTTCTGTCTCTGGTCCATGGTAATGTTCTGTCTCTGGTCCACGGTAATGTTCTGTCTCTGGTCCACGGTAATGTTCTGTCTCTGGTCCACGATAATGTTCGATCTCTGGTCCACGATAATGTTCGGTTTCACGGTAATGTTCCGTCTCTGGTCCACGATAATGTTGTGTTTCTGTTTCACGGTAATGTTCCGTTTCTGGTCCACGATTATGTTCGGTTTCTGTTTCACGTTAATTTTCCGTCTCTGGTCCACGATAATGTTCGGTTTCACGATAATGTTCCGTTTCTGGTCCACGATAATGTTCTGTTTCGGTTTCCCGGTAATGTTCTGTCTCTGGTCCACGGTAATTTTCTGTGTCTGGTCCACGATAATGTTCTGTTTCTGTTTCACGGTAATGTTCCGTTTCTGGTCCATGATAATGTTCTTTTTCACGGTAATGTTCCGTTTCTGGTCCACGGTAATGTTCGGTTTCAAGGTAAAGTTCGGTCTCTGGTCCACGGTAATGTTCTGTCTCTGGTCCACGGTAATGTTCTGTCTCTGGTAAACGGTAATGTTCTGTCTCTGGTCCACGGAAATGTTCTGTCTCTGGTCCACGGTAATGTTCTGTCTCTGGTCCACGGTAATGTTTGGTTTCACGGTAATGTTCGGTCTCTGGTCCACGGTAATGTTCGGTTTCACGGTAATGTTCTGTCTCTGGTCCACGACAATGTTCGATTTCTGGTCGACGATAATGTTCGGTTTCACGGTAATGTTCCGTCTCTGGTCCACGATAATGTTCGGTTTCACGGTAATGTTCCATTTCTGGTCCACGGTAATGTTCTGTCTCTGGTCCACGATAATGTTCGATCTCTGGTCCACGATAATGTTCGGTTTCACGGTAATGTTCCGTCTCTGGTCCACGATAATGTTGTGTTTCTGTTTCACGGTAATGTTCCGTTTCTTGTCCACGATAATGTTCTGTTTCGGTTTCACGGTAATGTTCTGTCTCTGGTCCATGATAATGTTCTGTTTCTGGTCCACGATAATGTTCTGTTTCAGTTTCACGGTAATGTTCCGTTTCTGGTCCACGATAATGTTCTGTTTCTGTTTCACGGTAATGTTCCGTTTCTGGTCCATGATAATGTTCTGTTTCACGGTAATGTTCTGTCTCTGGTCCATGGTAATGTTCTGTCTCTCGTCCACGGTAATGTTCGGTTTCAAGGTAAAGTTCGGTCTCTGGTCCACAGTAATGTTCTGTCTCTGGTCCGCGGTAATGTTCTGTCTCTGGTCCATGGTAATGTTCTGTCTCTGGTCCACGGTAATGTTCGGTTTCAAGGTAAAGTTCTGTCTCTGGTCCACAGTAATGTTCTGTCTCTGGTCTGCGGTAATGTTCTGTCTCTGGTCCACGGTAATGTTCGATCTCTGGTCCACGATAATGTTCGGTTTCACGGTAATGTTCCATTTCTGGTCCACGATAATGTTCTGTTTCGGTTTAACGGTAATGTTCCGTCTCTGGTCCATGGTAATGTTCTGTCTCTGGTCCACGGTAATGTTCTGTCTCTGGTCCACGGTAAAGTTCGGTCTCTGGTCCACAGTAATGTTCTGTCTCTGGTCCGCGGTAATGTTCTGTCTCTGGTCCATGGTAATGTTCTGTCTCTGGTCCACGGTAATGTTCGGTTTCAAGGTAAAGTTCTGTCTCTGGTCCACAGTAATGTTCTGTCTCTGGTCTGCGGTAATGTTCTGTCTCTGGTCCACGGTAATGTTCGATCTCTGGTCCACGATAATGTTCGGTGTCACGGTAATGTTCCGTCTCTGGTCCACGATAATGTTCTGTTTCGGTTTCACGGTAATGTTCCGTCTCTGGTCCACGGTAATGTTCCGTCTCTGGTCCACGAAAATGTAGTGTTTCTGTTTCACGGTAATGTTCCGTTTCTGGTCCATGATAATTTTCTTTTTCACGGTAATGTTCTTTCTCTGGTCCATGGTAATTTTCTGTCTCTGGTCCACGGTAATGTTCGGTTTCAAGGTAAAGTTCGGTCTCTGATCCACAGTAATGTTCCGTCTCTGGTCCACGATAATGTTCTGTTTCGGTTTCACGGTAATGTTCCGTCTCTGGTCCACGGTAATGTTCTGTCTCTGGTCCACGGTAATGTTCTGTCTCTGGTCCACGGTAATGTTCTGTCTCTGGTCCACGGTAATGTTCGATCTCTGGTCCACGATAATGTTCAGTTTCACGGTAATGTTCCGTCTCTGGTCCACGATAATGTTCTGTTTCGGTTTCACGGAAATGATCCGTTTCGGTTTCACGGTAATGTTCCGTTTCTGGTCCTCGGTAATATTCGATCTCTGGTCCACGATAATGTTCGGTTTCACGGTAATGTTCCGTCTCTGGTCCACGATAATGTTCTGTTTCTGTTTCACGGTAATGTTCCGTTTCTGGTCCACGGTAATGTTCGGTTTCAAGGTAAAGTTCGGTCTCTGGTCCACAGTAATGTTCTGTCTCTGGTCCACGGTAATGTTCTGTCTCTGGTCCACGGTAATGTTCTGTCTCTGGTCCACGGTAATGTTCGATCTCTGGTCCACGATAATGTTCGGTTTCACGGTAATGTTCCGTCTCTGGTCCACGATAATGTTCTGTTTCGGTTTCACGGTAATGTTCCGTTTCTGGTCCACGGTAATATTCTGTCTCTGGTCCACGGTAATGTTCTTTCTCTGGTTCACGGTAATGTTCTGTCTCTGGTCCACGGTAATGTTCGATCTCTGGTCCACGATAATGTTCGGGTTCACGGTAATGTTCCGTCTCTGGTCCATGATAATGTTCTGTTTCTGTTTCACGGTTATGTTCCGTCTCTGGTCCACGGTAATGTTCCGTCTCTGGTCCACGATAATGTTGTGTTTCTGTTTCACGGTAATGTTCCGTCTCTGGTCCACGATAATGTTCTGTTTCGGTTTCACGGTAATGTTCCGTTTCTGGTCCACGATAATGTTCTGTTTCGGTTTCACGGTAATGTTCCGTCTCTGGTCCACGATAATGTTGTGTTTCTGTTTCACGGTAATGTTCCGTTTCTGGTCCTTGATAATGTTCTGTTTCACGGTAATGTTCTGTCTCTGGTCCATGGTAATGTTCCTTCTCTGGTCCACGGTAATGTTCTGTCTCTGGTCCACGGTAATGTTCTGTCTCTGGTCCACGATAATGTTCGATCTCTGGTCCACGATAATGTTCGGTTTCACGGTAATGTTCCGTCTCTGGTCCACGATAATGTTGTGTTTCTGTTTCACGGTAATGTTCCGTTTCTGGTCCATGATAATGTTCTGTTTCTGTTTCACGGTAATTTTCCGTCTCTGGTCCACGATAATGTTCGGTTTCACGATAATGTTCCGTTTCTGGTCCACGATAATGTTCTGTTTCGGTTTCCCGGTAATGTTCTGTCTCTGGTCCACGGTAATGTTCTGTGTCTGGTCCACGATAATTTTCGGTTTCACGGTAATGTTCTGTCTCTGGTCCACGATAATGTTCCCTTTCTGGTCCACGATAATGTTCTGTTTCGGTTTCACGGTAATGTTCCGTTTCTAGTCCACGATAATGTTCTGTTTCTGTTTCACGGTAATGTTCCGTTTCTGGTCCATGATAATGTTCTGTTTCACGGTAATGTTCTGTCCCTGGTCCATGGTAATGTTCTGTCTCTGGTCCACGGTAATGTTTGGTTTCAAGGTAAAGTTCGGTCTCTGGTCCACAGTAATGTTCTGTCTCTGGTCCACGGTAATGTTCTGTCTCTGGTCCACGATAATGTTCTGTCTCTGGTCCACGGTAATGTTCTATCTCTGGTCCACGGTAATGTTCTGTCTCTGGTCCACGGTAATGTTCGATCTCTGGTCCACGATAATGTTCGGTGTCACGGTAATGTTCCGTCTCTGGTCCACGATAATGTTCTGTTTAGGTTTCACGGTAATGTTCCGTCTCTGGTCCACGATAATGTTCTGTTTCTGTTTCACGGTAATGTTCCGTTTCTGGTCCATGATAATATTCTTTTTCACGGTAATGTTCTGTCTCTGGTCCATGGTAATATTCTGTCTCTGGTGCACGGTAATGTTCTGTCTCTGGTCCACGGTAATGTTCTGTCTCTGGTCCACGGTAATGTTCGATCTCTGGTCCACGATAATGTTCGGTTTCACGGTAATGTTCCGTCTCTGGTTCACGATAATGTTCTGTTTCTGTATCACGGTAATGTTCCGTTTCTGGTCCACGATAATTTTGTGTTTCTGTTTCACGGTAATGTTCCGTTTCTGGTCCACGATAATGTTTGGTTTCAAGGTAAAGTTCGGTCTCTGGTCCACGGTAATGTTCTGTCTCTGGTCCACGGTAATGTTCTGTCTCTGGTCCACGGTAATGTTCTGTCTCTGGTCCACGGTAATGTTCGATCGCTGGTCCACGATAATGTTCGGTTTCACGGTAATGTTCCGTTTCTGGTCCACGATAATGTTCTGTTTCGTTTTCATGGTAATGTTCTGTCTCTGGTCCACGGTAATGTTCTGTGTCTGGTCAACGATAATGTTCGGTTTCACGGTAATGTTCCGTCTCTGGTCCACGATAATGTTCCGTCTTTGGTCCACGATAATGTTCTGTCTCTGGTCCATGATAATGTTCCGTTTCTGGTCCACGATAATGTTCTGTTTCGGTTTCACGGTAATGTTCTGTTTCCGTTTCACGGTAATGTTCTGTCTCTGGTCCACGGTAACGTTCTGTTTCTGTTTCACGGTAATGTTCCGTTTCTGGTCCACGATAATGTTGTTTCTGTTTCACGGTAATGTTCTGTCTCTGGTCCACGCTAATGTTCTGTTTCTGTTTCACGGTAATGTTCCGTTTCTGGTCCACGATAATGTTGTGTTTCTGTTTCACGTTAATGTTCCGTTTCTGGTCCACGATAATGTTCTGTTTCGGTTTCACGGTAATGTTCGGTCTCTGGTCCACGGTAATGTTCGGTTTCACGGTAATGTTTGGTCTCTGGTCAACGATAATGTTCGGTTTCACGGTAATGTTCTGGTACACGGTAATGTTCTGGTCCACGGTAATGTTCCGTCTCTGGTCCACAGTAATGTTCCGTATCTGGTCCATGGTAATGTTCGGTTTCACGGTAATGTTCCATTTCTGGTCCACGGTAATGTTCTGTCTCTGGTCCACGATAATGTTCGATTTCTGGTCGACGATAATGTTCGGTTTCACGGTAATGTTCCGTCTCTGGTCCACGATAATGTTCGGTTTCACGGTAATTTTCCGTTTCTGGTCCACGATAATGTTCTGTTTCGGTTTCACGGTAATGTTCTGTCTCTGGTCCACGGTAATGTTCCGTTTCTGTTTCACGGTAATTTTCTGTTTCCGTTTCACGGTAATGTTCTGTCTCTGGTCCACGATAATGTTGTGTTTCTGTTTCACGGTAATGTTCCGTCTCTGGTCCACGATAATGTTCGGTTTCACGATAATATTCCGTTTCTGGTCCACGATAATGTTCTGTTTCTGTTTCACGGTAATGTTCCGTTTCTGGTCCATGATAATGTTCTTTTTCACGGTAATGTTCTGTCTCTGGTCCATGGTAATATTCTGTCTCTGGTCCACGGTAATGTTCGGTTTCAAGGTAAAGTTGGGTCTCTGGTCCACGGTATTGTTCTGTCTCTGGTAAACGGTAATGTTCTGTCTCTGGTCCACGGTAACGTTCTGTTTCTGTTTCACGGTAATGTTCCGTTTCTGGTGCACGATAATGTTGTTTCTGTTTCACGGTAATGTTCTGTCTCTGGTCCACGCTAATGTTCTGTTTCTGTTTCACGGTAATGTTCCGTTTCAGGTCCACGATAATGTTGTGTTTCTGTTTCACGTTAATGTTCCGTTTCTGGTCCACGATAATGTTCTGTTTCGGTTTCACGGTAATGTTCGGTCTCTGGTCCACGGTAATGTTCGGTTTCACGGTAATGTTTGGTATCTGGTCCACGATAATGTTCGGTTTCACGGTAATGTTCTGGTACACGGTAATGTTCTGGTCCACGGTAATGTTCCGTCTCTGGTCCACAGTAATGTTCCGTATCTGGTCCATGGTAATGTTCGGTTTCACGGTAATGTTCCATTTCTGGTCCACGGTAATGTTCTGTCTCTGGTCCACGATAATGTTCGATTTCTGGTCGAAGATAATGTTCGGTTTCACGGTAAATTTCCGTCTCTGGTCCACGATAATGTTCGGTTTCACGGTAATGTTCCGTTTCTGGTCCACGATAATGTTCTGTTTCGGTTTCACGGTAATGTTCTGTCTCTGGTCCACGGTAATGTTCTGTCTCTGGTCCACGGTAATGTTATGTTTCTGTTTCACGGTAATGTTCCGTCTCTGGTCCACGATAATGTTCGGTTTCACGATAATATTCCGTTTCTGGTCCACGATAATGTTCTGTTTCTGTTTCACGGTAATGTTCCGTTTCTGGTCCATGATAATGTTCTTTTTCACGGTAATGTTCTGTCTCTGGTCCATGGTAATATTCTGTCTCTGGTCCACGGTAATGTTCGGTTTCAAGGTAAAGTTGGGTCTCTGGTCCACGGTATTGTTCTGTCTCTGGTAAACGGTAATGTTCTGTCTCTGGTCCACGGTAATGTTGTGTTTCTGTTTCACGGTAATGTTCCGTCTCTGGTCCACGATAATGTTCGGTTTCACGATAATGTTCCGTTTCTGGTCCACGATAATGTTCTGTTTAGGTTTCACGGTAATGTTCCGTCTCTGGTCCACGATAATGTTCTGTTTCTGTTTCACGGTAATGTTCCGTTTCTGGTCCATGATAATATTCTTTTTCACGGTAATGTTCTGTCTCTGGTCCATGGTAATATTCTGTCTCTGGTGCACGGTAATGTTCTGTCTCTGGTCCACGGTAATGTTCCGTCTCTGGTCCACGGTAATGTTCGGTTTCACGGTAATGTTCCGTCTCTGGTTCACGATAATGTTCTGTTTCTGTATCACGGTAATGTTCCGTTTCTGGTCCACGATAATTTTGTGTTTCTGTTTCACGGTAATGTTCCGTTTCTGGTCCACGATAATGTTTGGTTTCAAGGTAAAGTTCGGTCTCTGGTCCACGGTAATGTTCTGTCTCTGGTCCACGGTAATGTTCTGTCTCTGGTCCACGGTAATGTTCTGTCTCTGGTCCACGGTAATGTTCGATCTCTGGTCCACGATAATGTTCGGTTTCACGGTAATGTTCCGTTTCTGGTCCACGATAATGTTCTGTTTCGGTTTCATGGTAATGTTCTGTCTCTGGTCCACGGTAATGTTCTGTGTCTGGTCAACGATAATGTTCGGTTTCACGGTAATGTTCCGTCTCTGGTCCACGATAATGTTCCGTCTTTGGTCCACGATAATGTTCTGTCTCTGGTCCATGATAATGTTCCGTTTCTGGTCCACGATAATGTTCTGTTTCGGTTTCACGGTAATGTTCTGTTTCCGTTTCACGGTAATGTTCTGTCTCTGGTCCACGGTAACGTTCTGTTTCTGTTTCACGGTAATGTTCCGTTTCTGGTCCACGATAATGTTGTTTCTGTTTCACGGTAATGTTCTCTCTCTGGTCCACGCTAATGTTCTGTTTCACGGTAATGTTCCGTTTCTGGTCCACGATAATGTTGTGTTTCTGTTTCACGTTAATGTTCCGTTTCTGGTCCACGATAATGTTCTGTTTCGGTTTCACGGTAATGTTCGGTCTCTGGTCCACGGTAATGTTTGGTCTCTGGTCCACGATAATGTTCGGTTTCACGGTAATGTTCTGGTACACGGTAATGTTCTGGTCCACGGTAATGTTCCGTCTCTGGTCCACAGTAATGTTCCGTATCTGGTCCATGGTAATGTTCGGTTTCACGGTAATGTTCCATTTCTGGTCCACGGTAATGTTCTGTCTCTGGTCCACGATAATGTTCGATTTCTGGTCGACGATAATGTTCGGTTTCACGGTAATGTTCCGTCTCTGGTCCACGATAATGTTCGGTTTCACGGTAATGTTCCGTTTCTGGTCCACGATAATGTTCTGTTTCGGTTTCACGGTAATGTTCTGTCTCTGGTCCACGGTAATGTTCCGTTTCTGTTTCACGGTAATTTTCTGTTTCCGTTTCACGGTAATGTTCTGTCTATGGTCCACGGTAATGTTGTGTTTCTTTTTCACGGTAATGTTCCGTCTCTGGTCCACGATAATGTTCCGTTTCACGATAATATTCCGTTTCTGGTCCACGATAATGTTCTGTTTCTGTTTCACGGTAATGTTCCGTTTCTGGTCCATGATAATGTTCTTTTTCACGGTAATGTTCTGTCTCTGGTCCATGGTAATATTCTGTCTCTGGTCCACGGTAATGTTCGGTTTCAAGGTAAAGTTGGGTCTCTGGTCCACGGTATTGTTCTGTCTCTGGTCCATGATAATGTTCCGTTTCTGGTCCACGATAATGTTCTGTTTCAATTTCACGGTAATGTTCCGTTTCTGGTCCACGATAATGTTCTGTTTCTGTTTCACGGTAATGTTCCGTTTCTGTTCCATGATAATGTTCTGTTTCACGGTAATGTTCTGTCTCTGGTCCATGGTAATGTTCTGTCTCTGGTCCACGGTAATGTTCTGTCTCTGGTCCGCGGTAATGTTCTGTCTCTGGTCCACGGTAATGTTCGATCTCTGGTCCACGATAATGTTCTGTTTCGGTTTCACGGTAATGTTCCGTCTCTGGTCCATGGTAATGTTCTGTCTCTGGTTCACGGTAATGTTCTGTCTCTGGTCCACGGTAATGTTCTGTCTCTGGTCCACGGTAATGTTCTGTCTCTGGTCCACGGTAATGTTCGATCTCTGGTCCACGATAATGTTCGGTGTCACGGTAATGTTCCGTCTCTGGTCCACGATAATGTTCTGTTTCGGTTTCACGGTAATGTTCCGTCTCTGGTCCACGGTAATGTTCCGTCTCTGGTCCACGAAAATGTTGTGTTTCTGTTTCACGGTAATGTTCCGTTTCTGGTCCATGATAATTTTCTTTTTCACGGTAATGTTCTGTCTCTGGTCCATGGTAATGTTCCGTCTCTGGTCCACGATAATGTTCTGTTTCGGTTTCACGGTAATGTTCCGTCTCTGGTCCACGGTAATGTTCTGTCTCTGGTCCACGGTAATGTTCTGTCTCTGGTCCACGGTAATGTTCTGTCTCTGGTCCACGGTAATGTTCGATCTCTGGTCCACGATAATGTTCGGTTTCACGGTAATGTTCCGTCTCTGGTCCACGATAATGTTCTGTTTCGGTTTCACGGTAATGATCCGTTTCGGTTTCACGGTAATGTTCCGTTTCTGGTCCACGGTAATATTCGATCTCTGGTCCATGGTAATGTTCTGTTTCTGGTCCACGTTAATGTTCTGTCTCTGGTCCACGATAATGTTTTGTTTCGGTTACACGGTAATGTTCCGTTTCTGGTCCACGGTAATGTTCGGTTTCAAGGTAATGTTCTGTTTCTGGTCCACGGTAATGTTATGTCTCTGGTCCACGGTAATGTTCTGTCTCTTGTCCACGGTAATGTTCTGTCTCTGGTCCACGATAATGTTCGGTTTCACGGTAATGTTCCGTCTCTGGTCCACGATAATGTTCTGTTTCGGTTTCACGGTAATGTTCCGTTTTTGGTCCACGGTAATGTTTTGTCTCTGGTCCACGGTAATGTTCTTTCTCTGGTCCACGGTAATGTTCTGTCTCTGGTCCACGGTAATGTTCGATCTCTGGTCCACGATAATGTTCGGTTTCACGGTAATGTTCCGTCTCTGGTCCATGATAATGTTCTTTTTCGGTTTCACGGTAATGTTCCGTTTCTTGTCCACGATAATGTTCTGTTTCTGTTTCACGGTAATGTTCCGTCTCTGGTCCACGGTAATGTTCCGTCTCTGGTCAACGATAATGTTGTGTTTCTGTTTCACGGTAATGTTCCGTCTCTGGTCCACGATAATGTTCTGTTTCGGTTTCACGGTAATGTTCCGTTTCTGGTCCACGATAATGTTCTGTTTCGGTTTCACGGTAACGTTCCGTCTCTGGTCCACGGTAATGTTCCGTCTCTGGTCCACGATAATGTTGTGTTTCTGTTTCACGGTAATGTTCCGTTTCTGGTCCTTGATAATGTTCTGTTTCACGGTAATGTTCTGTCTCTGGTCCATGGTAATGTTCTGTCTCTGGTCCACGGTAATGTTCTGTCTCTGGTCCACGGTAATGTTCCGTCTCTGGTCCACGATAATGTTGTGTTTCTGTTTCACGGTAATGTTCCGTTTCTGGTCCACGGTAATGTTCGGTTTCTGTTTCACGTTAATTTTCCGTCTCTGGTCCACGATAATGTTCGGTTTCACGATAATGTTCCGTTTCTGGTCCACGATAATGTTCTGTTTCGGTTTCCCGGTAATGTTCTGTCTCTGGTCCACGGTAATGTTCTGTTTCTTTTTCACGGTAATGTTCCGTTTCTGGTCCACGGTAATGTTCGGTTTCAAGGTAAAGTTCGGTCTCTGGTCCACGGTAATGTTCTGTCTCTGGTCCACGGTAATGTTCTGTCTCTGGTAAACGGTAATGTTCTGTCTCTGGTCCACGGAAATGTTCTGTCTCTGGTCCACGGTAATGTTCTGTCTCTGGTCCACGGTAATGTTCGGTTTCACGGTAATGTTCGGTCTCTGGTCCACGGTAATGTTCGGTTTCATGGTAATGTTCTGTCTCTGGTCCACGATAATGTTCGATTTCTGTTCGACGATAATGTTCGGTTTCACGGTAATGTTCCGTCTCTGGTCCACGATAATGTTGTGTTTCTGTTTCACGGTAATGTTCCGTTTCTGGTCCACCATAATGTTCTGTTTCGGTTTCACGGTAATGTTCTGTCTCTGGTCCATGATAATGTTCCGTTTCTGGTCCACGATAATGTTCTGTTTCAGTTTCACGGTAATGTTCCGTTTCTGGTCCACGATAATGTTCTGTTTCTGTTTCACGGTAATGTTCCGTTTCTGGTCCATGATAATGTTCTGTTTCACGGTAATGTTCTGTCTCTGGTCCACGATAATGTTCGGTTTCAAGGTAAAGTTCGGTCTCTGGTCCACGGTAATGTTCTGTCTCTGGTCCACGGTAATGTTCGATCTCTTTTCCACGATAATGTTCGGTTTCACGGTAATGTTCCGTTTCTGGTCCACGATAATTTTGTGTTTCTGTTTCACGGTAATGTTCCGTTTCTGGTCCACGATAATGTTCGGTTTCAAGGTAAAGTTCGGTCTCTGGTCCACGGTAATGTTCTGTCTCTGGTCCACAATAATGTTCGATCTCTTTTCCACGATAATGTTCGGTTTCACGGTAATGTTCCGTCTCTGGTCCACGATAATGTTCTGTTTCTGTATCACGGTAATGTTCCGTTTCTGGTCCACGATAATTTTGTGTTTCTGTTTCACGGTAATTTTCCGTTTCTGGTCCACGATAATGTTCTGTTTCTGTTTCACGGTAATGTTCCGTCTCTGGTCCATGGTAATGTTCCGTCTCTGGTCCACGATAATGTTTTGTTTCGGTTTCACGGTAATGTTCCGTTTCTGGTCCACGATAATGTTCTGTTTCGGTTTCACGGTAATGTTCCGTCTCTGGTCCACGGTAATGTTCCGTCTCTGGTCCACGATAATGTTGTGTTTCTGTTTCACGGTAATGTTCCGTTTCTGGTCCTTGATAATGTTCTGTTTCACGGTAATGTTCTGTCTCTGGTCCATGGTAATGTTCTGTCTCTGGTCCACGGTAATGTTCTGTCTCTGGTCCACGGTAATGTTCTGTCTCTGGTCCACGATAATGTTCGATCTCTGGTCCACGATAATGTTCGGTTTCACGGTAATGTTCCGTCTCTGGTCCACGATAATGTTGTGTTTCTGTTTCACGGTAATGTTCCGTTTCTGGTCCACGATAATGTTCGGTTTCTGTTTCACGTTAATTTTCCGTCTCTGGTCCACGATAATGTTCGGTTTCACGATAATGTTCCGTTTCTGGTCCACGATAATGTTCTGTTTCGGTTTCCCGGTAATGTTCTGTCTCTGGTCCACGGTAATTTTCTGTGTCTGGTCCACGATAATGTTCTGTTTCTGTTTCACGGTAATGTTCCGTTTCTGGTCCATGATAATGTTCTTTTTCACGGTAATGTTCCGTTTCTGGTCCACGGTAATGTTCGGTTTCAAGGTAAAGTTCGGTTTCAAGGTAAAGTTCGGTCTCTGGTCCACGGTAATGTTCTGTCTCTGGTCCACGGTAATGTTCTGTCTCTGGTAAACGGTAATGTTCTGTCTCTGGTCCACGGAAATGTTCTGTCTCTGGTCCACGGTAATGTTCTGTCTCTGGTCCACGGTAATGTTTGGTTTCACGGTAATGTTCGGTCTCTGGTCCACGGTAATGTTCGGTTTCACGGTAATGTTCTGTCTCTGGTCCACGATAATGTTCGATTTCTGGTCGACGATAATGTTCGGTTTCACGGTAATGTTCCGTCTCTGGTCCACGATAATGTTCGGTTTCACGGTAATGTTCCATTTCTGGTCCACGGTAATGTTCTGTCTCTGGTCCACGATAATGTTCGATCTCTGGTCCACGATAATGTTCGGTTTCACGGTAATGTTCCGTCTCTGGTCCACGATAATGTTGTGTTTTTGTTTCACGGTAATGTTCCGTTTCTTGTCCACGATAATGTTCTGTTTCGGTTTCACGGTAATGTTCTGTCTCTGGTCCATGATAATGTTCTGTTTCTGGTCCACGATAATGTTCTGTTTCAGTTTCACGGTAATGTTCCGTTTCTGGTCCACGATAATGTTCTGTTTCTGTTTCACGGTAATGTTCCGTTTCTGGTCCATGATAATGTTCTGTTTCACGGTAATGTTCTGTCTCTGGTCCATGGTAATGTTCTGTCTCTCGTCCACGGTAATGTTCGGTTTCAAGGTAAAGTTCGGTCTCTGGTCCACAGTAATGTTCTGTCTCTGGTCCGCGGTAATGTTCTGTCTCTGGTCCATGGTAATGTTCTGTCTCTGGTCCACGGTAATGTTCGGTTTCAAGGTAAAGTTCTGTCTCTGGTCCACAGTAATGTTCTGTCTCTGGTCCGCGGTAATGTTGTGTCTCTGGTCCACGGTAATGTTCGATCTCTGGTCCACGATAATGTTCGGTTTCACGGTAATGTTCCGTTTCTGGTCCACGATAATGTTCTGTTTCGGTTTAACGGTAATGTTCCGTCTCTGGTCCATGGTAATGTTCTGTCTCTGGTCCACGGTAATGTTCTGTCTCTGGTCCACGGTAATGTTCTGTCTCTGGTCCACGGTAATGTTCAGTCTCTGGTCCACGGTAATGTTCGATCTCTGGTCCACGATAATGTTCGGTTTCACGGTAATGTTCCGTCTCTGGTCCACGATAATGTTCTGTTTCTGTATCACGGTAATGTTCCGTTTCTGGTCCACGATAATTTTGTGTTTCTGTTTCACGGTAATGTTCCGTTTCTGGTCCACGATAATGTTCGGTTTCAAGGTAAAGTTCGGTCTCTGGTCCACGGTAATGTTCTGTCTCTGGTCCACGGTAATGTTCGATCTCTGGTCCACGATAATGTTCGGTTTCACGGTAATGTTCCGTCTCTGGTCCACGATAATGTTCTGTTTCTGTATCACGGTAATGTTCCGTTTCTGGTCCACGATAATTTTGTGTTTCTGTTTCACGGTAATTTTCCGTTTCTGGTCCACGATAATGTTCGGTTTCACGGTAATGTTCTGTCTCTGGTCCACGGTAATGTTCTGTGTCTGGTCCACGATAATGTTCGGTTTCACGGTAATGTTCCGTCTCTGGTCCGCGATAATGTTCCGTCTTTGGTCCACGATAATGTTCTGTTTCTGTTTCACGGTAATGTTCTGTCTCTGGTCCATGATAATGTTCCGTTTCTGGTCCACGATAATGTTCTGTTTCAGTTTCACGGTAATGTTCTGTTTCCGTTTCACGGTAATGTTCTGTCTCTGGTCCACGGTAATGTTTTGTTTCTGTTTCACGGTAATGTTCCGTCTCTGGTCCACGATAATGTTCGGTTTCACGGTAATGTTCCGTCTCTGGTCCACGATAATGTTGTGTTTCTGTTTCACGGTAATGTTCCGTTTCTGGTCCACGATAATGTTTTGTTTCTGGTCCACGATAATGTTTTGTTTCTGGTCCACGATAATGTTCCGTTTCTGGTCCACGATAATGTTCTGTGTAGGTTTCACGGTAATGTTCTGTCTCTGGTCCACGATAATGTTCCGTCTCTGGTCCACGATAATGTTCCGTCTCTGGTCCACGATAATGTTCTGTCTCTGGTCCACGATATTGTTCCGTTTCTGGTCCACGATAATGTTCTGTTTCGGTTTCACGGTAATGTTGTGTCTCTGGTCCACGATAATGTTCCCTTTCTGGTCCACGATAATGTTCTGTTTCTGTTTCACGGTAATGTTCCGTTTCTGGTAAATGATATTGTTCTGTTTCACGGTAATGTTCTGTCCCTGGTCCATGGTAATGTTCTGTCTCTGGTCCACGGTAATGTTCGGTTTCAAGGTAAAGTTCGGTCTCTGGTCCACAGTAATGTTCTGTCTATGGTCCACGGTAATATTCTGTCTCTGGTCCACGGTAATGTTCTGTCTCTGGTCCACGGTAATGTTCGATCTCTGGTCCACGATAATGTTCGGTGTCACGGTAATGTTCCGTCTCTGGTCCACGATAATGTTCTGTTTCGGTTTCACGGTAATGTTCCGTCTCTGGTCCACGGTAATGTTCCGTCTCTGGTCCACGAAAATGTAGTGTTTCTGTTTCACGGTAATGTTCCGTTTCTGGTCCATGATAATTTTCTTTTTCACGGTAATGTTCTTTCTCTGGTCCATGGTAATTTTCTGTCTCTGGTCCACGGTAATGTTCGGTTTCAAGGTAAAGTTCGGTCTCTGATCCACAGTAATGTTCCGTCTCTGGTCCACGATAATGTTCTGTTTCGGTTTCACGGTAATGTTCCGTCTCTGGTCCACGGTAATGTTCTGTCTCTGGTCCACGGTAATGTTCTGTCTCTGGTCCACGGTAATGTTCTGTCTCTGGTCCACGGTAATGTTCTGTCTCTGGTCCACGGTAATGTTCTTTCTCTGGTCCACGGTAATGTTCTGTCTCTGGTCCACGGTAATGTTCGATCTCTGGTCCACGATAATGTTCGGTTTCACGGTAATGTTCCGTCTCTGGTCCACGATAATGTTCTGTTTCGGTTTCACGGTAATGATCCATTTCGGTTTCACGGTAATGTTCCGTTTCTGGTCCACGGTAATATTCGATCTCTGGTCCACGATAATGTTCGGTTTCACGGTAATGTTCCGTCTCTGGTCCACGATAATGTTCTGTTTCTGTTTCACGGTAATGTTCCGTTTCTGGTCCACGGTAATGTTCGGTTTCAAGGTAAAGTTCGGTCTCTGGTCCACAGTAATGTTCTGTCTCTGGTCCACGGTAATGTTCTGTCTCTGGTCCACGGTAATGTTCTGTCTCTGGTCCACGGTAATGTTCGATCTCTGGTCCACGATAATGTTCAGTTTCACGGTAATGTTCCGTCTCTGGTCCACGATAATGTTCTGTTTCGGTTTCACGGTAATGTTCCGTTTCTGGTCCACGGTAATGTTCTGTCTCTGGTCCACGGTAATGTTCTTTCTCTGGTTCACGGTAATGTTCTGTCTCTGGTCCACGGTAATGTTCGATCTCTGGTCCACGATAATGTTCGGTTTCACGGTAATGTTCCGTCTCTGGTCCATGATAATTTTCTGTTTCGGTTTCACGGTAATGTTCCGTTTCTGGTCCACGATAATGTTCTGTTTCTGTTTCACGGTTATGTTCCGTCTCTGGTCCACGGTAATGTTCCGTCTCTGGTCCACGATAATGTTGTGTTTCTGTTTCACGGTAATGTTCCGTCTCTGGTCCACGATAATGTTCTGTTTCGGTTTCACGGTAATCTTCCGTTTCTGGTCCACGATAATGTTCTGTTTCGGTTTCACGGTAATGTTCCGTCTCTGGTCCACGATAATGTTGTGTTTCTGTTTCACGGTAATGTTCCGTTTCTGGTCCTTGATAATGTTCTGTTTCACGGTAATGTTCTGTCTCTGGTCCATGGTAATGTTCTGTCTCTGGTCCACGGTAATGTTCTGTCTCTGGTCCACGGTAATGTTCTGTCTCTGGTCCACGGTAATGTTCTTTCTCTGGTCCACGGTAATGTTCTGTCTCTGGTCCACGGTAATGTTCGATCTCTGGTCCACGATAATGTTCGGTTTCACGGTAATGTTCCGTCTCTGGTCCATGATAATGTTCTGTTTCGGTTTCACGGTAATGTTCCGTTTCTGGTCCACGATAATGTTCTGTTTCTGTTTCACGGTAATGTTCCGTCTCTGGTCCACGGTAATGTTCCGTCTCTGGTCCACGATAATGTTGTGTTTCTGTTTCACGGTAATGTTCCGTCTCTGGTCCACGATAATGTTCTGTTTCGGTTTCACGGTAATGTTCCGTTTCTGGTCCACGATAATGTTCTGTTTCGGTTTCACGGTAATGTTCCGTCTCTGGTCCACGGTAATGTTCCGTCTCTGGTCCACGATAATGTTGTGTTTCTGTTTCACGGTAATGTTCCGTTTCTGGTCCTTGATAATGTTCTGTTTAACGGTAATGTTCTGTCTCTGGTCCATGGTAATGTTCTGTCTCTGGTCCACGGTAATGTTCTGTCTCTGGTCCACGGTAATGTTCTGTCTCTGGTCCACGATAATGTTCGATCTCTGGTCCACGATAATGTTCGGTTTCACGGTAATGTTCCGTCTCTGGTCCACGATAATGTTGTGTTTCTGTTTCACGGTAATGTTCCGTTTCTGGTCCACGATTATGTTCGGTTTCTGTTTCACGTTAATTTTCCGTCTCTGGTCCACGATAATGTTCGGTTTCACGATAATGTTCCGTTTCTGGTCCACGATAATGTTCTGTTTCGGTTTCCCGGTAATGTTCTGTCTCTGGTCCACGGTAATTTTCTGTGTCTGGTCCACGATAATGTTCTGTTTCTGTTTCACGGTAATGTTCCGTTTCTGGTCCATGATAATGTTCTTTTTCACGGTAATGTTCCGTTTCTGGTCCACGGTAATGTTCGGTTTCAAGGTAAAGTTCGGTCTCTGGTCCACGGTAATGTTCTGTCTCTGGTCCACGGTAATGTTCTGTCTCTGGTAAACGGTAATGTTCTGTCTCTGGTCCACGGAAATGTTCTGTCTCTGGTCCACGGTAATGTTCTGTCTCTGGTCCACGGTAATGTTTGGTTTCACGGTAATGTTCGGTCTCTGGTCCACGGTAATGTTCGGTTTCACGGTAATGTTCTGTCTCTGGTCCACGATAATGTTCGATTTCTGGTCGACGATAATGTTCGGTTTCACGGTAATGTTCCGTCTCTGGTCCACGATAATGTTCGGTTTCACGGTAATGTTCCATTTCTGGTCCACGGTAATGTTCTGTCTCTGGTCCACGATAATGTTCGATCTCTGGTCCACGATAATGTTCGGTTTCACGGTAATGTTCCGTCTCTGGTCCACGATAATGTTGTGTTTCTGTTTCACGGTAATGTTCCGTTTCTTGTCCACGATAATGTTCTGTTTCGGTTTCACGGTAATGTTCTGTCTCTGGTCCATGATAATGTTCTGTTTCTGGTCCACGATAATGTTCTGTTTCAGTTTCACGGTAATGTTCCGTTTCTGGTCCACGATAATGTTCTGTTTCTGTTTCACGGTAATGTTCCGTTTCTGGTCCATGATAATGTTCTGTTTCACGGTAATGTTCTGTCTCTGGTCCATGGTAATGTTCTGTCTCTGGTCTGCGGTAATGTTCTGTTTCTGGTCCACGGTAATATTCGATCTCTGGTCCACGATAATGTTCGGTTTCACGGTAATGTTCCGTCTCTGGTCCACGGTAATATTCGATCTCTGGTCCACGATAATGTTCGGTTTCACGGTAATGTTCCGTCTCTGGTCCACGATAATGTTCTGTTTCTGTTTCACGGTAATGTTCCGTTTCTGGTCCACGGTAATGTTCGGTTTCAAGGTAAAGTTCGGTCTCTGGTCCACAGTAATGTTCTGTCTCTGGTCCACGGTAATGTTCTGTCTCTGGTCCACGGTAATGTTCTGTCTCTGGTCCACGGTAATGTTCGATCTCTGGTCCACGATAATGTTCGGTTTCACGGTAATGTTCCGTCTCTGGTCCACGATAATGTTCTGTTTCGGTTTCACGGTAATGTTCCGTTTCTGGTCCACGGTAATGTTCTGTCTCTGGTCCACGGTAATGTTCTTTCTCTGGTTCACGGTAATGTTCTGTCTCTGGTCCACGGTAATGTTCGATCTCTGGTCCACGATAATGTTCGGTTTCACGGTAATGTTCCGTCTCTGGTCCATGATAATTTTCTGTTTCGGTTTCACGGTAATGTTCCGTTTCTGGTCAACGATAATGTTCTGTTTCTGTTTCACGGTTATGTTCCGTCTCTGGTCCACGGTAATGTTCCGTCTCTGGTCCACGATAATGTTGTGTTTCTGTTTCACGGTAATGTTCCGTCTCTGGTCCACGATAATGTTCTGTTTCGGTTTCACGGTAATCTTCCGTTTCTGGTCCACGATAATGTTCTGTTTCGGTTTCACGGTAATGTTCCGTCTCTGGTCCACGATAATGTTGTGTTTCTGTTTCACGGTAATGTTCCGTTTCTGGTCCTTGATAATGTTCTGTTTCACGGTAATGTTCTGTCTCTGGTCCATGGTAATGTTCTGTCTCTGGTCCACGGTAATGTTCTGTCTCTGGTCCACGGTAATGTTCTGTCTCTGGTCCACGGTAATGTTCTTTCTCTGGTCCACGGTAATGTTCTGTCTCTGGTCCACGGTAATGTTCGATCTCTGGTCCACGATAATGTTCGGTTTCACGGTAATGTTCCGTCTCTGGTCCATGATAATGTTCTGTTTCGGTTTCACGGTAATGTTCCGTTTCTGGTCCACGATAATGTTCTGTTTCTGTTTCACGGTAATGTTCCGTCTCTGGTCCACGGTAATGTTCCGTCTCTGGTTCACGATAATGTTGTGTTTCTGTTTCACGGTAATGTTCCGTCTCTGGTCCACGATAATGTTCTGTTTCGGTTTCACGGTAATGTTCCGTTTCTGGTCCACGATAATGTTCTGTTTCGGTTTCACGGTAATGTTCCGTCTCTGGTCCACGGTAATGTTCCGTCTCTGGTCCACGATAATGTTGTGTTTCTGTTTCACGGTAATGTTCCGTTTCTGGTCCTTGATAATGTTCTGTTTAACGGTAATGTTCTGTCTCTGGTCCATGGTAATGTTCTGTCTCTGGTCCACGGTAATGTTCTGTCTCTGGTCCACGGTAATGTTCTGTCTCTGGTCCACGATAATGTTCGATCTCTGGTCCACGATAATGTTCGGTTTCACGGTAATGTTCCGTCTCTGGTCCACGATAATGTTGTGTTTCTGTTTCACGGTAATGTTCCGTTTCTGGTCCACGATTATGTTCGGTTTCTGTTTCACGTTAATTTTCCGTCTCTGGTCCACGATAATGTTCGGTTTCACGATAATGTTCCGTTTCTGGTCCACGATAATGTTCTGTTTCGGTTTCCCGGTAATGTTCTGTCTCTGGTCCACGGTAATTTTCTGTGTCTGGTCCACGATAATGTTCTGTTTCTGTTTCACGGTAATGTTCCGTTTCTGGTCCATGATAATGTTCTTTTTCACGGTAATGTTCCGTTTCTGGTCCACGGTAATGTTCGGTTTCAAGGTAAAGTTCGGTCTCTGGTCCACGGTAATGTTCTGTCTCTGGTCCACGGTAATGTTCTGTCTCTGGTAAACGGTAATGTTCTGTCTCTGGTCCACGGAAATGTTCTGTCTCTGGTCCACGGTAATGTTCTGTCTCTGGTCCACGGTAATGTTTGGTTTCACGGTAATGTTCGGTCTCTGGTCCACGGTAATGTTCGGTTTCACGGTAATGTTCTGTCTCTGGTCCACGATAATGTTCGATTTCTGGTCGACGATAATGTTCGGTTTCACGGTAATGTTCCGTCTCTGGTCCACGATAATGTTCGGTTTCACGGTAATGTTCCATTTCTGGTCCACGGTAATGTTCTGTCTCTGGTCCACGATAATGTTCGATCTCTGGTCCACGATAATGTTCGGTTTCACGGTAATGTTCCGTCTCTGGTCCACGATAATGTTGTGTTTCTGTTTCACGGTAATGTTCCGTTTCTTGTCCACGATAATGTTCTGTTTCGGTTTCACGGTAATGTTCTGTCTCTGGTCCATGATAATGTTCTGTTTCTGGTCCACGATAATGTTCTGTTTCAGTTTCACGGTAATGTTCCGTTTCTGGTCCACGATAATGTTCTGTTTCTGTTTCACGGTAATGTTCCGTTTCTGGTCCATGATAATGTTCTGTTTCACGGTAATGTTCTGTCTCTGGTCCATGGTAATGTTCTGTCTCTGGTCTGCGGTAATGTTCTGTTTCACGGTAATGTTCTGTCTCTGGTCCACAGTAATGTTCTGTCTCTGGTCTGCGGTAATGTTCTGTCTCTGGTCCACGGTAATGTTCGATCTCTGGTCCACGATAATGTTCGGTTTCACGGTAATGTTCCGTCTCTGGTCCACGATAATGTTCTGTTTCGGTTTCACGGTAATGTTCCGTTTCTGGTCCACGGTAATATTCTGTCTCTGGTCCACGGTAATGTTCTGTCTCTGGTCCACGGTAATGTTCTGTCTCTGGTCCACGGTAATGTTCGATCTCTGGTCCACGATAATGTTCGGTTTCACGGTAATGTTCCGTCTCTGGTCCACGATAATGTTCTGTTTCGGTTTCACGGAAATGATCCGTTTCGGTTTCACGGTAATGTTCCGTTTCTGGTCCACGGTAATATTCGATCTCTGGTCCACGATAATGTTCGGTTTCACGGTAATGTTCCGTCTCTGGTCCACGATAATGTTCTGTTTCTGTTTCACGGTAATGTTCCGTTTCTGGTCCACGGTAATGTTCGGTTTCAAGGTAAAGTTCGGTCTCTGGTCCACAGTAATGTTCTGTCTCTGTTCCACGGTAATGTTCTGTCTCTGGTCCACGGTAATGTTCTGTCTCTGGTCCACGGTAATGTTCGATCTCTGGTCCACGATAATGTTCGGTTTCACGGTAATGTTCCGTCTCTGGTCCACGATAATGTTCTGTTTCGGTTTCACGGTAATGTTCCGTTTCTGGTCCACGGTAATATTCTGTCTCTGGTCCACGGTAATGTTCTTTCTCTGGTTCACGGTAATGTTCTGTCTCTGGTCCACGGTAATGTTCGATCTCTGGTCCACGATAATGTTCGGGTTCACGGTAATGTTCCGTCTCTGGTCCATGATAATGTTCTGTTTCTGTTTCACGGTTATGTTCCGTCTCTGGTCCACGGTAATGTTCCGTCTCTGGTCCACGATAATGTTGTGTTTCTGTTTCACGGTAATGTTCCGTCTCTGGTCCACGATAATGTTCTGTTTCGGTTTCACGGTAATGTTCCGTTTCTGGTCCACGATAATGTTCTGTTTCGGTTTCACGGTAATGTTCCGTCTCTGGTCCACGATAATGTTGTGTTTCTGTTACACGGTAATGTTCCGTTTCTGGTCCTTGATAATGTTCTGTTTCACGGTAATGTGCTGTCTCTGGTCCATGGTAATGTTCCTTCTCTGGTCCACGGTAATGTTCTGTCTCTGGTCCACGGTAATGTTCTGTCTCTGGTCCACGATAATGTTCGATCTCTGGTCCACGATAATGTTCGGTTTCACGGTAATGTTCCGTCTCTGGTCCACGATAATGTTGTGTTTCTGTTTCACGGTAATGTTCCGTTTCTGGTCCATGATAATGTTGTGTTTCTGTTTCACGGTAATGTTCCGTCTCTGGTCCACGATAATGTTCTGTTTCGGTTTCACGGTAATGTTCCGTTTCTGGTCCACGATAATGTTCTGTTTCGGTTTCACGGTAATGTTCCGTCTCTGGTCCACGATAATGTTGTGTTTCTGTTTCACGGTAATGTTCCGTTTCTGGTCCTTGATAATGTTCTGTTTCACGGTAATGTGCTGTCTCTGGTCCATGGTAATGTTCCTTCTCTGGTCCACGGTAATGTTCTGTCTCTGGTCCACGGTAATGTTCTGTCTCTGGTCCACGATAATGTTCGATCTCTGGTCCACGATAATGTTCGGTTTCACGGTAATGTTCCGTCTCTGGTCCACGATAATGTTGTGTTTCTGTTTCACGGTAATGTTCCGTTTCTGGTCCATGATAATGTTCTGTTTCTGTTTCACGGTAATTTTCCGTCTCTGGTCCACGATAATGTTCGGTTTCACGATAATGTTCCGTTTCTGGTCCACGATAATGTTCTGTTTCGGTTTCCCGGTAATGTTCTGTCTCTGGTCCACGGTAATGTTCTGTGTCTGGTCCACGATAATTTTCGGTTTCACGGTAATGTTCTGTCTCTGGTCCACGATAATGTTCCCTTTCTGGTCCACGATAATGTTCTGTTTCGGTTTCACGGTAATGTTCCGTTTCTAGTCCACGATAATGTTCTGTTTCTGTTTCACGGTAATGTTCCGTTTCTGGTCCATGATAATGTTCTGTTTCACGGTAATGTTCTGTCCCTGGTCCATGGTAATGTTCTGTCTCTGGTCCACGGTAATGTTTGGTTTCAAGGTAAAGTTCGGTCTCTGGTCCACAGTAATGTTCTGTCTCTGGTCCACGGTAATGTTCTGTCTCTGGTCCACGATAATGTTCTGTCTCTGGTCCACGGTAATGTTCTATCTCTGGTCCACGGTAATGTTCTGTCTGTGGTCCACGGTAATGTTCGATCTCTGGTCCACGATAATGTTCGGTGTCACGGTAATGTTCCGTCTCTGGTCCACGATAATGTTCTGTTTCGGTTTCACGGTAATGTTCCGTCTCTTGTCCACGGTAATGTTCCGTCTCTGGTGCACGAAAATGTTGTGTTTCTGTTTCACGGTAATGTTCCGTTTCTGGTCCATGATAATTTTCTTTTTCACGGTAATGTTCTGTCTCTGGTCCATGGTAATGTTCTGTCTCTGGTCCACGGTAATGTTCGGTTTCAAGGTAAAGTTCGGTCTCTGATCCACAGTAATGTTCCGTCTCTGGTCCACGATAATGTTCTGTTTCGGTTTCACGGTAATGTTCCGTCTCTGGTCCACGGTAATGTTCTGTCTCTGGTCCACGGTAATGTTCTGTCTCTGGTCCACGTTAATGTTGTGTCTCTGGTCCACGATAATGTTCGGTTTCACGGTAATGTTCCGTTTCTGGTCCACGATAATGTTCTGTTTCGGTTTCACGGTAATGATCCGTTTCGGTTTCACGGTAATGTTCTGTTTCTGGTCCACGGTAATATTCGATCTCTGGTCCACGATAATGTTCGGTTTCACGGTAATGTTCCGTCTCTGGTCCACGATAATGTTCTGTTTCGGTTTCAAGGTAAAGTTCGGTCTCTGGTCCACAGTAATGTTCTGTCTCTGGTCCACGGTAATGTTCTGTTTCTGGTCCACGGTAATGTTCTGTCTCTGGTCCACGGTAATGTTCGATCTCTGGTCCACGATAATGTTTGGTTTCACGGTAATGTTCCGTCTCTGGTCCACGATAATGTTCTGTTTCGGTTTCACGGTAATGTTCCGTTTCTGGTCCACGGTAATGTTCTGTGTCTGGTCCACGGTAATGTTCTTTCTCTGGTCCACGGTAATGTTCTGTCTCTGGTCCACGGTAATGTTCGATCTCTGGTCCACGATAATGTTCGGTTTCACGGTAATGTTCCGTCTCTGGTCCATGATAATGTTCTGTTTCGGTTTCACGGTAATGTTCCGTCTCTGGTCCACGATAATGTTCTGTTTCGGTTTCACGGTAATGTTCCGTCTCTGGTCCACGGTAATGTTCTGTCTCTGGTCCACGATAATGTTGTGTTTCTGTTTCACGGTAATGTTCCGTTTCTGGTCCTTGATAATGTTCTGTTTCACGGTAATGTTCTGTCTCTGGTCCACGGTAATGTTCTGTCTCTGGTCCACGGTAATGTTCTGTCTCTGGTCCACGGTAATGTTCGATCTCTGGTCCACGATAATGTTCGGTTTCACGGTAATGTTCCGTCTCTGGTCCACGATAATGTTCTGTTTCGGTTTCACGGTAATGTTCCGTTTCTGGTCCACGGTAATGTTCTGTCTCTGGTCCACGGTAATGTTCTGTCTCTGGTCCACGGTAATGTTCGATCTCTGGTCCACGATAATGTTCGGTTTCACGGTAATGTTCCGTCTCTGGTCCATGATAATGTTCTGTTTCAGTTTCACGGTAATGTTCCGTCTCTGGTCCACGATAATGTTCTGTTTCGGTTTCACGGTAATGTTCCATCTCTGGTCCACGGTAATGTTCCGTCTCTGGTCCACGATAATGTTGTGTTTCTGTTTCACGGTAATGTTCCGTTTCTGGTCCTTGATAATGTTCTGTTTCACGGTAATGTTCGATCTCTGGTCCACGATAATGTTCGGTTTCACGGTAATGTTCCGTCTCTGGTCCACGATAATGTTCTGTTTCGGTTTCACGGTAATGTTCCGTTTCTGGTCCACGATAATGTTCTCTTTCGGTTTCACGGTAATGTTCCGTCTCTGGTCCACGGTAATGTTCCGTCTCTGGTCCCCGATAATGTTGTGTTTCTGTTTCACGGTAATGTTCCGTTTCTGGTCCTTGATAATGTTCTGTTTCACGGTAATGTTCTGTCTCTGGTCCACGGTAATGTTCGATCTCTGGTCCAAGATAATGTTCGGTTTCACGGTAATGTTCCGTCTCTGGTCCACGATAATGTTGTGTTTCTGTTTCACGGTAATGTTCCGTTTCTGGTCCACGATAATGTTCTGTTTCTGTTTCACGGTAATTTTCCGTCTCTGGTCCACGATAATGTTCGGTTTCACGATAATGTTCTGTTTCTGGTCCACGATAATGTTCTGTTTCGGTTTCCCGGTAATGTTCTGTCTCTGGTCCACGGTAATGTTCTGTGTCTGGTCCACGATAATGTTCTGTTTCTGTTTCACGGTAATGTTCCGTTTCTGGTCCATGATAATGTTCTTTTTCACGGTAATGTTCCGTTTCTGGTCCACGGTAATGTTCGGTTTCAAGGTAAAGTTCGGTCTCTGGTCCACAGTAATGTTCTGTCTCTGGTCCACGGTAATGTTCTGTCTCTGGTAAACGGTAATGTTCTGTCTCTGGTCCACGGAAATGTTCTGTCTCTAGTCCACGGTAATGTTCTGTCTCTGGTCCACGGTAATGTTCGGTTTCACGGTAATGTTCGGTCTCTGGTCCACGGTAATGTTCGGTTTCACGGTAATGTTCTGTCTCTGGTCCACGATAATGTTAGATTTCTGGTCGACGATAATGTTCGGTTTCACGGTAATGTTCCGTCTCTGGTCCACGATAATGTTGTGTTTCTGTTTCACGGTAATGTTCCGTTTCTGGTCCACAATAATGTTCTGTTTCAGTTTCACGGTAATGTTCCGTTTCTGGTCCACGATAATGTTCTGTTTCTGTTTCACGGTAATGTTCCGTTTCTGGTCCATGATAATGTTCTTTTTCACGGTAATGTTCTGTCTCTGGTCCATGGTAATGTTCTGTCTCTGGTCCACGGTAATGTTCGGTTTCAAGGTAAAGTTCGGTCTCTGGTACACAGTAATGTTCTGTCTCTGGTCCGCGGTAATGTTCTGTCTCTGGTCCACGGTAATATTCGATCTCTGGTCCACGATAATGTTCGGTTTCACGGTAATGTTCCGTTTCTGGTCCACGATAATGTTCTTTTTCGGTTTCAAGGTAATGTTCCGTCTCTGGTCCACGGTAATGTTCCATCTCTGGTCCACGATAATGTTGTGTTTCTGTTTCACGATAATGTTCCGTTTCTGGTCCATGATAATGTTCTGTTTCACGGTAATGTTCTGTCTCTGGTCCACGGTAATGTTCTGTCTCTGGTCCAATGTAATGTTCTGTCTCTGGTACACGGTAATGTTCTGTCTCTGGTCCACGGTAATGTTCGATCTCTGGTCCACGATAATGTTCGGTTTCACGGTAATGTTCAGTCTCTGGTCCACGATAATGTTCTGTTTCTGTATCACGGTAATGTTCCGTTTCTGGTCCACGATAATTTTGTGTTTCTGTTTCACGGTAATGTTCCGTTTCTGGTCCACGATAATGTTCGGTTTCACGGTAATGTTCCGTTTCTGTTCCATGATATTGTTCTGTTTCACGGTAATGTTCTGTCCCTGGTCCATGGTAATGTTCTGTCTCTGGTCCACGGTAATGTTCGGTTTCAAGGTAAAGTTCGGTCTCTGGTCCACAGTAATGTTCTGTCTATGGTCCACGGTAATGTTCTGTCTCTGGTCCACGGTAATGTTCTGTCTCTGGTCCACGGTAATGTTCGATCTCTGGTCCACGATAATGTTCGGTGTCACGGTAATGTTCCGTCTCTGGTCGACGATAATGTTCTGTTTCGGTTTCACGGTAATATTCCGTCTCTGGTCCACGGTAATGTTCCGTCTCTGGTCCACGAAAATGTAGTGTTTCTGTTTCACGGTAATGTTCCGTTTCTGGTCCATGATAATTTTCTTTTTCACGGTAATGTTCTTTCTCTGGTCCATGGTAATGTTCTGTCTCTGGTCCACGGTAATGTTCGGTTTCAAGGTAAAGTTCGGTCTCTGATCCACAGTAATGTTCCGTCTCTGGTCCACGATAATGTTCTGTTTCGGTTTCACGGTAATGTTCCGTCTCTGGTCCACGGTAATGTTCTGTCTCTGGTCCACGGTAATGTTCTGTCTCTGGTCCACGGTAATGTTCTGTCTCTGGTCCACGGTAATGTTCGATCTCTGGTCCACGATAATGTTCGGTTTCACGGTAATGTTCCGTCTCTGGTCCACGATAATGTTCTGTTTCTGTATCACGGTAATGTTCCGTTTCTGGTCCACGATAATTTTGTGTTTCTGTTTCACGGTAATGTTCCGTTTCTGGTCCACGATAATGTTCGGTTTCAAGGTAAAGTTCGGTCTCTGGTCCACGGTAATGTTCTGTCTCTGGTCCACGGTAATGTTCGATCTCTGGTCCACGATAATGTTCGGTTTCACGGTAATGTTCCGTCTCTGGTCCACGATAATGTTCTGTTTCTGTATCACGGTAATGTTCCGTTTCTGGTCCACGATAATTTTGTGTTTCTGTTTCACGGTAATTTTCCGTTTCTGGTCCACGATAATGTTCGGTTTCACGGTAATGTTCGGTTTCACGGTAATGTTCCGTCTCTGGTCCGCGATAATGTTCCGTCTTTGGTCCACGATAATGTTCTGTTTCTGTTTCACGGTAATGTTCTGTCTCTGGTCCATGATAATGTTCCGTTTCTGGTCCACGATAATGTTCTGTTTCAGTTTCACGGTAATGTTCTGTTTCCGTTTCACGGTAATGTTCTGTCTCTGGTCCACGGTAATGTTTTGTTTCTGTTTCACGGTAATGTTCCGTCTCTGGTCCACGATAATGTTCGGTTTCACGGTAATGTTCCGTCTCTGGTCCACGATAATGTTGTGTTTCTGTTTCACGGTAATGTTCGGTTTCAAGGTAAAGTTTGGTCTCTGGTCCACAGTAATGTTCTGTCTCTGGTCCACGAAAATGTAGTGTTTCTGTTTCACGGTAATGTTCCGTTTCTGGTCCATGATAATTTTCTTTTTCACGGTAATGTTCTTTCTCTGGTCCATGGTAATGTTCTGTCTCTGGTCCACGGTAATGTTCGGTTTCAAGGTAAAGTTCGGTCTCTGATCCACAGTAATGTTCCGTCTCTGGTCCACGATAATGTTCTGTTTCGGTTTCACGGTAATGTTCCGTCTCTGGTCCACGGTAATGTTCTGTCTCTGGTCCACGGTAATGTTCTGTCTCTGGTCCACGGTAATGTTCTGTCTCTGGTCCACGGTAATGTTCGATCTCTGGTCCACGATAATGTTCGGTTTCACGGTAATGTTCCGTCTCTGGTCCACGATAATGTTCTGTTTCTGTATCACGGTAATGTTCCGTTTCTGGTCCACGATAATTTTGTGTTTCTGTTTCACGGTAATGTTCCGTTTCTGGTCCACGATAATGTTCGGTTTCAAGGTAAAGTTCGGTCTCTGGTCCACGGTAATGTTCTGTCTCTGGTCCACGGTAATGTTCGATCTCTGGTCCACGATAATGTTCGGTTTCACGGTAATGTTCCGTCTCTGGTCCACGATAATGTTCTGTTTCTGTATCACGGTAATGTTCCGTTTCTGGTCCACGATAATTTTGTGTTTCTGTTTCACGGTAATTTTCCGTTTCTGGTCCACGATAATGTTCGGTTTCACGGTAATGTTCGGTTTCACGGTAATGTTCCGTCTCTGGTCCGCGATAATGTTCCGTCTTTGGTCCACGATAATGTTCTGTTTCTGTTTCACGGTAATGTTCTGTCTCTGGTCCATGATAATGTTCCGTTTCTGGTCCACGATAATGTTCTGTTTCAGTTTCACGGTAATGTTCTGTTTCCGTTTCACGGTAATGTTCTGTCTCTGGTCCACGGTAATGTTTTGTTTCTGTTTCACGGTAATGTTCCGTCTCTGGTCCACGATAATGTTCGGTTTCACGGTAATGTTCCGTCTCTGGTCCACGATAATGTTGTGTTTCTGTTTCACGGTAATGTTCGGTTTCAAGGTAAAGTTTGGTCTCTGGTCCACAGTAATGTTCTGTCTCTGGTCCACGAAAATGTAGTGTTTCTGTTTCACGGTAATGTTCCGTTTCTGGTCCATGATAATTTTCTTTTTCACGGTAATGTTCTTTCTCTGGTCCATGGTAATGTTCTGTCTCTGGTCCACGGTAATGTTCGGTTTCAAGGTAAAGTTCGGTCTCTGATCCACAGTAATGTTCCGTCTCTGGTCCACGATAATGTTCTGTTTCGGTTTCACGGTAATGTTCCGTCTCTGGTCCACGGTAATGTTCTGTCTCTGGTCCACGGTAATGTTCTGTCTCTGGTCCACGGTAATGTTCTGTCTCTGGTCCACGGTAATGTTCGATCTCTGGTCCACGATAATGTTCGGTTTCACGGTAATGTTCCGTCTCTGGTCCACGATAATGTTCTGTTTCTGTATCACGGTAATGTTCCGTTTCTGGTCCACGATAATTTTGTGTTTCTGTTTCACGGTAATGTTCCGTTTCTGGTCCACGATAATGTTCGGTTTCAAGGTAAAGTTCGGTCTCTGGTCCACGGTAATGTTCTGTCTCTGGTCCACGGTAATGTTCGATCTCTGGTCCACGATAATGTTCGGTTTCACGGTAATGTTCCGTCTCTGGTCCACGATAATGTTCTGTTTCTGTATCACGGTAATGTTCCGTTTCTGGTCCACGATAATTTTGTGTTTCTGTTTCACGGTAATTTTCCGTTTCTGGTCCACGATAATGTTCGGTTTCACGGTAATGTTCGGTTTCACGGTAATGTTCCGTCTCTGGTCCGCGATAATGTTCCGTCTTTGGTCCACGATAATGTTCTGTTTCTGTTTCACGGTAATGTTCTGTCTCTGGTCCATGATAATGTTCCGTTTCTGGTCCACGATAATGTTCTGTTTCAGTTTCACGGTAATGTTCTGTTTCTGTTTCACGGTAATGTTCCGTCTCTGGTCCACGATAATGTTCGGTTTCACGGTAATGTTCCGTCTCTGGTCCACGATAATGTTGTGTTTCTGTTTCACGGTAATGTTCCGTTTCTGGTCCACGATAATGTTTTGTTTCTGGTCCACGATAATGTTCCGTTTCTGGTCCACGATAATGTTCTGTTTAGGTTTCACGGTAATGTTCTGTTTCCGTTTCACGGTAATGTTCTGTCTCTGGTCCACGGTAATGTTTTGTTTCTGTTTCACGGTAATGTTCCGTCTCTGGTCCACGATAATGTTCGGTTTCACGGTAATGTTCCGTCTCTGGTCCACGATAATGTTGTGTTTCTGTTTCACGGTAATGTTCGGTTTCAAGGTAAAGTTTGGTCTCTGGTCCACAGTAATGTTCTGTCTCTGGTCCACGAAAATGTAGTGTTTCTGTTTCACGGTAATGTTCCGTTTCTGGTCCATGATAATTTTCTTTTTCACGGTAATGTTCTTTCTCTGGTCCATGGTAATGTTCTGTCTCTGGTCCACGGTAATGTTCGGTTTCAAGGTAAAGTTCGGTCTCTGATCCACAGTAATGTTCCGTCTCTGGTCCACGATAATGTTCTGTTTCGGTTTCACGGTAATGTTCCGTCTCTGGTCCACGGTAATGTTCTGTCTCTGGTCCACGGTAATGTTCTGTCTCTGGTCCACGGTAATGTTCTGTCTCTGGTCCACGGTAATGTTCGATCTCTGGTCCACGATAATGTTCGGTTTCACGGTAATGTTCCGTCTCTGGTCCACGATAATGTTCTGTTTCTGTATCACGGTAATGTTCCGTTTCTGGTCCACGATAATTTTGTGTTTCTGTTTCACGGTAATGTTCCGTTTCTGGTCCACGATAATGTTCGGTTTCAAGGTAAAGTTCGGTCTCTGGTCCACGGTAATGTTCTGTCTCTGGTCCACGGTAATGTTCGATCTCTGGTCCACGATAATGTTCGGTTTCACGGTAATGTTCCGTCTCTGGTCCACGATAATGTTCTGTTTCTGTATCACGGTAATGTTCCGTTTCTGGTCCACGATAATTTTGTGTTTCTGTTTCACGGTAATTTTCCGTTTCTGGTCCACGATAATGTTCGGTTTCACGGTAATGTTCGGTTTCACGGTAATGTTCCGTCTCTGGTCCGCGATAATGTTCCGTCTTTGGTCCACGATAATGTTCTGTTTCTGTTTCACGGTAATGTTCTGTCTCTGGTCCATGATAATGTTCCGTTTCTGGTCCACGATAATGTTCTGTTTCAGTTTCACGGTAATGTTCTGTTTCCGTTTCACGGTAATGTTCTGTCTCTGGTCCACGGTAATGTTTTGTTTCTGTTTCACGGTAATGTTCCGTCTCTGGTCCACGATAATGTTCGGTTTCACGGTAATGTTCCGTCTCTGGTCCACGATAATGTTGTGTTTCTGTTTCACGGTAATGTTCGGTTTCAAGGTAAAGTTTGGTCTCTGGTCCACAGTAATGTTCTGTCTCTGGTCCACGAAAATGTAGTGTTTCTGTTTCACGGTAATGTTCCGTTTCTGGTCCATGATAATTTTCTTTTTCACGGTAATGTTCTTTCTCTGGTCCATGGTAATGTTCTGTCTCTGGTCCACGGTAATGTTCGGTTTCAAGGTAAAGTTCGGTCTCTGATCCACAGTAATGTTCCGTCTCTGGTCCACGATAATGTTCTGTTTCGGTTTCACGGTAATGTTCCGTCTCTGGTCCACGGTAATGTTCTGTCTCTGGTCCACGGTAATGTTCTGTCTCTGGTCCACGGTAATGTTCTGTCTCTGGTCCACGGTAATGTTCGATCTCTGGTCCACGATAATGTTCGGTTTCACGGTAATGTTCCGTCTCTGGTCCACGATAATGTTCTGTTTCTGTATCACGGTAATGTTCCGTTTCTGGTCCACGATAATTTTGTGTTTCTGTTTCACGGTAATGTTCCGTTTCTGGTCCACGATAATGTTCGGTTTCAAGGTAAAGTTCGGTCTCTGGTCCACGGTAATGTTCTGTCTCTGGTCCACGGTAATGTTCGATCTCTGGTCCACGATAATGTTCGGTTTCACGGTAATGTTCCGTCTCTGGTCCACGATAATGTTCTGTTTCTGTATCACGGTAATGTTCCGTTTCTGGTCCACGATAATTTTGTGTTTCTGTTTCACGGTAATTTTCCGTTTCTGGTCCACGATAATGTTCGGTTTCACGGTAATGTTCGGTTTCACGGTAATGTTCCGTCTCTGGTCCGCGATAATGTTCCGTCTTTGGTCCACGATAATGTTCTGTTTCTGTTTCACGGTAATGTTCTGTCTCTGGTCCATGATAATGTTCCGTTTCTGGTCCACGATAATGTTCTGTTTCAGTTTCACGGTAATGTTCTGTTTCTGTTTCACGGTAATGTTCCGTCTCTGGTCCACGATAATGTTCGGTTTCACGGTAATGTTCCGTCTCTGGTCCACGATAATGTTGTGTTTCTGTTTCACGGTAATGTTCCGTTTCTGGTCCACGATAATGTTTTGTTTCTGGTCCACGATAATGTTCCGTTTCTGGTCCACGATAATGTTCTGTTTAGGTTTCACGGTAATGTTCTGTCTCTGGTCCACGATAATGTTCCGTCTCTGGTCCACGATAATGTTCCGTCTCTGGTCCACGATAATGTTCTGTCTCTGGTCCACGATATTGTTCCGTTTCTGGTCCACGATAATGTTCTGTTTCGGTTTCACGGTAATGTTCTGTCTCTGGTCCACGATAATGTTCCCTTTCTGGTCCACGATAATGTTCTGTTTTGGTTTCAAGGTAATGTTCTGTCTCTGGTCCACGGTAATGTTCCGTTTCTGGTCCACGATAATGTTCTGTTTCGGTTTCACGGTAATGTTCCGTTTCTAGTTCACGATAATGTTCTGTTTCTGTTTCACGGTAATGTTCCATTTCTGGTAAATGATATTGTTCTGTTTCACGGTAATGTTCTGTCCCTGGTCCATGGTAATGCTCTGTCTCTGGTCCACGGTAATGTTCGGTTTCAAGGTAAAGTTCGGTCTCTGGTCCACAGTAATGTTCTGTCTATGGTCCACGGTAATGTTCTGTCTCTGGTCCACGGTAATGTTCTGTCTCTGGTCCACGGTAATTTTCGATCTCTGGTCCACGATAATGTTCGGTGTCACGGTAATGTTCCGTCTCTGGTCCACGATAATGTTCTGTTTCGGTTTCACGGTAATGTTCCGTCTCTGGTCCACGGTAATGTTCCGTCTCTGGTCCACGAAAATGTAGTGTTTCTGTTTCACGGTAATGTTCCGTTTCTGATCCATGATAATTTTCTTTTTCACGGTAATGTTCTTTCTCTGGTCCATGGTAATTTTCTGTCTCTGGTCCACGGTAATGTTCGGTTTCAAGGTAAAGTTCGGTCTCTGATCCACAGTAATGTTCCGTCTCTGGTCCACGATAATGTTCTGTTTCGGTTTCACGGTAATGTTCCGTCTCTGGTCCACGGTAATGTTCTGTCTCTGGTCCACGGTAATGTTCTGTCTCTGGTCCACGGTAATGTTCTGTCTCTGGTCCACGATAATGTTCGGTTTCACGGTAATGATCCGTCTCTGGTCCACGATAATGTTCTGTTTCTGTATCACGGTAATGTTCCGTTTCTGGTCCACGATAATTTTGTGTTTCTGTTTCACGGTAATTTTCCGTTTCTGGTCCACGATAATGTTCGGTTTCACGGTAATGTTCCGTCTCTGGTCCATGATAATGTTCCGTTTCTGGTCCACGATAATGTTCTGTTTCAGTTTCACGGTAATGTTCTGTTTCCGTTTCACGGTAATGTTCTGTCTCTGGTCCACGGTAATGTTTTGTTTCGGTTTCACGGTAATGTTACGTCTCTGGTCCACGATAATGTTCGGTTTCACGGTAATGTTCCGTCTCTGGTCCACGATAATGTTGTGTTTCTGTTTCACGGTAATGTTCCGTTTCTGGTCCACGATAATGTTTTGTTTCTGGTCCACGATAATGTTCCGTTTCTGGTCCACGATAATGTTCTGTTTAGGTTTCACGGTAATGTTCTGTCTCTGGTCCACGATAATGTTCCGTCTCTGGTCCACGATAATGTTCCGTCTCTGGTCCACGATAATGTTCTGTCTCTGGCCCACGATATTGTTCCGTTTCTGGTCCACGATAATGTTCTGTTTCGGTTTCACGGTAATGTTCTGTCTCTGGTCCACGATAATGTTCCCTTTCTGGTCCACGATAATGTTCTGTTTTGGGTTCAAGGTAATGTTCTGTCTCTGGTCCACGGTAATGTTCCGTTTCTGGTCCACGATAATGTTCTGTTTCGGTTTCACGGTAATGTTCCGTTTCTAGTCCACGATAATGTTCTGTTTCTGTTTCACGGTAATGTTCCGTTTCTGGTCCATGATATTGTTCTGTTTCACGGTAATGTTCTGTCCCTGGTCCACGGTAATGTTCTGTCTCTGGTCCACGGTAATGTTCTGTCTCTGGTCCACGGTAATGTTCTGTCTCTGGTCCACAGTAATGTTCTGTCTCTGGTCCACGGTAATGTTCTGTCTCTGGTCCACGGTAATGTTCGATCTCTTGTCCACGATAATGTTCGGTTTCACGGTAATGTTCCGTCTCTGGTCCACGATAATGTTCTGTTTCGGTTACACGGTAATGTTCCGTTTCTGGTCCACGGTAATGTTCTGTCTCTGGTCCACGGTAATGTTCTTTCTCTGGTCCACGGTAATGTTCTGTCTCTGGTCCACGGTAATGTTCGATCTCTGGTCCACGATAATGTTCGGTTTCACGGTAATGTTCCGTCTCTGGTCCATGATAATGTTCTGTTTCGGTTTCACGGTAATGTTCCGTTTCTGGTCCACGATAATGTTCTGTTTCTGTTTCACGGTAATGTTCCGTCTCTGGTCCACGGTAATGTTCCGTCTCTGGTCCACGATAATGTTGTGTTTCTGTTTCACGGTAATGTTCCGTCTCTGGTCCACGATAATGTTCTGTTTCGGTTTCACGGTAATGTTCCGTTTCTGGTCCACGATAATGTTCTGTTTCGGTTTCACGGTAATGTTCCGTCTCTGGTCCACGGTAATGTTCCGTCTCTGGTCCACGATAATGTTGTGTTTCTGTTTCACGGTAATGTTCCGTTTCTGGTCCTTGATAATGTTCTGTTTCACGGTAATGTTCTGTCTCTGGTCCATGGTAATGTTCTGTCTCTGGTCCACGGTAATGTTCTGTCTCTGGTCCACGGTAATGTTGTGTCTCTGGTCCACGATAATGTTCGATCTCTGGTCCACGATAATGTTCGGTTTCACGGTAATGTTCCGTCTCTGGTCCACGATAATGTTGTGTTTCTGTTTCACGGTAATGTTCCGTTTCTGGTCCACGATAATGTTCGGTTTCTGTTTCACGTTAATTTTCCGTCTCTGGTCCACGATAATGTTCGGTTTCACGATAATGTTCCGTTTCTGGTCCACGATAATGTTCTGTTTCGGTTTCCCGGTAATGTTCTGTCTCTGGTCCACGGTAATTTTCTGTGTCTGGTCCACGATAATGTTCTGTTTCTGTTTCACGGTAATGTTCCGTTTCTGGTCCATGATAATGTTCTTTTTCACGGTAATGTTCCGTTTCTGGTCCACGGTAATGTTCGGTTTCAAGGTAAAGTTCGGTCTCTGGTCCACGGTAATGTTCTGTCTCTGGTCCACGGTAATGTTCTGTCTCTGGTAAACGGTAATGTTCTGTCTCTGGTCCACGGAAATGTTCTGTCTCTGGTCCACGGTAATGTTCTGTCTCTGGTCCACGGTAATGTTTGGTTTCACGGTAATGTTCGGTCTCTGGTCCACGGTAATGTTCGGTTTCACGGTAATGTTCTGTCTCTGGTCCACGATAATGTTCGATTTCTGGTCGACGATAATGTTCGGTTTCACGGTAATGTTCCGTCTCTGGTCCACGATAATGTTCGGTTTCACGGTAATGTTCCATTTCTGGTCCACGGTAATGTTCTGTCTCTGGTCCACGATAATGTTCGATCTCTGGTCCACGATAATGTTCGGTTTCACGGTAATGTTCCGTCTCTGGTCCACGATAATGTTGTGTTTCTGTTTCACGGTAATGTTCCGTTTCTTGTCCACGATAATGTTCTGTTTCGGTTTCACGGTAATGTTCTGTCTCTGGTCCATGATAATGTTCTGTTTCTGGTCCACGATAATGTTCTGTTTCAGTTTCACGGTAATGTTCCGTTTCTGGTCCACGATAATGTTCTGTTTCTGTTTCACGGTAATGTTCCGTTTCTGGTCCATGATAATGTTCTGTTTCACGGTAATGTTCTGTCTCTGGTCCATGGTAATGTTCTGTCTCTCGTCCACGGTAATGTTCGGTTTCAAGGTAAAGTTCTGTCTCTGGTCCACAGTAATGTTCTGTCTCTGGTCCGCGGTAATGTTCTGTCTCTGGTCCACGGTAATGTTCGATCTCTGGTCCACGATAATGTTCGGTTTCACGGTAATGTTCCGTTTCTGGTCCACGATAATGTTCTGTTTCGGTTTAACGGTAATGTTCCGTCTCTGGTCCATGGTAATGTTCTGTCTCTGGTCCACGGTAATGTTCCGTCTCTGGTCCACGATAATGTTGTGTTTCTGTTTCACGGTAATGTTCGGTTTCAAGGTAAAGTTTGGTCTCTGGTCCACAGTAATGTTCTGTCTCTGGTCCACGAAAATGTAGTGTTTCTGTTTCACGGTAATGTTCCGTTTCTGGTCCATGATAATTTTCTTTTTCACGGTAATGTTCTTTCTCTGGTCCATGGTAATGTTCTGTCTCTGGTCCACGGTAATGTTCGGTTTCAAGGTAAAGTTCGGTCTCTGATCCACAGTAATGTTCCGTCTCTGGTCCACGATAATGTTCTGTTTCGGTTTCACGGTAATGTTCCGTCTCTGGTCCACGGTAATGTTCTGTCTCTGGTCCACGGTAATGTTCTGTCTCTGGTCCACGGTAATGTTCTGTCTCTGGTCCACGATAATGTTCTGTTTCTGTTTCACGGTAATGTTCCGTTTCTGGTCCACGGTAATGTTCGGTTTCAAGGTAAAGTTCGGTCTCTGGTCCACAGTAATGTTCTGTCTCTGGTCCACGGTAATGTTCTGTCTCTGGTCCACGGTAATGTTCTGTCTCTGGTCCACGGTAATGTTCGATCTCTGGTCCACGATAATGTTCGGTTTCACGGTAATGTTCCGTCTCTGGTCCACGATAATGTTCTGTTTCGGTTTCACGGTAATGTTCCGTTTCTGGTCCACGGTAATGTTCTGTCTCTGGTCCACGGTAATGTTCTTTCTCTGGTTCACGGTAATGTTCTGTCTCTGGTCCACGGTAATGTTCGATCTCTGGTCCACGATAATGTTCGGTTTCACGGTAATGTTCCGTCTCTGGTCCATGATAATTTTCTGTTTCGGTTTCACGGTAATGTTCCGTTTCTGGTCAACGATAATGTTCTGTTTCTGTTTCACGGTAATGTTCCGTCTCTGGTCCACGATAATGTTGTGTTTCTGTTTCACGGTAATGTTCCGTCTCTGGTCCACGATAATGTTCTGTTTCGGTTTCACGGTAATCTTCCGTTTCTGGTCCACGATAATGTTCTGTTTCGGTTTCACGGTAATGTTCCGTCTCTGGTCCACGATAATGTTGTGTTTCTGTTTCACGGTAATGTTCCGTTTCTGGTCCTTGATAATGTTCTGTTTCACGGTAATGTTCTGTCTCTGGTCCATGGTAATGTTCTGTCTCTGGTCCACGGTAATGTTCTGTCTCTGGTCCACGGTAATGTTCTGTCTCTGGTCCACGGTAATGTTCTTTCTCTGGTCCACGGTAATGTTCTGTCTCTGGTCCACGGTAATGTTCGATCTCTGGTCCACGATAATGTTCGGTTTCACGGTAATGTTCCGTCTCTGGTCCATGATAATGTTCTGTTTCGGTTTCACGGTAATGTTCCGTTTCTGGTCCACGATAATGTTCTGTTTCTGTTTCACGGTAATGTTCCGTCTCTGGTCCACGGTAATGTTCCGTCTCTGGTTCACGATAATGTTGTGTTTCTGTTTCACGGTAATGTTCCGTCTCTGGTCCACGATAATGTTCTGTTTCGGTTTCACGGTAATGTTCCGTTTCTGGTCCACGATAATGTTCTGTTTCGGTTTCACGGTAATGTTCCGTCTCTGGTCCACGGTAATGTTCCGTCTCTGGTCCACGATAATGTTGTGTTTCTGTTTCACGGTAATGTTCCGTTTCTGGTCCTTGATAATGTTCTGTTTAACGGTAATGTTCTGTCTCTGGTCCATGGTAATGTTCTGTCTCTGGTCCACGGTAATGTTCTGTCTCTGGTCCACGGTAATGTTCTGTCTCTGGTCCACGATAATGTTCGATCTCTGGTCCACGATAATGTTCGGTTTCACGGTAATGTTCCGTCTCTGGTCCACGATAATGTTGTGTTTCTGTTTCACGGTAATGTTCCGTTTCTGGTCCACGATTATGTTCGGTTTCTGTTTCACGTTAATTTTCCGTCTCTGGTCCACGATAATGTTCGGTTTCACGATAATGTTCCGTTTCTGGTCCACGATAATGTTCTGTTTCGGTTTCCCGGTAATGTTCTGTCTCTGGTCCACGGTAATTTTCTGTGTCTGGTCCACGATAATGTTCTGTTTCTGTTTCACGGTAATGTTCCGTTTCTGGTCCATGATAATGTTCTTTTTCACGGTAATGTTCCGTTTCTGGTCCACGGTAATGTTCGGTTTCAAGGTAAAGTTCGGTCTCTGGTCCACGGTAATGTTCTGTCTCTGGTCCACGGTAATGTTCTGTCTCTGGTAAACGGTAATGTTCTGTCTCTGGTCCACGGAAATGTTCTGTCTCTGGTCCACGGTAATGTTCTGTCTCTGGTCCACGGTAATGTTTGGTTTCACGGTAATGTTCGGTCTCTGGTCCACGGTAATGTTCGGTTTCACGGTAATGTTCTGTCTCTGGTCCACGATAATGTTCGATTTCTGGTCGACGATAATGTTCGGTTTCACGGTAATGTTCCGTCTCTGGTCCACGATAATGTTCGGTTTCACGGTAATGTTCCATTTCTGGTCCACGGTAATGTTCTGTCTCTGGTCCACGATAATGTTCGATCTCTGGTCCACGATAATGTTCGGTTTCACGGTAATGTTCCGTCTCTGGTCCACGATAATGTTGTGTTTCTGTTTCACGGTAATGTTCCGTTTCTTGTCCACGATAATGTTCTGTTTCGGTTTCACGGTAATGTTCTGTCTCTGGTCCATGATAATGTTCTGTTTCTGGTCCACGATAATGTTCTGTTTCAGTTTCACGGTAATGTTCCGTTTCTGGTCCACGATAATGTTCTGTTTCTGTTTCACGGTAATGTTCCGTTTCTGGTCCATGATAATGTTCTGTTTCACGGTAATGTTCTGTCTCTGGTCCATGGTAATGTTCTGTCTCTGGTCTGCGGTAATGTTCTGTTTCACGGTAATGTTCTGTCTCTGGTCCACAGTAATGTTCTGTCTCTGGTCTGCGGTAATGTTCTGTCTCTGGTCCACGGTAATGTTCGATCTCTGGTCCACGATAATGTTCGGTTTCACGGTAATGTTCCGTCTCTGGTCCACGATAATGTTCTGTTTCGGTTTCACGGTAATGTTCCGTTTCTGGTCCACGGTAATATTCTGTCTCTGGTCCACGGTAATGTTCTGTCTCTGGTCCACGGTAATGTTCTGTCTCTGGTCCACGGTAATGTTCGATCTCTGGTCCACGATAATGTTCGGTTTCACGGTAATGTTCCGTCTCTGGTCCACGATAATGTTCTGTTTCGGTTTCACGGAAATGATCCGTTTCGGTTTCACGGTAATGTTCCGTTTCTGGTCCACGGTAATATTCGATCTCTGGTCCACGATAATGTTCGGTTTCACGGTAATGTTCCGTCTCTGGTCCACGATAATGTTCTGTTTCTGTTTCACGGTAATGTTCCGTTTCTGGTCCACGGTAATGTTCGGTTTCAAGGTAAAGTTCGGTCTCTGGTCCACAGTAATGTTCTGTCTCTGTTCCACGGTAATGTTCTGTCTCTGGTCCACGGTAATGTTCTGTCTCTGGTCCACGGTAATGTTCGATCTCTGGTCCACGATAATGTTCGGTTTCACGGTAATGTTCCGTCTCTGGTCCACGATAATGTTCTGTTTCGGTTTCACGGTAATGTTCCGTTTCTGGTCCACGGTAATATTCTGTCTCTGGTCCACGGTAATGTTCTTTCTCTGGTTCACGGTAATGTTCTGTCTCTGGTCCACGGTAATGTTCGATCTCTGGTCCACGATAATGTTCGGGTTCACGGTAATGTTCCGTCTCTGGTCCATGATAATGTTCTGTTTCTGTTTCACGGTTATGTTCCGTCTCTGGTCCACGGTAATGTTCCGTCTCTGGTCCACGATAATGTTGTGTTTCTGTTTCACGGTAATGTTCCGTCTCTGGTCCACGATAATGTTCTGTTTCGGTTTCACGGTAATGTTCCGTTTCTGGTCCACGATAATGTTCTGTTTCGGTTTCACGGTAATGTTCCGTCTCTGGTCCACGATAATGTTGTGTTTCTGTTTCACGGTAATGTTCCGTTTCTGGTCCTTGATAATGTTCTGTTTCACGGTAATGTGCTGTCTCTGGTCCATGGTAATGTTCCTTCTCTGGTCCACGGTAATGTTCTGTCTCTGGTCCACGGTAATGTTCTGTCTCTGGTCCACGATAATGTTCGATCTCTGGTCCACGATAATGTTCGGTTTCACGGTAATGTTCCGTCTCTGGTCCACGATAATGTTGTGTTTCTGTTTCACGGTAATGTTCCGTTTCTGGTCCATGATAATGTTGTGTTTCTGTTTCACGGTAATGTTCCGTCTCTGGTCCACGATAATGTTCTGTTTCGGTTTCACGGTAATGTTCCGTTTCTGGTCCACGATAATGTTCTGTTTCGGTTTCACGGTAATGTTCCGTCTCTGGTCCACGATAATGTTGTGTTTCTGTTTCACGGTAATGTTCCGTTTCTGGTCCTTGATAATGTTCTGTTTCACGGTAATGTGCTGTCTCTGGTCCATGGTAATGTTCCTTCTCTGGTCCACGGTAATGTTCTGTCTCTGGTCCACGGTAATGTTCTGTCTCTGGTCCACGATAATGTTCGATCTCTGGTCCACGATAATGTTCGGTTTCACGGTAATGTTCCGTCTCTGGTCCACGATAATGTTGTGTTTCTGTTTCACGGTAATGTTCCGTTTCTGGTCCATGATAATGTTCTGTTTCTGTTTCACGGTAATTTTCCGTCTCTGGTCCACGATAATGTTCGGTTTCACGATAATGTTCCGTTTCTGGTCCACGATAATGTTCTGTTTCGGTTTCCCGGTAATGTTCTGTCTCTGGTCCACGGTAATGTTCTGTGTCTGGTCCACGATAATTTTCGGTTTCACGGTAATGTTCTGTCTCTGGTCCACGATAATGTTCCCTTTCTGGTCCACGATAATGTTCTGTTTCGGTTTCACGGTAATGTTCCGTTTCTAGTCCACGATAATGTTCTGTTTCTGTTTCACGGTAATGTTCCGTTTCTGGTCCATGATAATGTTCTGTTTCACGGTAATGTTCTGTCCCTGGTCCATGGTAATGTTCTGTCTCTGGTCCACGGTAATGTTTGGTTTCAAGGTAAAGTTCGGTCTCTGGTCCACAGTAATGTTCTGTCTCTGGTCCACGGTAATGTTCTGTCTCTGGTCCACGATAATGTTCTGTCTCTGGTCCACGGTAATGTTCTATCTCTGGTCCACGGTAATGTTCTGTCTGTGGTCCACGGTAATGTTCGATCTCTGGTCCACGATAATGTTCGGTGTCACGGTAATGTTCCGTCTCTGGTCCACGATAATGTTCTGTTTCGGTTTCACGGTAATGTTCCGTCTCTTGTCCACGGTAATGTTCCGTCTCTGGTGCACGAAAATGTTGTGTTTCTGTTTCACGGTAATGTTCCGTTTCTGGTCCATGATAATTTTCTTTTTCACGGTAATGTTCTGTCTCTGGTCCATGGTAATGTTCTGTCTCTGGTCCACGGTAATGTTCGGTTTCAAGGTAAAGTTCGGTCTCTGATCCACAGTAATGTTCCGTCTCTGGTCCACGATAATGTTCTGTTTCGGTTTCACGGTAATGTTCCGTCTCTGGTCCACGGTAATGTTCTGTCTCTGGTCCACGGTAATGTTCTGTCTCTAGTCCACGGTAATGTTCTGTCTCTGGTCCACGATAATGTTCGGTTTCACGGTAATGTTCCGTTTCTGGTCCACGATAATGTTCTGTTTCGGTTTCACGGTAATGATCCGTTTCGGTTTCACGGTAATGTTCTGTTTCTGGTCCACGGTAATATTCGATCTCTGGTCCACGATAATGTTCGGTTTCACGGTAATGTTCCGTCTCTGGTCCACGATAATGTTCTGTTTCGGTTTCAAGGTAAAGTTCGGTCTCTGGTCCACAGTAATGTTCTGTCTCTGGTCCACGGTAATGTTCTGTTTCTGGTCCACGGTAATGTTCTGTCTCTGGTCCACGGTAATGTTCGATCTCTGGTCCACGATAATGTTTGGTTTCACGGTAATGTTCCGTCTCTGGTCCACGATAATGTTCTGTTTCGGTTTCACGGTAATGTTCCGTTTCTGGTCCACGGTAATGTTCTGTCTCTGGTCCACGGTAATGTTCTTTCTCTGGTCCACGGTAATGTTCTGTCTCTGGTCCACGGTAATGTTCGATCTCTGGTCCACGATAATGTTCGGTTTCACGGTAATGTTCCGTCTCTGGTCCATGATAATGTTCTGTTTCGGTTTCACGGTAATGTTCCGTCTCTGGTCCACGATAATGTTCTGTTTCGGTTTCACGGTAATGTTCCGTCTCTGGTCCACGGTAATGTTCTGTCTCTGGTCCACGATAATGTTGTGTTTCTGTTTCACGGTAATGTTCCGTTTCTGGTCCTTGATAATGTTCTGTTTCACGGTAATGTTCTGTCTCTGGTCCACGGTAATGTTCTGTCTCTGGTCCACGGTAATGTTCTGTCTCTGGTCCACGGTAATGTTCGATCTCTGGTCCACGATAATGTTCGGTTTCACGGTAATGTTCCGTCTCTGGTCCACGATAATGTTCTGTTTCGGTTTCACGGTAATGTTCCGTTTCTGGTCCACGGTAATGTTCTGTCTCTGGTCCACGGTAATGTTCTGTCTCTGGTCCACGGTAATGTTCGATCTCTGGTCCACGATAATGTTCGGTTTCACGGTAATGTTCCGTCTCTGGTCCATGATAATGTTCTGTTTCAGTTTCACGGTAATGTTCCGTCTCTGGTCCACGATAATGTTCTGTTTCGGTTTCACGGTAATGTTCCGTCTCTGGTCCACGGTAATGTTCCGTCTCTGGTCCACGATAATGTTGTGTTTCTGTTTCACGGTAATGTTCCGTTTCTGGTCCTTGATAATGTTCTGTTTCACGGTAATGTTCGATCTCTGGTCCACGATAATGTTCGGTTTCACGGTAATGTTCCGTCTCTGGTCCACGATAATGTTCTGTTTCGGTTTCACGGTAATGTTCCGTTTCTGGTCCACGATAATGTTCTCTTTCGGTTTCACGGTAATGTTCCGTCTCTGGTCCACGGTAATGTTCCGTCTCTGGTCCCCGATAATGTTGTGTTTCTGTTTCACGGTAATGTTCCGTTTCTGGTCCTTGATAATGTTCTGTTTCACGGTAATGTTCTGTCTCTGGTCCACGGTAATGTTCGATCTCTGGTCCAAGATAATGTTCGGTTTCACGGTAATGTTCCGTCTCTGGTCCACGATAATGTTGTGTTTCTGTTTCACGGTAATGTTCCGTTTCTGGTCCACGATAATGTTCTGTTTCTGTTTCACGGTAATTTTCCGTCTCTGGTCCACGATAATGTTCGGTTTCACGATAATGTTCTGTTTCTGGTCCACGATAATGTTCTGTTTCGGTTTCCCGGTAATGTTCTGTCTCTGGTCCACGGTAATGTTCTGTGTCTGGTCCACGATAATGTTCTGTTTCTGTTTCACGGTAATGTTCCGTTTCTGGTCCATGATAATGTTCTTTTTCACGGTAATGTTCCGTTTCTGGTCCACGGTAATGTTCGGTTTCAAGGTAAAGTTCGGTCTCTGGTCCACAGTAATGTTCTGTCTCTGGTCCACGGTAATGTTCTGTCTCTGGTAAACGGTAATGTTCTGTCTCTGGTCCACGGAAATGTTCTGTCTCTAGTCCACGGTAATGTTCTGTCTCTGGTCCACGGTAATGTTCGGTTTCACGGTAATGTTCGGTCTCTGGTCCACGGTAATGTTCGGTTTCACGGTAATGTTCTGTCTCTGGTCCACGATAATGTTAGATTTCTGGTCGACGATAATGTTCGGTTTCACGGTAATGTTCCGTCTCTGGTCCACGATAATGTTGTGTTTCTGTTTCACGGTAATGTTCCGTTTCTGGTCCACAATAATGTTCTGTTTCAGTTTCACGGTAATGTTCCGTTTCTGGTCCACGATAATGTTCTGTTTCTGTTTCACGGTAATGTTCCGTTTCTGGTCCATGATAATGTTCTTTTTCACGGTAATGTTCTGTCTCTGGTCCATGGTAATGTTCTGTCTCTGGTCCACGGTAATGTTCGGTTTCAAGGTAAAGTTCGGTCTCTGGTACACAGTAATGTTCTGTCTCTGGTCCGCGGTAATGTTCTGTCTCTGGTCCACGGTAATATTCGATCTCTGGTCCACGATAATGTTCGGTTTCACGGTAATGTTCCGTTTCTGGTCCACGATAATGTTCTTTTTCGGTTTCAAGGTAATGTTCCGTCTCTGGTCCACGGTAATGTTCCATCTCTGGTCCACGATAATGTTGTGTTTCTGTTTCACGATAATGTTCCGTTTCTGGTCCATGATAATGTTCTGTTTCACGGTAATGTTCTGTCTCTGGTCCACGGTAATGTTCTGTCTCTGGTCCAATGTAATGTTCTGTCTCTGGTACACGGTAATGTTCTGTCTCTGGTCCACGGTAATGTTCGATCTCTGGTCCACGATAATGTTCGGTTTCACGGTAATGTTCAGTCTCTGGTCCACGATAATGTTCTGTTTCTGTATCACGGTAATGTTCCGTTTCTGGTCCACGATAATTTTGTGTTTCTGTTTCACGGTAATGTTCCGTTTCTGGTCCACGATAATGTTCGGTTTCACGGTAATGTTCCGTTTCTGTTCCATGATATTGTTCTGTTTCACGGTAATGTTCTGTCCCTGGTCCATGGTAATGTTCTGTCTCTGGTCCACGGTAATGTTCGGTTTCAAGGTAAAGTTCGGTCTCTGGTCCACAGTAATGTTCTGTCTATGGTCCACGGTAATGTTCTGTCTCTGGTCCACGGTAATGTTCTGTCTCTGGTCCACGGTAATGTTCGATCTCTGGTCCACGATAATGTTCGGTGTCACGGTAATGTTCCGTCTCTGGTCGACGATAATGTTCTGTTTCGGTTTCACGGTAATATTCCGTCTCTGGTCCACGGTAATGTTCCGTCTCTGGTCCACGAAAATGTAGTGTTTCTGTTTCACGGTAATGTTCCGTTTCTGGTCCATGATAATTTTCTTTTTCACGGTAATGTTCTTTCTCTGGTCCATGGTAATGTTCTGTCTCTGGTCCACGGTAATGTTCGGTTTCAAGGTAAAGTTCGGTCTCTGATCCACAGTAATGTTCCGTCTCTGGTCCACGATAATGTTCTGTTTCGGTTTCACGGTAATGTTCCGTCTCTGGTCCACGGTAATGTTCTGTCTCTGGTCCACGGTAATGTTCTGTCTCTGGTCCACGGTAATGTTCTGTCTCTGGTCCACGGTAATGTTCGATCTCTGGTCCACGATAATGTTCGGTTTCACGGTAATGTTCCGTCTCTGGTCCACGATAATGTTCTGTTTCTGTATCACGGTAATGTTCCGTTTCTGGTCCACGATAATTTTGTGTTTCTGTTTCACGGTAATGTTCCGTTTCTGGTCCACGATAATGTTCGGTTTCAAGGTAAAGTTCGGTCTCTGGTCCACGGTAATGTTCTGTCTCTGGTCCACGGTAATGTTCGATCTCTGGTCCACGATAATGTTCGGTTTCACGGTAATGTTCCGTCTCTGGTCCACGATAATGTTCTGTTTCTGTATCACGGTAATGTTCCGTTTCTGGTCCACGATAATTTTGTGTTTCTGTTTCACGGTAATTTTCCGTTTCTGGTCCACGATAATGTTCGGTTTCACGGTAATGTTCGGTTTCACGGTAATGTTCCGTCTCTGGTCCGCGATAATGTTCCGTCTTTGGTCCACGATAATGTTCTGTTTCTGTTTCACGGTAATGTTCTGTCTCTGGTCCATGATAATGTTCCGTTTCTGGTCCACGATAATGTTCTGTTTCAGTTTCACGGTAATGTTCTGTTTCCGTTTCACGGTAATGTTCTGTCTCTGGTCCACGGTAATGTTTTGTTTCTGTTTCACGGTAATGTTCCGTCTCTGGTCCACGATAATGTTCGGTTTCACGGTAATGTTCCGTCTCTGGTCCACGATAATGTTGTGTTTCTGTTTCACGGTAATGTTCGGTTTCAAGGTAAAGTTTGGTCTCTGGTCCACAGTAATGTTCTGTCTCTGGTCCACGAAAATGTAGTGTTTCTGTTTCACGGTAATGTTCCGTTTCTGGTCCATGATAATTTTCTTTTTCACGGTAATGTTCTTTCTCTGGTCCATGGTAATGTTCTGTCTCTGGTCCACGGTAATGTTCGGTTTCAAGGTAAAGTTCGGTCTCTGATCCACAGTAATGTTCCGTCTCTGGTCCACGATAATGTTCTGTTTCGGTTTCACGGTAATGTTCCGTCTCTGGTCCACGGTAATGTTCTGTCTCTGGTCCACGGTAATGTTCTGTCTCTGGTCCACGGTAATGTTCTGTCTCTGGTCCACGGTAATGTTCGATCTCTGGTCCACGATAATGTTCGGTTTCACGGTAATGTTCCGTCTCTGGTCCACGATAATGTTCTGTTTCTGTATCACGGTAATGTTCCGTTTCTGGTCCACGATAATTTTGTGTTTCTGTTTCACGGTAATGTTCCGTTTCTGGTCCACGATAATGTTCGGTTTCAAGGTAAAGTTCGGTCTCTGGTCCACGGTAATGTTCTGTCTCTGGTCCACGGTAATGTTCGATCTCTGGTCCACGATAATGTTCGGTTTCACGGTAATGTTCCGTCTCTGGTCCACGATAATGTTCTGTTTCTGTATCACGGTAATGTTCCGTTTCTGGTCCACGATAATTTTGTGTTTCTGTTTCACGGTAATTTTCCGTTTCTGGTCCACGATAATGTTCGGTTTCACGGTAATGTTCGGTTTCACGGTAATGTTCCGTCTCTGGTCCGCGATAATGTTCCGTCTTTGGTCCACGATAATGTTCTGTTTCTGTTTCACGGTAATGTTCTGTCTCTGGTCCATGATAATGTTCCGTTTCTGGTCCACGATAATGTTCTGTTTCAGTTTCACGGTAATGTTCTGTTTCCGTTTCACGGTAATGTTCTGTCTCTGGTCCACGGTAATGTTTTGTTTCTGTTTCACGGTAATGTTCCGTCTCTGGTCCACGATAATGTTCGGTTTCACGGTAATGTTCCGTCTCTGGTCCACGATAATGTTGTGTTTCTGTTTCACGGTAATGTTCGGTTTCAAGGTAAAGTTTGGTCTCTGGTCCACAGTAATGTTCTGTCTCTGGTCCACGAAAATGTAGTGTTTCTGTTTCACGGTAATGTTCCGTTTCTGGTCCATGATAATTTTCTTTTTCACGGTAATGTTCTTTCTCTGGTCCATGGTAATGTTCTGTCTCTGGTCCACGGTAATGTTCGGTTTCAAGGTAAAGTTCGGTCTCTGATCCACAGTAATGTTCCGTCTCTGGTCCACGATAATGTTCTGTTTCGGTTTCACGGTAATGTTCCGTCTCTGGTCCACGGTAATGTTCTGTCTCTGGTCCACGGTAATGTTCTGTCTCTGGTCCACGGTAATGTTCTGTCTCTGGTCCACGGTAATGTTCGATCTCTGGTCCACGATAATGTTCGGTTTCACGGTAATGTTCCGTCTCTGGTCCACGATAATGTTCTGTTTCTGTATCACGGTAATGTTCCGTTTCTGGTCCACGATAATTTTGTGTTTCTGTTTCACGGTAATGTTCCGTTTCTGGTCCACGATAATGTTCGGTTTCAAGGTAAAGTTCGGTCTCTGGTCCACGGTAATGTTCTGTCTCTGGTCCACGGTAATGTTCGATCTCTGGTCCACGATAATGTTCGGTTTCACGGTAATGTTCCGTCTCTGGTCCACGATAATGTTCTGTTTCTGTATCACGGTAATGTTCCGTTTCTGGTCCACGATAATTTTGTGTTTCTGTTTCACGGTAATTTTCCGTTTCTGGTCCACGATAATGTTCGGTTTCACGGTAATGTTCGGTTTCACGGTAATGTTCCGTCTCTGGTCCGCGATAATGTTCCGTCTTTGGTCCACGATAATGTTCTGTTTCTGTTTCACGGTAATGTTCTGTCTCTGGTCCATGATAATGTTCCGTTTCTGGTCCACGATAATGTTCTGTTTCAGTTTCACGGTAATGTTCTGTTTCCGTTTCACGGTAATGTTCTGTCTCTGGTCCACGGTAATGTTTTGTTTCTGTTTCACGGTAATGTTCCGTCTCTGGTCCACGATAATGTTCGGTTTCACGGTAATGTTCCGTCTCTGGTCCACGATAATGTTGTGTTTCTGTTTCACGGTAATGTTCCGTTTCTGGTCCACGATAATGTTTTGTTTCTGGTCCACGATAATGTTCCGTTTCTGGTCCACGATAATGTTCTGTTTAGGTTTCACGGTAATGTTCTGTCTCTGGTCCACGATAATGTTCCGTCTCTGGTCCACGATAATGTTCCGTCTCTGGTCCACGATAATGTTCTGTCTCTGGTCCACGATATTGTTCCGTTTCTGGTCCACGATAATGTTCTGTTTCGGTTTCACGGTAATGTTCTGTCTCTGGTCCACGATAATGTTCCCTTTCTGGTCCACGATAATGTTCTGTTTTGGTTTCAAGGTAATGTTCTGTCTCTGGTCCACGGTAATGTTCCGTTTCTGGTCCACGATAATGTTCTGTTTCGGTTTCACGGTAATGTTCCGTTTCTAGTTCACGATAATGTTCTGTTTCTGTTTCACGGTAATGTTCCGTTTCTGGTAAATGATATTGTTCTGTTTCACGGTAATGTTCTGTCCCTGGTCCATGGTAATGCTCTGTCTCTGGTCCACGGTAATGTTCGGTTTCAAGGTAAAGTTCGGTCTCTGGTCCACAGTAATGTTCTGTCTATGGTCCACGGTAATGTTCTGTCTCTGGTCCACGGTAATGTTCTGTCTCTGGTCCACGGTAATGTTCGATCTCTGGTCCACGATAATGTTCGGTGTCACGGTAATGTTCCGTCTCTGGTCCACGATAATGTTCTGTTTCGGTTTCACGGTAATGTTCCGTCTCTGGTCCACGGTAATGTTCCGTCTCTGGTCCACGAAAATGTAGTGTTTCTGTTTCACGGTAATGTTCCGTTTCTGGTCCATGATAATTTTCTTTTTCACGGTAATGTTCTTTCTCTGGTCCATGGTAATTTTCTGTCTCTGGTCCACGGTAATGTTCGGTTTCAAGGTAAAGTTCGGTCTCTGATCCACAGTAATGTTCCGTCTCTGGTCCACGATAATGTTCTGTTTCGGTTTCACGGTAATGTTCCGTCTCTGGTCCACGGTAATGTTCTGTCTCTGGTCCACGGTAATGTTCTGTCTCTGGTCCACGGTAATGTTCTGTCTCTGGTCCACGATAATGTTCGGTTTCACGGTAATGTTCCGTCTCTGGTCCACGATAATGTTCTGTTTCTGTATCACGGTAATGTTCCGTTTCTGGTCCACGATAATTTTGTGTTTCTGTTTCACGGTAATTTTCCGTTTCTGGTCCACGATAATGTTCGGTTTCACGGTAATGTTCCGTCTCTGGTCCATGATAATGTTCCGTTTCTGGTCCACGATAATGTTCTGTTTCAGTTTCACGGTAATGTTCTGTTTCCGTTTCACGGTAATGTTCTGTCTCTGGTCCACGGTAATGTTTTGTTTCGGTTTCACGGTAATGTTACGTCTCTGGTCCACGATAATGTTCGGTTTCACGGTAATGTTCCGTCTCTGGTCCACGATAATGTTGTGTTTCTGTTTCACGGTAATGTTCCGTTTCTGGTCCACGATAATGTTTTGTTTCTGGTCCACGATAATGTTCCGTTTCTGGTCCACGATAATGTTCTGTTTAGGTTTCACGGTAATGTTCTGTCTCTGGTCCACGATAATGTTCCGTCTCTGGTCCACGATAATGTTCCGTCTCTGGTCCACGATAATGTTCTGTCTCTGGCCCACGATATTGTTCCGTTTCTGGTCCACGATAATGTTCTGTTTCGGTTTCACGGTAATGTTCTGTCTCTGGTCCACGATAATGTTCCCTTTCTGGTCCACGATAATGTTCTGTTTTGGGTTCAAGGTAATGTTCTGTCTCTGGTCCACGGTAATGTTCCGTTTCTGGTCCACGATAATGTTCTGTTTCGGTTTCACGGTAATGTTCCGTTTCTAGTCCACGATAATGTTCTGTTTCTGTTTCACGGTAATGTTCCGTTTCTGGTCCATGATATTGTTCTGTTTCACGGTAATGTTCTGTCCCTGGTCCACGGTAATGTTCTGTCTCTGGTCCACGGTAATGTTCTGTCTCTGGTCCACGGTAATGTTCTGTCTCTGGTCCACAGTAATGTTCTGTCTCTGGTCCACGGTAATGTTCTGTCTCTGGTCCACGGTAATGTTCGATCTCTTGTCCACGATAATGTTCGGTTTCACGGTAATGTTCCGTCTCTGGTCCACGATAATGTTCTGTTTCGGTTACACGGTAATGTTCCGTTTCTGGTCCACGGTAATGTTCTGTCTCTGGTCCACGGTAATGTTCTTTCTCTGGTCCACGGTAATGTTCTGTCTCTGGTCCACGGTAATGTTCGATCTCTGGTCCACGATAATGTTCGGTTTCACGGTAATGTTCCGTCTCTGGTCCATGATAATGTTCTGTTTCGGTTTCACGGTAATGTTCCGTTTCTGGTCCACGATAATGTTCTGTTTCTGTTTCACGGTAATGTTCCGTCTCTGGTCCACGGTAATGTTCCGTCTCTGGTCCACGATAATGTTGTGTTTCTGTTTCACGGTAATGTTCCGTCTCTGGTCCACGATAATGTTCTGTTTCGGTTTCACGGTAATGTTCCGTTTCTGGTCCACGATAATGTTCTGTTTCGGTTTCACGGTAATGTTCCGTCTCTGGTCCACGGTAATGTTCCGTCTCTGGTCCACGATAATGTTGTGTTTCTGTTTCACGGTAATGTTCCGTTTCTGGTCCTTGATAATGTTCTGTTTCACGGTAATGTTCTGTCTCTGGTCCATGGTAATGTTCTGTCTCTGGTCCACGGTAATGTTCTGTCTCTGGTCCACGGTAATGTTGTGTCTCTGGTCCACGATAATGTTCGATCTCTGGTCCACGATAATGTTCGGTTTCACGGTAATGTTCCGTCTCTGGTCCACGATAATGTTGTGTTTCTGTTTCACGGTAATGTTCCGTTTCTGGTCCACGATAATGTTCGGTTTCTGTTTCACGTTAATTTTCCGTCTCTGGTCCACGATAATGTTCGGTTTCACGATAATGTTCCGTTTCTGGTCCACGATAATGTTCTGTTTCGGTTTCCCGGTAATGTTCTGTCTCTGGTCCACGGTAATTTTCTGTGTCTGGTCCACGATAATGTTCTGTTTCTGTTTCACGGTAATGTTCCGTTTCTGGTCCATGATAATGTTCTTTTTCACGGTAATGTTCCGTTTCTGGTCCACGGTAATGTTCGGTTTCAAGGTAAAGTTCGGTCTCTGGTCCACGGTAATGTTCTGTCTCTGGTCCACGGTAATGTTCTGTCTCTGGTAAACGGTAATGTTCTGTCTCTGGTCCACGGAAATGTTCTGTCTCTGGTCCACGGTAATGTTCTGTCTCTGGTCCACGGTAATGTTTGGTTTCACGGTAATGTTCGGTCTCTGGTCCACGGTAATGTTCGGTTTCACGGTAATGTTCTGTCTCTGGTCCACGATAATGTTCGATTTCTGGTCGACGATAATGTTCGGTTTCACGGTAATGTTCCGTCTCTGGTCCACGATAATGTTCGGTTTCACGGTAATGTTCCATTTCTGGTCCACGGTAATGTTCTGTCTCTGGTCCACGATAATGTTCGATCTCTGGTCCACGATAATGTTCGGTTTCACGGTAATGTTCCGTCTCTGGTCCACGATAATGTTGTGTTTCTGTTTCACGGTAATGTTCCGTTTCTTGTCCACGATAATGTTCTGTTTCGGTTTCACGGTAATGTTCTGTCTCTGGTCCATGATAATGTTCTGTTTCTGGTCCACGATAATGTTCTGTTTCAGTTTCACGGTAATGTTCCGTTTCTGGTCCACGATAATGTTCTGTTTCTGTTTCACGGTAATGTTCCGTTTCTGGTCCATGATAATGTTCTGTTTCACGGTAATGTTCTGTCTCTGGTCCATGGTAATGTTCTGTCTCTCGTCCACGGTAATGTTCGGTTTCAAGGTAAAGTTCGGTCTCTGGTCCACAGTAATGTTATGTCTCTGGTCCGCGGTAATGTTCTGTCTCTGGTCCATGGTAATGTTCTGTCTCTGGTCCACGGTAATGTTCGGTTTCAAGGTAAAGTTCTGTCTCTGGTCCACAGTAATGTTCTGTCTCTGGTCCGCGGTAATGTTCTGTCTCTGGTCCACGGTAATGTTCGATCTCTGGTCCACGATAATGTTCGGTTTCACGGTAATGTTCCGTTTCTGGTCCACGATAATGTTCTGTTTCGGTTTAACGGTAATGTTCCGTCTCTGGTCCATGGTAATGTTCTGTCTCTGGTCCACGGTAATGTTCCGTCTCTGGTCCACGATAATGTTGTGTTTCTGTTTCACGGTAATGTTCGGTTTCAAGGTAAAGTTTGGTCTCTGGTCCACAGTAATGTTCTGTCTCTGGTCCACGAAAATGTAGTGTTTCTGTTTCACGGTAATGTTCCGTTTCTGGTCCATGATAATTTTCTTTTTCACGGTAATGTTCTTTCTCTGGTCCATGGTAATGTTCTGTCTCTGGTCCACGGTAATGTTCGGTTTCAAGGTAAAGTTCGGTCTCTGATCCACAGTAATGTTCCGTCTCTGGTCCACGATAATGTTCTGTTTCGGTTTCACGGTAATGTTCCGTCTCTGGTCCACGGTAATGTTCTGTCTCTGGTCCACGGTAATGTTCTGTCTCTGGTCCACGGTAATGTTCTGTCTCTGGTCCACGGTAATGTTCGATCTCTGGTCCACGATAATGTTCGGTTTCACGGTAATGTTCCGTCTCTGGTCCACGATAATGTTCTGTTTCTGTATCACGGTAATGTTCCGTTTCTGGTCCACGATAATTTTGTGTTTCTGTTTCACGGTAATGTTCCGTTTCTGGTCCACGATAATGTTCGGTTTCAAGGTAAAGTTCGGTCTCTGGTCCACGGTAATGTTCTGTCTCTGGTCCACGGTAATGTTCGATCTCTGGTCCACGATAATGTTCGGTTTCACGGTAATGTTCCGTCTCTGGTCCACGATAATGTTCTGTTTCTGTATCACGGTAATGTTCCGTTTCTGGTCCACGATAATTTTGTGTTTCTGTTTCACGGTAATTTTCCGTTTCTGGTCCACGATAATGTTCGGTTTCACGGTAATGTTCGGTTTCACGGTAATGTTCCGTCTCTGGTCCGCGATAATGTTCCGTCTTTGGTCCACGATAATGTTCTGTTTCTGTTTCACGGTAATGTTCTGTCTCTGGTCCATGATAATGTTCCGTTTCTGGTCCACGATAATGTTCTGTTTCAGTTTCACGGTAATGTTCTGTTTCCGTTTCACGGTAATGTTCTGTCTCTGGTCCACGGTAATGTTTTGTTTCTGTTTCACGGTAATGTTCCGTCTCTGGTCCACGATAATGTTCGGTTTCACGGTAATGTTCCGTCTCTGGTCCACGATAATGTTGTGTTTCTGTTTCACGGTAATGTTCCGTTTCTGGTCCACGATAATGTTTTGTTTCTGGTCCACGATAATGTTCCGTTTCTGGTCCACGATAATGTTCTGTTTAGGTTTCACGGTAATGTTCTGTCTCTGGTCCACGATAATGTTCCGTCTCTGGTCCACGATAATGTTCCGTCTCTGGTCCACGATAATGTTCTGTCTCTGGTCCACGATATTGTTCCGTTTCTGGTCCACGATAATGTTCTGTTTCGGTTTCACGGTAATGTTCTGTCTCTGGTCCACGATAATGTTCCCTTTCTGGTCCACGATAATGTTCTGTTTTGGTTTCAAGGTAATGTTCTGTCTCTGGTCCACGGTAATGTTCCGTTTCTGGTCCACGATAATGTTCTGTTTCGGTTTCACGGTAATGTTCCGTTTCTAGTTCACGATAATGTTCTGTTTCTGTTTCACGGTAATGTTCCGTTTCTGGTAAATGATATTGTTCTGTTTCACGGTAATGTTCTGTCCCTGGTCCATGGTAATGCTCTGTCTCTGGTCCACGGTAATGTTCGGTTTCAAGGTAAAGTTCGGTCTCTGGTCCACAGTAATGTTCTGTCTATGGTCCACGGTAATGTTCTGTCTCTGGTCCACGGTAATGTTCTGTCTCTGGTCCACGGTAATGTTCGATCTCTGGTCCACGATAATGTTCGGTGTCACGGTAATGTTCCGTCTCTGGTCCACGATAATGTTCTGTTTCGGTTTCACGGTAATGTTCCGTCTCTGGTCCACGGTAATGTTCCGTCTCTGGTCCACGAAAATGTAGTGTTTCTGTTTCACGGTAATGTTCCGTTTCTGGTCCATGATAATTTTCTTTTTCACGGTAATGTTCTTTCTCTGGTCCATGGTAATTTTCTGTCTCTGGTCCACGGTAATGTTCGGTTTCAAGGTAAAGTTCGGTCTCTGATCCACAGTAATGTTCCGTCTCTGGTCCACGATAATGTTCTGTTTCGGTTTCACGGTAATGTTCCGTCTCTGGTCCACGGTAATGTTCTGTCTCTGGTCCACGGTAATGTTCTGTCTCTGGTCCACGGTAATGTTCTGTCTCTGGTCCACGATAATGTTCGGTTTCACGGTAATGTTCCGTCTCTGGTCCACGATAATGTTCTGTTTCTGTATCACGGTAATGTTCCGTTTCTGGTCCACGATAATTTTGTGTTTCTGTTTCACGGTAATTTTCCGTTTCTGGTCCACGATAATGTTCGGTTTCACGGTAATGTTCCGTCTCTGGTCCATGATAATGTTCCGTTTCTGGTCCACGATAATGTTCTGTTTCAGTTTCACGGTAATGTTCTGTTTCCGTTTCACGGTAATGTTCTGTCTCTGGTCCACGGTAATGTTTTGTTTCGGTTTCACGGTAATGTTACGTCTCTGGTCCACGATAATGTTCGGTTTCACGGTAATGTTCCGTCTCTGGTCCACGATAATGTTGTGTTTCTGTTTCACGGTAATGTTCCGTTTCTGGTCCACGATAATGTTTTGTTTCTGGTCCACGATAATGTTCCGTTTCTGGTCCACGATAATGTTCTGTTTAGGTTTCACGGTAATGTTCTGTCTCTGGTCCACGATAATGTTCCGTCTCTGGTCCACGATAATGTTCCGTCTCTGGTCCACGATAATGTTCTGTCTCTGGCCCACGATATTGTTCCGTTTCTGGTCCACGATAATGTTCTGTTTCGGTTTCACGGTAATGTTCTGTCTCTGGTCCACGATAATGTTCCCTTTCTGGTCCACGATAATGTTCTGTTTTGGGTTCAAGGTAATGTTCTGTCTCTGGTCCACGGTAATGTTCCGTTTCTGGTCCACGATAATGTTCTGTTTCGGTTTCACGGTAATGTTCCGTTTCTAGTCCACGATAATGTTCTGTTTCTGTTTCACGGTAATGTTCCGTTTCTGGTCCATGATATTGTTCTGTTTCACGGTAATGTTCTGTCCCTGGTCCACGGTAATGTTCTGTCTCTGGTCCACGGTAATGTTCTGTCTCTGGTCCACGGTAATGTTCTGTCTCTGGTCCACAGTAATGTTCTGTCTCTGGTCCACGGTAATGTTCTGTCTCTGGTCCACGGTAATGTTCGATCTCTTGTCCACGATAATGTTCGGTTTCACGGTAATGTTCCGTCTCTGGTCCACGATAATGTTCTGTTTCGGTTACACGGTAATGTTCCGTTTCTGGTCCACGGTAATGTTCTGTCTCTGGTCCACGGTAATGTTCTTTCTCTGGTCCACGGTAATGTTCTGTCTCTGGTCCACGGTAATGTTCGATCTCTGGTCCACGATAATGTTCGGTTTCACGGTAATGTTCCGTCTCTGGTCCATGATAATGTTCTGTTTCGGTTTCACGGTAATGTTCCGTTTCTGGTCCACGATAATGTTCTGTTTCTGTTTCACGGTAATGTTCCGTCTCTGGTCCACGGTAATGTTCCGTCTCTGGTCCACGATAATGTTGTGTTTCTGTTTCACGGTAATGTTCCGTCTCTGGTCCACGATAATGTTCTGTTTCGGTTTCACGGTAATGTTCCGTTTCTGGTCCACGATAATGTTCTGTTTCGGTTTCACGGTAATGTTCCGTCTCTGGTCCACGGTAATGTTCCGTCTCTGGTCCACGATAATGTTGTGTTTCTGTTTCACGGTAATGTTCCGTTTCTGGTCCTTGATAATGTTCTGTTTCACGGTAATGTTCTGTCTCTGGTCCATGGTAATGTTCTGTCTCTGGTCCACGGTAATGTTCTGTCTCTGGTCCACGGTAATGTTGTGTCTCTGGTCCACGATAATGTTCGATCTCTGGTCCACGATAATGTTCGGTTTCACGGTAATGTTCCGTCTCTGGTCCACGATAATGTTGTGTTTCTGTTTCACGGTAATGTTCCGTTTCTGGTCCACGATAATGTTCGGTTTCTGTTTCACGTTAATTTTCCGTCTCTGGTCCACGATAATGTTCGGTTTCACGATAATGTTCCGTTTCTGGTCCACGATAATGTTCTGTTTCGGTTTCCCGGTAATGTTCTGTCTCTGGTCCACGGTAATTTTCTGTGTCTGGTCCACGATAATGTTCTGTTTCTGTTTCACGGTAATGTTCCGTTTCTGGTCCATGATAATGTTCTTTTTCACGGTAATGTTCCGTTTCTGGTCCACGGTAATGTTCGGTTTCAAGGTAAAGTTCGGTCTCTGGTCCACGGTAATGTTCTGTCTCTGGTCCACGGTAATGTTCTGTCTCTGGTAAACGGTAATGTTCTGTCTCTGGTCCACGGAAATGTTCTGTCTCTGGTCCACGGTAATGTTCTGTCTCTGGTCCACGGTAATGTTTGGTTTCACGGTAATGTTCGGTCTCTGGTCCACGGTAATGTTCGGTTTCACGGTAATGTTCCGTCTCTGGTCCACGATAATGTTCGATTTCTGGTCGACGATAATGTTCGGTTTCACGGTAATGTTCCGTCTCTGGTCCACGATAATGTTCGGTTTCACGGTAATGTTCCATTTCTGGTCCACGGTAATGTTCTGTCTCTGGTCCACGATAATGTTCGATCTCTGGTCCACGATAATGTTCGGTTTCACGGTAATGTTCCGTCTCTGGTCCACGATAATGTTGTGTTTCTGTTTCACGGTAATGTTCCGTTTCTTGTCCACGATAATGTTCTGTTTCGGTTTCACGGTAATGTTCTGTCTCTGGTCCATGATAATGTTCTGTTTCTGGTCCACGATAATGTTCTGTTTCAGTTTCACGGTAATGTTCCGTTTCTGGTCCACGATAATGTTCTGTTTCTGTTTCACGGTAATGTTCCGTTTCTGGTCCATGATAATGTTCTGTTTCACGGTAATGTTCTGTCTCTGGTCCATGGTAATGTTCTGTCTCTCGTCCACGGTAATGTTCGGTTTCAAGGTAAAGTTCGGTCTCTGGTCCACAGTAATGTTATGTCTCTGGTCCGCGGTAATGTTCTGTCTCTGGTCCATGGTAATGTTCTGTCTCTGGTCCACGGTAATGTTCGGTTTCAAGGTAAAGTTCTGTCTCTGGTCCACAGTAATGTTCTGTCTCTGGTCCGCGGTAATGTTCTGTCTCTGGTCCACGGTAATGTTCGATCTCTGGTCCACGATAATGTTCGGTTTCACGGTAATGTTCCGTTTCTGGTCCACGATAATGTTCTGTTTCGGTTTAACGGTAATGTTCCGTCTCTGGTCCATGGTAATGTTCTGTCTCTGGTCCACGGTAATGTTCTGTCTCTGGTCCACGGTAATGTTCTGTCTCTGGTCCACGGTAATGTTCTGTCTCTGGTCCACGGTAATGTTCTGTCTCTGGTCCACGGTAATGTTCGATCTCTGGTCCACGATAATGTTCGGTTTCACGGTAATGTTCCGTCTCTGGTCCACGATAATGTTCTGTTTCTGTATCACGGTAATGTTCCGTTTCTGGTCCACGATAATTTTGTGTTTCTGTTTCACGGTAATGTTCCGTTTCTGGTCCACGATAATGTTCGGTTTCAAGGTAAAGTTCGGTCTCTGGTCCACGGTAATGTTCTGTCTCTGGTCCACGGTAATGTTCGATCTCTGGTCCACGATAATTTTCGGTTTCACGGTAATGTTCCGTCTCTGGTCCACGATAATGTTCTGTTTCTGTATCACGGTAATGTTCCGTTTCTGGTCCACGATAATTTTGTGTTTCTGTTTCACGGTAATTTTCCGTTTCTGGTCCACGATAATGTTCGGTTTCACGGTAATGTTCTGTCTCTGGTCCACGGTAATGTTCTGTGTCTGGTCCACGATAATGTTCGGTTTCACGGTAATGTTCCGTCTCTGGTCCGCGATAATGTTCCGTCTTTGGTCCACGATAATGTTCTGTTTCTGTTTCACGGTAATGTTCTGTCTCTGGTCCATGATAATGTTCCGTTTCTGGTCCACGATAATGTTCTGTTTCAGTTTCACGGTAATGTTCTGTTTCCGTTTCACGGTAATGTTCTGTCTCTGGTCCACGGTAATGTTTTGTTTCTGTTTCACGGTAATGTTCCGTCTCTGGTCCATGATAATGTTCGGTTTCACGGTAATGTTCCGTCTCTGGTCCACGATAATGTTGTGTTTCTGTTTCACGGTAATGTTCCGTTTCTGGTCCACGATAATGTTTTGTTTCTGGTCCACGATAATGTTCCGTTTCTGGTCCACGATAATGTTCTGTTTAGGTTTCACGGTAATGTTCTGTCTCTGGTCCACGATAATGTTCCGTCTCTGGTCCACGATAATGTTCCGTCTCTGGTCCACGATAATGTTCTGTCTCTGGTCCACGATATTGTTCCGTTTCTGGTCCACGATAATGTTCTGTTTCGGTTTCACGGTAATGTTCTGTCTCTGGTCCACGATAATGTTCCCTTTCTGGTCCACGATAATGTTCTGTTTTGGTTTCAAGGTAATGTTCTGTCTCTGGTCCACGGTAATGTTCCGTTTCTGGTCCACGATAATGTTCTGTTTCGGTTTCACGGTAATGTTCCGTTTCTAGTCCACGATAATGTTCTGTTTCTGTTTCACGGTAATGTTCCGTTTCTGGTAAATGATATTGTTCTGTTTCACGGTAATGTTCTGTCCCTGGTCCATGGTAATGTTCTGTCTATGGTCCACGGTAATGTTCTGTCTCTGGTCCACGGTAATGTTCTGTCTCTGGTCCACGGTAATGTTCGATCTCTGGTCCACGATAATGTTCGGTGTCACGGTAATGTTCCGTCTCTGGTCCACGATAATGTTCTGTTTCGGTTTCACGGTAATGTTCCGTCTCTGGTCCACGGTAATGTTCCGTCTCTGGTCCACGAAAATGTAGTGTTTCTGTTTCACGGTAATGTTCCGTTTCTGGTCCATGATAATTTTCTTTTTCAAGGTAATGTTCTTTCTCTGGTCCATGGTAATTTTCTGTCTCTGGTCCACGGTAATGTTCCCTTTCTGGTCCACGATAATGTTCTGTTTTGGTTTCAAGGTAATGTTCTGTCTCTGGTCCACGGTAATGTTCCGTTTCTGGTCCACGATAATGTTCTGTTTCGGTTTCACGGTAATGTTCCGTTTCTAGTCCACGATAATGTTCTGTTTCTGTTTCACGGTAATGTTCCGTTTCTGGTAAATGATATTGTTCTGTTTCACGGTAATGTTCTGTCCCTGGTCCATGGTAATGTTCTGTCTATGGTCCACGGTAATGTTCTGTCTCTGGTCCACGGTAATGTTCTGTCTCTGGTCCAAGGTAATGTTCGATCTCTGGTCCACGATAATGTTCGGTGTCACGGTAATGTTCCGTCTCTGGTCCACGATAATGTTCTGTTTCGGTTTCACGGTAATGTTCCGTCTCTGGTCCACGGTAATGTTCCGTCTCTGGTCCACGAAAATGTAGTGTTTCTGTTTCACGGTAATGTTCCGTTTCTGGTCCATGATAATTTTCTTTTTCAAGGTAATGTTCTTTCTCTGGTCCATGGTAATTTTCTGTCTCTGGTCCACGGTAATGTTCGGTTTCAAGGTAAAGTTCGGTCTCTGATCCACAGTAATGTTCCGTCTCTGGTCCACGATAATGTTCTGTTTCGGTTTCACGGTAATGTTCCGTCTCTGGTCCACGGTAATGTTCTGTCTCTGGTCCACGGTAATGTTCTGTCTCTGGTCCAAGGTAATGTTCTGTCTCTGGTCCACGGTAATGTTCTGTCTCTGGTCCACGGTAATGTTCTTTCTCTGGTCCACGGTAATGTTCTGTCTCTGGTCCACGGTAATGTTCGATCTCTGGTCCACGATAATGTTCGGTTTCACGGTAATGTTCCGTCTCTGGTCCACGATAATGTTCTGTTTCGGTTTCACGGTAATGATCCGTTTCGGTTTCACGGTAATGTTCCGTTTCTGGTCCACGGTAATATTCGATCTCTGGTCCACGATAATGTTCGGTTTCACGGTAATGTTCCGTCTCTGGTCCACGATAATGTTCTGTTTCTGTTTCACGGTAATGTTCCGTTTCTGGTCCACGGTAATGTTCGGTTTCAAGGTAAAGTTCGGTCTCTGGTCCACAGTAATGTTCTGTCTCTGGTCCACGGTAATGTTCTGTCTCTGGTCCACGGTAATGTTCAGTCTCTGGTCCACGGTAATGTTCGATCTCTGGTCCACGATAATGTTCGGTTTCACGGTAATGTTCCGTCTCTGGTCCACGATAATGTTCTGTTTCGGTTTCACGGTAATGTTCCGTTTCTGGTCCACGGTAATGTTCTGTCTCTGGTCCACGGTAATGTTCTTTCTCTGGTTCACGGTAATGTTCTGTCTCTGGTCCACGGTAATGTTCGATCTCTGGTCCACGATAATGTTCGGTTTCACGGTAATGTTCCGTCTCTGGTCCATGATAATGTTCTGTTTCGGTTTCACGGTAATGTTCCGTTTCTGGTCCACGATAATGTTCTGTTTCTGTTTCACGGTTATGTTCCGTCTCTGGTCCACGGTAATGTTCCGTCTCTGGTCCACGATAATGTTGTGTTTCTGTTTCACGGTAATGTTCCGTCTCTGGTCCACGATAATGTTCTGTTTCGGTTTCACGGTAATCTTCCGTTTCTGGTCCACGATAATGTTCTGTTTCGGTTTCACGGTAATGTTCCGTCTCTGGTCCACGATAATGTTGTGTTTCTGTTTCACGGTAATGTTCCGTTTCTGGTCCTTGATAATGTTCTGTTTCACGGTAATGTTCTGTCTCTGGTCCATGGTAATGTTCTGTCTCTGGTCCACGGTAATGTTCTGTCTCTGGTCCACGGTAATGTTCGATCTCTGGTCCACGATAATGTTCGGTTTCACGGTAATGTTCCGTCTCTGGTCCATGATAATGTTCTGTTTCGGTTTCACGGTAATGTTCCGTTTCTGGTCCACGATAATGTTCTGTTTCTGTTTCACGGTAATGTTCCGTCTCTGGTCCACGGTAATGTTCCGTCTCTGGTCCACGATAATGTTGTGTTTCTGTTTCACGGTAATGTTCCGTCTCTGGTCCACGATAATGTTCTGTTTCGGTTTCACGGTAATGTTCCGTTTCTGGTCCACGATAATGTTCTGTTTCGGTTTCACGGTAATGTTCCGTCTCTGGTCCACGGTAATGTTCCGTCTCTGGTCCACGATAATGTTGTGTTTCTGTTTCACGGTAATGTTCCGTTTCTGGTCCTTGATAATGTTCTGTTTAACGGTAATGTTCTGTCTCTGGTCCATGGTAATGTTCTGTCTCTGGTCCACGGTAATGTTCTGTCTCTGGTCCACGGTAATGTTCTGTCTCTGGTCCACGATAATGTTCGATCTCTGGTCCACGATAATGTTCGGTTTCACGGTAATGTTCCGTCTCTGGTCCACGATAATGTTGTGTTTCTGTTTCACGGTAATGTTCCGTTTCTGGTCCACGATTATGTTCGGTTTCTGTTTCACGTTAATTTTCCGTCTCTGGTCCACGATAATGTTCGGTTTCACGATAACGTTCCGTTTCTGGTCCACGATAATGTTCTGTTTCGGTTTCCCGGTAATGTTCTGTCTCTGGTCCACGGTAATTTTCTGTGTCTGGTCCACGATAATGTTCTGTTTCTGTTTCACGGTAATGTTCCGTTTCTGGTCCATGATAATGTTCTTTTTCACGGTAATGTTCCGTTTCTGGTCCACGGTAATGTTCGGTTTCAAGGTAAAGTTCGGTCTCTGGTCCACGGTAATGTTCTGTCTCTGGTCCACGGTAATGTTCTGTCTCTGGTCCACGGTAATGTTTGGTTTCACGGTATTGTTCGGTCTCTGGTCCACGGTAATGTTCGGTTTCACGGTAATGTTCTGTCTCTGGTCCACGATAATGTTCGATTTCTGGTCGACGATAATGTTCGGTTTCACGGTAATGTTCCGTCTCTGGTCCACGATAATGTTCGGTTTCACGGTAATGTTCCATTTCTGGTCCACGGTAATGTTCTGTCTCTGGTCCACGATAATGTTCGATCTCTGGTCCACGATAATGTTCGGTTTCACGGTAATGTTCCGTCTCTGGTCCACGATAATGTTGTGTTTCTGTTTCACGGTAATGTTCCGTTTCTTGTCCACGATAATGTTCTGTTTCGGTTTCACGGTAATGTTCTGTCTCTGGTCCATGATAATGTTCTGTTTCTGGTCCACGATAATGTTCTGTTTCAGTTTCACGGTAATGTTCCGTTTCTGGTCCACGATAATGTTCTGTTTCTGTTTCACGGTAATGTTCCGTTTCTGGTCCATGATAATGTTCTGTTTCACGGTAATGTTCTGTCTCTGGTCCATGGTAATGTTCTGTCTCTCGTCCACGGTAATGTTCGGTTTCAAGGTAAAGTTCGGTCTCTGGTCCACAGTAATGTTCTGTCTCTGGTCCGCGGTAATGTTCTGTCTCTGGTCCATGGTAATGTTCTGTCTCTGGTCCACGGTAATGTTCGGTTTCAAGGTAAAGTTCTGTCTCTGGTCCACAGTAATGTTCTTTCTCTGGTTCACGGTAATGTTCTGTCTCTGGTCCACGGTAATGTTCGATCTCTGGTCCACGATAATGTTCGGTTTCACGGTAATGTTCCGTCTCTGGTCCATGATAATGTTCTGTTTCGGTTTCACGGTAATGTTCCGTTTCTGGTCCACGATAATGTTCTGTTTCTGTTTCACGGTTATGTTCCGTCTCTGGTCCACGGTAATGTTCCGTCTCTGGTCCACGATAATGTTGTGTTTCTGTTTCACGGTAATGTTCCGTCTCTGGTCCACGATAATGTTCTGTTTCGGTTTCACGGTAATCTTCCGTTTCTGGTCCACGATAATGTTCTGTTTCGGTTTCACGGTAATGTTCCGTCTCTGGTCCACGATAATGTTGTGTTTCTGTTTCACGGTAATGTTCCGTTTCTGGTCCTTGATAATGTTCTGTTTCACGGTAATGTTCTGTCTCTGGTCCATGGTAATGTTCTGTCTCTGGTCCACGGTAATGTTCTGTCTCTGGTCCACGGGAATGTTCTGTCTCTGGTCCACGGTAATGTTCTTTCTCTGGTCCACGGTAATGTTCTGTCTCTGGTCCACGGTAATGTTCGATCTCTGGTCCACGATAATGTTCGGTTTCACGGTAATGTTCCGTCTCTGGTCCATGATAATGTTCTGTTTCGGTTTCACGGTAATGTTCCGTTTCTGGTCCACGATAATGTTCTGTTTCTGTTTCACGGTAATGTTCCGTCTCTGGTCCACGGTAATGTTCCGTCTCTGGTCCACGATAATGTTGTGTTTCTGTTTCACGGTAATGTTCCGTCTCTGGTCCACGATAATGTTCTGTTTCGGTTTCACGGTAATGTTCCGTTTCTGGTCCACGATAATGTTCTGTTTCGGTTTCACGGTAATGTTCCGTCTCTGGTCCACGGTAATGTTCCGTCTCTGGTCCACGATAATGTTGTGTTTCTGTTTCACGGTAATGTTCCGTTTCTGGTCCTTGATAATGTTCTGTTTAACGGTAATGTTCTGTCTCTGGTCCATGGTAATGTTCTGTCTCTGGTCCACGGTAATGTTCTGTCTCTGGTCCACGGTAATGTTCTGTCTCTGGTCCACGATAATGTTCGATCTCTGGTCCACGATAATGTTCGGTTTCACGGTAATGTTCCGTCTCTGGTCCACGATAATGTTGTGTTTCTGTTTCACGGTAATGTTCCGTTTCTGGTCCACGATTATGTTCGGTTTCTGTTTCACGTTAATTTTCCGTCTCTGGTCCACGATAATGTTCGGTTTCACGATAACGTTCCGTTTCTGGTCCACGATAATGTTCTGTTTCGGTTTCCCGGTAATGTTCTGTCTCTGGTCCACGGTAATTTTCTGTGTCTGGTCCACGATAATGTTCTGTTTCTGTTTCACGGTAATGTTCCGTTTCTGGTCCATGATAATGTTCTTTTTCACGGTAATGTTCCGTTTCTGGTCCACGGTAATGTTCGGTTTCAAGGTAAAGTTCGGTCTCTGGTCCACGGTAATGTTCTGTCTCTGGTCCACGGTAATGTTCTGTCTCTGGTCCACGGTAATGTTTGGTTTCACGGTATTGTTCGGTCTCTGGTCCACGGTAATGTTCGGTTTCACGGTAATGTTCTGTCTCTGGTCCACGATAATGTTCGATTTCTGGTCGACGATAATGTTCGGTTTCACGGTAATGTTCCGTCTCTGGTCCACGATAATGTTCGGTTTCACGGTAATGTTCCATTTCTGGTCCACGGTAATGTTCTGTCTCTGGTCCACGATAATGTTCGATCTCTGGTCCACGATAATGTTCGGTTTCACGGTAATGTTCCGTCTCTGGTCCACGATAATGTTGTGTTTCTGTTTCACGGTAATGTTCCGTTTCTTGTCCACGATAATGTTCTGTTTCGGTTTCACGGTAATGTTCTGTCTCTGGTCCATGATAATGTTCTGTTTCTGGTCCACGATAATGTTCTGTTTCAGTTTCACGGTAATGTTCCGTTTCTGGTCCACGATAATGTTCTGTTTCTGTTTCACGGTAATGTTCCGTTTCTGGTCCATGATAATGTTCTGTTTCACGGTAATGTTCTGTCTCTGGTCCATGGTAATGTTCTGTCTCTCGTCCACGGTAATGTTCGGTTTCAAGGTAAAGTTCGGTCTCTGGTCCACAGTAATGTTCTGTCTCTGGTCCGCGGTAATGTTCTGTCTCTGGTCCATGGTAATGTTCTGTCTCTGGTCCACGGTAATGTTCGGTTTCAAGGTAAAGTTCTGTCTCTGGTCCACAGTAATGTTCTGTCTCTGGTCCGCGGTAATGTTCTGTCTCTGGTCCACGGTAATGTTCGATCTCTGGTCCACGATAATGTTCGGTTTCACGGTAATGTTCCGTTTCTGGTCCACGATAATGTTCTGTTTCGGTTTAACGGTAATGTTCCGTCTCTGGTCCATGGTAATGTTCTGTCTCTGGTCCACGGTAATGTTCTGTCTCTGGTCCACGGTAATGTTCTGTCTCTGGTCCACGGTAATGTTCTGTCTCTGGTCCACGGTAATGTTCGATCTCTGGTCCACGATAATGTTCGGTTTCACGGTAATATTCCGTCTCTGGTCCACGATAATGTTCTGTTTCTGTATCACGGTAATGTTCCGTTTCTGGTCCACGATAATTTTGTGTTTCTGTTTCACGGTAATGTTCCGTTTCTGGTCCACGATAATGTTCGGTTTCAAGGTAAAGTTCGGTCTCTGGTCCACGGTAATGTTCTGTCTCTGGTCCACGGTAATGTTCGATCTCTGGTCCACGATAATGTTCGGTTTCACGGTAATGTTCCGTCTCTGGTCCACGATAATGTTCTGTTTCTGTATCACGGTAATGTTCCGTTTCTGGTCCACGATAATTTTGTGTTTCTGTTTCACGGTAATTTTCCGTTTCTGGTCCACGATAATGTTCGGTTTCACGGTAATGTTCTGTCTCTGGTCCACGGTAATGTTCTGTGTCTGGTCCACGATAATGTTCGGTTTCATGGTAATGTTCCGTCTCTGGTCCGCGATAATGTTCCGTCTTTGGTACACGATAATGTTCTGTTTCTGTTTCACGGTAATGTTCTGTCTCTGGTCCATGATAATGTTCCGTTTCTGGTCCACGATAATGTTCTGTTTCAGTTTCACGGTAATGTTCTGTTTCCGTTTCACGGTAATGTTCTGTCTCTGGTCCACGGTAATGTTTTGTTTCTGTTTCATGGTAATGTTCCGTCTCTGGTCCACGATAATGTTCGGTTTCACGGTAATGTTCCGTCTCTGGTCCACGATAATGTTGTGTTTCTGTTTCACGGTAATGTTCCGTTTCTGGTCCACGATAATGTTTTGTTTCTGGTCCACGATAATGTTCCGTTTCTGGTCCACGATAATGTTCTGTTTAGGTTTCACGGTAATGTTCTGTCTCTGGTCCACGATAATGTTCCGTCTCTGGTCCACGATAATGTTCCGTCTCTGGTCCAAGATAATGTTCTGTCTCTGGTCCACGATATTGTTCCGTTTCTGGTCCACGATAATGTTCTGTTTCGGTTTCACGGTAATGTTCTGTCTCTGGTCCACGATAATGTTCCCTTTCTGGTCCACGATAATGTTCTGTTTTGGTTTCAAGGTAATGTTCTGTCTCTGGTCCACGGTAATGTTCCGTTTCTGGTCCACGATAATGTTCTGTTTCGGTTTCACGGTAATGTTCCGTTTCTAGTCCACGATAATGTTCTGTTTCTGTTTCACGGTAATGTTCCGTTTCTGGTAAATGATATTGTTCTGTTTCACGGTAATGTTCTGTCCCTGGTCCATGGTAATGTTCTGTCTCTGGTCCACGGTAATGTTCGGTTTCAAGGTAAAGTTCGGTCTCTGGTCCACAGTAATGTTCTGTCTATGGTCCACGGTAATGTTCTGTCTCTGGTCCACGGTAATGTTCTGTCTCTGGTCCACGGTAATGTTCGATCTCTGGTCCACGATAATGTTCGGTGTCACGGTAATGTTCCGTTTCTGGTCCACGATAATGTTCTGTTTCGGTTTCACGGTAATGTTCCGTCTCTGGTCCACGGTAATGTTCCGTCTCTGGTCCACGAAAATGTAGTGTTTCTGTTTCATGGTAATGTTCCGTTTCTGGTCCTTGATAATTTTCTTTTTCACGGTAATGTTCTTTCTCTGGTCCATGGTAATTTTCTGTCTCTGGTCCACGGTAATGTTCGGTTTCAAGGTACAGTTCGGTCTCTGATCCACAGTAATGTTCCGTCTCTGGTCCACGATAATGTTCTGTTTCGGTTTCACGGTAATGTTCCGTCTCTGGTCTACGGTAATGTTCTGTCTCTGGTCCACGGTAATGTTCTGTCTCTGGTCCACGGTAATGTTCTGTCTCTGGTCCACGGTAATGTTCGATCTCTGGTCCACGATAATGTTCGGTTTCACGGTAATGTTCCGTCTCTGGTCCACGATAATGTTCTGTTTCGGTTTCACGGTAATGATCCGTTTCGGTTTCACGGTAATGTTCCGTTTCTGGTCCACGGTAATATTCGATCTCTGGTCCACGATAATGTTCGGTTTCACGGTAATGTTCCGTCTCTGGTCCACGATAATGTTCTGTTTCTGTTTCACGGTAATGTTCCGTTTCTGGTCCACGGTAATGTTCGGTTTCAAGGTAAAGTTCGGTCTCTGGTCCACAGTAATGTTCGGTCTCTGGTCCACGGTAATGTTCTGTCTCTGGTCCACGGTAATGTTCTGTCTCTGGTCCACGGTAATGTTCGATCTCTGGTCCACGATAATGTTCGGTTTCACGGTAATGTTCCGTCTCTGGTCCACGATAATGTTCTGTTTCGGTTTCACGGTAATGTTCCGTTTCTGGTCCACGGTAATATTCTGTCTCTGGTCCACGGTAATGTTCTTTCTCTGGTTCACGGTAATGTTCTGTCTCTGGTCCACGGTAATGTTCGATCTCTGGTCCACGATAATGTTCGGGTTCACGGTAATGTTCCGTCTCTGGTCCATGATAATGTTCTGTTTCTGTTTCACGGTTATGTTCCGTCTCTGGTCCACGGTAATGTTCCGTCTCTGGTCCACGATAATGTTGTGTTTCTGTTTCACGGTAATGTTCCGTCTCTGGTCCACGATAATGTTCTGTTTCGGTTTCACGGTAATGTTCCGTTTCTGGTCCACGATAATGTTCTGTTTCGGTTTCACGGTAATGTTCCGTCTGTGGTCCACGATAATGTTGTGTTTCTGTTTCACGGTAATGTTCCGTTTCTGGTCCTTGATAATGTTCTGTTTCACGGTAATGTTCTGTCTCTGGTCCATGGTAATGTTCCTTCTCTGGTCCACGGTAATGTTCTGTCTCTGGTCCACGGTAATGTTCTGTCTCTGGTCCACGATAATGTTCGATCTCTGGTCCACGATAATGTTCGGTTTCACGGTAATGTTCCGTTTCTGGTCCATGATAATGTTCTGTTTCTGTTTCACGGTAATTTTCCGTCTCTGGTCCACGATAATGTTCGGTTTCACGATAATGTTCCGTTTCTGGTCCACGATAATGTTCTGTTTCGGTTTCCCGGTAATGTTCTGTCTCTGGTCCACGGTAATGTTCTGTGTCTGGTCCACGATAATTTTCGGTTTCACGGTAATGTTCTGTCTCTGGTCCACGATAATGTTCCCTTTCTGGTCCACGATAATGTTCTGTTTCGGTTTCACGGTAATGTTCCGTTTCTAGTCCACGATAATGTTCTGTTTCTGTTTCACGGTAATGTTCCGTTTCTGGTCCATGATAATGTTCTGTTTCACGGTAATGTTCTGTCCCTGGTCCACAGTAATGTTCCGTCTCTGGTCCACGATAATGTTCTGTTTCGGTTTCACGGTAATGTTCCGTCTCTGGTCCACGGTAATGTTCTGTCTCTGGTCCACGGTAATGTTCTGTCTCTAGTCCACGGTAATGTTCTGTCTCTGGTCCACGATAATGTTCGGTTTCACGGTAATGTTCCGTTTCTGGTCCACGATAATGTTCTGTTTCGGTTTCACGGTAATGATCCGTTTCGGTTTCACGGTAATGTTCCGTTTCTGGTCCACGGTAATATTCGATCTCTGGTCCACGATAATGTTCGGTTTCACGGTAATGTTCCGTCTCTGGTTCACGATAATGTTCTGTTTCGGTTTCAAGGTAAAGTTCGGTCTCTGGTCCACAGTAATGTTCTGTCTCTGGTCCACGGTAATGTTCTGTCTCTGGTCCACGGTAATGTTCTGTCTCTGGTCCACGGTAATGTTCGATCTCTGGTCCACGATAATGTTCGGTTTCACGGTAATGTTCCGTCTCTGGTCCACGATAATGTTCTGTTTCGGTTTCACGGTAATGTTCCGTTTCTGGTCCACGGTAATGTTTTGTCTCTGGTCCACGGTAATGTTCTTTCTCTGGTCCACGGTAATGTTCTGTCTCTGGTCCACGGTAATGTTCGATCTATGGTCCACGATAATGTTCGGTTTCACGGTAATGTTCCGTCTCTGGTCCATGATAATGTTCTGTTTCGGTTTCACGGTAATGTTCCGTCTCTGGTGCACGATAATGTTCTGTTTCGGTTTCACGGTAATGTTCCGTCTCTGGTCCACGGTAATGTTCTGTCTCTGGTCCACGATAATGTTGTGTTTCTGTTTCACGGTAATGTTCCGTTTCTGGTCCTTGATAATGTTCTGTTTCACGGTAATGTTCTGTCTCTGGTCCACGGTAATGTTCTGTCTCTGGTCCACGGTAATGTTCTGTCTCTGGTCCACGGTAATGTTCGATCTCTGGTCCACGATAATGTTCGGTTTCACGGTAATGTTCCGTCTCTGGTCCACGATAATGTTCTGTTTCGGTTTCACGGTAATGTTCCGTTTCTGGTCCACGGTAATGTTCTGTCTCTGGTCCACGGTAATGTTCTGTCTCTGGTCCACGGTAATGTTCGATCTCTGGTCCACGATAATATTCGGTTTCACGGTAATGTTCCGTCTCTGGTCCATGATAATGTTCTGTTTCAGTTTCACGGTAATGTTCCGTCTCTGGTCCACGATAATGTTCTGTTTCGGTTTCACGGTAATGTTCCGTCTCTGGTCCACGGTAATGTTCCGTCTCTGGTCCACGATAATGTTGTGTTTCTGTTTCACGGTAATGTTCCGTTTCTGGTCCTTGATAATGTTCTGTTTCACGGTAATGTTCGATCTCTGGTCCACGATAATGTTCGGTTTCACGGTAATGTTCCGTCTCTGGTCCATGATAATGTTCTGTTTCTGTTTCACGGTAATGTTCCGTCTCTGGTCCACGATAATGTTCTGTTTCGGTTTCACGGTAATGTTCCGTTTCTGGTCCACGATAATGTTCTCTTTCGGTTTCACGGTAATGTTCCGTCTCTGGTCCACGGTAATGTTCCGTCTCTGGTCCCCGATAATGTTGTGTTTCTGTTTCACGGTAATGTTCCGTTTCTGGTCCTTGATAATGTTCTGTTTCACGGTAATGTTCTGTCTCTGGTCCACAGTAATGTTCGATCTCTGGTCCACGATAATGTTCGGTTTCACGGTAATGTTCCGTCTCTGGTCCACGATAATGTTGTGTTTCTGTTTCACGGTAATGTTCCGTTTCTGGTCCACGATAATGTTCTGTTTCTGTTTCACGGTAATTTTCCGTCTCTGGTCCACGATAATGTTCGGTTTCACGATAATGTTCTGTTTCTGGTCCACGATAAAGTTCTGTTTCGGTTTCCCGGTAATGTTTTGTCTCTGGTCCACGGTAATGTTCTGTGTCTGGTCCAAGATAATGTTCTGTTTCTGTTTCACGGTAATGTTCCGTTTCTGGTCCATGATAATGTTCTTTTTCACGGTAATGTTCCGTTTCTGGTCCACGGTAATGTTCGGTTTCAAGGTAAAGTTCGGTCTCTGGTCCACGGTAATGTTCTGTCTCTGGTCCACGGTAATGTTCTGTCTCTGGTAAACGGTAATGTTCTGTCTCTGGTCCACGGAAATGTTCTGTCTCTAGTCCATGGTAATGTTCTGTCTCTGGTCCACGGTAATGTTCGGTTTCACGGTAATGTTTGGTGTCTGGTCCACGGTAATGTTCGGTTTCACGGTAATGTTCTGTCTCTGGTCCACGATAATGTTAGATTTCTGGTCGACGATAATGTTCGGTTTCACGCTAATGTTCCGTCTCTGGTCCACGATAATGTTCGGTTTCACGGTAATGTTCCATTTCTGGTCCACGGTAATGTTCTGTCTCTGGTCCACGATAATGTTCAATCTCTGGTCCACGATAATGTTCGGTTTCACGGTAATGTTCCGTCTCTGGTCCACGATAATGTTGTGTTTCTGTTTCACGGTAATGTTCCGTTTCTGGTCCACAATAATGTTCTGTTTCAGTTTCACGGTAATGTTCCATTTCTGGTCCACGATAATGTTCTGTTTCTGTTTCACGGTAATGTTCCGTTTCTGGTCCATGATAATGTTCTGTTTCACGGTAATGTTCTGTCTCTGGTCCATGGTAATGTTCTGTCTCTGGTCCACGGTAATGTTCGGTTTCAAGGTAAAGTTCGGTCTCTGGTACACAGTAATGTTCTGTCTCTGGTCCGCGGTAATGTTCTGTCTCTGGTCCACGGTAATATTCGATCTCTGGTCCACGATAATGTTCGGTTTCACGGTAATGTTCTGTTTCTGGTCCACGATAATGTTCTGTTTCGGTTTCAAGGTAATGTTCCGTCTCTGGTCCACGGTAATGTTCCATCTCTGGTCCACGATAATGTTGTGTTTCTGTTTCACGATAATGTTCCGTTTCTGGTCCATGATAATGTTCTGTTTCACGGTAATGTTCTGTCTCTGGTCCACGGTAATGTTCTGTCTCTGGTCCACGGTAATGTTCTGTCTCTGGTACACGGTAATGTTCTGTCTCTGGTCCACGGTAATGTTCGATCTCTGGTCCACGATAATGTTCGGTTTCACGGTAATGTTCAGTCTCTGGTCCACGATAATGTTCTGTTTCTGTATCACGGTAATGTTCCGTTTCTGGTCCACGATAATTTTGTGTTTCTGTTTCACGGTAATGTTCCGTTTCTGGTCCACGATAATGTTCGGTTTCACGGTAATGTTCCGTTTCTGTTCCATGATATTGTTCTGTTTCACGGTAATGTTCTGTCCCTGGTCCATGGTAATGTTCTGTCTCTGGTCCACGGTAATGTTCGGTTTCAAGGTAAAGTTCGGTCTCTGGTCCACAGTAATGTTCTGTCTATGGTCCACGGTAATGTTCTGTCTCTGGTCCACGGTAATGTTCTGTCTCTGGTCCACGGTAATGTTCGATCTCTGGTCCACGATAATGTTCGGTGTCACGGTAATGTTCCGTCTCTGGTCCACGGTAATGTTCCGTCTCTGGTACACGAAAATGTAGTGTTTCTGTTTCACGGTAATGTTCCGTTTCTGGTCCATGATAATTTTCTTTTTCACGGTAATGTTCTTTCTCTGGTCCATGGTAATGTTCTGTCTCTGGTCCACGGTAATGTTCGGTTTCAAGGTAAAGTTCGGTCTCTGATCCACAGTAATGTTCCGTCTCTGGTCCACGATAATGTTCTGTTTTGGTTTCACGGTAATGTTCCGTCTCTGGTCCACGGTAATGTTCTGTCTCTGGTCCACGGTAATGTTCTGTCTCTGGTCCACGGTAATGTTCGATCTCTGGTCCACGATAATGTTCGGTTTCACGGTAATGTTCCGTCTCTGGTCCACGATAATGTTCTGTTTCTGTATCACGGTAATGTTCCGTTTCTGGTCCACGATAATTTTGTGTTTCTGTTTCACGGTAATGTTCCGTTTCTGGTCCACGATAATGTTCGGTTTCAAGGTAAAGTTCGGTCTCTGGTCCACGGTAATGTTCTGTCTCTGGTCCACGGTAATGTTCGATCTCTGGTCCACGATAATGTTCGGTTTCACGGTAATGTTCCGTCTCTGGTCCACGATAATGTTCTGTTTCTGTATCACGGTAATCTTCCGTTTCTGGTCCACGATAATTTTGTGTTTCTGTTTCACGGTAATTTTCCGTTTCTGGTCCACGATAATGTTCGGTTTCACGGTAATGTTCATTCTCTGGTCCACGGTAATGTTCTGTGTCTGGTCCACGATAATGTTCGGTTTCACGGTAATGTTCCGTCTCTGGTCCGCGATAATGTTCCGTCTTTGGTCCACGATAATGTTCTGTTTCTGTTTCACGGTAATGTTCTGTCTCTGGTCCATGATAATGTTCCGTTTCTGGTCCACGATAATGTTCTGTTTCAGTTTCACGGTAATGTTCTGTTTCCGTTTCACGGTAATGTTCTGTCTCTGGTCCACGGTAATGTTTTGTTTCTGTTTCACGGTAATGTTCCGTCTCTGGTCCACGATAATGTTCGGTTTCACGGTAATGTTCCGTCTCTGGTCCACGATAATGTTGTGTTTCTGTTTCACGGTAATGTTCCGTTTCTGGTCCACGATAATGTTTTGTTTCTGGTCCACGATAATGTTCCGTTTCTGGTCCACGATAATGTTCTGTTTAGGTTTCACGGTAATGTTCTTTCTCTGGTCCACGATAATGTTCCGTCTCTGGTCCACGATAATGTTCCGTCTCTGGTCCACGATAATGTTCTGTCTCTGGTCCACGATATTGTTCCGTTTCTGGTCCACGATAATGTTGTGTTTCGGTTTCACGGTAATGTTCTGTCTCTGGTCCACGATAATGTTCCCTTTCTGGTCCACGATAATGTTCTGTTTTGGTTTCAAGGTAATGTTCTGTCTCTGGTCCACGGTAATGTTCTGTTTCTGGTCCACGATAATGTTCTGTTTCGGTTTCACGGTAATGTTCCGTTTCTAGTCCACGATAATGTTCTGTTTCACGGTAATGTTCCGTTTCTGGTAAATGATATTGTTCTGTTTCACGGTAATGTTCTGTCCCTGGTCCATGGTAATGTTCTGTCTCTGGTCCATGGTAATGTTCGGTTTCAAGGTAAAGTTCGGTCTCTGGTCCACAGTAATGTTCTGTCTATGGTCCACGGTAATGTTCTGTCTCTGGTCCACGGTAATGTTCTGTCTCTGGTCCACGGTAATGTTCGATCTCTGGTCCACGATAATGTTCGGTGTCACGGTAATGTTCCGTCTCTGGTCCACGATAATGTTCTGTTTCGGTTTCACGGTAATGTTCCGTCTCTGGTCCACGGTAATGTTCCGTCTCTGGTCCACGAAAATGTAGTGTTTCTGTTTCACGGTAATGTTCCGTTTCTGGTCCATGATAATTTTCTTTTTCACGGTAATGTTCTTTCTCTGGTCCATGGTAATTTTCTGTCTCTGGTCCACGGTAATGTTCCGTCTCTGGTCCACGATAATGTTCTGTTTCGGTTTCACGGTAATGTTCCGTCTCTGGTCCACGGTAATGTTCTGTCTCTGGTCCACGGTAATGTTCTGTCTCTGGTCCACGGTAATGTTCTGTCTCTGGTCCACGGTAATGTTCTGTCTCTGGTCCACGGTAATGTTCTTTCTCTGGTCCACGGTAATGTTCTGTCTCTGGTCCACGGTAATGTTCGATCTCTGGTCCACGATAATGTTCGGTTTCACGGTAATGTTCCGTCTCTGGTCCACGATAATGTTCTGTTTCGGTTTCACGGTAATGATCCGTTTCGGTTTCACGGTAATGTTCCGTTTCTGGTCCACGGTAATATTCGATCTCTGGTCCACGATAATGTTCGGTTTCACGGTAATGTTCCGTCTCTGGTCCACGATAATGTTCTGTTTCTGTTTCACGGTAATGTTCCGTTTCTGGTCCACGGTAATGTTCGGTTTCAAGGTAAAGTTCGGTCTCTGGTCCACAGTAATGTTCTGTCTCTGGTCCACGGTAATGTTCTGTCTCTGGTCCACGGTAATGTTCTGTCTCTGTTCCACGGTAATGTTCGATCTCTGGTCCACGATAATGTTCGGTTTCACGGTAATGTTCCGTCTCTGGTCCACGATAATGTTCTGTTTCGGTTTCACGGTAATGTTCCGTTTCTGGTCCACGGTAATGTTCTGTCTCTGGTCCACGGTAATGTTCTTTCTCTGGTTCACGGTAATGTTCTGTCTCTGGTCCACGGTAATGTTCGATCTCTGGTCCACGATAATGTTCGGTTTCACGGTAATGTTCCGTCTCTGGTCCATGATAATGTTCTGTTTCGGTTTCAGGGTAATGTTCCGTTTCTGGTCCACGATAATGTTCTGTTTCTGTTTCACGGTTATGTTCCGTCTCTGGTCCACGGTAATGTTCAGTCTCTGGTCCACGATAATGTTGTGTTTCTGTTTCACGGTAATGTTCCGTCTCTGGTCCACGATAATGTTCTGTTTCGGTTTCACGGTAATCTTCCGTTTCTGGTCCACGATAATGTTCTGTTTCGGTTTCACGGTAATGTTCCGTCTCTGGTCCACGATAATGTTGTGTTTCTGTTTCACGGTAATGTTCCGTTTCTGGTCCTTGATAATGTTCTGTTTCACGGTAATGTTCTGTCTCTGGTCCATGGTAATGTTCTGTCTCTGGTCCACGGTAATGTTCTGTCTCTGGTCCACGGTAATGTTCTGTCTCTGGTCCACGGTAATGTTCTTTCTCTGGTCCACGGTAATGTTCTGTCTCTGGTCCACGGTAATGTTCGATCTCTGGTCCACGATAATGTTCGGTTTCACGGTAATGTTCCGTCTCTGTTCCATGATAATGTTCTGTTTCGGTTTCACGGTAATGTTCTGTTTCTGGTCCACGATAATGTTCTGTTTCTGTTTCACGGTAATGTTCCGTCTCTGGTCCACGGTAATATTCCGTCTCTGGTCCACGATAATTTTGTGTTTCTGTTTCACGGTAATGTTCCGTCTCTGGTCCACGATAATGTTCTGTTTCGGTTTCACGGTAATGTTCCGTTTCTGGTCCACGATAATGTTCTGTTTCGGTTTCACGGTAATGTTCCGTCTCTGGTCCACGGTAATGTTCCGTCTCTGGTCCACGATAATGTTGTGTTTCTGTTTCACGGTAATGTTCCGTTTCTGGTCCTTGATAATGTTCTGTTTAACGGTAATGTTCTGTCTCTGGTCCATGGTAATGTTCTGTCTCTGGTCCACGGTAATGTTCTGTCTCTGGTCCACGGTAATGTTCTGTCTCTGGTCCACGATAATGTTCGATCTCTGGTCCACGATAATGTTCGGTTTCACGGTAATGTTCCGTCTCTGGTCCACGATAATGTTGTGTTTCTGTTTCACGGTAATGTTCCGTTTCTGGTCCACGATTATGTTCGGTTTCTGTTTCACGTTAATTTTCCGTCTCTGGTCCACGATAATGTTCGGTTTCACGATAATGTTCCGTTTCTGGTCCACGATAATGTTCTGTTTCGGTTTCCCGGTAATGTTCTGTCTCTGGTCCACGGTAATTTTCTGTGTCTGGTCCACGATAATGTTCTGTTTCTGTTTCACGGTAATGTTCCGTTTCTGGTCCATGATAATGTTCTTTTTCACGGTAATGTTCCGTTTCTGGTCCACGGTAATGTTCGGTTTCAAGGTAAAGTTCGGTCTCTGGTCCACGGTAATGTTCTGTCTCTGGTCCACGGTAATGTTCTGTCTCTGGTAAACGGTAATGTTCTGTCTCTGGTCCACGGAAATGTTCTGTCTCTGGTCCACGGTAATGTTCTGTCTCTGGTCCACGGTAATGTTTGGTTTCAAGGTAATGTTCGGTCTCTGGTCCACGGTAATGTTCGGTTTCACGGTAATGTTCTGTCTCTGGTCCACGATAATGTTCGATTTCTGGTCGACGATAATGTTCGGTTTCACGGTAATGTTCCGTCTCTGGTCCACGATAATGTTCGGTTTCACGGTAATGTTCCATTTCTGGTCCACGGTAATGTTCTGTCTCTTGTCCACGATAATGTTCGATCTCTGGTCCACGATAATGTTCGGTTTCACGGTAATGTTCCGTCTCTGGTCCACGATAATGTTGTGTTTCTGTTTCACGGTAATGTTCCGTTTCTTGTCCACGATAATGTTCTGTTTCGGTTTCACGGTAATGTTCTGTCTCTGGTCCATGATAATGTTCTGTTTCTGGTCCACGATAATGTTCTGTTTCAGTTTCACGGTAATGTTCCGTTTCTGGTCCACGATAATGTTCTGTTTCTGTTTCACGGTAATGTTCCGTTTCTGGTCCATGATAATGTTCTGTTTCACGGTAATGTTCTGTCTCTGGTCCATGGTAATGTTCTGTCTCTCGTCCACGGTAATGTTCGGTTTCAAGGTAAAGTTCGGTCTCTGGTCCACAGTAATGTTCTGTCTCTGGTCCGCGGTAATGTTCTGTCTCTGGTCCATGGTAATGTTCTGTCTCTGGTCCACGGTAATGTTCGGTTTCAAGGTAAAGTTCTGTCTCTGGTCCACAGTAATGTTCTGTCTCTGGTCCGCGGTAATGTTCTGTCTCTGGTCCACGGTAATGTTCGATCTCTGGTCCACGATAATGTTCGGTTTCACGGTAATGTTCCGTTTCTGGTCCACGATAATGTTCTGTTTCGGTTTAACGGTAATGTTCCGTCTCTGGTCCATGGTAATGTTCTGTCTCTGGTCCACGGTAATGTTCTGTCTCTGGTCCACGGTAATGTTCTGTCTCTGGTCCACGGTAATGTTCTGTCTCTGGTCCACGGTAATGTTCGATCTCTGGTCCACGATAATGTTCGGTTTCACGGTAATGTTCCGTCTCTGGTCCACGATAATTTTCTGTTTCTGTATCACGGTAATGTTCCGTTTCTGGTCCACGATAATTTTGTGTTTCTGTTTCACGGTAATGTTCCGTTTCTGGTCCACGATAATGTTCGGTTTCAAGGTAAAGTTCGGTCTCTGGTCCACGGTAATGTTCTGTCTCTGGTCCACGGTAATGTTCGATCTCTGGTCCACGATAATGTTCGGTTTCACGGTAATGTTCCGTCTCTGGTCCACGATAATGTTCTGTTTCTGTATCACGGTAATGTTCCGTTTCTGGTCCACGATAATTTTGTGTTTCTGGTCCACGGTAATGTTCTTTCTCTGGTCCACGGTAATGTTCTGTCTCTGGTCCACGGTAATGTTCTTTCTCTGGTCCACGGTAATGTTCTGTCTCTGGTCCACGGTAATGTTCGATCTCTGGTCCACGATAATGTTCGGTTTCACGGTAATGTTCCGTCTCTGTTCCATGATAATGTTCTGTTTCGGTTTCACGGTAATGTTCCGTTTCTGGTCCACGATAATGTTCTGTTTCTGTTTCACGGTAATGTTCCGTCTCTGGTCCACGGTAATATTCCGTCTCTGGTCCACGATAATTTTGTGTTTCTGTTTCACGGTAATGTTCCGTCTCTGGTCCACGATAATGTTCTGTTTCGGTTTCACGGTAATGTTCCGTTTCTGGTCCACGATAATGTTCTGTTTCGGTTTCACGGTAATGTTCCGTCTCTGGTCCACGGTAATGTTCCGTCTCTGGTCCACGATAATGTTGTGTTTCTGTTTCACGGTAATGTTCCGTTTCTGGTCCTTGATAATGTTCTGTTTAACGGTAATGTTCTGTCTCTGGTCCATGGTAATGTTCTGTCTCTGGTCCACGGTAATGTTCTGTCTCTGGTCCACGGTAATGTTCTGTCTCTGGTCCACGATAATGTTCGATCTCTGGTCCACGATAATGTTCGGTTTCACGGTAATGTTCCGTCTCTGGTCCACGATAATGTTGTGTTTCTGTTTCACGGTAATGTTCCGTTTCTGGTCCACGATTATGTTCGGTTTCTGTTTCACGTTAATTTTCCGTCTCTGGTCCACGATAATGTTCGGTTTCACGATAATGTTCCGTTTCTGGTCCACGATAATGTTCTGTTTCGGTTTCCCGGTAATGTTCTGTCTCTGGTCCACGGTAATTTTCTGTGTCTGGTCCACGATAATGTTCTGTTTCTGTTTCACGGTAATGTTCCGTTTCTGGTCCATGATAATGTTCTTTTTCACGGTAATGTTCCGTTTCTGGTCCACGGTAATGTTCGGTTTCAAGGTAAAGTTCGGTCTCTGGTCCACGGTAATGTTCTGTCTCTGGTCCACGGTAATGTTCTGTCTCTGGTAAACGGTAATGTTCTGTCTCTGGTCCACGGAAATGTTCTGTCTCTGGTCCACGGTAATGTTCTGTCTCTGGTCCACGGTAATGTTTGGTTTCACGGTAATGTTCGGTCTCTGGTCCACGGTAATGTTCGGTTTCACGGTAATGTTCTGTCTCTGGTCCACGATAATGTTCGATTTCTGGTCGACGATAATGTTCGGTTTCACGGTAATGTTCCGTCTCTGGTCCACGATAATGTTCGGTTTCACGGTAATGTTCCATTTCTGGTCCACGGTAATGTTCTGTCTCTTGTCCACGATAATGTTCGATCTCTGGTCCACGATAATGTTCGGTTTCACGGTAATGTTCCGTCTCTGGTCCACGATAAAGTTGTGTTTCTGTTTCACGGTAATGTTCCGTTTCTTGTCCACGATAATGTTCTGTTTCGGTTTCACGGTAATGTTCTGTCTCTGGTCCATGATAATGTTCTGTTTCTGGTCCACGATAATGTTCTGTTTCAGTTTCACGGTAATGTTCCGTTTCTGGTCCACGATAATGTTCTGTTTCTGTTTCACGGTAATGTTCCGTTTCTGGTCCATGATAATGTTCTGTTTCACGGTAATGTTCTGTCTCTGGTCCATGGTAATGTTCTGTCTCTCGTCCACGGTAATGTTCGGTTTCAAGGTAAAGTTCGGTCTCTGGTCCACAGTAATGTTCTGTCTCTGGTCCGCGGTAATGTTCTGTCTCTGGTCCATGGTAATGTTCTGTCTCTGGTCCACGGTAATGTTCGGTTTCAAGGTAAAGTTCTGTCTCTGGTCCACAGTAATGTTCTGTCTCTGGTCCGCGGTAATGTTCTGTCTCTGGTCCACGGTAATGTTCGATCTCTGGTCCACGATAATGTTCGGTTTCACGGTAATGTTCCGTTTCTGGTCCACGATAATGTTCTGTTTCGGTTTAACGGTAATGTTCCGTCTCTGGTCCATGGTAATGTTCTGTCTCTGGTCCACGGTAATGTTCTGTCTCTGGTCCACGGTAATGTTCTGTCTCTGGTCCACGGTAATGTTCTGTCTCTGGTCCACGGTAATGTTCGATCTCTGGTCCACGATAATGTTCGGTTTCACGGTAATGTTCCGTCTCTGGTCCACGATAATTTTCTGTTTCTGTATCACGGTAATGTTCCGTTTCTGGTCCACGATAATTTTGTGTTTCTGTTTCACGGTAATGTTCCGTTTCTGGTCCACGATAATGTTCGGTTTCAAGGTAAAGTTCGGTCTCTGGTCCACGGTAATGTTCTGTCTCTGGTCCACGGTAATGTTCGATCTCTGGTCCACGATAATGTTCGGTTTCACGGTAATGTTCCGTCTCTGGTCCACGATAATGTTCTGTTTCTGTATCACGGTAATGTTCCGTTTCTGGTCCACGATAATTTTGTGTTTCTGTTTCACGGTAATTTTCCGTTTCTGGTCCACGATAATGTTCGGTTTCACGGTAATGTTCCGTCTCTGGTCCACGATAATGTTCTGTTTCGGTTTCACGGTAATCTTCCGTTTCTGGTCCACGATAATGTTCTGTTTCGGTTTCACGGTAATGTTCCGTCTCTGGTCCACGATAATGTTGTGTTTCTGTTTCACGGTAATGTTCCGTTTCTGGTCCTTGATAATGTTCTGTTTCACGGTAATGTTCTGTCTCTGGTCCATGGTAATGTTCTGTCTCTGGTCCACGGTAATGTTCTGTCTCTGGTCCACGGTAATGTTCTGTCTCTGGTCCACGGTAATGTTCTTTCTCTGGTCCACGGTAATGTTCTGTCTCTGGTCCACGGTAATGTTCGATCTCTGGTCCACGATAATGTTCGGTTTCACGGTAATGTTCCGTCTCTGTTCCATGATAATGTTCTGTTTCGGTTTCACGGTAATGTTCCGTTTCTGGTCCACGATAATGTTCTGTTTCTGTTTCACGGTAATGTTCCGTCTCTGGTCCACGGTAATATTCCGTCTCTGGTCCACGATAATTTTGTGTTTCTGTTTCACGGTAATGTTCCGTCTCTGGTCCACGATAATGTTCTGTTTCGGTTTCACGGTAATGTTCCGTTTCTGGTCCACGATAATGTTCTGTTTCGGTTTCACGGTAATGTTCCGTCTCTGGTCCACGGTAATGTTCCGTCTCTGGTCCACGATAATGTTGTGTTTCTGTTTCACGGTAATGTTCCGTTTCTGGTCCTTGATAATGTTCTGTTTAACGGTAATGTTCTGTCTCTGGTCCATGGTAATGTTCTGTCTCTGGTCCACGGTAATGTTCTGTCTCTGGTCCACGGTAATGTTCTGTCTCTGGTCCACGATAATGTTCGATCTCTGGTCCACGATAATGTTCGGTTTCACGGTAATGTTCCGTCTCTGGTCCACGATAATGTTGTGTTTCTGTTTCACGGTAATGTTCCGTTTCTGGTCCACGATTATGTTCGGTTTCTGTTTCACGTTAATTTTCCGTCTCTGGTCCACGATAATGTTCGGTTTCACGATAATGTTCCGTTTCTGGTCCACGATAATGTTCTGTTTCGGTTTCCCGGTAATGTTCTGTCTCTGGTCCACGGTAATTTTCTGTGTCTGGTCCACGATAATGTTCTGTTTCTGTTTCACGGTAATGTTCCGTTTCTGGTCCATGATAATGTTCTTTTTCACGGTAATGTTCCGTTTCTGGTCCACGGTAATGTTCGGTTTCAAGGTAAAGTTCGGTCTCTGGTCCACGGTAATGTTCTGTCTCTGGTCCACGGTAATGTTCTGTCTCTGGTAAACGGTAATGTTCTGTCTCTGGTCCACGGAAATGTTCTGTCTCTGGTCCACGGTAATGTTCTGTCTCTGGTCCACGGTAATGTTTGGTTTCACGGTAATGTTCGGTCTCTGGTCCACGGTAATGTTCGGTTTCACGGTAATGTTCTGTCTCTGGTCCACGATAATGTTCGATTTCTGGTCGACGATAATGTTCGGTTTCACGGTAATGTTCCGTCTCTGGTCCACGATAATGTTCGGTTTCACGGTAATTTTCCATTTCTGGTCCACGGTAATGTTCTGTCTCTTGTCCACGATAATGTTCGATCTCTGGTCCACGATAATGTTCGGTTTCACGGTAATGTTCCGTCTCTGGTCCACGATAATGTTGTGTTTCTGTTTCACGGTAATGTTCCGTTTCTTGTCCACGATAATGTTCTGTTTCGGTTTCACGGTAATGTTCTGTCTCTGGTCCATGATAATGTTCTGTTTCTGGTCCACGATAATGTTCTGTTTCAGTTTCACGGTAATGTTCCGTTTCTGGTCCACGATAATGTTCTGTTTCTGTTTCACGGTAATGTTCCGTTTCTGGTCCATGATAATGTTCTGTTTCACGGTAATGTTCTGTCTCTGGTCCATGGTAATGTTCTGTCTCTCGTCCACGGTAATGTTCGGTTTCAAGGTAAAGTTCGGTCTCTGGTCCACAGTAATGTTCTGTCTCTGGTCCGCGGTAATGTTCTGTCTCTGGTCCATGGTAATGTTCTGTCTCTGGTCCACGGTAATGTTCGGTTTCAAGGTAAAGTTCTGTCTCTGGTCCACAGTAATGTTCTGTCTCTGGTCCGCGGTAATGTTCTGTCTCTGGTCCACGGTAATGTTCGATCTCTGGTCCACGATAATGTTCGGTTTCACGGTAATGTTCCGTTTCTGGTCCACGATAATGTTCTGTTTCGGTTTAACGGTAATGTTCCGTCTCTGGTCCATGGTAATGTTCTGTCTCTGGTCCACGGTAATGTTCTGTCTCTGGTCCACGGTAATGTTCTGTCTCTGGTCCACGGTAATGTTCTGTCTCTGGTCCACGGTAATGTTCGATCTCTGGTCCACGATAATGTTCGGTTTCACGGTAATGTTCCGTCTCTGGTCCACGATAATTTTCTGTTTCTGTATCACGGTAATGTTCCGTTTCTGGTCCACGATAATTTTGTGTTTCTGTTTCACGGTAATGTTCCGTTTCTGGTCCACGATAATGTTCGGTTTCAAGGTAAAGTTCGGTCTCTGGTCCACGGTAATGTTCTGTCTCTGGTCCACGGTAATGTTCGATCTCTGGTCCACGATAATGTTCGGTTTCACGGTAATGTTCCGTCTCTGGTCCACGATAATGTTCTGTTTCTGTATCACGGTAATGTTCCGTTTCTGGTCCACGATAATTTTGTGTTTCTGTTTCACGGTAATTTTCCGTTTCTGGTCCACGATAATGTTCGGTTTCACGGTAATGTTCTGTCTCTGGTCCACGGTAATGTTCTGTGTCTGGTCCACGATAATGTTCGGTTTCACGGTAATGTTCCGTCTCTGGTCCGCGATAATGTTCCGTCTTTGGTACACGATAATGTTCTGTTTCTGTTTCACGGTAATGTTCTGTCTCTGGTCCATGATAATGTTCCGTTTCTGGTCCACGATAATGTTCTGTTTCAGTTTCACGGTAATGTTCTGTTTCCGTTTCACGGTAATGTTCTTTCTCTGGTCCACGGTAATGTTTTGTTTCTGTTTCACGGTAATGTTCCGTCTCTGGTCCACGATAATGTTCGGTTTCACGGTAATGTTCCGTCTCTGGTCCACGATAATGTTGTGTTTCTGTTTCACGGTAATGTTCCGTTTCTGGTCCACGATAATGTTTTGTTTCTGGTCCACGATAATGTTCCGTTTCTGGTCCACGATAATGTTCCGTTTCTGGTCCACGATAATGTTCCGTTTCTGGTCCACGATAATGTTCTGTTTCGGTTTCACGGTAATGTTCTGTCTCTGGTCCATGATAATGTTCCGTTTCTGGTCCACGATAATATTCTGTTTCAGTTTCACGGTAATGTTCTGTTTCCGTTTCACGGTAATGTTCGTTCTCTGGTCCACAGTAATGTTCTGTCTCTGGTCCACGGTAATGTTCCATTTCTTGTCCACGGTAATGTTCTGTCTCTGGTCCACGATAAAGTTCGATCTCTGGTCCATGATAATGTTCCGTTTCTGGTCCACAATAATGTTGTGTTTCTGGTCCACGATAATGTTCCGTCTCTGGTCCACGACAATATTCTGTCTCTGGTCCACGATAATGTTCCGTTTTTGGTCCACGATAATGTTCTGTCTCTGATCCACAATAATGTTCCGTTTCTGGTCCACGATAATGTTCTTTTTTGGTTTCACGGTAATGTTCTGTCTCTGGTCCACGGTAATGTTCCGTCTTTGGTCCACGATAATGTTCTGTTTCTGTTTGACGGTAATGTTCCGTTTCTGGTCCACGATAATTTTGTATTTCTGTTTCACGGTAATGTTCCGTTTCTGGTCCACGATAATGTTCTCTTTCAGTTTCACGGTAATGTTCTGTCTCTGGTCCACGGAAATGTTCTGTCACTGGTCCACGGTAATGTTCTGTCTCTGGTCCACGGTAATGTTCGATCTCTGGTCCACGATAATGTTCGGTTTCACGGTAATGTTCTGTCTCTGGTCCACAATAATTTTGTGTTTCTGTTTCACGGTAATGTTCCGTTTCTGGTCCACGGTAATGTTCGGTTTCACGGTTCTGTGTCTGGTCCACGATAATGTTCTGTTTCTGTTTGACGGTAATGTTCCGTTTCTGGTCCACGATAATTTTGTATTTCTGTTTCACGGTAATGTTCCGTTTCTGGTCCACGATAATGTTCTGTTTCGGTTTCACGGTAATGTTCTGTCTCTGGTCCATGATAATGTTCCGTTTCTGGTCCACGATAATATTCTGTTTCAGTTTCACGGTAATGTTCTGTTTCCGTTTCACGGTAATGTTCGGTCTCTGGTCCACGGTAATGTTCTGTCTCTGGTCCACGATAAAGTTCGATCTCTGGTCCACGATAATGTTCGGTTTCACGGTAATGTTCCGTCTCTGGTCCACGATAATGTTGTGTTTCTGTTTCACGGTAATGTTCCGTTTTACTGGTCCACGATAATGTTGTGTTTCTGGTCCACGATAATGTTCGGTTTCACGATAATGTTCCGTTTCTGGTCCACGATAATGTTCTGTTTAGGTTTCACGGTAATGTGCTGTCTCTGGTCCACGATAATGTTCCGTCTCTGGTCCACGATAATGTTCTGTCTCTGATCTACGATAATGTTCTGTCTCTGATCCACGATAATGTTCTGTCTCTGGTCCATGATAATGTTCCGTTTCTGGTCCACAATAATGTTGTGTTTCTGGTCCACGATAATGTTCCGTCTCTGGTCCACGACAATGTTCTGTCTCTGGTCCACGATAATGTTCCGTTTTTGGTCCACGATAATGTTCTGTCTCTGGTCCACAATAATGTTCCATTTCTGGTCCACGATAATGTTCTTTTTTGGTTTCACGGTAATGTTCTGTCTCTGGTCCACGATAATGTTCCGTTTTTGGTCCACGATAATGTTCTGTCTCTGGTCCACAATAATGTTCCGTTTCTGGTCCACGATAATGTTCTGTTTTGGTTTCACGGTAATGTTCTGTCTCTGGTCCACGGTAATGTTCCGTCTTTGGTCCACGATAATGTTCTGTTTCTGTTTGACGGTAATGTTCCGTTTCTGGTCCACGATAATTTTGTATTTCTGTTTCACGGTAATGTTCCGTTTCTGGTCCACGATAATGTTCTGTTTCGGTTTCACGGTAATGTTCTGTCTCTGGTCCATGATAATGTTCCGTTTCTGGTCCACGATAATATTCTGTTTCAGTTTCACGGTAATGTTCTGTTTCCGTTTCACGGTAATGTTCGGTCTCTGGTCCACAGTAATGTTCTGTCTCTGGTCCACGGTAATGTTCCATTTCTGGTCCACGGTAATGTTCTGTCTCTGGTCCACGATAAAGTTCGATCTCTGGTCCACGATAATGTTCGGTTTCACGGTAATGTTCCGTCTCTGGTCCACGATAATGTTGTGTTTCTGTTTCACGGTAATGTTCCGTTTTACTGGTCCACGATAATGTTGTGTTTCTGGTCCACGATAATGTTCGGTTTCACGATAATGTTCCGTTTCTGGTCCACGATAATGTTCTGTTTAGGTTTCACGGTAATGTGCTGTCTCTGGTCCACGATAATGTTCCGTCTCTGGTCCACGATAATGTTCTGTCTCTGATCTACGATAATGTTCTGTCTCTGATCCACGATAATGTTCTGTCTCTGGTCCACGATAATGTTCCGTTTTTGGTCCACGGTAATGTTCCATTTCTGGTCCACGGTAATGTTCTGTCTCTGGTCCACGATAAAGTTCGATCTCTGGTCCACGATAATGTTCGGTTTCACGGTAATGTTCCGTCTCTGGTCCACGATAATGTTGTGTTTCTGTTTCACGGTAATGTTCCGTTTCTGGTCCACAATAATGTTGTGTTTCTGGTCCACGATAATGTTCGGTTTCACGATAATGTTCCATTTCTGGTCCACGATAATGTTCTGTCTCTGGTCCACGATAAAGTTCGATCTCTGGTCCATGATAATGTTCCGTTTCTGGTCCACAATAATGTTGTGTTTCTGGTCCACGATAATGTTCCGTCTCTGGTCCACGACAATGTTCTGTCTCTGGTCCACGATAATGTTCCGTTTTTGGTCCACGATAATGTTCTGTCTCTGGTCCACAATAATGTTCCATTTCTGGTCCACGATAATGTTCTTTTTTGGTTTCACGGTAATGTTCTGTCTCTGGTCCACGATAATGTTCCGTTTTTGGTCCACGATAATGTTCTGTCTCTGGTCCACAATAATGTTCCGTTTCTGGTCCACGATAATGTTCTGTTTTGGTTTCACGGTAATGTTCTGTCTCTGGTCCACGGTAATGTTCCGTCTTTGGTCCACGATAATGTTCTGTTTCTGTTTGACGGTAATGTTCCGTTTCTGGTCCACGATAATTTTGTATTTCTGTTTCACGGTAATGTTCCGTTTCTGGTCCACGATAATGTTCTGTTTCGGTTTCACGGTAATGTTCTGTCTCTGGTCCATGATAATGTTCCGTTTCTGGTCCACGATAATATTCTGTTTCAGTTTCACGGTAATGTTCTGTTTCCGTTTCACGGTAATGTTCGGTCTCTGGTCCACAGTAATGTTCTGTCTCTGGTCCACGGTAATGTTCCATTTCTGGTCCACGGTAATGTTCTGTCTCTGGTCCACGATAAAGTTCGATCTCTGGTCCACGATAATGTTCGGTTTCACGGTAATGTTCCGTCTCTGGTCCACGATAATGTTGTGTTTCTGTTTCACGGTAATGTTCCGTTTTACTGGTCCACGATAATGTTGTGTTTCTGGTCCACGATAATGTTCGGTTTCACGATAATGTTCCGTTTCTGGTCCACGATAATGTTCTGTTTAGGTTTCACGGTAATGTGCTGTCTCTGGTCCACGATAATGTTCCGTCTCTGGTCCACGATAATGTTCTGTCTCTGATCTACGATAATGTTCTGTCTCTGATCCACGATAATGTTCTGTCTCTGGTCCACGATAATGTTCCGTTTTTGGTCCACGGTAATGTTCCATTTCTGGTCCACGGTAATGTTCTGTCTCTGGTCCACGATAAAGTTCGATCTCTGGTCCACGATAATGTTCGGTTTCACGGTAATGTTCCGTCTCTGGTCCACGATAATGTTGTGTTTCTGTTTCACGGTAATGTTCCGTTTCTGGTCCACAATAATGTTCCGTCTCTGGTCCACGATAATGTTCTGTCTCTTATCCACGATAATGTTCTGTCTCTGATCCACGATAATGTTCTGTCTCTGGTCCACGATAATGTTCCGTTTCTGGTCCATGATAATGTTCTGTTTCACGGTAATGTTCTGTCTCTGGTCCATGGTAATGTTCAGTCTCTGGTCCACGATAAAGTTCGATCTCTGGTCCACGGTAATGTTCGGTTTCAAGGTAAAGTTCGGTCTCTGGTCCACGGTAATGTTCTGTCTCTGGTCCACGGTAATGTTCTGTTTCGGTTTCACGGTAATGTTCTGTCTCTGGTCCACGGTAATGTTCTGTCTCTGGTCCACGGTAATGTTCTGTCTCTGGTCCACGGAAATGTTCTGTCACTGGTCCACGGTAATGTTCTCTCTCTGGTCCACGGTAATGTTCGATCTCTGGTCCACGATAATGTTCGGTTTCGGTTTCACGGTAATGTTCTGTCTCTGGTCCATGATAATGTTCCGTTTCTGGTCCACGATAATATTCTGTTTCAGTTTCACGGTAATGTTCTGTTTCCGTTTCACGGTAATGTTCGGTCTCTGGTCCACAGTAATGTTCTGTCTCTGGTCCACGCTAATGTTCCATTTCTGGTCCACGGTAATGTTCTGTCTCTGGTCCACGATAAAGTTCGATCTCTGGTCCACGATAATATTCGGTTTCACGGTAATGTTCTGTCTCTGGTCCAGGATAATGTTGTGTTTCTGTTTCACGGTAATGTTCCGTTTTACTGGTCCACGATAATGTTGTGTTTCTGGTCCACGATAATGTTCGGTTTCACGATAATGTTCCGTTTCTGGTCCATGATAATGTTCTGTTTAGGTTTCACGGTAATGTGCTGTCTGTGGTCCACGATAATGTTCCGTCTCTGGTCCACGATAATGTTCTGTCTCTGATCTACGATAATGTTCTGTCTCTGATCCACGATAATGTTCTGTCTCTGGTCCACGATAATGTTCCGTTTTTGGTCCACGGTAATGTTCCATTTCTGGTCCACGGTAATGTTCCGTCTCTGGTCCTCGATAATGTTGTGTTTCTGTTTCACGGTAATGTTCCGTTTCTGGTCCACAATAATGTTGTGTTTCTGGTCCACGATAATGTTCGGTTTCACGATAATGTTCCGTTTCTGGTCCACGATAATGTTCTGTTTAGGTTTCACGGTAATGTTCTGTCTCTGGTCCACGATAATGTTCCGTCTCTGTTCCACGATAATGTTCTGTCTCTGATCCACGACAATGTTCTGTCTCTGGTCCACGATAATGTTCCGTTTTTGGTCCACGATAATGTTCTGTCTCTGGTCCACAATAATGTTCCGTTTCTGGTCCACGATAATGTTCTGTTTTGGTTTCACGGTAATGTTCTGTCTCTGGTCCACGGTAATGTTCCGTCTTTGGTCCACGATAATGTTCTGTTTCTGTTTGACGGTAATGTTCCGTTTCTGGTCCACGATAATTTTGTATTTCTGTTTCACGGTAATGTTCCGTTTCTGGTCCACGATAATGTTCTGTTTCGGTTTCACGGTAATGTTCTGTCTCTGGTCCATGATAATGTTCCGTTTCTGGTCCACGATAATATTCTGTTTCAGTTTCACGGTAATGTTCTGTTTCCGTTTCACGGTAATGTTCGGTCTCTGGTCCACAGTAATGTTCTGTCTCTGGTCCACGGTAATGTTCCATTTCTGGTCCACGGTAATGTTCTGTCTCTGGTCCACGATAAAGTTCGATCTCTGGTCCACGATAATGTTCGGTTTCACGGTAATGTTCCGTCTCTGGTCCACGATAATGTTGTGTTTCTGTTTCACGGTAATGTTCCGTTTTACTGGTCCACGATAATGTTGTGTTTCTGGTCCACGATAATGTTCGGTTTCACGATAATGTTCCGTTTCTGGTCCACGATAATGTTCTGTTTAGGTTTCACGGTAATGTGCTGTCTCTGGTCCACGATAATGTTCCGTCTCTGGTCCACGATAATGTTCTGTCTCTGATCTACGATAATGTTCTGTTTAGGTTTCACGGTAATGTGCTGTCTCTGGTCCACGGTAATGTTCTGTCTCTGGTCCACGATAAAGTTCGATCTCTGGTCCACGATAATGTTCGGTTTCACGGTAATGTTCCGTCTCTGGTCCACGATAATGTTGTGTTTCTGTTTCACGGTAATGTTCCGTTTCTGGTCCACAATAATGTTGTGTTTCTGGTCCACGATAATGTTCGGTTTCACGATAATGTTCAGTTTCTGGTCCACGATAATGTTCTGTATAGGTTTCACGGTAATGTTCTGTCTCTGGTCCACGATAATGTTCCGTCTCTGGTCCACGATAATGTTCTGTCTCTTATCCACGATAATGTTCTGTCTCTGATCCACGATAATGTTCTGTCTCTGGTCCACGATAATGTTCTGTTTCTGGTCCATGATAATGTTCTGTTTCACGGTAATGTTCTGTCTCTGGTCCATGGTAATGTTCAGTCTCTGGTCCACGATAAAGTTCGATCTCTGGTCCACGGTAATGTTCGGTTTCAAGGTAAAGTTCGGTCTCTGGTCCACGGTAATGTTCTGTCTCTGGTCCACGGTAATGTTCTGTCTCTGGTCCACGGAAATGTTCTGTCACTGGTCCACGGTAATGTTCTGTCTCTGGTCCACGGTAATGTTCGATCTCTGGTCCACGATAATGTTCGGTTTCACGGTAATGTTCTCTCTCTGGTCCATGATAATTTTGTGTTTCTGTTTCACGGTAATGTTCCGTTTCTGGTCCACGGTAATGTTCTGTGTCTGGTCGACGAAAATGTTCGGTTTCAAGGTAATGTTCTGTCTCTGGTCCACGATAAAGTTCGGTCTCTGGTCCACAGTAATGTTCTGTCTCTGGTCCATGGTAATGTTCTGTCTCTGGTCCACGGTAATGTTGTATCTCTGGTCCACGGTAATGTTCTGTCTCTGGTCCACGGTAATGTTCTGTCTCTGGTCCACGGTAATGTTCGATCTCTGGTCCACGATAATGTTCGGTTTCACGGTAATGTTCCGTCTCTGGTCCACGATAATGTTCTGTTTCGGTTTCACGGTAATGTTCCGTTTCTGGTCCACGATAATATTCTGTTTCGGTTTCACGGTAATGTTCCGTCTCTGGTCCACGGTAATGTTCCGTCTCTGGTCCACGATAATGTTGTGTTTCTGTTTCACGGTAATGTTCCGTTTCTGGTCCATGATAATGTTCTGTAACATGGTAATGTTCTGTCTCTGGTCCATGGTAATATTCTGTCTCTGGTCCACGGTAATGTTCGGTTTCAAGGTAAAGTTCGGTCTCTGGTCCACAGTAATGTTCTGTCTCTGGTCCACGATAATGTTCCGTCTCTGGTCCACGATAATGTTCTGTCTCTGGTCCACGATAATGTTCCGGTTCTGGTCCATGATAATGTTCTGTTTCGGTTTCACGGTAATGTTCTGTCTCTGGTCCACGATAATGTTCCGTTTCTGGTCCACAGTAATGTTCTGTCTCTGGTCCACGGTAATGTTCCATTTCTGGTCCACGGTAATGTTCTGTCTCTGGTCCACGATAAAGTTTTATCTCTGGTCCACGATAATGTTCGGTTTCACGGTAATGTTCTGTCTCTGGTCCACGATAATGTTGTGTTTCTGTTTCACGGTAATCTTCCGTTTCTGGTCCACGATAATGTTGTGTTTCTGGTCCAAGATAATGTTCGGTTTCACGATAATGTTCCGTTTCTGGTCCACGATAATGTTTTGTTTAGGTTTCACGGTAATGTTCTGTCTCTGGTCCACGATAATGTTCCGTCTCTGGTCCACGATAATGTTTTGTCTCTGGTCCACGATAATGTTCCGGTTCTGGTCCACGACAATGTTCTGTTTCGGTTTCACGGTAATGTTCTGTCTCTGGTCCACGATAATGTTCCGTTTCTGGTCCACGATAATGTTCCGTTTCTGGTCCACGATAATGTTCCGTTTCTGGTCCATGATAACATTCTGTTTTGGTTTCAAGGTAATGTTCTGTCTCTGGTCCACGGTGATGTTCCGTTTCTGGTCCACGGTAATGTTCTGTCTCTGGTCCACGATAATGTTCGGTTTCACGATAATGTTCCGTTTCTGGTCCACGATAATGTTCTGTTTCGGTTTCACGGTAATGTTCTGTCTCTGGTCCATGATAATGTTCCGTTTCTGGTCCACGATAATATTCAGTTTCAGTTTCACGGTAATGTTCTGTTTCCGTTTCACGGTAATGTTCGTTCTCTGGTCCACAGTAATGTTCTGTCTCTGGTCCACGGTAATGTTCCATTTCTTGTCCACGGTAATGTTCTGTCTCTGGTCCACGATAAAGTTCGATCTCTGGTCCATGATAATGTTCCGTTTCTGGTCCACAATAATGTTGTGTTTCTGGTCCACGATAATGTTCCGTCTCTGGTCCACGACAATGTTCTGTCTCTGGTCCACGATAATGTTCCGTTTTTGGTCCACGATAATGTTCTGTCTCTGGTCCACAATAATGTTCCGTTTCTGGTCCACGATAATGTTCTTTTTTGGTTTCACGGTAATGTTCTGTCTCTGGTCCACGGTAATGTTCCGTCTTTGGTCCACGATAATGTTCTGTTTCTGTTTGACGGTAATGTTCCGTTTCTGGTCCACGATAATTTTGTATTTCTGTTTCACGGTAATGTTCCGTTTCTGGTCCACGATAATGTTCTGTTTCGGTTTCACGGTAATGTTCTGTCTCTGGTCCATGATAATGTTCCGTTTCTGGTCCACGATAATATTCTGTTTCAGTTTCACGGTAATGTTCTGTTTCCGTTTCACGGTAATGTTCGGTCTCTGGTCCACGCTAATGTTCCATTTCTGGTCCACGGTAATGTTCTGTCTCTGGTCCACGATAAAGTTCGATCTCTGGTCCACGATAATATTCGGTTTCACGGTAATGTTCCGTCTCTGGTCCAGGATAATGTTGTGTTTCTGTTTCACGGTAATGTTCCGTTTTACTGGTCCACGATAATGTTGTGTTTCTGGTCCACGATAATGTTCGGTTTCACGATAATGTTCAGTTTCTGGTCCATGATAATGTTCTGTTTAGGTTTCACGGTAATGTGCTGTCTCTGGTCCACGATAATGTTCCGTCTCTGGTCCACGATAATGTTCTGTCTCTGATCTACGATAATGTTCTGTCTCTGATCCACGATAATGTTCTGTCTCTGGTCCACGATAATGTTCCGTTTTTGGTCCACGGTAATGTTCCATTTCTGGTCCACGGTAATGTTCCGTCTCTGGTCCTCGATAATGTTGTGTTTCTGTTTCACGGTAATGTTCCGTTTCTGGTCCACAATAATGTTGTGTTTCTGGTCCACGATAATGTTCGGTTTCACGATAATGTTCCGTTTCTGGTCCACGATAATGTTCTGTTTAGGTTTCACGGTAATGTTCTGTCTCTGGTCCACGATAATGTTCCGTCTCTGGTCCACGATAATGTTCTGTCTCTGATCCACGATAATGTTCTGTCTCTGATCCACGACAATGTTCTGTCTCTGGTCCACGATAATGTTCCGTTTTTGGTCCACGATAATGTTCTGTCTCTGGTCCACAATAATGTTCCGTTTCTGGTCCACGATAATGTTCTGTTTTGGTTTAACGGTAATGTTCTGTCTCTGGTCCACGGTAATGTTCCGTCTTTGGTCCACGATAATGTTCTGTTTCTGTTTGACGGTAATGTTCCGTTTCTGGTCCACGATAATTTTGTATTTCTGTTTCACGGTAATGTTCCGTTTCTGGTCCACGATAATGTTCTGTTTCGGTTTCACGGTAATGTTCTGTCTCTGGTCCATGATAATGTTCCGTTTCTGGTCCACGATAATATTCTGTTTCAGTTTCACGGTAATGTTCTGTTTCCGTTTCACGGTAATGTTCGGTCTCTGGTCCACAGTAATGTTCTGTCTCTGGTCCACGGTAATGTTCCATTTCTGGTCCACGGTAATGTTCTGTCTCTGGTCCACGATAAAGTTCGATCTCTGGTCCTTGATAATGTTCGGTTTCACGGTAATGTTCCGTCTCTGGTCCACGATAATGTTGTGTTTCTGTTTCACGGTAATGTTCCGTTTTACTGGTCCACGATAATGTTGTGTTTCTGGTCCACGATAATGTTCGGTTTCACGATAATGTTCCGTTTCTGGTCCACGATATTGTTCTGTTTAGGTTTCACGGTAATGTGCTGTCTCTGGTCCACGATAATGTTCTGTCTCTGGTCCACGATAATGTTCCGTTTTTGGTCCACGGTAATGTTCCATTTCTGGTCCACGGTAATGTTCCGTCTCTGGTCCTCGATAATGTTGTGTTTCTGTTTCACGGTAATGTTCCGTTTCTGGTCCACAATAATGTTGTGTTTCTGGTCCACGATAATGTTCGGTTTCACGATAATGTTCCGTTTCTGGTCCACGATAATGTTCTGTTTCGGTTTCACGGTAATGTTCTGTCTCTGGTCCATGATAATGTTCCGTTTCTGGTCCACGATAATATTCTGTTTCAGTTTCACGGTAATGTTCTGTTTCCGTTTCACGGTAATGTTCGTTCTCTGGTCCACAGTAATGTTCTGTCTCTGGTCCACGGTAATGTTCCATTTCTTGTCCACGGTAATGTTCTGTCTCTGGTCCACGATAAAGTTCGATCTCTGGTCCATGATAATGTTCCGTTTCTGGTCCACAATAATGTTGTGTTTCTGGTCCACGATAATGTTCCGTCTCTGGTCCACGACAATATTCTGTCTCTGGTCCACGATAATGTTCCGTTTTTGGTCCACGATAATGTTCTGTCTCTGATCCACAATAATGTTCCGTTTCTGGTCCACGATAATGTTCTTTTTTGGTTTCACGGTAATGTTCTGTCTCTGGTCCACGGTAATGTTCCGTCTTTGGTCCACGATAATGTTCTGTTTCTGTTTGACGGTAATGTTCCGTTTCTGGTCCACGATAATTTTGTATTTCTGTTTCACGGTAATGTTCCGTTTCTGGTCCACGATAATGTTCTCTTTCAGTTTCACGGTAATGTTCTGTCTCTGGTCCACGGAAATGTTCTGTCACTGGTCCACGGTAATGTTCTGTCTCTGGTCCACGGTAATGTTCGATCTCTGGTCCACGATAATGTTCGGTTTCACGGTAATGTTCTGTCTCTGGTCCACGATAATTTTGTGTTTCTGTTTCACAGTAATGTTCCGTTTCTGGTCCACGGTAATGTTCGGTTTCACGGTTCTGTGTCTGGTCCACGATAATGTTCTGTTTCTGTTTGACGGTAATGTTCCGTTTCTGGTCCACGATAATTTTGTATTTCTGTTTCACGGTAATGTTCCGTTTCTGGTCCACGATAATGTTCTGTTTCGGTTTCACGGTAATGTTCTGTCTCTGGTCCATGATAATGTTCCGTTTCTGGTCCACGATAATATTCTGTTTCAGTTTCACGGTAATGTTCTGTTTCCGTTTCACGGTAATGTACGGTCTCTGGTCCACGGTAATGTTCTGTCTCTGGTCCACGATAAAGTTCGATCTCTGGTCCACGATAATGTTCGGTTTCACGGTAATGTTCCGTCTCTGGTCCACGATAATGTTGTGTTTCTGTTTCACGGTAATGTTCCGTTTTACTGGTCCACGATAATGTTGTGTTTCTGGTCCACGATAATGTTCGGTTTCACGATAATGTTCCGTTTCTGGTCCACGATAATGTTCTGTTTAGGTTTCACGGTAATGTGCTGTCTCTTGTCCACGATAATGTTCCGTCTCTGGTCCACGATAATGTTCTGTCTCTGATCTACGATAATGTTCTGTCTCTGATCCACGATAATGTTCTGTCTCTGGTCCACGATAATGTTCCGTTTTTGGTCCACGGTAATGTTCCACTTCTGGTCCACGGTAATGTTCTGTCTCTGGTCCACGATAATTTTGTATTTCTGTTTCACGGTAATGTTCCGTTTCTGGTCCACGATAATGTTCTGTTTCGGTTTCACGGTAATGTTCTGTCTCTGGTCCATGATAATGTTCCGTTTCTGGTCCACGATAATATTCTGTTTCAGTTTCACGGTAATGTTCTGTTTCCGTTTCACGGTAATGTTCGGTCTCTGGTCCACGGTAATGTTCTGTCTCTGGTCCACGATAAAGTTCGATCTCTGGTCCACGATAATGTTCGGTTTCACGGTAATGTTCCGTCTCTGGTCCACGATAATGTTGTGTTTCTGTTTCACGGTAATGTTCCGTTTTACTGGTCCACGATAATGTTGTGTTTCTGGTCCACGATAATGTTCGGTTTCACGATAATGTTCCGTTTCTGGTCCACGATAATGTTCTGTTTAGGTTTCACGGTAATGTGCTGTCTCTGGTCCACGATAATGTTCCGTCTCTGGTCCACGATAATGTTCTGTCTCTGATCTACGATAATGTTCTGTCTCTGATCCACGATAATGTTCTGTCTCTGGTCCACGATAATGTTCCGTTTTTGGTCCACGGTAATGTTCCACTTCTGGTCCACGGTAATGTTCTGTCTCTGGTCCATGATAATGTTCCGTTTCTGGTCCACGATAATATTCTGTTTCAGTTTCACGGTAATGTTCTGTTTCCGTTTCACGGTAATGTTCGGTCTCTGGTCCACAGTAATGTTCTGTCTCTGGTCCACGGTAATGTTCCATTTCTGGTCCACGGTAATGTTCTGTCTCTGGTCCACGATAAAGTTCGATCTCTGGTCCTTGATAATGTTCGGTTTCACGGTAATGTTCCGTCTCTGGTCCACGATAATGTTGTGTATCTGTTTCACGGTAATGTTCCGTTTTACTGGTCCACGATAATGTTGTGTTTCTGGTCCACGATAATGTTCGGTTTCACGATAATGTTCCGTTTCTGGTCCACGATAATGTTCTGTTTAGGTTTCACGGTAATGTGCTGTCTCTGGTCCACGATAATGTTCTGTCTCTGGTCCACGATAATGTTCCGTTTTTGGTCCACGGTAATGTTCCATTTCTGGTCCACGGTAATGTTCCGTCTCTGGTCCTCGATAATGTTGTGTTTCTGTTTCACGGTAATGTTCCGTTTCTGGTCCACAATAATGTTGTGTTTCTGGTCCACGATAATGTTCGGTTTCACGATAATGTTCCGTTTCTGGTCCACGATAATGTTCTGTTTCGGTTTCACGGTAATGTTCTGTCTCTGGTCCATGATAATGTTCCGTTTCTGGTCCACGATAATATTCTGTTTCAGTTTCACGGTAATGTTCTGTTTCCGTTTCACGGTAATGTTCGTTCTCTGGTCCACAGTAATGTTCTGTCTCTGGTCCACGGTAATGTTCCATTTCTTGTCCACGGTAATGTTCTGTCTCTGGTCCACGATAAAGTTCGATCTCTGGTCCATGATAATGTTCCGTTTCTGGTCCACAATAATGTTGTGTTTCTGGTCCACGATAATGTTCCGTCTCTGGTCCACGACAATATTCTGTCTCTGGTCCACGATAATGTTCCGTTTTTGGTCCACGATAATGTTCTGTCTCTGATCCACAATAATGTTCCGTTTCTGGTCCACGATAATGTTCTTTTTTGGTTTCACGGTAATGTTCTGTCTCTGGTCCACGGTAATGTTCCGTCTTTGGTCCACGATAATGTTCTGTTTCTGTTTGACGGTAATGTTCCGTTTCTGGTCCACGATAATTTTGTATTTCTGTTTCACGGTAATGTTCCGTTTCTGGTCCACGATAATGTTCTCTTTCAGTTTCACGGTAATGTTCTGTCTCTGGTCCACGGAAATGTTCTGTCACTGGTCCACGGTAATGTTCTGTCTCTGGTCCACGGTAATGTTCGATCTCTGGTCCACGATAATGTTCGGTTTCACGGTAATGTTCTGTCTCTGGTCCACGATAATTTTGTGTTTCTGTTTCACGGTAATGTTCCGTTTCTGGTCCACGGTAATGTTCGGTTTCACGGTTCTGTGTCTGGTCCACGATAATGTTCTGTTTCTGTTTGACGGTAATGTTCCGTTTCTGGTCCACGATAATTTTGTATTTCTGTTTCACGGTAATGTTCCGTTTCTGGTCCACGATAATGTTCTGTTTCGGTTTCACGGTAATGTTCTGTCTCTGGTCCATGATAATGTTCCGTTTCTGGTCCACGATAATATTCTGTTTCAGTTTCACGGTAATGTTCTGTTTCCGTTTCACGGTAATGTTCGGTCTCTGGTCCACGGTAATGTTCTGTCTCTGGTCCACGATAAAGTTCGATCTCTGGTCCACGATAATGTTCGGTTTCACGGTAATGTTCCGTCTCTGGTCCACGATAATGTTGTGTTTCTGTTTCACGGTAATGTTCCGTTTTACTGGTCCACGATAATGTTGTGTTTCTGGTCCACGATAATGTTCGGTTTCACGATAATGTTCCGTTTCTGGTCCACGATAATGTTCTGTTTAGGTTTCACGGTAATGTGCTGTCTCTGGTCCACGATAATGTTCCGTCTCTGGTCCACGATAATGTTCTGTCTCTGATCTACGATAATGTTCTGTCTCTGATCCACGATAATGTTCTGTCTCTGGTCCACGATAATGTTCCGTTTTTGGTCCACGGTAATGTTCCATTTCTGGTCCACGGTAATGTTCTGTCTCTGGTCCGTAATAATGTTCAGTTTCTGGTCCACGATAATGTTCTGTTTTGGTTTCACGGTAATGTTCTGTCTCTGGTCCACGGTAATGTTCCGTCTTTGGTCCACGATAATGTTCTGTTTCTGTTTGACGGTAATGTTCCGTTTCTGGTCCACGATAATTTTGTATTTCTGTTTCACGGTAATGTTCCGTTTCTGGTCCACGATAATGTTCTGTTTCGGTTTCACGGTAATGTTCTGTCTCTGGTCCATGATAATGTTCCGTTTCTGGTCCACGATAATATTCTGTTTCAGTTTCACGGTAATGTTCTGTTTCCGTTTCACGGTAATGTTCGGTCTCTGGTCCACAGTAATGTTCTGTCTCTGGTCCACGGTAATGTTCCATTTCTGGTCCACGGTAATGTTCTGTCTCTGGTCCACGATAAAGTTCGATCTCTGGTCCACGATAATGTTCGGTTTCACGGTAATGTTCCGTCTCTGGTCCACGATAATGTTGTGTTTCTGTTTCACGGTAATGTTCCGTTTTACTGGTCCACGATAATGTTGTGTTTCTGGTCCACGATAATGTTCGGTTTCACGATAATGTTCCGTTTCTGGTCCACGATAATGTTCTGTTTAGGTTTCACGGTAATGTGCTGTCTCTGGTCCACGATAATGTTCCGTCTCTGGTCCACGATAATGTTCTGTCTCTGATCTACGATAATGTTCTGTCTCTGATCCACGATAATGTTCTGTCTCTGGTCCACGATAATGTTCCGTTTTTGGTCCACGGTAATGTTCCATTTCTGGTCCACGGTAATGTTCTGTCTCTGGTCCACGATAAAGTTCGATCTCTGGTCCACGATAATGTTCGGTTTCACGGTAATGTTCCGTCTCTGGTCCACGATAATGTTGTGTTTCTGTTTCACGGTAATGTTCCGTTTCTGGTCCACAATAATGTTGTGTTTCTGGTCCACGATAATGTTCGGTTTCACGATAATGTTCCATTTCTGGTCCACGATAATGTTCTGTCTGGTCCACGATAAAGTTCGATCTCTGGTCCATGATAATGTTCCGTTTCTGGTCCACAATAATGTTGTGTTTCTGGTCCACGATAATGTTCCGTCTCTGGTCCACGACAATGTTCTGTCTCTGGTCCACGATAATGTTCCGTTTTTGGTCCACGATAATGTTCTGTCTCTGGTCCACAATAATGTTCCATTTCTGGTCCACGATAATGTTCTTTTTTGGTTTCACGGTAATGTTCTGTCTCTGGTCCACGATAATGTTCCGTTTTTGGTCCACGATAATGTTCTGTCTCTGGTCCACAATAATGTTCCGTTTCTGGTCCACGATAATGTTGTGTTTCTGGTCCACGATAATGTTCGGTTTCACGATAATGTTCCGTTTCTGGTCCACGATAATGTTCTGTTTAGGTTTCACGGTAATGTGCTGTCTCTTGTCCACGATAATGTTCCGTCTCTGGTCCACGATAATGTTCTGTCTCTGATCTACGATAATGTTCTGTCTCTGATCCACGATAATGTTCTGTCTCTGGTCCACGATAATGTTCCGTTTTTGGTCCACGGTAATGTTCCACTTCTGGTCCACGGTAATGTTCTGTCTCTGGTCCACGATAATTTTGTATTTCTGTTTCACGGTAATGTTCCGTTTCTGGTCCACGATAATGTTCTGTTTCGGTTTCACGGTAATGTTCTGTCTCTGGTCCATGATAATGTTCCGTTTCTGGTCCACGATAATATTCTGTTTCAGTTTCACGGTAATGTTCTGTTTCCGTTTCACGGTAATGTTCGGTCTCTGGTCCACGGTAATGTTCTGTCTCTGGTCCACGATAAAGTTCGATCTCTGGTCCACGATAATGTTCGGTTTCACGGTAATGTTCCGTCTCTGGTCCACGATAATGTTGTGTTTCTGTTTCACGGTAATGTTCCGTTTTACTGGTCCACGATAATGTTGTGTTTCTGGTCCACGATAATGTTCGGTTTCACGATAATGTTCCGTTTCTGGTCCACGATAATGTTCTGTTTAGGTTTCACGGTAATGTGCTGTCTCTGGTCCACGATAATGTTCCGTCTCTGGTCCACGATAATGTTCTGTCTCTGATCTACGATAATGTTCTGTCTCTGATCCACGATAATGTTCTGTCTCTGGTCCACGATAATGTTCCGTTTTTGGTCCACGGTAATGTTCCACTTCTGGTCCACGGTAATGTTCTGTCTCTGGTCCATGATAATGTTCCGTTTCTGGTCCACGATAATATTCTGTTTCAGTTTCACGGTAATGTTCTGTTTCCGTTTCACGGTAATGTTCGGTCTCTGGTCCACAGTAATGTTCTGTCTCTGGTCCACGGTAATGTTCCATTTCTGGTCCACGGTAATGTTCTGTCTCTGGTCCACGATAAAGTTCGATCTCTGGTCCTTGATAATGTTCGGTTTCACGGTAATGTTCCGTCTCTGGTCCACGATAATGTTGTGTTTCTGTTTCACGGTAATGTTCCGTTTTACTGGTCCACGATAATGTTGTGTTTCTGGACCACGATAATGTTCGGTTTCACGATAATGTTCCGTTTCTGGTCCACGATAATGTTCTGTTTAGGTTTCACGGTAATGTGCTGTCTCTGGTCCACGATAATGTTCTGTCTCTGGTCCACGATAATGTTCCGTTTTTGGTCCACGGTAATGTTCCATTTCTGGTCCACGGTAATGTTCCGTCTCTGGTCCTCGATAATGTTGTGTTTCTGTTTCACGGTAATGTTCCGTTTCTGGTCCACAATAATGTTGTGTTTCTGGTCCACGATAATGTTCGGTTTCACGATAATGTTCCGTTTCTGGTCCACGATAATGTTCTGTTTCGGTTTCACGGTAATGTTCTGTCTCTGGTCCATGATAATGTTCCGTTTCTGGTCCACGATAATATTCTGTTTCAGTTTCACGGTAATGTTCTGTTTCCGTTTCACGGTAATGTTCGTTCTCTGGTCCACAGTAATGTTCTGTCTCTGGTCCACGGTAATGTTCCATTTCTTGTCCACGGTAATGTTCTGTCTCTGGTCCACGATAAAGTTCGATCTCTGGTCCATGATAATGTTCCGTTTCTGGTCCACAATAATGTTGTGTTTCTGGTCCACGATAATGTTCCGTCTCTGGTCCACGACAATATTCTGTCTCTGGTCCACGATAATGTTCCGTTTTTGGTCCACGATAATGTTCTGTCTCTGATCCACAATAATGTTCCGTTTCTGGTCCACGATAATGTTCTTTTTTGGTTTCACGGTAATGTTCTGTCTCTGGTCCACGGTAATGTTCCGTCTTTGGTCCACGATAATGTTCTGTTTCTGTTTGACGGTAATGTTCCGTTTCTGGTCCACGATAATTTTGTATTTCTGTTTCACGGTAATGTTCCGTTTCTGGTCCACGATAATGTTCTCTTTCAGTTTCACGGTAATGTTCTGTCTCTGGTCCACGGAAATGTTCTGTCACTGGTCCACGGTAATGTTCTGTCTCTGGTCCACGGTAATGTTCGATCTCTGGTCCACGATAATGTTCGGTTTCACGGTAATGTTCTGTCTCTGGTCCACGATAATTTTGTGTTTCTGTTTCACGGTAATGTTCCGTTTCTGGTCCACGGTAATGTTCGGTTTCACGGTTCTGTGTCTGGTCCACGATAATGTTCTGTTTCTGTTTGACGGTAATGTTCCGTTTCTGGTCCACGATAATTTTGTATTTCTGTTTCACGGTAATGTTCCGTTTCTGGTCCACGATAATGTTCTGTTTCGGTTTCACGGTAATGTTCTGTCTCTGGTCCATGATAATGTTCCGTTTCTGGTCCACGATAATATTCTGTTTCAGTTTCACGGTAATGTTCTGTTTCCGTTTCACGGTAATGTTCGGTCTCTGGTCCACGGTAATGTTCTGTCTCTGGTCCACGATAAAGTTCGATCTCTGGTCCACGATAATGTTCGGTTTCACGGTAATGTTCCGTCTCTGGTCCACGATAATGTTGTGTTTCTGTTTCACGGTAATGTTCCGTTTTACTGGTCCACGATAATGTTGTGTTTCTGGTCCACGATAATGTTCGGTTTCACGATAATGTTCCGTTTCTGGTCCACGATAATGTTCTGTTTAGGTTTCACGGTAATGTGCTGTCTCTGGTCCACGATAATGTTCCGTCTCTGGTCCACGATAATGTTCTGTCTCTGATCTACGATAATGTTCTGTCTCTGATCCACGATAATGTTCTGTCTCTGGTCCACGATAATGTTCCGTTTTTGGTCCACGGTAATGTTCCATTTCTGGTCCACGGTAATGTTCTGTCTCTGGTCCGTAATAATGTTCAGTTTCTGGTCCACGATAATGTTCTGTTTTGGTTTCACGGTAATGTTCTGTCTCTGGTCCACGGTAATGTTCCGTCTTTGGTCCACGATAATGTTCTGTTTCTGTTTGACGGTAATGTTCCGTTTCTGGTCCACGATAATTTTGTATTTCTGTTTCACGGTAATGTTCCGTTTCTGGTCCACGATAATGTTCTGTTTCGGTTTCACGGTAATGTTCTGTCTCTGGTCCATGATAATGTTCCGTTTCTGGTCCACGATAATATTCTGTTTCAGTTTCACGGTAATGTTCTGTTTCCGTTTCACGGTAATGTTCGGTCTCTGGTCCACAGTAATGTTCTGTCTCTGGTCCACGGTAATGTTCCATTTCTGGTCCACGGTAATGTTCTGTCTCTGGTCCACGATAAAGTTCGATCTCTGGTCCACGATAATGTTCGGTTTCACGGTAATGTTCCGTCTCTGGTCCACGATAATGTTGTGTTTCTGTTTCACGGTAATGTTCCGTTTTACTGGTCCACGATAATGTTGTGTTTCTGGTCCACGATAATGTTCGGTTTCACGATAATGTTCCGTTTCTGGTCCACGATAATGTTCTGTTTAGGTTTCACGGTAATGTGCTGTCTCTGGTCCACGATAATGTTCCGTCTCTGATCCACGATAATGTTCTGTCTCTGGTCCACGATAATGTTCCGTTTTTGGTCCACGGTAATGTTCCATTTCTGGTCCACGGTAATGTTCTGTCTCTGGTCCACGATAAAGTTCGATCTCTGGTCCACGATAATGTTCGGTTTCACGGTAATGTTCCGTCTCTGGTCCACGATAATGTTGTGTTTCTGTTTCACGGTAATGTTCCGTTTCTGGTCCACAATAATGTTGTGTTTCTGGTCCACGATAATGTTCGGTTTCACGATAATGTTCCATTTCTGGTCCACGATAATGTTCTGTCTGGTCCACGATAAAGTTCGATCTCTGGTCCATGATAATGTTCCGTTTCTGGTCCACAATAATGTTGTGTTTCTGGTCCACGATAATGTTCCGTCTCTGGTCCACGACAATGTTCTGTCTCTGGTCCACGATAATGTTCCGTTTTTGGTCCACGATAATGTTCTGTCTCTGGTCCACAATAATGTTCCATTTCTGGTCCACGATAATGTTCTTTTTTGGTTTCACGGTAATGTTCTGTCTCTGGTCCACGATAATGTTCCGTTTTTGGTCCACGATAATGTTCTGTCTCTGGTCCACAATAATGTTCCGTTTCTGGTCCACGATAATGTTCTGTTTTGGTTTCACGGTAATGTTCTGTCTCTGGTCCACGGTAATGTTCCGTCTTTGGTCCACGATAATGTTCTGTTTCTGTTTGACGGTAATGTTCCGTTTCTGGTCCACGATAATTTTGTATTTCTGTTTCACGGTAATGTTCCGTTTCTGGTCCACAATAATGTTGTGTTTCTGGTCCACGATAATGTTCCGTCTCTGGTCCACGACAATATTCTGTCTCTGGTCCACGATAATGTTCCGTTTTTGGTCCACGATAATGTTCTGTCTCTGATCCACAATAATGTTCCGTTTCTGGTCCACGATAATGTTCTTTTTTGGTTTCACGGTAATGTTCTGTCTCTGGTCCACGGTAATGTTCCGTCTTTGGTCCACGATAATGTTCTGTTTCTGTTTGACGGTAATGTTCCGTTTCTGGTCCACGATAATTTTGTATTTCTGTTTCACGGTAATGTTCCGTTTCTGGTCCACGATAATGTTCTCTTTCAGTTTCACGGTAATGTTCTGTCTCTGGTCCACGGAAATGTTCTGTCACTGGTCCACGGTAATGTTCTGTCTCTGGTCCACGGTAATGTTCGATCTCTGGTCCACGATAATGTTCGGTTTCACGGTAATGTTCTGTCTCTGGTCCACGATAATTTTGTGTTTCTGTTTCACGGTAATGTTCCGTTTCTGGTCCACGGTAATGTTCGGTTTCACGGTTCTGTGTCTGGTCCACGATAATGTTCTGTTTCTGTTTGACGGTAATGTTCCGTTTCTGGTCCACGATAATTTTGTATTTCTGTTTCACGGTAATGTTCCGTTTCTGGTCCACGATAATGTTCTGTTTCGGTTTCACGGTAATGTTCTGTCTCTGGTCCATGATAATGTTCCGTTTCTGGTCCACGATAATATTCTGTTTCAGTTTCACGGTAATGTTCTGTTTCCGTTTCACGGTAATGTTCGGTCTCTGGTCCACGGTAATGTTCTGTCTCTGGTCCACGATAAAGTTCGATCTCTGGTCCACGATAATGTTCGGTTTCACGGTAATGTTCCGTCTCTGGTCCACGATAATGTTGTGTTTCTGTTTCACGGTAATGTTCCGTTTTACTGGTCCACGATAATGTTGTGTTTCTGGTCCACGATAATGTTCGGTTTCACGATAATGTTCCGTTTCTGGTCCACGATAATGTTCTGTTTAGGTTTCACGGTAATGTGCTGTCTCTGGTCCACGATAATGTTCCGTCTCTGGTCCACGATAATGTTCTGTCTCTGATCTACGATAATGTTCTGTCTCTGATCCACGATAATGTTCTGTCTCTGGTCCACGATAATGTTCCGTTTTTGGTCCACGGTAATGTTCCATTTCTGGTCCACGGTAATGTTCTGTCTCTGGTCCACAATAATGTTCCGTTTCTGGTCCACGATAATGTTCTGTTTTGGTTTCACGGTAATGTTCTGTCTCTGGTCCACGGTAATGTTCCGTCTTTGGTCCACGATAATGTTCTGTTTCTGTTTGACGGTAATGTTCCGTTTCTGGTCCACGATAATTTTGTATTTCTGTTTCACGGTAATGTTCCGTTTCTGGTCCACGATAATGTTCTGTTTCGGTTTCACGGTAATGTTCTGTCTCTGGTCCATGATAATGTTCCGTTTCTGGTCCACGATAATATTCTGTTTCAGTTTCACGGTAATGTTCTGTTTCCGTTTCACGGTAATGTTCGGTCTCTGGTCCACAGTAATGTTCTGTCTCTGGTCCACGGTAATGTTCCATTTCTGGTCCACGGTAATGTTCTGTCTCTGGTCCACGATAAAGTTCGATCTCTGGTCCACGATAATGTTCGGTTTCACGGTAATGTTCCGTCTCTGGTCCACGATAATGTTGTGTTTCTGTTTCACGGTAATGTTCCGTTTTACTGGTCCACGATAATGTTGTGTTTCTGGTCCACGATAATGTTCGGTTTCACGATAATGTTCCGTTTCTGGTCCACGATAATGTTCTGTTTAGGTTTCACGGTAATGTGCTGTCTCTGGTCCACGATAATGTTCCGTCTCTGGTCCACGATAATGTTCTGTCTCTGATCTACGATAATGTTCTGTCTCTGATCCACGATAATGTTCTGTCTCTGGTCCACGATAATGTTCCGTTTTTGGTCCACGGTAATGTTCCATTTCTGGTCCACGGTAATGTTCTGTCTCTGGTCCACGATAAAGTTCGATCTCTGGTCCACGATAATGTTCGGTTTCACGGTAATGTTCCGTCTCTGGTCCACGATAATGTTGTGTTTCTGTTTCACGGTAATGTTCCGTTTCTGGTCCACAATAATGTTGTGTTTCTGGTCCACGATAATGTTCGGTTTCACGATAATGTTCCATTTCTGGTCCACGATAATGTTCTGTCTGGTCCACGATAAAGTTCGATCTCTGGTCCATGATAATGTTCCGTTTCTGGTCCACAATAATGTTGTGTTTCTGGTCCACGATAATGTTCCGTCTCTGGTCCACGACAATGTTCTGTCTCTGGTCCACGATAATGTTCCGTTTTTGGTCCACGATAATGTTCTGTCTCTGGTCCAAATAATGTTCCATTTCTGGTCCACGATAATGTTCTTTTTTGGTTTCACGGTAATGTTCTGTCTCTGGTCCACGATAATGTTCCGTTTTTGGTCCACGATAATGTTCTGTCTCTGGTCCACAATAATGTTCCGTTTCTGGTCCACGATAATGTTCTGTTTTGGTTTCACGGTAATGTTCTGTCTCTGGTCCACGGTAATGTTCCGTCTTTGGTCCACGATAATGTTCTGTTTCTGTTTGACGGTAATGTTCCGTTTCTGGTCCACGATAATTTTGTATTTCTGTTTCACGGTAATGTTCCGTTTCTGGTCCACGATAATGTTCTGTTTCGGTTTCACGGTAATGTTCTGTCTCTGGTCCATGATAATGTTCCGTTTCTGGTCCACGATAATATTCTGTTTCAGTTTCACGGTAATGTTCTGTTTCCGTTTCACGGTAATGTTCGGTCTCTGGTCCACAGTAATGTTCTGTCTCTGGTCCACGGTAATGTTCCATTTCTGGTCCACGGTAATGTTCTGTCTCTGGTCCACGATAAAGTTCGATCTCTGGTCCACGATAATGTTCGGTTTCACGGTAATGTTCCGTCTCTGGTCCACGATAATGTTGTGTTTCTGTTTCACGGTAATGTTCCGTTTTACTGGTCCACGATAATGTTGTGTTTCTGGTCCACGATAATGTTCGGTTTCACGATAATGTTCCGTTTCTGGTCCACGATAATGTTCTGTTTAGGTTTCACGGTAATGTGCTGTCTCTGGTCCACGATAATGTTCCGTCTCTGGTCCACGATAATGTTCTGTCTCTGATCTACGATAATGTTCTGTCTCTGATCCACGATAATGTTCTGTCTCTGGTCCACGATAATGTTCCGTTTTTGGTCCACGGTAATGTTCCAATTCTGGTCCACGGTAATGTTCTGTCTCTGGTCCACGATAAAGTTCGATCTCTGGTCCACGATAATGTTCGGTTTCACGGTAATGTTCCGTCTCTGGTCCACGATAATGTTGTGTTTCTGTTTCACGGTAATGTTCCGTTTCTGGTCCACAATAATGTTCCGTCTCTGGTCCACGATAATGTTCTGTCTCTTATCCACGATAATGTTCTGTCTCTGATCCACGATAATGTTCTGTCTCTGGTCCACGATAATGTTCCGTTTCTGGTCCATGATAATGTTCTGTTTCACGGTAATGTTCTGTCTCTGGTCCATGGTAATGTTCAGTCTCTGGTCCACGATAAAGTTCGATCTCTGGTCCACGGTAATGTTCGGTTTCAAGGTAAAGTTCGGTCTCTGGTCCACGGTAATGTTCTGTCTCTGGTCCACGGTAATGTTCTGTTTCGGTTTCACGGTAATGTTCTGTTTCGGTTTCACGGTAATGTTCTGTCTCTGGTCCACGGTAATGTTCTGTCTCTGGTCCACGGAAATGTTCTGTCACTGGTCCACGGTAATGTTCTCTCTCTGGTCCACGGTAATGTTCGATCTCTGGTCCACGATAATGTTCGGTTTCGGTTTCACGGTAATGTTCTGTCTCTGGTCCATGATAATGTTCCGTTTCTGGTCCACGATAATATTCTGTTTCAGTTTCACGGTAATGTTCTGTTTCCGTTTCACGGTAATGTTCGGTCTCTGGTCCACAGTAATGTTCTGTCTCTGGTCCACGCTAATGTTCCATTTCTGGTCCACGGTAATGTTCTGTCTCTGGTCCACGATAAAGTTCGATCTCTGGTCCACGATAATATTCGGTTTCACGGTAATGTTCTGTCTCTGGTCCAGGATAATGTTGTGTTTCTGTTTCACGGTAATGTTCCGTTTTACTGGTCCACGATAATGTTGTGTTTCTGGTCCACGATAATGTTCGGTTTCACGATAATGTTCCGTTTCTGGTCCATGATAATGTTCTGTTTAGGTTTCACGGTAATGTGCTGTCTGTGGTCCACGATAATGTTCCGTCTCTGGTCCACGATAATGTTCTGTCTCTGATCTACGATAATGTTCTGTCTCTGATCCACGATAATGTTCTGTCTCTGGTCCACGATAATGTTCCGTTTTTGGTCCACGGTAATGTTCCATTTCTGGTCCACGGTAATGTTCCGTCTCTGGTCCTCGATAATGTTGTGTTTCTGTTTCACGGTAATGTTCCGTTTCTGGTCCACAATAATGTTGTGTTTCTGGTCCACGATAATGTTCGGTTTCACGATAATGTTCCGTTTCTGGTCCACGATAATGTTCTGTTTAGGTTTCACGGTAATGTTCTGTCTCTGGTCCACGATAATGTTCCGTCTCTGGTCCACGATAATGTTCTGTCTCTGATCCACGACAATGTTCTGTCTCTGGTCCACGATAATGTTCCGTTTTTGGTCCACGATAATGTTCTGTCTCTGGTCCACAATAATGTTCCGTTTCTGGTCCACGATAATGTTCTGTTTTGGTTTCACGGTAATGTTCTGTCTCTGGTCCACGGTAATGTTCCGTCTTTGGTGCACGATAATGTTCTGTTTCTGTTTGACGGTAATGTTCCGTTTCTGGTCCACGATAATTTTGTATTTCTGTTTCACGGTAATGTTCCGTTTCTGGTCCACGATAATGTTCTGTTTCGGTTTCACGGTAATGTTCTGTCTCTGGTCCATGATAATGTTCCGTTTCTGGTCCACGATAATATTCTGTTTCAGTTTCACGGTAATGTTCTGTTTCCGTTTCACGGTAATGTTCGGTCTCTGGTCCACAGTAATGTTCTGTCTCTGGTCCACGGTAATGTTCCATTTCTGGTCCACGGTAATGTTCTGTCTCTGGTCCACGATAAAGTTCGATCTCTGGTCCACGATAATGTTCGGTTTCACGGTAATGTTCCGTCTCTGGTCCACGATAATGTTGTGTTTCTGTTTCACGGTAATGTTCCGTTTTACTGGTCCACGATAATGTTGTGTTTCTGGTCCACGATAATGTTCGGTTTCACGATAATGTTCCGTTTCTGGTCCACGATAATGTTCTGTTTAGGTTTCACGGTAATGTGCTGTCTCTGGTCCACGATAATGTTCCGTCTCTGGTCCACGATAATGTTCTGTCTCTGATCTACGATAATGTTCTGTTTAGGTTTCACGGTAATGTGCTGTCTCTGGTCCACGGTAATGTTCTGTCTCTGGTCCACGATAAAGTTCGATCTCTGGTCCACGATAATGTTCGGTTTCACGGTAATGTTCCGTCTCTGGTCCACGATAATGTTGTGTTTCTGTTTCACGGTAATGTTCCGTTTCTGGTCCACAATAATGTTGTGTTTCTGGTCCACGATAATGTTCGGTTTCACGATAATGTTCAGTTTCTGGTCCACGATAATGTTCTGTATAGGTTTCACGGTAATGTTCTGTCTCTGGTCCACGATAATGTTCCGTCTCTGGTCCACGATAATGTTCTGTCTCTTATCCACGATAATGTTCTGTCTCTGATCCACGATAATGTTCTGTCTCTGGTCCACGATAATGTTCTGTTTCTGGTCCATGATAATGTTCTGTTTCACGGTAATGTTCTGTCTCTGGTCCATGGTAATGTTCAGTCTCTGGTCCACGATAAAGTTCGATCTCTGGTCCACGGTAATGTTCGGTTTCAAGGTAAAGTTCGGTCTCTGGTCCACGGTAATGTTCTGTCTCTGGTCCACGGTAATGTTCTGTCTCTGGTCCACGGAAATGTTCTGTCACTGGTCCACGGTAATGTTCTGTCTCTGGTCCACGGTAATGTTCGATCTCTGGTCCACGATAATGTTCGGTTTCACGGTAATGTTCTCTCTCTGGTCCATGATAATTTTGTGTTTCTGTTTCACGGTAATGTTCCGTTTCTGGTCCACGGTAATGTTCTGTGTCTGGTCGACGAAAATGTTCGGTTTCAAGGTAATGTTCTGTCTCTGGTCCACGATAAAGTTCGGTCTCTGGTCCACAGTAATGTTCTGTCTCTGGTCCATGGTAATGTTCTGTCTCTGGTCCACGGTAATGTTGTATCTCTGGTCCACGGTAATGTTCTGTCTCTGGTCCACGGTAATGTTCTGTCTCTGGTCCACGGTAATGTTCGATCTCTGGTCCACGATAATGTTCGGTTTCACGGTAATGTTCCGTCTCTGGTCCACGATAATGTTCTGTTTCGGTTTCACGGTAATGTTCCGTTTCTGGTCCACGATAATATTCTGTTTCGGTTTCACGGTAATGTTCCGTCTCTGGTCCACGGTAATGTTCCGTCTCTGGTCCACGATAATGTTGTGTTTCTGTTTCACGGTAATGTTCCGTTTCTGGTCCATGATAATGTTCTGTAACATGGTAATGTTCTGTCTCTGGTCCATGGTAATATTCTGTCTCTGGTCCACGGTAATGTTCGGTTTCAAGGTAAAGTTCGGTCTCTGGTCCACAGTAATGTTCTGTCTCTGGTCCACGATAATGTTCCGTCTCTGGTCCACGATAATGTTCTGTCTCTGGTCCACGATAATGTTCCGGTTCTGGTCCATGATAATGTTCTGTTTCGGTTTCACGGTAATGTTCTGTCTCTGGTCCACGATAATGTTCCGTTTCTGGTCCACAGTAATGTTCTGTCTCTGGTCCACGGTAATGTTCCATTTCTGGTCCACGGTAATGTTCTGTCTCTGGTCCACGATAAAGTTTTATCTCTGGTCCACGATAATGTTCGGTTTCACGGTAATGTTCTGTCTCTGGTCCACGATAATGTTGTGTTTCTGTTTCACGGTAATCTTCCGTTTCTGGTCCACGATAATGTTGTGTTTCTGGTCCAAGATAATGTTCGGTTTCACGATAATGTTCCGTTTCTGGTCCACGATAATGTTTTGTTTAGGTTTCACGGTAATGTTCTGTCTCTGGTCCACGATAATGTTCCGTCTCTGGTCCACGATAATGTTCTGTCTCTTATCCACGATAATGTTCTGTCTCTGATCCACGATAATGTTCTGTCTCTGGTCCACGATAATGTTCTGTTTCTGGTCCATGATAATGTTCTGTTTCACGGTAATGTTCTGTCTCTGGTCCATGGTAATGTTCAGTCTCTGGTCCACGATAAAGTTCGATCTCTGGTCCACGGTAATGTTCGGTTTCAAGGTAAAGTTCGGTCTCTGGTCCACGGTAATGTTCTGTCTCTGGTCCACGGTAATGTTCTGTCTCTGGTCCACGGAAATGTTCTGTCACTGGTCCACGGTAATGTTCTGTCTCTGGTCCACGGTAATGTTCGATCTCTGGTCCACGATAATGTTCGGTTTCACGGTAATGTTCTCTCTCTGGTCCATGATAATTTTGTGTTTCTGTTTCACGGTAATGTTCCGTTTCTGGTCCACGGTAATGTTCTGTGTCTGGTCGACGAAAATGTTCGGTTTCAAGGTAATGTTCTGTCTCTGGTCCACGATAAAGTTCGGTCTCTGGTCCACAGTAATGTTCTGTCTCTGGTCCATGGTAATGTTCTGTCTGTGGTCCACCGTAATGTTGTATCTCTGGTCCACGGTAATGTTCTGTCTCTGGTCCACGGTAATGTTCTGTCTCTGGTCCACGGTAATGTTCGATCTCTGGTCCACGATAATGTTCGGTTTCACGGTAATGTTCCGTCTCTGGTCCACGATAATGTTCTGTTTCGGTTTCACGGTAATGTTCCGTTTCTGGTCCACGATAATATTCTGTTTCGGTTTCACGGTAATGTTCCGTCTCTGGTCCACGGTAATGTTCCGTCTCTGGTCCACGATAATGTTGTGTTTCTGTTTCACGGTAATGTTCCGTTTCTGGTCCATGATAATGTTCTGTAACATGGTAATGTTCTGTCTCTGGTCCATGGTAATATTCTGTCTCTGGTCCACGGTAATGTTCGGTTTCAAGGTAAAGTTCGGTCTCTGGTCCACAGTAATGTTCTGTCTCTGGTCCACGATAATGTTCCGTCTCTGGTCCACGATAATGTTCTGTCTCTGGTCCACGATAATGTTCCGGTTCTGGTCCATGATAATGTTCTGTTTCGGTTTCACGGTAATGTTCTGTCTCTGGTCCACGATAATGTTCCGTTTCTGGTCCACAGTAATGTTCTGTCTCTGGTCCACGGTAATGTTCCATTTCTGGTCCACGGTAATGTTCTGTCTCTGGTCCACGATAAAGTTTTATCTCTGGTCCACGATAATGTTCGGTTTCACGGTAATGTTCTGTCTCTGGTCCACGATAATGTTGTGTTTCTGTTTCACGGTAATCTTCCGTTTCTGGTCCACGATAATGTTGTGTTTCTGGTCCAAGATAATGTTCGGTTTCACGATAATGTTCCGTTTCTGGTCCACGATAATGTTTTGTTTAGGTTTCACGGTAATGTTCTGTCTCTGGTCCACGATAATGTTCCGTCTCTGGTCCACGATAATGTTCTGTCTCTGGTCCACGATAATGTTCCGGTTCTGGTCCACGATAATGTTCTGTTTCGGTTTCACGGTAATGTTCTGTCTCTGGTCCACGATAATGTTCCGTTTCTGGTCCACGATAATGTTCCGTTTCTGGTCCACGATAATGTTCCGTTTCTGGTCCATGATAACATTCTGTTTTGGTTTCAAGGTAATGTTCTGTCTCTGGTCCACGGTGATGTTCCGTTTCTGGTCCACGGTAATGTTCTGTCTCTGGTCCACGATAATGTTCGGTTTCACGATAATGTTCCGTTTCTGGTCCACGATAATGTTCTGTTTCGGTTTCACGGTAATGTTCTGTCTCTGGTCCATGATAATGTTCCGTTTCTGGTCCACGATAATATTCAGTTTCAGTTTCACGGTAATGTTCTGTTTCCGTTTCACGGTAATGTTCGTTCTCTGGTCCACAGTAATGTTCTGTCTCTGGTCCACGGTAATGTTCCATTTCTTGTCCACGGTAATGTTCTGTCTCTGGTCCACGATAAAGTTCGATCTCTGGTCCATGATAATGTTCCGTTTCTGGTCCACAATAATGTTGTGTTTCTGGTCCACGATAATGTTCCGTCTCTGGTCCACGACAATGTTCTGTCTCTGGTCCACGATAATGTTCCGTTTTTGGTCCACGATAATGTTCTGTCTCTGGTCCACAATAATGTTCCGTTTCTGGTCCACGATAATGTTCTTTTTTGGTTTCACGGTAATGTTCTGTCTCTGGTCCACGGTAATGTTCCGTCTTTGGTCCACGATAATGTTCTGTTTCTGTTTGACGGTAATGTTCCGTTTCTGGTCCACGATAATTTTGTATTTCTGTTTCACGGTAATGTTCCGTTTCTGGTCCACGATAATGTTCTGTTTCGGTTTCACGGTAATGTTCTGTCTCTGGTCCATGATAATGTTCCGTTTCTGGTCCACGATAATATTCTGTTTCAGTTTCACGGTAATGTTCTGTTTCCGTTTCACGGTAATGTTCGGTCTCTGGTCCACAGTAATGTTCTGTCTCTGGTCCACGCTAATGTTCCATTTCTGGTCCACGGTAATGTTCTGTCTCTGGTCCACGATAAAGTTCGATCTCTGGTCCACGATAATATTCGGTTTCACGGTAATGTTCCGTCTCTGGTCCAGGATAATGTTGTGTTTCTGTTTCACGGTAATGTTCCGTTTTACTGGTCCACGATAATGTTGTGTTTCTGGTCCACGATAATGTTCGGTTTCACGATAATGTTCAGTTTCTGGTCCATGATAATGTTCTGTTTAGGTTTCACGGTAATGTGCTGTCTCTGGTCCACGATAATGTTCCGTCTCTGGTCCACGATAATGTTCTGTCTCTGATCTACGATAATGTTCTGTCTCTGATCCACGATAATGTTCTGTCTCTGGTCCACGATAATGTTCCGTTTTTGGTCCACGGTAATGTTCCATTTCTGGTCCACGGTAATGTTCCGTCTCTGGTCCTCGATAATGTTGTGTTTCTGTTTCACGGTAATGTTCCGTTTCTGGTCCACAATAATGTTGTGTTTCTGGTCCACGATAATGTTCGGTTTCACGATAATGTTCCGTTTCTGGTCCACGATAATGTTCTGTTTAGGTTTCACGGTAATGTTCTGTCTCTGGTCCACGATAATGTTCCGTCTCTGGTCCACGATAATGTTCTGTCTCTGATCCACGATAATGTTCTGTCTCTGATCCACGACAATGTTCTGTCTCTGGTCCACGATAATGTTCCGTTTTTGGTCCACGATAATGTTCTGTCTCTGGTCCACAATAATGTTCCGTTTCTGGTCCACGATAATGTTCTGTTTTGGTTTAACGGTAATGTTCTGTCTCTGGTCCACGGTAATGTTCCGTCTTTGGTCCACGATAATGTTCTGTTTCTGTTTGACGGTAATGTTCCGTTTCTGGTCCACGATAATTTTGTATTTCTGTTTCACGGTAATGTTCCGTTTCTGGTCCACGATAATGTTCTGTTTCGGTTTCACGGCAATGTTCTGTCTCTGGTCCATGATAATGTTCCGTTTCTGGTCCACGATAATATTCTGTTTCAGTTTCACGGTAATGTTCTGTTTCCGTTTCACGGTAATGTTCGGTCTCTGGTCCACAGTAATGTTCTGTCTCTGGTCCACGGTAATGTTCCATTTCTGGTCCACGGTAATGTTCTGTCTCTGGTCCACGATAAAGTTCGATCTCTGGTCCACGATAATGTTCGGTTTCACGGTAATGTTCCGTCTCTGGTCCACGATAATGTTGTGTTTCTGTTTCACGGTAATGTTCCGTTTTACTGGTCCACGATAATGTTGTGTTTCTGGTCCACGATAATGTTCGGTTTCACGATAATGTTCCGTTTCTGGTCCACGATAATGTTCTGTTTAGGTTTCACGGTAATGTTCTGTCTCTGGTCCACGATAATGTTCCGTCTCTGGTCCACGATAATGTTCTGTCTCTGATCTACGATAATGTTCTGTCTCTGATCCACGATAATGTTCTGTCTCTGGTCCACGATAATGTTCCGTTTTTGGTCCACGGTAATGTTCCATTTCTGGTCCACGGTAATGTTCTGTCTCTGGTCCACGATAAAGTTCGATCTCTGGTCCACGATAATGTTCAGTTTCACGGTAATGTTCCGTCTCTGGTCCACGATAATGTTGTGTTTCTGTTTCACGGTAATGTTCCGTTTCTGGTCCACAATAATGTTGTGTTTCTGGTCCACGATAATGTTCGGTTTCACGATAATGTTCCGTTTCTGGTCCACGATAATGTTCTGTTTAGGTTTCACGGTAATGTTCTGTCTCTGGTCCACGATAATGTTGTGTTTCTGTTTCACGGTAATGTTCCGTTTCTGGTCCACAATAATGTTGTGTTTCTGGTCCACGATAATGTTCGGTTTCACGATAATGTTCCGTTTCTGGTCCACGATAATGTTCTGTTTAGGTTTCACGGTAATGTTCTGTCTCTGGTCCACGATAATGTTCCGTCTCTGGTCCACGATAATGTTCTGTCTCTTATCCACGATAATGTTCTGTCTCTGATCCACGATAATGTTCTGTCTCTGGTCCACGATAATGTTCCGTTTCTGGTCCATGATAATGTTCTGTTTCACGGTAATGTTCTGTCTCTGGTCCATGGTAATGTTCAGTCTCTGGTCCACGATAAAGTTCGATCTCTGGTCCACGGTAATGTTCGGTTTCAAAGTAAAGTTCGGTCTCTGGTCCACGGTAATGTTCTGTCTCTGGTCCACGGTAATGTTCTGTTTCGGTTTCACGGTAATGTTCTGTTTCCGTTTCACGGTAATGTTCTGTCTCTGGTCCACGGTAATGTTCTGTCTCTGGTCCACGGAAATGTTCTGTCACTGGTCCACGGTAATGTTCTGTCTCTGGTCCACGGTAATGTTCGATCTCTGGTCCACGATAATGTTCGGTTTCACGGTAATGTTCTCTCTCTGGTCCATGATAATTTTGTGTTTCTGTTTCACGGTAATGTTCCGTTTCTGGTCCACGGTAATATTCTGTGTCTGGTCGACGAAAATGTTCGGTTTCAAGGTAATGTTCTGTCTCTGGTCCACGATAAAGTTCGGTCTCTGGTCCACAGTAATGTTCTGTCTCTGGTCCATGGTAATGTTCTGTCTCTGGTCCACGGTAATGTTCTGTCTCTGGTCCACGGTAATGTTCGATCTCTGGTCCACGATAATGTTCGGTTTCACGGTAATGTTCCGTCTCTGGTCCACGATAATGTTCTGTTTCGGTTTCACGGTAATGTTCCGTTTCTGGTCCACGATAATATTCTGTTTCGGTTTCACGGTAATGTTCCGTCTCTGGTCCACGGTAATGTTCCGTCTCTGGTCCACGATAATGTTGTGTTTCTGTTTCACGGTAATGTTCCGTTTCTGGTCCATGATAATGTTCTGTTTCATGGTAATGTTCTGTCTCTGGTCCATGGTAATATTCTGTCTCTGGTCCACGGTAATGTTCGGTTTCAAGGTAAAGTTCGGTCTCTGGTCCACAGTAATGTTCTGTCTCTGGTCCACGATAATGTTCCGTCTCTGGTCCACGATAATGTTCTGTCTCTGGTCCACGATAATGTTCCGGTTCTGGTCCATGATAATGTTCTGTTTCGGTTTCACGGTAATGTTCTGTCTCTGGTCCACGATAATGTTCAGTTTCTGGTCCACAGTAATGTTCTGTCTCTGGTCCACGGTAATGTTCCATTTCTGGTCCACGGTAATGTTCTGTCTCTGGTCCACGATAAAGTTTTATCTCTGGTCCACGATAATGTTCGGTTTCACGGTAATGTTCTGTCTCTGGTCCACGATAATGTTGTGTTTCTGTTTCACGGTAATCTTCCGTTTCTGGTCCACGATAATGTTGTGTTTCTGGTCCAAGATAATGTTCGGTTTCACGATAATGTTCCGTTTCTGGTCCACGATAATGTTTTGTTTAGGTTTCACGGTAATGTTCTGTCTCTGGTCCACGATAATGTTCCGTCTCTGGTCCACGATAATGTTCTGTCTCTGGTCCACGATAATGTTCCGGTTCTGGTCCACGATAATGTTCTGTTTCGGTTTCACGGTAATGTTCTGTCTCTGGTCCACGATAATGTTCCGTTTCTGGTCCACGATAATGTTCCGTTTCTGGTCCACGATAATGTTCCGTTTCTGGTCCACGATAATGTTCCGTTTCTGGTCCATGATAATATTCTGTTTTGGTTTCAAGGTAATGTTCTGTCTCTGGTCCACGGTAATGTTCCGTTTCTGGTCCACGGTAATGTTCTGTCTCTGGTCCACGATAATGTTCCGTTTCTGGTCCACGATAATGTTCCGTTTCTGGTCCACGATAATGTTCTGTTTTGGTTTCAAGGTAATGTTCTGTCTCTGGTCCACGGTAATGTTCCGTTTCTGGTCCACGATAATGTTTCGTTTCTGGTCCACGATAATGTTCTGTTTCGGTTTCACGGTAATATTCTGTCTCTGGTCCACGGTAATGTTGTGTTTCTGTTTCACGGTAATGTTCCGTTTCTGGTCCACGATAATCTTCTGTTTCGGTTTCACGGTAATGTTCCGTTTCTGGTCCACGATAATGTTGTTTTTCTGTTTCACGGTAATGTTCCGTTTCTGGTCCATGATAATGTTCTGTTTCATGGTAATGTTCTGTCTCTGGTCCATGGTAATGTTCTGTCTCTGGTCCACGGTAATGTTCTGTTTCAAGGTAAAGTTCGGTCTCTGGTCCACAGTAATGTTCTGTCTTTGGTCCACGGTAATGTTCCATTTCTGGTCCACGGTAATGTTCTTTCTCTGGTCCACGATAAAGTTTTATCTCTGGTCCACGATAATGTTCGGTTTCACGGTAATGTTCTGTCTCTGGTCCACGATAATGTTGTGTTTCTGTTTCACGGTAATCTTCCGTTTCTGGTCCACGATAATGTTGTGTTTCTGGTCCACGATAATGTTCGGTTTCACGATAATGTTCCGTTTCTGGTCCACGATAATGTTCTGTTTAGGTTTCACGGTAATGTTCTGTCTCTGGTCCACGATAATGTTCCGTCTCTGGTCCACAGTAATGTTCTGTCTCTGGTCCACGGTAATGTTCCATTTCTGGTCCACGGTAATGTTCTGTCTCTGGTCCACGATAAAGTTTTATCTCTGGTCCACGATAATGTTCGGTTTCACGGTAATGTTCTGTCTCTGGTCCACGATAATGTTGTGTTTCTGTTTCACGGTAATCTTCCGTTTCTGGTCCACGATAATGTTGTGTTTCTGGTCCACGATAATGTTCGGTTTCACGATAATGTTCCGTTTCTGGTCGACGATAATGTTCTGTTTAGGTTTCACGGTAATGTTCTGTCTCTGGTCCACGATAATGTTCAGTCTCTGGTCCACGATAATGTTCTGTCTCCGGTCCACGATAATGTTCCGGTTCTGGTCCACGATAATGTTCTGTTTCGGTTTCATTGTAATGTTCTGTCTCTGGTCCACGATAATGTTCCGTTTCTGGTCCACGATAATGTTCCGTTTCTGGTCCACGATAATGTTCCGTTTCTGGTCCACGATAATATTCTGTTTTGGTTTCAAGATAATGTTCTGTCTCTGGTCCACGGTAATGTTCCGTTTCTGGTCCACGGTAATGTTCTGTCTCTGGTCCACGATAATGTTCCGTTTCTGGTCCACGATAATGTTCCGTTTCTGGTCCACGATAATGTTCTGTTTTAGTTTCAAGGTAATGTTCTGTCTCTGGTCCACGATAATGTTCCGTTTCTGGTCCACGATAATGTTCCGTTTCTGGTCCACGATAATGTTCTGTTTTAGTTTCAAGGTAATGTTCTGTCTCTGGTCCACGGTAATGTTCCGTTTCTGGTCCAAGAAAATGTTTCGTTTCTGGTCCACGATAATGTTCTGTTTCGGTTTCACGGTAATATTCTGTCTCTGGTCCACGGTAATGTTGTGTTTCTGTTTCACGGTAATGTTCCGTTTCTGGTCCACGATAATCTTCGGTTTCGGTTTCACGGTAATGTTCCGTTTCTGGTCCACGATAATGTTCTGTTTCTGTTTCACGGTAATGTTCCGTTTCTGGTCCATGATAATGTTCTGTTTCACGGTAATGTTCTGTCTCTGGTCCATGGTAATGTTCTGTCTCTGGTCCACGGTAATGTTCGGTTTTAAGGTAAAGTTCGGTCTCTGGTCCACGGTAATGTTCTGTCTCTGGTCCACGGTAATGTTCTGTCTCTGGTCCACGGTAATGTTCGATCTCTGGTCCACGATAATGTTCGGTTTCAGGGTAATGTTCCGTGTCTGGTCCACGATAATGTTCTGTTTCGGTTTCACGGTAATGTTCCATTTCTGGTCCACGATAATGTTCTGTTTCGGTTTCACGGTAATGTTCCGTCTCTGGTCCACGGTAATGTTCCGTCTCTGGTCCACGATAATGTTTTGTTTCATTTTCACGGTAATGTTCCGTTTCTGGTCCATGATAATGTTCTGTTTCACGGTAATGTTCTGTCTCTGAACCATGGTAATGTTCTGTTTCTGGTCCATGGTAATGTTCGGTTTCAAGGTAAAGTTCGGTCTCTGGTCCACGGTAATGTTCTGTCTCTGGTCCACGGTAATGTTCTGTCTCTTGTCCACGGTAATGTTCTGTCTCTGGTCCACGATAATGTTCGATTTGTGGTCCACGATAATGTTCGGTTTCACGGTAATGTTCCGTCTCTGGTCCACGATAATTTTGTGTTTCTGTTTCACGGTAATGTTCCGTTTCTGGTCCACGATAATGTTCGGTTTCACGGTAATGTTCTGTGTCTGGTCCACGATAATGTTCGGTTTCACGGTAATGTTCCGTCTCTGGTCCAAGATAATGTTCCGTCTTTGGTCCACGATAATGTTCTGTTTCTGTTTCATGGTAATGTTCCGTCTCTGGTCCACGATAATGTTCGGTTTCACGATAATGTTCCGTTTCTCGTCCACGATAATCTTCTGTTTAGGTTTCACGGTAATGTTCTGTCTTTGGTCCACGATAATTTTCTTCTCTGGTCCACGATAATGTTGTGTTTCTGTTTCACGGTAATGTTCCGTTTCTGGTCCACGATAATGTTCTGTTTCGGTTTCACGGTAATGTTCTGTCTCTGGTCAACGGTAATGTTCCGTTTCTGTTTCACGGTAATTTTCTGTTTCCGTTTCACGGTAATGTTCTGTCTCTGGTCCACGATAATGTTCGGTTTCACGATAATGTTCCGTTTCTGGTCCACGATAATGTTCTGTTTAGGTTTCACGGTAATGTTCCGTCTCTGGTCCACGATAATGTTCTGTTTCTGTTTCACGGTAATGTTACGTTTCTTGTCCATGATAATGTTCTTTTTCACGGTAATGTTCTGTCTCTGGTCCATGGTAATATTCTGTCTCTGGTCCACGGTAATGTTCGGTTTCAAGGTAAAGTTCGGTCTCTGGTCCACGGTAATGTTCTGTCTCTGGTCCACGGTAATGTTCTGTCTCTGGTAAACGGTAATGTTCTGTCTCTGGTCCACGGAAATTTTCTGTCTCTTGTCAACGGTAATGTTCTGTCTCTGGTCCATGGTAATATTCGATCTCTGGTCCACGATAATGTTCGGTTTTACGGTAATGTTCCGTTTCTGGTCCACGATAATGTTCTATTTCGGTTTCACGGTAATGTTCCGTCTCTGGTCCACGATAATGTTGTGTTTCTGTTTCACGGTAATGTTCTGTCTCTGGTAAACGGTAATGTTCTGTCTCTGGTCCACGGAAATGTTCTGTCTCTGGTCCACGGTAATGTTCTGTCTCTGGTCAACGGTAATGTTCGATCTCAGGTCCACGATAATGTTCGGTTTCACGGTAATGTTCCGTTTCTGGTCCACGATAATGTTCTGTTTCGGTTTCACGGTAATGTTCCGTCTCTGGTCCACGATAATGTTGTGTTTCTGTTTCACGGTAATGTTCCGTTTCTGGTCCATGATAATGTTCTGTTTCACGGTAATGTTCTGTCTCTGGTCCATGGTAATGTTCTGTCTCTGGTCCACGGTAATGTTCTGTCTCTGGTCCACGGTAATGTTCTGTCTCTGGTACACGGTAATGTTTGATCTCTGGTCCACGATAATGTTCGGTTTCACGGTAATGTTCCATCTCTGGTCCACGATAATGTTGTGTTTCTGTATCACGGTAATGTTCCGTTTCTGGTCCACGATAATTTTGTGTTTCTGTTTCACGGTAATGTTCCATTTCTGGTCCACGATAATGTTCGGTTTCAAGGTAAAGTTCGGTCTCTGGTCCACGGTAATGTTCTGTCTCTGGTCCACGGTAATGTTCTGTCTCTGGTCCACGGTAATGTTCTGTCTCTGGTCCACGGTAATGTTCGATCTCTGGTCCACGATAATGTTCGGTTTCACGGTAATGTTCCGTCTCTGGTCCACGATAATGTTCTGTTTCTGTATCACGGTAATGTTCCGTTTCTGGTCCACGATAATTTTGTGTTTCTGTTTCACGGTAATGTTCCGTTTCTGGTCCACGATAATGTTCGGTTTCAAGGTAAAGTTCGGTCTCTGGTCCACGGTAATGTTCTGTCTCTGGTCCACGGTAATGTTCTGTCTCTGGTCCACGGTAATGTTCTGTCTCTGGTCCACGGTAATGTTTTGTCTCTGGTCCACAGTAATGTTCGATCTCTGGTCCACGATAATGTTCGGTTTCACGGTAATGTTCCGTCTCTGGTCCACGATAATGTTCTGTTTCTGTATCACGGTAATGTTCCGTTTCTGGTCCACGATAATTTTGTGTTTCTGTTTCACAGTAATGTTCCGTTTCTGGTCCACGATAATGTTCGGTTTCACGGTAATGTTCTGTCTCTGGTCCACGGTAATGTTCTGTGTCAGGTCCACGATAATGTTCGGTTTCAAGGTAAAGTTCGGTCTCTGGTCCACGGTAATGTTGTGTTTCTTTTTCATGGTAATGTTCCGTCTCTGGTCCACGATAATGTTCCGTCTTTGGTCCACGATAATATTCTGTTTCTGTTTCACGGTAATGTTCCGTTTCTGGTCCACGATAATTTTGTGTTTCTGTTTGACGGTAATGTTCCGTTTCTGGTCCACGATAATGTTCTGTTTCGGTTTCACTGTAATGTTCTGTCTCTGGTCCATGATAATGTTCCGTTTCTGGTCCACGACAATGTTCTGTTTCAGTTTCACGGTAATGTTCTGTTTCCGTTTCACGGTAATGTTCTGTCTCTGGTCCACGGTAATGTTTTGTTTCTGTTTCACGGTAATGTTCCGTCTCTGGTCAACGATAATGTTCGGTTTCACGGTAATGTTCCGTTTCTGGTACACGATAATGTTCTGTTTAGGTTTCACGGTAATGTTCTGTCTCTGGTCCACGATAATGTTCCGTCTCTGGTCCACGATAATGTTCCGTCTCTGGTCCACGGTAATGTTTGATATCTGGTCCACGATAATGTTCGGTTTCACGGTAATGTTCCGTCTCTGGTCCACGATAATGTTCTGTTTCGGTTTCACGGTAATGTTCCGTCTCTGGTCCACGGTAATGTTCCGTCTCTGGTCCAGGAAAATGTTGTGTTTCTGTTTCACGGTAATGTTCCGTTTCTGGTCCATGATAATGTTCTTTTTCACGGTAATGTTCTGTCTCTGGTCCACGGTAATGTTCGGTTTCAAGGTAAAGTTCGGTCTCTGGTCCACAGTAATGTTCTGTCTCTGGTCCACGGTAATGTTCTGTCTCTGGTCAACGGTAATGTTCTGTCTCTGGTCCACGGTAATGTTCTGTCACTGGTCCACGGTAATGTTCTGTCTCTGGTCCACGGTAATGTTCTGTCTCTGGTCCACGGTAATGTTCGATCTCTGGTCCACGATAATTTTCGGTTTCACTGTAATGTTCCGTTTCTGGTCTACGATAATATTCTGTTTCGGTTTCACGATAATGTTCTGTCTCTGGTCCACGGTAATGTTCCGTTTCTGGTCCACGATAATGTTCTGTTTCCGTTTCATGGTAATGTTCTGTCTCTGGTCCACGGTAATGTTCTGTGTCTGGTCCACGATAATGTTCGGTTTCACGATAATGTTCGATCTCTGGTCCACGATAATGTTCGTTTCACGGTAATGTTCCGTTTCTGGTCCACGATAATGTTCTGTTTCGGTTTCATGGTAATGTTCTGTCTCTGGTCCACGGTAATGTTCTGTGTCTGGTCCACGATAATGTTCGGTTTCACGGTAATGTTCCGTCTCTGGTACACGATAATGTTCCGTCTTTCGTCCACGATAATGTTCTGTCTCTGGTCCATGATAATGTTCCGTTTCTGGTCCACGATAATGTTCTGTTTCGGTTTCACGGTAATGTTCTGTATCCGTTTCACGGTAATGTTCTGTCTCTGGTCCACGGTAATGTTGTGTTTCTTTTTCATGGTAATGTTCTGTCTCTGGTTCACGGTAATGTTCTGTCTCTGGTCCACGCTAATGTTCTGTTTCACGGTAATGTTCCGTTTCTGGTCAACGATAATTTTGTGTTTCTGTTTCACGGTAATGTTCTGTCTCTGGTCCACGCTAATGTTCTGTTTCTGTTTCACGGTAATGTTCCGTTTCTGGTCCACGATAATGTTGTGTTTCTGTTTCACGGTAATGTTCCGTTTCTGGTCCACGATAATGTTCTGTTTCGGTTTCACGGTAATGTTCGGTTTCACGGTAATGTTTGGTCTCCGGTCCATGATAATGTTCGGTTTCATGGTAATGTTCTGGTCCACGGTAATGTTCTCGTCCACGGTAATGTTCCGTCTCTGGTCCACAGTAATGTTCCGTATCTGGTCCACGGTAATGTTCTGTCTATGGTCGACGATAATGTTCGATTTCTGGTCGACGATAATGTTCGGTTTCACGGTAATGTTCCGTCTCTGGTCCTCGATAATGTTCGGTTTCACGGTAATGTTCCATTTGTGGTCCACGGTAATGTTCTGTCTCTGGTCCACGATAATGTTCGATCTCTGGTCCACGATAATGTTCGGTTTCACGGTAATGTTCCGTCTCTGGTCCACGATAATGTTGTGTTTCTGTTTCACGGTAATGTTCCGTTTCTGGTCCACGATAATGTTCTGTTTCGGTTTCACGGTAATGTTCTGTCTCTGGTCCACGGTAATGTTCCGTTTCTGTTTCACGGTAATTTTCTGTTTCCGTTTCATGGTAATGTTCTGTCTTTGGTCCACGGTAATGTTGTGTTTCTGTTTCACGGTAATGTTCCGTCTCTGGTCCACGATAATGTTCGGTTTCACGATAATGTTCCGTTTCTGGTCCACGATAATGTTCTGTTTAGGTTTCACGGTAATGTTCCGTCTCTGGTCCACGATAAGTTCTGTTTCTGTTTCACGGTAATGTTCCGTTTCTGGTCCATGATAATATTCTTTTTCACGGTAATGTTCTGTCTCTGGTCCATGGTAATATTCTGTCTCTGGTCCACCGTAATGTTCGGTTTCAAGGTAAAGTTGGGTCTCTGGTCCACGGTAATGTTCTTTTTTAGGTTCAAGGTAATGTTCTGTCTCTGGTCCACGGTAATGTTTCGTTTCTGGTCCACGATAATGTTCTGTTTCGGTTTCACGGTAATATTCTGTCTCTGGTCCACGGTAATGTTGTGTTTCTGTTTCACGGTAATGTTCCGTTTCTGGTCCACGATAATCTTCGGTTTCGGTTTCACGGTAATGTTCCGTTTCTGGTCCACGATAATGTTCTGTTTCTGTTTCACGGTAATGTTCCGTTTCTGGTCCATGATAATGTTCTGTTTCACGGTAATGTTCTGTCTCTGGTCCATGGTAATGTTCTGTCTCTGGTCCACGGTAATGTTCGGTTTTAAGGTAAAGTTCGGTCTCTGGTCCACGGTAATGTTCTGTCTCTGGTCCACGGTAATGTTCTGTCTCTGGTCCACGGTAATGTTCGATCTCTGGTCCACGATAATGTTCGGTTTCAGGGTAATGTTCCGTGTCTGGTCCACGATAATGTTCTGTTTCGGTTTCACGGTAATGTTCCATTTCTGGTCCACGATAATGTTCTGTTTCGGTTTCACGGTAATGTTCCGTCTCTGGTCCACGGTAATGTTCCGTCTCTGGTACACGATAATGTTTTGTTTCTGTTTCACGGTAATGTTCCGTTTCTGGTCCATGATAATGTTCTGTTTCACGGTAATGTTCTGTCTCTGGTCCATGGTAATGTTCTGTTTCTGGTCCATGGTAATGTTCGGTTTCAAGGTAAAGTTCGGTCTCTGGTCCACGGTAATGTTCTGTCTCTGGTCCACGGTAATGTTCTGTCTCTGGTCCACGGTAATGTTCTGTCTCTGGTCCACGATAATGTTCGATTTGTGGTCCACGATAATGTTCGGTTTCACGGTAATGTTCCGTCTCTGGTCCACGATAATTTTGTGTTTCTGTTTCACGGTAATGTTCCGTTTCTGGTCCACGATAATGTTCGGTTTCACGGTAATGTTCTGTGTCTGGTCCACGATAATGTTCGGTTTCACGGTAATGTTCCGTCTCTGGTCCAAGATAATGTTCCGTCTTTGGTCCACGATAATGTTCTGTTTCTGTTTCATGGTAATGTTCCGTTTCTGGTCCACGATAATTTTGTGTTTCTGTTTCACGGTAATGTTCCGTTTCTGGTCCACGATAATGTTCTGTTTCGGTTTCACGGTAATGTTCTGTTTCCGTTTCACGGTAATGTTCTGTCTCTGGTCCACGGTAATGTTGTGTTTCTGTTTCACGGTAATGTTCCGTTTCTGGTCCACGATAATGTTCTGTTTCGGTTTCACGGTAATGTTCTGTCTCTGGTCAACGGTAATGTTCCGTTTCTGTTTCACGGTAATTTTCTGTTTCCGTTTCACGGTAATGTTCTGTCTCTGGTCCACGATAATGTTCGGTTTCACGATAATGTTCCGTTTCTGGTCCACGATAATGTTCTGTTTAGGTTTCACGGTAATGTTCCGTCTCTGGTCCACGATAATGTTCTGTTTCTGTTTCACGGTAATGTTCCGTTTCTTGTCCATGATAATGTTCTTTTTCACGGTAATGTTCTGTCTCTGGTCCATGGTAATATTCTGTCTCTGGTCCACGGTAATGTTCGGTTTCAAGGTAAAGTTCGGTCTCTGGTCCACGGTAATGTTCTGTCTCTGGTCCACGGTAATGTTCTGTCTCTGGTAAACGGTAATGTTCTGTCTCTGGTTCACGGAAATGTTCTGTCTCTTGTCAACGGTAATGTTCTGTCTCTGGTCCACGGTAATATTCGATGTCTGGTCCACGATAATGTTCGGTTTTACGGTAATGTTCCGTTTCTGGTCCACGATAATGTTCTATTTCGGTTTCACGGTAATGTTCCGTCTCTGGTCCACGATAATGTTGTGTTTCTGTTTCACGGTAATGTTCTGTCTCTGGTAAACGGTAATGTTCTGTCTCTGGTCCACGGAAATGTTCTGTCTCTGGTCCACGGTAATGTTCTGTCTCTGGTCCACGGTAATGTTCGATCTCAGGTCCACGATAATGTTCGGTTTCACGGTAATGTTCCGTTTCTGGTCCACGATAATGTTCTGTTTCGGTTTCACGGTAATGTTCCGTCTCTGGTCCACGATAATGTTCTGTTTCTGTTTCACGGTAATGTTCCGTTTCTTGTCCATGATAATGTTCTTTTTCACGGTAATGTTCTGTCTCTGGTCCATGGTAATATTCTGTCTCTGGTCCACGGTAATGTTCGGTTTCAAGGTAAAGTTCGGTCTCTGGTCCACGGTAATGTTCTGTCTCTGGTCCACGGTAATGTTCTGTCTCTGGTAAACGGTAATGTTCTGTCTCTGGTCCACGGAAATGTTCTGTCTCTTGTCAACGGTAATGTTCTGTCTCTGGTCCACGGTAATATTCGATGTCTGGTCCACGATAATGTTCGGTTTTACGGTAATGTTCCGTTTCTGGTCCACGATAATGTTCTATTTCGGTTTCACGGTAATGTTCCGTCTCTGGTCCACGATAATGTTGTGTTTCTGTTTCACGGTAATGTTCTGTCTCTGGTAAACGGTAATGTTCTGTCTCTGGTCCACGGAAATGTTCTGTCTCTGGTCCACGGTAATGTTCTGTCTCTGGTCCACGGTAATGTTCGATCTCAGGTCCACGATAATGTTCGGTTTCACGGTAATGTTCCGTTTCTGGTCCACGATAATGTTCTGTTTCGGTTTCACGGTAATGTTCCGTCTCTGGTCCACGATAATGTTGTGTTTCTGTTTCACGGTAATGTTCTGTCTCTGGTAAACGGTAATGTTCTGTCTCTGGTCCACGGAAATGTTCTGTCTCTGGTCCACGGTAATGTTCTGTCTCTGGTCCACGGTAATGTTCGATCTCAGGTCCACGATAATGTTCGGTTTCACGGTAATGTTCCGTTTCTGGTCCACGATAATGTTCTGTTTCGGTTTCACGGTAATGTTCCGTCTCTGGTCCACGATAATGTTGTGTTTCTGTTTCACGGTAATGTTGTGTTTCTGTTTCACGGTAATGTTCCGTTTCTGGTCCATGATAATGTTCTGTTTCACGGTAATGTTCTGTCTCTGGTCCATGGTAATGTTCTGTCTCTGGTCCACGGTAATGTTCTGTCTCTGGTCCACGGTAATGTTCTGTCTCTGGTACACGGTAATGTTCGATCTCTGGTCCACGATAATGTTCGGTTTCACGGTAATGTTCCGTCTCTGGTCCACGATAATGTTGTGTTTCTGTATCACGGTAATGTTCCGTTTCTGGTCCACGATAATTTTGTGTTTCTGTTTCACGGTAATGTTCCGTTTCTGGTCCACGATAATGTTCGGTTTCAAGGTAAAGTTCGGTCTCTTGTCCACGGTAATGTTCTGTCTCTGGTCCACGATAATGTTCTGTCTCTGGTCCACGGTAATGTTCGATCTCTGGTCCACGATAATGTTCGGTTTCACGGTAATGTTCCGTCTCTGGTCCAGGATAATGTTGTGTATCTGTTTCACGGTAATGTTCCGTTTCTGGTCCATGATAATGTTCTGTTTCACGGTAATGTTCTGTCTCTGGTCCATGGTAATGTTCTGTCTCTGGTCCACGGTAATGTTCTGTCTCTGGTCCACGGTAATGTTCTGTCTCTGGTCCACGGTAATGTTCGGTTTCACGGTAATGTTCCGTCTCTGGTCCACGATAATGTTGTGTTTCTGTATCACGGTAATGTTCCGTTTCTGGTCCACGGTAATGTTCCGTTTCTGGTCCACGATAATTTTGTGTTTCTGTTTCACGGTAATGTTCCGTTTCTGGTCCACGATAATGTTCGGTTTCAAGGTAAAGTTCGGTCTCTTGTCCACGGTAATGTTCTGTCTCTGGTCCACGATAATGTTCTGTCTCTGGTCCACGGAAATGTTCTGTCTCTGGTCCACGGTAATGTTCTGTCTCTGGTCCACGGAAATGTTCTGTCTCTGGTCCACGGTAATGTTCTGTCTCTGGTCCACGGTAATGTTCGATCTCAGGTCCACGATAATGTTCGGTTTCACGGTAATGTTCCGTTTCTGGTCCACGATAATGTTCTGTCTCTGGTCCACGGTAATGTTCGATCTCTGGTCCACGATAATGTTCGGTTTCACGGTAATGTTCCGTCTCTGGTCCACGATAATGTTATGTATCTGTTTCACGGTAATGTTCCGTTTCTGGTCCATGATAATGTTCTGTTTCACGGTAATGTTCTGTCTCTGGTCCATGGTAATGTTCTGTCTCTGGTCCACGGTAATGTTCTGTCTCTGGTCCACGGTAATGTTCTGTCTCTGGTCCACGGTAATGTTCTGTCTCTGGTCCACGGTAATGTTCTGTCTCTGGTCCACGGTAATGTTCGATCTCAGGTCCACGATAATGTTCGGTTTCACGGTAATGTTCCGTTTCTGGTCCACGATAATGTTCTGTTTCGGTTTCACGGTAATGTTCCGTCTCTGGTCCACGATAATGTTGTGTTTCTGTTTCACGGTAATGTTCCGTTTCTGGTCCATGATAATGTTCTGTTTCACGGTAATGTTCTGTCTCTGGTCCATGGTAATGTTCTGTCTCTGGTCCACGGTAATGTTCTGTCTCTGGTCCACGGTAATGTTCTGTCTCTGGTCCACGGTAATGTTCGATCTCTGGTCCACGATAATGTTCGGTTTCACGGTAATGTTCCGTCTCTGGTCCACGATAATGTTGTGTTTCTGTATCACGGTAATGTTCCGTTTCTGGTCCACGATAATTTTGTGTTTCTGTTTCACGGTAATGTTCCGTTTCTGGTCCACGATAATGTTCGGTTTCAAGGTAAAGTTCGGTCTCTGGTCCACGGTAATGTTCTGTCTCTGGTCCACGGTAATGTTCTGTCTCTGGTCCACGGTAATGTTCGATCTCTGGTCCACGATAATGTTCGGTTTCACGGTAATGTTCCGTCTGTGGTCCACGATAATGTTCTGTTTCTGTATCACGGTAATGTTCCGTTTCTGGTCCACGATAATTTTGTGTTTCTGTTTCACGGTAATGTTCCGTTTCTGGTCCACGATAATGTTCGGTTTCAAGGTAAAGTTCTGTCTCTGGTCCACGGTAATGTTCTGTCTCTGGTCCATGGTAATGTTCGATCTCAGGTCCACGATAATGTTCGGTTTCACGGTAATGTTCCGTTTCTGGTCCACGATAATGTTCTATTTCGGTTTCACGGTAATGTTCCGTCTCTGGTCCACGATAATGTTGTGTTTCTGTTTCACGGTAATGTTCCGTTTCTGGTCCATGATAATGTTCTGTTTCACGGTAATGTTCTGTCTCTGGTCCATGGTAATGTTCTGTCTCTGGTCCACGGTAATGTTCTGTCTCTGGTCCACGGTAATGTTCTGTCTCTTGTACACGGTAATGTTCGATCTCTGGTCCACGATAATGTTCGGTTTCACGGTAATGTTCCGTCTCTGGTCCACGATAATGTTGTGTTTCTGTATCACGGTAATGTTCCGTTTCTGGTCCACGATAATTTTGTGTTTCTGTTTCACGGTAATGTTCCGTTTCTGGTCCACGATAATGTTCGGTTTCAAGGTAAAGTTCGGTCTCTTGTCCACGGTAATGTTCTGTCTCTGGTCCACGATAATGTTTTGTCTCTGGTCCACGGTAATGTTCGATCTCTGGTCCACGATAATGTTCGGTCTCTTGTCCACGGTAATGTTCTGTCTCTGTTCCACGATAATGTTCTGTCTCTGGTCCACGGTAATGTTCGATCTCTGGTCCACGATAATGTTCGGTTTCACGGTAATGTTCCGTCTCTGGTCCACGATAATGTTGTGTATCTGTTTCACGGTAATGTTCCGTTTCTGGTCCATGATAATGTTCTGCTTCACGGTAATGTTCTGTCTCTGGTCCATGGTAATGTTCTGTCTCTGGTCCACGGTAATGTTCTGTCTCTGGTCAACGGTAATGTTCTGTCTCTGGTCAACGGTAATGTTCGGTTTCACGGTAATGTTCCGTCTCTGGTCCACGATAATGTTGTGTTTCTGTATCACGGTAATGTTCCGTTTCTGGTCCACGATAATTTTGTGTTTCTGTTTCACGGTAATGTTCCGTTTCTGGTCCACGATAATGTTCGGTTTCAAGGTAAAGTTCGGTCTCTTGTCCACGGTAATGTTCTGTCTCTGGTCCACGATAATGTTCTGTCTCTGGTCCACGGTAATGTTCGATCTCTGGTCCACGATAATGTTCGGTTTCACGGTAATGTTCCGTCTCTGGTCCACGATAATGTTGTGTATCTGTTTCACGGTAATGTTCCGTTTCTGGTCCATGATAATGTTCTGTTTCACGGTAATGTTCTTTCTCTGGTCCATGGTAATGTTCTGTCTCTGGTCCACGGTAATGTTCTGTCTCTGGTCCACGGTAATGTTCTGTCTCTGGTCCACGGTAATGTTCTGTCTCTGGTCCACGGTGATGTTCTGTCTCTGGTCCACGGTAATGTTCGATCTCAGGTCCACGATAGTGTTCGGTTTCACGGTAATGTTCCGTTTCTGGTCCACGATAATGTTCTGTTTCGGTTTCACGGTAATGTTCCGTCTCTGGTCCACGATAATGTTGTGTTTCTGTTTCACGGTAATGTTCCGTTTCTGGTCCATGATAATGTGCTGTTTCACGATAATGTTCTGTCTCTGGTCCATGGTAATGTTCTGTCTCTGGTCCACGGTAATGTTCTGTCTTTGGTCCACGATAATATTCTGTTTCTGTTTCACGGTAATGTTCCGTTTCTGGTCCAATATAATTTTGTGTTTCTGTTTGACGGTAATGTTCCGTTTCTGGTCCACGATAATGTTCTGTTTCGGTTTCACGGTAATGTTCTGTCTCTGGTCCATGATAATGTTCCGTTTCTGGTCCACGATAATGTTCTGTTTCAGTTTCACGGTAATGTTCTGTTTCCGTTTCACGGTAATGTTCTGTCTCTGGTCCACGGTAATGTTTTGTTTCTGTTTCACGGTAATGTTCCGTCTCTGGTCCACGATAATGTTCGGTTTCACGGTAATGTTCCGTTTCTGGTACACGATAATGTTCTGTTTAGGTTTCACGGTAATGTTCTGTCTCTGGTCCACGATAATGTTCCGTCTCTGGTCCACGATAATGTTCCGTCTCTGGTCCACGATAATGTTCTGTCTCTGGTCCACGATAATGTTCCATTTCTGGTCCACGATAATGTTCTGTTTCGGTTTCACGGTAATGTTCTGTCTCTGGTCCACGATAAAGTTCCCTTTCTGGTCCACGATAATGTCCTGTTTTGGTTTCAAGGTAATGTTCTGTCTCTGGTCCACGGTAATGTTCCGTTTCTGGTCCACGATAATGTTCTGTTTCGGTTTCACGGTAATGTTCCGTTTCTAGTCCACGATAATTTTCTGTTTCTGTTTCACGATAATGTTCCGTTTCTGGTCCATGATAATGTTCTGTTTCACGGTAATGTTCTGTCCCTGGTCCATGGTAATGTTCTGTCTCTGGTCCACGGTAATGTTCGGTTTCAAGGTAAAGTTCGGTCTCTGGTCCACAGTAATGTTGTGTCTCTGGTCCACGGTAATGTTCTTTCTCTGGTCCACGGTAATGTTCTGTCTCTGGTCCACGGTAATGTTCGATATCTGGTCCACGATAATGTTCGGTTTCACGGTAATGTTCCGTCTCTGGTCCACGATAATGTTCTGTTTCGGTTTCACGGTAATGTTCCGTCTCTGGTCCACGGTAATGTTCCGTCTCTGGTCCACGGTAATGTTCGATCTCTGGTCCACGATAATGTTCGGTTTCAGGGTAATGTTCCGTGTCTGGTCCACGATAATGTTCTGTTTCGGTTTCACGGTAATGTTCCATTTCTGGTCCACGATAATGTTCTGTTTCGGTTTCACGGTAATGTTCCGTCTCTGGTCCACGATAATGTTTTGTTTCATTTTCACGGTAATGTTCCGTTTCTGGTCCATGATAATGTTCTGTTTCACGGTAATGTTCTGTCTCTGAACCATGGTAATGTTCTGTTTCTGGTCCATGGTAATGTTCGGTTTCAAGGTAAAGTTCGGTCTCTGGTCCACGGTAATGTTCTGTCTCTGGTCCACGGTAATGTTCTGTCTCTGGTCCACGGTAATGTTCTGTCTCTGGTCCACGATAATGTTCGATTTGTGGTCCACGATAATGTTCGGTTTCACGGTAATGTTCCGTCTCTGGTCCACGATAATTTTGTGTTTCTGTTTCACGGTAATGTTCCGTTTCTGGTCCATGATAATGTTCGGTTTCACGGTAATGTTCTGTGTCTGGTCCACGATAATGTTCGGTTTCACGGTAATGTTCCGTCTCTGGTCCAAGATAATGTTCCGTCTTTGGTCCACGATAATGTTCTGTTTCTGTTTCATGGTAATGTTCCGTCTCTGGTCCACGATAATGTTCGGTTTCACGATAATGTTCCGTTTCTCGTCCACGATAATCTTCTGTTTAGGTTTCACGGTAATGTTCTGTCTTTGGTCCACGATAATTTTCTTCTCTGGTCCACGATAATGTTGTGTTTCTGTTTCACGGTAATGTTCCGTTTCTGGTCCACGATAATGTTCTGTTTCGGTTTCACGGTAATGTTCTGTCTCTGGTCAACGGTAATGTTCCGTTTCTTTTTCACGGTAATTTTCTGTTTCCGTTTCACGGTAATGTTCTGTCTCTGGTCCACGATAATGTTCGGTTTCACGATAATGTTCCGTTTCTGATCCACGATAATGTTCTGTTTAGGTTTCACGGTAATGTTCCGTCTCTGGTCCACGATAATGTTCTGTTTCTGTTTCACGGTAATGTTCCGTTTCTTGTCCATGATAATGTTCTTTTTCACGGTAATGTTCTGTCTCTGGTCCATGGTAATATTCTGTCTCTGGTCCACGGTAATGTTCGGTTTCAAGGTAAAGTTCGGTCTCTGGTCCACGGTAATGTTCTGTCTCTGGTCCACGGTAATGTTCTGTCTCTGGTAAACGGTAATGTTCTGTCTCTGGTCCACGGAAATGTTCTGTCTCTTGTCAACGGTAATGTTCTGTCTATGGTCCACGGTAATATTCGATCTCTGGTACACGATAATGTTCGGTTTTACGGTAATGTTCCGTTTCTGGTCCACGATAATGTTCTATTTCGGTTTCACGGTAATGTTCCGTCTCTGGTCCACGATAATGTTGTGTTTCTGTTTCACGGTAATGTTCTGTCTCTGGTAAACGGTAATGTTCTGTCTCTGGTCCACGGAAATGTTCTGTCTCTGGTCCACGGTAATGTTCTGTCTCTGGTCAACGGTAATGTTCGATCTCAGGTCCACGATAATGTTCGGTTTCATGGTAATGTTCCGTCTCTGGTCCACGATAATGTTCCGTCTTTGGTCCACGATAATATTCTGTTTCTGTTTCACGGTAATGTTCCGTTTCTGGTCCACGATAATTTTGTGTTTCTGTTTGACGGTAATGTTCCGTTTCTGGTCCACGATAATGTTCTGTTTCGGTTTCACGGTAATGTTCTGTCTCTGGTCCATGATAATGTTCCGTTTCTGGTCCACGATAATGTTCTGTTTCAGTTTCACGGTAATGTTCTGTTTCCGTTTCACGGTAATGTTCTGTCTCTGGTCCACGTTAATGTTTTGTTTCTGTTTCACGGTAATGTTCCGTCTCTGGTCCACGATAATGTTCGGTTTCACGGTAATGTTCCGTTTCTGGTACACGATAATGTTCTGTTTAGGTTTCACGGTAATGTTCTGTCTCTGGTCCACGATAATGTTCCGTCTCTGGTCCACGATAATGTTCTGTCTCTGGTCCACGATAATGTTCTGTCTCTGGTCCACGATAATGTTCCATTTCTGGTCCACGATAATGTTCTGTTTCGGTTTCACGGTAATGTTCTGTCTCTGGTCCACGATAAAGTTCCCTTTCTGGTCCACGATAATGTCCTGTTTTGGTTTCAAGGTAATGTTCTGTCTCTGGTCCACGGTAATGTTCCGTTTCTGGTCCACGATAATGTTCTGTTTCGGTTTCACGGTAATGTTCCGTTTCTAGTCCACGATAATGTTCTGTTTCTGTTTCACGATAATGTTCCGTTTCTGGTCCATGATAATGTTCTGTTTCACGGTAATGTTCTGTCCCTGGTCCATGGTAACGTTCTGTCTCTGGTCCACGGTAATGTTCGGTTTCAAGGTAAAGTTCGGTCTCTGGTCCACAGTAATGTTGTGTCTCTGGTCCAAGGTAATGTTCTTTCTCTGGTCCACGGTAATGTTCTGTCTCTGGTCCACGGTAATGTTCGATATCTGGTCCACGATAATGTTCGGTTTCACGGTAATGTTCCGTCTCTGGTCCACGATAATGTTCTGTTTCGGTTTCACGGTAATGTTCCGTCTCTGGTCCACGGTAATGTTCCGTCTCTGGTCCAGGAAAATGTTGTGTTTCTGTTTCACGGTAATGTTCCGTTTCTGGTCCATGATAATGTTCTTTTTCACGGTAATGTTTTGTCTCTGGTCCACGGTAATGTTCGGTTTCAAGGTAAAGTTCGGTCTCTGGTCCACAGTAATGTTCTGTCTCTGGTCCACGGTAATGTTCTGTCTCTGGTCAACGGTAATGTTCTGTCTCTGGTCCACGGTAATGTTCTGTCACTGGTCCACGGTAATGTTCTGTCTCTGGTCCACGGTAATGTTCTGTCTCTGGTCCACGGTAATGTTCGATCTCTGGTCCACGATAATGTTCGGTTTCACTGTAATGTTCCGTCTCTGGTCCACGATAATGTTCTGTTTCGGTTTCACGGTAATGTTCCGTTTCTGGTCTACGATAATATTCTGTTTCGGTTTCACGACAATGTTCTGTCTCTGGTCCACGGTAATGTTCCGTTTCTGGTCCACGATAATGTTCTGTTTCGGTTTCATGGTAATGTTCTGTCTCTGGTCCACGGTAATGTTCTGTGTCTGGTCCACGATAATGTTCGGTTTCACGATAATGTTCGATCTCTGGTCCACGATAATGTTCGGTTTCACGGTAATGTTCCGTTTCTGGTCCACGATAATGTTCTGTTTCGGTTTCATGGTAATGTTCTGTCTCTGGTCCACGGTAATGTTCTATGTCTGGTCCACGATAATGTTCGGTTTCACGGTAATGTTCCGTCTCTGGTCCACGATAATGTTCCGTCTTTCGTCCACGATAATGTTCTGTCTCTGGTCCATGATAATGTTCCGTTTCTGGTCCACGATAATGTTCTGTTTCGGTTTCACGGTAATGTTCTGTATCCGTTTCACGGTAATGTTCTGTCTCTGGTCCACGGTAATGTTGTGTTTCTTTTTCATGGTAATGTTCTGTCTCTGGTTCACGGTAATGCTCTGTCTCTGGTCCACGCTAATGTTCTGTTTCACGGTAATGTTCCGTTTCTGGTCAACGATAATTTTGTGTTTCTGTTTCACGGTAATGTTCTGTCTCTGGTCCACGCTAATGTTCTGTTTCTGTTTCACGGTAATGTTCCGTTTCTGGTCCACGATAATGTTGTGTTTCTGTTTCACGGTAATGTTCCGTTTCTGGTCCACGATAATGTTCTGTTTCGGTTTCACGGTAATGTTCGGTTTCACGGTAATGTTTGGTCTCCGGTCCACGATAATGTTCGGTTTCACGGTAATGTTCTGGTCCACGGTAATGTTCTCGTCCACGGTAATGTTCCGTCTCTGGTCCACAGTAATGTTCCGTATCTGGTCCACGGTAATGTTCTGTCTATGGTCGACGATAATGTTCGATTTCTGGTCGACGATAATGTTCGGTTTCACGGTAATGTTCCGTCTCTGGTCCTCGATAATGTTCGGTTTCACGGTAATGTTCCATTTGTGTTCCACGGTAATGTTCTGTCTCTGGTCCACGATAATGTTCGATCTCTGGTCCACGATAATGTTCGGTTTCACGGTAATGTTCCGTCTCTGGTTCACGATAATGTTGTGTTTCTGTTTCACGGTAATGTTCCGTTTCTGGTCCACGATAATGTTCTGTTTCGGTTTCACGGTAATGTTCTGTCTCTGGTCCACGGTAATGTTCCGTTTCTGTTTCACGGTAATTTTCTGTTTCCGTTTCATGGTAATGTTCTGTCTTTGGTCCACGGTAATGTTGTGTTTCTGTTTCACGGTAATGTTCTGTCTCTGGTCCACGATAATGTTCGGTTTCACGATAATGTTCCGTTTCTGGTCCACGATAATGTTCTGTTTAGGTTTCACGGTAATGTTCCGTCTCTGGTCCACGATAATGTTCTGTTTCTGTTTCACGGTAATGTTCCGTTTCTTGTCCATGATAATGTTCTTTTTCACGGTAATGTTCTGTCTCTGGTCCATGGTAATATTCTGTCTCTGGTCCACGGTAATGTTCGGTTTCAAGGTAAAGTTCGGTCTCTGGTCCACGGTAATGTTCTGTCTCTGGTCCACGGTAATGTTCTGTCTCTGGTAAACGGTAATGTTCTGTCTCTGGTCCACGGAAATGTTCGATGTCTGGTCCACGATAATGTTCGGTTTTACGGTAATGTTCCGTTTCTGGTCCACGATAATGTTCTGTTTCTGTTTCACGGTAATGTTCCGTTTCTTGTCCATGATAATGTTCTTTTTCACGGTAATGTTCTGTCTCTGGTCCATGGTAATATTCTGTCTCTGGTCCACGGTAATGTTCGGTTTCAAGGTAAAGTTCGGTCTCTGGTCCACGGTAATGTTCTGTCTCTGGTCCACGGTAATGTTCTGTCTCTTGTCAACGGTAATGTTCTGTCTCTGGTCCACGGTAATATTCGATGTCTGGTCCACGATAATGTTCGGTTTTACGGTAATGTTCCGTTTCTGGTCCACGATAATGTTCTATTTCGGTTTCACGGTAATGTTCCGTCTCTGGTCCACGATAATGTTGTGTTTCTGTTTCACGGTAATGTTCTGTCTCTGGTAAACGGTAATGTTCTGTCTCTGGTCCACGGAAATGTTCTGTCTCTGGTCCACGGTAATGTTCTGTCTCTGGTCCACGGTAATGTTCGATCTCAGGTCCACGATAATGTTCGGTTTCACGGTAATGTTCCGTTTCTGGTCCACGATAATGTTCTGTTTCGGTTTCACGGTAATGTTCCGTCTCTGGTCCACGATAATGTTGTGTTTCTGTTTCACGGTAATGTTCTGTCTCTGGTAAACGGTAATGTTCTGTCTCTGGTCCACGGAAATGTTCTGTCTCTGGTCCACGGTAATGTTCTGTCTCTGGTCCACGGTAATGTTCGATCTCAGGTCCACGATAATGTTCGGTTTCACGGTAATGTTCCGTTTCTGGTCCACGATAATGTTCTGTTTCGGTTTCACGGTAATGTTCCGTCTCTGGTCCACGATAATGTTGTGTTTCTGTTTCACGGTAATGTTCCGTTTCTGGTCCATGATAATGTTCTGTTTCACGGTAATGTTCTGTCTCTGGTCCATGGTAATGTTCTGTCTCTGGTCCATGGTAATGTTCTGTCTCTGGTCCACGGTAATGTTCTGTCTCTGGTACACGGTAATGTTCGATCTCTGGTCCACGATAATGTTCGGTTTCACGGTAATGTTCCGTCTCTGGTCCACGATAATGTTGTGTTTCTGTATCACGGTAATGTTCCGTTTCTGGTCCACGATAATTTTGTGTTTCTGTTTCACGGTAATGTTCCGTTTCTGGTCCACGATAATGTTCGGTTTCAAGGTAAAGTTCGGTCTCTTGTCCACGGTAATGTTCTGTCTCTGGTCCACGATAATGTTCTGTCTCTGGTCCACGGTAATGTTCGATCTCTGGTCCACGATAATGTTCGGTTTCACGGTAATGTTCCGTCTCTGGTCCAGGATAATGTTGTGTATCTGTTTCACGGTAATGTTCCGTTTCTGGTCCATGATAATGTTCTGTTTCACGGTAATGTTCTGTCTCTGGTCCATGGTAATGTTCTGTCTCTGGTCCACGGTAATGTTCTGTCTCTGGTCCACGGTAATGTTCTGTCTCTGGTCCACGGTAATGTTCTGTCTCTGGTCCACGGTAATGTTCGGTTTCACGGTAATGTTCCGTCTCTGGTCCACGATAATGTTGTGTTTCTGTATCACGGTAATGTTCCGTTTCTGGTCCACGATATTGTTCGGTTTCAAGGTAAAGTTCGGTCTCTTGTCCACGGTAATGTTCTGTCTCTGGTCCACGATAATGTTCTGTCTCTGGTCCACGGTAATGTTCGATCTCTGGTCCACGATAATGTTCGGTTTCACGGTAATGTTCCGTCTCTGGTCCACGATAATGTTGTGTTTCTGTATCACGGTAATGTTCCGTTTCTGGTCCACGATAATTTTGTGTTTCTGTTTCACGGTAATGTTCCGTTTCTGGTCCACGATAATGTTCGGTTTCAAGGTAAAGTTCGGTCTCTGGTCCACGGTAATGTTCTGTCTCTGGTCCACGGTAATGTTCTGTCTCTGGTCCACGGTAATGTTCGATCTCTGGTCCACGATAATGTTCGGTTTCACGGTAATGTTCCGTCTGTGGTCCACGATAATGTTCTGTTTCTGTATCACGGTAATGTTCCGTTTCTGGTCCACGATAATTTTGTGTTTCTGTTTCACGGTAATGTTCCGTTTCTGGTCCACGATAATTTTGTGTTTCTGTTTCACGGTAATGTTCCGTTTCTGGTCCACGATAATGTTCGGTTTCAAGGTAAAGTTCTGTCTCTGGTCCACGGTAATGTTCTGTCTCTGGTCCACGGTAATGTTCTGTCTCTGGTACACGGTAATGTTCGATCTCTGGTCCACGATAATGTTCGGTTTCACGGTAATGTTCCGTCTCTGGTCCACGATAATGTTGTGTTTCTGTATCACGGTAATGTTCCGTTTCTGGTTCACGATAATTTTGTGTTTCTGTTTCACGGTAATGTTCCGTTTCTGGTCCACGATAATTTTGTGTTTCTGTTTCACGGTAATGTTCTGTCTCTGGTCCATGGTAATGTTCTGTCTCTGGTCCACGGTAATGTTCTGTCTCTGGTCCACGGTAATGTTCTGTCTCTGGTCCACGGTAATGTTCTGTCTCTGGTCCACGGTAATGTTCGGTTTCACGGTAATGTTCCGTCTCTGGTCCACGATAATGTTGTGTTTCTGTATCACGGTAATGTTCCGTTTCTGGTCCACGATATTGTTCGGTTTCAAGGTAAAGTTCGGTCTCTTGTCCACGGTAATGTTCTGTCTCTGGTCCACGATAATGTTCTGTCTCTGGTCCACGGTAATGTTCGATCTCTGGTCCACGATAATGTTCGGTTTCACGGTAATGTTCCGTCTCTGGTCCACGATAATGTTGTGTTTCTGTATCACGGTAATGTTCCGTTTCTGGTCCACGATAATTTTGTGTTTCTGTTTCACGGTAATGTTCCGTTTCTGGTCCACGATAATGTTCGGTTTCAAGGTAAAGTTCGGTCTCTGGTCCACGGTAATGTTCTGTCTCTGGTCCACGGTAATGTTCTGTCTCTGGTCCACGGTAATGTTCGATCTCTGGTCCACGATAATGTTCGGTTTCACGGTAATGTTCCGTCTGTGGTCCACGATAATGTTCTGTTTCTGTATCACGGTAATGTTCCGTTTCTGGTCCACGATAATTTTGTGTTTCTGTTTCACGGTAATGTTCCGTTTCTGGTCCACGATAATGTTCGGTTTCAAGGTAAAGTTCTGTCTCTGGTCCACGGTAATGTTCTGTCTCTGGTCCACGGTAATGTTCTGTCTCTGGTACACGGTAATGTTCGATCTCTGGTCCACGATAATGTTCGGTTTCACGGTAATGTTCCGTCTCTGGTCCACGATAATGTTGTGTTTCTGTATCACGGTAATGTTCCGTTTCTGGTCCACGATAATTTTGTGTTTCTGTTTCACGGTAATGTTCCGTTTCTGGTCCACGATAATTTTGTGTTTCTGTTTCACGGTAATGTTCCGTTTCTGGTCCACGATAATGTTCGGTTTCAAGGTAAAGTTCGGTCTCTGGTCCACGGTAATGTTCTGTCTCTGGTCCACGGTAATGTTCTGTCTCTGGTCCACGGTAATGTTCTGTCTCTGGTCCACGGTAATGTTCGATCTCTGGTCCACGATAATGTTCGGTTTCACGGTAATGTTCCGTCTCTGGTCCACGATAATGTTCTGTTTCTGTATCACGGTAATGTTCCGTTTCTGGTCCACGATAATTTTGTGTTTCTGTTTCACGGTAATGTTCCGTTTCTGGTCCACGATAATGTTCGGTTTCAAGGTAAAGTTCGGTCTCTGGTCCACGGTAATGTTCTGTCTCTGGTCCACGGTAATGTTCTTTCTTTGGTCCACGGTAATGTTCTGTCTCTGGTCCACGGTAATGTTCTGTCTCTGGTCCACGGTAATGTTCGATCTCTGGTCCACGATAATGTTCAGTTTCACGGTAATGTTCCGTCTCTGGTCCACGATAATGTTCCGTCTTTGGTCCACGATAATATTCTGTTTCTGTTTCACGGTAATGTTCCGTTTCTGGTCCAATATAATTTTGTGTTTCTGTTTGACGGTAATGTTCCGTTTCTGGTCCACGATAATGTTCCGTTTCTGGTCCACGATAATGTTCTGTTTCAGTTTCACGGTAATGTTCTGTTTCCGTTTCACGGTAATGTTCTGTCTCTGGTCCACGGTAATGTTTTGTTTCTGTTTCACGGTAATGTTCCGTCTCTGGTCCACGATAATATTCGGTTTCACGGTAATGTTCCGTTTCTGGTACACGATAATGTTCTGTTTAGGTTTCACGGTAATGTTCTGTCTCTGGTCCACGATAATGTTCCGTCTCTGGTCCACGATAATGTTCCGTCTCTGGTCCACGATAATGTTCCGTCTCTGGTCCACGATAATGTTCCATTTCTGGTCCACGATAATGTTCTGTTTCGGTTTCACGGTAATGTTCTGTCTCTGGTCCACGATAAAGTTCCCTTTCTGGTCCACGATAATGTCCTGTTTTGGTTTCAAGGTAATGTTCTGTCTCTGGTCCACGGTAATGTTCCGTTTCTGGTCCACGATAATGTTCTGTTTCGGTTTCACGGTAATGTTCCGTTTCTAGTCCACGATAATGTTCTGTTTCTGTTTCACGATAATGTTCCGTTTCTGGTCCATGATAATGTTCTGTTTCACGGTAATGTTCTGTCCCTGGTCCATGGTAATGTTCTGTCTCTGGTCCACGGTAATGTTCGGTTTCAAGGTAAAGTTCGGTCTCTGGTCCACAGTAATGTTGTGTCTCTGGTCCACGGTAATGTTCTTTCTCTGGTCCACGGTAATGTTCTGTCTCTGGTCCACGGTAATGTTCGATATCTGGTCCACGATAATGTTCGGTTTCACGGTAATGTTCCGTCTCTGGTCCACGATAATGTTCTGTTTCGGTTTCACGGTAATGTTCCGTCTCTGGTCCACGGTAATGTTCCGTCTCTGGTCCAGGAAAATGTTGTGTTTCTGTTTCACGGTAATGTTCCGTTTCTGGTCCATGATAATGTTCTTTTTCACGGTAATGTTCTGTCTCTGGTCCACGGTAATGTTCGGTTTCAAGGTAAAGTTCGGTCTCTGGTCCACAATAATGTTCTGTCTCTGGTCCACGGTAATGTTCTGTCTCTGGTCCACGGTAATGTTCTGTCTCTGGTCCACGCTGATGTTCTGTTTCTGTTTCACGGTAATGTTCCGTTTCTGGTCCACGATAATGTTGTGTTTCGGTTTCACGGTAATGTTCCGTTTCTGGTCTACGATAATATTCTGTTTCGGTTTCACGATAATGATCTGTCTCTGGTCCACGGTAATGTTCCGTTTCTGGTCCACGATAATGTTCTGTTTCGGTTTCATGGTAATGTTCTGTCTCTGGTCCACGGTAATGTTCTGTGTCTGGTCCACGATAATGTTCGGTTTCACGATAATGTTCGATCTCTGGTCCACGATAATGTTCGGTTTCACGGTAATGTTCCGTTTCTGGTCCACGATAATGTTCTGTTTCGGTTTCATGGTAATGTTCTGTCTCTGGTCCACGGTAATGTTCTGTGTCTGGTCCACGATAATGTTCGGTTTCACGGTAATGTTCCGTCTCTGGTCCACGATAATGTTCCGTCTTTCGTCCACGATAATGTTCTGTCTCTGGCCCATGATAATGTTCCGTTTCTGGTCCACGATAATGTTCTGTTTCGGTTTCACGGTAATGTTCTGTATCCGTTTCACGGTAATTTTCTGTCTCTGGTCCACGATAAAGTTCTGTCTCTGGTCCACGGTAATGTTCGATCTCTGGTCCACGATAATGTTCGGTTTCACGGTAATGTTCCGTCTCTGGTCCACGATAATGTTGTGTATCTGTTTCACGGTAATGTTCCGTTTCTGGTCCACGATAATTTTGTGTTTCTGTTTCACGGTAATGTTCCGTTTCTGGTCCACGATAATGTTCGGTTTCAAGGTAAAGTTCGGTCTCTGGTCCACGGTAATGTTCTGTCTCTGGTCCACGGTAATGTTTTGTCTCTGGTCCACGGTAATGTTCTGTCTCTGGTCCACGGTAATGTTCGATCTCTGGTCCACGATAATGTTCGGTTTCACGGTAATGTTCCGTCTCTGGTCCACGATAATGTTCTGTTTCTGTATCACGGTAATGTTCCGTTTCTGGTCCACGATAATTTTGTGTTTCTGTTTCACGGTAATGTTCCGTTTCTGGTCCACGATAATGTTCGGTTTCAAGGTAAAGTTCGGTCTCTGGTCCACGGTAATATTCTGTCTCTGGTCCACGGTAATGTTCTTTCTCTGGTCCACGGTAATGTTCTGTCTCTGGTCCACGGTAATGTTCTGTCTCTGGTCCACGGTAATGTTCGATCTCTGGTCCACGATAATGTTCGGTTTCACGGTAATGTTCCGTCTCTGGTCCACGATAATGTTCCGTCTTTGGTCCACGATAATATTCTGTTTCTGTTTCACGGTAATGTTCCGTTTCTGGTCCAATATAATTTTGTGTTTCTGTATTGACGGTAATGTTCCGTTTCTGGTCCACGATAATGTTCTGTTTCGGTTTCACGGTAATGTTCTGTCTCTGGTCCATGATAATGTTCCGTTTCTGGTCCACGATAATGTTCTGTTTCAGTTTCACGGTAATGTTCTGTTTCCGTTTCACGGTAATGTTCTGTCTCTGGTCCACGGTAATGTTTTGTTTCTGTTTCACGGTAATGTTCCGTCTCTGGTCCACGATAATGTTCGGTTTCACGGTAATGTTCCGTTTCTGGTACACGATAATGTTCTGTTTAGGTTTCACGGTAATGTTCTGTCTCTGGTCCACGATAATGTTCCGTCTCTGGTCCACGATAATGTTCCGTCTCTGGTCCACGATAATGTTCTGTCTCTGGTCCACGATAATGTTCCATTTCTGGTCCACGATAATGTTCTGTTTCGGTTTCACGGTAATGTTCTGTCTCTGGTCCACGATAAAGTTCCCTTTCTGGTCCACGATAATGTCCTGTTTTGGTTTCAAGGTAATGTTCTGTCTCTGGTCCACGGTAATGTTCCGTTTCTGGTCCACGATAATGTTCTGTTTCGGTTTCACGGTAATGTTCCGTTTCTAGTCCACGATAATGTTCTGTTTCTGTTTCACGATAATGTTCCGTTTCTGGTACATGATAATGTTCTGTTTCACGGTAATGTTCTGTCCCTGGTCCATGGTAATGTTCTGTCTCTGGTCCACGGTAATGTTCGGTTTCAAGGTAAAGTTCGGTCTCTGGTCCACAGTAATGTTGTGTCTCTGGTCCACGGTAATGTTCTTTCTCTGGTCCACGGTAATGTTCTGTCTCTGGTCCACGGTAATGTTCAATATCTGGTCCACGATAATGTTCGGTTTCACGGTAATGTTCCGTTTCTGGTCCACGATAATGTTCTGTTTCGGTTTCATGGTAATGTTCTGTCTCTGGTCCACGGTAATGTTCTGTGTCTGGTCCACGATAATGTTCGGTTTCACGGTAATGTTCCGTCTCTGGTCCACGATAATGTTCCGTCTTTCGTCCACGATAATGTTCTGTCTCTGGTCCATGATAATGTTCCGTTTCTGGTCCACGATAATGTTCTGTTTCGGTTTCACGGTAATGTTCTGTATCCGTTTCACGGTAATGTTCTGTCTCTGGTCCACGATAAAGTTCTGTCTCTGGTCCACGGTAATGTTCGATCTCTGGTCCACGATAATGTTCGGTTTCACGGTAATGTTCCGTCTCTGGTCCACGATAATGTTGTGTATCTGTTTCACGGTAATGTTCCGTTTCTGGTCCATGATAATGTTCTGTTTCACGGTAATGTTCTGTCTCTGGTCCATGGTAATGTTCTGTCTCTGGTCCACGGTAATGTTCTGTCTCTGGTCCACGGTAATGTTCTGTCTCTGGTCCACGGTAATGTTCGGTTTCACGGTAATGTTCCGTCTCTGGTCCACGATAATGTTTTGTTTCTGTATCACGGTAATGTTCCATTTCTGGTCCACGATAATTTTGTGTTTCTGTTTCACGGTAATGTTCCGTTTCTGGTCCACGATAATGTTCGGTTTCAAGGTAAAGTTCGGTCTCTTGTCCACGGTAATGTTCTGTCTCTGGTCCACGATAATGTTCTGTCTCTGGTCCACGGTAATGTTCGATCTCTGGTCCACGATAATGTTCGGTTTCACGGTAATGTTCCGTCTCTGGTCCACGATAATGTTGTGTATCTGTTTCACGGTAATGTTCCGTTTCTGGTCCATGATAATGTTCTGTTTCACGGTAATGTTCTGTCTCTGGTCCATGGTAATGTTCTGTCTCTGGTCCACGGTAATGTTCTGTCTCTGGTCCACGGTAATGTTCTTTCTCTGGTCCACGGTAATGTTCTGTCTCTGGTCCACGGTGATGTTCTGTCTCTGGTCCACGGTAATGTTCGATCTCAGGTCCACGATAATGTTCGGTTTCACGGTAATGTTCCGTTTCTGGTCCACGATAATGTTCTGTTTCGGTTTCACGGTAATGTTCCGTCTCTGGTCCACGATAATGTTGTGTTTCTGTTTCACGGTAATGTTCCGTTTCTGGTCCATGATAATGTTCTGTTTCACGGTAATGTTCTGTCTCTGGTCCATGGTAATGTTCTGTCTCTGGTCCACGGTAATGTTCTGTCTCTGGTCCACGGTAATGTTCTGTCTCTGGTCCACGGTAATGTTCGATCTCTGGTCCACGATAATGTTCGGTTTCACGGTAATGTTCCGTCTCTGGTCCACGATAATGTTGTGTTTCTGTATCACGGTAATGTTCCGTTTCTGGTCCACGATAATTTTGTGTTTCTGTTTCACGGTAATGTTCCGTTTCTGGTCCACGATAATGTTCGGTTTCAAGGTAAAGTTCGGTCTCTGGTCCACGGTAATGTTCTGTCTCTGGTCCACGGTAATGTTCGATCTCTTGTCCACGGTAATGTTCGATCTCTGGTCCACGATAATGTTCGGTTTCACGGTAATGTTCCGTCTCTGGTCCACGATAATGTTCTGTTTCTGTATCACGGTAATGTTCCGTTTCTGGTCCACGATAATTTTGGGTTTCTGTTTCACGGTAATGTTCCGTTTCTGGTCCACGATAATGTTCGGTTTCAAGGTAAAGTTCGGTCTCTGGTCCACGGTAATATTCTGTCTCTGGTCCACGGTAATGTTCTTTCTCTGGTCCACGGTAATGTTCTGTCTCTGGTCCACGGTAATGTTCTGTCTCTGGTCCACGGTAATGTTCGATCTCTGGTCCACGATAATGTTCGGTTTCACGGTAATGTTCCGTCTCTGGTCCACGATAATGTTCCGTCTTTGGTCCACGATAATATTCTGTTTCTGTTTCACGGTAATGTTCCGTTTCTGGTCCAATATAATTTTGTGTTTCTGTTTGACGGTAATGTTCCGTTTCTGGTCCACGATAATGTTCTGTTTCGGTTTCACGGTAATGTTCTGTCTCTGGTCCATGATAATGTTCCGTTTCTGGTCCACGATAATGTTCTGTTTCAGTTTCACGGTAATGTTCTGTTTCCGTTTCACGGTAATGTTCTGTCTCTGGTCCACGGTAATGTTTTGTTTCTGTTTCACGGTAATGTTCCGTCTCTGGTCCACGATAATGTTCGGTTTCACGGTAATGTTCCGTTTCTGGTACACGATAATGTTCTGTTTAGGTTTCACAGTAATGTTCTGTCTCTGGTCCACGATAATGTTCCGTCTCTGGTCCACGATAATGTTCCGTCTCTGGTCCACGATAATGTTCTGTCTCTGGTCCACGATAATGTTCCATTTCTGGTCCACGATAATGTTCTGTTTCGGTTTCACGGTAATGTTCTGTCTCTGGTCCACGATAAAGTTCCCTTTCTGGTCCACGATAATGTCCTGTTTTGGTTTCAAGGTAATGTTCTGTCTCTGGTCCACGGTAATGTTCCGTTTCTGGTCCACGATAATGTTCTGTTTCGGTTTCACGGTAATGTTCCGTTTCTAGTCCACGATAATGTTCTGTTTCTGTTTCACGATAATGTTCCGTTTCTGGTCCATGATAATGTTCTGTTTCACGGTAATGTTCTGTCCCTGGTCCATGGTAATGTTCTGTCTCTGGTCAACGGTAATGTTCTGTTTCAAGGTAAAGTTCGGTCTCTGGTCCACAGTAATGTTGTGTCTCTGGTCCACGGTAATGTTCTTTCTCTGGTCCACGGTAATGTTCTGTCTCTGGTCCACGGTAATGTTCGATATCTGGTCCACGATAATGTTCGGTTTCACGGTAATGTTCCGTCTCTGGTCCACGATAATGTTCTGTTTCGGTTTCACGGTAATGTTCCGTCTCTGGTCCACGGTAATGTTCCGTCTCTGGTCCAGGAAAATGTTGTGTTTCTGTTTCACGGTAATGTTCCGTTTCTGGTCCATGATAATGTTCTTTTTCACGGTAATGTTCTGTCTCTGGTCCACGGTAATGTTCGGTTTCAAGGTAAAGTTCGGTCTCTGGTCCACAATAATGTTCTGTCTCTGGTCCACGGTAATGTTCTGTCTCTGGTCCACGGTAATGTTCTGTCTCTGGTCCACGCTAATGTTCTGTTTCTGTTTCACGGTAATGTTCCGTTTCTGGTCCACGATAATGTTGTGTTTCTGTTTCACGGTAATGTTCTGTCTCTGGTCCACGCTAATGTTCTGTTTCTGTTTCACGGTAATGTTCCGTTTCTGGTCCACGATAATGTTGTGTTTCGGTTTCACGGTAATGTTCCGTTTCTGGTCTACGATAATATTCTGTTTCGGTTTCACGATAATGTTCTGTCTCTGTTCCACGGTAATGTTCCGTTTCTGGTCCACGATAATGTTCTGTTTCGGTTTCATGGTAATGTTCTGTCTCTGGTCCACGGTAATGTTCTGTGTCTGGTCCACGATAATGTTCGGTTTCACGGTAATGTTCCGTCTCTGGTCCACGATAATGTTCCGTCTTTCGTCCACGATAATGTTCTGTCTCTGGTCCATGATAATGTTCCGTTTCTGGTCCACGATAATGTTCTGTTTCGGTTTCACGGTAATGTTCCGTTTCTGGTCCACGATAATGTTCTGTTTCACGGTAATGTTCCGTTTCTGGTCCACGATAATGTTGTGTTTCTGTTTCACGGTAATGTTCTGTCTCTGGTCCACGCTAATGTTCTGTTTCACGGTAATGTTCCGTTTCTGGTCCACGATAATGTTGTGTTTCTGTTTCACGGTAATGTTCTGTCTCTGGTCCACGCTAATGTTCTGTTTCTGTTTCACGGTAATGTTCCGTTTCTGGTCCACGATAATGTTGTGTTTCTGTTTCACGGTAATGTTCCGTTTCTGGTCCACGATAATGTTCTGTTTCGGTTTCACGGTAATGTTCGGTTTCACGGTAATGTTTGGTCTCCGGTCGACGATAATGTTCGGTTTCACGGTAATGTTCTGGTCCACGATAATGTTCTGTTTCGGTTTCATGGTAATGTTCTGTCTCTGGTCCACGGTAATGTTCTGTGTCTGGTCCACGATAATGTTCGGTTTCACGGTAATGTTCCGTCTCTGGTCCATGATAATGTTCCGTTTCTGGTCCACGATAATGTTCTGTTTCGGTTTCACGGTAATGTTCTGTATCCGTTTCACGGTAATGTTCTGTCTCTGGTCCACGGTAATGTTGTGTTTCTTTTTCATGGTAATGTTCTGTCTCTGGTTCACGGTAATGTTCTGTCTCTGGTCCACGCTAATGTTCTGTTTCACGGTAATGTTCCGTTTCTGGTCCACAATAATGTTGTGTTTCTGTTTCACGGTAATGTTCTGTCCCTGGTCCACGCTAATGTTCTGTTTCTGTTTCACGGTAATGTTCCGTTTCTGGTCCACGATAATGTTGTGTTTCTGTTTCACGGTAATGTTCCGTTTCTGGTCCACGATAATGTTCTGTTTCGGTTTCACGGTAATGTTCGGTTTCACGGTAATGTTTGGTCTCCGGTCCACGATAATGTTCGGTTTCACGGTAATGTTCTGGTCCACGGTAATGTTCTCGTCCACGGTAATGTTCCGTCTCTGGTCCACAGTAATGTTCCGTATCTGGTCCATGGTAATGTTCGGTTTCAAGGTAATGTTCCATTTCTGGTCCACGGTAATGTTCTGTCTATGGTCGACGATAATGTTCGATTTCTGGTCGACCATAATGTTCGGTTTCACGGTAATGTTCCGTCTCTGGTCCTCGATAATGTTCGGTTTCACGGTAATGTTCCATTTGTGGTCCACGGTAATGTTCTGTCTCTGGTCCACGATAATGTTCGATCTCTGGTCCACGATAATGTTCGGTTTCAAGGTAATGTTCCGTCTCTGGTCCACGATAATGTTGTGTTTCTGTTTCACGGTAATGTTCCGTTTCTGGTCCACGATAATGTTCTGTTTCGGTTTCACGGTAATGTTCTGTCTCTGGTCCACGGTAATGTTCCGTTTCTGTTTCACGGTAATTTTCTGTTTCCGTTTCATGGTAATGTTCTGTCTTTGGTCCACGGTAATGTTGTGTTTCTGTTTCACGGTAATGTTCCGTCTCTGGTCCACGATAATGTTCGGTTTCACGATAATGTTCCGTTTCTGGTCCACGATAATGTTCTGTTTAGGTTTCACGGTAATGTTCCGTCTCTGGTCCACGATAATGTTCTGTTTCTGTTTCACGGTAATGTTCTGTCTCTGGTCCATGGTAATATTCTGTCTCTGGTCCACCGTAATGTTCGGTTTCAAGGTATAGTTGGGTCTCTGGTCCACGGTAATGTTCTGTCTCTGGTAAACGGTAATGTTCTGTCTCTGGTCCATGGAAATGTTCTGTCTCTGGTCCACGGTAATGTTCGATCTCTGGTCCACGATAATGTTCGGTTTCACGGTAATGTTCCGTCTCTGGTCCACGATAATGTTCTGTTTCTGTATCACGGTAATGTTCCGTTTCTGGTCCACGATAATGTTCTTTTTCGGTTTCACGGTAATTTTCTGTATCCGTTTCACGGTAATGTTCTGTCTCTGGTCCACGCTAATGTTCTGTTTCTGTTTCACGGTAATGTTCCGTTTCTGGTCCACGATAATGTTGTGTTTCTGTTTCACGGTAATGTTCCGTTTCTGGTCCACGATAATGTTCTGTTTCGGTTTCACGGTAATGTTCGGTTTCACGGTAATGTTTGGTCTCTGGTCCACGATAATGTTCGGTTTCACGGTAATGTTCTGGTCCACGGTAATGTTCTCATCCACGGTAATGTTCCGTCTCTGGTCCACAGTAATGTTCCGTATCTGGTCCATGGTAATGTTCTGTCTCTGGTCCACGGTAATGTTCTGTCTCTGGTCCACGGTAATGTTCTGTCTCTGGTCCACGGTAATGTTCTGTCTCTGGTCCACGGTAATGTTCGATCTCTGGTCCACGATAATGTTCGGTTTCACGGTAATGTTCCGTTTCTGGTCCACGATAATGTTCTGTTTCGGTTTCACGGTAATGTTCCGTCTCTGGTCCACGATAATGTTGTGTTTCTGTTTCACGGTAATGTTCTGTCTCTGGTCCACGATAAAGTTCTGTTTCGGTTTCACGGTAATGTTCCGTTTCTGGTCTACGATAATATTCTGTTTCGGTTTCACGATAATGTTCTGTTTCTGGTCCACGATAATGTTCTGTTTCGGTTTCATGGTAATGTTCTGTCTCTGGTCCACGGTAATGTTCTGTGTCTGGTCCACGATAATGTTCGGTTTCACGATAATGTTCGATCTCTGGTCCACGATAATGTTGTGTTTCTGTTTCACGGTAATGTTCTGTCCCTGGTCCACGCTAATGTTCTGTTTCTGTTTCACGGTAATGTTCCGTTTCTGGTCCACGATAATGTTGTGTTTCTGTTTCACGGTAATGTTCCGTTTCTGGTCCACGATAATGTTCTGTTTCGGTTTCACGGTAATGTTCGGTTTCACGGTAATGTTTGGTCTCCGGTCCACGATAATGTTCGGTTTCACGGTAATGTTCTGGTCCACGGTAATGTTCTCGTCCACGGTAATGTTCCGTCTCTGGTCCACAGTAATGTTCCGTAGTCCACGATAATGTTCTGTTTCGGTTTCATGGTAATGTTCTGTGTCTGGTCCACGATAATGTTCGGTTTCACGATAATGTTCGATCTCTGGTCCACGATAATGTTCGGTTTCACGGTAATGTTCCGTTTCTGGTCCACGATAATGTTCTGTTTCGGTTTCATGGTAATGTTCTGTCTCTGGTCCACGGTAATGTTCTGTGTCTGGTCCACGATAATGTTTGGTTTCACGATAATGTTCGATCTCTGGTCCACGATAATGTTCGGTTTCACGGTAATGTTCCGTTTCTGGTCCACGATAATGTTCTGTTTCGGTTTCATGGTAATGTTCTGTCTCTGGTCCACGGTAATGTTCCGTCTCTGGTCCACGATAATGTTGCGTCTTTCGTCCACGATAATGTTCTGTCTCTGGTCCATGATAATGTTCTGTTTTGGTTTCACGGTAATGTTCTGTATCCGTTTCACGGTAATGTTCTGTCTCTGGTCCACGGTAATGTTGTGTTTCTTTTTCATGGTAATGTTCTGTCTCTGGTTCACGGTAATGTTCTGTCTCTGGTTCACGCTAATGTTCTGTTTCACGGTAATGTTCCGTTTCTGGTCCACGATAATGTTGTGTTTCTGTTTCACGGTAATGTTCTGTCTCTGGTCCACGCTAATGTTCTGTTTCTGTTTCACGGTAATGTTCTGTCTCTGGTCCACGCTAATGTTCTGTTTCTGTTTCACGGTAATGTTCCGTTTCTGGTCCACGATAATGTTGTGTTTCTGTTTCACGGTAATGTTCCGTTTCTGGTCCATGATAATGTTCTGTTTCGGTTTCACGGTAATGTTCGGTTTCACGGTAATGTTTGGTCTCTGGTCCACGATAATGTTCGGTTTCACGGTAATGTTCTGGTCCACGGTAATGTTCTCGTCCACGGTAATGTTCCGTCTCTGGTCCACAGTAATGTTCCGTATCTGGTCCATGGTAATGTTCGGTTTCACGGTAATGTTCCATTTCTGGTCCAAGGTAATGTTCTGTCTCTGGTCAACGATAATGTTCGATTTCTGGTCGACGATAATGTTCGGTTTCACGGTAATGTTCTGTCTCTGGTCCACGATAATGTTCGGTTTCACGGTAATGTTCCATTTGTGGTCCACGGTAATGTTCTGTCTCTGGTCCACGATAATGTTCGATCTCTGGTCCACGATAATGTTCGGTTTCACGGTAATGTTCCGTCTCTGGTCCACGATGATGTTGTGTTTCTGTTTCACGGTAATGTTCCGTTTCTGTTTCACGGTAATTTTCTGTTTCCGTTTCACGGTAATGTTCTGTCTCTGGTCCACGGTAATGTTGTGTTTCTGTTTCACGGTAATGTTCCGTCTCTGGTCCACGATAATGTTCGGTTTCACGATAATGTTCCGTTTCTGGTCCACGATAATGTTCTGTTTAGGTTTCACGGTAATGTTCCGTCTCTGGTCCACGATAATGTTCTGTTTCTGTTTCACGGTAATGTTCCATTTCTGGTCCATGATAATATTCTTTTTCATGGTAATTTTCTGTCTCTGGTCCATGGTAATATTCTGTCTCTGGTCCACGGTAATGTTCGGTTTCAAGGTAAAGTTGGGTCTCTGGTCCACGGTAATGTTCTGTCTGTGGTAAACGGTAATGTTCTGTCTCTGGTCCATGGAAATGTTCTGTCTCTGGTCCACGGTAATGTTCTGTCTCTGGTCCAGGGTAATGTTCTGTCTCTGGTCCACGGTAATGTCCCATCTCTGGTCCACGATAATGTTCGGTTTCACGGTAATGTTCCGTTTCTGGTCCACGATAATGTTCTGTTTCGGTTTCCCGATAATGTTCTGTCTCTGGTCCACGGTAATGTTCTGTCTCTGGTCCACGCTAATGTTCTGTTTCTGTTTCACGGTAATGTTCCGTTTCTGGTCCACGATAATGTTCTGTTTCTGTTTCACGGTAATGTTCCGTTTCTGGTCCATGATAATGTTCTTTTTCACGGTAATGTTCTGTCTCTGGTCCATGGTAATATTCTGTCTCTGGTCCACGGTAATGTTCGGTTTTAAGGTAAAGTTCGGTCTCTGGTCCACGGTAATGTTCTGTCTCTGGTCCACGGTTATGTTCTGTCTCTGGTAAACGGTAATGTTTTGTCTCTGGTCCACGGAAATGTTCTGTCTCTGGTCCACGATAATGTTCCGTCTCTGGTCCACGGTAATGTTCGATCTCTGGTCCACGATAATGTTCGGTTTCACGGTAATGTTCCGTCTCTGGTCCACGATAATGTTCTGTTTCGGTTTCACGGTAATGTTCCGTTTCTGGACCACGGTAATGTTCCGTTTCTGGACCACGATAATGTTCTGTTTCGGTTTCACGGTAATGTTCCGTCTCTGGTCCACGGTAATGTTCCGTCTCTTGTCCACGATAATGTTGTGTTTCTGTTTCAAGGTAATGTTCTGTCTCTGGTCCACGGTAATGTTCGATCTCTGGTCCACGATAATGTTCGGTTTCACGGTAATGTTCCGTTTCTGGTCCACGATAATGTTCTGTTTCTGTATCACGGTAATGTTCCGTTTCTGGTCCACGATAATTTTGTGTTTCTGTTTCACGGTAATGTTCCGTTTCTGGTCCACGATAATGTTCGGTTTCAAGGTAAAGTTCGGTCTTTGGTCCACGGTAATGTTCTGTCTCTGGTCCACGGTAATGTTCTGTCTCTGGTCCACGGTAATGTTCTGTCTCTGGTCCACGGTAATGTTCGATCTCTGGTCAACGATAATGTTCGGTTTCACGGTAATGTTCCGTCTCTGGTCCACGATAATGTTCTTTTTCTGTATCACGGTAATGTTCCGTTTCTGGTCCACGATAATTTTGTGTTTCTGTTTCACGGTAATGTTCCGTTTCTGGTCCACGATAATGTTCGGTTTCACGGTAATGTTCTGTCTCTGGTCCACGGTAATGTTCTGTGTCTGGTCCACGATAATGTTCGGTTTCACGGTAATGTTCCGTCTCTGGTCCACGATAATGGACCGTCTTTGGTCCACGATAATGTTATGTTTCTGTTTCACGGTAATGTTCTGTTTCTGGTCCACGATAATGTTCTGTTTCAGTTTCACGGTAATGTTCTGTCTCTGGTCCATGATAATGTTCCGTTTCTGGTCCACGATAATGTTCTGTTTCAGTTTCACGGTAATGTTCCGTTTCTGGTCCACGATAATGTTCTGTTTCTGTTTCACGGTAATGTTCCGTTTCTGGTCCATGATAATGTTCTGTTTCACGGTAATGTTCTGTCTCTGGTCCATGGTAATGTTCTGTCTCTGGTCCACGGTAATGTTCGGTTTCAAGGTAAAGTTCGGTCTCTGGTCCACAGTAATGTTCTGTCTCTGGTCCGCGGTGATGTTCTGTCTCTGGTCCACGGTAATGTTCGATCTCTGGTCCACGATAATGTTCGGTTTCACGGTAATGTTCCGTCTCTGGTCCACGATAATGTTCTGTTTCTGTTTCACAGTAATGTTCGATCTCTGGTCCACGATAATGTTCGGTTTCACGGTAATGTTTTGTTTCTGGTCCACGATAATGTTCCGTTTCTGGTCCACGATAATGTTCTGTTTAGGTTTCACGGTAATGTTCTGTCTCTGGTCCACGATAATGTTCCGTCTCTGGTCCACGATAATGTTCGATCTCTGGTCCACGATAATGTTCGGTTTCAAGGTAATGTTCCGTCTCTGGTCCACGATAATGTTCTGTTTCTGTTTCACGGTAATGTTCGATCTCTGGTCCACGATAATGTTCGGTTTCACGGTAATGTTTTGTTTCTGGTCCACGATAATGTTCCGTTTCTGGTCCACGATAATGTTCTGTTTAGGTTTCACGGTAATGTTCTGTCTCTGGTCCACGATAATGTTCCGTCTCTGGTCCACGATAATGTTCCGTCTCTGGTCCACGATAATGTTCTGTCTCTGGTCCACGATAATGTTCCGTTTCTGGTCAACGATAATGTTCTGTTTCGGTTTCACGGTAATGTTCTGTTTCTGGTCCACGATAATGTTCTGTTTCGGTTTCACGGTAATGTTCCGTCACTGGTCCACGGTATTGTTCCGTCTCTGGTCCACGATAATGTTGTGTTTCTGTTTCACGGTAATGTTCTGTCTCTGGTCCACGGTAATGTTCGATCTCTGGTCCACGATAATGTTCGGTTTCACGGTAATGTTCCGTCTCTGGTCCACGATAATGTTCTTTTTCTGTATCACGGTAATGTTCCGTTTCTGGTCCACAATAATTTTATGTTTCTGTTTCACGGTAATGTTCCGTTTCTGGTCCACGTTAATGTTCGGTTTCAAGGTAAAGTTCGGTCTCTGGTCCACGGTATTGTTCTGTCTCTGGTCCACGGTAATGTTCGATCTCTGGTCCACGATAATGTTCGGTTTCACGGTAATGTTCCGTCTCTGGTCCACGATAATGTTCTGTTTCGGTTTCACGGTAATGTTCCGTTTCTGGACCACGGTAATGTTCCGTTTCTGGACCACGGTAATGTTCCGTTTCTGGTCCACGGTAATGTTCTGTCTCTGGTCCACGGTAATGTTCTGTCTCTGGTCCACGGTAATGTTTGATCTCTGGTCCACGATAATGTTCGGTTTCACGGTAATGTTCCGTCTCTGGTCCACGGTAATGTTCTGTTTCGGTTTCACGGTAATGTTCCGTCTCTGGTCCACGGTAATGTTCGTTTTCAAGGTAAAGTTCGGTCTCTGGTCCACAGTAATGTTCTGTCTCTGGTCCACGGTAATGTTCCGTTTCTGGTCCACGGTAATGTTCTGTCTCTGGTCCACGGTAATGTTCTTTCTCTGGTCCACGGTAATGTTATGTCTCTGGTCCACGGCAATGTTCGATCTCTGGTCCACGATAATGTTCGGTTTCACGGTAATGTTCCATCTCTGGTCCACGATAATGTTCTGTTTTGGTTTCACGGTAATGTTCCGTTTCTGGTCCACGATAATGTTCTGTTTCGGTTTCACGGTAATGTTCCGTCTCTGGTCCACGGAAATGTTCCGTCTCTGGTCCACGATAATGTTGTGTTTCTGTTTCACGGTAATGTTCTGTCTCTGGTCCACGGTAATGTTTGATCTCTGGTCCATGATAATGTTCGGTTTCACGGTAATGTTCCGTCTCTGGTCCACGATAATGTTCTGTTTCTGTATCACGGTAATGTTCCGTTTCTTTTCCACGATAATTTTGTGTTTCTGTTTCACGGTAATGTTCCGTTTCTGGTCCACGATAATGTTCTGTTTTGGTTTCACGGTAATGTTCTGTCTCTGGTCCATGATAATGTTCCGTTTCTGGTCAACGATAATTTTCTGTTTCAGTTTCACGGTAATGTTCCGTTTCTGGTCCACGATAATGTTCTGTTTCTGTTTCACGGTAATGTTCCGTTTCTGGTCCACAATAATGTTCTGTTTCTGTTTCACGGTAATGTTCCGTTTCTGGTCCATGATAATGTTCTGTTTCACGGTAATGTTCTGTCTCTGGTCCACGGTAATGTTCTGTGTCTGGTCCACGATAATGTTCGGTTTCACGGTAATGTTCCGTCTCTGGTCCACGATAATGTTCCGTCTTTCGTCCACGATAATGTTCTGTCTCTGGTCCATGATAATGTTCCGTTTCTGGTCCACGATAATGTTCTGTTTCGGTTTCACGGTAATGTTCCGTTTCTGGTCCACGATAATGTTCTGTTTCACGGTAATGTTCCGTTTCTGGTCCACGATAATGTTGTGTTTCTGTTTCACGGTAATGTTCTGTCTCTGGTCCACGCTAATGTTCTGTTTCACGGTAATGTTCCGTTTCTGGTCCACGATAATGTTGTGTTTCTGTTTCACGGTAATGTTCTGTCTCTGGTCCACGCTAATGTTCTGTTTCTGTTTCACGGTAATGTTCCGTTTCTGGTCCACGATAATGTTGTGTTTCTGTTTCACGGTAATGTTCCGTTTCTGGTCCACGATAATGTTCTGTTTCGGTTTCACGGTAATGTTCGGTTTCACGGTAATGTTTGGTCTCCGGTCGACGATAATGTTCGGTTTCACGGTAATGTTCTGGTCCACGATAATGTTCTGTTTCGGTTTCATGGTAATGTTCTGTCTCTGGTCCACGGTAATGTTCTGTGTCTGGTCCACGATAATGTTCGGTTTCACGGTAATGTTCCGTCTCTGGTCCATGATAATGTTCCGTTTCTGGTCCACGATAATGTTCTGTTTCGGTTTCACGGTAATGTTCTGTATCCGTTTCACGGTAATGTTCTGTCTCTGGTCCACGGTAATGTTGTGTTTCTTTTTCATGGTAATGTTCTGTCTCTGGTTCACGGTAATGTTCTGTCTCTGGTCCACGCTAATGTTCTGTTTCACGGTAATGTTCCGTTTCTGGTCCACAATAATGTTGTGTTTCTGTTTCACGGTAATGTTCTGTCCCTGGTCCACGCTAATGTTCTGTTTCTGTTTCACGGTAATGTTCCGTTTCTGGTCCACGATAATGTTGTGTTTCTGTTTCACGGTAATGTTCCGTTTCTGGTCCACGATAATGTTCTGTTTCGGTTTCACGGTAATGTTCGGTTTCACGGTAATGTTTGGTCTCCGGTCCACGATAATGTTCGGTTTCACGGTAATGTTCTGGTCCACGGTAATGTTCTCGTCCACGGTAATGTTCCGTCTCTGGTCCACAGTAATGTTCCGTATCTGGTCCATGGTAATGTTCGGTTTCAAGGTAATGTTCCATTTCTGGTCCACGGTAATGTTCTGTCTATGGTCGACGATAATGTTCGATTTCTGGTCGACGATAATGTTCGGTTTCACGGTAATGTTCCGTCTCTGGTCCTCGATAATGTTCGGTTTCACGGTAATGTTCCATTTGTGGTCCACGGTAATGTTCTGTCTCTGGTCCACGATAATGTTCGATCTCTGGTCCACGATAATGTTCGGTTTCAAGGTAATGTTCCGTCTCTGGTCCACGATAATGTTGTGTTTCTGTTTCACGGTAATGTTCCGTTTCTGGTCCACGATAATGTTCTGTTTCGGTTTCACGGTAATGTTCTGTCTCTGGTCCACGGTAATGTTCCGTTTCTGTTTCACGGTAATTTTCTGTTTCCGTTTCATGGTAATGTTCTGTCTTTGGTCCACGGTAATGTTGTGTTTCTGTTTCACGGTAATGTTCCGTCTCTGGTCCACGATAATGTTCGGTTTCACGATAATGTTCCGTTTCTGGTCCACGATAATGTTCTGTTTAGGTTTCACGGTAATGTTCCGTCTCTGGTCCACGATAATGTTCTGTTTCTGTTTCACGGTAATGTTCTGTCTCTGGTCCATGGTAATATTCTGTCTCTGGTCCACCGTAATGTTCGGTTTCAAGGTAAAGTTGGGTCTCTGGTCCACGGTAATGTTCTGTCTCTGGTAAACGGTAATGTTCTGTCTCTGGTCCATGGAAATGTTCTGTCTCTGGTCCACGGTAATGTTCGATCTCTGGTCCACGATAATGTTCGGTTTCACGGTAATGTTCCGTCTCTGGTCCACGATAATGTTCTGTTTCTGTATCACGGTAATGTTCCGTTTCTGGTCCACGATAATGTTCTTTTTCGGTTTCACGGTAATTTTCTGTATCCGTTTCACGGTAATGTTCTGTCTCTGGTCCACGCTAATGTTCTGTTTCTGTTTCACGGTAATGTTCCGTTTCTGGTCCACGATAATGTTGTGTTTCTGTTTCACGGTAATGTTCCGTTTCTGGTCCACGATAATGTTCTGTTTCGGTTTCACGGTAATGTTCGGTTTCACGGTAATGTTTGGTCTCTGGTCCACGATAATGTTCGGTTTCACGGTAATGTTCTGGTCCACGGTAATGTTCTCATCCACGGTAATGTTCCGTCTCTGGTCCACAGTAATGTTCCGTATCTGGTCCATGGTAATGTTCTGTCTCTGGTCCACGGTAATGTTCTGTCTCTGGTCCACGGTAATGTTCTGTCTCTGGTCCACGGTAATGTTCTGTCTCTGGTCCACGGTAATGTTCGATCTCTGGTCCACGATAATGTTCGGTTTCACGGTAATGTTCCGTTTCTGGTCCACGATAATGTTCTGTTTCGGTTTCACGGTAATGTTCCGTCTCTGGTCCACGATAATGTTGTGTTTCTGTTTCACGGTAATGTTCTGTCTCTGGTCCACGATAAAGTTCTGTTTCGGTTTCACGGTAATGTTCCGTTTCTGGTCTACGATAATATTCTGTTTCGGTTTCACGATAATGTTCTGTTTCTGGTCCACGATAATGTTCTGTTTCGGTTTCATGGTAATGTTCTGTCTCTGGTCCACGGTAATGTTCTGTGTCTGGTCCACGATAATGTTCGGTTTCACGATAATGTTCGATCTCTGGTCCACGATAATGTTGTGTTTCTGTTTCACGGTAATGTTCTGTCCCTGGTCCACGCTAATGTTCTGTTTCTGTTTCAAGGTAATGTTCCGTTTCTGGTCCACGATAATGTTGTGTTTCTGTTTCACGGTAATGTTCCGTTTCTGGTCCACGATAATGTTCTGTTTCGGTTTCACGGTAATGTTCGGTTTCACGGTAATGTTTGGTCTCCGGTCCACGATAATGTTCGGTTTCACGGTAATGTTCTGGTCCACGGTAATGTTCTCGTCCACGGTAATGTTCCGTCTCTGGTCCACAGTAATGTTCCGTAGTCCACGATAATGTTCTGTTTCGGTTTCATGGTAATGTTCTGTGTCTGGTCCACGATAATGTTCGGTTTCACGATAATGTTCGATCTCTGGTCCACGATAATGTTCGGTTTCACGGTAATGTTCCGTTTCTGGTCCACGATAATGTTCTGTTTCGGTTTCATGGTAATGTTCTGTCTCTGGTCCACGGTAATGTTCTGTGTCTGGTCCACGATAATGTTCGGTTTCACGATAATGTTCGATCTCTGGTCCACGATAATGTTCGGTTTCACGGTAATGTTCCGTTTCTGGTCCACGATAATGTTCTGTTTCGGTTTCATGGTAATGTTCTGTCTCTGGTCCACGGTAATGTTCCGTCTCTGGTCCACGATAATGTTCCGTCTTTCGTCCACGATAATGTTCTGTCTCTGGTCCATGATATTGTTCTGTTTTGGTTTCACGGTAATGTTCTGTATCCGTTTCATGGTAATGTTCTGTCTCTGGTCCACGGTAATGTTGTGTTTCTTTTTCATGGTAATGTTCTGTCTCTGGTTCACGGTAATGTTCTGTCTCTGGTTCACGCTAATGTTCTGTTTCACGGTAATGTTCCGTTTCTGGTCCACGATAATGTTGTGTTTCTGTTTCACGGTAATGTTCTGTCTCTGGTCCACGCTAATGTTCTGTTTCTGTTTCACGGTAATGTTCTGTCTCTGGTCCACGCTAATGTTCTGTTTCTGTTTCACGGTAATGTTCCGTTTCTGGTCCACGATAATGTTGTGTTTCTGTTTCACGGTAATGTTCCGTTTCTGGTCCACGATAATGTTCTGTTTCGGTTTCACGGTAATGTTCGGTTTCACGGTAATGTTTGGTCTCTGGTCCACGATAATGTTCGGTTTCACGGTAATGTTCTCGTCCACGGTAATGTTCCGTCTCTGGTCCACAGTAATGTTCCGTATCTGGTCCATGGTAATGTTCGGTTTCACGGTAATGTTCCATTTCTGGTCCAAGGTAATGTTCTGTCTCTGGTCAACGATAATGTTCGATTTCTGGTCGACGATAATGTTCGGTTTCACGGTAATGTTCTGTCTCTGGTCCACGATAATGTTCGGTTTCACGGTAATGTTCCATTTGTGGTCCACGGTAATGTTCTGTCTCTGGTCCACGATAATGTTCGATCTCTGGTCCACGATAATGTTCGGTTTCACGGTAATGTTCCGTCTCTGGTCCACGATGATGTTGTGTTTCTGTTTCACGGTAATGTTCCATTTCTGGTCCACGATAATGTTCTGTTTCGGTTTCACGGTAATGTTCTGTCTCTGGTCAACGGTAATGTTCCGTTTCTGTTTCACGGTAATTTTCTGTTTCCGTTTCACGGTAATGTTCTGTCTCTGGTCCACGGTAATGTTGTGTTTCTGTTTCACGGTAATGTTCCGTCTCTGGTCCACGATAATGTTCGGTTTCACGATAATGTTCCGTTTCTGGTCCACGATAATGTTCTGTTTAGGTTTCACGGTAATGTTCCGTCTCTGGTCCACGATAATGTTCTGTTTCTGTTTCACGGTAATGTTCCATTTCTGGTCCATGATAATATTCTTTTTCATGGTAATTTTCTGTCTCTGGTCCATGGTAATATTCTGTCTCTGGTCCACGGTAATGTTCGGTTTCAAGGTAAAGTTGGGTCTCTGGTCCACGGTAATGTTCTGTCTGTGGTAAACGGTAATGTTCTGTCTCTGGTCCATGGAAATGTTCTGTCTCTGGTCCACGGTAATGTTCTGTCTCTGGTCCAGGGTAATGTTCTGTCTCTGGTCCACGGTAATGTCCCATCTCTGGTCCACGATAATGTTCGGTTTCACGGTAATGTTCCGTTTCTGGTCCACGATAATGTTCTGTTTCGGTTTCCCGATAATGTTCTGTCTCTGGTCCACGGTAATGTTCTGTCTCTGGTCCACGCTAATGTTCTGTTTCTGTTTCACGGTAATGTTCCGTTTCTGGTCCACGATAATGTTCTGTTTCTGTTTCACGGTAATGTTCCGTTTCTGGTCCATGATAATGTTCTTTTTCACGGTAATGTTCTGTCTCTGGTCCATGGTAATATTCTGTCTCTGGTCCACGGTAATGTTCGGTTTTAAGGTAAAGTTCGGTCTCTGGTCCACGGTAATGTTCTGTCTCTGGTCCACGGTTATGTTCTGTCTCTGGTAAACGGTAATGTTCTGTCTCTGGTCCACGGAAATGTTCTGTCTCTGGTCCACGATAATGTTCCGTCTCTGGTCCACGGTAATGTTCGATCTCTGGTCCACGATAATGTTCGGTTTCACGGTAATGTTCCGTCTCTGGTCCACGATAATGTTCTGTTTCGGTTTCACGGTAATGTTCCGTTTCTGGACCACGGTAATGTTCCGTTTCTGGACCACGATAATGTTCTGTTTCGGTTTCACGGTAATGTTCCGTCTCTGGTCCACGGTAATGTTCCGTCTCTTGTCCACGATAATGTTGTGTTTCTGTTTCAAGGTAATGTTCTGTCTCTGGTCCACGGTAATGTTCGATCTCTGGTCCACGATAATGTTCGGTTTCACGGTAATGTTCCGTTTCTGGTCCACGATAATGTTCTGTTTCTGTATCACGGTAATGTTCCGTTTCTGGTCCACGATAATTTTGTGTTTCTGTTTCACGGTAATGTTCCGTTTCTGGTCCACGATAATGTTCGGTTTCAAGGTAAAGTTCGGTCTTTGGTCCACGGTAATGTTCTGTCTCTGGTCCACGGTAATGTTCTGTCTCTGGTCCACGGTAATGTTCTGTCTCTGGTCCACGGTAATGTTCGATCTCTGGTCAACGATAATGTTCGGTTTCACGGTAATGTTCCGTCTCTGGTCCACGATAATGTTCTTTTTCTGTATCACGGTAATGTTCCGTTTCTGGTCCACGATAATTTTGTGTTTCTGTTTCACGGTAATGTTCCGTTTCTGGTCCACGATAATGTTCGGTTTCACGGTAATGTTCTGTCTCTGGTCCACGGTAATGTTCTGTGTCTGGTCCACGATAATGTTCGGTTTCACGGTAATGTTCCGTCTCTGGTCCACGATAATGGACCGTCTTTGGTCCACGATAATGTTATGTTTCTGTTTCACGGTAATGTTCTGTTTCTGGTCCACGATAATGTTCTGTTTCAGTTTCACGGTAATGTTCTGTCTCTGGTCCATGATAATGTTCCGTTTCTGGTCCACGATAATGTTCTGTTTCAGTTTCACGGTAATGTTCCGTTTCTGGTCCACGATAATGTTCTGTTTCTGTTTCACGGTAATGTTCCGTTTCTGGTCCATGATAATGTTCTGTTTCACGGTAATGTTCTGTCTCTGGTCCATGGTAATGTTCTGTCTCTGGTCCACGGTAATGTTCGGTTTCAAGGTAAAGTTCGGTCTCTGGTCCACAGTAATGTTCTGTCTCTGGTCCGCGGTAATGTTCTGTCTCTGGTCCACGGTAATGTTCGATCTCTGGTCCACGATAATGTTCGGTTTCACGGTAATGTTCCGTCTCTGGTCCACGATAATGTTCTGTTTCTGTTTCACAGTAATGTTCGATCTCTGGTCCACGATAATGTTCGGTTTCACGGTAATGTTTTGTTTCTGGTCCACGATAATGTTCCGTTTCTGGTCCACGATAATGTTCTGTTTAGGTTTCACGGTAATGTTCTGTCTCTGGTCCACGATAATGTTCCGTCTCTGGTCCACGATAATGTTCGATCTCTGGTCCACGATAATGTTCGGTTTCAAGGTAATGTTCCGTCTCTGGTCCACGATAATGTTCTGTTTCTGTTTCACGGTAATGTTCGATCTCTGGTCCACGATAATGTTCGGTTTCACGGTAATGTTTTGTTTCTGGTCCACGATAATGTTCCGTTTCTGGTCCACGATAATGTTCTGTTTAGGTTTCACGGTAATGTTCTGTCTCTGGTCCACGATAATGTTCCGTCTCTGGTCCACGATAATGTTCCGTCTCTGGTCCACGATAATGTTCTGTCTCTGGTCCACGATAATGTTCCGTTTCTGGTCAACGATAATGTTCTGTTTCGGTTTCACGGTAATGTTCTGTTTCTGGTCCACGATAATGTTCTGTTTCGGTTTCACGGTAATGTTCCGTCACTGGTCCACGGTATTGTTCCGTCTCTGGTCCACGATAATGTTGTGTTTCTGTTTCACGGTAATGTTCTGTCTCTGGTCCACGGTAATGTTCTGTCTCTGGTCCACGGTAATGTTCTGTCTCTGGTCCACGGTAATGTTCGATCTCTGGTCAACGATAATGTTCGGTTTCACGGTAATGTTCCGTCTCTGGTCCACGATAATGTTCTTTTTCTGTATCACGGTAATGTTCCGTTTCTGGTCCACGATAATTTTGTGTTTCTGTTTCACGGTAATGTTCCGTTTCTGGTCCACGATAATGTTCGGTTTCACGGTAATGTTCTGTCTCTGGTCCACGGTAATGTTCTGTGTCTGGTCCACGATAATGTTCGGTTTCACGGTAATGTTCCGTCTCTGGTCCACGATAATGGACCGTCTTTGGTCCACGATAATGTTATGTTTCTGTTTCACGGTAATGTTCTGTTTCTGGTCCACGATAATGTTCTGTTTCAGTTTCACGGTAATGTTCTGTCTCTGGTCCATGATAATGTTCCGTTTCTGGTCCACGATAATGTTCTGTTTCAGTTTCACGGTAATGTTCCGTTTCTGGTCCACGATAATGTTCTGTTTCTGTTTCACGGTAATGTTCCGTTTCTGGTCCATGATAATGTTCTGTTTCACGGTAATGTTCTGTCTCTGGTCCATGGTAATGTTCTGTCTCTGGTCCACGGTAATGTTCGGTTTCAAGGTAAAGTTCGGTCTCTGGTCCACAGTAATGTTCTGTCTCTGGTCCGCGGTAATGTTCTGTCTCTGGTCCACGGTAATGTTCGATCTCTGGTCCACGATAATGTTCGGTTTCACGGTAATGTTCCGTCTCTGGTCCACGATAATGTTCTGTTTCTGTTTCACAGTAATGTTCGATCTCTGGTCCACGATAATGTTCGGTTTCACGGTAATGTTTTGTTTCTGGTCCACGATAATGTTCCGTTTCTGGTCCACGATAATGTTCTGTTTAGGTTTCACGGTAATGTTCTGTCTCTGGTCCACGATAATGTTCCGTCTCTGGTCCACGATAATGTTCGATCTCTGGTCCACGATAATGTTCGGTTTCAAGGTAATGTTCCGTCTCTGGTCCACGATAATGTTCTGTTTCTGTTTCACGGTAATGTTCGATCTCTGGTCCACGATAATGTTCGGTTTCACGGTAATGTTTTGTTTCTGGTCCACGATAATGTTCCGTTTCTGGTCCACGATAATGTTCTGTTTAGGTTTCACGGTAATGTTCTGTCTCTGGTCCACGATAATGTTCCGTCTCTGGTCCACGATAATGTTCCGTCTCTGGTCCACGATAATGTTCTGTCTCTGGTCCACGATAATGTTCCGTTTCTGGTCAACGATAATGTTCTGTTTCGGTTTCACGGTAATGTTCTGTTTCTGGTCCACGATAATGTTCTGTTTCGGTTTCACGGTAATGTTCCGTCACTGGTCCACGGTATTGTTCCGTCTCTGGTCCACGATAATGTTGTGTTTCTGTTTCACGGTAATGTTCTGTCTCTGGTCCACGGTAATGTTCGATCTCTGGTCCACGATAATGTTCGGTTTCACGGTAATGTTCCGTCTCTGGTCCACGATAATGTTCTTTTTCTGTATCACGGTAATGTTCCGTTTCTGGTCCACAATAATTTTATGTTTCTGTTTCACGGTAATGTTCCGTTTCTGGTCCACGATAATGTTCGGTTTCAAGGTAAAGTTCGGTCTCTGGTCCACGGTATTGTTCTGTCTCTGGTCCACGGTAATGTTCGATCTCTGGTCCACGATAATGTTCGGTTTCACGGTAATGTTCCGTCTCTGGTCCACGATAATGTTCTGTTTCGGTTTCACGGTAATGTTCCGTTTCTGGACCACGGTAATGTTCCGTTTCTGGACCACGGTAATGTTCCGTTTCTGGTCCACGGTAATGTTCTGTCTCTGGTCCACGGTAATGTTCTGTCTCTGGTCCACGGTAATGTTTGATCTCTGGTCCACGATAATGTTCGGTTTCACGGTAATGTTCCGTCTCTGGTCCACGGTAATGTTCTGTTTCGGTTTCACGGTAATGTTCCGTCTCTGGTCCACGGTAATGTTCGTTTTCAAGGTAAAGTTCGGTCTCTGGTCCACAGTAATGTTCTGTCTCTGGTCCACGGTAATGTTCCGTTTCTGGTCCACGGTAATGTTCTGTCTCTGGTCCACGGTAATGTTCTTTCTCTGGTCCACGGTAATGTTATGTCTCTGGTCCACGGCAATGTTCGATCTCTGGTCCACGATAATGTTCGGTTTCACGGTAATGTTCCATCTCTGGTCCACGATAATGTTCTGTTTTGGTTTCACGGTAATGTTCCGTTTCTGGTCCACGATAATGTTCTGTTTCGGTTTCACGGTAATGTTCCGTCTCTGGTCCACGGAAATGTTCCGTCTCTGGTCCACGATAATGTTGTGTTTCTGTTTCACGGTAATGTTCTGTCTCTGGTCCACGGTAATGTTTGATCTCTGGTCCATGATAATGTTCGGTTTCACGGTAATGTTCCGTCTCTGGTCCACGATAATGTTCTGTTTCTGTATCACGGTAATGTTCCGTTTCTTTTCCACGATAATTTTGTGTTTCTGTTTCACGGTAATGTTCCGTTTCTGGTCCACGATAATGTTCTGTTTTGGTTTCACGGTAATGTTCTGTCTCTGGTCCATGATAATGTTCCGTTTCTGGTCCACGATAATTTTCTGTTTCAGTTTCACGGTAATGTTCCGTTTCTGGTCCACGATAATGTTCTGTTTCTGTTTCACGGTAATGTTCCGTTTCTGGTCCACAATAATGTTCTGTTTCTGTTTCACGGTAATGTTCCGTTTCTGGTCCATGATAATGTTCTGTTTCACGGTAATGTTCTGTCTCTGGTCCATGGTAATGTTCTGTCTCTGGTCCACGGTAATGTTCGGTTTCAAGGTAAAGTTCGGTCTCTGGTCCACAGTAATGTTCTGTCTCTGGTCCGTGGTAATGTTCTGTCTCTGGTCCACGGTAATGTTCGATCTCTGGTCCACGATAATGTTCGGTTTCACGGTAATGTTCCGTCTCTGGTCCACGATAATGTTCTGTTTCTGTTTCACGGTAATGTTCGATCTCTGGTCCACGATAATGTTCGGTTTCACGGTAATGTTTTGTTTCTGGTCCACGATAATGTTCCGTTTCTGGTCCACGATAATGTTCTGTTTAGGTTTCACGGTAATGTTCTGTCTCTGGTCCACGATAATGTTCCGTCTCTGGTCCACGATAATGTTCCGTCTCTGGTCCACGATAATGTTCTGTCTCTGGTCCACGATAATGTTCCGTTTCTGGTCAACGATAATGTTCTGTTTCGGTTTCACGGTAATGTTCTGTTTCTGGTCCACGATAATGTTCTGTTTCGGTTTCACGGTAATGTTCCGTCACTGGTCCACGGTATTGTTCCGTCTCTTGTCCACGATAATGTTGTGTTTCTGTTTCACGGTAATGTTCTGTCTCTGGTCCACGGTAATGTTCGATCTCTGGTCCATGGTAATGTTCGGTTTCACGGTAATGTTCCGTCTCTGGTCCACGATAATGTTCTTTTTCTGTATCACGGTAATGTTCCGTTTCTGGTCCACGATAATTTTGTGTTTCTGTTTCACGGTAATGTTCCGTTTCTGGTCCACGACAATGTTCGGTTTCAAGGTAAAGTTCGGTCTCTGGTCCACGGTAATGTTCTGTCTCTGGTCCACGGTAATGTTCGATCTCTGGTCCACGATAATGTTCGGTTTCACGGTAATGTTCCGTCTCTGGTCCACGATAATGTTCTGTTTCGGTTTCACGGTAATGTTCCGTTTCTGGACCACGGTAATGTTCCGTTTCTGGACCACGATAATGTTCTGTTTCGGTTTCACGGTAATGTTCCGTCTCTGGTCCACGGTAATGTTCCGTCTCTTGTCCACGATAATGTTGTGTTTCTGTTTCATGGTAATGTTCTCTCTCTGGTCCACGGTAATGTTCGATCTCTGGTCCACGATAATGTTCGGTTTCACGGTAATGTTCCGTTTCTGGTCCACGATAATGTACTGTTTCTGTATCACGGTAATGTTCCGTTTCTGGTCCACGATAATTTTGTGTTTCTGTTTCACGGTAATGTTCCGTTTCTGGTCCACGATAATGTTCGGTTTCAAGGTAAAGTTCGGTCTTTGGTCCACGGTAATGTTCTGTCTCTGGTCCACGGTAATGTTCTGTCTCTGGTCCACGGTAATGTTCGATCTCTGGTCAACGATAATGTTCGGTTTCACGGTAATGTTCCGTCTCTGGTCCACGATAATGTTCTTTTTCTGTATCACGGTAATGTTCCGTTTCTGGTCCACGATAATTTTGTGTTTCTGTTTCACGGTAATGTTCCGTTTCTGGTCCACGATAATGTTCGGTTTCATGGTAATGTTCTGTCTCTGGTCCACGGTAATGTTCTGTGTCTGGTCCACGATAATGTTCGGTTTCACGGTAATGTTCCGTCTCTGGTCCACGATAATGGACCGTCTTTGGTCCACGATAATGTTATGTTTCTGTTTCACGGTAATGTTCCGTTTCTGGTCCACGATAATGTTCTGTTTCAGTTTCACGGTAATGTTCTGTCTCTGGTCCATGATAATGTTCCGTTTCTGGTCCACGATAATGTTCTGTTTCAGTTTCACGGTAATGTTCCGTTTCTGGTCCACGATAATGTTCTGTTTCTGTTTCACGGTAATGTTCCGTTTCTGGTCCATGATAATGTTCTGTTTCACGGTAATGTTCTGTCTCTGGTCCATGGTAAGGTTCTGTCTCTGGTCCACGGTAATGTTCGGTTTCAAGGTAAAGTTCGGTCTCTGGTCCACAGTAATGTTCTGTCTCTGGTCCGCGGTAATGTTCTGTCTCTGGTCCACGGTAATGTTCGATCTCTGGTCCACGATAATGTTCGGTTTCACGGTAATGTTCCGTCTCTGGTCCACGATAATGTTCTGTTTCTGTTTCACGGTAATGTTCGATCTCTGGTCCACGATAATGTTCGGTTTCACGGTAATGTTTTGTTTCTGGTCCACGATAATGTTCCGTTTCTGGTCCACGATAATGTTCTGTTTAGGTTTCACGGTAATGTTCTGTCTCTGGTCCACGATAATGTTCCGTCTCTGGTCCACGATAATGTTCGATCTCTGGTCCACGATAATGTTCGGTTTCACGGTAATGTTCCGTCTCTGGTCCACGATAATGTTCTGTTTCTGTTTCACGGTAATGTTCGATCTCTGGTCCACGATAATGTTCGGTTTCACGGTAATGTTTTGTTTCTGGTCCACGATAATGTTCCGTTTCTGGTCCACGATAATGTTCTGTTTAGGTTTCACGGTAATGTTCTGTCTCTGGTCCACGATAATGTTCCGTCTCTGGTCCACGATAATGTTCCGTCTCTGGTCCACGATAATGTTCTGTCTCTGGTCCACGATAATGTTCCGTTTCTGGTCAACGATAATGTTCTGTTTCGGTTTCACGGTAATGTTCTGTTTCTGGTCCACGATAATGTTCTGTTTCGGTTTCACGGTAATGTTCCGTCACTGGTCCACGGTATTGTTCCGTCTCTTGTCCACGATAATGTTGTGTTTCTGTTTCACGGTAATGTTCTGTCTCTGGTCCACGGTAATGTTCGATCTCTGGTCCACGGTAATGTTCGGTTTCACGGTAATGTTCCGTCTCTGGTCCACGATAATGTTCTTTTTCTGTACCACGGTAATGTTCCGTTTCTGGTCCACGATAATTTTGTGTTTCTGTTTCACGGTAATGTTCCGTTTCTGGTCCACGACAATGTTCGGTTTCAAGGTAAAGTTCGGTCTCTGGTCCACGGTAATGTTCTGTCTCTGGTCCACGGTAATGTTCGATCTCTGGTCCACGATAATGTTCGGTTTCACGGTAATGTTCCGTCTCTGGTCCACGATAATGTTCTGTTTCGGTTTCACGGTAATGTTCCGTTTCTGGACCACGGTAATGTTCCGTTTCTGGACCACGATAATGTTCTGTTTCGGTTTCACGGTAATGTTCCGTCTCTGGTCCACGGTAATGTTCCGTCTCTTGTCCACGATAATGTTGTGTTTCTGTTTCATGGTAATGTTCTGTCTCTGGTCCACGGTAATGTTCGATCTCTGGTCCACGATAATGTTCGGTTTCACGGTAATGTTCCGTTTCTGGTCCACGATAATGTACTGTTTCTGTATCACGGTAATGTTCCGTTTCTGGTCCACGATAATTTTGTGTTTCTGTTTCACGGTAATGTTCCGTTTCTGGTCCACGATAATGTTCGGTTTCAAGGTAAAGTTCGGTCTTTGGTCCACGGTAATGTTCTGTCTCTGGTCCACGGTAATGTTCTGTCTCTGGTCCACGGTAATGTTCGATCTCTGGTCAACGATAATGTTCGGTTTCACGGTAATGTTCCGTCTCTGGTCCACGATAATGTTCTTTTTCTGTATCACGGTAATGTTCCGTTTCTGGTCCACGATAATTTTGTGTTTCTGTTTCACGGTAATGTTCCGTTTCTGGTCCACGATAATGTTCGGTTTCACGGTAATGTTCTGTCTCTGGTCCACGGTAATGTTCTGTGTCTGGTCCACGATAATGTTCGGTTTCACGGTAATGTTCCGTCTCTGGTCCACGATAATGGACCGTCTTTGGTCCACGATAATGTTATGTTTCTGTTTCACGGTAATGTTCCGTTTCTGGTCCACGATAATGTTCTGTTTCAGTTTCACGGTAATGTTCTGTCTCTGGTCCATGATAATGTTCCGTTTCTGGTCCACGATAATGTTCTGTTTCAGTTTCACGGTAATGTTCCGTTTCTGGTCCACGATAATGTTCTGTTTCTGTTTCACGGTAATGTTCCGTTTCTGGTCCATGATAATGTTCTGTTTCACGGTAATGTTCTGTCTCTGGTCCATGGTAAGGTTCTGTCTCTGGTCCACGGTAATGTTCGGTTTCAAGGTAAAGTTCGGTCTCTGGTCCACAGTAATGTTCTGTCTCTGGTCCGCGGTAATGTTCTGTCTCTGGTCCACGGTAATGTTCGATCTCTGGTCCACGATAATGTTCGGTTTCACGGTAATGTTCCGTCTCTGGTCCACGATAATGTTCTGTTTCTGTTTCACGGTAATGTTCGATCTCTGGTCCACGATAATGTTCGGTTTCACGGTAATGTTTTGTTTCTGGTCCACGATAATGTTCCGTTTCTGGTCCACGATAATGTTCTGTTTAGGTTTCACGGTAATGTTCTGTCTCTGGTCCACGATAATGTTCCGTCTCTGGTCCACGATAATGTTCGATCTCTGGTCCACGATAATGTTCGGTTTCACGGTAATGTTCCGTCTCTGGTCCACGATAATGTTCTGTTTCTGTTTCACGGTAATGTTCGATCTCTGGTCCACGATAATGTTCGGTTTCACGGTAATGTTTTGTTTCTGGTCCACGATAATGTTCCGTTTCTGGTCCACGATAATGTTCTGTTTAGGTTTCACGGTAATGTTCTGTCTCTGGTCCACGATAATGTTCCGTCTCTGGTCCACGATAATGTTCCGTCTCTGGTCCACGATAATGTTCTGTCTCTGGTCCACGATAATGTTCCGTTTCTGGTCAACGATAATGTTCTGTTTCGGTTTCACGGTAATGTTCTGTTTCTGGTCCACGATAATGTTCTGTTTCGGTTTCACGGTAATGTTCCGTCACTGGTCCACGGTATTGTTCCGTCTCTGGTCCACGATAATGTTGTGTTTCTGTTTCACGGTAATGTTCTGTCTCTGGTCCACGGTAATGTTCGATCTCTGGTCCACGATAATGTTCGGTTTCACGGTAATGTTCCGTCTCTGGTCCACGATAATGTTCTTTTTCTGTATCACGGTAATGTTCCGTTTCTGGTCCACGATAATTTTGTGTTTCTGTTTCACGGTAATGTTCCGTTTCTGGTCCACGATAATGTTCGGTTTCAAGGTAAAGTTCGGTCTCTTGTCCACGGTAATGTTCTGTCTCTGGTCCACGGTAATGTTCGATCTGTGGTCCACGATAATGTTCGGTTTCACGGTAATGTTCCGTCTCTGGTCCACGATAATGTTCTGTTTCGGTTTCACGGTAATGTTCCGTTTCTGGACCACGGTAATGTTCCGTTTCTGGACCACGGTAATGTTCCGTTTCTGGTCCACGGTAATGTTCTGTCTCTGGTCCACGGTAATGTTCTGTCTCTGGTCCACGGTAATGTTTGATCTCTGGTCCACGATAATGTTCGGTTTCACGGTAATGTTCCGTCTCTGGTCCACGGTAATGTTCTGTTTCGGTTTCACGGTAATGTTCCGTTTCTGGTCCACGGTAATGTTCTGTCTCTGGTCCACGGTAATGTTCTTTCTCTGGTCCACGGTAATGTTCTGTCTCTGGTCCACGGTAATGTTCGATCTCTGGTCCACGATAATGTTCGGTTTCACGGTAATGTTCCGTCTCTGGTCCACGATAATGTTCTGTTTCGGTTTCACGGTAATGTTCCGTTTCTGGTCCACGGTAATGTTCGTTTTCAAGGTAAAGTTCGGTCTCTGGTCCACAGTAATGTTCCGTTTCTGGTCCACGGTAATGTTCTGTCTCTGGTCCACGGTAATGTTCTTTCTCTGGTCCACGGTAATGTTCTGTCTCTGGTCCACGGCAATGTTCGATCTCTGGTCCACGATAATGTTCGGTTTCACGGTAATGTTCCGTCTCTGGTCCACGATAATGTTCTGTTTTGGTTTCACGGTAATGTTCCGTTTCTGGTCCACGATAATGTTCTGTTTCGGTTTCACGGTAATGTTCTGTCTCTGGTCCATGATAATGTTCCGTTTCTGGTCCAAGATAATTTTCTGTTTCAGTTTCACGGTAATGTTCCGTTTCTGGTCCACGATAATGTTCTGTTTCTGTTTCACGGTAATGTTCCGTTTCTGGTCCACAATAATGTTCTGTTTCTGTTTCACGGTAATGTTCCGTTTCTGGTCCATGATAATGTTCTGTTTCACGGTAATGTTCTGTCTCTGGTCCATGGTAATGTTCTGTCTCTGGTCCACGGTAATGTTCGGTTTCAAGGTAAAGTTCGGTCTCTGGTCCACAGTAATGTTCTGTCTCTGGTCCGCGGTAATGTTCTGTCTCTGGTCCACGGTAATGTTCGATCTCTGGTCCACGATAATGTTCGGTTTCACGGTAATGTTCCGTCTCTGGTCCACGATAATGTTCTGTTTCTGTTTCACGGTAATGTTCGATCTCTGGTCCACGATAATGTTCGGTTTCACGGTAATGTTTTGTTTCTGGTCCACGATAATGTTCCGTTTCTGGTCCACGATAATGTTCTGTTTAGGTTTCACGGTAATGTTCTGTCTCTGGTCCACGATAATGTTCCGTCTCTGGTCCACGATAATGTTCCGTCTCTGGTCCACGATAATGTTCTGTCTTTGGTCCACGATAATGTTCCGTTTCTGGTCAACGATAATGTTCTGTTTCGGTTTCACGGTAATGTTCTGTTTCTGGTCCACGATAATGTTCTGTTTCGGTTTCACAGTAATGTTCCGTCACTGGTCCCCGGTATTGTTCCGTCTCTTGTCCACGATAATGTTGTGTTTCTGTTTCACGGTAATGTTCTGTCTCTGGTCCACGGTAATGTTCGATCTCTGGTCCACGGTAATGTTCGGTTTCACGGTAATGTTCCGTCTCTGGTCCACGACAATGTTCTTTTTCTGTATCACGGTAATGTTCCGTTTCTGGTCCACGATAATTTTGTGTTTCTATTTCACGGTAATGTTCCGTTTCTGGTCCACGACAATGTTCGGTTTCAAGGTAAAGTTCGGTCTCTCGTCCACGGTAATGTTCTGTCTCTGGTCCACGGTAATGTTCGATCTCTGGTCCACGATAATGTTCGGTTTCACGGTAATGTTCCGTTTTTGGCCCACGATAATGTTCTGTTTCGGTTTCACGGTAATGTTCCGTTTCTGGACCACGGTAATGTTCCGTTTCTGGACCACGATAATGTTCTGTTTCGGTTTCACGGTAATGTTCCGTCTCTGGTCCACGGTAATGTTCCGTCTCTTGTCCACGATAATGTTGTGTTTCTGTTTCATGGTAATGTTCTGTCTCTGGTCCACGGTAATGTTCGATCTCTGGTCCACGATAATGTTTGGTTTCACGGTAATGTTCCGTTTCTGGTCCACGATAATGTACTGTTTCTGTATCACGGTAATGTTCCGTTTCTGGTCCACGATAATTTTGTGTTTCTGTTTCACGGTAATGTTCCGTTTCTGGTCCACGATAATGTTCGGTTTCAAGGTAAAGTTCGGTCTTTGGTCCACGGTAATGTTCTGTCTCTGGTCCACGGTAATGTTCTGTCTCTGGTCCACGGTAATGTTCGATCTCTGGTCAACGATAATGTTCGGTTTCACGGTAATGTTCCGTCTCTGGTCCACGATAATGTTCTTTTTCTGTATCACGGTAATGTTCCGTTTCTGGTCCACGATAATTTTGTGTTTCTGTTTCACGGTAATGTTCCGTTTCTGGTCCACGATAATGTTCGGTTTCACGGTAATGTTCTGTCTCTGGTCCACGGTAATGTTCTGTGTCTGGTCCACGATAATGTTCGGTTTCACGGTAATGTTCCGTCTCTGGTCCACGATAATGGACCGTCTTTGGTCCACGATAATGTTATGTTTCTGTTTCACGGTAATGTTCCGTTTCTGGTCCACGATAATGTTCTGTTTCAGTTTCACGGTAATGTTCTGTCTCTGGTCCATGATAATGTTCCGTTTCTGGTCCACGATAATGTTCTGTTTCAGTTTCACGGTAATGTTCCATTTCTGGTCCACGATAATGTTCTGTTTCTGTTTCACGGTAATGTTCCGTTTCTGGTCCATGATAATGTTCTGTTTCACGGTAATGTTCTGTCTCTGGTCCATGGTAATGTTCTGTCTCTGGTCCACGGTAATGTTCGGTTTCAAGGTAAAGTTCGGTCTCTGGTCCACAGTAATGTTCTGTCTCTGGTCCGCGGTAATGTTCTGTCTCTGGTCCACGGTAATGTTCGATCTCTGGTCCACGATAATGTTCGGTTTCACGGTAATGTTCCGTCTCTGGTCCACGATAATGTTCTGTTTCTGTTTAACGGTAATGTTCGATCTCTGGTCCACGATAATGTTCGGTTTCACGGTAATATTTTGTTTCTGGTCCACGATAATGTTCCGTTTCTGGTCCACGATAATGTTCTGTTTAGGTTTCACGGTAATGTTCTGTCTCTGGTCCACGAAAATGTTCCGTCTCTGGTCCACGATAATGTTCCGTCTCTGGTCCACGATAATGTTCTGTCTCTGGTCCACGATATTGTTCCGTTTCTGGTCCACGATAATGTTCTGTTTCGGTTTCACGGTAATGTTCTGTCTCTGGTCCACGATAATGTTCCCTTTCTGGTCCACGATAATGTTCTGTTTTGGTTTCAAGGTAATGTTCTGTCTCTGGTCCACGGTAATGTTCCGTTTCTGGTCCAAGATAATGTTCTGTTTCGGTTTCACGGTAATGTTCCGTTTCTAGTCCACGATAATGTTCTGTTTCTGTTTCACGGTAATGTTCCGTTTCTGGTCCATGATAATGTTCTGTTTCACGGTAATGTTCTGTCCCTGGTCCATGGTAATGTTCTGTCTCTGGTCCACGGTAATGTTCGGTTTCAAGGTAAAGTTCGGTCTCTGGTCCACAGTAATGTTCTGTCTCTGGTCCACGATAATGTTCGGTTTCACGGTAATGTTCCGTCTCTGGTCCACGGTAATGTTCCGTCTCTGGTCCACGAAAATGTTGTGTTTCTGTTTCACGGTAATGTTCCGTTTCTGGTCCATGATAATGTTCTTTTTCACGGTAATGTTCTGTCTCTGGTCCATGGTAATGTTCTGTCTCTGGTCCACGGTAATGTTCGGTTTCAAGGTAAAGTTTGGTCTCTGGTCCACAGTAATGTTCTGTCTCTGGTCCACGGTAATGTTCTGTCTCTGGTCCACGGTAATGTTCTGTCTCTGGTCAACGGTAATGTTCTGTCTCTGGTCCACGGTAATGTTCGATCTCTGGTCCACGATAATGTTCGGTTTCACGGTAATGTTCCGTCTCTGGTCCACGATAATGTTCTGTTTCGGTTTCACGGTAATGTTCCGTTTCTGGTCCACGATAATATTCTGTGTCGGTTTCACGGTAATGTTCCGTCTCTGGTCCACGGTAATGTTCCTTCTCTGGTCCACGATAATGTTGTGTTTCTGTTTCACGGTAATGTTCCGTTTTTGGTCCATGATAATGTTCTGTTTCATGGTAATGTTCTATCTCTGGTCCACGGTAACGTTCGGTTTCAAGGTAAAGTTCAGTCTCTGGTCCACAGTAATGTTCTTTCTCTGGTCCACGGTAATGTTCTGTCTCTGGTCCACGGTAATGTTCTGTCTCTGGTCCACGATAATGTTCGGTTTCACGGTAATGTTCCGTCTCTGGTCCACAATAATGTTCTGTTTCGGTTTCACGGTAATGTTCCGTTTCTGGTCCACGGTAATGTTCGGTTTCAAGGTAAAGTTCAGTCTCTGGTCCACAGTAATGTTCTGTCTCTTGTCCACGGTAATGTTCTGTCTCTGGTCCACGGTAATGTTCTGTCTCTGGTCCACGGTAATGTTCTGTCTCTGGTCCACGGTAATGTTCCGTCTCTGGTCCACGATAATGTTCCCTTTCTGGTCCACGATAATGTTCTGTTTTGGTTTCAAGGTAATGTTCTGTCTCTGGTCCACGGTAATGTTCCGTTTCTGGTCCACGATAATGTTCTGTTTCGGTTTCACGGTAATGTTCCGTTTCTAGTCCACGATAATGTTCTGTTTCTGTTTCACGGTAATGTTCCGTTTCTGGTCCACGATAATGTTCTGTTTCACGGTAATGTTCTGTCCCTGGTCCATGGTAATGTTCTGTCTCTGGTCCACGGTAATGTTCGGTTTCAAGGTAAAGTTCGGTCTTTGGTCCACAGTAATGTTCTGTCTCTGGTCCACGGTAATGTTCTGTCTCTGGTTCACGGTAATGTTCTGTCTCTGGTCCACGGTAATGTTCTATCTCTGTTCCACGGTAATGTTCTGTCTCTGGTCCAAGGTAATGTTCGATCTCTGGTCCACGATAATGTTCGGTTTCACGGTAATGTTTTGTTTCTGGTCCACGATAATGTTCTGTTTAGGTTTCACGGTAATGTTCTGTCTCTGGTCCACAATAATGTTCCGTCTCTGGTCCACGATAATGTTCCGTCTCTGGTCCACGATAATGTTCTGTCTCTGGTCCACGATAATGTTCCGTTTCTGGTCCACGATAATGTTCTGTTTTGGTTTCAAGGTAATGTTCTGTCTCTGGTCCACGGTAATGTTCCGTTTCTGGTCCACGATAATGTTCTGTTTCGGTTTCACGGTAATGTTCCGTTTCTAGTCCACGATAATGTTCTGTTTCTGTTTCACGGTAATGTTCCGTTTCTGGTCCATGATAATGTTCTGTTTCACGGTAATGTTCTGTCCCTGGTCCACGGTAATGTTCTGTCTCTGGTCCACGGTAATGTTCGGTTTCAAGGTAAAGTTCGGTCTCTGGTCCACAGTAATGTTCTGTCTCTGGTCCACGGTAATGTTCTGTCTCTGGTTCACGGTAATGTTCTGTCTCTGGTCCACGGTAATGTTCTATCTCTGTTCCACGGTAATGTTCTCTCTCTGGTCCAAGGTAATGTTCGATCTCTGGTCCACGATAATGTTCGGTTTCACGGTAATGTTTTGTTTCTGGTCCACGATAATGTTCTGTTTAGGTTTCACGGTAATGTTCTGTCTCTGGTCCACAATAATGTTCCGTCTCTGGTCCACGGTAATGTTCGGTTTCAAGGTAAAGTTCGGTCTCTGGTCCACAGTAATGTTCTGTCTCTGGTCCACGGTAATGTTCTGTCTCTGGTTCACGGTAATGTTCTGTCTCTGGTCCACGGTAATGTTCTATCTCTGTTCCACGGTAATGTTCTGTCTCTTGTCCAAGGTAATGTTCGATCTCTGGTCCACGATAATGTTCGGTTTCACGGTAATGTTTTGTTTCTGGTCCACGATAATGTTCTGTTTAGGTTTCACGGTAATGTTCTGTCTCTGGTCCACAATAATGTTCCGTCTCTGGTCCACGATAATGTTCCGTCTCTGGTCCACGATAATGTTCTGTCTCTGGTCCACGATAATGTTCCGTTTCTGGTCCATGATAATGTTCCCTTTCTGGTCCACGATAATGTTCTTTTTTGGTTTCAAGGTAATGTTCTGTCTCTGGTCGACGGTAATGTTCCGTTTCTGGTCCACGATAATGTTCTGTTTCGGTTTCACGGTAATGTTCCGTTTCTAGTCCACGATAATGTTCTGTTTCTGTTTCACGGTAATGTTCCGTTTCTGGTCCATGATAATGTTCTGTTTCACGGTAATGTTCTGTCCCTGGTCCATGGTAATGTTCTGTCTCTGGTCCACGGTAATGTTCGGTTTCAAGGTAAAGTTCGGTCTCTGGTCCACAGTAATGTTCTGTCTCTGGTCCACGGTAATGTTCTGTCTCTGGTTCACGGTAATGTTCTGTCTCTGGTCCACGGTAATGTTCTATCTCTGTTCCACGGTAATGTTCTGTCTCTGGTCCAAGGTAATGTTCGATCTCTGGTCCACGATAATGTTCGGTTTCACGGTAATGTTTTGTTTCTGGTCCACGATAATGTTCTGTTTAGGTTTCACGGTAATGTTCTGTCTCTGGTCCACAATAATGTTCCGTCTCTGGTCCACGATAATGTTCCGTCTCTGGTCCACGATAATGTTCTGTCTCTGGTCCACGATAATGTTCCGTTTCTGGTCCACGATAATGTTCCCTTTCTGGTCCACGATAATGTTCTGTTTTGGTTTCAAGGTAATGTTCTGTCTCTGGTCCACGGTAATGTTCCGTTTCTGGTCCACGATAATGTTCTGTTTCGGTTTCACGGTAATGTTCCGTTTCTAGTCCACGATAATGTTCTGTTTCTGTTTCACGGTAATGTTCCGTTTCTGGTCCATGATAATGTTCTGTTTCGGTTTCACGGTAATGTTCCGTTTCTGGTCCACGATAATATTCTGTGTCGGTTTCACGGTAATGTTCCGTCTCTGGTCCACGGTAATGTTCCTTCTCTGGTCCACGATAATGTTGTGTTTCTGTTTCACGGTAATGTTCCGTTTTTGGTCCATGATAATGTTCTGTTTCATGGTAATGTTCCTTCTCTGGTCCACGATAATGTTGTGTTTCTGTTTCACGGTAATGTTCCGTTTTTGGTCCATGATAATGTTCTGTTTCATGGTAATGTTCTGTCTCTGGTCCACGGTAATGTTCTGTCGCTGGTCCACGGTAATGTTCTGTCTCTGGTCCACGATAAAGTTCGGTTTCACGGTAATGTTCCGTCTCTGGTCCACAATAATGTTCTGTTTCGGTTTCACGGTAATGTTCCGTTTCTGTTCCACGGTAAGGTGCGGTTTCAAGGTAAAGTTCAGTCTCTGGTCCACAGTAATGTTCTGTCTCTTGTCCACGGTAATGTTCTGTCTCTGGTCCACGGTAATGTTCTGTCTCTGGTGCACGGTAATGTTCTGTCTCTGGTCCACGGTAATGTTCTGTCTCTGGTCCACGATAATGTTCCCTTTCTGGTCCACGATAATGTTCTGTTTTGGTTTCAAGGTAATGTTCTGTGTCTGGTCCACGGTAATGTTCCGTTTCTGTTCCACGATAATGTTCTGTTTTGGTTTCACGGTAATGTTCCGTTTCTAGTCCACGATAATGTTCTGTTTCTGTTTCACGGTAATGTTCCGTTTCTGGTCCATGATAATGTTCTGTTTCACGGTAATGTTCTGTCCCTGGTCCATGGTAATGTTCTGTCTCTGGTCCACGGTAATGTTCGGTTTCAAGGTAAAGTTCGGTCTCTGGTAAACAGTAATGTTCTGTCTCTGGTCCACGGTAATGTTCTGTCTCTGGTCCACGGTAATGTTCTATCTCTGGTCCACGGTAATGTTCTGTCTCTGGTCCACGGTAATGTTCGATCTCTGGTCCACGGTAATGTTCGGTTTCACGGTAATGTTTTGTTTCTGGTCCACGATAATGTTCCGTTTCTGGTCCACGATAATGTTCTGTTTAGGTTTCACGGTAATGTTCTGTCTCTGGTCCACGATAATGTTCCGTCTCTGGTCCACGATAATGTTCCGTCTCTGGTCCACGATAATGTTCCGTCTCTGGTCCACGATAATGTTCCGTTTCTGGTCCACGATAATGTTCTGTTTCGGTTTCACGGTAATGTTCTGTCTCTGGTCCACGATAATGTTCCCTTTCTGGTCCACGATAATGTTCTGTTTTGGTTTCAAGGTAATGTTCTGTCTCTGGTCCACGGTAATGTTCCGTTTCTGGTCCACAATAATGTTCTATTTCGGTTTCAAGGTAAGGTTCCGTTTCTAGTCCACGATAATGTTCTGTTTCTGTTTCACGGTAATGTTCCGTTTCTGGTCCATGATAATGTTCTCTTTCACGGTAATGTTCTGTCCCTGGTCGATGGTAATGTTCTGTCTCTGGTCCACGGTAATGTTCGGTTTCAAGGTAAAGTTCCGTCTCTGGTCCACAGTAATGTTCTGTCTCTGGTCAAAGGTAATGTTCGATCTCTGGTCCACGATAATGTTCGGTTTCACGGTAATGTTTTGTTTCTGGTCCACGATAATGTTCTGTTTAGGTTTCACGGTAATGTTCTGTCTCTGGTCCACAATAATGGTCCGTCTCTGGTTCACGATAATGTTCCGTCTCTGGTCCACGATAATGTTCTGTCTCTGGTCCACGATAATGTTCCGTTTCTGGTCCATGATAATGTTCCCTTTCTGGTCCACGATAATGTTCTGTTTTGGTTTCAAGGTAATGTTCTGTCTCTGGTCCACGGTAATGTTCCGTTTCTGGTCCACGATAATGTTCTGTTTCGGTTTCACGGTAATGTTCCGTTTCTAGTCCACGATAATGTTCTGTTTCTGTTTCACGGTAATGTTCCGTTTCTGGTCCATGATAATGTTCTGTTTCACGGTAATGTTCTGTCCCTGGTCCATGGTAATGTTCTGTCTCTGGTCCACGGTAATGTTCGGTTTCAAGGTAAAGTTCGGTCTCTGGTCCACAGTAATGTTCTGTCTCTGGTCCACGGTAATGTTCTGTCTCTGGTCCACGGTAATGTTCTATCTCTGTTCCACGGTAATGTTCTGTCTCTGGTCCAAGGTAATGTTCGATCTCTGGTCCACGATAATGTTCGGTTTCACGGTAATGCTTTGTTTCTGGTCCACGATAATGTTCTGTTTAGGTTTCACGGTAATGTTCTGTCTCTGGTCCACAATAATGTTCCGTCTCTGGTCCACGATAATGTTCCGTCTCTGGTCCACGATAATGTTCTGTCTCTGGTCCACGATAATGTTCCGTTTCTGGTCCACGATAATGTTCCCTTTCTGGTCCACGATAATGTTCTGTTTTGGTTTCAAGGTAATGTTCTGTCTCTGGTCCACGGTAATGTTCCGTTTCTGGTCCACGATAATGTTCTGTTTCGGTTTCACGGTAATGTTCCGTTTCTAGTCCACGATAATGTTCTGTTTCTGTTTCACGGTAATGTTCCGTTTCAGGTCCATGATAATGTTCTGTTTCGGTTTCACGGTAATGTTCCGTTTCTGGTCCACGATAATATTCTGTGTCGGTTTCACGGTAATGTTCCGTCTCTGGTCCACGGTAATGTTCCTTCTCTGGTCCACGATAATGTTGTGTTTCTGTTTCACGGTAATGTTCCGTTTTTGGTCCATGATAATGTTCTGTTTCATGGTAATGTTCCTTCTCTGGTCCACGATAATGTTGTGTTTCTTTTTCACGGTAATGTTCTGTCTCTGGTTCACGGTAATGTTCTGTCTCTGGTCCACGGTAATGTTCTATCTCTGTTCCACGGTAATGTTCTGTCTCTTGTCCAAGGTAATGTTCGATCTCTGGTCCACGATAATGTTCGGTTTCACGGTAATGTTTTGTTTCTGGTCCACGATAATGTTCTGTTTAGGTTTCACGGTAATGTTCTGTCTCTGGTCCACAATAATGTTCCGTCTCTGGTCCACGATAATGTTCCGTCTCTAGTCCACGATAATGTTCTGTCTCTGGTCCACGATAATGTTCCGTTTCTGGTCCATGATAATGTTCCCTTTCTGGTCCACGATAATGTTCTTTTTTGGTTTCAAGGTAATGTTCTGTCTCTGGTCCACGGTAATGTTCCGTTTCTGGTCCACGATAATGTTCTGTTTCGGTTTCACGGTAATGTTCCGTTTCTAGTCCACGATAATGTTCTGTTTCTGTTTCACGGTAATGTTCCGTTTCTGGTCCATGATAATGTTCTGTTTCACGGTAATGTTCTGTCCCTGGTCCATGGTAATGTTCTGTCTCTGGTCCACGGTAATGTTCGGTTTCAAGGTAAAGTTCGGTCTCTGGTCCACAGTAATGTTCTGTCTCTGGTCCACGGTAATGTTCTGTCTCTGGTCCACGGTAATGTTCTATCTCTGTTCCACGGTAATGTTCTGTCTCTGGTCCAAGGTAATGTTCGATCTCTGGTCCACGATAATGTTCGGTTTCACGGTAATGTTTTGTTTCTGGTCCACGATAATGTTCTGTTTAGGTTTCACGGTAATGTTCTGTCTCTGGTCCACAATAATGTTCCGTCTCTGGTCCACGATAATGTTCCGTCTCTGGTCCACGATAATGTTCTGTCTCTGGTCCACGATAATGTTCCGTTTCTGGTCCACGATAATGTTCCCTTTCTGGTCCACGATAATGTTCTTTCGGTTTCACGGTAATGTTCCGTTTCTAGTCCACGATAATGTTCTGTTTCTGTTTCACGGTAATGTTCCGTTTCTGGTCCATGATAATGTTCTGTTTCGGTTTCACGGTAATGTTCCGTTTCTGGTCCACGATAATATTCTGTGTCGGTTTCACGGTAATGTTCCGTCTCTGGTCCACGGTAATGTTCCTTCTCTGGTCCACGATAATGTTGTGTTTCTGTTTCACGGTAATGTTCCGTTTTTGGTCCATGATAATGTTCTGTTTCATGGTAATGTTCCTTCTCTGGTCCACGATAATGTTGTGTTTCTGTTTCACGGTAATGTTCCGTTTTTGGTCCATGATAATGTTCTGTTTCATGGTAATGTTCTATCTCTGGTCCACGGTAACGTTCGGTTTCAAGGTAAAGTTCGGTCTCTGGTCCACAGTAATGTTCTGTCTCTGGTCCACGGTAATGTTCTGTCGCTGGTCCACGGTAATGTTCTGTCTCTGGTCCACGATAAAGTTCGGTTTCACGGTAATGTTCCGTCTCTGGTCCACAATAATGTTCTGTTTCGGTTTCACGGTAATGTTCCGTTTCTGTTCCACGGTAAGGTTCGGTTTCAAGGTAAAGTTCAGTCTCTGGTCCACAGTAATGTTCTGTCTCTTGTCCACGGTAATGTTCTGTCTCTGGTCCACGGTAATGTTCTGTCTCTGGTCCACGGTAATGTTCTGTCTCTTGTCCACGGTAATGTTCTGTCTCTGGTCCACGATAATGTTCCCTTTCTGGTCCACGATAATGTTCTGTTTTGGTTTCAAGGTAATGTTCTGTGTCTGGTCCACGGTAATGTTCCGTTTCTGTTCCACGATAATGTTCTGTTTTGGTTTCACGGTAATGTTCCGTTTCTAGTCCACGATAATGTTCTGTTTCTGTTTCACGGTAATGTTCCGTTTCTGGTCCATGATAATGTTCTGTTTCACGGTAATGTTCTGTCCCTGGTCCATGGTAATGTTCTGTCTCTGGTCCACGGTAATGTTCGGTTTCAAGGTAAAGTTCGGTCTCTGGTAAACAGTAATGTTCTGTCTCTGGTCCACGGTAATGTTCTGTCTCTGGTCCAGGGTAATGTTCTGTCTCTGGTCCACGGTAATGTTCTATCTCTGGTCCACGGTAATGTTCTGTCTCTGGTCCACGGTAATGTTCGATCTCTGGTCCACGGTAATGTTCGGTTTCACGGTAATGTTTTGTTTCTGGTCCACGATAATGTTCCGTTTCTGGTCCACGATAATGTTCTGTTTAGGTTTCACGGTAATGTTCTGTCTCTGGTCCACGATAATGTTCCGTCTCTGGTCCATGATAATGTTCCGTCTCTGGTCCACGATAATGTTCCGTTTCTGGTCCACGATAATGTTCTGTTTCGGTTTCACGGTAATGTTCTGTCTCTGGTCCACGATAATGTTCCCTTTCTGGTCCACGATAATGTTCTGTTTTGGTTTCAAGGTAATGTTCTGTCTCTGGTCCACGGTAATGTTCCGTTTCTGGTCCACAATAATGTTCTATTTCGGTTTCAAGGTAAGGTTCCGTTTCTAGTCCACGATAATGTTCTGTTTCTGTTTCACGGTAATGTTCCGTTTCTGGTCCATGATAATGTTCTCTTTCACGGTAATGTTCTGTCCCTGGTCGATGGTAATGTTCTGTCTCTGGTCCACGGTAATGTTCGGTTTCAAGGTAAAGTTCCGTCTCTGGTCCACAGTAATGTTCTGTCTCTGGTCAAAGGTAATGTTCGATCTCTGGTCCACGATAATGTTCGGTTTCACGGTAATGTTTTGTTTCTGGTCCACGATAATGTTCTGTTTAGGTTTCACGGTAATGTTCTGTCTCTGGTCCACAATAGTGGTCCGTCTCTGGTCCACGATAATGTTCCGTCTCTGGTCCACGATAATGTTCTGTCTCTGGTCCACGATAATGTTCCGTTTCTGGTCCATGATAATGTTCCCTTTCTGGTCCACGATAATGTTCTGTTTTGGTTTCAAGGTAATGTTCTGTCTCTGGTCCACGGTAATGTTCCGTTTCTGGTCCACGATAATGTTCTGTTTCGGTTTCACGGTAATGTTCCGTTTCTAGTCCACGATAATGTTCTGTTTCTGTTTCACGGTAATGTTCCGTTTCTGGTCCATGATAATGTTCTGTTTCACGGTAATGTTCTGTCCCTGGTCCATGGTAATGTTCTGTCTCTGGTCCACGGTAATGTTCGGTTTCAAGGTAAAGTTCGGTCTCTGGTCCACAGTAATGTTCTGTCTCTGGTCCACGGTAATGTTCTGTCTCTGGTCCACGGTAATGTTCTATCTCTGTTCCACGGTAATGTTCTGTCTCTGGTCCAAGGTAATGTTCGATCTCTGGTCCACGATAATGTTCGGTTTCACGGTAATGCTTTGTTTCTGGTCCACGATAATGTTCTGTTTAGGTTTCACGGTAATGTTCTGTCTCTGGTCCACAATAATGTTCCGTCTCTGGTCCACGATAATGTTCCGTCTCTGGTCCACGATAATGTTCTGTCTCTGGTCCACGATAATGTTCCGTTTCTGGTCCACGATAATGTTCCCTTTCTGGTCCACGATAATGTTCTGTTTTGGTTTCAAGGTAATGTTCTGTCTCTGGTCCACGGTAATGTTCCGTTTCTGGTCCACGATAATGTTCTGTTTCGGTTTCACGGTAATGTTCCGTTTCTAGTCCACGATAATGTTCTGTTTCTGTTTCACGGTAATGTTCCGTTTCTGGTCCATGATAATGTTCTGTTTTGGTTTCACGGTAATGTTCCGTTTCTGGTCCACGATAATATTCTGTGTCGGTTTCACGGTAATGTTCCGTCTCTGGTCCACGGTAATGTTCCTTCTCTGGTCCACGATAATGTTGTGTTTCTGTTTCACGGTAATGTTCCGTTTTTGGTCCATGATAATGTTCTGTTTCATGGTAATGTTCCTTCTCTGGTCCACGATAATGTTGTGTTTCTGTTTCACGGTAATGTTCCGTTTTTGGTCCATGATAATGTTCTGTTTCATGGTAATGTTCTATCTCTGGTCCACGGTAACGTTCGGTTTCAAGGTAAAGTTCGGTCTCTGGTCCACAGTAATGTTCTGTCTCTGGTCCACGGTAATGTTCTGTCGCTGGTCCACGGTAATGTTCTGTCTCTGGTCCACGATAAAGTTCGGTTTCACGGTAATGTTCCGTCTCTGGTCCACAATAATGTTCTGTTTCGGTTTCACGGTAATGTTCCGTTTCTGGTCCACGGTAAGGTTCGGTTTCAAGGTAAAGTTCAGTCTCTGGTCCACAGTAATGTTCTGTCTCTTGTCCACGGTAATGTTCTGTCTCTGGTCCACGGTAATGTTCTGTCTCTGGTCCACGGTAATGTTCTGTCTCTGGTCCACGGTAATGTTCTGTCTCTGGTCCACGATAATGTTCCCTTTCTGGTCCACGATAATGTTCTGTTTTGGTTTCAAGGTAATGTTCTGTGTCTGGTCCACGGTAATGTTCCGTTTCTGTTCCACGATAATGTTCTGTTTCGGTTTCACGGTAATGTTCCGTTTCTAGTCCACGATAATGTTCTGTTTCTGTTTCACGGTAATGTTCCGTTTCTGGTCCATGATAATGTTCTGTTTCACGGTAATGTTCTGTCCCTGGTCCATGGTAATGTTCTGTCTCTGGTCCACGGTAATGTTCGGTTTCAAGGTAAAGTTCGGTCTCTGGTAAACAGTAATGTTCTGTCTCTGGTCCACGGTAATGTTCTGTCTCTGGTCCAGGGTAATGTTCTGTCTCTGGTCCACGGTAATGTTCTATCTCTGGTCCACGGTAATGTTCTGTCTCTGGTCCACGGTAATGTTCGATCTCTGGTCCACGGTAATGTTCGGTTTCACGGTAATGTTTTGTTTCTGGTCCACGATAATGTTCCGTTTCTGGTCCACGATAATGTTCTGTTTAGGTTTCACGGTAATGTTCTGTCTCTGGTCCACGATAATGTTCCGTCTCTGGTCCACGATAATGTTCCGTCTCTGGTCCACGATAATGTTCCGTCTCTGGTCCACGATAATGTTCCGTTTCTGGTCCACGATAATGTTCTGTTTCGGTTTCACGGTAATGTTCCGTTTCTGGTCCACGATAATGTTCTGTTTCGATTTCACGGTAATGTTCCGTCTCTGGTCCAAGGTAATGTTCCGTCTCTGGTCCACGATAATGTTGTGTTTCTGTTTCACAGTAATGTTCTGTCTCTGGTCCATGGTAATGTTCTGTCTCTGGTCCACGGTAATGTTCTGTCTCTGGTCCACGGTAATGTTCGATCTCTGGTCCACGATAATGTTCTGTTTCGGTTTCACGGTAATGTTCCGTTTCTGGTCCACGGTAATGTTCGGTTTCAAGGTAAAGTTCGGTCTCTGGTCCACAGTAATGTTCTGTCTCTGGTCCACGGTAATGTTCTGTCTCTGGTCCACGGTAATGTTCTATCTCTGGTCCACGGTAATGTTCTGTCTCTGGTCCACGGTAATGTTCGATCTCTGGTCCACGATAATGTTCGGTTTCACGGTAATGTTCCGTTTCTGGTCCACGGTAATGTTCGGTTTCAAGGTAAAGTTTTGTCTGTGGTCCACAGTAATGTTCTGTCTCTGGTCCACAGTAATGTTCTGTCTCTGGTCCACGGTAATGTTCTGTCTCTGGTCCACGGTAATGTTCTGTCTCTGGTCCACGGTAATGTTCTGTCTCTGGTCCACGGTAATGTTCGATCTCTGGTCCACGATAATGTTCGGTTTCACGGTAATGTTCCGTCTCTGGTCCACGATAATGTTCTGTTTCTGTATCACGGTAATGTTCCGTTTCTGGTCCACGATAATTTTGTGTTTCTGATTCACGGTAATGTTCCGTTTCTGGTCCACGATAATGTTCGGTTTCACGGTAATTTTCTGTCTCTGGTCCACGGTAATGTTCTGTGTCTGGTCCACGATAATGTTCGGTTTCACGGTAATGTTCCGTTTCTGGTCTACGATAATTCTGTGTTTCTGTTTCACGGTAATGTTCCGTTTCTGGTCCACGATAATGTTCTGTTTCGGTTTCACGGTAATGTTCTGTCTCTGGTCCATGATAATGTTCCGTTTCTGGTCCACGATAATGTTCTGTTTCAGTTTCACGGTAATGTTCCGTTTCTGGTCCACGATAATGTTCTGTTTCTGTTTCTAGGTAATGTTCCGTTTCTGGTCAATGATAATGTTCTGTTTCACCGTAATGTTCTGTTTCTGGTCCATGGTAATGTTCTGTCTCTGGTCCACGGTAATGTTCGGTTTCAAGGTAAAGTTCGGTCTCTGGTCCACAGTAATGGTCTGTCTCTGGTCCGCGGTAATGTTCTGTCTCTGGTCCACGGTAATGTTGGATCTCTGGTCCACGATAATGTTCGGTTTCACGGTAATGTTCCGTCTCTGGTCCACGATAATGTTCTGTTTCGGTTTCACGGTAATGTTCCGTCTCTGGTCCACGGTAATGTTCCGTCTCTGGTCCACGATAATGTAGTGTTTCTGGTCCACGATAATGTTCTGTTTCGATTTCACGGTAATGTTCCGTCTCTGGTCCAAGGTAATGTTCCGTCTCTGGTCCACGATAATGTTGTGTTTCTGTTTCACAGTAATGTTCTGTCTCTGGTCCATGGTAATGTTCTGTCTCTGGTCCACGGTAATGTTCTGTCTCTGGTCCACGGTAATGTTCGATCTCTGGTCCACGATAATGTTCTGTTTCGGTTTCACGGTAATGTTCCGTTTCTGGTCCACGGTAATGTTCGGTTTCAAGGTAAAGTTCGGTCTCTGGTCCACAGTAATGTTCTGTCTCTGGTCCACGGTAATGTTCTGTCTCTGGTCCACGGTAATGTTCTGTCTCTGGTCCACGGTAATGTTCTGTCTCTGGTCCACGGTAATGTTCGATCTCTGGTCCACGATAATGTTCGGTTTCACGGTAATGTTCCGTCTCTGGTCCACGGTAATGTTCTGTTTCGGTTTCACGGTAATGTTCCGTTTCTGGTCCACGGTAATGTTCTGTCTCTGGTCCACGGTAATGTTCTTTGTCTGGTCCACGGTAATGTTCGATCTCTGGTCCACGATAATGTTCGGTTTCACGGTAATGTTCCGTCTCTGGTCCACGATAATGTTCTGTTTCGGTTTCACGGTAATGTTCCGTTTCTGGTCCACGGTAATGTTCGGTTTCAAGGTAAAGTTTTGTCTGTGGTCCACAGTAATGTTCTGTCTCTGGTCCACAGTAATGTTCTGTCTCTGGTCCACGGTAATGTTCTGTCTCTGGTCCACGGTAATGTTCTGTCTCTGGTCCACGGTAATGTTCTGTCTCTGGTCCACGGTAATGTTCGATCTCTGGTCCACGATAATGTTCGGTTTCACGGTAATGTTCCGTCTCTGGTCCACGATAATGTTCTGTTTCTGTATCACGGTAATGTTCCGTTTCTGGTCCACGATAATTTTGTGTTTCTGTTTCACGGTAATGTTCCGTTTCTGGTCCACGATAATGTTCGGTTTCACGGTAATTTTCTGTCTCTGGTCCACGGTAATGTTCTGTGTCTGGTCCACGATAATGTTCGGTTTCACGGTAATGTTCCGTTTCTGGTCTACGATAATTCTGTGTTTCTGTTTCACGGTAATGTTCCGTTTCTGGTCCACGATAATGTTCTGTTTCGGTTTCACGGTAATGTTCTGTCTCTGGTCCATGATAATGTTCCGTTTCTGGTCCACGATAATGTTCTGTTTCAGTTTCACGGTAATGTTCCGTTTCTGGTCCACGATAATGTTCTGTTTCTGTTTCTAGGTAATGTTCCGTTTCTGGTCAATGATAATGTTCTGTTTCACCGTAATGTTCTGTTTCTGGTCCATGGTAATGTTCTGTCTCTGGTCCACGGTAATGTTCGGTTTCAAGGTAAAGTTCGGTCTCTGGTCCACAGTAATGGTCTGTCTCTGGTCCGCGGTAATGTTCTGTCTCTGGTCCACGGTAATGTTGGATCTCTGGTCCACGATAATGTTCGGTTTCACGGTAATGTTCCGTCTCTGGTCCACGATAATGTTCTGTTTCGGTTTCACGGTAATGTTCCGTCTCTGGTCCACGGTAATGTTCCGTCTCTGGTCCACGATAATGTAGTGTTTCTGTTTCACGGTAATGTTCCGTTTCTGGTCCATGATAATGTTCTGTTTCACGGTAATGTTCTGTCTCTGGTCCATGGTAATGTTCTGTCTCTGGTCCACGGTAATGTTCTGTCTCTGGTCCATGGTAATGTTCTGTCTCTGGTCCACGGTAATGTTCTGTCTCTGGTCCACGGTAATGTTCGATCTCTGGTCCACGATAATGTTCGGTTTCACGGTAATGTTCTGTCTCTGGTCCACGGTAATGTTCTGTGTCTGGTCCACGATAATGTTCGGTTTCACGGTAATGTTCCGTCTCTGGTCCACGATAATGTTCCGTCTTTGGTCCACGAAAATGTTCTGTTTCTGTTTCACGGTAATGTTCCGTTTCTGGTCCACGATAATGTTCTGTTTCGGTTTCACGGTAATGTTCTGTCTCTGGTCCATGATAATGTTCCGTTTCTGGTCCACGATAATGTTCTGTTTCAGTTTCACGGTAATGTTCTGTTTCCGTTTCACGGTAATGTTCTGTCTCTGGTCCACGATAATGTTTTGTTTCTGTTTCACGGTAATGTTCCGTCTCTGGTCCACGATAATGTTCGGTTTCAGGGTAATGTTCCGTCTCTGGTCCACGATAATGTTGTGTTTCTGTTTCACGGTAATGTTCCGTTTCTGGTCCACGATAATGTTGTGTTTCTGGTCCACGATAATGTTCCGTTTCTGGTCCACGATACTGTTCTGTTTAGGTTTCACGGTAATGTTCTGTCTCTGGTCCACGATAATGTTCCGTCTCTGGTCCACGATAATGTTCCGTCTCTGGTCCACGATAATGTTCCATCTCTGGTCCACGACAATGTTCTGTCTCTGGTCCACGATAATGTTCCGTTTCTGGTCCACGATAATGTTCTGTTTCGGTTTCACGGTAATGTTCTGTCTCTGGTCCACGATAATGTTCCCTTTCTGGTCCACGATAATGTTCTGTTTTGGTTTCAAGGTAATGTTCTGTCTCTGGTCCACGGTAATGTTCCGTTTCTGGTCCACGGTAATGTTCGGTTTCAAGGTAAAGTTTGGTCTCTGGTCCACAGTAATGTTCTGTCTCTGGTCCACGGTAATGTTCTGTCTCTGGTCCACGGTAATGTTCTGTCTCTGGTCCACGGTAATGTTCCGTTTCTGGTCCACGATAATTTTGTGTTTCTGTTTCACAGTAATGTTCCGTTTCTGGTCCACGATAATGTTCTGTTTCGGTTTCACGGTAATGTTCTGTCTCTGGTCCATGATAATGTTCCGTTTCTGGTCCACGATAATGTTCTGTTTCAGTTTCACGGTAATGTTCTGTTTCCGTTTCACGGTAATGTTCTGTCTCTGGTCCACGATAATGTTTTGTTTCTGTTTCACGGTAATGTTCCGTCTCTGGTCCACGATAATGTTCGGTTTCAGGGTAATGTTCCGTCTCTGGTCCACGATAATGTTGTGTTTCTGTTTCACGGTAATGTTCCGTTTCTGGTCCACGATAATGTTGTGTTTCTGGTCCACGATAATGTTCCGTTTCTGGTCCACGATACTGTTCTGTTTAGGTTTCACGGTAATGTTCTGTCTCTGGTCCACGATAATGTTCCGTCTCTGGTCCACGATAATGTTCCGTCTCTGGTCCACGATAATGTTCCATCTCTGGTCCACGACAATGTTCTGTCTCTGGTCCACGATAATGTTCCGTTTCTGGTCCACGATAATGTTCTGTTTCGGTTTCACGGTAATGTTCTGTCTCTGGTCCATGATAATGTTCCGTTTCTGGTCCACGATAATGTTCTGTTTCAGTTTCACGGTAATGTTCTGTTTCCGTTTCACGGTAATGTTCTGTCTCTGGTCCACGATAATGTTTTGTTTCTGTTTCACGGTAATGTTCCGTCTCTGGTCCACGATAATGTTCGGTTTCAGGGTAATGTTCCGTCTCTGGTCCACGATAATGTTGTGTTTCTGTTTCACGGTAATGTTCCGTTTCTGGTCCACGATAATGTTGTGTTTCTGGTCCACGATAATGTTCCGTTTCTGGTCCACGATACTGTTCTGTTTAGGTTTCACGGTAATGTTCTGTCTCTGGTCCACGATAATGTTCCGTCTCTGGTCCACGATAATGTTCCGTCTCTGGTCCACGATAATGTTCCATCTCTGGTCCACGACAATGTTCTGTCTCTGGTCCACGATAATGTTCCGTTTCTGGTCCACGATAATGTTCTGTTTCGGTTTCACGGTAATGTTCTGTCTCTGGTCCACGATAATGTTCCCTTTCTGGTCCACGATAATGTTCTGTTTTGGTTTCAAGGTAATGTTCTGTCTCTGGTCCACGGTAATGTTACGTTTCTGGTCCACGATAATGTTCTGTTTCGGTTTCACGGTAATGTTCCGTTTCTAGTCCACGATAATGTTCTGTTTCGGTTTCACGGTAATGTTCCGTTTCTGGTCCACGGTAATGTTCTGTCTCTTGTCCACGGTAATGTTCTGTCTCTGGTCCACGGTAATGTTCTGTCTTTGGTCCACGGTAATGTTCTGTCTCTGGTCCACAGTAATGTTCTGTCTCTGGTCCACGGTAATGTTCTGTCTCTGGTCCACGGTAATGTTCTGTCTCTGGTCCACGGTAATGTTCTGTCTCTGGTCCACGGTAATGTTCGATCTCTGGTCCACGATAATGTTCGGTTTCACGGTAATGTTCCGTCTCTGGTCCACGATAATGTTCTGTTTCTGTATCACGGTAATGTTCCGTTTCTGGTCCACGATAATTTTGTGTTTCTGTTTCACGGTAATGTTCCGTTTCTGGTCCACGATAATGTTCGGTTTAACGGTAATTTTCTGTCTCTGGTCCACGGTAATGTTCTGTGTCTGGTCCACGATAATGTTCGGTTTCACGGTAATGTTCCGTTTCTGGTCTACGATAATTTTGTGTTTCTGTTTCACGGTAATGTTCCGTTTCTGGTCCACGATAATGTTCCGTTTCTGGTCCACAATAATGTTCTGTTTCAGTTTCACGGTAATGTTCCGTTTCTGGTCCACGATAATGTTCTGTTTCTGTTTCTAGGTAATGCTCCGTTTCTGGTCAATGATAATGTTCTGTTTCACGGTAATGTTCTGTTTCTGGTCCATGGTAATGTTCTGTCTCTGGTCCACGGTAATTTTCGGTTTCAAGGTAAAGTTCGGTCTCTGGTCCACAGTAATGGTCTGTCTCTGGTCCGCGGTAATGTTCTGTCTCTGGTCCACGGTAATGTTGGATCTCTGGTCCACGATAATGTTCGGTTTCACGGTAATGTTCCGTCTCTGGTCCACGATAATGTTCTGTTTCGGTTTCACGGTAATGTTCCGTCTCTGGTCCACGGTAATGTTCCGTCTCTGGTCCACGATAATGTTGTGTTTCTGTTTCACGGTAATGTTCCGTTTCTGGTCCATGATAATGTTCTGTTTCACGGTAATGTTCTGTCTCTGGTCCATGGTAATGTTCTGTCTCTGGTCCACGGTAATGTTCTGTCTCTGGTCCATGGTAATGTTCTGTCTCTGGTCCACGGTAATGTTCTGTCTCTGGTCCACGGTAATGTTCGATCTCTGGTCCACGATAATGTTCGGTTTCACGGTAATGTTCCGTTTCTGGTCCACGATAATTTTGTGTTTCTGTTTCACGGTAATGTTCCGTTTCTGTTCCACGATAATGTTCGGTTTCACGGTAATGTTCTGTCTCTGGTCCACGGTAATGTTCTGTGTCTGGTCCACGATAATGTTCGGTTTCACGGTAATGTTCCGTCTCTGGTCCACGATAATGTTCCGTCTTTGGTCCACGAAAATGTTCTGTTTCTGTTTCACGGTAATGTTCCGTTTCTGGTCCACGATAATTTTGTGTTTCTGTTTCACAGTAATGTTCCGTTTCTGGTCCACGATAATGTTCTGTTTCGGTTTCACGGTAATGTTCTGTCTCTGGTCCACGGTAATGTTCTGTGTCTGGTCCACGATAATGTTCGGTTTCACGGTAATGTTCCGTCTCTGGTCCACGATAATGTTCCGTCTTTGGTCCACGAAAATGTTCTGTTTCTGTTTCACGGTAATGTTCCGTTTCTGGTCCACGATAATGTTCTGTTTCGGTTTCACGGTAATGTTCTGTCTCTGGTCCATGATAATGTTCCGTTTCTGGTCCACGATAATGTTCTGTTTCAGTTTCACGGTAATGTTCTGTTTCCGTTTCACGGTAATGTTCTGTCTCTGGTCCACGATAATGTTTTGTTTCTGTTTCACGGTAATGTTCCGTCTCTGGTCCACGATAATGTTCGGTTTCAGGGTAATGTTCCGTCTCTGGTCCACGATAATGTTGTGTTTCTGTTTCACGGTAATGTTCCATTTCTGGTCCACGATACTGTTCTGTTTAGGTTTCACGGTAATGTTCTGTCTCTGGTCCACGATAATGTTCCGTCTCTGGTCCACGATAATGTTCCGTCTCTGGTCCACGATAATGTTCCATCTCTGGTCCACGACAATGTTCTGTCTCTGGTCCACGATAATGTTCCGTTTCTGGTCCACGATAATGTTCTGTTTCGGTTTCACGGTAATGTTCTGTCTCTGGTCCACGATAATGTTCCCTTTCTGGTCCACGATAATGTTCTGTTTTGGTTTCAAGGTAATGTTCTGTCTCTGGTCCACGGTAATGTTCCGTTTCTGGTCCACGGTAATGTTCGGTTTCAAGGTAAAGTTTGGTCTCTGGTCCACAGTAATGTTCTGTCTCTGGTCCACGGTAATGTTCTGTCTCTGGTCCACGGTAATGTTCTGTCTCTGGTCCACGGTAATGTTCCGTTTCTGGTCCACGATAATTTTGTGTTTCTGTTTCACAGTAATGTTCCGTTTCTGGTCCACGATAATGTTCTGTTTCGGTTTCACGGTAATGTTCTGTCTCTGGTCCATGATAATGTTCCGTTTCTGGTCCACGATAATGTTCTGTTTCAGTTTCACGGTAATGTTCTGTTTCCGTTTCACGGTAATGTTCTGTCTCTGGTCCACGATAATGTTTTGTTTCTGTTTCACGGTAATGTTCCGTCTCTGGTCCACGATAATGTTCGGTTTCAGGGTAATGTTCCGTCTCTGGTCCACGATAATGTTGTGTTTCTGTTTCACGGTAATGTTCCGTTTCTGGTCCACGATAATGTTGTGTTTCTGGTCCACGATAATGTTCCGTTTCTGGTCCACGATACTGTTCTGTTTAGGTTTCACGGTAATGTTCTGTCTCTGGTCCACGATAATGTTCCGTCTCTGGTCCACGATAATGTTCCGTCTCTGGTCCACGATAATGTTCCATCTCAGGTCCACGACAATGTTCTGTCTCTGGTCCACGATAATGTTCCGTTTCTGGTCCACGATAATGTTCTGTTTCGGTTTCACGGTAATGTTCTGTCTCTGGTCCATGATAATGTTCCGTTTCTGGTCCACGATAATGTTCTGTTTCAGTTTCACGGTAATGTTCTGTTTCCGTTTCACGGTAATGTTCTGTCTCTGGTCCACGATAATGTTTTGTTTCTGTTTCACGGTAATGTTCCGTCTCTGGTCCACGATAATGTTCGGTTTCAGGGTAATGTTCCGTCTCTGGTCCACGATAATGTTGTGTTTCTGTTTCACGGTAATGTTCCGTTTCTGGTCCACGATAATGTTGTGTTTCTGGTCCACGATAATGTTCCGTTTCTGGTCCACGATACTGTTCTGTTTAGGTTTCACGGTAATGTTCTGTCTCTGGTCCACGATAATGTTCCGTCTCTGGTCCACGATAATGTTCCGTCTCTGGTCCACGATAATGTTCCATCTCTGGTCCACGACAATGTTCTGTCTCTGGTCCACGATAATGTTCCGTTTCTGGTCCACGATAATGTTCTGTTTCGGTTTCACGGTAATGTTCTGTCTCTGGTCCACGATAATGTTCCCTTTCTGGTCCACGATAATGTTCTGTTTTGGTTTCAAGGTAATGTTCTGTCTCTGGTCCACGGTAATGTTACGTTTCTGGTCCACGATAATGTTCTGTTTCGGTTTCACGGTAATGTTCCGTTTCTAGTCCACGATAATGTTCTGTTTCGGTTTCACGGTAATGTTCCGTTTCTGGTCCACGGTAATGTTCTGTCTCTTGTCCACGGTAATGTTCTGTCTCTGGTCCACGGTAATGTTCTGTCTTTGGTCCACGGTAATGTTCTGTCTCTGGTCCACGGTAATGTTCTGTCTCTGGTCCACGGTAATGTTCTGTCTCTGGTCCACGGTAATGTTCTGTCTCTGGTCCACGGTAATGTTCTGTCTCTGGTCCACGGTAATGTTCGATCTCTGGTCCACGATAATGTTCGGTTTCACGGTAATGTTCCGTCTCTGGTCCACGATAATGTTCTGTTTCTGTATCACGGTAATGTTCCGTTTCTGGTCCACGATAATTTTGTGTTTCTGTTTCACGGTAATGTTCCGTTTCTGGTCCACGATAATGTTCGGTTTAACGGTAATTTTCTGTCTCTGGTCCACGGTAATGTTCTGTGTCTGGTCCACGATAATGTTCGGTTTCACGGTAATGTTCCGTTTCTGGTCTACGATAATTTTGTGTTTCTGTTTCACGGTAATGTTCCGTTTCTGGTCCACGATAATGTTCCGTTTCTGGTCCACGATAATGTTCTGTTTCAGTTTCACGGTAATGTTCCGTTTCTGGTCCACGATAATGTTCTGTTTCTGTTTCTAGGTAATGTTCCGTTTCTGGTCAATGATAATGTTCTGTTTCACGGTAATGTTCTGTTTCTGGTCCATGGTAATGTTCTGTCTCTGGTCCACGGTAATTTTCGGTTTCAAGGTAAAGTTCGGTCTCTGGTCCACAGTAATGGTCTGTCTCTGGTCCGCGGTAATGTTCTGTCTCTGGTCCACGGTAATGTTGGATCTCTGGTCCACGATAATGTTCGGTTTCACGGTAATGTTCCGTCTCTGGTCCACGATAATGTTCTGTTTCGGTTTCACGGTAATGTTCCGTCTCTGGTCCACGGTAATGTTCCGTCTCTGGTCCACGATAATGTTGTGTTTCTGTTTCACGGTAATGTTCCGTTTCTGGTCCATGATAATGTTCTGTTTCACGGTAATGTTCTGTCTCTGGTCCATGGTAATGTTCTGTCTCTGGTCCACGGTAATGTTCTGTCTCTGGTCCATGGTAATGTTCTGTCTCTGGTCCACGGTAATGTTCTGTCTCTGGTCCACGGTAATGTTCGATCTCTGGTCCACGATAATGTTCGGTTTCACGGTAATGTTCCGTTTCTGGTCCACGATAATTTTGTGTTTCTGTTTCACGGTAATGTTCCGTTTCTGTTCCACGATAATGTTCGGTTTCACGGTAATGTTCTGTCTCTGGTCCACGGTAATGTTCTGTGTCTGGTCCACGATAATGTTCGGTTTCACGGTAATGTTCCGTCTCTGGTCCACGATAATGTTCCGTCTTTGGTCCACGAAAATGTTCTGTTTCTGTTTCACGGTAATGTTCCGTTTCTGGTCCACGATAATTTTGTGTTTCTGTTTCACAGTAATGTTCCGTTTCTGGTCCACGATAATGTTCTGTTTCGGTTTCACGGTAATGTTCTGTCTCTGGTCCATGATAATGTTCCGTTTCTGGTCCACGATAATGTTCTGTTTCAGTTTCACGGTAATGTTCTGTTTCCGTTTCACGGTAATGTTCTGTCTCTGGTCCACGATAATGTTTTGTTTCTGTTTCACGGTAATGTTCCGTCTCTGGTCCACGATAATGTTCGGTTTCAGGGTAATGTTCCGTCTCTGGTCCACGATAATGTTGTGTTTCTGTTTCACGGTAATGTTCCGTTTCTGGTCCACAATAATGTTGTGTTTCTGGTCCACGATAATGTTCCGTTTCTGGTCCACGATACTGTTCTGTTTAGGTTTCACGGTAATGTTCTGTCTCTGGTCCACGATAATGTTCCGTCTATGGTCCACGATAATGTTCCATCTCTGGTCCACGACAATGTTCTGTCTCTGGTCCACGATAATGTTCCGTTTCTGGTCCACGATAATGTTCTGTTTCGGTTTCACGGTAATGTTCTGTCTCTGGTCCACGATAATGTTCCCTTTCTGGTCCACGATAATGTTCTGTTTTGGTTTCAAGGTAATGTTCTGTCTCTGGTCCACGGTAATGTTACGTTTCTGGTCCACGATAATGTTCTGTTTCGGTTTCACGGTAATGTTCCGTTTCTAGTCCACGATAATGTTCTGTTTCGGTTTCACGGTAATGTTCCGTTTCTGGTCCACGGTAATGTTCTGTCTCTTGTCCACGGTAATGTTCTGTCTCTGGTCCACGGTAATGTTCTGTCTTTGGTCCACGGTAATGTTCTGTCTCTGGTCCACGGTAATGTTCGATCTCTGGTCCACGATAATGTTCGGTTTCACGGTAATGTTCCGTCTCTGGTCCACGGTAATGTTCTGTTTCGGTTTCACGGTAATGTTCCGTTTCTGGTCCACGGTAATGTTCTGTCTCTGGTCCACGGTAATGTTCTTTGTCTGGTCCACGGTAATGTTCTGTCTCTGGTCCACGGTAATGTTCGATCTCTGGTCCACGATAATGTTCGGTTTCACGGTAATGTTCCGTCTCTGGTGCACGATAATGTTCTGTTTTGGTTTCACGGTAATGTTCCGTTTCTGGTCCACGGTAATGTTCGGTTTCAAGGTAATGTTCTGTCTCTGGTCCACAGTAATGTTCTGTCTCTGGTCCACAGTAATGTTCTGTCTCTGGTCCACGGTAATGTTCTGTCTCTGGTCCACGGTAATGTTCTGTCTCTGGTCCACGGTAATGTTCTGTCTCTGGTCCACGGTAATGTTCGATCTCTGGTCCACGATAATGTTCGGTTTCACGGTAATGTTCCGTCTCTGGTCCACGATAATGTTCTGTTTCTGTATCACGGTAATGTTCCGTTTCTGGTCCACGATAATTTTGTGTTTCTGTTTCACGGTAATGTTCCGTTTCTGGTCCACGATAATGTTCGGTTTCACGGTAATGTTCTGTCTCTGGTCCACGGTAATGTTCTGTGTCTGGTCCACGATAATGTTCGGTTTCACGGTAATGTTCCGTTTCTGGTCTACGATAATTTTGTGTTTCTGTTTCACGGTAATGTTCCGTTTCTGGTCCACGATAATGTTCTGTTTCGGTTTCACGGTAATGTTCTGTCTCTGGTCCATGATAATGTTCCGTTTCTTGTCCACGATAATGTTCTGTTTCAGTTTCACGGTAATGTTCCGTTTCTGGTCCACGATAATGTTCTGTTTCTGTTTCTAGGTAATGTTCCGTTTCTGGTCAATGATAATGTTCTGTTTCACGGTAATGTTCTGTTTCTGGTCCATGGTAATGTTCTGTCTCTGGTCCACGGTAATGTTCGGTTTCAAGGTAAAGTTCGGTCTCTGGTCCACAGTAATGGTCTGTCTCTGGTCCGCGGTAATGTTCTGTCTCTGGTCCACGGTAATGTTGGATCTCTGGTCCACGATAATGTTCGGTTTCACGGTAATGTTCCGTCTCTGGTCCACGATAATGTTCTGTTTCGGTTTCACGGTAATGTTCCGTCTCTGGTCCACGGTAATGTTCCGTCTCTGGTCCACGATAATGTTCTGTTTCTGTTTCACGGTAATGTTCCGTTTCTGGTCCACGATAATGTTGTGTTTCTGTTTCACGGTAATGTTCCGTTTCTGGTCCACGATAATGTTGTGTTTCTGGTCCACGATAATGTTCCGTTTCTGGTCCACGATACTGTTCTGTTTAGGTTTCACGGTAATGTTCTGTCTCTGGTCCACGATAATGTTCCGTCTCTGGTCCACGATAATGTTCCGTCTCTGGTCCACGATAATGTTCCATCTCTGGTCCACGACAATGTTCTGTCTCTGGTCCACGATAATGTTCCGTTTCTGGTCCACGATAATGTTCTGTTTCGGTTTCACGGTAATGTTCTGTCTCTGGTCCATGATAATGTTCCGTTTCTGGTCCACGATAATGTTCTGTTTCAGTTTCACGGTAATGTTCTGTTTCCGTTTCACGGTAATGTTCTGTCTCTGGTCCACGATAATGTTTTGTTTCTGTTTCACGGTAATGTTCCGTCTCTGGTCCACGATAATGTTCGGTTTCAGGGTAATGTTCCGTCTCTGGTCCACGATAATGTTGTGTTTCTGTTTCACGGTAATGTTCCGTTTCTGGTCCACGATAATGTTGTGTTTCTGGTCCACGATAATGTTCCGTTTCTGGTCCACGATACTGTTCTGTTTAGGTTTCACGGTAATGTTCTTTCTCTGGTCCACGATAATGTTCCGTCTCTGGTCCACGATAATGTTCCGTCTCTGGTCCACGATAATGTTCCATCTCTGGTCCACGACAATGTTCTGTCTCTGGTCCACGATAATGTTCCGTTTCTGGTCCACGATAATGTTCTGTTTCGGTTTCACGGTAATGTTCTGTCTCTGGTCCACGATAATGTTCCCTTTCTGGTCCACGATAATGTTCTGTTTTGGTTTCAAGGTAATGTTCTGTCTCTGGTCCACGGTAATGTTCTGTCTCTGGTCCACGGTAATGTTCGATCTCTGGTCCACGATAATGTTCGGTTTCACGGTAATGTTCCGTCTCTGGTCCACGATAATGTTCTGTTTCTGTTTCTAGGTAATGTTCCGTTTCTGGTCAATGATAATGTTCTGTTTCACGGTAATGTTCTGTTTCTGGTCCATGGTAATGTTCTGTCTCTGGTCCACGGTAATTTTCGGTTTCAAGGTAAAGTTCGGTCTCTGGTCCACAGTAATGGTCTGTCTCTGGTCCGCGGTAATGTTCTGTCTCTGGTCCACGGTAATGTTGGATCTCTGGTCCACGATAATGTTCGGTTTCACGGTAATGTTCCGTCTCTGGTCCACGATAATGTTCTGTTTCGGTTTCACGGTAATGTTCCGTCTCTGGTCCACGGTAATGTTCCGTCTCTGGTCCACGATAATGTTGTGTTTCTGTTTCACGGTAATGTTCCGTTTCTGGTCCATGATAATGTTCTGTTTCACGGTAATGTTCTGTCTCTGGTCCATGGTAATGTTCTGTCTCTGGTCCACGGTAATGTTCTGTCTCTGGTCCATGGTAATGTTCTGTCTCTGGTCCACGGTAATGTTCTGTCTCTGGTCCACGGTAATGTTCGATCTCTGGTCCACGATAATGTTCGGTTTCACGGTAATGTTCCGTTTCTGGTCCACGATAATTTTGTGTTTCTGTTTCACGGTAATGTTCCGTTTCTGTTCCACGATAATGTTCGGTTTCACGGTAATGTTCTGTCTCTGGTCCACGGTAATGTTCTGTGTCTGGTCCACGATAATGTTCGGTTTCACGGTAATGTTCCGTCTCTGGTCCACGATAATGTTCCGTCTTTGGTCCACGAAAATGTTCTGTTTCTGTTTCACGGTAATGTTCCGTTTCTGGTCCACGATAATTTTGTGTTTCTGTTTCACAGTAATGTTCCGTTTCTGGTCCACGATAATGTTCTGTTTCGGTTTCACGGTAATGTTCTGTCTCTGGTCCATGATAATGTTCCGTTTCTGGTCCACGATAATGTTCTGTTTCAGTTTCACGGTAATGTTCTGTTTCCGTTTCACGGTAATGTTCTGTCTCTGGTCCACGATAATGTTTTGTTTCTGTTTCACGGTAATGTTCCGTCTCTGGTCCACGATAATGTTCGGTTTCAGGGTAATGTTCCGTCTCTGGTCCACGATAATGTTGTGTTTCTGTTTCACGGTAATGTTCCGTTTCTGGTCCACGATAATGTTGTGTTTCTGGTCCACGATAATGTTCCGTTTCTGGTCCACGATACTGTTCTGTTTAGGTTTCACGGTAATGTTCTGTCTCTGGTCCACGATAATGTTCCGTCTCTGGTCCACGATAATGTTCCGTCTCTGGTCCACGATAATGTTCCATCTCTGGTCCACGACAATGTTCTGTCTCTGGTCCACGATAATGTTCCGTTTCTGGTCCACGATAATGTTCTGTTTCGGTTTCACGGTAATGTTCTGTCTCTGGTCCACGATAATGTTCCCTTTCTGGTCCACGATAATGTTCTGTTTTGGTTTCAAGGTAATGTTCTGTCTCTGGTCCACGGTAATGTTACGTTTCTGGTCCACGATAATGTTCTGTTTCGGTTTCACGGTAATGTTCCGTTTCTAGTCCACGATAATGTTCTGTTTCGGTTTCACGGTAATGTTCCGTTTCTGGTCCACGGTAATGTTCTGTCTCTTGTCCACGGTAATGTTCTGTCTCTGGTCCACGGTAATGTTCTGTCTTTGGTCCACGGTAATGTTCTGTCTCTGGTCCACGGTAATGTTCGATCTCTGGTCCACGATAATGTTCGGTTTCACGGTAATGTTCCGTCTCTGGTCCACGGTAATGTTCTGTTTCGGTTTCACGGTAATGTTCCGTTTCTGGTCCACGGTAATGTTCTGTCTCTGGTCCACGGTAATGTTCTTTGTCTGGTCCACGGTAATGTTCTGTCTCTGGTCCACGGTAATGTTCGATCTCTGGTCCACGATAATGTTCGGTTTCACGGTAATGTTCCGTCTCTGGTGCACGATAATGTTCTGTTTTGGTTTCACGGTAATGTTCCGTTTCTGGTCCACGGTAATGTTCGGTTTCAAGGTAAAGTTTGGTCTCTGGTCCACAGTAATGTTCTGTCTCTGGTCCACGGTAATGTTCTGTCTCTGGTCCACGGTAATGTTCTGTCTCTGGTCCACGGTAATGTTCTGTCTCTGGTCCACGGTAATGTTCTGTCTCTGGTCCACGGTAATGTTCGATCTCTGGTCCACGATAATGTTCGGTTTCACGGTAATGTTCCGTCTCTGGTCCACGATAATGTTCTGTTTCTGTATCACGGTAATGTTCCGTTTCTGGTCCACGATAATTTTGTGTTTCTGTTTCACGGTAATGTTCCGTTTCTGGTCCACGATAATGTTCGGTTTCACGGTAATGTTCTGTCTCTGGTCCACGGTAATGTTCTGTGTCTGGTCCACGATAATGTTCGGTTTCACGGTAATGTTCCGTTTCTGGTCTACGATAATTTTGTGTTTCTGTTTCACGGTAATGTTCCGTTTCTGGTCCACGATAATGTTCTGTTTCGGTTTCACGGTAATGTTCTGTCTCTGGTCCATGATAATGTTCCGTTTCTTGTCCACGATAATGTTCTGTTTCAGTTTCACGGTAATGTTCCGTTTCTGGTCCACGATAATGTTCTGTTTCTGTTTCTAGGTAATGTTCCGTTTCTGGTCAATGATAATGTTCTGTTTCACGGTAATGTTCTGTTTCTGGTCCATGGTAATGTTCTGTCTCTGGTCCACGGTAATGTTCGGTTTCAAGGTAAAGTTCGGTCTCTGGTCCACAGTAATGGTCTGTCTCTGGTCCGCGGTAATGTTCTGTCTCTGGTCCACGGTAATGTTGGATCTCTGGTCCACGATAATGTTCGGTTTCACGGTAATGTTCCGTCTCTGGTCCACGATAATGTTCTGTTTCGGTTTCACGGTAATGTTCCGTCTCTGGTCCACGGTAATGTTCCGTCTCTGGTCCACGATAATGTTCTGTTTCTGTTTCACGGTAATGTTCCGTTTCTGGTCCATGATAATGTTCTGTTTCACGGTAATGTTCTGTCTCTGGTCCATGGTAATGTTCTGTCTCTGGTCCACGGTAATGTTCTGTCTCTGGTCCAAGGTAATGTTCTGTCTCTCGTCCACGGTAATGTTCTGTCTCTGGTCCACGGTAATGTTCGGTTTCACGGTAATGTTCCGTCTCTGGTCCACGATAATGTTCTGTTTCTGTATCACGGTAATGTTCCGTTTCTGGTCCACGATAATTTTGTGTTTCTGTTTCACGGTAATGTTCCGTTTCTGGTCCACGATAATGTTCGGTTTCACGGTAATGTTCTGTCTCTGGTCCACGGTAATGTTCTGTGTCTGGTCCACGATAATGTTCGGTTTCACGGTAATGTTCCGTCTTTGGTCCACGATAATGTTCCGTCTTTGGTCCACGAAAATGTTCTGTTTCTGTTTCACGGTAATGTTCCGTTTCTGGTCCACGATAATTTTGTGTTTCTGTTTCACAGTAATGTTCCGTTTCTGGTCCACGATAATTTTGTGTTTCTGTTTCATGGTAATGTTCCGTTTCTGGTCCACGATAATGTTCTGTTTCGGTTTCACGGTAATGTTCTGTCTCTGGTCCATGATAATGTTCCGTTTCTGGTCCACGATAATGTTCTGTTTCAGTTTCACGGTAATGTTCCGTTTCTGGTCCACGATAATGTTCTGTTTCTGTTTCTAGGTAATGTTCCGTTTCTGGTCGATGATAATGTTCTGTTTCACGGTAATGTTCTGTGTCTGGTCCATGGTAATGTTCTGTCTCTGGTCCACGGTAATGTTCGGTTTCAAGGTAAAGTTCGGTCTCTGGTCCACAGTAATGGTCTGTCTCTGGTCCGCGGTAATGTTCTGTCTCTGGTCCACGGTAATGTTGGATCTCTGGTCCACGATAATGTTCGGTTTCACGGTAATGTTCCGTCTCTGGTCCACGATAATGTTCTGTTTCGGTTTCACGGTAATGTTCCGTCTCTGGTCCACGGTAATGTTCCGTCTCTGGTCCACGATAATGTTGTGTTTCTGTTTCACGGTAATGTTCCGTTTCTGGTCCATGATAATGTTCTGTTTCACGGTAATGTTCTGTCTCTGGTCCATGGTAATGTTCTGTCTCTGGTCCACGGTAATGTTCTGTCTCTGGTCCAAGGTAATGTTCTGTCTCTGGTCCACGGTAATGTTCTGTCTCTGGTCCACGGTAATGTTCGATCTCTGGTCCACGATAATGTTCGGTTTCACGGTAATGTTCCGTCTCTGGTCCACGATAATGTTCTGTTTCTGTATCACGGTAATGTTCCGTTTCTGGTCCACGATAATGTTCGGTTTCACGGTAATGTTCTGTCTCTGGTCCACGGTAATGTTCTGTGTCTGGTCCACGATAATGTTCGGTTTCACGGTAATGTTCCGTCTCTGGTCCACGATAATGTTCCGTCTTTGGTCCACGAAAATGTTCTGTTTCTGTTTCACGGTAATGTTACGTTTCTGGTCCACGATAATTTTGTGTTTCTGTTTCACAGTAATGTTCCGTTTCTGGTCCACGATAATGTTCTGTTTCGGTTTCACGGTAATGTTCTGTCTCTGGTCCATGATAATGTTCCGTTTCTGGTTCACGATAATGTTCTGTTTCAGTTTCACGGTAATGTTCTGTTTCCGTTTCACGGTAATGTTCTGTCTCTGGTCCACGGTAATGTTTTGTTTCTGTTTCACGGTAATGTTCCGTCTCTGGTCCACGATAATGTTCGGTTTCAGGGTAATGTTCCGTCTCTGGTCCACGATAATGTTGTGTTTCTGTTTCACGGTAATGTTCCGTTTCTGGTCCACGATAATGTTGTGTTTCTGGTCCACGATAATGTTCCGTTTCTGGTCCACGATAATGTTCTGTTTAGGTTTCACGGTAATGTTCTGTCTCTGGTCCACGATAATGTTCCGTCTCTGGTCCACGATAATGTTCCGTCTCTGGTCCACGATAATGTTCCATCTCTGGTCCACGACAATGTTCTGTCTCTGGTCCACGATAATGTTCCGTTTCTGGTCCACGATAATGTTCTGTTTCGGTTTCACGGTAATGTTCTGTCTCTGGTCCAAGATAATGTTCCCTTTCTGGTCCACGATAATGTTCTGTTTTGGTTTCAAGGTAATGTTCTGTCTCTGGTCCACGGTAATGTTACGTTTCTGGTCCACGATAATGTTCTGTTTCACGATAATGTTAGATCTCTGGTCCACGATAATGTTCGGTTTCACGGTAATGTTCTGTCTCTGGTCCACGGTAATGTTCGATCTCTGGTCCACGATAATGTTCGGTTTCACGGTAATGTTCCGTCTCTGGTCCACGATAATGTTCTGTTTCTGTATCACGGTAATGTTCCGTTTCTGGTCCACGATAATTTTGTGTTTCTGTTTCACGGTAATGTTCCGTTTCTGGTCCACGATAATGTTCGGTTTCACGGTAATGTTCTGTCTCTGGTCCACGGTAATGTTCTGTGTCTGGTCCACGATAATGTTCGGTTTCACGGTAATGTTCCGTCTCTGGTCCACGATAATGTTCCGTCTTTGGTCCACGAAAATGTTCTGTTTCTGTTTCACGGTAATGTTCCGTGTCTGGTCCACGATAATTTTGTGTTTCTGTTTCACAGTAATGTTCCGTTTCTGGTCCACGATAATGTTCTGTTTCGGTTTCACGGTAATGTTCTGTCTCTGGTCCATGATAATGTTCCGTTTCTGGTCCACGATAATGTTCCGTTTCAGTTTCACGGTAATGTTCTGTTTCCGTTTCACGGTAATGTTTTGTTTCTGTTTCACGGTAATGTTCCGTCTCTGGTCCACGATAATGTTCGGTTTCAGGGTAATGTTCCGTCTCTGGTCCACGATAATGTTGTGTTTCTTTTTCACGGTAATGTTCCGTTTCTGGTCCACGATAATTTTGTGTTTCTGGTCCACGATAATGTTCCGTTTCTGGTCCACGATAATGTTCTGTTTAGGTTTCACGGTAATGTTCTGTCTCTGGTCCACGATAATGTTCCGTCTCTGGTCCACGATAATGTTCCGTCTCTGGTCCACGATAATGTTCCATCTCTGGTCCACGACAATGTTCTGTCTCTGGTCCACGGTAATGGACCGTCTTTGGTCCACGATAATGTTATGTTTCTGTTTCACGGTAATGTTCCGTTTCTGGTCCACGATAATTTTGTGTTTCTGTTTCACGGTAATGTTCCGTTTCTGGACCACGATAATTTTCTGTTTCGGTTTCACGGTAATGTTCCGTTTCTGGTCCACGTTAATGTTCTGTCTCTGGTCCACGGTAATGTTCTTTCTCTGGTCCACGGTAATGATCTGTCTCTGGTCCACGGTAATGTTCGATCTCTGGTCCACGATAATGTTCGGTTTCACGGTAATGTTCCGTCTCTGGTCCACGATAATGTTCTGTTTCTGTATCACGGTAATGTTCCGTTTCTGGTCCACGATAATTTTGTGTTTCTGTTTCACGGTAATGTTCCGTTTCTGGTCCACGATAATGTTCGGTTTCACGGTAATGTTCTGTCTCTGGTCCACGGTAATGTTCTGTGTCTGGTCCACGATAATGTTCGGTTTCACGGTAATGTTCCGTTTCTGGTCTACGATAATTTTGTGTTTCTGTTTCACGGTAATGTTCCGTTTCTGGTCCACGATAATGTTCTGTTTCGGTTTCACGGTAATGTTCTGTCTCTGGTCCATGATAATATTCCGTTTCTTGTCCACGATAATGTTCTGTTTCAGTTTCACGGTAATGTTCCGTTTCTGGTCCACGATAATGTTCTGTTTCTGTTTCTAGGTAATGTTCCGTTTCTGGTCAATGATAATGTTCTGTTTCACGGTAATGTTCTGTTTCTGGTCCATGGTAATGTTCTGTCTCTGGTCCACGGTAATGTTCGGTTTCAAGGTAAAGTTCGGTCTCTGGTCCACAGTAATGGTCTGTCTCTGGTACGCGGTAATGTTCTGTCTCTGGTCCACGGTAATGTTGGATCTCTGGTCCACGATAATGTTCGGTTTCACGGTAATGTTCCGTCTCTGGTCCACGATAATGTTCTGTTTCGGTTTCACGGTAATGTTCCGTCTCTGGTCCACGGTAATGTTCCGTCTCTGGTCCACGATAATGTTCTGTTTCTGTTTCACGGTAATGTTCCGTTTCTGGTCCATGATAATGTTCTGTTTCACGGTAATGTTCTGTCTCTGGTCCATGGTAATGTTCTGTCTCTGGTCCACGGTAATGTTCTGTCTCTGGTCCAAGGTAATGTTCTGTCTCTCGTCCACGGTAATGTTCTGTCTCTGGTCCACGGTAATGTTCGGTTTCACGGTAATGTTCCGTCTCTGGTCCACGATAATGTTCTGTTTCTGTATCACGGTAATGTTCCGTTTCTGGTCCACGATAATTTTGTGTTTCTGTTTCACGGTAATGTTCCGTTTCTGGTCCACGATAATGTTCGGTTTCACGGTAATGTTCTGTCTCTGGTCCACGGTAATGTTCTGTGTCTGGTCCACGATAATGTTCGGTTTCACGGTAATGTTCCGTCTCTGGTCCACGATAATGTTCCGTCTTTGGTCCACGAAAATGTTCTGTTTCTGTTTCACGGTAATGTTCCGTTTCTGGTCCACGATAATTTTGTGTTTCTGTTTCACAGTAATGTTCCGTTTCTGGTCCACGATAATTTTGTGTTTCTGTTTCACGGTAATGTTCCGTTTCTGGTCCACGATAATGTTCTGTTTCGGTTTCACGGTAATGTTCTGTCTCTGGTCCATGATAATGTTCCGTTTCTGGTCCACGATAATGTTCTGTTTCAGTTTCACGGTAATGTTCCGTTTCTGGTCCACGATAATGTTCTGTTTCTGTTTCTAGGTAATGTTCCGTTTCTGGTCAATGATAATGTTCTGTTTCACGGTAATGTTCTGTTTCTGGTCCATGGTAATGTTCTGTCTCTGGTCCACGGTAATGTTCGGTTTCAAGGTAAAGTTCGGTCTCTGGTCCACAGTAATGGTCTGTCTCTGGTCCGCGGTAATGTTCTGTCTCTGGTCCACGGTAATGTTGGATCTCTGGTCCACGATAATGTTCGGTTTCACGGTAATGTTCCGTCTCTGGTCCACGATAATGTTCTGTTTCGGTTTCACGGTAATGTTCCGTCTCTGGTCCACGGTAATGTTCCGTCTCTGGTCCACGATAATGTTGTGTTTCTGTTTCACGGTAATGTTCCGTTTCTGGTCCATGATAATGTTCTGTTTCACGGTAATGTTCTGTCTCTGGTCCATGGTAATGTTCTGTCTCTGGTCCACGGTAATGTTCTGTCTCTGGTCCAAGGTAATGTTCTGTCTCTGGTCCACGGTAATGTTCTGTCTCTGGTCCACGGTAATGTTCGATCTCTGGTCCACGATAATGTTCGGTTTCACGGTAATGTTCCGTCTCTGGTCCACGATAATGTTCTGTTTCTGTATCACGGTAATGTTCCGTTTCTGGTCCACGATAATGTTCGGTTTCACGGTAATGTTCTGTCTCTGGTCCACGGTAATGTTCTGTGTCTGGTCCACGATAATGTTCGGTTTCACGGTAATGTTCCGTCTCTGGTCCACGATAATGTTCCGTCTTTGGTCCACGAAAATGTTCTGTTTCTGTTTCACGGTAATGTTACGTTTCTGGTCCACGATAATTTTGTGTTTCTGTTTCACAGTAATGTTCCGTTTCTGGTCCACGATAATGTTCTGTTTCGGTTTCACGGTAATGTTCTGTCTCTGGTCCATGATAATGTTCCGTTTCTGGTTCACGATAATGTTCTGTTTCAGTTTCACGGTAATGTTCTGTTTCCGTTTCACGGTAATGTTCTGTCTCTGGTCCACGGTAATGTTTTGTTTCTGTTTCACGGTAATGTTCCGTCTCTGGTCCACGATAATGTTCGGTTTCAGGGTAATGTTCCGTCTCTGGTCCACGATAATGTTGTGTTTCTGTTTCACGGTAATGTTCCGTTTCTGGTCCACGATAATGTTGTGTTTCTGGTCCACGATAATGTTCCGTTTCTGGTCCACGATAATGTTCTGTTTAGGTTTCACGGTAATGTTCTGTCTCTGGTCCACGATAATGTTCCGTCTCTGGTCCACGATAATGTTCCGTCTCTGGTCCACGATAATGTTCCATCTCTGGTCCACGACAATGTTCTGTCTCTGGTCCACGATAATGTTCCGTTTCTGGTCCACGATAATGTTCTGTTTCGGTTTCACGGTAATGTTCTGTCTCTGGTCCACGATAATGTTCCCTTTCTGGTCCACGATAATGTTCTGTTTTGGTTTCAAGGTAATGTTCTGTCTCTGGTCCACGGTAATGTTACGTTTCTGGTCCACGATAATGTTCTGTTTCACGATAATGTTAGATCTCTGGTCCACGATAATGTTCGGTTTCACGGTAATGTTCTGTCTCTGGTCCACGGTAATGTTCGATCTCTGGTCCACGATAATGTTCGGTTTCACGGTAATGTTCCGTCTCTGGTCCACGATAATGTTCTGTTTCTGTATCACGGTAATGTTCCGTTTCTGGTCCACGATAATTTTGTGTTTCTGTTTCACGGTAATGTTCCGTTTCTGGTCCACGATAATGTTCGGTTTCACGGTAATGTTCTGTCTCTGGTCCACGGTAATGTTCTGTGTCTGGTCCACGATAATGTTCGGTTTCACGGTAATGTTCCGTCTCTGGTCCACGATAATGTTCCGTCTTTGGTCCACGAAAATGTTCTGTTTCTGTTTCACGGTAATGTTCCGTGTCTGGTCCACGATAATTTTGTGTTTCTGTTTCACAGTAATGTTCCGTTTCTGGTCCACGATAATGTTCTGTTTCGGTTTCACGGTAATGTTCTGTCTCTGGTCCATGATAATGTTCCGTTTCTGGTCCACGATAATGTTCCGTTTCAGTTTCACGGTAATGTTCTGTTTCCGTTTCACGGTAATGTTCTGTCTCTGGTCCACGGTAATGTTTTGTTTCTGTTTCACGGTAATGTTCCGTCTCTGGTCCACGATAATGTTCGGTTTCAGGGTAATGTTCCGTCTCTGGTCCACGATAATGTTGTGTTTCTTTTTCACGGTAATGTTCCGTTTCTGGTCCACGATAATTTTGTGTTTCTGGTCCACGATAATGTTCCGTTTCTGGTCCACGATAATGTTCTGTTTAGGTTTCACGGTAATGTTCTGTCTCTGGTCCACGATAATGTTCCGTCTCTGGTCCACGATAATGTTCCGTCTCTGGTCCACGATAATGTTCCATCTCTGGTCCACGACAATGTTCTGTCTCTGGTCCACGGTAATGGACCGTCTTTGGTCCACGATAATGTTATGTTTCTGTTTCACGGTAATGTTCCGTTTCTGGTCCACGATAATTTTGTGTTTCTGTTTCACGGTAATGGTCCGTTTCTGGACCACGATAATTTTCTGTTTCGGTTTCACGGTAATGTTCCGTTTCTGGTCCACGTTAATGTTCTGTCTCTGGTCCACGGTAATGTTCTTTCTCTGGTCCACGGTAATGTTCTGTCTCTGGTCCACGGTAATGTTCGATCTCTGGTCCACGATAATGTTCGGTTTCACGGTAATGTTCCGTCTCTGGTCCACGATAATGTTCTGTTTCGGTTTCACGGTAATGTTCCGTTTCTGGTCCACGATAATGTTCTGTTTCGATTTCACGGTAATGTTCCGTCTCTGGTCCAAGGTAATGTTCCGTCTCTGGTCCACGATAATGTTGTGTTTCTGTTTCACGGTAATGTTCTGTCTCTGGTCCATGGTAACGTTCTGACTCTGGTCCACGGTAATGTTCTGTCTCTGGTCCACGGTAATGTTCGATCTCTGGTCCACGATAATGTTCTGTTCCGGTTTCACGGTAATGTTCCGTTTCTGGTCCACGGTAATGTTCGGTTTCAAGGTAAAGTTCGGTCTCTGGTCCACAGTAATGTTCTGTCTCTTGTCCACGGTAATGTTCTGTCTCTGGTCCACGGTAATGTTCTGTCTCTGGTCCACGGTAATGTTCTGTCTCTGGTCCACGGTAATGTTCGATCTCTGGTCCACGATAATGTTCGGTATCACGGTAATGTTCCGTCTCTGGTCCACGGTAATGTTCTGTTTCGGTTTCACGGTAATGTTCCGTTTCTGGTCCACGGTAATGTTCTGTCTCTGGTCCACGGTAATGTTCTTTCTCTGGTCCACGGTAATGTTCTGTCTCTGGTCCACGGTAATGTTCGATCTCTGGTCCACGATAATGTTCGGTTTCACGGTAATGTTCCGTCTCTGGTCCACGATAATGTTCTGTTTCGGTTTCAAGGTAATGTTCCGTTTCTGGTCCACGGTAATGTTCGGTTTCAAGGTAAAGTTTGGTCTCTGGTCCACAGTAATGTTCTGTCTCTGGTCCACGGTAATGTTCTGTCTCTGGTCCACGGTAATGTTCTGTCTCTGGTCCACGGTAATGTTCTGTCTCTGGTCCACGGTAATGTTTGATCTCTGGTCCACGATAATGTTCGGTTTCACGGTAATGTTCCGTCTCTGGTCCACGATAATGTTCTGTTTCGGTTTCACGGTAATGTTCCGTTTCTGGTCCACGGTAATGTTCTGTCTCTGGTCCACGGTAATTTTCTTTCTCTGGTCCACGGTAATGTTCTGTCTCTGGTCCACGGTAATGTTCGATCTCTGGTCCACGATAATGTTCGGTTTCACGGTAATGTTCCGTCTCTGGTCCACGATAATGTTCTGTTTCGGTTTCACGGTAATGTTCCGTTTCTGGTCCACGATAATGTTCTGTTTCGATTTCACGGTAATGTTCCGTCTCTGGTCCAAGGTAATGTTCCGTCTCTGGTCCACGATAATGTTGTGTTTCTGTTTCACGGTAATGTTCTGTCTCTGGTCCATGGTAATGTTCTGTCTCTGGTCCACGGTAATGTTCTGTCTCTGGTCCACGGTAATATTCGATCTCTGGTCCACGATAATGTTCTGTTCCGGTTTCACGGTAATGTTCCGTTTCTGGTCCACGGTAATGTTCGGTTTCAAGGTAAAGTTCGGTCTCTGGTCCACAGTAATGTTCTGTCTCTTGTCCACGGTAATGTTCTGTCTCTGGTCCACGGTAATGTTCTGTCTCTGGTCCACGGTAATGTTCTGTCTCTGGTCCACGGTAATGTTCTGTCTCTGGTCCACGGTAATGTTCGATCTCTGGTCCACGATAATGTTCGGTTTCACGGTAATGTTCCGTCTCTGGTCCACGGTAATGTTCTGTTTCGGTTTCACGGTAATGTTCCGTTTCTGGTCCATGGTAATGTTCTGTCTCTGGTCCATGGTAATGTTCTTTCTCTCGTCCACGGTAATGTTCTGTCTCTGGTCCACGGTAATGTTCGATCTCTGGTCCACGATAATGTTCGGTTTCACGGTAATGTTCCGTCTCTGGTCCACGATAATGTTCTGTTTCGGTTTCACGGTAATGTTCCGTTTCTGGTCCACGGTAATGTTCGGTTTCAAGGTAAAGTTCGGTCTCTGGTCCACAGTAATGTTCTGTCTCTTGTCCACGGTAATGTTCTGTCTCTGGTCCACGGTAATGTTCTGTCTCTGGTCCACGGTAATGTTCTGTCTCTGGTCCACGGTAATGTTCGATCTCTGGTCCACGATAATGTTCGGTTTCACGGTAATTTTCCGTCTCTGGTCCACGGTAATGTTCTGTTTCGGTTTCACGGTAATGTTCCGTTTCTGGTCCACGGTAATGTTCTGTCTCTGGTCCACGGTAATGTTCTTTCTCTGGTCCACGGTAATGTTCTGTCTCTGGTCCACGGTAATGTTCGATCTCTGGTCCACGATAATGTTCGGTTTCACGGTAATGTTCCGTCTCTGGTCCACGATAATGTTCTGTTTTGGTTTCATGGTAATGTTCCGTTTCTGGTCCACGGTAATGTTCGGTTTCAAGGTAAAGTTTGGTCTCTGGTCCACAGTAAAGTTCTGTCTCTGGTCCACGGTAATGTTGTGTCTCTGGTCCACGGTAATGTTCTGTCTCTGGTCCACGGTAATGTTCTGTCTCTGGTCCACGGTAATGTTTGATCTCTGGTCCACGATAATGTTCGGTTTCACGGTAATGTTCCGTCTCTGGTCAACGATAATGTTCTGTTTCGGTTTCACGGAATGTTCCGTTTCTGGTCCACGGTAATGATCTGTCTCTGGTCCACGGTAATGTTCTTTCTCTGGTCCACGGTAATGTTCTGTCTCTGGTCCACGGTAATGTTCGATCTCTGGTCCACGATAATGTTCGGTTTCACGGTAATGTTCCGTCTCTGGTCCACGATAATGTTCTGTTTTGGTTTCACGGTAATGTTCCGTTTCTGGTCCACGATAATGTTCTGTTTCGATTTCACGGTAATGTTCCGTCTCTGGTCCAAGGTAATGTTCCGTCTCTGGTCCACGATAATGTTGTGTTTCTGTTTCACGGTAATGTTCTGTCTCTGGTCCATGGTAATGTTCTGTCTCTGGTCCACGGTAATGTTCTGTCTCTGGTCCACGGTAATGTTCTGTCTCTGGTCCACGGTAATGTTCGATCTCTGGTCCACGATAATGTTCGGTTTCACGGTAATGTTCTGTCTCTGGTCCATGATAATGTTCCGTTTCTGGTCCACGATAATGTTCTGTTTCAGTTTCACGGTAATGTTCCGTTTCTGGTCCACGATAATGTTCTGTTTCTGGTCCACGGTAATGTTCTGTCTCTGGTCCACGGTAATGTTCGATCTCTGGTCCACGATAATGTTCGGTTTCACGGTAATGTTCCGTCTCTGGTCCACGATAATGTTCTGTTCCGGTTTCACGGTAATGTTCCGTTTCTGGTCCACGGTAATGTTCGGTTTCAAGGTAAAGTTCGGTCTCTGGTCCACAGTAATGTTCTGTCTCTTGTCCACGGTAATGTTCTGTCTCTGGTCCACGGTAATGTTCTGTCTCTGGTCCACGGTAATGTTCTGTCTCTGGTCCACGGTAATGTTCTGTCTCTGGTCCACGGTCATGTTTGATCTCTGGTCCACGATAATGTTCGGTTTCACGGTAATGTTCCGTCTCTGGTCCACGATAATGTTCTGTTTCGGTTTCACGGTAATGTTCCGTTTCTGGTCCAGGGTAATGTTCTTTCTCTGATCTACGGTAATGTTCTTTCTCTGGTCCACGGTAATGTTCTGTCTCTGGTCCACGGTAATGTTCGATCTCTGGTCCACGATAATGTTCGGTTTCACGGTAATGTTCCGTCTCTGGTCCACGATAATGTTCTGTTTCTGTATCACGGTAATGTTCCGTTTCTGGTCCACGATAATTTTGTGTTTCTGTTTCACGGTAATGTTCCGTTTCTGGTCCACGATAATGTTCGGTTTTAAGGTAAAGTTCGGTCTCTGGTCCACGGTAATGTTCTGTCTCTGGTCCACGGTAATGTTCTGTCTCTGGTCCACAGTAATGTTCTGTCTCTGGTCCACGGTAATGTTCTGTCTCTGGTCCACGGTAATTTTCTGTGTCTGGTCCACGATAATGTTCGGTTTCACGGTAGTGTTCCGTCTCTGGTCCACGATAATGTTATGTTTCTGTTTCACGGTAATGTTCCGTTTCTGGTCCACGATAATTTTGTGTTTCTGTTTCACGGTAATGTTCCGTTTCTGGTCCACGATAATGTTCTGTTTCGGTTTCACGGTAATGTTCTGTCTCTGGTCCATGATAATGTTCCGTTTCTGGTCCACGATAATGTTCTGTTTCAGTTTCACGGTAATGTTCCGTTTCTGGTCCACGATAATGTTCTGTTTCTGTTTCACGGTAATGTTCCGTTTCTGGTCCATGATAATGTTCTGTTTCACGGTAATGTTCTTTCTCTGGTCCATGGTAATATTCTGTCTCTGGTCCACGGTAATGTTCGGTTTCAAGGTAAAGTTCGGTCTCTGGTCCACAGTAATGTTCTGTCTCTGGTCCGCGGTAATGTTCTGTCTCTGGTCCACGGTAATGTTCGATCTCTGGTCCACGATAATGTTCGGTTTCACGGTAATGTTCCATCTCTGGTCCACGATAATGTTCTGTTTCGGTTTCACGGTAATGTTCCGTTTCTGGTCCACGACAATGTTCTGTTTCGATTTCACGGTAATGTTCCGTCTCTGGTCCAAGGTAATGTTCCGTCTCTGGTCCACGATAATGTTGTGTTTCTGTTTCACGGTAATGTTCTGTCTCTGGTCCATGGTAATGTTCTGACTCTGGTCCACGGTAATGTTCTGTCTCTGGTCCACGGTAATGTTCGATCTCTGGTCCACGATAATGTTCTGTTCCGGTTTCACGGTAATGTTCCGTTTCTGGTCCACGGTAATGTTCGGTTTCAAGGTAAAGTTCGGTCTCTGGTCCACAGTAATGTTCTGTCTCTTGTCCACGGTAATGTTCTGTCTCTGGTCCACGGTAATGTTCTGTCTCTGGTCCACGGTAATGTTCTGTCTCTGGTCCACGGTAATGTTCGATCTCTGGTCCACGATAATGTTCGGTATCACGGTAATGTTCCGTCTCTGGTCCACGGTAATGTTCTGTTTCGGTTTCACGGTAATGTTCCGTTTCTGGTCCACGGTAATGTTCTGTCTCTGGTCCACGGTAATGTTCTTTCTCTGGTCCACGGTAATGTTCTGTCTCTGGTCCACGGTAATGTTCGATCTCTGGTCCACGATAATGTTCGGTTTCACGGTAATGTTCCTTCTCTGGTCCACGATAATGTTCTGTTTCGGTTTCAAGGTAATGTTCCGTTTCTGGTCCACGGTAATGTTCGGTTTCAAGGTAAAGTTTGGTCTCTGGTCCACAGTAATGTTCTGTCTCTGGTCCACGGTAATGTTCTGTCTCTGGTCCACGGTAATGTTCTGTCTCTGGTCCACGGTAATGTTCTGTCTCTGGTCCACGGTAATGTTTGATCTCTGGTCCACGATAATGTTCGGTTTCACGGTAATGTTCCGTCTCTGGTCCACGATAATGTTCTGTTTCGGTTTCACGGTAATGTTCCGTTTCTGGTCCACGGTAATGTTCTGTCTCTGGTCCACGGTAATGTTCTTTCTCTGGTCCACGGTAATGTTCTGTCTCTGGTCCACGGTAATGTTCGATCTCTGGTCCACGATAATGTTCGGTTTCACGGTAATGTTCCGTCTCTGGTCCACGATAATGTTCTGTTTCGGTTTCACGGTAATGTTCCGTTTCTGGTCCACGATAATGTTCTGTTTCGATTTCACGGTAATGTTCCGTCTCTGGTCCAAGGTAATGTTCCGTCTCTGGTCCACGATAATGTTGTGTTTCTGTTTCACGGTAATGTTCTGTCTCTGGTCCATGGTAATGTTCTGTCTCTGGTCCACGGTAATGTTCTGTCTCTGGTCCACGGTAATATTCGATCTCTGGTCCACGATAATGTTCTGTTCCGGTTTCACGGTAATGTTCCGTTTCTGGTCCACGGTAATGTTCGGTTTCAAGGTAAAGTTCGGTCTCTGGTCCACAGTAATGTTCTGTCTCTTGTCCACGGTAATGTTCTGTCTCTGGTCCACGGTAATGTTCTGTCTCTGGTCCACGGTAATGTTCTGTCTCTGGTCCACGGTAATGTTCGATCTCTGGTCCACGATAATGTTCGGTTTCACGGTAATGTTCCGTCTCTGGTCCACGGTAATGTTCTGTTTCGGTTTCACGGTAATGTTCCGTTTCTGGTCCATGGTAATGTTCTGTCTCTGGTCCACGGTAATGTTCTTTCTCTCGTCCACGGTAATGTTCTGTCTCTTGTCCTTGGTAATGTTCGATCTCTGGTCCACGATAATGTTCGGTTTCACGGTAATGTTCCGTCTCTGGTCCACGGTAATGTTCTGTCTCTTGTCCACGGTAATGTTCTGTCTCTGGTCCACGGTAATGTTCTGTCTCTGGTCCACGGTAATGTTCTGTCTCTGGTCCACGGTAATGTTCGATCTCTGGTCCACGATAATGTTCGGTTTCACGGTAATTTTCCGTCTCTGGTCCACGGTAATGTTCTGTTTCGGTTTCACGGTAATGTTCCGTTTCTGGTCCACGGTAATGTTCTGTCTCTGGTCCACGGTAATGTTCTTTCTCTGGTCCACGGTAATGTTCTGTCTCTGGTCCACGGTAATGTTCGATCTCTGGTCCACGATAATGTTCGGTTTCACGGTAATGTTCCGTCTCTGGTCCACGATAATGTTCTGTTTCGGTTTCACGGTAATGTTCCGTTTCTGGTCCACGGTAATGTTCGGTTTCAAGGTAAAGTTTGGTCTCTGGTCCACAGTAAAGTTCTGTCTCTGGTCCACGGTAATGTTGTGTCTCTGGTCCACGGTAATGTTCTGTCTCTGGTCCACGGTAATGTTCTGTCTCTGGTCCACGGTAATGTTTGATCTCTGGTCCACGATAATGTTCGGTTTCACGGTAATTTTCCGTCTCTGGTCCACGGTAATGTTCTGTTTCGGTTTCACGGTAATGTTCCGTTTCTGGTCCACGGTAATGTTCTGTCTCTGGTCCACGGTAATGTTCTTTCTCTGGTCCACGGTAATGTTCTGTCTCTGGTCCACGGTAATGTTCGATCTCTGGTCCACGATAATGTTCGGTTTCACGGTAATGTTCCGTCTCTGGTCCACGATAATGTTCTGTTTCGGTTTCACGGTAATGTTCCGTTTCTGGTCCACGGTAATGTTCGGTTTCAAGGTAAAGTTTGGTCTCTGGTCCACAGTAAAGTTCTGTCTCTGGTCCACGGTAATGTTGTGTCTCTGGTCCACGGTAATGTTCTGTCTCTGGTCCACGGTAATGTTCTGTCTCTGGTCCACGGTAATGTTTGATCTCTGGTCCACGATAATGTTCGGTTTCACGGTAATGTTCCGTCTCTGGTTCACGATAATGTTCTGTTTCGGTTTCACGTAATGTTCCGTTTCTGGTCCACGGTAATGTTCTGTCTCTGGTCCACGGTAATGTTCTTTCTCTGGTCCACGGTAATGTTCTGTCTCTGGTCCACGGTAATGTTCGATCTCTGGTCCACGATAATGTTCGGTTTCACGGTAATGTTCCGTCTCTGGTCCACGATAATGTTCTGTTTTGGTTTCACGGTAATGTTCCGTTTCTGGTCCACGATAATGTTCTGTTTCGATTTCACGGTAATGTTCCGTCTCTGGTCCAAGGTAATGTTCCGTCTCTGGTCCACGATAATGTTGTGTTTCTGTTTCACGGTAATGTTCTGTCTCTGGTCCATGGTAATGTTCTGTCTCTGGTCCACGGTAATGTTCTGTCTCTGGTCCACGGTAATGTTCGATCTCTGGTCCACGATAATGTTCGGTTTCACGGTAATGTTCCGTCTCTGGTCCACGATAATGTTCTGTTTCTGTATCACGGTAATGTTCCGTTTCTGGTCCACGATAATTTTGTGTTTCTGTTTCACGGTAATGTTCCTTTTCTGGTCCACGATAATGTTCGGTTTCACGGTAATGTTCTGTCTCTGGTCTACGGTAATGTTCTGTGTCTGGTCCACGATAATTTTCGGTTTCACGGTAATGTTCCGTTTCTGGTCTACGATAATTTTGTGTTTCTGTTTCACGGTAATGTTCCGTTTCTGGTCCACGATAATGTTCTGTTTCAGTTTCACGGTAATGTTCTGTCTCTGGTCCATGATAATGTTCCGTTTCTGGTCCACGATAATGTTCTGTTTCAGTTTCACGGTAATGTTCCGTTTCTGGTCCACGATAATGTTCTATTTCTGTTTCTAGGTAATGTTCCGTTTCTGGTCAATAATAATGTTCTGTTTCACGGTAATGTTCTGTCTCTGGTCCACGGTAATGTTCGGTTTCAAGGTAAAGTTCGGTCTCTGGTCCACAGTAATGGTCTGTCTCTGGTCCGCGGTAATGTTCTGTCTCTGGTCCACGGTAATGTTGGATCTCTGGTCCACGATAATGTTCGGTTTCACAGTAATGTTCCGTCTCTGGTCCACGATAATGTTCTGTTTCGGTTTCACGGTAATGTTCCGTCTCTGGTCCACGGTAATGTTCCGTCTCTGGTCCACGATAATGTTGTGTTTCTGTTTCACGGTAATGTTCCGTTTCTGGTCCATGATAATGTTTTGTTTCACGGTAATGTTCTGTCTCTGGTCCATGGTAATGTTCTGTCTCTGGTCCACGGTAATGTTCTGTCTCTGGTCCACGGTAATGTTCTGTCTCTGGTCCACGGTAATGTTCTGTCTCTGGTCCACGGTAATGTTCGATCTCTGGTCCACGATAATGTTCTGTTTCTGTATAATGGTAATGTTCCGTTTCTGGTCCACCATAATTTTCTGTTTCTGTTTCACGGTAATGTTCCGTTTCTGGTCCACGATAATGTTCGGTTTCACGGTAATGTTCTGTCTCTGGTCCACGGTAATGTTCTGTGTCTGGTCCACGATAATGTTCGGTTTCACGGTAATGTTCCGTCTCTGGTCCACGATAATGTTCCGTCTTTGGTCCACGATAATGTTCTGTTTCTGTTTCACGGTAATGTTCCGTTTCTGGTCCACGATAATTTTGTGTTTCTGTTTCACAGTAATGTTCCGTTTCTGGTCCACGATAATGTTCTGTTTCGGTTTCACGGTAATGTTCTGTCTCTGGTCCATGATAATGTTTTGTTTCTGTTTCACGATAATGTTCCGTCTCTGGTCCACGATAATATTCGGTTTCAGGGTAATGTTCCGTCTCTTGTCCACGATAATGTTGTGTTTCTGTTTCACGGTAATGTTCCGTTTCTGGTCCACGATAATGTTGTGTTTCTGGTCCACGATAATGTTCCGTTTCTGGTCCACGATAATGTTCTGTTTAGGTTTCACGGTAATGTTCTTTCTCTGGTCCACGATAATATTCCGTCTCTGGTCCACGATAATGTTCCGTCTCTGGTCCACGATAATGTTCCATCTCTGGTCCACGACAATGTTCTGTTTCTGGTCCACGATAATGTTCCGTTTCTGGTCCACGATAATGTTCTGTTTCGGTTTCACGGTAATGTTCTGTCTCTGGTCCACGATAATGTTCCCTTTCTGGTCCACGATAATGTTCTGTTTTGGTTTCAAGGTAATGTTCTGTCTCTGGTCCACGGTAATGTTACGTTTCTGGTCCACGATAATGTTCTGTTTAGGTTTCACGGTAATGTTCCGTTTCTAGTCCACGATAATGTTCTGTTTCGGTTTCACGGTAATGTTCCGTTTCTGGTCCACGGTAATGTTCTGTCTCTGGTCCATGGTAATGTTCTTTCTCTGGTCCACGGTAATGTTCTGTCTCTGGTCCACGGTAATGTTCGATCTCTGGTCCACGATAATGTTCGGTTTCACGGTAATGTTCCGTCTCTGGTCCACAATAATGTTCTGTTTCTGTTTCACGGTAATGTTCCGTCTCTGGTCCATGGTAATGTTCCGTCTCTGGTCCACGATAATGTTGTGTTTCTGGTTCTTGATAATGTTCTGTTTCACGGTAATGTTCTGTCTCTGGTCCATGGTAATGTTCTGTCTCTGGTCCACGGTAATGTTCTGTCTCTGGTCCATGGTAATGTTCTGTCTCTGGTCCACGGTAATGTTCGGTCTCTGGTCCACGGTAATGTTCTGTGTCTGGTCCACGATAATGTTCGGTTTCAAGGTAAAGTTCGGTCTCTGGTCCACGGTAATGTTCTGTCTCTGGCCCACGGTAATGTTCTGTGTCTGGTCCACGATAATGTTCGGTTTCACGGTAATGTTCCGTCTCTGGTCCACGATAATGGACCGTCTTTGGTCCACGATAATGTTATGTTTCTGTTTCACGGTAATGTTCCGTTTCTGGTCCACGATAATTTTGTGTTTCTGTTTCACGGTAATGTTCCGTTTCTGGACCACGATAATTTTCTGTTTCGGTTTCACGGTAATGTTCTGTCTCTGGTCCATGATAATGTTCCGTTTCTGGTCCACGATAATGTTCTGTTTCAGTTTCACGGTAATGTTCCGTTTCTGGTCCACGATAATGTTCTGTTTCTGGTCCACGGTAATGTTCCGTCTCTGGTCCACGATAATGTTCTGTTCCGGTTTCACGGTAATGTTCCGTTTCTGGTCCACGGTAATGTTCGGTTTCAAGGTAAAGTTCGGTCTCTGGTCCACAGTAATGTTCTGTCTCTTGTCCACGGTAATGTTCTGTCTCTGGTCCACGGTAATGTTCTGTCTCTGGTCCACGATAATTTTGTGTTTCTGTTTCACGGTAATGTTCCGTTTCTAGTCCACGATAATGTTCGGTTTCAAGGTAAAGTTCGGTCTCTGGTCCACGGTAATGTTCTGTCTCTGGTCCACGGTAATGTTCTGTCTCTGGTTTCACGGTAATGTTCTGTCTCTGGTCCACGGTAATGTTCTGTCTCTGGTCCACGGTAATGTTCTGTCTCTGGTCCACGGTAATGTTCTGTCTCTGGTCCACGGTAATGTTCTGTCTCTGGTCCACGGTAATGTTTGATCTCTGGTCCACGATAATGTTCGGTTTCACGGTAATGTTCCGTCTCTGGTCCACGATAATGTTCTGTTTCGGTTTCACGGTAATGTTCCGTTTCTGGTCCAGGGTAATGTTCTTTCTCTGATCCACGGTAATGTTCTTTCTCTGGTCCACGGTAATGTTCTGTCTCTGGTCCACGGTAATGTTCGATCTCTGGTCCACGATAATGTTCGGTTTCACGGTAATGTTCCGTCTCTGGTCCACGATAATGGTCTGTTTCGGTTTGACGGTAATGTTCCATCTCTGGTCCAAGGTAATGTTCCGTCTCTGGTCCACGATAATGTTGTGTTTCTGTTTCACGGTAATGTTCTGTCTCTGGTCCATGGTAATGTTCTGTCTCTGGTCCACGGTAATGTTCTGTCTCTGGTCCACGGTAATGTTCGATCTCTGGTCCACGATAATGTTCGGTTTCACGGTAATGTTCCGTCTCTGGTCCACGATAATGTTCTGTTTCTGTATCACGGTAATGTTCCGTTTCTGGTCCACGATAATTTTGTGTTTCTGTTTCACGGTAATGTTCCGTTTCTGGTCCACGATAATGTTCGGTTTTAAGGTAAAGTTCGGTCTCTGGTCCACGGTAATGTTCTGTCTCTGGTCCACGGTAATGTTCTGTCTCTGGTCCACAGTAATGTTCTGTCTCTGGTCCACGGTAATGTTCTGTCTCTGGTCCACGGTAATTTTCTGTGTCTGGTCCACGATAATGTTCGGTTTCAAGGTAGTGTTCCGTCTCTGGTCCACGATAATGTTATGTTTCTGTTTCACGGTAATGTTCCGTTTCTGGTCCACGATAATTTTGTGTTTCTGTTTCACGGTAATGTTCCGTTTCTGGTCCACGATAATGTTCTGTTTCGGTTTCACGGTAATGTTCTGTCTCTGGTCCATGATAATGTTCCGTTTCTGGTCCACGATAATGTTCTGTTTCAGTTTCACGGTAATGTTCCGTTTCTGGTCCACGATAATGTTCTGTTTCTGTTTCACGGTAATGTTCCGTTTCTGGTCCATGATAATGTTCTGTTTCACGGTAATGTTCTGTCTCTGGTCCATGGTAATGTTCTGTCTCTGGTCCACGGTAATGTTCGGTTTCAAGGTAAAGTTCGGTCTCTGGTCCACAGTAATGTTCTGTCTCTGGTCCGCGGTAATGTTCTGTCTCTGGTCCACGGTAATGTTCGATCTCTGGTCCACGATAATGTTCGATTTCACGGTAATATTCCGTCTCTGGTCCACGATAATGTTCTGTTTCCTTTTCACGGTAATGTTCCGTTTCTGGTCCACGATAATATTGTGTTTCTGTTTCACGGTAATGTTCCGTTTCTGGTCCACGATAATGTTCGGTTTCAAGGTAAAGTTCGGTCTCTGGTCCACGGTAATGTTCTGTCTCTGGTCCATGATAATGTTCTGTCTCTGGTCCACAGTAATGTTCTGTCTCTGGTCTACGGTAATGTTCTGTCTCTGGTCCACGGTAATGTTCGATCTCTGGTCCACGATAATGTTCGGTTTCACGGTAATGTTCCGTCTCTGGTCCACGATAATGTTCTATTTCTGTATCACGGTAATGTTCCGTTTCTGGTCAACGATAATTTTGTGTTTCTGTTTCACGGTAATGTTCCGTTTCTGGTCCACGATAATTTTGTGTTTCTGTTTCACGGTAATGTTCCGTTTCTGGTCCACGATAATGTTCTGTTTCGGTTTCACGGTAATGTTCTGTCTCTGGTCCATGATAATGTTCCGTTTCTGGTCCACGATAATGTTCTGTTTCAGTTTCACGGTAATGTTCTGTTTCCGTTTCACGGTAATGTTCTGTCTCTGGTCCACGGTAATGTTTCTTTTCTGTTTCATGGTAATGTTCCGTCTCTGGTCCACGATAATGTTCGGTTTCACGGTAATGTTCCGTCTCTGGTCCACGATAATGTTGTGTTTCTGTTTCACGGTAATGTTCCGTTTCTGGTCAACGATAATGTTGTGTTTCTGGTCCACGATAATGTTCCGTTTCTGGTCCACGATAATGTTCTGTTTAGGTTTCACGGTAATGTTCTGTCTCTGGTCCACGATAATGTTCCGTCTCTGGTCCACGATAATGTTGTGTTTCTGTTTCACGGTAATGTTCCGTTTCTGGTCCTTGATAATTTTCTGTTTCACGGTAATGTTCTGTCTCTGGTCCATGGTAATGTTCTGTCTCTGGTCCACGGTAATGTTCTGTTTCTGGTCCATGGTAATGTTCTGTCTCTGGTCCACGGTAATGTTCGATCTCTGGTCCACGATAATGTTCGGTTTCACGGTAATGTTCTGTCTCTGGTCCATGATAATGTTCCGTTTCTGGTCCATGATAATGTTCTGTTTCAGTTTCACGGTAATGTTCTGTTTCCGTTTCACGGTAATGTTCTGTCTCTGGTCCACGGTAATGTTTTGTTTCTGTTTCATGGTAATGTTCCGTCTCTGGTCCACGATAATGTTGTGTTTCTGTTTCACGGTAATGTTCCGTTTCTGGTCCACGATAATGTTGTGTTTCTGGTCCACGATAATGTTCCGTTTCTGGTCCACGATAATGTTCTGTTTAGGTTTCACGGTAATGTTCTGTCTCTGGTCCACGATAATGTTCCGTCTCTGGTCCACGATAATGTTGTGTTTCTGTTTCACGGTAATGTTCCGTTTCTGGTCCTTGATAATTTTCTGTTTCACGGTAATGTTCTGTCTCTGGTCCATGGTAATGTTCTGTCTCTGGTCCACGGTAATGTTCTGTTTCTGGTCCATGGTAATGTTCTGTCTCTGGTCCACGGTAATGTTCGATCTCTGGTCCACGATAATGTTCGGCTTCACGGTAATGTTCCGTCTGTGGTCCACGATAATGTTCTGTTTCTGTATCACGGTAATGTTCCGTTTCTGGTCCACGATAATTTTGTGTTTCTGTTTCACGGTAATGTTCCGTTTCTAGTCCACGATAATGTTCGGTTTCAAGGTAAAGTTCGGTCTCTGGTCCACGGTAATGTTCTGTCTCTGGTCCACGGTAATGTTCTGTCTCTGGTCCACGGTAATGTTCTGTCTCTGGTCCACGGTAATGTTCGGTCTCTGGTCCACGGTAATGTTCTGTGTCTGGTCCACGATAATGTTCGGTTTCAAGGTAAAGTTCGGTCTCTGGTCCACGGTAATGTTCTGTCTCTGGTCCACGGTAATGTTCTCTCTCTGGCCCACAGTAATGTTCTGTGTCTGGTCCACGATAATGTTCGGTTTCACGGTAATGTTCCGTCTCTGGTCCACGATAATGGACCGTCTTTGGTCCACGATAATGTTATGTTTCTGTTTCACGGTAATGTTCCGTTTCTGGTCCACGATAATTTTGTGTTTCTGTTTCACGGTAATGTTCCGTTTCTGGAACACGATAATTTTCTGTTTCGGTTTCACGGTAATGTTCTGTCTCTGGTCCATGATAATGTTCCGTTTCTGGTCCACGATAATGTTCTGTTTCAGTTTCACGGTAATGTTCCGTTTCTGGTCCACGATAATGTTCTGTTTCTGGTCCACGGTAATGTTCTGTCTCTGGTCCACGGTAATGTTCGATCTCTGGTCCACGATAATGTTCGGTTTCACGGTAATGTTCCGTCTCTGGTCCACGATAATGTTCTGTTCCGGTTTCACGGTAATGTTCCGTTTCTGGTCCACGGTAATGTTCGGTTTCAAGGTAAAGTTCGGTCTCTGGTCCACAGTAATGTTCTGTCTCTTGTCCACGGTAATGTTCTGTCTCTGGTCCACGGTAATGTTCTGTCTCTGGTCCACGGTAATGTTCTGTCTCTGGTCCACGGTAATGTTCTGTCTCTGGTCCACGGTAATGTTTGATCTCTGGTCCACGATAATGTTCGGTTTCACGGTAATGTTCCGTCTCTGGTCCACGATAATGTTCTGTTTCGGTTTCACGGTAATGTTCCGTTTCTGGTCCAGGGTAATGTTCTTTCTCTGATCCACGGTAATGTTCTTTCTCTGGTCCACGGTAATGTTCTGTCTCTGGTCCACGGTAATGTTCGATCTCTGGTCCACGATAATGTTCGGTTTCACGGTAATGTTCCGTCTCTGGTCCACGATAATGTTCTGTTTCGGTTTCACGGTAATGTTCCGTTTCTGGTCCACGATAATGTTCTGTTTCGGTTTCACGGTAATGTTCCATCTCTGGTCCATGGTAATGTTCTGTCTCTGGTCCACGGTAATGTTCTGTCTCTGGTCCACGGTAATGTTCGATCTCTGGTCCACGGTAATGTTCGATCTCTGGTCCACGATAATGTTCGGTTTCACGGTAATGTTCCGTCTCTGGTCCACGATAATGTTCTGTTTCTGTATCACGGTAATGTTCCGTTTCTGGTCCACGATAATTTTGTGTTTCTGTTTCACGTTAATGTTCCGTTTCTGGTCCACGATAATGTTCGGTTTCAAGGTAAAGTTCGGTCTCTGGTCCACGGTAATGTTCTGTCTCTGGTCCATGGTAATGTTCCGTCTCTGGTCCACAGTAATGTTCTGTCTCTGGTCCACGGTAATGTTCTGTCTCTGGTCCACGGTAATGTTCGATCTCTGGTCCACGATAATGTTCGGTTTCACGGTAATGTTCCGTCTCTGGTCCACGATAATGTTCTATTTCTGTATCACGGTAATGTTCCGTTTCTGGTCAACGATAATTTTGTGTTTCTGTTTCACGGTAATGTTCCGTTTCTGGACTACGATAATTTTGTGTTTCTGTTTCACGGTAATGTTCCGTTTCTGGTCCACGATAATATTCTGTTTCGGTTTCACGGTAATGTTCTGTCTCTGGTCCATGATAATGTTCCGTTTCTGGTCCACGATAATGTTCTGTTTCAGTTTCACGGTAATGTTCTGTTTCCGTTTCACGGTAATGTTCTGTCTCTGGTCCACGGTAATGTTTTGTTTCTGTTTCATGGTAATGTTCCGTCTCTGGTCCACGATAATGTTCGGTTTCACGGTAATGTTCCGTCTCTGGTCCACGATAATGTTGTGTTTCTGTTTCACGGTAATGTTCCGTTTCTGGTCCACGATAATGTTGTGTTTCTGGTCCACGATAATGTTCCGTTTCTGGTCCACGATAATGTTCTGTTTAGGTTTCACGGTAATGTTCTGTCTCTGGTCCACGATAATGTTGTGTTTCTGTTTCACGGTAATGTTCCGTTTCTGGTCCTTGATAATTTTCTGTTTCACGGTAATGTTCTGTCTCTGGTCCATGGTAATGTTCTGTCTCTGGTCCACGGTAATGTTCTGTTTCTGGTCCATGGTAATGTTCTGTCTCTGGTCCACGGTAATGTTCGATCTCTGGTCCACGATAATGTTCGGTTTCACGGTAATGTTCTGTCTCTGGTCCATGATAATGTTCCGTTTCTGGTCCACGATAATGTTCTGTTTCAGTTTCACGGTAATGTTCTGTTTCCGTTTCACGGTAATGTTCTGTCTCTGGTCCACGGTAATGTTTTGTTTCTGTTTCATGGTAATGTTCCGTCTCTGGTCCACGATAATGTTCGGTTTCACGGTAATGTTCCGTCTCTGGTCCACGATAATGTTGTGTTTCTGTTTCACGGTAATGTTCCGTTTCTGGTCCACGATAATGTTGTGTTTCTGGTCCACGATAATGTTCCGTTTCTGGTCCACGATAATGTTCTGTTTAGGTTTCACGGTAATGTTCTGTCTCTGGTCCACGATAATGTTCCGTCTCTGGTCCACGATAATGTTGTGTTTCTGTTTCACGGTAATGTTCCGTTTCTGGTCCTTGATAATTTTCTGTTTCACGGTAATGTTCTGTCTCTGGTCCATGGTAATGTTCTGTCTCTGGTCCACGGTAATGTTCTGTTTCTGGTCCATGGTAATGTTCTGTCTCTGGTCCACGGTAATGTTCGATCTCTGGTCCACGATAATGTTCGGTTTCACGGTAATGTTCCGTCTGTGGTCCACGATAATGTTCTGTTTCTGTATCACGGTAATGTTCCGTTTCTGGTCCACGATAATTTTGTGTTTCTGTTTCACGGTAATGTTCCGTTTCTAGTCCACGATAATGTTCGGTTTCAAGGTAAAGTTCGGTCTCTGGTCCACGGTAATGTTCTGTCTCTGGTCCACGGTAACGTTCTGTCTCTGGTCCACGGTAATGTTCTGTCTCTGGTCCACGGTAATGTTCGGTCTCTGGTCCACGGTAATGTTCTGTGTCTGGTCCACGATAATGTTCGGTTTCAAGGTAAAGTTCGGTCTCTGGTCCACGGTAATGTTCTGTCTCTGGTCCACGGTAATGTTCTCTCTCTGGCCCACAGTAATGTTCTGTGTCTGGTCCACGATAATGTTCGGTTTCACGGTAATGTTCCGTCTCTGGTCCACGATAATGGACCGTCTTTGGTCCACGATAATGTTATGTTTCTGTTTCACGGTAATGTTCCGTTTCTGGTCCACGATAATTTTGTGTTTCTGTTTCACGGTAATGTTCCGTTTCTGGAACACGATAATTTTCGGTTTCGGTTTCACGGTAATGTTCTGTCTCTGGTCCATGATAATGTTCCGTTTCTGGTCCACGATAATGTTCTGTTTCAGTTTCACGGTAATGTTCCATTTCTGGTCCACGATAATGTTCTGTTTCTGGTCCACGGTAATGTTCTGTCTCTGGTCCACGGTAATGTTCGATCTCTGGTCCACGATAATGTTCGGTTTCACGGTAATGTTCCGTCTCTGGTCCACGATAATGTTCTGTTCCGGTTTCACGGTAATGTTCCGTTTCTGGTCCACGGTAATGTTCGGTTTCAAGGTAAAGTTCGGTCTCTGGTCCACAGTAATGTTCTGTCTCTTGTCCACGGTAATGTTCTGTCTCTGGTCCACGGTAATGTTCTGTCTCTGGTCCACGGTAATGTTCTGTCTCTGGTCCACGGTAATGTTCTGTCTCTGGTCCACGGTAATGTTTGATCTCTGGTCCACGATAATGTTCGGTTTCACGGTAATGTTCCGTCTCTGGTCCACGATAATGTTCTGTTTCGGTTTCACGGTAATGTTCCGTTTCTGGTCCAGGGTAATGTTCTTTCTCTGATCCACGGTAATGTTCTTTCTCTGGTCCACGGTAATGTTCTGTCTCTGGTCCACGGTAATGTTCGATCTCTGGTCCACGATAATGTTCGGTTTCACGGTAATGTTCCGTCTCTGGTCCACGATAATGTTCTGTTTCGGTTTCACGGTAATGTTCCGTTTCTGGTCCACGATAATGTTCTGTTTCGGTTTCACGGTAATGTTCCATCTCTGGTCCATGGTAATGTTCTGTCTCTGGTCCACGGTAATGTTCTGTCTCTGGTCCACGGTAATGTTCGATCTCTGGTCCACGGTAATGTTCGATCTCTGGTCCACGATAATGTTCGGTTTCACGGTAATGTTCCGTCTCTGGTCCACGATAATGTTCTGTTTCTGTATCACGGTAATGTTCCGTTTCTGGTCCACGATAATTTTGTGTTTCTGTTTCACGTTAATGTTCCGTTTCTGGTCCACGATAATGTTCGGTTTCAAGGTAAAGTTCGGTCTCTGGTCCACGGTAATGTTCTGTCTCTGGTCCATGGTAATGTTCTGTCTCTGGTCCACAGTAATGTTCTGTCTCTGGTCCACGGTAATGTTCTGTCTCTGGTCCACGGTAATGTTCGATCTCTGGTCCACGATAATGTTCGGTTTCATGGTAATGTTCCGTTTCTGGTCCACGATAATGTTCTGTTTCAGTTTCACGGTAATATTCTGTTTCCGTTTCACGGTAATGTTCTGTCTCTGGTCCACGGTAATGTTTTGTTTCTGTTTCACGGTAATGTTCCGTCTCTGGTCCACGATAATGTTCGGTTTCAGGGTAATGTTCCGTCTCTTGTCCACGATAATGTTGTGTTTCTGTTTCACGGTAATGTTCCGTTTCTGGTCCACGATATTGTTGTGTTTCTGGTCCACGATAATGTTCCGTTTCTGGTCCACGATAATGTTCTGTTTAGGTTTCACGGTAATGTTCTGTCTCTGGTCCACGATAATGTTCCCTTTCTGGTCCACGATAATGTTCTGTTTTGGTTTCAAGGTAATGTTCTGTCTCTGGTCCACGGTAATGTTACGTTTCTGGTCCACGATAATGTTCTGTTTAGGTTTCACGGTAATGTTCCGTTTCTGGTCCACGATAATGTTCTGTTTCGGTTTCACGGTAATGTTCTGTCTCTGGTCCACGATAATGTTCCCTTTCTGGTCCACGATAATGTTCTGTTTTGGTTTCAAGGTAATGTTCTGTCTCTGGTCCACGGTAATGTTACGTTTCTGGTCCACGATAATGTTCTGTTTAGGTTTCACGGTAATGTTCCGTTTCTAGTCCACGATAATGTTCTGTTTCGGTTTCACGGTAATGTTCCGTTTCTGGTCCACGGTAATGTTCTGTCTCTGGTCCATGGTAATGTTCTTTCTCTGGTCCACGGTAATGTTCTGTCTCTGGTCCACGGTAATGTTCGATCTCTGGTCCACGATAATGTTCGGTTTCACGGTAATGTTCCGTCTCTGGTCCACAATAATGTTCTGTTTCTGTTTCACGGTAATGTTCCGTCTCTGGTCCATGGTAATGTTCCGTCTCTGGTCCACGATAATGTTGTGTTTCTGGTTCTTGATAATGTTCTGTTTCACGGTAATGTTCTGTCTCTGGTCCATGGTAATGTTCTGTCTCTGGTCCACGGTAATGTTCTGTCTCTGGTCCATGGTAATGTTCTGTCTCTGGTCCACGGTAATGTTCGGTCTCTGGTCCACGGTAATGTTCTGTGTCTGGTCCACGATAATGTTCGGTTTCAAGGTAAAGTTCGGTCTCTGGTCCACGGTAATGTTCTGTCTCTGGCCCACGGTAATGTTCTGTGTCTGGTCCACGATAATGTTCGGTTTCACGGTAATGTTCCGTCTCTGGTCCACGATAATGGACCGTCTTTGGTCCACGATAATGTTATGTTTCTGTTTCACGGTAATGTTCCGTTTCTGGTCCACGATAATTTTGTGTTTCTGTTTCACGGTAATGTTCCGTTTCTGGACCACGATAATTTTCTGTTTCGGTTTCACGGTAATGTTCTGTCTCTGGTCCATGATAATGTTCCGTTTCTGGTCCACGATAATGTTCTGTTTCAGTTTCACGGTAATGTTCCGTTTCTGGTCCACGATAATGTTCTGTTTCTGGTCCACGGTAATGTTCTGTCTCTGGTCCACGGTAATGTTCGATCTCTGGTCCACGATAATGTTCGGTTTCACGGTAATGTTCCGTCTCTGGTCCACGATAATGTTCTGTTCCGGTTTCACGGTAATGTTCCGTTTCTGGTCCACGGTAATGTTCGGTTTCAAGGTAAAGTTCGGTCTCTGGTCCACAGTAATGTTCTGTCTCTTGTCCACGGTAATGTTCTGTCTCTGGTCCACGGTAATGTTCTGTCTCTGGTCCACGGTAATGTTCTGTCTCTGGTCCACGGTAATGTTTGATCTCTGGTCCACGATAATGTTCGGTTTCACGGTAATGTTCCGTCTCTGGTCCACGATAATGTTCTGTTTCGGTTTCACGGTAATGTTCCGTTTCTGGTCCAGGGTAATGTTCTTTCTCTGATCCACGGTAATGTTCTTTCTCTGGTCCACGGTAATGTTCTGTCTCTGGTCCACGGTAATGTTCGATCTCTGGTCCACGATAATGTTCGGTTTCACGGTAATGTTCCGTCTCTGGTCCACGATAATGGTCTGTTTCGGTTTGACGGTAATGTTCCGATTCTGGTCCACGATAATGTTCTGTTTCGGTTTCACGGTAATGTTCCATCTCTGGTCCAAGGTAATGTTCCGTCTCTGGTCCACGATAATGTTATGTTTCTGTTTCACGGTAATGTTCTGTCTCTGGTCCATGGTAATGTTCTGTCTCTGGTCCACGGTAATGTTCTGTCTCTGGTCCACGGTAATGTTCGATCTCTGGTCCACGATAATGTTCGGTTTCACGGTAATGTTCCGTCTCTGGTCCACGATAATGTTCTGTTCCGGTTTCACGGTAATGTTCCGTTTCTGGTCCACGGTAATGTTCGGTTTCAAGGTAAAGTTCGGTCTCTGGTCCACAGTAATGTTCTGTCTCTTGTCCACGGTAATGTTCTGTCTCTGGTCCACGGTAATGTTCTGTCTCTGGTCCACGGTAATGTTCTGTCTCTGGTCCACGGTAATGTTCTGTCTCTGGTCCACGGTAATGTTTGATCTCTGGTCCACGATAATGTTCGGTTTCACGGTAATGTTCCGTCTCTGGTCCACGATAATGTTCTGTTTCGGTTTCACGGTAATGTTCCGTTTCTGGTCCAGGGTAATGTTCTTTCTCTGATCCACGGTAATGTTCTTTCTCTGGTCCACGGTAATGTTCTGTCTCTGGTCCACGGTAATGTTCGATCTCTGGTCCACGATAATGTTCGGTTTCACGGTAATGTTCCGTCTCTGGTCCACGATAATGTTCTGTTTCGGTTTCACGGTAATGTTCCGTTTCTGGTCCACGATAATGTTCTGTTTCGGTTTCACGGTAATGTTCCATCTCTGGTCCATGGTAATGTTCTGTCTCTGGTCCACGGTAATGTTCTGTCTCTGGTCCACGGTAATGTTCGATCTCTGGTCCACGGTAATGTTCGATCTCTGGTCCACGATAATGTTCGGTTTCACGGTAATGTTCCGTCTCTGGTCCACGATAATGTTCTGTTTCTGTATCACGGTAATGTTCCGTTTCTGGTCCACGATAATTTTGTGTTTCTGTTTCACGTTAATGTTCCGTTTCTGGTCCACGATAATGTTCGGTTTCAAGGTAAAGTTCGGTCTCTGGTCCACGGTAATGTTCTGTCTCTGGTCCATGGTAATGTTCTGTCTCTGGTCCACAGTAATGTTCTGTCTCTGGTCCACGGTAATGTTCTGTCTCTGGTCCACGGTAATGTTTGATCTCTGGTCCACGATAATGTTCGGTTTCATGGTAATGTTCCGTCTCTGGTCCACGATAATGTTCTGTTTCTGTATCACGGTAATGTTCCTTTTCTGGTCCACGATAATTTTGTGTTTCTGTTTCACGGTAATGTTCCGTTTCTGGTCCACGATAATGTTCGGTTTCACGGTGATGTTCTGTCTCTGGTCCACGGTAATGTTCTGTGTCTGGTCCACGATAATGTTCGGTTTCACGGTAATGTTCCGTCTCTGGTCCACGATAATGCTATGTTTCTGTTTCACGGTAATGTTCCGTTTCTGGTCCACGATAATTTTGTGTTTCTGTTTCACGGTAATGTTCCGTTTCTGGTCCACGATAATGTTCTGTTTCGGTTTCACGGTAATGTTCTGTCTCTGGTCCATGATAATGTTCCGTTTCTGGTCCACGATAATGTTCTGTTTCAGTTTCAGGGTAATGTTCCGTTTCTGGTCCACGATAATGTTCTGTTTCTGTTTCACGGTAATGTTCCGTTTCTGGTCCATGATAATGTTCTGTTTCACGGTAATGTTCAGTCTCTGGTCCACGGTAATGTTCGGTTTCAAGGTAAAGTTCGGTCTCTGGTCCACAGTAATGTTCTGTCTCTGGTCCGCGGTAATGTTCTGTCTCTGGTCCACGGTAATGTTCGATCTCTGGTCCACGATAATGTTCGGTTTCACGGTAATGTTCCGTCTCTGGTCCACGATAATGTTCTATTTCGGTTTCACGGTAATGTTCCGTTTCTGGTCCACGATAATATTGTGTTTCTGTTTCACGGTAATGTTCCGTTTCTGGTCCACGATAATGTTCGGTTTCAAGGTAAAGTTCGGTCTCTGGTCCACGGTAATGTTCTGTCTCTGGTCCATGGTAATGTTCTGTCTCTGGTCCACAGTAATGTTCTGTCTCTGGTCCACGGTAATGTTCTGTCTCTGGTCCACGGTAATGTTCGATCTCTGGTCCACGATAATGTTCGGTTTCACGGTAATGTTCCGTCTCTGGTCCACGATAATGTTCTGTTTCTGTATCACGGTAATGTTCCGTTTCTGGTGCACGATAATGTTCTGTTTCGGTTTCACGGTAATGTTCTGTCTCTGGTCCATGATAATGTTCCGTTTCTGGTCCACGATAATGTTCTGTTTCAGTTTCACGGTAATGTTCTGTTTCCGTTTCACGGTAATGTTCTGTCTCTGGTCCACGGTAATGTTTTGTTTCTGTTTCACGGTAATGTTCCGTCTCTGGTCCACGATCATGTTCGGTTTCACGGTAATGTTCCGTCTCTGGTCCACGATAATGTTCGGTTTCGGTTTCACGGTAATGTTCCGTCTCTTGTCCACGGTAATGTTCCGTCTCTGGTGCACGAAAATGTTGTGTTTCTGTTTCACGGTAATGTTCCGTTTCTGGTCCATGATAATTTTCTTTTTCACGGTAATGTTCTGTCTCTGGTCCATGGTAATGTTCTGTCTCTGGTCCACGGTAATGTTCGGTTTCAAGGTAAAGTTCGGTCTCTGATCCACAGTAATGTTCCGTCTCTGGTCCACGATAATGTTCTGTTTCGGTTTCACGGTAATGTTCCGTCTCTGGTCCACGGTAATGTTCTGTCTCTGGTCCACGGTAATGTTCTGTCTCTAGTCCACGGTAATGTTCTGTCTCTGGTCCACGATAATGTTCGGTTTCACGGTAATGTTCCGTCTCTGGTCCACGATAATGTTCTGTTTCTGTATCACGGTAATGTTCCGTTTCTGGTGCACGATAATGTTCTGTTTCGGTTTCACGGTAATGTTCTGTCTCTGGTCCATGATAATGTTCCGTTTCTGGTCCACGATAATGTTCTGTTTCAGTTTCACGGTAATGTTCTGTTTCCGTTTCACGGTAATGTTCCGTCTCTGGTCCACGATCATATTCGGTTTCACGGTAATGTTCCGTCTCTGGTCCACGATAATGTTCTGTTTCGGTTTCACGGTAATGTTCCGTCTCTTGTCCACGGTAATGTTCCGTCTCTGGTGCACGAAAATGTTGTGTTTCTGTTTCACGGTAATGTTCCGTTTCTGGTCCATGATAATTTTCTTTTTCACGGTAATGTTCTGTCTCTGGTCCATGGTAATGTTCTGTCTCTGGTCCACGGTAATGTTCGGTTTCAAGGTAAAGTTCGGTCTCTGATCCACAGTAATGTTCCGTCTCTGGTCCACGATAATGTTCTGTTTCGGTTTCACGGTAATGTTCCGTCTCTGGTCCACGGTAATGTTCTGTCTCTGGTCCACGGTAATGTTCTGTCTCTAGTCCACGGTAATGTTCCGTCTCTGGTCCACGATAATGTTGTGTTTCTGTTTCACGGTAATGTTCCCTTTCTGGTCCACGATAATGTTGTGTTTCTGGTCCACGATAATGTTTTGTTTAGGTTTCACGGTAATGTTCTGTCTCTGGTCCACGATAATGTTCCGTCTCTGGTCCACGATAATGTTCCATCTCTGGTCCACGACAATGTTCTGTCTCTGGTCCACTATAATGTTCTGTTTCGGTTTCACGGTAATGTTCTGTCTCTGGTCCACGATAATGTTCCCTTTCTGGTCCACGATAATGTTCTGTTTTGGTTTCAAGGTAATGTTCTGTCTCTGGTCCACGGTAATGTTACGTTTCTGGTCCACGATAATGTTCTGTTTCGGTTTCACGGTAATGTTCCGTTTCTAGTCCACGATAATGTTCTGTTTCGGTTTCACGGTAATGTTCCGTTTCTGGTCCACGGTAATGTTCTGTCTCTGGTCCATGGTAATGTTCTTTCTCTGGTCCACGGTAATGTTCTGTCTCTGGTCCACGGTAATGTTCGATCTCTGGTACACGATAATGTTCGGTTTCACGGTAATGTTCCGTCTCTGGTCCACGATAATGTTCTGTTTCGGTTTCACGGTAATGTTCCGTTTCTGGTCCACGATAATGTTCTGTTTCGGTTTCACGGTAATGTTCCGTCTCTGGTCCAAGGTAATGTTCCGTCTCTGGTCCACGATAATGTTGTGTTTCTGTTTCACGGTAATGTTCTGTCTCTGGTCCATGGTAATGTTCGGTTTCAAGGTAAAGTTCGGTCTCTGGTCAACGGTAATGTTCTGTCTCTGGTCCACGGTAATGTTCTGTCTCTGGTCCACGGTAATGTTCTGTCTCTGGTCCACGGTAATGTTCTGTCTCTGGTCCACGGTAATGTTCGATCTCTGGTCCACGATAATGTTCGGTTTCACGGTAATGTTCCGTCACTGGTCCACGATAATGTTCTGTTTCTGTATCACGGTAATGTTCCGTTTCTGGTCCACGATAATTTTGTGTTTCTGTTTCACGGTAATGTTCCGTTTCTGGTCCACGATAATGTTCGGTTTCACGGTAATGTTCTGTCTCTGGTCAACGGTAATGTTCTGTGTCTGGTCCACGATAATGTTCCGTTTCACGGTAATGTTCCGTCTCTGGTCCACGATAATGTTATGTTTCTGTTTCACGGTAATGTTCCGTTTCTGGTCCACGATAATTTTTTGTTTCTGTTTCACGGTAATGTTCCGTTTCTGGTCCACGATAATGTTCTGTTTCGGTTTCACGGTAATGTTCTGTCTCTGGTCCATGATAATGTTCCGTTTCTGGTCCACGATAATGTTCTGTTTCAGTTTCACGGTAATGTTCCGTTTCTGGTCCACGATAATGTTCTGTTTCTGTTTCACGGTAATGTTTCGTTTCTGGTCCATGATAATGTTCTGTTTAACGGTAATGCTCTGTCTCTGGTCCATGGTAATGTTCCGTCTCTGGTCCACGGTAATGTTCGGTTTCAAGGTAAAGTTCGGTCTCTGGTCCACAGTAATGTTCTGTCTCTGGTCCGCGGTAATGTTCTGTCTCTGGTCCACGGTAATGTTCGATCTCTGGTCCACGATAATGTTCGGTTTCACGGTAATGTTCCGTCTCTGGTCCACGATAATGTTCTGTTTCGGTTTAACGGTAATGTTCCGTCTCTGGTCCACGGTAATGTTCCGTCTCTGGTCCACGATAATGTTGTGTTTCTGTTTCACGGTAATGTTCCGTTTCTGGTCCATGACAATGTTCTGTTTCACGGTAATGTTCTGTCTCTGGTCCATGGTAATGTTCTGTCTCTGGTCCACGGTAATGTTCTGTCTCTGGTCCACGGTAATGTTCGATCTCTGGTCCAAGATAATGTTCGGTTTCACGGTAATGTTCCGTCTCTGGTCCACGATAATGTTCTGTTCCGGTTTCACGGTAATGTTCCGTTTCTGGTCCACGATAATGTTCTGTTTCGGTTTCACGGTAATGTTCTGTCTCTGGTCCATTATAATGTTCCGTTTCTGGTCCACGATAATGTTCTGTTTCAGTTTCACGGTAATGTTCCGTTTCTGGTCCACGATAATGTTCTGTTTCTGTTTCACGGTAATGTTCCGTTTCTGGTCCATGATAATGTTCTGGTCCACGATAATTTTGTGTTTCTGTTTCACGGTAATGTTCCGTTTCTGGTCCACGATAATGTTCTGTTTCTGTATCACGGTAATGTTCCGTTTCTGGTGCACGATAATGTTCTGTTTCGGTTTCACGGTAATGTTCTGTCTCTGGTCCATGATAATGTTCCGTTTCTGGTCCACGATAATGTTCTGTTTCAGTTTCACGGTAATGTTCTGTTTCCGTTTCACGGTAATGTTCTGTCTCTGGTCCACGGTAATGTTTTGTTTCTGTTTCACGGTAATGTTCCGTCTCTGGTCCACGATCATGTTCGGTTTCACGGTAATGTTCCGTCTCTGGTCCACGATAATGTTCGGTTTCGGTTTCACGGTAATGTTCCGTCTCTTGTCCACGGTAATGTTCCGTCTCTGGTGCACGAAAATGTTGTGTTTCTGTTTCACGGTAATGTTCCGTTTCTGGTCCATGATAATTTTCTTTTTCACGGTAATGTTCTGTCTCTGGTCCATGGTAATGTTCTGTCTCTGGTCCACGGTAATGTTCGGTTTCAAGGTAAAGTTCGGTCTCTGATCCACAGTAATGTTCCGTCTCTGGTCCACGATAATGTTCTGTTTCGGTTTCACGGTAATGTTCCGTCTCTGGTCCACGGTAATGTTCTGTCTCTGGTCCACGGTAATGTTCTGTCTCTAGTCCACGGTAATGTTCTGTCTCTGGTCCACGATAATGTTCGGTTTCACGGTAATGTTCCGTCTCTGGTCCACGATAATGTTCTGTTTCTGTATCACGGTAATGTTCCGTTTCTGGTGCACGATAATGTTCTGTTTCGGTTTCACGGTAATGTTCTGTCTCTGGTCCATGATAATGTTCCGTTTCTGGTCCACGATAATGTTCTGTTTCAGTTTCACGGTAACGTTCTGTTTCCGTTTCACGGTAATGTTCTGTCTCTGGTCCACGGTAATGTTTTGTTTCTGTTTCACGGTAATGTTCCGTCTCTGGTCCACGATCATGTTCGGTTTCACGGTAATGTTCCGTCTCTGGTCCACGATAATGTTCGGTTTCGGTTTCACGGTAATGTTCCGTCTCTTGTCCACGGTAATGTTCCGTCTCTGGTGCACGAAAATGTTGTGTTTCTGTTTCACGGTAATGTTCCGTTTCTGGTCCATGATAATTTTCTTTTTCACGGTAATGTTCTGTCTCTGGTCCATGGTAATGTTCTGTCTCTGGTCCACGGTAATGTTCGGTTTCAAGGTAAAGTTCGGTCTCTGATCCACAGTAATGTTCCGTCTCTGGTCCACGATAATGTTCTGTTTCGGTTTCACGGTAATGTTCCGTCTCTGGTCCACGGTAATGTTCTGTCTCTAGTCCACGGTAATGTTCTGTCTCTGGTCCACGATAATGTTCGGTTTCACGGTAATGTTCCGTCTCTGGTCCACGATAATGTTCTGTTTCTGTATCACGGTAATGTTCCGTTTCTGGTGCACGATAATGTTCTGTTTCGGTTTCACGGTAATGTTCTGTCTCTGGTCCATGATAATGTTCCGTTTCTGGTCCACGATAATGTTCTGTTTCAGTTTCACGGTAATGTTCTGTCTCTGGTCCATGGTAATGTTCTGTCTCTGGTCCACAGTAATGTTCTGTCTCTGGTCTACGGTAATGTTCTTTCTCTGGTCCACGGTAATGTTCGATCTCTGGTCCACGATAATTTTCAGTTTCACGGTAATGTTCCGTCTCTGGTCCACGATAATGTTCTATTTCTGTATCACGGTAATGTTCCGTTTCTGGTCCACGATAATTTTGTGTTTCTGTTTCACGGTAATGTTCCGTTTCTGGTCCACGATAATTTTGTGTTTCTGTTTCACGGTAATGTTCCGTTTCTGGTCCACGATAATGTTCTGTTTCGGTTTCACGGTAATGGTCTGTCTCTGGTCCATGATAATGTTCCGTTTCTGGTCCACGATAATGTTCTGTTTCAGTTTCACGGTAATGTTCTGTTTCCGTTTCACGGTAATGTTCTGTCTCTGGTCCACGGTAATGTTTTGTTTCTGTTTCATGGTAATGTTCCGTCTCTGGTCCACGATAATGTTCGGTTTCACGGTAATGTTCCGTCTCTGGTCCACGATAATGTTGTGTTTCTGTTTCACGGTAATGTTCCGTTTCTGGTCCACGATAATGTTGTGTTTCTGGTCCACGATAATGTTCCGTTTCTGGTCCACGATAATGTTCTGTTTAGGTTTCACGGTAATGTTCTGTCTCTGGTCCACGATAATGTTCCGTCTCTGGTCCACGATAATGTTGTGTTTCTGTTTCACGGTAATGTTCCGTTTCTGGTCCTTGATAATTTTCTGTTTCACGGTAATGTTCTGTCTCTGGTCCATGGTAATGTTCTGTCTCTGGTCCACGGTAATGTTCTGTTTCTGGTCCATGGTAATGTTCTGTCTCTGGTCCACGGTAATGTTCGATCTCTGGTCCACGATAATGTTCGGTTTCACGGTAATGTTCCGTCTGTGGTCCACGATAATTTTGTGTTTCTGTTTCACGGTAATGTTCCGTTTCTAGTCCACGATAATGTTCGGTTTCAAGGTAAAGTTCGGTCTCTGGTCCACGGTAATGTTCTGTCTCTGGTCCACGGTAATGTTCTGTCTCTGGTTTCACGGTAATGTTCTGTCTCTGGTCCACGGTAATGTTCGGTCTCTGGTCCACGGTAATGTTCTGTGTCTGGTCCACGATAATGTTCGGTTTCAAGGTAAAGTTCGGTCTCTGGTCCACGGTAATGTTCTGTCTCTGGTCCACGGTAATGTTCTCTCTCTGGCCCACAGTAATGTTCTGTGTCTGGTCCACGATAATGTTCGGTTTCACGGTAATGTTCCGTCTCTGGTCCACGATAATGGACCGTCTTTGGTCCACGATAATGTTATGTTTCTGTTTCACGGTAATGTTCCGTTTCTGGTCCACGATAATTTTGTGTTTCTGTTTCACGGTAATGTTCCGTTTCTGGAACACGATAATTTTCTGTTTCGGTTTCACGGTAATGTTCTGTCTCTGGTCCATGATAATGTTCCGTTTCTGGTCCACGATAATGTTCTGTTTCAGTTTCACGGTAATGTTCCGTTTCTGGTCCACGATAATGTTCTGTTTCTGGTCCACGGTAATGTTCTGTCTCTGGTCCACGGTAATGTTCGATCTCTGGTCCACGATAATGTTCGGTTTCACGGTAATGTTCCGTCTCTGGTCCACGATAATGTTCTGTTCCGGTTTCACGGTAATGTTCCGTTTCTGGTCCACGGTAATGTTCGGTTTCAAGGTAAAGTTCGGTCTCTGGTCCACAGTAATGTTCTGTCTCTTGTCCACGGTAATGTTCTGTCTCTGGTCCACGGTAATGTTCTGTCTCTGGTCCACGGTAATGTTCTGTCTCTGGTCCACGGTAATGTTCTGTCTCTGGTCCACGGTAATGTTTGATCTCTGGTCCACGATAATGTTCGGTTTCACGGTAATGTTCCGTCTCTGGTCCACGATAATGTTCTGTTTCGGTTTCACGGTAATGTTCCGTTTCTGGTCCAGGGTAATGTTCTTTCTCTGATCCACGGTAATGTTCTTTCTCTGGTCCACGGTAATGTTCTGTCTCTGGTCCACGGTAATGTTCGATCTCTGGTCCACGATAATGTTCGGTTTCACGGTAATGTTCCGTCTCTGGTCCACGATAATGTTCTGTTTCGGTTTCACGGTAATGTTCCGTTTCTGGTCCACGATAATGTTCTGTTTCGGTTTCACGGTAATGTTCCATCTCTGGTCCATGGTAATGTTCTGTCTCTGGTCCACGGTAATGTTCTGTCTCTGGTCCACGGTAATGTTCGATCTCTGGTCCACGGTAATGTTCGATCTCTGGTCCACGATAATGTTCGGTTTCACGGTAATGTTCCGTCTCTGGTCCACGATAATGTTCTGTTTCTGTATCACGGTAATGTTCCGTTTCTGGTCCACGATAATTTTGTGTTTCTGTTTCACGTTAATGTTCCGTTTCTGGTCCACGATAATGTTCGGTTTCAAGGTAAAGTTCGGTCTCTGGTCCACGGTAATGTTCTGTCTCTGGTCCATGGTAATGTTCTGTCTCTGGTCCACAGTAATGTTCTGTCTCTGGTCCACGGTAATGTTCTGTCTCTGGTCCACGGTAATGTTTGATCTCTGGTCCACGATAATGTTCGGTTTCATGGTAATGTTCCGTCTCTGGTCCACGATAATGTTCTGTTTCTGTATCACGGTAATGTTCCTTTTCTGGTCCACGATAATTTTGTGTTTCTGTTTCACGGTAATGTTCCGTTTCTGGTCCACGATAATGTTCGGTTTCACGGTGATGTTCTGTCTCTGGTCCACGGTAATGTTCTGTGTCTGGTCCACGATAATGTTCGGTTTCACGGTAATGTTCCGTCTCTGGTCCACGATAATGCTATGTTTCTGTTTCACGGTAATGTTCCGTTTCTGGTCCACGATAATTTTGTGTTTCTGTTTCACGGTAATGTTCCGTTTCTGGTCCACGATAATGTTCTGTTTCGGTTTCACGGTAATGTTCTGTCTCTGGTCCATGATAATGTTCCGTTTCTGGTCCACGATAATGTTCTGTTTCAGTTTCAGGGTAATGTTCCGTTTCTGGTCCACGATAATGTTCTGTTTCTGTTTCACGGTAATGTTCCGTTTCTGGTCCATGATAATGTTCTGTTTCACGGTAATGTTCAGTCTCTGGTCCACGGTAATGTTCGGTTTCAAGGTAAAGTTCGGTCTCTGGTCCACAGTAATGTTCTGTCTCTGGTCCGCGGTAATGTTCTGTCTCTGGTCCACGGTAATGTTCGATCTCTGGTCCACGATAATGTTCGGTTTCACGGTAATGTTCCGTCTCTGGTCCACGATAATGTTCTATTTCGGTTTCACGGTAATGTTCCGTTTCTGGTCCACGATAATATTGTGTTTCTGTTTCACGGTAATGTTCCGTTTCTGGTCCACGATAATGTTCGGTTTCAAGGTAAAGTTCGGTCTCTGGTCCACGGTAATGTTCTGTCTCTGGTCCATGGTAATGTTCTGTCTCTGGTCCACAGTAATGTTCTGTCTCTGGTCCACGGTAATGTTCTGTCTCTGGTCCACGGTAATGTTCGATCTCTGGTCCACGATAATGTTCGGTTTCACGGTAATGTTCCGTCTCTGGTCCACGATAATGTTCTGTTTCTGTATCACGGTAATGTTCCGTTTCTGGTGCACGATAATGTTCTGTTTCGGTTTCACGGTAATGTTCTGTCTCTGGTCCATGATAATGTTCCGTTTCTGGTCCACGATAATGTTCTGTTTCAGTTTCACGGTAATGTTCTGTTTCCGTTTCACGGTAATGTTCTGTCTCTGGTCCACGGTAATGTTTTGTTTCTGTTTCACGGTAATGTTCCGTCTCTGGTCCACGATCATGTTCGGTTTCACGGTAATGTTCCGTCTCTGGTCCACGATAATGTTCGGTTTCGGTTTCACGGTAATGTTCCGTCTCTTGTCCACGGTAATGTTCCGTCTCTGGTGCACGAAAATGTTGTGTTTCTGTTTCACGGTAATGTTCCGTTTCTGGTCCATGATAATTTTCTTTTTCACGGTAATGTTCTGTCTCTGGTCCATGGTAATGTTCTGTCTCTGGTCCACGGTAATGTTCGGTTTCAAGGTAAAGTTCGGTCTCTGATCCACAGTAATGTTCCGTCTCTGGTCCACGATAATGTTCTGTTTCGGTTTCACGGTAATGTTCCGTCTCTGGTCCACGGTAATGTTCTGTCTCTGGTCCACGGTAATGTTCTGTCTCTAGTCCACGGTAATGTTCTGTCTCTGGTCCACGATAATGTTCGGTTTCACGGTAATGTTCCGTCTCTGGTCCACGATAATGTTCTGTTTCTGTATCACGGTAATGTTCCGTTTCTGGTGCACGATAATGTTCTGTTTCGGTTTCACGGTAATGTTCTGTCTCTGGTCCATGATAATGTTCCGTTTCTGGTCCACGATAATGTTCTGTTTCAGTTTCACGGTAATGTTCTGTTTCCGTTTCACGGTAATGTTCTGTCTCTGGTCCACGGTAATGTTTTGTTTCTGTTTCACGGTAATGTTCCGTCTCTGGTCCACGATCATGTTCTGTTTCGGTTTCACGGTAATGTTCCGTCTCTTGTCCACGGTAATGTTCCGTCTCTGGTGCACGAAAATGTTGTGTTTCTGTTTCACGGTAATGTTCCGTTTCTGGTCCATGATAATTTTCTTTTTCACGGTAATGTTCTGTCTCTGGTCCATGGTAATGTTCTGTCTCTGGTCCACGGTAATGTTCGGTTTCAAGGTAAAGTTCGGTCTCTGATCCACAGTAATGTTCCGTCTCTGGTCCACGATAATGTTCTGTTTCGGTTTCACGGTAATGTTCCGTCTCTGGTCCACGGTAATGTTCTGTCTCTGGTCCACGGTAATGTTCTGTCTCTAGTCCACGGTAATGTTCCGTCTCTGGTCCACGATAATGTTGTGTTTCTGTTTCACGGTAATGTTCCCTTTCTGGTCCACGATAATGTTGTGTTTCTGGTCCACGATAATGTTTTGTTTAGGTTTCACGGTAATGTTCTGTCTCTGGTCCACGATAATGTTCCGTCTCTGGTCCACGATAATGTTCCATCTCTGGTCCACGACAATGTTCTGTCTCTGGTCCACTATAATGTTCTGTTTCGGTTTCACGGTAATGTTCTGTCTCTGGTCCACGATAATGTTCCCTTTCTGGTCCACGATAATGTTCTGTTTTGGTTTCAAGGTAATGTTCTGTCTCTGGTCCACGGTAATGTTACGTTTCTGGTCCACGATAATGTTCTGTTTCGGTTTCACGGTAATGTTCCGTTTCTAGTCCACGATAATGTTCTGTTTCGGTTTCACGGTAATGTTCCGTTTCTGGTCCACGGTAATGTTCTGTCTCTGGTCCATGGTAATGTTCTTTCTCTGGTCCACGGTAATGTTCTGTCTCTGGTCCACGGTAATGTTCGATCTCTGGTACACGATAATGTTCGGTTTCACGGTAATGTTCCGTCTCTGGTCCACGATAATGTTCTGTTTCGGTTTCACGGTAATGTTCCGTTTCTGGTCCACGATAATGTTCTGTTTCGGTTTCACGGTAATGTTCCGTCTCTGGTCCAAGGTAATGTTCCGTCTCTGGTCCACGATAATGTTGTGTTTCTGTTTCACGGTAATGTTCTGTCTCTGGTCCATGGTAATGTTCGGTTTCAAGGTAAAGTTCGGTCTCTGGTCAACGGTAATGTTCTGTCTCTGGTCCACGGTAATGGTCTGTCTCTGGTCCACAGTAATGTTCTGTCTCTGGTCCACGGTAATGTTCTGTCTCTGGTCCACGGTAATGTTCGATCTCTGGTCCACGATAATGTTCGGTTTCACGGTAATGTTCCGTCACTGGTCCACGATAATGTTCTGTTTCTGTATCACGGTAATGTTCCGTTTCTGGTCCACGATAATTTTGTGTTTCTGTTTCACGGTAATGTTCCGTTTCTGGTCCACGATAATGTTCGGTTTCACGGTAATGTTCTGTCTCTGGTCAACGGTAATGTTCTGTGTCTGGTCCACGATAATGTTCCGTTTCACGGTAATGTTCCGTCTCTGGTCGACGATAATGTTATGTTTCTGTTTCACGGTAATGTTCCGTTTCTGGTCCACGATAATTTTTTGTTTCTGTTTCACGGTAATGTTCCGTTTCTGGTCCACGATAATGTTCTGTTTCGGTTTCACGGTAATGTTCTGTCTCTGGTCCATGATAATGTTCCGTTTCTGGTCCACGATAATGTTCTGTTTCAGTTTCACGGTAATGTTCCGTTTCTGGTCCACGATAATGTTCTGTTTCTGTTTCACGGTAATGTTTCGTTTCTGGTCCATGATAATGTTCTGTTTAACGGTAATGCTCTGTCTCTGGTCCATGGTAATGTTCCGTCTCTGGTCCACGGTAATGTTCGGTTTCAAGGTAAAGTTCGGTCTCTGGTCCACAGTAATGTTCTGTCTCTGGTCCGCGGTAATGTTCTGTCTCTGGTCCACGGTAATGTTCGATCTCTGGTCCACGATAATGTTCGGTTTCACGGTAATGTTCCGTCTCTGGTCCACGATAATGTTCTGTTTCGGTTTAACGGTAATGTTCCGTCTCTGGTCCACGGTAATGTTCCGTCTCTGGTCCACGATAATGTTGTGTTTCTGTTTCACGGTAATGTTCCGTTTCTGGTCCATGACAATGTTCTGTTTCACGGTAATGTTCTGTCTCTGGTCCATGGTAATGTTCTGTCTCTGGTCCACGGTAATGTTCTGTCTCTGGTCCACGGTAATGTTCGATCTCTGGTCCACGATAATGTTCGGTTTCACGGTAATGTTCCGTCTCTGGTCCACGATAATGTTCTGTTCCGGTTTCACGGTAATGTTCCGTTTCTGGTCCACGATAATGTTCTGTTTCGGTTTCACGGTAATGTTCTGTCTCTGGTCCATTATAATGTTCCGTTTCTGGTCCACGATAATGTTCTGTTTCAGTTTCACGGTAATGTTCCGTTTCTGGTCCACGATAATGTTCTGTTTCTGTTTCACGGTAATGTTCCGTTTCTGGTCCATGATAATGTTCTGGTCCACGATAATTTTGTGTTTCTGTTTCACGGTAATGTTCCGTTTCTGGTCCACGATAATGTTCTGTTTCTGTATCACGGTAATGTTCCGTTTCTGGTGCACGATAATGTTCTGTTTCGGTTTCACGGTAATGTTCTGTCTCTGGTCCATGATAATGTTCCGTTTCTGGTCCACGATAATGTTCTGTTTCAGTTTCACGGTAATGTTCTGTTTCCGTTTCACGGTAATGTTCTGTCTCTGGTCCACGGTAATGTTTTGTTTCTGTTTCACGGTAATGTTCCGTCTCTGGTCCACGATCATGTTCGGTTTCACGGTAATGTTCCGTCTCTGGTCCACGATAATGTTCGGTTTCGGTTTCACGGTAATGTTCCGTCTCTTGTCCACGGTAATGTTCCGTCTCTGGTGCACGAAAATGTTGTGTTTCTGTTTCACGGTAATGTTCCGTTTCTGGTCCATGATAATTTTCTTTTTCACGGTAATGTTCTGTCTCTGGTCCATGGTAATGTTCTGTCTCTGGTCCACGGTAATGTTCGGTTTCAAGGTAAAGTTCGGTCTCTGATCCACAGTAATGTTCCGTCTCTGGTCCACGATAATGTTCTGTTTCGGTTTCACGGTAATGTTCCGTCTCTGGTCCACGGTAATGTTCTGTCTCTGGTCCACGGTAATGTTCTGTCTCTAGTCCACGGTAATGTTCTGTCTCTGGTCCACGATAATGTTCGGTTTCACGGTAATGTTCCGTCTCTGGTCCACGATAATGTTCTGTTTCTGTATCACGGTAATGTTCCGTTTCTGGTGCACGATAATGTTCTGTTTCGGTTTCACGGTAATGTTCTGTCTCTGGTCCATGATAATGTTCCGTTTCTGGTCCACGATAATGTTCTGTTTCAGTTTCACGGTAACGTTCTGTCTCTGGTCCATGATAATGTTCCGTTTCTGGTCCACGATAATGTTCTGTTTCAGTTTCACGGTAATGTTCTGTTTCCGTTTCACGGTAATGTTCTGTCTCTGGTCCACGGTAATGTTTTGTTTCTGTTTCACGGTAATGTTCCGTCTCTGGTCCACGATCATGTTCGGTTTCACGGTAATGTTCCGTCTCTGGTCCACGATAATGTTCGGTTTCGGTTTCACGGTAATGTTCCGTCTCTTGTCCACGGTAATGTTCCGTCTCTGGTGCACGAAAATGTTGTGTTTCTGTTTCACGGTAATGTTCCGTTTCTGGTCCATGATAATTTTCTTTTTCACGGTAATGTTCTGTCTCTGGTCCATGGTAATGTTCTGTCTCTGGTCCACGGTAATGTTCGGTTTCAAGGTAAAGTTCGGTCTCTGATCCACAGTAATGTTCCGTCTCTGGTCCACGATAATGTTCTGTTTCGGTTTCACGGTAATGTTCCGTCTCTGGTCCACGGTAATGTTCTGTCTCTGGTCCACGGTAATGTTCTGTCTCTAGTCCACGGTAATGTTCTGTCTCTGGTCCACGATAATGTTCGGTTTCACGGTAATGTTCCGTCTCTGGTCCACGATAATGTTCTGTTTCTGTATCACGGTAATGTTCCGTTTCTGGTGCACGATAATGTTCTGTTTCGGTTTCACGGTAATGTTCTGTCTCTGGTCCATGATAATGTTCCGTTTCTTGTCCACGATAATGTTCTGTTTCAGTTTCACGGTAACGTTCTGTTTCCGTTTCACGGTAATGTTCTGTCTCTGGTCCACGGTAATGTTTTGTTTCTGTTTCACGGTAATGTTCCGTCTCTGGTCCACGATCATGTTCGGTTTCACGGTAATGTTCCGTCTCTGGTCCACGATAATGTTCGGTTTCGGTTTCACGGTAATGTTCCGTCTCTTGTCCACGGTAATGTTCCGTCTCTGGTGCACGAAAATGTTGTGTTTCTGTTTCACGGTAATGTTCCGTTTCTGGTCCATGATAATTTTCTTTTTCACGGTAATGTTCTGTCTCTGGTCCATGGTAATGTTCTGTCTCTGGTCCACGGTAATGTTCGGTTTCAAGGTAAAGTTCGGTCTCTGATCCACAGTAATGTTCCGTCTCTGGTCCACGATAATGTTCTGTTTCGGTTTCACGGTAATGTTCCGTCTCTGGTCCACGGTAATGTTCTGTCTCTAGTCCACGGTAATGTTCTGTCTCTGGTCCACGATAATGTTCGGTTTCACGGTAATGTTCCGTCTCTGGTCCACGATAATGTTCTGTTTCTGTATCACGGTAATGTTCCGTTTCTGGTGCACGATAATGTTCTGTTTCGGTTTCACGGTAATGTTCTGTCTCTGGTCCATGATAATGTTCCGTTTCTGGTCCACGATAATGTTCTGTTTCAGTTTCACGGTAATGTTCTGTTTCCGTTTCACGGTAATGTTCTGTCTCTGGTCCACGGTAATGTTTTGTTTCTGTTTCACGGTAATGTTCCGTCTCTGGTCCACGATCATGTTCGGTTTCACGGTAATGTTCCGTCTCTGGTCCACGATAATGTTCTGTTTCGGTTTCACGGTAATGTTCCGTCTCTTGTCCACGGTAATGTTCCGTCTCTGGTGCACGAAAATGTTGTGTTTCTGTTTCACGGTAATGTTCCGTTTCTGGTCCATGATAATTTTCTTTTTCACGGTAATGTTCTGTCTCTGGTCCACGGTAATGTTCGGTTTCAAGGTAAAGTTCGGTCTCTGATCCACAGTAATGTTCCGTCTCTGGTCCACGATAATGTTCTGTTTCGGTTTCACGGTAATGTTCCGTCTCTGGTCCACGGTAATGTTCTGTCTCTGGTCCACGGTAATGTTCTGTCTCTAGTCCACGGTAATGTTCCGTCTCTGGTCCACGATAATGTTGTGTTTCTGTTTCACGGTAATGTTCCCTTTCTGGTCCACGATAATGTTGTGTTTCTGGTCCACGATAATGTTCCGTTTCTGGTCCACGATAATGTTTTGTTTAGGTTTCACGGTAATGTTCTGTCTCTGGTCCACGATAATGTTCCGTCTCTGGTCCACGATAATGTTCCGTCTCTGGTCCACGATAATGTTCCATCTCTGGTCCACGACAATGTTCTGTCTCTGGTCCACTATAATGTTCTGTTTCGGTTTCACGGTAATGTTCTGTCTCTGGTCCACGATAATGTTCCCTTTCTGGTCCACGATAATGTTCTGTTTTGGTTTCAAGGTAATGTTCTGTCTCTGGTCCACGGTAATGTTACGTTTCTGGTCCACGATAATGTTCTGTTTCGGTTTCACGGTAATGTTCCGTTTCTAGTCCACGATAATGTTCTGTTTCGGTTTCACGGTAATGTTCCGTTTCTGGTCCACGGTAATGTTCTGTCTCTGGTCCATGGTAATGTTCTTTCTCTGGTCCACGGTAATGTTCTGTCTCTGGTCCACGGTAATGTTCGATCTCTGGTACACGATAATGTTCGGTTTCACGGTAATGTTCCGTCTCTGGTCCACGATAATGTTCTGTTTCGGTTTCACGGTAATGTTCCGTTTCTGGTCCACGATAATGTTCTGTTTCGGTTTCACGGTAATGTTCCGTCTCTGGTCCAAGGTAATGTTCCGTCTCTGGTCCACGATAATGTTGTGTTTCTGTTTCACGGTAATGTTCTGTCTCTGGTCCATGGTAATGTTCGGTTTCAAGGTAAAGTTCGGTCTCTGGTCAACGGTAATGTTCTGTCTCTGGTCCACGGTAATGTTCTGTCTCTGGTCCACAGTAATGTTCTGTCTCTGGTCCACGGTAATGTTCTGTCTCTGGTCCACGGTAATGTTCGATCTCTGGTCCACGATAATGTTCGGTTTCACGGTAATGTTCCGTCTCTGGTCCACGATAATGTTCTGTTTCTGTATCACGGTAATGTTCCGTTTCTGGTCCACGATAATTTTGTGTTTCTGTTTCACGGTAATGTTCCGTTTCTGGTCCACAATAATGTTCGGTTTCACGGTAATGTTCTGTCTCTGGTCAACGGTAATGTTCTGTGTCTGGTCCACGATAATGTTCCGTTTCACGGTAATGTTCCGTCTCTGGTCCACGATAATGTTCTGTTTCGGTTTCACGGTAATGTTCCGTCTCTTGTCCACGGTAATGTTCCGTCTCTGGTGCACGAAAATGTTGTGTTTCTGTTTCACGGTAATGTTCCGTTTCTGGTCCATGATAATTTTCTTTTTCACGGTAATGTTCTGTCTCTGGTCCACGGTAATGTTCGGTTTCAAGGTAAAGTTCGGTCTCTGATCCACAGTAATGTTCCGTCTCTGGTCCACGATAATGTTCTGTTTCGGTTTCACGGTAATGTTCCGTCTCTGGTCCACGGTAATGTTCTGTCTCTGGTCCACGGTAATGTTCTGTCTCTAGTCCACGGTAATGTTCCGTCTCTGGTCCACGATAATGTTGTGTTTCTGTTTCACGGTAATGTTCCCTTTCTGGTCCACGATAATGTTGTGTTTCTGGTCCACGATAATGTTCCGTTTCTGGTCCACGATAATGTTTTGTTTAGGTTTCACGGTAATGTTCTGTCTCTGGTCCACGATAATGTTCCGTCTCTGGTCCACGATAATGTTCCGTCTCTGGTCCACGATAATGTTCCATCTCTGGTCCACGACAATGTTCTGTCTCTGGTCCACTATAATGTTCTGTTTCGGTTTCACGGTAATGTTCTGTCTCTGGTCCACGATAATGTTCCCTTTCTGGTCCACGATAATGTTCTGTTTTGGTTTCAAGGTAATGTTCTGTCTCTGGTCCACGGTAATGTTACGTTTCTGGTCCACGATAATGTTCTGTTTCGGTTTCACGGTAATGTTCCGTTTCTAGTCCACGATAATGTTCTGTTTCGGTTTCACGGTAATGTTCCGTTTCTGGTCCACGGTAATGTTCTGTCTCTGGTCCATGGTAATGTTCTTTCTCTGGTCCACGGTAATGTTCTGTCTCTGGTCCACGGTAATGTTCGATCTCTGGTACACGATAATGTTCGGTTTCACGGTAATGTTCTGTGTCTGGTCCACGATAATGTTCCGTTTCACGGTAATGTTCCGTTTCTGGTCCACGATAATGTTCTGTTTCGGTTTCACGGTAATGTTCCGTCTCTGGTCCAAGGTAATGTTCCGTCTCTGGTCCACGATAATGTTGTGTTTCTGTTTCACGGTAATGTTCTGTCTCTGGTCCATGGTAATTTTCGGTTTCAAGGTAAAGTTCGGTCTCTGGTCAACGGTAATGTTCTGTCTCTGGTCCACGGTAATGTTCTGTCTCTGGTCCACAGTAATGTTCTGTCTCTGGTCCACGGTAATGTTCTGTCTCTGGTCCACGGTAATGTTCGATCTCTGGTCCACGATAATGTTCGGTTTCACGGTAATGTTCCGTCTCTGGTCCACGATAATGTTCTGTTTCTGTATCACGGTAATGTTCCGTTTCTGGTCCACGATAATTTTGTGTTTCTGTTTCACGGTAATGTTCCGTTTCTGGTCCACGATAATGTTCGGTTTCACGGTAATGTTCTGTCTCTGGTCAACGGTAATGTTCTGTGTCTGGTCCACGATAATGTTCGGTTTCACGGTAATGTTCCGTCTCTGGTCCACGATAATGTTCTGTTTCTGTATCACGGTAATGTTCCGTTTCTGGTCCACGATAATTTTTTGTTTCTGTTTCACGGTAATGTTCCGTTTCTGGTCCACGATAATGTTCTGTTTCGGTTTCACGGTAATGTTCTGTCTCTGGTCCATGATAATGTTCCGTTTCTGGTCCACGATAATGTTATGTTTCTGTTTCACGGTAATGTTCCGTTTCTGGTCCACGATAATTTTTTGTTTCTGTTTCACGGTAATGTTCCGTTTCTGGTCCACGATAATGTTCTGTTTCGGTTTCACGGTAATGTTCTGTCTCTGGTCCATGATAATGTTCCGTTTCTGGTCCACGATAATGTTCTGTTTCAGTTTCACGGTAATGTTCCGTTTCTGGTCCACGATAATGTTCTGTTTCTGTTTCACGGTAATGTTTCGTTTCTGGTCCATGATAATGTTCTGTTTAACGGTAATGCTCTGTCTCTGGTCCATGGTAATGTTCCGTCTCTGGTCCACGGTAATGTTCGGTTTCAAGGTAAAGTTCGGTCTCTGGTCCACAGTAATGTTCTGTCTCTGGTCCGCGGTAATGTTCTGTCTCTGGTCCACGGTAATGTTCGATCTCTGGTCCACGATAATGTTCGGTTTCACGGTAATGTTCCGTCTCTGGTCCACGATAATGTTCTGTTTCGGTTTAACGGTAATGTTCCGTCTCTGGTCCACGGTAATGTTCCGTCTCTGGTCCACGATAATGTTGTGTTTCTGTTTCACGGTAATGTTCCGTTTCTGGTCCATGACAATGTTCTGTTTCACGGTAATGTTCTGTCTCTGGTCCATGGTAATGTTCTGTCTCTGGTCCACGGTAATGTTCTGTCTCTGGTCCACGGTAATGTTCGATCTCTGGTCCACGATAATGTTCGGTTTCACGGTAATGTTCCGTCTCTGGTCCACGATAATGTTCTGTTCCGGTTTCACGGTAATGTTCCGTTTCTGGTCCACGATAATGTTCTGTTTCGGTTTCACGGTAATGTTCTGTCTCTGGTCCATTATAATGTTCCGTTTCTGGTCCACGATAATGTTCTGTTTCAGTTTCACGGTAATGTTCCGTTTCTGGTCCACGATAATGTTCTGTTTCTGTTTCACGGTAATGTTCCGTTTCTGGTCCATGATAATGTTCTGGTCCACGATAATTTTGTGTTTCTGTTTCACGGTAATGTTCCGTTTCTGGTCCACGATAATGTTCTGTTTCGGTTTCACGGTAATGTTCTGTCTCTGGTCCATGATAATGTTCCGTTTCTGGTCCACGATAATGTTCTGTTTCAGTTTCACGGTAATGTTCTGTTTCGGTTTCACGGTAATGTTCCGTTTCTGGTCCACCATAATGTTCTGTTTCTGTTTCACGGTAATGTTCCGTCTCTGGTCCATGGTAATGTTGTGTTTCTGGTCCTTGATAATGTTCTGTTTCACGGTAATGTTCTGTCTCTGGTCCATGGTAATATTCTGTCTCTGGTCCACGGTAATGTTCTGTCTCTGGTCCATGGTAATGTTCTGTCTCTGGTCCACGGTAATGTTCGATCTCTGGTCCACGATAATGTTCGGTTTCACGGTAATGTTCCGTCTGTGGTCCACGATAATGTTCTGTTTCTGTATCACGGTAATGTTCCGTTTCCGGTCCACGATAATTTTGTGTTTCTGTTTCACGGTAATGTTCCGTTTCTGGTCCACGATAATGTTCGGTTTCAAGGTAAAGTTCGGTCTCTGGTCCACGGTAATGTTCTGTCTCTTGTCCACGGTAATGTTCTGTCTCTGGTCCACGGTAATGTTCTGTCTCTGGTCCACGGTAATGTTCGGTCTCTGGTCCACGGTAATGTTCGGTCTCTGGTCCACGGTAATGTTCTGTGTCTGGTCCACAATAATGTTCGGTTTCAAGGTAAAGTTCGGTCTCTGGTCCACGGTAATGTTCTGTCTCTGGTCCACGGTAATGTTCTGTCTCTGGCCCACGGTAATGTTCTGTGTCTGGTCCACGATAATGTTCGGTTTCACGGTAATGTTCCGTCTCTGGTCCACGATAATGGACCGTCTTTGGTCCACGATAATGTTATGTTTCTGTTTCACGGTAATGTTCCGTTTCTGGTCCACGATAATGTTCGGTTTCACGGTAATGTTCTGTCTCTGGTCAACGGTAATGTTCTGTGTCTGGTCCACGATAATGTTCGGTTTCACGGTAATGTTCCGTCTCTGGTCCACGATAATGTTCTGTTTCTGTATCACGGTAATGTTCCGTTTCTGGTCCACGATAATTTTTTGTTTCTGTTTCACGGTAATGTTCCGTTTCTGGTCCACGATAATGTTCTGTTTCGGTTTCACGGTAATGTTCTGTCTCTGGTCCATGATAATGTTCCGTTTCTGGTCCACGATAATGTTATGTTTCTGTTTCACGGTAATGTTCCGTTTCTGGTCCACGATAATTTTTTGTTTCTGTTTCACGGTAATGTTCCGTTTCTGGTCCACGATAATGTTCTGTTTCGGTTTCACGGTAATGTTCTGTCTCTGGTCCATGATAATGTTCCGTTTCTGGTCCACGATAATGTTCTGTTTCAGTTTCACGGTAATGTTCCGTTTCTGGTCCACGATAATGTTCTGTTTCTGTTTCACGGTAATGTTTCGTTTCTGGTCCATGATAATGTTCTGTTTAACGGTAATGCTCTGTCTCTGGTCCATGGTAATGTTCCGTCTCTGGTCCACGGTAATGTTCGGTTTCAAGGTAAAGTTCGGTCTCTGGTCCACAGTAATGTTCTGTCTCTGGTCCGCGGTAATGTTCTGTCTCTGGTCCACGGTAATGTTCGATCTCTGGTCCACGATAATGTTCGGTTTCACGGTAATGTTCCGTCTCTGGTCCACGATAATGTTCTGTTTCGGTTTAACGGTAATGTTCCGTCTCTGGTCCACGGTAATGTTCCGTCTCTGGTCCACGATAATGTTGTGTTTCTGTTTCACGGTAATGTTCCGTTTCTGGTCCATGACAATGTTCTGTTTCACGGTAATGTTCTGTCTCTGGTCCATGGTAATGTTCTGTCTCTGGTCCACGGTAATGTTCTGTCTCTGGTCCACGGTAATGTTCGATCTCTGGTCCACGATAATGTTCGGTTTCACGGTAATGTTCCGTCTCTGGTCCACGATAATGTTCTGTTCCGGTTTCACGGTAATGTTCCGTTTCTGGTCCACGATAATGTTCTGTTTCGGTTTCACGGTAATGTTCTGTCTCTGGTCCATTATAATGTTCCGTTTCTGGTCCACGATAATGTTCTGTTTCAGTTTCACGGTAATGTTCCGTTTCTGGTCCACGATAATGTTCTGTTTCTGTTTCACGGTAATGTTCCGTTTCTGGTCCATGATAATGTTCTGGTCCACGATAATTTTGTGTTTCTGTTTCACGGTAATGTTCCGTTTCTGGTCCACGATAATGTTCTGTTTCGGTTTCACGGTAATGTTCTGTCTCTGGTCCATGATAATGTTCCGTTTCTGGTCCACGATAATGTTCTGTTTCAGTTTCACGGTAATGTTCTGTTTCGGTTTCACGGTAATGTTCCGTTTCTGGTCCACCATAATGTTCTGTTTCTGTTTCACGGTAATGTTCCGTCTCTGGTCCATGGTAATGTTGTGTTTCTGGTCCTTGATAATGTTCTGTTTCACGGTAATGTTTTGTCTCTGGTCCATGGTAATATTCTGTCTCTGGTCCACGGTAATGTTCTGTCTCTGGTCCATGGTAATGTTCTGTCTCTGGTCCACGGTAATGTTCGATCTCTGGTCCACGATAATGTTCGGTTTCACGGTAATGTTCCGTCTGTGGTCCACGATAATGTTCTGTTTCTGTATCACGGTAATGTTCCGTTTCCGGTCCACGATAATTTTGTGTTTCTGTTTCACGGTAATGTTCCGTTTCTGGTCCACGATAATGTTCGGTTTCAAGGTAAAGTTCGGTCTCTGGTCCACGGTAATGTTCTGTCTCTTGTCCACGGTAATGTTCTGTCTCTGGTCCACGGTAATGTTCTGTCTCTGGTCCACGGTAATGTTCGGTCTCTGGTCCACGGTAATGTTCGGTCTCTGGTCCACGGTAATGTTCTGTGTCTGGTCCACAATAATGTTCGGTTTCAAGGTAAAGTTCGGTCTCTGGTCCACGGTAATGTTCTGTCTCTGGTCCACGGTAATGTTCTGTCTCTGGCCCACGGTAATGTTCTGTGTCTGGTCCACGATAATGTTCGGTTTCACGGTAATGTTCCGTCTCTGGTCCACGATAATGGACCGTCTTTGGTCCACGATAATGTTATGTTTCTGTTTCACGGTAATGTTCCGTTTCTGGTCCACGATAATTTTGTGTTTCTGTTTCACGGTAATGTTCCGTTTCTGGACCACGATAATTTTCTGTTTCGGTTTCACGGTAATGTTCTGTCTCTGGTCCATGATAATGTTCCGTTTCTGGTCCACGATAATGTTCTGTTTCAGTTTCACGGTAATAATCCGTTTCTGGTCCACGATAATGTTCTGTTTCTGGTCCACGGTAATGTTCTGTCTCTGGTCCACGGTAATGTTCGATCTCTGGTCCACGATAATGTTCGGTTTCACGGTAATGTTCCGTCTCTGGTCCACGATAATGTTCTGTTCCGGTTTCACGGTAATGTTCCGTTTCTGGTCCACGGTAATGTTCGGTTTCAAGGTAAAGTTCGGTCTCTGGTCCACAGTAATGTTCTGTCTCTTGTCCACGGTAATGTTCTGTCTCTGGTCCACGGTAATGTTCTGTCTCTGGTCCACGGTAATGTTCTGTCTCTGGTCCACGGTAATGTTTGATCTCTGGTCCACGATAATGTTCAGTTTCACGGTAATGTTCCGTCTCTGGTCCACGATAATGTTCTGTTTCGGTTTCACGGTAATGTTCCGTTTCTGGTCCAGGGTAATGTTCTTTCTCTGATCCACGGTAATGTTCTTTCTCTGGTCCACGGTAATGTTCTGTCTCTGGTCCACGGTAATGTTCGATCTCTGGTACACGATAGTGTTCGGTTTCACGGTAATGTTCCGTCTCTGGTCCACGATAATGTTCTGTTTCGGTTTGACGGTAATGTTCCGTTTCTGGTCCACGATAATGTTCTGTTTCGGTTTCACGGTAATGTTCCATCTCTGGTCCAAGGTAATGTTCCTTCTCTGGTCCACGATAATGTTGTGTTTCTGTTTCATGGTAATGTTCTGTCTCTGGTCCATGGTAATGTTCTGTCTCTGGTCCACGGTAATGTTCTGTCTCTGGTCCACGGTAATGTTCGATCTCTGGTCCACGATAATGTTCGGTTTCACGGTAATGTTCCGTCTCTGGTCCACGATAATGTTCTGTTTCTGTATCACGGTAATGTTCCGTTTCTGGTCCACGATAATTTTGTGTTTCTGTTTCACGGTAATGTTCCGTTTCTGGTCCACGATAATGTTCGGTTTCAAGGTAAAGTTCGGTCTCTGGTCCACGGTAATGTTCTGTCTCTGGTCCACGGTAATGTTCTGTCTCTGGTCCACAGTAATGTTCTGTCTCTGGTCCACGGTAATGTTCTGTCTCTGGTCCACGGTAATGTTCGATCTCTGGTCCACGATAATGTTCGGTTTCACGGTAATGTTCCTTTTCTGGTCCACGATAATGTTCTGTTTCTGTATCACGGTAATGTTCCTTTTCTGGTCCACGATAATTTTGTGTTTCTGTTTCACGGTAATGTTCCGTTTCTGGTCCACGATAATGTTCGGTTTCACGGTAATGTTCTGTCTCTGGTCCACGGTAATGTTCTGTGTCTGGTCCACGATAATGTTCGGTTTCACGGTAATGTTCCGTCTCTGGTCCACGATAATGTTATGTTTCTGTTTCACGGTAATGTTCCGTTTCTGGTCCACGATAATTTTGTGTTTCTGTTTCACGGTAATGTTCCGTTTCTGGTCCACGATAATGTTCTGTTTCGGTTTCACGGTAATGTTCTGTCTCTGGTCCATGATAATGTTCCGTTTCTGGTCCACGATAATGTTCTGTTTCTGTTTCACGGTAATGTTCCGTTTCTGGTCCATGATAATGTTCTGTTTCACGGTAATGTTCTGTCTCTGGTCCATGGTAATGTTCTGTCTCTGGTCCACGGTAATGTTCGGTTTCAAGGTAAAGTTCGGTCTCTGGTCCACAGTAATGTTCTGTCTCTGGTCCGCGGTAATGTTCTGTCTCTGGTCCACGGTAATGTTCCGTTTCTGGTCCACGATAATGTTCTGTTTCAGTTTCACGGTAATGTTCCGTTTCTGGTCCACGATAATGTTCTGTTTCTGTTTCACGGTAATGTTCCGTTTCTGGTCCATGATAATGTTCTGTTTCACGGTAATGTTCTGTCTCTGGTCCATGGTAATGTTCTGTCTCTGGTCCACGGTAATGTTCGGTTTCAAGGTAAAGTTCGGTCTCTGGTCCACAGTAATGTTCCGTCTCTGGTCCACGATAATGTTCTGTTTCGGTTTCACGGTAATGTTCCGTTTCTGGTCCACGATAATATTGTGTTTCTGTTTCACGGTAATGTTCCGTTTCTGGTCCACGATAATGTTCGGTTTCAAGGTAAAGTTCGGTCTCTGGTCCACGGTAATGTTCTGTCTCTGGTCCATGGTAATGTTCTGTCTCTGGTCCACAGTAATGTTCTGTCTCTGGTCTACGGTAATGTTCTGTCTCTGGTCCACGGTAATGTTCGATCTCTGGTCCACGATAATGTTCTGTTTCACGGTAATGTTCCGTCTCTGGTCCACGATAATGTTCTGTTTCTGTATCACGGTAATGTTCCGTTTCTGGTCCACGATAATTTTGTGTTTCTGTTTCACGGTAATGTTCCGTTTCTGGTCCAAGATAATGTTCTGTTTCGGTTTCACGGTAATGTTCTGTCTCTGGTCCATGATAATGTTCCCTTTCTGGTCCACGATAATGTTCTGTTTCAGTTTCACGGTAATGTTCTGTTTCCGTTTCACGGTAATGTTCTGTCTCTGGTCCACGGTAATGTTTTGTTTCTGTTTCACGGTAATGTTCCGTCTCTGGTCCACGATAATGTTCGGTTTCACGGTAATGTTCCGTCTCTGGTCCACGATAATGTTGTGTTTCTGTTTCACGGTAATGTTCCGTTTCTGGTCCACGATAATGTTGTGTTTCTGGTCCACGATAATGTTCCGTTTCTGGTCCATGATAATGTTCTGTTTAGGTTTCACGGTAATGTTCTGTCTCTGGTCCACGATAATGTTCCGTCTCTGGTCCACGATAATGTTGTGTTTCTGTTTCACGGTAATGTTCCGTTTCTGGTCCTTGATAATTTTCTGTTTCACGGTAATGTTCTGTCTCTGGTCCATGGTAATGTTCTGTCTCTGGTCCACGGTACTGTTCTGTTTCTGGTCCATGGTAATGTTCTGTCTCTGGTCCACGGTAATGTTCGATCTCTGGTCCACGATAATGTTCGGTTTCACGGTAATGTTCCGTCTGTGGTCCACGATAATGTTCTGTTTCTGTATCACGGTAATGTTCCGTTTCTGGTCCATGATAATTTTGTGTTTCTGTTTCACGGTAATGTTCCGTTTCTAGTCCACGATAATGTTCGGTTTCAAGGTAAAGTTCGGTCTCTGGTCCACGGTAATGTTCTGTCTCTGGTCCACGGTAATGTTCTGTCTCTGGTCCACGGTAATGTTCGGTCTCTGGTCCACGGTAATGTTCTGTGTCTGGTCCACGATAATGTTCTGTTTCACGGTAATGTTCTGTCTCTGGTCCATGGTAATGTTCTGTCTCTGGTCCACGGTAATGTTCTGTCTCTGGTCCATGGTAATGTTCTGTCTCTGGTCCACGGTAATGTTCGATCTCTGGTCCACGATCATGTTCGGTTTCACGGTAATGTTCCGTCTGTGGTCCACGATAATGTTCTGTTTTTGTATCACGGTAATGTTCCCTTTCTGGTCCACGATAATTTTGTGTTTCTGTTTCACGGTAATGTTCCGTTTCTGGTCCACGATAATGTTCGGTTTCAAGGTAAAGTTCGGTCTCTGGTCCACGGTAATGTTCTGTGTCTGGTCCACGGTAATGTTCGGTCTCTGGTCCACGGTAATGTTCGGTCTCTGGTCCACGGTAATGTTCTGTGTCTGGTCCACGATAATGTTATGTTTCAAGGTAAAGTTCGGTCTCTGGTCCACGGTAATGTTCTGTCTCTGGTCCACGGTAATGTTCTGTCTCTGGTCCATGGTAATGTTCTGTCTCTGGTCCACGGTAATGTTCTGTCTCTGGTCCATGGTAATGTTCTGTCTCTGGTCCACGGTAATGTTCGATCTCTGGTCCACGATCATGTTCGGTTTCACGGTAATGTTCCGTCTGTGGTCCACGATAATGTTCTGTTTTTGTATCACGGTAATGTTCCCTTTCTGGTCCACGATAATTTTGTTTTTCTGTTTCACGGTAATGTTCCGTTTCTGGTCCACGATAATGTTCGGTTTCAAGGTAAAGTTCGGTCTCTGGTCCACGGTAATGTTCTGTGTCTGGTCCACGGTAATGTTCGGTCTCTGGTCCACGGTAATGTTCGGTCTCTGGTCCACGGTAATGTTCTGTGTCTGGTCCACGATAATGTTATGTTTCAAGGTAAAGTTCGGTCTCTGGTCCACGGTAATGTTCTGTGTCTGGTCCACGGTAATGTTCGGTCTCTGGTCCACGGTAATGTTCGGTCTCTGGTCCACGGTAATGTTCCGTCTCTGGTCCACGATAATGTTCTGTTTCTGTATCACGGTAATGTTCCGTTTCTGGTGCACGATAATGTTCTGTTTCGGTTTCACGGTAATGTTCTGTCTCTGGTCCATGATAATGTTCCGTTTCTGGTCCACGATAATGTTCTGTTTCAGTTTCACGGTAACGTTCTGTTTCCGTTTCACGGTAATGTTCTGTCTCTGGTCCACGGTAATGTTTTGTTTCTGTTTCACGGTAATGTTCCGTCTCTGGTCCACGATCATGTTCGGTTTCACGGTAATGTTCCGTCTCTGGTCCACGATAATGTTCGGTTTCGGTTTCACGGTAATGTTCCGTCTCTTGTCCACGGTAATGTTCCGTCTCTGGTGCACGAAAATGTTGTGTTTCTGTTTCACGGTAATGTTCCGTTTCTGGTCCATGATAATTTTCTTTTTCACGGTAATGTTCTGTCTCTGGTCCATGGTAATGTTCTGTCTCTGGTCCACGGTAATGTTCGGTTTCAAGGTAAAGTTCGGTCTCTGATCCACAGTAATGTTCCGTCTCTGGTCCACGATAATGTTCTGTTTCGGTTTCACGGTAATGTTCCGTCTCTGGTCCACGGTAATGTTCTGTCTCTAGTCCACGGTAATGTTCTGTCTCTGGTCCACGATAATGTTCGGTTTCACGGTAATGTTCCGTCTCTGGTCCACGATAATGTTCTGTTTCTGTATCACGGTAATGTTCCGTTTCTGGTGCACGATAATGTTCTGTTTCGGTTTCACGGTAATGTTCTGTCTCTGGTCCATGATAATGTTCCGTTTCTGGTCCACGATAATGTTCTGTTTCAGTTTCACGGTAATGTTCTGTTTCCGTTTCACGGTAATGTTCTGTCTCTGGTCCACGGTAATGTTTTGTTTCTGTTTCACGGTAATGTTCCGTCTCTGGTCCACGATCATGTTCGGTTTCACGGTAATGTTCCGTCTCTGGTCCACGATAATGTTCTGTTTCGGTTTCACGGTAATGTTCCGTCTCTTGTCCACGGTAATGTTCCGTCTCTGGTGCACGAAAATGTTGTGTTTCTGTTTCACGGTAATGTTCCGTTTCTGGTCCATGATAATTTTCTTTTTCACGGTAATGTTCTGTCTCTGGTCCACGGTAATGTTCGGTTTCAAGGTAAAGTTCGGTCTCTGATCCACAGTAATGTTCCGTCTCTGGTCCACGATAATGTTCTGTTTCGGTTTCACGGTAATGTTCCGTCTCTGGTCCACGGTAATGTTCTGTCTCTGGTCCACGGTAATGTTCTGTCTCTAGTCCACGGTAATGTTCCGTCTCTGGTCCACGATAATGTTGTGTTTCTGTTTCACGGTAATGTTCCCTTTCTGGTCCACGATAATGTTGTGTTTCTGGTCCACGATAATGTTCCGTTTCTGGTCCACGATAATGTTTTGTTTAGGTTTCACGGTAATGTTCTGTCTCTGGTCCACGATAATGTTCCGTCTCTGGTCCACGATAATGTTCCGTCTCTGGTCCACGATAATGTTCCATCTCTGGTCCACGACAATGTTCTGTCTCTGGTCCACTATAATGTTCTGTTTCGGTTTCACGGTAATGTTCTGTCTCTGGTCCACGATAATGTTCCCTTTCTGGTCCACGATAATGTTCTGTTTTGGTTTCAAGGTAATGTTCTGTCTCTGGTCCACGGTAATGTTACGTTTCTGGTCCACGATAATGTTCTGTTTCGGTTTCACGGTAATGTTCCGTTTCTAGTCCACGATAATGTTCTGTTTCGGTTTCACGGTAATGTTCCGTTTCTGGTCCACGGTAATGTTCTGTCTCTGGTCCATGGTAATGTTCTTTCTCTGGTCCACGGTAATGTTCTGTCTCTGGTCCACGGTAATGTTCGATCTCTGGTACACGATAATGTTCGGTTTCACGGTAATGTTCCGTCTCTGGTCCACGATAATGTTCTGTTTCGGTTTCACGGTAATGTTCCGTTTCTGGTCCACGATAATGTTCTGTTTCGGTTTCACGGTAATGTTCCGTCTCTGGTCCAAGGTAATGTTCCGTCTCTGGTCCACGATAATGTTGTGTTTCTGTTTCACGGTAATGTTCTGTCTCTGGTCCATGGTAATGTTCGGTTTCAAGGTAAAGTTCGGTCTCTGGTCAACGGTAATGTTCTGTCTCTGGTCCACGGTAATGTTCTGTCTCTGGTCCACAGTAATGTTCTGTCTCTGGTCCACGGTAATGTTCTGTCTCTGGTCCACGGTAATGTTCGATCTCTGGTCCACGATAATGTTCGGTTTCACGGTAATGTTCCGTCTCTGGTCCACGATAATGTTCTGTTTCTGTATCACGGTAATGTTCCGTTTCTGGTCCACGATAATTTTGTGTTTCTGTTTCACGGTAATGTTCCGTTTCTGGTCCACGATAATGTTCGGTTTCACGGTAATGTTCTGTCTCTGGTCAACGGTAATGTTCTGTGTCTGGTCCACGATAATGTTCCGTTTCACGGTAATGTTCCGTCTCTGGTCCACGATAATGTTCTGTTTCGGTTTCACGGTAATGTTCCGTCTCTTGTCCACGGTAATGTTCCGTCTCTGGTGCACGAAAATGTTGTGTTTCTGTTTCACGGTAATGTTCCGTTTCTGGTCCATGATAATTTTCTTTTTCACGGTAATGTTCTGTCTCTGGTCCACGGTAATGTTCGGTTTCAAGGTAAAGTTCGGTCTCTGATCCACAGTAATGTTCCGTCTCTGGTCCACGATAATGTTCTGTTTCGGTTTCACGGTAATGTTCCGTCTCTGGTCCACGGTAATGTTCTGTCTCTGGTCCACGGTAATGTTCTGTCTCTAGTCCACGGTAATGTTCCGTCTCTGGTCCACGATAATGTTGTGTTTCTGTTTCACGGTAATGTTCCCTTTCTGGTCCACGATAATGTTGTGTTTCTGGTCCACGATAATGTTCCGTTTCTGGTCCACGATAATGTTTTGTTTAGGTTTCACGGTAATGTTCTGTCTCTGGTCCACGATAATGTTCCGTCTCTGGTCCACGATAATGTTCCGTCTCTGGTCCACGATAATGTTCCATCTCTGGTCCACGACAATGTTCTGTCTCTGGTCCACTATAATGTTCTGTTTCGGTTTCACGGTAATGTTCTGTCTCTGGTCCACGATAATGTTCCCTTTCTGGTCCACGATAATGTTCTGTTTTGGTTTCAAGGTAATGTTCTGTCTCTGGTCCACGGTAATGTTACGTTTCTGGTCCACGATAATGTTCTGTTTCGGTTTCACGGTAATGTTCCGTTTCTAGTCCACGATAATGTTCTGTTTCGGTTTCACGGTAATGTTCCGTCTCTGGTCCAAGGTAATGTTCCGTCTCTGGTCCACGATAATGTTGTGTTTCTGTTTCACGGTAATGTTCTGTCTCTGGTCCATGGTAATGTTCGGTTTCAAGGTAAAGTTCGGTCTCTGGTCAACGGTAATGTTCTGTCTCTGGTCCACGGTAATGTTCTGTCTCTGGTCCACAGTAATGTTCTGTCTCTGGTCCACGGTAATGTTCTGTCTCTGGTCCACGGTAATGTTCGATCTCTGGTCCACGATAATGTTCGGTTTCACGGTAATGTTCCGTCTCTGGTCCACGATAATGTTCTGTTTCTGTATCACGGTAATGTTCCGTTTCTGGTCCACGATAATTTTGTGTTTCTGTTTCACGGTAATGTTCCGTTTCTGGTCCACGATAATGTTCGGTTTCACGGTAATGTTCTGTCTCTGGTCAACGGTAATGTTCTGTGTCTGGTCCACGATAATGTTCCGTTTCACGGTAATGTTCCGTCTCTGGTCCACGATAATGTTATGTTTCTGTTTCACGGTAATGTTCCGTTTCTGGTCCACGATAATTTTTTGTTTCTGTTTCACGGTAATGTTCCGTTTCTGGTCCACGATAATGTTCTGTTTCGGTTTCACGGTAATGTTCTGTCTCTGGTCCATGATAATGATCCGTTTCTGGTCCACGATAATGTTCTGTTTCAGTTTCACGGTAATGTTCCGTTTCTGGTCCACGATAATGTTCTGTTTCTGTTTCACGGTAATGTTTCGTTTCTGGTCCATGATAATGTTCTGTTTAACGGTAATGCTCTGTCTCTGGTCCATGGTAATGTTCCGTCTCTGGTCCACGGTAATGTTCGGTTTCAAGGTAAAGTTCGGTCTCTGGTCCACAGTAATGTTCTGTCTCTGGTCCGCGGTAATGTTCTGTCTCTGGTCCACGGTAATGTTCGATCTCTGGTCCACGATAATGTTCGGTTTCACGGTAATGTTCCGTCTCTGGTCCACGATAATGTTCTGTTTCGGTTTAACGGTAATGTTCCGTCTCTGGTCCACGGTAATGTTCCGTCTCTGGTCCACGATAATGTTGTGTTTCTGTTTCACGGTAATGTTCCGTTTCTGGTCCATGACAATGTTCTGTTTCACGGTAATGTTCTGTCTCTGGTCCATGGTAATGTTCTGTCTCTGGTCCACGGTAATGTTCTGTCTCTGGTCCACGGTAATGTTCGATCTCTGGTCCACGATAATGTTCGGTTTCACGGTAATGTTCCGTCTCTGGTCCACGATAATGTTCTGTTCCGGTTTCACGGTAATGTTCCGTTTCTGGTCCACGATAATGTTCTGTTTCGGTTTCACGGTAATGTTCTGTCTCTGGTCCATTATAATGTTCCGTTTCTGGTCCACGATAATGTTCTGTTTCAGTTTCACGGTAATGTTCCGTTTCTGGTCCACGATAATGTTCTGTTTCTGTTTCACGGTAATGTTCCGTTTCTGGTCCATGATAATGTTCTGGTCCACGATAATTTTGTGTTTCTGTTTCACGGTAATGTTCCGTTTCTGGTCCACGATAATGTTCTGTTTCGGTTTCACGGTAATGTTCTGTCTCTGGTCCATGATAATGTTCCGTTTCTGGTCCACGATAATGTTCTGTTTCAGTTTCACGGTAATGTTCTGTTTCGGTTTCACGGTAATGTTCCGTTTCTGGTCCACCATAATGTTCTGTTTCTGTTTCACGGTAATGTTCCGTCTCTGGTCCATGGTAATGTTGTGTTTCTGGTCCTTGATAATGTTCTGTTTCACGGTAATGTTCTGTCTCTGGTCCATGGTAATATTCTGTCTCTGGTCCACGGTAATGTTCTGTCTCTGGTCCATGGTAATGTTCTGTCTCTGGTCCACGGTAATGTTCGATCTCTGGTCCACGATAATGTTCGGTTTCACGGTAATGTTCCGTCTGTGGTCCACGATAATGTTCTGTTTCTGTATCACGGTAATGTTCCGTTTCCGGTCCACGATAATTTTGTGTTTCTGTTTCACGGTAATGTTCCGTTTCTGGTCCACGATAATGTTCGGTTTCAAGGTAAAGTTCGGTCTCTGGTCCACGGTAATGTTCTGTCTCTTGTCCACGGTAATGTTCTGTCTCTGGTCCACGGTAATGTTCTGTCTCTGGTCCACGGTAATGTTCGGTCTCTGGTCCACGGTAATGTTCGGTCTCTGGTCCACGGTAATGTTCTGTGTCTGGTCCACAATAATGTTCGGTTTCAAGGTAAAGTTCGGTCTCTGGTCCACGGTAATGTTCTGTCTCTGGTCCACGGTAATGTTCTGTCTCTGGCCCACGGTAATGTTCTGTGTCTGGTCCACGATAATGTTCGGTTTCACGGTAATGTTCCGTCTCTGGTCCACGATAATGGACCGTCTTTGGTCCACGATAATGTTATGTTTCTGTTTCACGGTAATGTTCCGTTTCTGGTCCACGATAATTTTGTGTTTCTGTTTCACGGTAATGTTCCGTTTCTGGACCACGATAATTTTCTGTTTCGGTTTCACGGTAATGTTCTGTCTCTGGTCCATGATAATGTTCCGTTTCTGGTCCACGATAATGTTCTGTTTCAGTTTCACGGTAATAATCCGTTTCTGGTCCACGATAATGTTCTGTTTCTGGTCCACGGTAATGTTCTGTCTCTGGTCCACGGTAATGTTCGATCTCTGGTCCACGATAATGTTCGGTTTCACGGTAATGTTCCGTCTCTGGTCCACGATAATGTTCTGTTCCGGTTTCACGGTAATGTTCCGTTTCTGGTCCACGGTAATGTTCGGTTTCAAGGTAAAGTTCGGTCTCTGGTCCACAGTAATGTTCTGTCTCTTGTCCACGGTAATGTTCTGTCTCTGGTCCACGGTAATGTTCTGTCTCTGGTCCACGGTAATGTTCTGTCTCTGGTCCACGGTAATGTTTGATCTCTGGTCCACGATAATGTTCAGTTTCACGGTAATGTTCCGTCTCTGGTCCACGATAATGTTCTGTTTCGGTTTCACGGTAATGTTCCGTTTCTGGTCCAGGGTAATGTTCTTTCTCTGATCCACGGTAATGTTCTTTCTCTGGTCCACGGTAATGTTCTGTCTCTGGTCCACGGTAATGTTCGATCTCTGGTACACGATAGTGTTCGGTTTCACGGTAATGTTCCGTCTCTGGTCCACGATAATGTTCTGTTTCGGTTTGACGGTAATGTTCCGTTTCTGGTCCACGATAATGTTCTGTTTCGGTTTCACGGTAATGTTCCATCTCTGGTCCAAGGTAATGTTCCGTCTCTGGTCCACGATAATGTTGTGTTTCTGTTTCATGGTAATGTTCTGTCTCTGGTCCATGGTAATGTTCTGTCTCTGGTCCACGGTAATGTTCTGTCTCTGGTCCACGGTAATGTTCGATCTCTGGTCCACGATAATGTTCGGTTTCACGGTAATGTTCCGTCTCTGGTCCACGATAATGTTCTGTTTCTGTATCACGGTAATGTTCCGTTTCTGGTCCACGATAATTTTGTGTTTCTGTTTCACGGTAATGTTCCGTTTCTGGTCCACGATAATGTTCGGTTTCAAGGTAAAGTTCGGTCTCTGGTCCACGGTAATGTTCTGTCTCTGGTCCACGGTAATGTTCTGTCTCTGGTCCACAGTAATGTTCTGTCTCTGGTCCACGGTAATGTTCTGTCTCTGGTCCACGGTAATGTTCGATCTCTGGTCCACGATAATGTTCGGTTTCACGGTAATGTTCCTTTTCTGGTCCACGATAATGTTCTGTTTCTGTATCACGGTAATGTTCCTTTTCTGGTCCACGATAATTTTGTGTTTCTGTTTCACGGTAATGTTCCGTTTCTGGTCCACGATAATGTTCGGTTTCACGGTAATGTTCTGTCTCTGGTCCACGGTAATGTTCTGTGTCTGGTCCACGATAATGTTCGGTTTCACGGTAATGTTCCGTCTCTGGTCCACGATAATGTTATGTTTCTGTTTCACGGTAATGTTCCGTTTCTGGTCCACGATAATTTTGTGTTTCTGTTTCACGGTAATGTTCCGTTTCTGGTCCACGATAATGTTCTGTTTCGGTTTCACGGTAATGTTCTGTCTCTGGTCCATGATAATGTTCCGTTTCTGGTCCACGATAATGTTCTGTTTCAGTTTCACGGTAATGTTCCGTTTCTGGTCCACGATAATGTTCTGTTTCTGTTTCACGGTAATGTTCCGTTTCTGGTCCATGATAATGTTCTGTTTCACGGTAATGTTCTGTCTCTGGTCCATGGTAATGTTCTGTCTCTGGTCCACGGTAATGTTCGGTTTCAAGGTAAAGTTCGGTCTCTGGTCCACAGTAATGTTCTGTCTCTGGTCCGCGGTAATGTTCTGTCTCTGGTCCACGGTAATGTTCCGTTTCTGGTCCACGATAATGTTCTGTTTCAGTTTCACGGTAATGTTCCGTTTCTGGTCCACGATAATGTTCTGTTTCTGTTTCACGGTAATGTTCCGTTTCTGGTCCATGATAATGTTCTGTTTCACGGTACTGTTCTGTCTCTGGTCCATGGTAATGTTCTGTCTCTGGTCCACGGTAATGTTCGGTTTCAAGGTAAAGTTCGGTCTCTGGTCCACAGTAATGTTCCGTCTCTGGTCCACGATAATGTTCTGTTTCGGTTTCACGGTAATGTTCCGTTTCTGGTCCACGATAATATTGTGTTTCTGTTTCACGGTAATGTTCCGTTTCTGGTCCACGATAATGTTCGGTTTCAAGGTAAAGTTCGGTCTCTGGTCCACGGTAATGTTCTGTCTCTGGTCCATGGTAATGTTCTGTCTCTGGTCCACAGTAATGTTCTGTCTCTGGTCTACGGTAATGTTCTGTCTCTGGTCCACGGTAATGTTCGATCTCTGGTCCACGATAATGTTCTGTTTCACGGTAATATTCCGTCTCTGGTCCACGATAATGTTCTGTTTCTGTATCACGGTAATGTTCCGTTTCTGGTCCACGATAATTTTGTGTTTCTGTTTCACGGTAATGTTCCGTTTCTGGTCCAAGATAATGTTCTGTTTCGGTTTCACGGTAATGTTCTGTCTCTGGTCCATGATAATGTTCCCTTTCTGGTCCACGATAATGTTCTTTTTCAGTTTCACGGTAATGTTCTGTTTCCGTTTCACGGTAATGTTCTGTCTCTGGTCCACGGTAATGTTTTGTTTCTGTTTCACGGTAATGTTCCGTCTCTGGTCCACGATAATGTTCGGTTTCACGGTAATGTTCCGTCTCTGGTCCACGATAATGTTGTGTTTCTGTTTCACGGTAATGTTCGGTTTCTGGTCCACGATAATGTTGTGTTTCTGGTCCACGATAATGTTCCGTTTCTGGTCCATGATAATGTTCTGTTTAGGTTTCACGGTAATGTTCTGTCTCTGGTCCACGATAATGTTCCGTCTCTGGTCCACGATAATGTTGTGTTTCTGTTTCACGGTAATGTTCCGTTTCTGGTCCTTGATAATTTTCTGTTTCACGGTAATGTTCTGTCTCTGGTCCATGGTAATGTTCTGTCTCTGGTCCACGGTACTGTTCTGTTTCTGGTCCATGGTAATGTTCTGTCTCTGGTCCACGGTAATGTTCGATCTCTGGTCCACGATAATGTTCGGTTTCACGGTAATGTTCCGTCTGTGGTCCACGATAATGTTCTGTTTCTGTATCACGGTAATGTTCCGTTTCTGGTCCATGATAATTTTGTGTTTCTGTTTCACGGTAATGTTCCGTTTCTAGTCCACGATAATGTTCGGTTTCAAGGTAAAGTTCGGTCTCTGGTCCACGGTAATGTTCTGTCTCTGGTCCACGGTAATGTTCTGTCTCTGGTCCACGGTAATGTTCGGTCTCTGGTCCACGGTAATGTTCTGTGTCTGGTCCACGATAATGTTCTGTTTCACGGTAATGTTCTGTCTCTGGTCCATGGTAATGTTCTGTCTCTGGTCCACGGTAATGTTCTGTCTCTGGTCCATGGTAATGTTCTGTCTCTGGTCCACGGTAATGTTCGATCTCTGGTCCACGATCATGTTCGGTTTCACGGTAATGTTCCGTCTGTGGTCCACGATAATGTTCTGTTTTTGTATCACGGTAATGTTCCCTTTCTGGTCCACGATAATTTTGTGTTTCTGTTTCACGGTAATGTTCCGTTTCTGGTCCACGATAATGTTCGGTTTCAAGGTAAAGTTCGGTCTCTGGTCCACGGTAATGTTCTGTGTCTGGTCCACGGTAATGTTCGGTCTCTGGTCCACGGTAATGTTCGGTCTCTGGTCCACGGTAATGTTCTGTGTCTGGTCCACGATAATGTTATGTTTCAAGGTAAAGTTCGGTCTCTGGTCCACGGTAATGTTCTGTCTCTGGTCCACGGTAATGTTCTGTCTCTGGCCCACGGTAATGTTCTGTGTCTGGTCCACGATAATGTTCGGTTTCACGGTAATGTTCCGTCTCTGGTCCACGATAATGGACCGTCTTTGGTCCACGATAATGTTATGTTTCTGTTTCACGGTAATGTTCCGTTTCTGGTCCACGATAATTTTGTGTTTCTGTTTCACGGTAATGTTCCGTTTCTGGACCACGATAATTTTCTGTTTCGGTTTCACGGTAATGTTCTGTCTCTGGTCCATGATAATGTTCCGTTTCTGGTCCACGATAATGTTCTGTTTCAGTTTCACGGTAATGTTCCGTTTCTGGTCCACGATAATGTTCTGTTTCTGGTCCACGGTAATGTTCTGTCTCTGGTCCACGGTAATGTTCGATCTCTGGTCCACGATAATGTTCGGTTTCACGGTAATGTTTCGTCTCTGGTCCACGATAATGTTCTGTTCCGGTTTCACGGTAATGTTCCGTTTCTGGTCCACGGTAATGTTCGGTTTCAAGGTAAAGTTCGGTCTCTGGTCCACAGTAATGTTCTGTCTCTTGTCCACGGTAATGTTCTGTCTCTGGTCCACGGTAATGTTCTGTCTCTGGTCCACGGTAATGTTCTGTCTCTGGTCCACGGTAATGTTCTGTCTCTGGTCCACGGTAATGTTTGATCTCTGGTCCACGATAATGTTCAGTTTCACGGTAATGTTCCGTCTCTGGTCCACGATAATGTTCTGTTTCGGTTTCACGGTAATGTTCCGTTTCTGGTCCAGGGTAATGTTCTTTCTCTGATCCACGGTAATGTTCTTTCTCTGGTCCACGGTAATGTTCTGTCTTTGGTCCACGATAATGTTCGGTTTCACGGTAATGTTCCGTCTCTGGTCCACGATAATGTTCTGTTTCGGTTTGACGGTAATGTTCCGTTTCTGGTCCACGATAATGTTCTGTTTCGGTTTCACGGTAATGTTCCATCTCTGGTTTAAGGTAATGTTCCGTCTCTGGTACACGATAATGTTCCCTTTCTGGTCCACGATAATGTTCTGTTTCAGTTTCACGGTAATGTTCTGTTTCCGTTTCACGGTAATGTTCTGTCTCTGGTCCACGGTAATGTTTTGTTTCTGTTTCACGGTAATGTTCCGTCTCTGGTCCACGATAATGTTCGGTTTCACGGTAATGTTCCGTCTCTGGTCCACGATAATGTTGTGTTTCTGTTTCACGGTAATGTTCCGTTTCTGGTCCACGATAATGTTGTGTTTCTGGTCCACGATAATGTTCCGTTTCTGGTCCACGATAATGTTCTGTTTAGGTTTCACGGTAATGTTCTGTCTCTGGTCCACGATAATGTTCCGTCTCTGGTCCACGATAATGTTGTGTTTCTGTTTCACGGTAATGTTCCGTTTCTGGTCCTTGATAATTTTCTGTTTCACGGTAATGTTCTGTCTCTGGTCCATGGTAATGTTCTGTCTCTGGTCCACGGTACTGTTCTGTTTCTGGTCCATGGTAATGTTCTGTCTCTGGTCCACGGTAATGTTCGATCTCTGGTCCACGATATTGTTCGGTTTCACGGTAATGTTCCGTCTGTGGTCCACGATAATGTTCTGTTTCTGTATCACCGTAATGTTCCGTTTCTGGTCCACGATAATTTTGTGTTTCTGTTTCACGGTAATGTTCCGTTTCTAGTCCACGATAATGTTCGGTTTCAAGGTAAAGTTCGGTCTCTGGTCCACGGTAATGTTCTGTCTCTGGTCCACGGTAATGTTCTGTCTCTGGTCCACGGTAATGTTCGGTCTCTGGTCCACGGTAATGTTCTGTGTCTGGTCCACGATAATGTTCTGTTTCACGGTAATGTTCTGTCTCTGGTCCATGGTAATGTTCTGTCTCTGGTCCACGGTAATGTTCTGTCTCTGGTCCATGGTAATGTTCTGTCTCTGGTCCACGGTAATGTTCGATCTCTGGTCCACGATCATGTTCGGTTTCACGGTAATGTTCCGTCTGTGGTCCACGATAATGTTCTGTTTCTGTATCACGGTAATGTTCCGTTTCTGGTCCACGATAATTTTGTGTTTCTGTTTCACGGTAATGTTCCGTTTCTGGTCCACGATAATGTTCGGTTTCAAGGTAAAGTTCGGTCTCTGGTCCACGGTAATGTTCTGTCTCTGGTCCACGGTAATGTTCTGTCTCTGGTCCACGGTAATGTTCTGTCTCTGGTCCACGGTAATGTTCGGTCTCTGGTCCACGGTAATGTTCGGTCTCTGGTCCACGGTAATGTTCTGTGTCTGGTCCACGATAATGTTATGTTTCAAGGTAAAGTTTGGTCTCTGGTCCACGGTAATGTTCTGTCTCTGGTCCACGGTAATGTTCTGTCTCTGGCCCACGGTAATGTTCTGTGTCTGGTCCACGATAATGTTCGGTTTCACGGTAATGTTCCGTCTCTGGTCCACGATAATGGACCGTCTTTGGTCCACGATAATGTTATGTTTCTGTTTCACGGTAATGTTCCGTTTCTGGTCCACGATAATTTTGTGTTTCTGTTTCACGGTAATGTTCCGTTTCTAGACCACGATAATTTTCTGTTTCGGTTTCACGGTAATGTTCTGTCTCTGGTCCATGATAATGTTCCGTTTCTGGTCCACGATAATGTTCTGTTTCAGTTTCACGGTAATGTTCCGTTTCTGGTCCACGATAATGTTCTGTTTCTGGTCCACGGTAATGTTCTGTCTCTGGTCCACGGTAATGTTCGATCTCTGGTCCACGATAATGTTCGGTTTCACGGTAATGTTCCGTCTCTGGTCCACGATAATGTTCTGTTCCGGTTTCACGGTAATGTTCCGTTTCTGGTCCACGGTAATGTTCGGTTTCAAGGTAAAGTTCGGTCTCTGGTCCACAGTAATGTTTTGTCTCTTGTCCACGGTAATGTTCTGTCTCTGGTCCACGGTAATGTTCTGTCTCTGGTCCACGGTAATGTTCGGTCTCTGGTCCACGGTAATGTTCGGTCTCTGGTCCACGGTAATGTTCTGTGTCTGGTCCACGATAATGTTATGTTTCAAGGTAAAGTTTGGTCTCTGGTCCACGGTAATGTTCTGTCTCTGGTCCACGGTAATGTTCTGTCTCTGGCCCACGGTAATGTTCTGTGTCTGGTCCACGATAATGTTCGGTTTCACGGTAATGTTCCGTCTCTGGTCCACGATAATGGACCGTCTTTGGTCCACGATAATGTTATGTTTCTGTTTCACGGTAATGTTCCGTTTCTGGTCCACGATAATTTTGTGTTTCTGTTTCACGGTAATGTTCCGTTTCTAGACCACGATAATTTTCTGTTTCGGTTTCACGGTAATGTTCTGTCTCTGGTCCATGATAATGTTCCGTTTCTGGTCCACGATAATGTTCTGTTTCAGTTTCACGGTAATGTTCCGTTTCTGGTCCACGATAATGTTCTGTTTCTGGTCCACGGTAATGTTCTGTCTCTGGTCCACGGTAATGTTCGATCTCTGGTCCACGATAATGTTCGGTTTCACGGTAATGTTCCGTCTCTGGTCCACGATAATGTTCTGTTCCGGTTTCACGGTAATGTTCTGTCTCTGGTCCACGGTAATGTTCTGTCTCTGGTCCACGGTAATGTTCTGTCTCTGGTCCACGGTAATGTTCTGTCTCTGGTCCACGGTAATGTTTGATCTCTGGTCCACGATAATGTTCAGTTTCACGGTAATGTTCCGTCTCTGGTCCACGATAATGTTCTGTTTCGGTTTCACGGTAATGTTCCGTTTCTGGTCCAGGGTAATGTTCTTTCTCTGATCCACGGTAATGTTCTTTCTCTGGTCCACGGTAATGTTCTGTCTTTGGTCCACGATAATGTTCGGTTTCACGGTAATGTTCCGTCTCTGGTCCACGATAATGTTCTGTTTCGGTTTGACGGTAATGTTCCGTTTCTGGTCCACGATAATGTTCTGTTTCGGTTTCACGGTAATGTTCCATCTCTGGTTTAAGGTAATGTTCCGTCTCTGGTACACGATAATGTTCCCTTTCTGGTCCACGATAATGTTCTGTTTCAGTTTCACGGTAATGTTCTGTTTCCGTTTCACGGTAATGTTCTGTCTCTGGTCCACGGTAATGTTTTGTTTCTGTTTCACGGTAATGTTCCGTCTCTGGTCCACGATAATGTTGTGTTTCTGTTTCACGGTAATGTTCCGTTTCTGGTCCACGATAATGTTGTGTTTCTGGTCCACGATAATGTTCCGTTTCTGGTCCACGATAATGTTCTGTTTAGGTTTCACGGTAATGTTCTGTCTCTGGTCCACGATAATGTTCCGTCTCTGGTCCACGATAATGTTGTGTTTCTGTTTCACGGTAATGTTCCGTTTCTGGTCCTTGATAATTTTCTGTTTCACGGTAATGTTCTGTCTCTGGTCCATGGTAATGTTCTGTCTCTTGTCCACGGTACTGTTCTGTTTCTGGTCCATGGTAATGTTCTGTCTCTGGTCCACGGTAATGTTCGATCTCTGGTCCACGATATTGTTCGGTTTCACGGTAATGTTCCGTCTGTGGTCCACGATAATGTTCTGTTTCTGTATCACCGTAATGTTCCGTTTCTGGTCCACGATAATTTTGTGTTTCTGTTTCACGGTAATGTTCCGTTTCTAGTCCACGATAATGTTCGGTTTCAAGGTAAAGTTCGGTCTCTGGTCCACGGTAATGTTCTGTCTCTGGTCCACGGTAATGTTCTGTCTCTGGTCCACGGTAATGTTCGGTCTCTGGTCCACGGTAATGTTCTGTGTCTGGTCCACGATAATGTTCTGTTTCACGGTAATGTTCTGTCTCTGGTCCATGGTAATGTTCTGTCTCTGGTCCACGGTAATGTTCTGTCTCTGGTCCATGGTAATGTTCTGTCTCTGGTCCACGGTAATGTTCGATCTCTGGTCCACGATCATGTTCGGTTTCACGGTAATGTTCCGTCTGTGGTCCACGATAATGTTCTGTTTCTGTATCACGGTAATGTTCCGTTTCTGGTCCACGATAATTTTGTGTTTCTGTTTCACGGTAATGTTCCGTTTCTGGTCCACGATAATGTTCGGTTTCAAGGTAAAGTTCGGTCTCTGGTCCACGGTAATGTTCTGTCTCTGGTCCACGGTAATGTTCTGTCTCTGGTCCACGGTAATGTTCTGTCTCTGGTCCACGGTAATGTTCGGTCTCTGGTCCACGGTAATGTTCGGTCTCTGGTCCACGGTAATGTTCTGTGTCTGGTCCACGATAATGTTATGTTTCAAGGTAAAGTTTGGTCTCTGGTCCACGGTAATGTTCTGTCTCTGGTCCACGGTAATGTTCTGTCTCTGGCCCACGGTAATGTTCTGTGTCTGGTCCACGATAATGTTCGGTTTCACGGTAATGTTCCGTCTCTGGTCCACGATAATGGACCGTCTTTGGTCCACGATAATGTTATGTTTCTGTTTCACGGTAATGTTCCGTTTCTGGTCCACGATAATTTTGTGTTTCTGTTTCACGGTAATGTTCCGTTTCTAGACCACGATAATTTTCTGTTTCGGTTTCACGGTAATGTTCTGTCTCTGGTCCATGATAATGTTCCGTTTCTGGTCCACGATAATGTTCTGTTTCAGTTTCACGGTAATGTTCCGTTTCTGGTCCACGATAATGTTCTGTTTCTGGTCCACGGTAATGTTCTGTCTCTGGTCCACGGTAATGTTCGATCTCTGGTCCACGATAATGTTCGGTTTCACGGTAATGTTCCGTCTCTGGTCCACGATAATGTTCTGTTCCGGTTTCACGGTAATGTTCCGTTTCTGGTCCACGGTAATGTTCGGTTTCAAGGTAAAGTTCGGTCTCTGGTCCACAGTAATGTTTTGTCTCTTGTCCACGGTAATGTTCTGTCTCTGGTCCACGGTAATGTTCTGTCTCTGGTCCACGGTAATGTTCTGTCTCTGGTCCACGGTAATGTTCTGTCTCTGGTCCACGGTAATGTTTGATCTCTGGTCCACGATAATGTTCAGTTTCACGGTAATGTTCCGTCTCTGGTCCACGATAATGTTCTGTTTCGGTTTCACGGTAATGTTCCGTTTCTGGTCCAGGGTAATGTTCTTTCTCTGATCCACGGTAATGTTCTTTCTCTGGTCCACGGTAATGTTCTGTCTCTGGTCCACGGTAATGTTCGATCTCTGGTCCACGATAATGTTCGGTTTCACGGTAATGTTCCGTCTCTGGTCCACGATAATGTTCTGTTTCGGTTTGACGGTAATGTTCCGTTTCTGGTCCACGATAATGTTCTGTTTCGGTTTCACGGTAATGTTCCATCTCTGGTCCAAGGTAATGTTCCGTCTCTGGTCCACGATAATGTTGTGTTTCTGTTTCACGGTAATGTTCTGTCTCTGGTCCATGGTAATGTTCTGTCTCTGGTCCACGGTAATGTTCTGTCTCTGGTCCACGGTAATGTTCGATCTCTGGTCCACGATAATGTTCGGTTTCACGGTAATGTTCCGTCTCTGGTCCACGATAATGTTCTGTTTCTGTATCACGGTAATGTTCCGTTTCTGGTCCACGATAATTTTGTGTTTCTGTTTCACGGTAATGTTCCGTTTCTGGTCCACGATAATGTTCGGTTTCCAGGTAAAGTTCGGTCTCTGGTCCACGGTAATGTTCTGTCTCTGGTCCACGGTAATGTTCTGTCTCTGGTCCACAGTAATGTTCTGTCTCTGGTCCACGGTAATGTTCTGTCTCTGGTCCACGGTAATGTTCGATCTCTGGTCCACGATAATGTTCGGTTTCACGGTAATGTTCCTTTTCTGGTCCACGATAATGTTCTGTTTCTGTATCACGGTAATGTTCCTTTTCTGGTCCACGATAATTTTGTGTTTCTGTTTCACGGTAATTTTCCGTTTCTGGTCCACGATAATGTTCGGTTTCACGGTAATGTTCTGTCTCTGGTCCACGGTAATGTTCTGTGTCTGGTCCACGATAATGTTCGGTTTCACGGTAATGTTCCGTCTCTGGTCCACGATAATGTTATGTTTCTGTTTCACGGTAATGTTCCGTTTCTGGTCCACGATAATTTTGTGTTTCTGTTTCACGGTAATGTTCCGTTTCTGGTCCACGATAATGTTCTGTTTCGGTTTCACGGTAATGTTCTGTCTCTGGTCCATGATAATGTTCCGTTTCTGGTCCACGATAATGTTCTGTTTCAGTTTCACGGTAATGTTCCGTTTCTGGTCCACGATAATGTTCTGTTTCTGTTTCACGGTAATGTTCCGTTTCTGGTCCATGATAATGTTCTGTTTCACGGTAATGTTCTGTCTCTGGTCCATGGTAATGTTCTGTCTCTGGTCCACGGTAATGTTCGGTTTCAAGGTAAAGTTCGGTCTCTGGTCCACAGTAATGTTTTGTCTCTGGTCCGCGGTAATGTTCTGTCTCTGGTCCACGGTAATGTTCCGTTTCTGGTCCACGATAATGTTCTGTTTCAGTTTCACGGTAATGTTCCGTTTCTGGTCCACGATAATGTTCTTTTTCAGTTTCACGGTAATGTTCCGTTTCTGGTCCACGATAATGTTCTGTTTCTGTTTCACGGTAATGTTCCGTTTCTGGTCCATGATAATGTTCTGTTTCACGGTAATGTTCTGTCTCTGGTCCATGGTAATGTTCTGTCTCTGGTCCACGGTAATGTTCGATTTCAAGGTAAAGTTCGGTCTCTGGTCCACAGTAATGTTCCGTCTCTGGTCCACGATAATGTTCTGTTTCGGTTTCACGGTAATGTTCCGTTTCTGGTCCACGATAATATTGTGTTTCTGTTTCACGGTAATGTTCCGTTTCTGGTCCACGATAATGTTCGGTTTCAAGGTAAAGTTCGGTCTCTGGTCCACGGTAATGTTCTGTCTCTGGTCCATGGTAATGTTCTGTCTCTGGTCCACAGTAATGTTCTGTCTCTGGTCTACGGTAATGTTCTGTCTCTGGTCCACGGTAATGTTCGATCTCTGGTCCACGATAATGTTCGGTTTCACGGTAATGTTCCGTCTCTGGTCCACGATAATGTTCTGTTTCTGTATCACGGTAATGTTCCGTTTCTGGTCCACGATAATTTTGTGTTTCTGTTTCACGGTAATGTTCCGTTTCTGGTCCAAGATAATGTTCTGTCTCTGGTCCACGGTAATGTTCTGTCTCTGGTCCACGGTAATGTTTGATCTCTGGTCCACGATAATGTTCAGTTTCACGGTAATGTTCCGTCTCTGGTCCACGATAATGTTCTGTTTCGGTTTCACGGTAATGTTCCGTTTCTGGTCCAGGGTAATGTTCTTTCTCTGATCCACGGTAATGTTCTTTCTCTGGTCCACGGTAATGTTCTGTCTCTGGTCCACGGTAATGTTCGATCTCTGGTCCACGATAATGTTCGGTTTCACGGTAATGTTCCGTCTCTGGTCCACGATAATGTTCTGTTTCGGTTTGACGGTAATGTTCCGTTTCTGGTCCACGATAATGTTCTGTTTCGGTTTCACGGTAATGTTCCATCTCTGGTCCAAGGTAATGTTCCGTCTCTGGTCCACGATAATGTTGTGTTTCTGTTTCACGGTAATGTTCTGTCTCTGGTCCATGGTAATGTTCTGTCTCTGGTCCACGGTAATGTTCTGTCTCTGGTCCACGGTAATGTTCGATCTCTGGTCCACGATAATGTTCGGTTTCACGGTAATGTTCCGTCTCTGGTCCACGATAATGTTCTGTTTCTGTATCACGGTAATGTTCCGTTTCTGGTCCACGATAATTTTGTGTTTCTGTTTCACGGTAATGTTCCGTTTCTGGTCCACGATAATGTTCGGTTTCAAGGTAAAGTTCGGTCTCTGGTCCACGGTAATGTTCTGTCTCTGGTCCACGGTAATGTTCTGTCTCTGGTCCACAGTAATGTTCTGTCTCTGGTCCACGGTAATGTTCTGTCTCTGGTCCACGGTAATGTTCGATCTCTGGTCCACGATAATGTTCGGTTTCACGGTAATGTTCCTTTTCTGGTCCACGATAATGTTCTGTTTCTGTATCACGGTAATGTTCCTTTTCTGGTCCACGATAATTTTGTGTTTCTGTTTCACGGTAATTTTCCGTTTCTGGTCCACGATAATGTTCGGTTTCACGGTAATGTTCTGTCTCTGGTCCACGGTAATGTTCTGTGTCTGGTCCACGATAATGTTCGGTTTCACGGTAATGTTCCGTCTCTGGTCCACGATAATGTTATGTTTCTGTTTCACGGTAATGTTCCGTTTCTGGTCCACGATAATTTTGTGTTTCTGTTTCACGGTAATGTTCCGTTTCTGGTCCACGATAATGTTCTGTTTCGGTTTCACGGTAATGTTCTGTCTCTGGTCCATGATAATGTTCCGTTTCTGGTCCACGATAATGTTCTGTTTCAGTTTCACGGTAATGTTCCGTTTCTGGTCCACGATAATGTTCTGTTTCTGTTTCACGGTAATGTTCCGTTTCTGGTCCATGATAATGTTCTGTTTCACGGTAATGTTCTGTCTCTGGTCCATGGTAATGTTCTGTCTCTGGTCCACGGTAATGTTCGGTTTCAAGGTAAAGTTCGGTCTCTGGTCCACAGTAATGTTTTGTCTCTGGTCCGCGGTAATGTTCTGTCTCTGGTCCACGGTAATGTTCCGTTTCTGGTCCACGATAATGTTCTGTTTCAGTTTCACGGTAATGTTCCGTTTCTGGTCCACGATAATGTTCTTTTTCAGTTTCACGGTAATGTTCCGTTTCTGGTCCACGATAATGTTCTGTTTCTGTTTCACGGTAATGTTCCGTTTCTGGTCCATGATAATGTTCTGTTTCACGGTAATGTTCTGTCTCTGGTCCATGGTAATGTTCTGTCTCTGGTCCACGGTAATGTTCGATTTCAAGGTAAAGTTCGGTCTCTGGTCCACAGTAATGTTCCGTCTCTGGTCCACGATAATGTTCTGTTTCGGTTTCACGGTAATGTTCCGTTTCTGGTCCACGATAATATTGTGTTTCTGTTTCACGGTAATGTTCCGTTTCTGGTCCACGATAATGTTCGGTTTCAAGGTAAAGTTCGGTCTCTGGTCCACGGTAATGTTCTGTCTCTGGTCCATGGTAATGTTCAGTCTCTGGTCCACAGTAATGTTCTGTCTCTGGTCTACGGTAATGTTCTGTCTCTGGTCCACGGTAATGTTCGATCTCTGGTCCACGATAATGTTCGGTTTCACGGTAATGTTCCGTCTCTGGTCCACGATAATGTTCTGTTTCTGTATCACGGTAATGTTCCGTTTCTGGTCCACGATAATTTTGTGTTTCTGTTTCACGGTAATGTTCCGTTTCTGGTCCAAGATAATGTTCTGTTTCGGTTTCACGGTAATGTTCTGTCTCTGGTCCATGATAATGTTCCCTTTCTGGTCCACGATAATGTTCTGTTTCAGTTTCACGGTAATGTTCTGTTTCCGTTTCACGGTAATGTTCTGTCTCTGGTCCACGGTAATGTTTTGTTTCTGTTTCACGGTAATGTTCCGTCTCTGGTCCACGATAATGTTCGGTTTCACGGTAATGTTCCGTCTCTGGTCCACGATAATGTTCTGTTTCGGTTTCACGGTAATGTTCCATTTCTGGTCCACGATAATGTTCTGTTTCGGTTTCACGGTAATGTTCCATCTCTGGTCCAAGGTAATGTTCCGTCTCTGGTCCACGATAATGTTGTGTTTCTGTTTCACGGTAATGTTCTGTCTCTGGTCCATGGTAATGTTCTGTCTCTGGTCCACGGTAATGTTCTGTCTCTGGTCCACGGTAATGTTCGATCTCTGGTCCACGATAATGTTCGGTTTCACGGTAATGTTCCGTCTCTGGTCCACGATAATGTTCGGTTTCACGGTAATGTTCTGTCTCTGGTCCACGGTAATTTTGTGTTTCTGTTTCACGGTAATGTTCCGTTTCTGGTCCACGATAATGTTCGGTTTCACGGTAATCTTCTGTCTCTGGTCCACGGTAATGTTCTGTGTCTGGTCCACGATAATGTTCGGTTTCACGGTAATGTTCCGTCTCTGGTCCACGATAATGTTATGTTTCTGTTTCACGGTAATGTTCCGTTTCTGGTCCACGATAATTTTGTGTTTCTGTTTCACGGTAATGTCCCGTTTCTGGTCCACGATAATGTTCTGTTTCGGATTCACGGTAATGTTCTGTCTCTGGTCCATGATAATGTTCCGTTTCTGGTCCACGATAATGTTCTGTTTCAGTTTCACGGTAATGTTCCGTTTCTGGTCCACGATAATGTTCTGTTTCTGTTTCACGGTAATGTTCCGTTTCTGGTCCATGATAATGTTCTGTTTCACGGTAATGTTCTGTCTCTGGTCCATGGTAATGTTCTTTCTCTGGTCCACGGTAATGTTCGGTTTCAAGGTAAAGTTCGGTCTCTGGTCCACAGTAATGTTCTGTCTCTGGTCCGCGGTAATGTTCTGTCTCTGGTCCACGGTAATGTTCGATCTCTGGTCCACGATAATGTTCGGTTTCACGGTAATGTTCCGTCTTTGGTCCACGATAATGTTCTGTTTCGGTTTCACGGTAATGTTCCGTTTCTGGTCCACGATAATATTGTGTTTCTGTTTCACGGTAATGTTCCGTTTCTGGTCCACGATAATGTTCGGTTTCAAGGTAAAGTTCGGTCTCTGGTCCACGGTAATGTTCTGTCTCTGGTCCATGGTAATGTTCTGTCTCTGGTCCACAGTAATGTTCTGTCTCTGGTCTACGGTAATGTTCTGTCTCTGGTCCACGGTAATGTTCGATCTCTGGTCCACGATAATGTTCGGTTTCACGGTAATGTTCCGTCTCTGGTCCACGATAATGTTCTGTTTCTGTATCACGGTAATGTTCCGTTTCTGGTCCACGATAATTTTGTGTTTCTGTTTCACGGTAATGTTCCGTTTCTGGTCCACAATAATGTTCTGTTTCGGTTTCACGGTAATGTTCTGTCTCTGGTCCATGATAATGTTCCTTTTCTGGTCCACGATAATGTTCTGTTTCAGTTTCACGGTAATGTTTTGTTTCTGTTTCACGGTAATGTTCCGTCTCTGGTCCACGATAATGTTCGGTTTCACGGTAATGTTCCGTCTCTGGTCCACGATAATGTTGTGTTTCTGTTTCACGGTAATGTTCCGTTTCTGGTCCACGATAATGATGTGTTTCTGGTCCACGATAATGTTCCGTTTCTGGTCCACGATAATGTTCTGTTTAGGTTTCACGGTAATGTTCTGTCTCTGGTCCACGATAATGTTCCGTCTCTGGTCCACGATAATGTTGTGTTTCTGTTTCACGGTAATGTTCCGTTTCTGGTCCTTGATAATTTTCTGTTTCACGGTAATGTTCTGTCTCTGGTCCATGGTAATGTTCTGTCTCTGGTCCACGGTAATGTTCTGTTTCTGGTCCATGGTAATGTTCTGTCTCTGGTCCACGGTAATGTTCTGTTTCTGGTCCATGGTAATGTTCTGTCTCTGGTCCACGGTAATGTTCGATCTCTGGTCCACGATAATGTTCGGTTTCACGGTCATGTTCCGTCTGTGGTCCACGATAATGTTCTGTTTCTGTATCACGGTAATGTTCCGTTTCTGGTCCACGATAATTTTGTGTTTCTGTTTCACGGTAATGTTCAGTTTCTGGTCCTTGATAATTTTCTATTTCACGGTAATGTTCTGTCTCTGGTCCATGGTAATGTTCTGTCTCTGGTCCACGGTAATGTTCTGTTTCTGGTCCATGGTAATGTTCTGTCTCTGGTCCACGGTAATGTTCGATCTCTGGTCCACGATAATGTTCGGTTTCACGGTAATGTTCCGTCTGTGGTCCACGATAATGTTCTGTTTCTGTATCACGGTAATATTCCGTTTCTGGTCCACGATAATTTTGTGTTTCTGTTTCACGGTAATGTTCCGTTTCTAGTCCACGATAATGTTCGGTTTCAAGGTAAAGTTCGGTCTCTGGTCCACGATAATGGACCGTCTTTGGTCCACGATAATGTTATGTTTCTGTTTCACGGTAATGTTCCGTTTCTGGTCCACGATAATTTTGTGTTTCTGTTTCACGGTAATGTTCCGTTTCTGGAACACGATAATTTTCTGTTTCGGTTTCACGGTAATGTTCTGTCTCTGGTCCATGATAATGTTCCGTTTCTGGTCCACGATAATGTTCTGTTTCAGTTTCACGGTAATGTTCCGTTTCTGGTCCACGATAATGTTCTGTTTCTGGTCCACGGTAATGTTCTGTCTCTGGTCCACGGTAATGTTCGATCTCTGGTCCACGATAATGTTCGGTTTCACGGTAATGTTCCGTCTCTGGTCCACGATAATGTTCTGTTCCGGTTTCACGGTAATGTTCCGTTTCTGGTCCACGGTAATGTTCGGTTTCAAGGTAAAGTTCGGTCTCTGGTCCACGGTAATGTTCTGTCTCTGGTCCACGGTAATGTTCTGTCTCTGGTCCACGGTAATGTTCTGTCTCTGGTCCACGGTAATGTTCGATCTCTGGTCCACGGTAATGTTCTGTCTCTGGTCCACAGTAATGTTCTGTCTCTGGTCCACGGTAATGTTCTGTCTCTGGTCCACGGTAATGTTCGATCTCTGGTCCACGATAATGTTCGGTTTCACGGTAATGTTCCGTCTCTGGTCCACGATAATGTTCTGTTTCTGTATCATGGTAAGGTTCCTTTTCTGGTCCACGATAATTTTGTGTTTCTGTTTCACGGTAATGTTCCGTTTCTGGTCCACGACAATGTTCCGTTTCACGGTAATGTTCTGTCTCTGGTCCACGGTAATGTTCTGTGTCTGGTCCACGATAATGTTCGGTTTCTGGTCCATGGTAATGTTCTGTCTCTGGTCCACGGTAATGTTCGATCTCTGGTACACGATAATGTTCGGTTTCACGGTAATGTTCCGTCTGTGGTCCACGATAATGTTCTGTTTCTGTATCACGGTAATGTTCCGTTTCTGGTCCACGATAATTTTGTGTTTCTGTTTCACGGTAATGTTCAGTTTCTGGTCCTTGATAATTTTCTATTTCACGGTAATGTTCTGTCTCTGGTCCATGGTAATGTTCTGTCTCTGGTCCACGGTAATGTTCTGTTTCTGGTCCATGGTAATGTTCTGTCTCTGGTCCACGGTAATGTTCGATCTCTGGTCCACGATAATGTTCGGTTTCACGGTAATGTTCCGTCTGTGGTCCACGATAATGTTCTGTTTCTGTATCACGGTAATATTCCGTTTCTGGTCCACGATAATTTTGTGTTTCTGTTTCACGGTAATGTTCCGTTTCTAGTCCACGATAATGTTCGGTTTCAAGGTAAAGTTCGGTCTCTGGTCCACGATAATGGACCGTCTTTGGTCCACGATAATGTTATGTTTCTGTTTCACGGTAATGTTCCGTTTCTGGTCCACGATAATTTTGTGTTTCTGTTTCACGGTAATGTTCCGTTTCTGGAACACGATAATTTTCTGTTTCGGTTTCACGGTAATGTTCTGTCTCTGGTCCATGATAATGTTCCGTTTCTGGTCCACGATAATGTTCTGTTTCAGTTTCACGGTAATGTTCCGTTTCTGGTCCACGATAATGTTCTGTTTCTGGTCCACGGTAATGTTCTGTCTCTGGTCCACGGTAATGTTCGATCTCTGGTCCACGATAATGTTCGGTTTCACGGTAATGTTCCGTCTCTGGTCCACGATAATGTTCTGTTCCGGTTTCACGGTAATGTTCCGTTTCTGGTCCACGGTAATGTTCGGTTTCAAGGTAAAGTTCGGTCTCTGGTCCACAGTAATGTTCTGTCTCTTGTCCACGGTAATGTTCCGTCTCTGGTCCACGGTAATGTTCTGTCTCTGGTCCACGGTAATGTTCTGTCTCTGGTCCACGGTAATGTTCTGTCTCTGGTCCACGGTAATGTTTGATCTCTGGTCCACGATAATGTTCGGTTTCACGGTAATGTTCCGTCTCTGGTCCACGATAATGTTCTGCTTCGGTTTCACGGTAATGTTCTGTCTCTGGTCCACGGTAATGTTCTGTCTCTGGTCCACAGTAATGTTCTGTCTCTGGTCCACAGTAATGTTCTGTCTCTGGTCCACGGTAATGTTCGATCTCTGGTCCACGATAATGTTCGGTTTCACGGTAATGTTCCGTCTCTGGTCCACGATAATGTTCTGTTTCTGTATCATGGTAAGGTTCCTTTTCTGGTCCACGATAATTTTGTGTTTCTGTTTCACGGTAATGTTCCGTTTCTGGTCCACGACAATGTTCCGTTTCACGGTAATGTTCTGTCTCTGGTCCACGGTAATGTTCTGTGTCTGGTCCACGATAATGTTCGGTTTCTGGTCCATGGTAATGTTCTGTCTCTGGTCCACGGTAATGTTCGATCTCTGGTACACGATAATGTTCGGTTTCACGGTAATGTTCCGTCTGTGGTCCACGATAATGTTCTGTTTCTGTATCACGGTAATGTTCCGTTTCTGGTCCACGATAATTTTGTGTTTCTGTTTCACGGTAATGTTCAGTTTCTGGTCCTTGATAATTTTCTATTTCACGGTAATGTTCTGTCTCTGGTCCATGGTAATGTTCTGTCTCTGGTCCACGGTAATGTTCTGTTTCTGGTCCATGGTAATGTTCTGTCTCTGGTCCACGGTAATATTCCGTTTCTGGTCCACGATAATTTTGTGTTTCTGTTTCACGGTAATGTTCCGTTTCTAGTCCACGATAATGTTCGGTTTCAAGGTAAAGTTCGGTCTCTGGTCCACGATAATGGACCGTCTTTGGTCCACGATAATGTTATGTTTCTGTTTCACGGTAATGTTCCGTTTCTGGTCCACGATAATTTTGTGTTTCTGTTTCACGGTAATGTTCCGTTTCTGGAACACGATAATTTTCTGTTTCGGTTTCACGGTAATGTTCTGTCTCTGGTCCATGATAATGTTCCGTTTGTGGTCCACGATAATGTTCTGTTTCAGTTTCACGGTAATGTTCCGTTTCTGGTCCACGATAATGTTCTGTTTCTGGTCCACGGTAATGTTCTGTCTCTGGTCCACGGTAATGTTCGATCTCTGGTCCACGATAATGTTCGGTTTCACGGTAATGTTCCGTCTCTGGTCCACGATAATGTTCTGTTCCGGTTTCACGGTAATGTTCCGTTTCTGGTCCACGGTAATGTTCGGTTTCAAGGTAAAGTTCGGTCTCTGGTCCACAGTAATGTTCTGTCTCTTGTCCACGGTAATGTTCCGTCTCTGGTCCACGGTAATGTTCTGTCTCTGGTCCACGGTAATGTTCTGTCTCTGGTCCACGGTAATGTTCTGTCTCTGGTCCACGGTAATGTTTGATCTCTGGTCCACGATAATGTTCGGTTTCACGGTAATGTTCCGTCTCTGGTCCACGATAATGTTCTGCTTCGGTTTCACGGTAATGTTCCGTTTCTGGTCCAGGGTAATGTTCTTTCTCTGATCCACGGTAATGTTCTTTCTCTGGTCCACAGTAATGTTCTGTCTCTGGTCCACGGTAATGTTCGATCTCTGGTCCACGATAATGTTCGGTTTCACGGTAATGTTCCGTCTCTGGTCCACGATAATGTTCTGTTTCGGTTTCACGGTAATGTTCCGTTTCTGGTCCACGATAATGTTCTGTTTCCGTTTCACGGTAATGTTCCATCTCTGGTCCAAGGTAATGTTCCGTCTCTGGTCCACGATAATGTTCGATCTCTGGTACACGATAATGTTCGGTTTCACGGTAATGTTCCGTCTCTGGTCCACGATAATGTTCTGCTTCGGTTTCACGGTAATGTTCCGTTTCTGGTCCAGGGTAATGTTCTTTCTCTGATCCACGGTAATGTTCTTTCTCTGGTCCACGGTAATGTTCTGTCTCTGGTCCACGGTAATGTTCGATCTCTGGTCCACGATAATGTTCGGTTTCACGGTAATGTTCCGTCTCTGGTCCACGATAATGTTCTGTTTCGGTTTCACGGTAATGTTCCATCTCTGGTCCAAGGTAATGTTCCGTCTCTGGTCCACGATAATGTTGTGTTTCTGTTTCACGGTAATGTACTGTCTCTGGTCCATGGTAATGTTCTGTCTCTGGTCCACGGTAATGTTCTGTCTCTGGTCCACGGTAATGTTCGATCTCTGGTCCACGGTAATGTTCGATCTCTGGTCCACGATAATGTTTGGTTTCACGGTAATGTTCCGTCTCTTGTCCGCGATAATGTTCTGTTTCTGTATCACGGTAATGTTCCGTTTCTGGTCCACGATAATTTTGTGTTTCTGTTTCACGGTAATGTTCCGTTTCTGGTCCACGATAATGTTCGGTTTCAAGGTAAAGTTCGGTCTCTGGTCCACGGTAATGTTCTGTCTCTGGTCCACGGTAATGTTCTGTCTCTGGTCCACAGTAATGTTCTGTCTCTGGTCCACGGTAATGTTCTGTCTCTGGTCCACGGTAATGTTCGATCTCTGGTCCACGATAATGTTCGGTTTCACGGTAATGTTCCGTCTCTGGTCCACGATAATGTTCTGTTTCTGTATCATGGTAAGGTTCCTTTTCTGGTCCACGATAATTTTGTGTTTCTGTTTCACGGTAATGTTCCGTTTCTGGTCCACGACAATGTTCCGTTTCACGGTAATGTTCTGTCTCTGGTCCACGGTAATGTTCTGTGTCTGGTCCACGATAATGTTCGGTTTCACGGTAATGTTCCGTCTCTGGTCCACGATAATGTTATGTTTCTGTTTCACGGTAATGTTCCGTTTCTGGTCCACGATAATTTTGTGTTTCTGTTTCACGGTAATGTTCCGTTTCTGGTCCACGATAATGTTCTGTTTCGGTTTCACGGTAATGTTCTGTCTCTGGTCCATGATAATGTTCCGTTTCTGGTCCACGATAATGTTCGGTTTCAGTTTCACGGTAATGTTCCGTTTCTGGTCCACGATAATGTTCTGTTTCTGTTTCACGGTAATGTTCCGTTTCTGGTCCATGATAATGTTCTGTTTCACGGTAATGTTCTGTCTCTGGTCCATGGTAATGTTCTGTCTCTGGTCCACGGTAATGTTCGGTTTCAAGGTAAAGTTCGGTCTCTGGTCCACAGTAATGTTCTGTCTCTGGTCCGCGGTAATGTTCTGTCTCTGGTCCACGGTAATGTTCGATCTCTGGTCCACGATAATGTTCGGTTTCACGATAATGTTCCGTCTCTGGTCCACGATAATGTTCTGTTTCGGTTTCACGGTAATGTTCCGTTTCTGGTCCACGATAATATTGTGTTTCTGTTTCACGGTAATGTTCCGTTTCTGGTCCACGATAATGTTCGGTTTCAAGGTAAAGTTCGGTCTCTGGTCAACGGTAATGTTCTGTCTCTGGTCCATGGTAATGTTCTGTCTCTGGTCCACAGTAATGTTCTGTCTCTGGTCCACGGTAATGTTCTGTCTCTGGTCCACGGTAATGTTCGATCTCTGGTCCACGATAATGTTCGGTTTCACGGTAATGTTCCGTTTCTGGTCCACGATAATTTTGTGTTTCTGTTTCACGGTAATGTTCCGTTTCTGGTCCACGATAATGTTCCGTTTCTGGTCCACGATAATGTTCTGTTTCGGTTTCACGGTAATGTTCCGTCTCTGGTCCATGATAATGTTCCGTTTCTGGTCCACGATAATGTTCTGTTTCAGTTTCACGGTAATGTTCTGTTTCCGTTTCACGGTAATGTTCTGTCTCTGGTCCACGGTAATGTTTTGTTTCTGTTTCACGGTAATGTTCCGTCTCTGGTCCACGATAATGTTCGGTTTCCCGGTAATGTTCCGTCTCTGGTCCACGATAATGTTGTGTTTCTGTTTCACGGTAATGTTCCGTTTCTGGTCCACGATAATGTTGTGTTTCTGGTCCACGATAATGTTCCGTTTCTGGTCCACGATAATGTTCTGTTTAGGTTTCACGGTAATGTTCTGTCTCTGGTCCACGATAATGTTCCGTCTCTGGTCCACGATAATGTTCCGTCTCTGGTCCACGATAATGTTCCATCTCTGGTCCACGACAATGTTCTGTCTCTGGTCCACAATAATGTTCTTTTTCGGTTTCACGGTAATGTTCTGTCTCTGGTCCACGATAATGTTCCCTTTCTGGTCCACGATAATGTTCTGTTTTGGTTTCAAGGTAATGTTCTGTCTCTGGTCCACGGTAATGTTACGTTTCTGGTCCACGATAATGTTCTGTTTCGGTTTCACGGTAATGTTCCGTTTCTAGTCCACGATAATGTTCTGTTTCGGTTTCACGGTAATGTTCCGTTTCTGGTCCACGGTAATGTTCTGTCTCTGGTCCATGGTAATGTTCTTTCTCTGGTCCACGGTAATGTTTTGTCTCTGGTCCACGGTAATGTTCGATCTCTGGTACACGATAATGTTCGGTTTCACGGTAATGTTCCGTCTCTGGTCCACGATAATGTTCTGTTTCGGTTTCACGGTAATGTTCTGTCTCTGGTCCAAGGTAATGTTCCGTCTCTGGTCCACGATAATGTTGTGTTTCTGTTTCACGGTAATGTTCTGTCTCTGGTCCATGGTAATGTTCTGTCTCTGGTCCACGGTAATGTTCTGTCTCTGGTCCACGGTAATGTTCGATCTCTGGTCCACGATAATGTTCGGTTTCACGGTAATGTTCCGTCTCTGGTCCACGATAATGTTCTGTTTCTGTATCACGGTAATGTTCCGTTTCTGGTCCACGATAATTTTGTGTTTCTGTTTCACGGTAATGTTCCGTTTCTGGTCCACGATAATGTTCGGTTTCAAGGTAAAGTTCGGTCTCTGGTCCACGGTAATGTTCTGTCTCTGGTCCACGGTAATGTTCTGTCTCTGGTCCACAGTAATGTTCTGTCTCTGGTCCACGGTAATGTTCTGTCTCTGGTCCACGGTAATGTTCGATCTCTGGTCCACGATAATGTTCGGTTTCACGGTAATGTTCCGTCTCTGGTCCACGATAATGTTCTTTTTCTGTATCACGGTAATGTTCCGTTTCTGGTCCACGATAATTTTGTGTTTCTGTTTCACGGTAATGTTCCGTTTCTGGTCCACGATAATGTTCGGTTTCACGGTAATGTTCTGTCTCTGGTCCACGGTAATGCTCTGTGTCTGGTCCACGATAATGTTCCGTTTCACGGTAATGTTCCGTCTCTGGTCCACGATAATGTTATGTTTCTGTTTCACGGTAATGTTCCGTTTCTGGTCCACGATAATTTTGTGTTTCTGTTTCACGGTAATGTTCCGTTTCTGGTCCACGATAATGTTCTGTTTCGGTTTCACGGTAATGTTCTGTCTCTGGTCCATGATAATGTTCCGTTTCTGGTCCACGATAATGTTCTGTTTCAGTTTCACGGTAATGTTCCGTTTCTGGTCCACGATAATGTTCTGTTTCTGTTTCACGGTAATGTTTCGTTTCTGGTCCATGATAATGTTCTGTTTAACGGTAATGCTGTGTCTCTGGTCCATGGTAATGTTCCGTCTCTGGTCCACGGTAATGTTCGGTTTCAAGGTAAAGTTCGGTCTCTGGTCCACAGTAATGTTCTGTCTCTGGTCCGCGGTAATGTTCTGTCTCTGGTCCACGGTAATGTTCGATCTCTGGTCCACGATAATGTTCGGTTTCACGGTAATGTTCCGTCTCTGGTCCACGATAATGTTCTGTTTCGGTTTAACGGTAATGTTCCGTCTCTGGTCCACGGTAATGTTCCGTCTCTGGTCCACGATAATGTTGTGTTTCTTTTTCACGGTAATGTTCCGTTTCTGGTCCATGATAATGTTCTGTTTCACGGTAATGTTCTCTCTCTGGTCCATGGTAATGTTCTGTCTCTGGTCCACGGTAATGTTCTGTCTCTGGTCCACGGTAATGTTCGATCTCTGGTCCACGATAATGTTCTGTTTCACGGTAATGTTCCGTCTCTGGTCCACGATAATGTTCTGTTCCGGTTTCACGGTAATGTTCCGTTTCTGGTCCACGATAATGTTCTGTTTCGGTTTCACGGTAATGTTCTGTCTCTGGTCCATTATAATGTTCCGTTTCTGGTCCACGATAATGTTCTGTTTCAGTTTCACTGTAATGTTCCGTTTCTGGTCCACGATAATGTTCTGTTTCTGTTTCACGGTAATGTTCCGTTTCTGGTCCATGATAATGTTCTGTTTCACGGTAATGTTCTGTCTCTGGTCCATGGTAATGTTCTGTCTCTGGTCCACGGTAATGTTCGGTTTCAAGGTAAAGTTCGGTCTCTGGTCCACAGTAATGTTCTGTCTCTGGTCCGCGGTAATGTTCCGTCTCTGGTCCACGATAATGTTGTGTTTCTGTTTCACGGTAATGTTCCGTTTCTGGTCCATGATAATGTTCTGTTTCACGGTAATGTTCTGTCTCTGGTCCATGGTAATGTTCTGTCTCTGGTCCACGGTAATGTTCTGTCTCTGGTCCACGGTAATGTTCTGTCTCTGGTCCAAGGTAATGTTCTGTCTCTGGTCCACGGTAATGTTCGATCTCTGGTCCACGATAATGTTCGGTTTCACGGTAATGTTCCGTCTCTGGTCCACGATAATGTTCTGTTTCTGTATCACGGTAATGTTCCGTTTCTGGTCCACGATAATTTTGTGTTTCTGTTTCACTGTAATGTTCCGTTTCTGGTCCACGATAATGTTCGGTTTCACGGTAATGTTCTGTCTCTGGTCCACGGTAATGTTCTGTGCCTGGTCCACGATAATGTTCGGTTTCACGGTAATGTTCCGTCTCTGGTCCACGATAATGTTCCGTTTCTGGTCCACTATAATGTTCTGTTTTGGTTTCAAGGTAATGTTCCGTCTCTGGTCCACGGTAATGTTCCGTTTCTGGTCCACGATAATGTTCTGTTTCGGTTTCACAGTAATGTTCCGTTTCTTATCCACGATAATGTTCTGTTTCTGTTTCACGGTAATGTTCCGTTTCTGGTCCATGATAATGTTCTGTTTCACGGTAATGTTCTGTCTCTGGTCCATGGTAATGTTCTGTCTCTGGTCCACGGTAATGTTCGGTTTCAAGCTAAAGTTCGGTCTATGGTCCACAGTAATGTTCTGTCTCTGGTCCACGGTAATGTTCTGTCTCTGGTCCACGGTAATGTTCTGTCTCTGTTCCACAGTAATGTTCTGTCTCTGGTCCAGCGTAATATTGTGTCTCTGGTCCACGGTAATGTTCGATCTCTGGTCCACGGTAATGTTCGGTTTCACGGTAATGTTCCGTGTCTGGTCCACGATAATGTCCTGTTTCTGTATCACGGTAATGTTCCGTTTCTGGTCCACGATAATTTTGTTTTTCTGTTTCAAGGTAATGTTCCGTTTCTGGTCCACGATGATGTTCGGTTTCACGGTAATGTTCTGTCTCTGGTCCACGGTAATGTTCTGTGTCTGGTCCACGATAATGTTTGGTTTCACGGTAATGTTCCGTCTCTGGTCCACGATAATGTTCCGTCTTTGGTCCACGATAATTTTGTGTTTCTGTTTCACGGTAGTGTTCCGTTTCTGGTCCACGATAATGTTCTGTTTCGGTTTCACGGTAATGTTCTGTCTCTGGTCCATGATAATGTTCCGTTTCTGGTCCACGATAATGTTCTGTTTCAGTTTCACGGTAATGTTCTGTTTCCGTTTCACGGTAAGGTTCGGTCTCTGGTCCACAGTAATGTTCTGTCTCTGGTCCACGGTAATGTTCCATTTCTGGTCCACGGTAATGTTCTGTCTCTGGTCCACGATAAAGTTCCATCTCTGGTCCACGATAATGTTCAGTTTCACGGTAATGTTCCATCTCTGGTCCACGATAATGTTGTGTTTCTGTTTCACGGCAATGTTCCGTTTCTGGTCCACGATAATGTTGTCTTTCTGGTACACGATAATGTTCTGTTTCATGATAATGTTCCGTTTCTGGTCCACGATAATGTTCGGTTTAAGTTTCACGGTAATGTTCTGTCTCTGGTCCACGATAATGTTCCGTCTCTGGTCCACGATAATGTTCTGTCTCTGATCCACGATAATGTTCTGTCTCTGGTCCACGATAATGTTCGGGTTCTGGTCCACGATAATGTTCTGTTTCGGTTTCACGGTAATGTTTTGTCTCTGGTCCACGATAATGTTACGTTTCTGGTCCATGATAAAGTTCCGTTTCTGGTCCACGATAATGTTCTGTTTTGGTTTCAAGGTAATGTTCTGTCTCTGGTCCACGGTAATGTTCGATCTCTGGTCCACGATAATGTTCGGTTTCACGGTAATGTTCCGTCTCTGGTCCACGATAATGTTCTGTTTCTGTATCACGGTAATGTTCCGTTTCTGGTCCACGATAATTTTGTGTTTCTGTTTCACGGTAATGTTCCGTTTCTGGTCCACGATAATGTTCGGTTTCACGGTAATGTTCTGTCTCTGGTCCACGGTAATGTTCTGTGCCTGGTCCACGATAATGTTCGGTTTCACGGTAATGTTCCGTCTCTGGTCCACGATAATGTTCCGTTTCTGGTCCACTATAATGTTCTGTTTTGGTTTCAAGGTAATGTTCCGTCTCTGGTCCACGGTAATGTTCCGTTTCTGGTCCACGATAATGTTCTGTTTCGGTTTCACAGTAATGTTCCGTTTCTTATCCACGATAATGTTCTGTTTCTGTTTCACGGTAATGTTCCGTTTCTGGTCCATGATAATGTTCTGTTTCACGGTAATGTTCTGTCTCTGGTCCATGGTAATGTTCTGTCTCTGGTCCACGGTAATGTTCGGTTTCAAGCTAAAGTTCGGTCTATGGTCCACAGTAATGTTCTGTCTCTGGTCCACGGTAATGTTCTGTCTCTGGTCCACGGTAATGTTCTGTCTCTGTTCCACAGTAATGTTCTGTCTCTGGTCCAGCGTAATATTGTGTCTCTGGTCCACGGTAATGTTCGATCTCTGGTCCACGGTAATGTTCGGTTTCACGGTAATGTTCCGTGTCTGGTCCACGATAATGTCCTGTTTCTGTATCACGGTAATGTTCCGTTTCTGGTCCACGATAATTTTGTTTTTCTGTTTCAAGGTAATGTTCCGTTTCTGGTCCACGATGATGTTCGGTTTCACGGTAATGTTCTGTCTCTGGTCCACGGTAATGTTCTGTGTCTGGTCCACGATAATGTTTGGTTTCACGGTAATGTTCCGTCTCTGGTCCACGATAATGTTCCGTCTTTGGTCCACGATAATTTTGTGTTTCTGTGTCACGGTAGTGTTCCGTTTCTGGTCCACGATAATGTTCTGTTTCGGTTTCACGGTAATGTTCTGTCTCTGGTCCATGATAATGTTCCATTTCTGGTCCACGATAATGTTCTGTTTCAGTTTCACGGTAATATTCTGTTTCCGTTTCACGGTAATGTTCGGTCTCTGGTCCACAGTAATGTTCTGTCTCTGGTCCACGGTAATGTTCCATTTCTGGTCCACGGTAATGTTCTGTCTCTGGTCCACGATAAAGTTCCATCTCTGGTCCACGATAATGTTCAGTTTCACGGTAATGTTCCATCTCTGGTCCACGATAATGTTGTGTTTCTGTTTCACGGCAATGTTCCGTTTCTGGTCCACGATAATGTTCGGTTTAAGTTAAACGGTAATGTTCTGTCTCTGGTCCACGATAATGTTCCGTCTCTGGTCCAAGATAATGTTCTGTCTCTGATCCACGATAATGTTCTGTCTCTGGTCCACGATAATGTTCGGGTTCTGGTCCACGATAATGTTCTGTTTCGGTTTCACGGTAATGTTTTGTCTCTGGTCCACGATAATGTTCCGTTTCTGGTCCACGATAATGTTCCGTTTCTGGTCCACGATAATGTTCTGTTTTGGTTTCAAGGTAATGTTCTGTCACTGGTCCATGGTAATGTTCCGTTTCTGGTCCACGATAATGTTCTGTTTCGGTTTCACGGTAATGTTCCGTTTCTGGTCCACGAAAATGTTCTGTTTCTGTTTCACGGTAATGTTCCGTTTCTGGTCCATGATAATGTTCTGTTTCACGGTAATGTTCCGTTTCTGGTCCACAATGATGTTCTGTTTCGGTTTCACGGTAATGTTCCGTTTCTGGTCCACGAAAATGTTCTGTTTCTGTTTCACGGTAATGTTCCGTTTCTGGTCCATGATAATGTTCTGTTTCACGGTAATGTTCCGTTTCTGGTCCACAATGATGTTCGGTTTCACGGTAATGTTCTGTCTCTGGTCCACGATAAAGTTCCATCTCTGGTCCACGATAATGTTCAGTTTCACGGTAATGTTCCATCTCTGGTCCACGATAATGTTGTGTTTCTGTTTCACGGCAATGTTCCGTTTCTGGTCCACGATAATGTTCGGTTTAAGTTAAACGGTAATGTTCTGTCTCTGGTCCACGATAATGTTCCGTCTCTGGTCCACGATAATGTTCTGTCTCTGATCCACGATAATGTTCTGTCTCTGGTCCACGATAATGTTCGGGTTCTGGTCCACGATAATGTTCTGTTTCGGTTTCACGGTAATGTTTTGTCTCTGGTCCACGATAATGTTCCGTTTCTGGTCCACGATAATGTTCCGTTTCTGGTCCACGATAATGTTCTGTTTTGGTTTCAAGGTAATGTTCTGTCACTGGTCCATGGTAATGTTCCGTTTCTGGTCCACGATAATGTTCTGTTTCGGTTTCACGGTAATGTTCCGTTTCTGGTCCACGAAAATGTTCTGTTTCTGTTTCACGGTAATGTTCCGTTTCTGGTCCATGATAATGTTCTGTTTCACGGTAATGTTCCGTTTCTGGTCCACAATGATGTTCGGTTTCACGGTAATGTTCTGTCTCTGGTCCACGATAATGTTCCGTCTCTGGTCCACGATAATGTTCTGTCTCTGATCCACGATAATGTTCTGTCTCTGGTCCACGATAATGTTCGGGTTCTGGTCCACGATAATGTTCTGTTTCGGTTTCACGGTAATGTTTTGTCTCTGGTCCACGATAATGTTCCGTTTCTGGTCCATGATAAAGTTCCGTTTCTGGTCCACGATAATGTTCTGTTTTGGTTTCAAGGTAATGTTCTGTCTCTGGTCCACGGTAATGTTCGATCTCTGGTCCACGATAATGTTCGGTTTCACGGTAATGTTCCGTCTCTGGTCCACGATAATGTTCTGTTTCTGTATCACGGTAATGTTCCGTTTCTGGTCCACGATAATTTTGTGTTTCTGTTTCACGGTAATGTTCCGTTTCTGGTCCACGATAATGTTCGGTTTCACGGTAATGTTCTGTCTCTGGTCCACGGTAATGTTCTGTGCCTGGTCCACGATAATGTTCGGTTTCACGGTAATGTTCCGTCTCTGGTCCACGATAATGTTCCGTTTCTGGTCCACTATAATGTTCTGTTTTGGTTTCAAGGTAATGTTCCGTCTCTGGTCCACGGTAATGTTCCGTTTCTGGTCCACGATAATGTTCTGTTTCGGTTTCACAGTAATGTTCCGTTTCTTATCCACGATAATGTTCTGTTTCTGTTTCACGGTAATGTTCCGTTTCTGGTCCATGATAATGTTCTGTTTCACGGTAATGTTCTGTCTCTGGTCCATGGTAATGTTCTGTCTCTGGTCCACGGTAATGTTCGGTTTCAAGCTAAAGTTCGGTCTATGGTCCACAGTAATGTTCTGTCTCTGGTCCACGGTAATGTTCTGTCTCTGGTCCACGGTAATGTTCTGTCTCTGTTCCACAGTAATGTTCTGTCTCTGGTCCAGCGTAATATTGTGTCTCTGGTCCACGGTAATGTTCGATCTCTGGTCCACGGTAATGTTCGGTTTCACGGTAATGTTCCGTGTCTGGTCCACGATAATGTCCTGTTTCTGTATCACGGTAATGTTCCGTTTCTGGTCCACGATAATTTTGTTTTTCTGTTTCAAGGTAATGTTCCGTTTCTGGTCCACGATGATGTTCGGTTTCACGGTAATGTTCTGTCTCTGGTCCACGGTAATGTTCTGTGTCTGGTCCACGATAATGTTTGGTTTCACGGTAATGTTCCGTCTCTGGTCCACGATAATGTTCCGTCTTTGGTCCACGATAATTTTGTGTTTCTGTTTCACGGTAGTGTTCCGTTTCTGGTCCACGATAATGTTCTGTTTCGGTTTCACGGTAATGTTCTGTCTCTGGTCCATGATAATGTTCCATTTCTGGTCCACGATAATGTTCTGTTTCAGTTTCACGGTAATATTCTGTTTCCGTTTCACGGTAATGTTCGGTCTCTGGTCCACAGTAATGTTCTGTCTCTGGTCCACGGTAATGTTCCATTTCTGGTCCACGGTAATGTTCTGTCTCTGGTCCACGATAAAGTTCCATCTCTGGTCCACGATAATGTTCAGTTTCACGGTAATGTTCCATCTCTGGTCCACGATAATGTTGTGTTTCTGTTTCACGGCAATGTTCCGTTTCTGGTCCACGATAATGTTCGGTTTAAGTTAAACGGTAATGTTCTGTCTCTGGTCCACGATAATGTTCCGTCTCTGGTCCACGATAATGTTCTGTCTCTGATCCACGATAATGTTCTGTCTCTGGTCCACGATAATGTTCGGGTTCTGGTCCACGATAATGTTCTGTTTCGGTTTCACGGTAATGTTTTGTCTCTGGTCCACGATAATGTTCCGTTTCTGGTCCACGATAATGTTCCGTTTCTGGTCCACGATAATGTTCTGTTTTGGTTTCAAGGTAATGTTCTGTCACTGGTCCATGGTAATGTTCCGTTTCTGGTCCACGATAATGTTCTGTTTCGGTTTCACGGTAATGTTCCGTTTCTGGTCCACGAAAATGTTCTGTTTCTGTTTCACGGTAATGTTCCGTTTCTGGTCCATGATAATGTTCTGTTTCACGGTAATGTTCCGTTTCTGGTCCACAATGATGTTCGGTTTCACGGTAATGTTCTGTCTCTGGTCCACGGTAATGTTCTGTGTCTGGTCCACGATAATGTTCTGTTTCACGGTAATGTTCCGTCTCTGGTCCACGATAATGTTCCGTCTTTGGTCCAGGATAATTTTGTGTTTCTGTTTCACGGTAATGTTCCGTTTCTGGTCCACGATAATGTTCTGTTTCGGTTTCACGGTAATGTTCTGTCTCTGGTCCATGATAATGTTCCGTTTCTGGTCCACGATAATGTTCTGTTTCAGTTTCACGGTAATGTTCGGTCTCTGGTCCACGATAATGTTGTGTTTCTGTTTCACGGCAATGTTCCATTTCTGGTCCACGATAATGTTGTCTTTCTGATACACGATAATGTTCTGTTTCATGATAATATTCCGTTTCTGGTCCACGATAATGTTCGGTTTAGGTTTCACGGTAATGTTCTGTCTCTGGTCCACGATAATGTTCCGTCTCTGGTCCACGATAATGTTCTGTCTCTGATCCACGATAATGTGCTGTCTCTGGTCCACGATAATGTTCCGGTTCTGGTCCACGATAATGTTCTGTTTCGGTTTCACGGTAATGTTTTGTCTCTGGTCCACGATAATGTTCCGTTTCTGGTCCACGATAATGTTCTGTTTTGGTTTCAAGGTAATGTTCTGTCTCTGGTCCATGGTAATGTTCCGTTTCTGGTCCACGATAATGTTCTGTTTCGGTTTCACGGTAATGTTCCGTTTCTGGTCCACGAAAATGTTCTGTTTCTGTTTCACGGTAATGTTCCGTTTCTGGTCCATGATAATGTTCTGTTTCACGGTAATGTTCTGTCTCTGGTCCATGGTAATGTTCTGTCTCTGGTCCACGGTAATGTTCCGTTTCTGGTCCACGATAATGTTCTGTTTCGGTTTCACCGTAATGTTCCGTTTCTGGTCCACGATAATGTTCTGTTTCTGGTCCATGATAATGTTCCGTTTCTGGTCCACGATAATGTTCTGTTTCAGTTTCACGGTAATGTTCTGTTTCCGTTTCACGGTAATGTTCGGTCTCTGGTCCACAGTAATGTTCTGTCTCTGGTCCACGGTAATGTTCCATTTCTGGTCCACGGTAATGTTCTGTCTCTGGTCCACGATAAAGTTCCATCTCTGGTCCACGATAATGTTCAGTTTCACGGTAATGTTCCATCTCTGGTCCACGATAATGTTGTGTTTCTGTTTCACGGCAATGTTCCGTTTCTGGTCCACGATAATGTTGTCTTTCTGGTACACGATAATGTTCTGTTTCATGATAATGTTCCGTTTCTGGTCCACGATAATGTTCGGTTTAGGTTTCAGGGTAATGTTCTGTCTCTGGTCCACGATAATGTTCCGTCTCTGGTCCACGATAATGTTCTGTCTCTGATCCACGATAATGTTCTGTCTCTGGTCCACGATAATGTTCGGGTTCTGGTCCACGATGATGTTCTGTTTCGGTTTCACGGTAATGTTTTGTCTCTGGTCCACGATAATGTTCCGTTTCTGGTCCACGATAATGTTCCGTTTCTGGTCCACGATAATGTTCTGTTTCGGTTTCACGGTAATGTTCCGTTTCTGGTCCACGAAAATGTTCTGTTTCTGTTTCACGGTAATGTTCCGTTTCTGGTCCATGATAATGTTCTGTTTCACGGTAATGTTCCTTTTCTGGTCCACAATGATGTTCGGTTTCACGGTAATGTTCTGTCTCTGGTCCACGGTAATGTTCTGTGTCTGGTCCACGATAATGTTCTGTTTCACGGTAATGTTCCGTCTCTGGTCCACGATAATGTTCCGTCTTTGGTCCACGATAATTTTGTGTTTCTGTTTCACGGTAATGTTCCGTTTCTGGTCCACGATAATGTTCTGTTTCGGTTTCACGGTAATGTTCTGTCTCTGGTCCATGATAATGTTCCGTTTCTGGTCCACGATAATGTTCTGTTTCAGTTTCACGGTAATGTTCTGTTTCCGTTTCACGGTAATGTTCGGTCTCTGGTCCACAGTAATGTTCTGTCTCTGGTCCACGGTAATGTTCCATTTCTGGTCCACGGTAATGTTCTGTCTCTGGTCCACGATAAAGTTCCATCTCTGGTCCACGATAATGTTCAGTTCCACGGTAATGTTCCATCTCTGGTCCACGATAATGTTGTGTTTCTGTTTCACGGCAATGTTCCATTTCTGGTCCACGATAATGTTGTCTTTCTGGTACACGATAATGTTCTGTTTCATGATAATATTCCGTTTCTGGTCCACGATAATGTTCGGTTTAGGTTTCACGGTAATGTTCTGTCTCTGGTCCACGATAATGTTCCGTCTCTGGTCCACGATAATGTTCTGTCTCTGATCCACGATAATGTTCTGTCTCTGGTCCACGATAATGTTCCGGTTCTGGTCCACGATAATGTTCTGTTTCGGTCTCACGGTAATGTTTTGTCTCTGGTCCACGATAATGTTCCGTTTCTGGTCCACGATAATGTTCTGTTTCGGTTTCACGGTAATGTTCCGTTTCTGGTCCACGAAAATGTTCTGTTTCTGTTTCACGGTAATGTTCCGTTTCTGGTCCATGATAATGTTCTGTTTCACGGTAATGTTCCGTTTCTGGTCCACAATGATGTTCGGTTTCAAGGTAATGTTCTGTCTCTGGTCCACGGTAATGTTCTGTGTCTGGTCCACGATAATGTTCTGTTTCACGGTAATGTTCCGTCTCTGGTCCACGATAATGTTCCGTCTTTGGTCCACGATAATTTTGTGTTTCTGTTTCACGGTAATGTTCCGTTTCTGGTCCACGATAATGTTCTGTTTCGGTTTCACGGTAATGTTCTGTCTCTGGTCCATGATAATGTTCCGTTTCTGGTCCACGATAATGTTCTGTTTCAGTTTCACGGTAATGTTCTGTTTCCGTTTCACGGTAATGTTCGGTCTCTGGTCCACAGTAATGTTCTGTCTCTGGTCCACGGTAATGTTCCATTTCTGGTCCACGGTAATGTTCTGTCTCTGGTCCACGATAAAGTTCCATCTCTGGTCCACGATAATGTTCAGTTCCACGGTAATGTTCCATCTCTGGTCCACGATAATGTTGTGTTTCTGTTTCACGGCAATGTTCCGTTTCTGGTCCACGATAATGTTCGGTTTAAGTTAAACGGTAATGTTCTGTCTCTGGTCCACGATAATGTTCCGTCTCTGGTCCACGATAATGTTCTGTCTCTGATCCACGATAATGTTCTGTCTCTGGTCCACGATAATGTTCGGGTTCTGGTCCACGATAATGTTCTGTTTCGGTTTCACGGTAATGTTTTGTCTCTGGTCCACGATAATGTTCCGTTTCTGGTCCACGATAATGTTCCGTTTCTGGTCCACGATAATGTTCTGTTTTGGTTTCAAGGTAATGTTCTGTCACTGGTCCATGGTAATGTTCCGTTTCTGGTCCACGATAATGTTCTGTTTCGGTTTCACGGTAATGTTCCGTTTCTGGTCCACGAAAATGTTCTGTTTCTGTTTCACGGTAATGTTCCGTTTCTGGTCCATGATAATGTTCTGTTTCACGGTAATGTTCCGTTTCTGGTCCACAATGATGTTCGGTTTCACGGTAATGTTCTGTCTCTGGTCCACGGTAATGTTCTGTGTCTGGTCCACGATAATGTTCTGTTTCACAGTAATGTTCCGTCTCTGGTCCACGATAATGTTCCGTCTTTGGTCCAGGATAATTTTGTGTTTCTGTTTCACGGTAATGTTCCGTTTCTGGTCCACGATAATGTTCTGTTTCGGTTTCACGGTAATGTTCTGTCTCTGGTCCATGATAATGTTCCGTTTCTGGTCCACGATAATGTTCTGTTTCAGTTTCACGGTAATGTTCGGTCTCTGGTCCACGATAATGTTGTGTTTCTGTTTCACGGCAATGTTCCATTTCTGGTCCACGATAATGTTGTCTTTCTGATACACGATAATGTTCTGTTTCATGATAATATTCCGTTTCTGGTCCACGATAATGTTCGGTTTAGGTTTCACGGTAATGTTCTGTCTCTGGTCCACGATAATGTTCCGTCTCTGGTCCACGATAATGTTCTGTCTCTGATCCACGATAATGTGCTGTCTCTGGTCCACGATAATGTTCCGGTTCTGGTCCACGATAATGTTCTGTTTCGGTTTCACGGTAATGTTTTGTCTCTGGTCCACGATAATGTTCCGTTTCTGGTCCACGATAATGTTCTGTTTTGGTTTCAAGGTAATGTTCTGTCTCTGGTCCATGGTAATGTTCCGTTTCTGGTCCACGATAATGTTCTGTTTCGGTTTCACGGTAATGTTCCGTTTCTGGTCCACGAAAATGTTCTGTTTCTGTTTCACGGTAATGTTCCGTTTCTGGTCCATGATAATGTTCTGTTTCACGGTAATGTTCTGTCTCTGGTCCATGGTAATGTTCTGTCTCTGGTCCACGGTAATGTTCCGTTTCTGGTCCACGATAATGTTCTGTTTCGGTTTCACCGTAATGTTCCGTTTCTGGTCCACGATAATGTTCTGTTTCTGGTCCATGATAATGTTCCGTTTCTGGTCCACGATAATGTTCTGTTTCAGTTTCACGGTAATGTTCTGTTTCCGTTTCACGGTAATGTTCGGTCTCTGGTCCACAGTAATGTTCTGTCTCTGGTCCACGGTAATGTTCCATTTCTGGTCCACGGTAATGTTCTGTCTCTGGTCCACGATAAAGTTCCATCTCTGGTCCACGATAATGTTCAGTTTCACGGTAATGTTCCATCTCTGGTCCACGATAATGTTGTGTTTCTGTTTCACGGCAATGTTCCGTTTCTGGTCCACGATAATGTTGTCTTTCTGGTACACGATAATGTTCTGTTTCATGATAATGTTCCGTTTCTGGTCCACGATAATGTTCGGTTTAGGTTTCAGGGTAATGTTCTGTCTCTGGTCCACGATAATGTTCCGTCTCTGGTCCACGATAATGTTCTGTCTCTGATCCACGATAATGTTCTGTCTCTGGTCCACGATAATGTTCGGGTTCTGGTCCACGATGATGTTCTGTTTCGGTTTCACGGTAATGTTTTGTCTCTGGTCCACGATAATGTTCCGTTTCTGGTCCACGATAATGTTCCGTTTCTGGTCCACGATAATGTTCTGTTTCGGTTTCACGGTAATGTTCCGTTTCTGGTCCACGAAAATGTTCTGTTTCTGTTTCACGGTAATGTTCCGTTTCTGGTCCATGATAATGTTCTGTTTCACGGTAATGTTCCTTTTCTGGTCCACAATGATGTTCGGTTTCACGGTAATGTTCTGTCTCTGGTCCACGGTAATGTTCTGTGTCTGGTCCACGATAATGTTCTGTTTCACGGTAATGTTCCGTCTCTGGTCCACGATAATGTTCCGTCTTTGGTCCACGATAATTTTGTGTTTCTGTTTCACGGTAATGTTCCGTTTCTGGTCCACGATAATGTTCTGTTTCGGTTTCACGGTAATGTTCTGTCTCTGGTCCATGATAATGTTCCGTTTCTGGTCCACGATAATGTTCTGTTTCAGTTTCACGGTAATGTTCTGTTTCCGTTTCACGGTAATGTTCGGTCTCTGGTCCACAGTAATGTTCTGTCTCTGGTCCACGGTAATGTTCCATTTCTGGTCCACGGTAATGTTCTGTCTCTGGTCCACGATAAAGTTCCATCTCTGGTCCACGATAATGTTCAGTTCCACGGTAATGTTCCATCTCTGGTCCACGATAATGTTGTGTTTCTGTTTCACGGCAATGTTCCATTTCTGGTCCACGATAATGTTGTCTTTCTGGTACACGATAATGTTCTGTTTCATGATAATATTCCGTTTCTGGTCCACGATAATGTTCGGTTTAGGTTTCACGGTAATGTTCTGTCTCTGGTCCACGATAATGTTCCGTCTCTGGTCCACGATAATGTTCTGTCTCTGATCCACGATAATGTTCTGTCTCTGGTCCACGATAATGTTCCGGTTCTGGTCCACGATAATGTTCTGTTTCGGTCTCACGGTAATGTTTTGTCTCTGGTCCACGATAATGTTCCGTTTCTGGTCCACGATAATGTTCTGTTTCGGTTTCACGGTAATGTTCCGTTTCTGGTCCACGAAAATGTTCTGTTTCTGTTTCACGGTAATGTTCCGTTTCTGGTCCATGATAATGTTCTGTTTCACGGTAATGTTCCGTTTCTGGTCCACAATGATGTTCGGTTTCAAGGTAATGTTCTGTCTCTGGTCCACGGTAATGTTCTGTGTCTGGTCCACGATAATGTTCTGTTTCACGGTAATGTTCCGTCTCTGGTCCACGATAATGTTCCGTCTTTGGTCCACGATAATTTTGTGTTTCTGTTTCACGGTAATGTTCCGTTTCTGGTCCACGATAATGTTCTGTTTCGGTTTCACGGTAATGTTCTGTCTCTGGTCCATGATAATGTTCCGTTTCTGGTCCACGATAATGTTCTGTTTCAGTTTCACGGTAATGTTCTGTTTCCGTTTCACGGTAATGTTCGGTCTCTGGTCCACAGTAATGTTCTGTCTCTGGTCCACGGTAATGTTCCATTTCTGGTCCACGGTAATGTTCTGTCTCTGGTCCACGATAAAGTTCCATCTCTGGTCCACGATAATGTTCAGTTCCACGGTAATGTTCCATCTCTGGTCCACGATAATGTTGTGTTTCTGTTTCACGGCAATGTTCCATTTCTGGTCCACGATAATGTTGTCTTTCTGGTACACGATAATGTTCTGTTTCATGATAATATTCCGTTTCTGGTCCACGATAATGTTCGGTTTAGGTTTCACGGTAATGTTCTGTCTCTGGTCCACGATAATGTTCCGTCTCTGGTCCACGATAATGTTCTGTCTCTGATCCACGATAATGTTCTGTCTCTGGTCCACGATAATGTTCCGGTTCTGGTCCACGATAATGTTCTGTTTCGGTTTCACGGTAATGTTTTGTCTCTGGTCCACGATAATGTTCCGTTTCTGGTCCACGATAATGTTCCGTTTCTGGTCCACGATAATGTTCTGTTTTGGTTTCAAGGTAATGTTCTGTCTCTGGTCCATGGTAATGTTCCGTTTCTGGTCAACGATAATGTTCTGTTTCGGTTTCACGGTAATGTTCCGTTTCTGGTCCACGAAAATGTTCTGTTTCTGTTTCACGGTAATGTTCCGTTTCTGGTCCATGATAATGTTCTGTTTCACGGTAATGTTCTGTCTCTGGTCCATGGTAATGTTCTGTCTCTAGTCCACGGTAATGTTCCGTTTCTGGTCCACGATAATGTTCTGTTTCGGTTTCACCGTAATGTTCCGTTTCTGGTCCACGATAATGTTCTGTTTCTGGTCCACGATAATGTTCTGTTTCGGTTTCACGGTAATGTTCTGTCTCTGGTCCACGATAAAGTTCCATCTCTGGTCCACGATAATGTTCAGTTTCACGGTAATGTTCCATCTCTGGTCCACGATAATGTTGTGTTTCTGTTTCACGGCAATGTTCCGTTTCTGGTCCACGATAATGTTGTCTTTCTGGTACACGATAATGTTCTGTTTCATGATAATGTTCCGTTTCTGGTCCACGATAATGTTCGGTTTAGGTTTCACGGTAATGTTCTGTCTCTGGTCCACGATAATGTTCCGTCTCTGGTCCACGATAATGTTCTGTCTCTGATCCACGATAATGTTCTGTCTCTGGTCCACGATAATGTTCGGGTTCTGGTCCACGATAATGTTCTGTTTCGGTTTCACGGTAATGTTTTATCTCTGGTCCACGATAATGTTCCGTTTCTGGTCCACGATAATGTTCCGTTTCTGGTCCACGATAATGTTCTGTTTCGGTTTCACGGTAATGTTCCGTTTCTGGTCCACGAAAATGTTCTGTTTCTGTTTCACGGTAATGTTCCGTTTCTGGTCCATGATAATGTTCTGTTTCACGGTAATGTTCCGTTTCTGGTCCACAATGATGTTCGGTTTCAAGGTAATGTTCTGTCTCTGGTCCACGGTAATGTTCTGTGTCTGGTCCACGATAATGTTCTGTTTCACGGTAATGTTCCGTCTCTGGTCCACGATAATGTTCCGTCTTTGGTCCACGATAATTTTGTGTTTCTGTTTCACGGTAATGTTCCGTTTCTGGTCCACGATAATGTTCTGTTTCGGTTTCACGGTAATGTTCTGTCTCTGGTCCATGATAATGTTCCGTTTCTGGTCCACGATAATGTTCTGTTTCAGTTTCACGGTAATGTTCTGTTTCCGTTTCACGGTAATGTTCGGTCTCTGGTCCACAGTAATGTTCTGTCTCTGGTCCACGGTAATGTTCCATTTCTGGTCCACGGTAATGTTCTGTCTCTGGTCCACGATAAAGTTCCATCTCTGGTCCACGATAATGTTCAGTTCCACGGTAATGTTCCATCTCTGGTCCACGATAATGTTGTGTTTCTGTTTCACGGCAATGTTCCATTTCTGGTCCACGATAATGTTGTCTTTCTGGTACACGATAATGTTCTGTTTCATGATAATATTCCGTTTCTGGTCCACGATAATGTTCGGTTTAGGTTTCACGGTAATGTTCTGTCTCTGGTCCACGATAATGTTCCGTCTCTGGTCCACGATAATGTTCTGTCTCTGATCCACGATAATGTTCTGTCTCTGGTCCACGATAATGTTCCGGTTCTGGTCCACGATAATGTTCTGTTTCGGTCTCACGGTAATGTTTTGTCTCTGGTCCACGATAATGTTCCGTTTCTGGTCCACGATAATGTTCTGTTTCGGTTTCATGGTAATGTTCCGTTTCTGGTCCACGAAAATGTTCTGTTTCTGTTTCACGGTAATGTTCCGTTTCTGGTCCATGATAATGTTCTGTTTCACGGTAATGTTCCGTTTCTGGTCCACAATGATGTTCGGTTTCAAGGTAATGTTCTGTCTCTGGTCCACGGTAATGTTCTGTGTCTGGTCCACGATAATGTTCTGTTTCACGGTAATGTTCCGTCTCTGGTCCACGATAATGTTCCGTCTTTGGTCCACGATAATTTTGTGTTTCTGTTTCACGGTAATGTTCCGTTTCTGGTCCACGATAATGTTCTGTTTCGGTTTCACGGTAATGTTCTGTCTCTGGTCCATGATAATGTTCCGTTTCTGGTCCACGATAATGTTCTGTTTCAGTTTCACGGTAATGTTCTGTTTCCGTTTCACGGTAATGTTCGGTCTCTGGTCCACAGTAATGTTCTGTCTCTGGTCCACGGTAATGTTCCATTTCTGGTCCACGGTAATGTTCTGTCTCTGGTCCACGATAAAGTTCCATCTCTGGTCCACGATAATGTTCAGTTCCACGGTAATGTTCCATCTCTGGTCCACGATAATGTTGTGTTTCTGTTTCACGGCAATGTTCCATTTCTGGTCCACGATAATGTTGTCTTTCTGGTACACGATAATGTTCTGTTTCATGATAATATTCCGTTTCTGGTCCACGATAATGTTCGGTTTAGGTTTCACGGTAATGTTCTGTCTCTGGTCCACGATAATGTTCCGTCTCTGGTCCACGATAATGTTCTGTCTCTGATCCACGATAATGTTCTGTCTCTGGTCCACGATAATGTTCCGGTTCTGGTCCACGATAATGTTCTGTTTCGGTTTCACGGTAATGTTTTGTCTCTGGTCCACGATAATGTTCCGTTTCTGGTCCACGATAATGTTCCGTTTCTGGTCCACGATAATGTTCTGTTTTGGTTTCAAGGTAATGTTCTGTCTCTGGTCCATGGTAATGTTCCGTTTCTGGTCAACGATAATGTTCTGTTTCGGTTTCACGGTAATGTTCCGTTTCTGGTCCACGAAAATGTTCTGTTTCTGTTTCACGGTAATGTTCCGTTTCTGGTCCATGATAATGTTCTGTTTCACGGTAATGTTCTGTCTCTGGTCCATGGTAATGTTCTGTCTCTAGTCCACGGTAATGTTCCGTTTCTGGTCCACGATAATGTTCTGTTTCGGTTTCACCGTAATGTTCCGTTTCTGGTCCACGATAATGTTCTGTTTCTGGTCCACGATAATGTTCTGTTTCGGTTTCACGGTACTGTTCTGTCTCTGGTCCACGATAATGTTCCCTTTCTGGTCCACGATAATGTTCTGTTTTGGTTTCAAGGTAATGTTCTGTCTCTGGTCCACGGTAATGTTACGTTTCTGGTCCACGATAATGTTCTGTTTCGGTTTCACGGTAATGTTCCGTTTCTAGTCCACGATAATGTTCTGTTTCGGTTTCACGGTAATGTTCCGTTTCTGGTCCACGGTAATGTTCTGTCTCTGGTCCATGGTAATGTTCTTTCTCTGGTCCACGGTAATGTTCTGTCTCTGGTCCACGGTAATGTTCGATCTCTGGTCCACGATAATGTTCGGTTTCACGGTAATGTTCCGTCTCTGGTCCACGATAATGTTATGTTTCGGTTTCACGGTAATGTTCCGTTTCTGGTCCACGATAATGTTCTGTTTCGGTTTCACGGTAATGTTCCCTCTCTGGTCCAAGGTAATGTTCCGTCTCTGGTCCACGATAATGTTGTGTTTCTGTTTCACGGTAATGTTCTGTCTCTGGTCCATGGTAATGTTCTGTCTCTGGTCCACGGTAATGTTCTGTCTCTGGTCCACGGTAATGTTCGATCTCTGGTTCACGATAATGTTCGGTTTCACGGTAATGTTCCGTCTCTGGTCCACGATAATGTTCTGTTTCTGTATCACGGTAATGTTCCGTTTCTGGTCCACGATAATTTTGTGTTTCTGTTTCACGGTAATGTTCCGTTTCTGGTCCACGATAATGTTCGGTTTCAAGGTAAAGTTCGGTCTCTGGTCCACGGTAATGTTCTGTCTCTGGTCCACGGTAATGTTCTGTCTCTGGTCCACAGTAATGTTCTGTCTCTGGTCCACGGTAATGTTCTGTCTCTGGTCCACGGTAATGTTCGATCTCTGGTCCACGATAATGTTCGGTTTCACGGTAATGTTCCGTCTCTGGTCCACGATAATGTTCTGTTTCTGTATCACGGTAATGTTCCGTTTCTGGTCCACGATAATTTTGTGTTTCTGTTTCACGGTAATGTTCCGTTTCTGGTCCACGATAATGTTCGGTTTCACGGTAATGTTCTGTCTCTGGTCAACGGTAATGTTCTGTGTCTGGTCCACGATAATGTTCCGTTTCACAGTAATGTTCCGTCTCTGCTCCACGATAATGTTATGTTTCTGTTTCACGGTAATGTTCCGTTTCTTGTCCACGATAATTTTGTGTTTCTGTTTCACGGTAATGTTCCGTTTCTGGTCCACGATAATGTTCTGTTTCGGTTTCACGGTAATGTTCTATCTCTGGTCCATGATAATGTTCCGTTTCTGGTCCACGATAATGTTCTGTTTCAGTTTCACGGTAATGTTCCGTTTCTGGTCCACGATAATGTTCTGTTTCTGTTTCACGGTAATGTTTCGTTTCTGGTCCTTGATAATGTTCTGTTTAACGGTAATGCTCTGTCTCTGGTCCACGGTAATGTTCGGTTTCAAGGTAAAGTTCGGTCTCTGGTCCACAGTAATGTTCTGTCTCTGGTCCGCGGTAATGTTCTGTCTCTGGTCCACGGTAATGTTCGATCTCTGGTCCACGATAATGTTCGGTTTCACGGTAATGTTCCGTCTCTGGTCCACGATAATGTTCTGTTTCGGTTTAACGGTAATGTTCCGTCTCTGGTCCACGGTAATGTTCCGTCTCTGGTCCACGATAATGTTGTGTTTCTGTTTCACGGTAATGTTCCGTTTCGGGTTCATGATAATGTTCTGTTTCACGGTAATGTTCTGTCTCTGGTCCATGGTAATGTTCTGTCTCTGGTCCACGGTAATGTTCTGTCTCTGGTCCACGGTAATGTTCGATCTCTGGTCCACGATAATGTTCGGTTTCACGGTAATGTTCCGTTTCTGGTCCACGATAATGTTCTGTTTCGGTTTCACGGTAATATTCTGTCTCTGGTCCATTATAATGTTCCGTTTCTGGTCCACGATAATGTTCTGTTTCAGTTTCACGGTAATTTTCTGTCTCTGGTCCATGGTAATGTTCTGTCTCTGGTCCACGGTAATGTTCGGTTTCAAGGTAAAGTTCGGTCTCTGGTCCACAGTAATGTTCTGTCTCTGGTCCTCGGTAATGTTCCGTCTCTGGTCCACGATAATGTTGTGTTTCTGTTTCACGGTAATGTTCCGTTTCTGGTCCATGATAATGTTCTGTTTCACGGTAATGTTCTGTCTCCGGTCCATGGTAATGTTCTGTCTCTGGTCCACGGTAATGTTCTGTCTCTGGTCCACGGTAATGTTCTGTCTCTGGTCCAAGGTAATGTTCTGTCTCTGGTCCACGGTAACGTTCGATCTCTGGTCCACGATAATGTTCGGTTTCACGGTAATGTTCCGTCTCTGGTCCACGATAATGTTCTGTTTCTGTATCACGGTAATGTTCCGTTTCTGGTCCACGATAATTTTGTGTTTCTGTTTCACGGTAATGTTCCGTTTCTGGTCCACGATAATGTTCGGTTTCACGGTAATGTTCTGTCTCTGGTCCACGGTAATGTTCTGTGCCTGGTCCACGATAATGTTCGGTTTCACGGTAATGTTCCGTCTCTGGTCCACAATAATATTCCGTTTCTGGTCCACTATAATGTTCTGTTTTGGTTTCAAGGCAATGTTCTGTCTCTGGTCCACGGTAATGTTCCGTTTCTGGTCCACGATAATGTTCTTTTTCTGTTTCACGGTAATGTTCCGTTTCTTGTCCACGATAATGTTCTGTTTCTGTTTCACGGTAATGTTCCGTTTCTGGTCCATGATAATGTTCTGTTTCACGGTAATGTTCTGTCTCTGGTCCATGGTAATGTTCTGTCTCTGGTCCACGGTAATGTTCGGTTTCAAGCTAAAGTTCGGTCTATGGTCCACAGTAATGTTCTGTCTCTGGTCCACGGTAATGTTCTGTCTCTGGTCCACGGTAATGTTCTGTCTGTGGTCCACAGTAATGTTCTGTCTCTGGTCCAGGGTAATATTGTGTCTCTGGTCCACGGTAATGTTCGATCTCTGGTCCACGGTAATGTTCGGTTTCACGGTAATGTTCCGTGTCTGGTCCACGATAATGTCCTGTTTCTGTATCAGGGTAATGTTCCGTTTCTGGTCCACGATAATTTTGTTTTTCTGTTTCACGGTAATGTTCCGTTTCTGGTCCACGATTATGTTCGGTTTCACGGTAATGTTCTGTCTCTGGTCCACGATAATGTTCCGTCTTTGGTCCACGATAATTTTGTGTTTCTGTTTCACGGTAATGTTCCGTTTCTGGTCCACGATAATGTTCTGTTTCGGTTTCACGGTAATGTTCTGTCTCTGGTCCATGATAATGTTCCGTTTCTGGTCCACGATAATGTTCTGTTTCAGTTTCACGGTAATGTTCTGTTTCCGTTTCACGGTAATATTCGGTCTCTGGTCCACAGTAATGTTCTGTCTCTGGTCCACGGTAATGTTCCATTTCTGGTCCACGGTAATGTTCTGTCTCTGGTCCACGATAAAGTTCCATCTCTGGTCCACGATAATGTTCAGTTTCACGGTAATGTTCCATCTCTGGTCCACGATAATGTTGTGTTTCTGTTTCACGGCAATGTTCCGTTTCTGGTCCACGATAATGTTGTCTTTCTGGTACACGATAATGTTCTGTTTCATGATAATGTTCCGTTTCTGGTCCACGATAATGTTCGGTTTAGGTTTCACGGTAATGTTCTGTCTCTGGTCCACGATAATGTTCCGTCTCTGGTCCACGATAATGTTCTGTCTCTGATCCACGATAATGCTCTGTCTCTGGTCCATGGTAATGTTCCGTCTCTGGTCCACGGTAATGTTCGGTTTCAAGGTAAAGTTCGGTCTCTGGTCCACAGTAATGTTCTGTCTCTGGTCCGCGGTAATGTTCTGTCTCTGGTCCACGGTAATGTTCGATCTCTGGTCCAAGATAATGTTCGGTTTCACGGTAATGTTCCGTCTCTGGTCCACGATAATGTTCTGTTTCGGTTTAACGGTAATGTTCCGTCTCTGGTCCACGGTAATGTTCCGTCTCTGGTCCACGATAATGTTGTGTTTCTGTTTCACGGTAATGTTCCGTTTCTGGTTCATGATAATGTTCTGTTTCACGGTAATGTTCTGTCTCTGGTCCATGGTAATGTTCTGTCTCTGGTCCACGGTAATGTTCTGTCTCTGGTCCACGGTAATGTTCGATCTCTGGTCCACGATAATGTTCGGTTTCACGGTAATGTTCCGTTTCTGGTCCACGATAATGTTCTGTTCCGGTTTCACGGTAATGTTCCGTTTCTGGTCCACGATAATGTTCTGTTTCGGTTTCACGGTAATGTTCTGTCTCTGGTCCATTATAATGTTCCGTTTCTGGTCCACGATAATGTTCTGTTTCAGTTTCACGGTAATGTTCCGTTTCTGGTCCACGATAATGTTCTGTTTCTGTTTCACGGTAATGTTCTGTCTCTGGTCCATGGTAATGTTCTGTCTCTGGTCCACGGTAATGTTCGGTTTCAAGGTAAAGTTCGGTCTCTGGTCCACAGTAATGTTCTGTCTCTGGTCCGCGGTAATGTTCCGTCTCTGGTCCACGATAATGTTGTGTTTCTGTTTCACGGTAATGTTCCGTTTCTGGTCCATGATAATGTTCTGTTTCACGGTAATGTTCTGTCTCTGGTCCATGGTAATGTTCTGTCTCTGGTCCACGGTAATGTTCTGTCTCTGGTCCACGGTAATGTTCTGTCTCTGGTCCAAGGTAATGTTCTGTCTCTGGTCCACGGTAATGTTCGATCTCTGGTCCACGATAATGTTCGGTTTCACGGTAATGTTCCGTCTCTGGTCCACGATAATGTTCTGTTTCTGTATCACGGTAATGTTCCGTTTCTGGTCCACGATAATTTTGTGTTTCTGTTTCACGGTAATGTTCCGTTTCTGGTCCATGATAATGTTCGGTTTCACGGTAATGTTCTGTCTCTGGTCCACGGTAATGGTCTGTGCCTGGTCCACGATAATGTTCGGTTTCACGGTAATGTTCCGTCTCTGGTCCACAATAATATTCCGTTTCTGGTCCACTATAATGTTCTGTTTTGGTTTCAAGGTAATGTTCTGTCTCTGGTCCACGGTAATGTTCCGTTTCTGGTCCACGATAATGTTCTGTTTCGGTTTCACGGTAATGTTCCGTTTCTTGTCCACGATAATGTTCTGTTTCTGTTTCACGGTAATGTTCCGTTTCTGGTCCATGATAATGTTCTGTTTCACGGTAATATTCTGTCTCTGGTCCATGGTAATGTTCTGTCTCTGGTCCACGGTAATGTTCGGTTTCAAGCTAAAGTTCGGTCTATGGTCCACAGTAATGTTCTGTCTCTGGTCCACGGTAATGTTCTGTCTCTGGTCCACGGTAATGTTCTGTCTCTGGTCCACAGTAATGTTCTGTCTCTGGTCCAGGGTAATATTGTGTCTCTGGTCCACGGTAATGTTCGATCTCTGGTCCACGGTAATGTTCGGTTTCACGGTAATGTTCCGTGTCTGGTCCACGATAATGTCCTGTTTCTGTATCACGGTAATGTTCCGTTTCTGGTCCACGATAATTTTGTTTTTCTGTTTCACGGTAATGTTCCGTTTCTGGTCCACGATGATGTTCGGTTTCACGGTAATGTTCTGTCTCTGGTCCACGGTAATTTACTGTGTCTGGTCCACGATAATGTTTGGTTTCACGGTAATGTTCCGTCTCTGGTCCACGATAATGTTCCGTCTTTGGTCCACGATAATTTTGTGTTTCTGTTTCACGGTAATGTTCCGTTTCTGGTCCACGATAATGTTCTGTTTCGGTTTCACGGTAATGTTCTGTCTCTGGTCCATGATAATGTTCCGTTTCTGGTCCACGATAATGTTGTCTTTCTGGTACACGATAATGTTCTGTTTCATGATAATGTTCCGTTTCTGGTCCACGATAATGTTCGGTTTAGGTTTCACGGTAATGTTCTGTCTCTAGTCCACGATAATGTTCCGTCTCTGGTCCACGATAATGTTCTGTCTCTGATCCACGATAATGTTCTGTCTATGGTCCACGATAATGTTCCGGTTCTGTTCCACGATAATGTTCTGTTTCGGTTTCACGGTAATGTTTTGTCTCTGGTCCACGATAATGTTCCATTTCTGGTCCACGATAATGTTCCGTTTCTGGTCCACGATAATGTTCTGTTTTGGTTTCAAGGTAATGTTCTGTCTCTGGTCCATGGTAATGTTCCGTTTCTGGTCCACGATAATGTTCTGTTTCGGTTTCACGGTAATGTTCCGTTTCTGGTCCACGAAAATGTTCTGTTTCTGTTTCACGGTAATGTTCCGTTTCTGGTCCATGATAATGTTCTGTTTCACGGTAATGTTCCGTTTCTGGTCCACGATGATGTTCGGTTTCACGGTAATGTTCTGTCTCTGGTCCACGGTAATGTTCTGTGTCTGGTCCACGATAATGTTCGGTTTCACGGTAATGTTCTGTCTCTGGTCCACGGTAATGTTCTGTGTCTGGTCCACGGTAATGTTCCGTTTCACGGTAATGTTCCGTCTCTGGTCCACGATAATGTTATGTTTCTTTTTCACGGTAATGTTCCGTTTCTTGTCCACGATAATTTTGTGTTTCTGTTTCACGGTAATGTTCCGTTTCTGGTCCACGATAATGTTCTGTTTCGGTTTCACGGTAATGTTCTGTCTCTGGTCCATGATAATGTTCCGTTTCTGGTCCACGATAATGTTCTGTTTCAGTTTCACGGTAATGTTCCGTTTCTGGTCCACGATAATGTTCTGTTTCTGTTTCACGGTAATGTTTCGTTTCTGGTCCATGATAATGTTCTGTTTAACGGTAATGCTCTGTCTCTGGTCCATGGTAATGTTCCGTCTCTGGTCCACGGTAATGTTCGGTTTCAAGGTAAAGTTCGGTCTCTGGTCCACAGTAATGTTCTGTCTCTGGTCCGCGGTAATGTTCTGTCTCTGGTCCACGGTAATGTTCGATCTCTGGTCCAAGATAATGTTCGGTTTCACGGTAATGTTCCGTCTCTGGTCCACGATAATGTTCTGTTTCGGTTTAACGGTAATGTTCCGTCTCTGGTCCACGGTAATGTTCCGTCTCTGGTCCACGATAATGTTGTGTTTCTGTTTCACGGTAATGTTCCGTTTCTGGTTCATGATAATGTTCTGTTTCACGGTAATGTTCTGTCTCTGGTCCATGGTAATGTTCTGTCTCTGGTCCACGGTAATGTTCTGTCTCTGGTCCACGGTAATGTTCGATCTCTGGTCCACGATAGTGTTCGGTTTCACGGTAATGTTCCGTTTCTGGTCCACGATAATGTTCTGTTCCGGTTTCACGGTAATGTTCCGTTTCTGGTCCACGATAATGTTCTGTTTCGGTTTCACGGTAATGTTCTGTCTCTGGTCCATTATAATGTTCCGTTTCTGGTCCACGATAATGTTCTGTTTCAGTTTCACGGTAATGTTCCGTTTCTGGTCCACGATAATGTTCTGTTTCTGTTTCACGGGAATGTTCTGTCTCTGGTCCATGGTAATGTTCTGTCTCTGGTCCACGGTAATGTTCGGTTTCAAGGTAAAGTTCGGTCTCTGGTCCACAGTAATGTTCTGTCTCTGGTCCGCGGTAATGTTCCGTCTCTGGTCCACGATAATGTTGTGTTTCTGTTTCACGGTAATGTTCCGTTTCTGGTCCATGATAATGTTCTGTTTCACGGTAATGTTCTGTCTCTGGTCCATGGTAATGTTCTGTCTCTGGTCCACGGTAATGTTCTGTCTCTGGTCCACGGTAATGTTCTGTCTCTGGTCCAAGGTAATGTTCTGTCTCTGGTCCACGGTAATGTTCGATCTCTGGTCCACGATAATGTTCGGTTTCACGGTAATGTTCCGTCTCTGGTCCACGATAATGTTCTGTTTCTGTATCACGGTAATGTTCCGTTTCTGGTCCACGATAATTTTGTGTTTCTGTTTCACGGTAATGTTCCGTTTCTGGTCCATGATAATGTTCGGTTTCACGGTAATGTTCTGTCTCTGGTCCACGGTAATGGTCTGTGCCTGGTCCACGATAATGTTCGGTTTCACGGTAATGTTCCGTCTCTGGTCCACAATAATATTCCGTTTCTGGTCCACTATAATGTTCTGTTTTGGTTTCAAGGTAATGTTCTGTCTCTGGTCCACGGTAATGTTCCGTTTCTGGTCCACGATAATGCTCTGTTTCGGTTTCACGGTAATGTTCCGTTTCTTGTCCACGATAATGTTCTGTTTCTGTTTCACGGTAATGTTCCGTTTCTGGTCCATGATAATGTTCTGTTTCACGGTAATGTTCTGTCTCTGGTCCATGGTAATGTTCTGTCTCTGGTCCACGGTAATGTTCGGTTTCAAGCTAAAGTTCGGTCTATGGTCCACAGTAATGTTCTGTCTCTGGTCCACGGTAATGTTCTGTCTCTGGTCCACGGTAATGTTCTGTCTCTGGTCCACAGTAATGTTCTGTCTCTGGTCCAGGGTAATATTGTGTCTCTGGTCCACGGTAATGTTCGATCTCTGGTCCACGGTAATGTTCGGTTTCACGGTAATGTTCCGTGTCTGGTCCACGATAATGTCCTGTTTCTGTATCACGGTAATGTTCCGTTTCTGGTCCACGATAATTTTGTTTTTCTGTTTCACGGTAATGTTCCGTTTCTGGTCCACGATGATGTTCGGTTTCACGGTAATGTTCTGTCTCTGGTCCACGGTAATTTACTGTGTCTGGTCCACGATAATGTTTGGTTTCACGGTAATGTTCCGTCTCTGGTCCACGATAATGTTCCGTCTTTGGTCCACGATAATTTTGTGTTTCTGTTTCACGGTAATGTTCCGTTTCTGGTCCACGATAATGTTCTGTTTCGGTTTCACGGTAATGTTCTGTCTCTGGTCCATGATAATGTTCCGTTTCTGGTCCACGATAATGTTGTCTTTCTGGTACACGATAATGTTCTGTTTCATGATAATGTTCCGTTTCTGGTCCACGATAATGTTCGGTTTAGGTTTCACGGTAATGTTCTGTCTCTAGTCCACGATAATGTTCCGTCTCTGGTCCACGATAATGTTCTGTCTCTGATCCACGATAATGTTCTGTCTATGGTCCACGATAATGTTCCGGTTCTGTTCCACGATAATGTTCTGTTTCGGTTTCACGGTAATGTTTTGTCTCTGGTCCACGATAATGTTCCGTTTCTGGTCCACGATAATGTTCCGTTTCTGGTCCACGATAATGTTCTGTTTTGGTTTCAAGGTAATGTTCTGTCTCTGGTCCATGGTAATGTTCCGTTTCTGGTCCACGATAATGTTCTGTTTCGGTTTCACGGTAATGTTCCGTTTCTGGTCCACGAAAATGTTCTGTTTCTGTTTCACGGTAATGTTCCGTTTCTGGTCCATGATAATGTTCTGTTTCACGGTAATGTTCCGTTTCTGGTCCACGATGATGTTCGGTTTCACGGTAATGTTCTGTCTCTGGTCCACGGTAATGTTCTGTGTCTGGTCCACGATAATGTTCGGTTTCACGGTAATGTTCCGTCTCTGGTCCACAATAATGTTCCGTCTTTGGTCCACGATAATTTTGTGTTTCTGTTTCACGGTAATGTTCCGTTTCTGGTCCACGATAATGTTCTGTTTCGGTTTCACGGTAACTTTCTGTCTCTGGTCCATGATAATGTTCCGTTTCTGGTCCACGATAATGTTCTGTTTCAGTTTCACGGTAATGTTCTGTTTCCGTTTCACAGTAATGTTCGGTCTCTGGTCCACAGTAATGTTCTGTCTCTGGTCCACGGTAATGTTCCATTTCTGGTCCACGGTAATGTTCTGTCTCTGGTCCACGATAAAGTTCCATCTCTGGTCCACGATAATGTTCAGTTTCACGGTAATGTTCCATCTCTGGTCCACGATAATGTTGTGTTTCTGTTTCACGGCAATGTTCCATTTCTGGTCCACGATAATGTTGTCTTTCTGGTACACGATAATGTTCTGTTTCATGATAATATTCCGTTTCTGGTCCACGATAATGTTCGGTTTAGGTTTCACGGTAATGTTCTGTCTCTGGTCCACGATAATGTTCCGTCTCTGGTCCACGATAATGTTCTGTCTCTGATCCACGATAATGTTCTGTCTCTGGTCCACGATAATGTTCCGGTTCTGGTCCACGATAATGTTCTGTTTCGGTTTCACGGTAATGTTTTGTCTCTGGTCCACGATAATGTTCCGTTTCTGGTCCACGATAATGTTCCGTTTCTGGTCCACGATAATGTTCTGTTTTGGTTTCAAGGTAATGTTCTGTCTCTGGTCCATGGTAATGTTCCGTTTCTGGTCCACGATAATGTTCTGTTTCGGTTTCACGGTAATGTTCCGTTTCTGGTCCACGAAAATGTTCTGTTTCTGTTTCACGGTAATGTTCCGTTTCTGGTCCATGATAATGTTCTGTTTCACGGTAATGTTCTGTCTCTGGTCCATGGTAATGTTCTGTCTCTGGTCCACGGTAATGTTCCGTTTCTGGTCCACGATAATGTTCTGTTTCGGTTTCACCGTAATGTTCCGTTTCTGGTCCACGATAATGTTCTGTTTCTGGTCCACGATAATGTTCTGTTTCGGTTTCACGGTAATGTTCTGTCTCTGGTCCACGATAATGTTCCCCTTCTGGTCCACGATAATGTTCTGTTTTGGTTTCAAGGTAATGTTCTGTCTCTGGTCCACGGTAATGTTACGTTTCTGGTCCACGATAATGTTCTGTTTCGGTTTCACGGTAATGTTCCGTCTCTGGTCCACGGTAATTTTCCGTCTCTTGTCCACGATAATGTTGTGTTTCTGTTTCACGGTAATGTTCCGTTTCTGGCCCTTGATAATTTCTGGTCCACGATAATGTAGTGTTTCTGGTCCACGATAATGTAGTGTTTCTGGTCCACGATAATGTTCTGTTTAGGTTTCACGGTAATGTTCTCTCTCTGGTCCACGATAATGTTCCGTCTCTGGTCCACGATAATGTTCCGTCTCTGGTCCACGATAATGTTCCGTCTCTGGTCCACGATAATGTTCTGTCTCTGGTCCACGATAATGTTCCGTTTCTGGTCCACGATAATGTTCTGTTTCGGTTTCACGGTAATGTTCTGTCTCTGGTCCACGATAATGTTCCCTTTCTGGTCCACGATAATGTTCTGTTTTGGTTTCAAGGTAATGTTCTGTCTCTGGTCCACGGTAATGTTCCGTTTCTGGTCCACGATAATGTTCTGTTTCGGTTTCACGGTAATGTTCCGTTTCTAGTCCACGATAATGTTCTGTTTCTGTTTCACGGTAATGTTCCGTTTCTGGTCCATGATAATGTTCTGTTTCACGGTAATGTTCTGTCCCTGGTCCATGGTAATGTTCTGTCTCTGGTCCACGGTAATGTTCGGTTTCAAGGTAAAGTTCGGTCTCTGGTCCACAGTAATGTTCTGTCTCTGCTCCACGGTAATGTTCTGTCTCTGGTCCACGGTAATGTTCTGTCTCTGGTCCATGGTAATGTTCGATCTCTGGTCCACGATAATGTTCGGTTTCACGGTAATGTTCCGTCTCTGGTCCACGATAATGTTCTGTTTCGGTTTCACGGTAATGTTCCGTCTCTGGTCCACGATAATGTTCTGTTTCTGTTTCACGGTAATGTTCCGTCTCTGTTCCACGAAAATGTTGTGTTTCTGTTTCACCGTAATGTTCCGTTTCTGGTCCATGATAATGTTCTTTTTCAAGGTAATGTTCTATCTCTGGTCCATGGTAATGTTCTGTCTCTGGTCCACGGTAATGTTCGGTTTCAAGGTAAAGTTCGGTGTCTGGTCCACAGTAATGTTCTGTCTCTGGTCCACGGTAATGTTCTGTCTCTGGTCCACGGTAATGTTCTGTCTCTGGTCCACGGTAATGTTCTGTCTCTGGTCCACGGTAATGTTCTGTCTCTGGTCCACGGTAATGTTCGATCTCTGGTCCACGATAATGTTCGGTTTCACGGTAATGTTCCGTCTCTGGTCCACGATAATGTTCTTTTTCGGTTTCACGGTAATATTCCGTTTCTGGTCCACGATAATATTCTGTTTCGGTTTCACGGTAATGTTCCGTCTCTGGTCCACGGTAATGTTCCTTCTCTGGTCCACGATAATGTTGTGTTTCTGTTTCACGGTAATTTTCCGTTTCTGGTCCATGATAATGTTCTGTTCCACGGTAATATTCTGTCTCTGGTCCACGGTAATGTTCCGTTTCTGGTCCACGATAATGTTCTGTTTCGGTTTCATGGTCATGTTCTGTCTCTGGTCCACGGTAATGTTCTGTGTCTGGTCCACGATAATGTTCGGTTTCACGATAATGTTCCATCTCTGGTCCACGATAATGTTCGGTTTCACGGTAATGTTCCGTTTCTGGTCCACGATAATGTTCGGTTTCACGGTAATGTTCTGTCTCTGGTCCATGGTAATGTTCTGTGTCTGGTCCACGATAATGTTCGGTTTCACGGTAATGTTCCGTCTCTGGTCCACGATAATGTTCCGTCTTTGGTCCACGATAATGTTCTGTTTCTGTTTCACGGCAATGTTCCGTTTCTGGTCCACGATAATTTTGAGTTTCTGTTTCACGGTAATGTTCCGTTTCTGGTCCACGATAATGTTCTGTTTCGGTTTCACGGTAATGTTCTGTCTCTGGTCCATGATAATATTCCGTTTCTGGTCCACGATAATGTTCTGTTTCCGTTTCACGGTAATGTTTTGTCTCTGGTCCACGGTAATGTTTTGTATCTGTTTCACGGTAATGTTCCGTCTCTGGTCCACGATAATGTTCGTTTTCACGGTAATGTTCCCTTTCTGGTCCACGATAATGTTCTGTTTTGGTTTCAAGGTAATGTTCTGTCTCTGGTCCACGGTAATGTTACGTTTCTGGTCCACGATAATGTTCTGTTTCAGTTTCACGGTAATGTTCCGTTTCTGGTCCACGGTAATGTTCTGTCTCTGGTCCAGGGTAATGTTCTTTCTCTGGTACACGGTAATGTTCTTTCTCTGGTCCACGGTAATGTTCTGTCTCTGGTCCACGGTAATGTTCGATCTCTGGTCCACGATAATGTTCGGTTTCATGGTAATGTTCCGTCTCTGGTCCACGATAATGTTCTGTTTCGGTTTCACGGTAATGTTCCGTTTCTGGTCCACGATAATGTTCTGTTTCGGTTTCACGGTAATGTTCCGTCTCTGGTCCACGGTAATGTTCCGTCTCTGGTCCACGATAATGTTGTGTTTCTGTTTCACGGTAATGTTCCGTTTCTGGCCCTTGATAATTTCTGGTCCACGATAATGTTGTGTTTCTGGTCCACGATAATGTTCCGTTTCTGGTCCACGATAATGTTCTGTTTAGGTTTCACGGTAATGTTCTCTCTCTGGTCCACGATAATGTTCCGTCTCTGGTCCACGATAATGTTCCGTCTCTGGTCCACGATAATGTTCTGTCTCTGGTCCACGATAATGTTCCGTTTCTGGTCCACGATAATGTTCTTTTTCGGTTTCACGGTAATGTTCTGTCTCTGGTCCACGATAATGTTCCCTTTCTGGTCCACGATAATGTTCTGTTTTGGTTTCAAGGTAATGTTCTGTCTCTGGTCCACGGTAATGTTCCGTTTCTGGTCCACGATAATGTTCTGTTTCGGTTTCACGGTAATGTTCCGTTTCTAGTCCACGATAATGTTCTGTTTCTGTTTCACGGTAATGTTCCGTTTCTGGTCCATGATAATGTTCTGTTTCACGGTAATGTTCTGTCCCTGGTCCATGGTAATGTTCTGTCTCTGGTCCACGGTAATGTTCGGTTTCAAGGTAAAGTTCGGTCTCTGGTCCACAGTAATGTTCTGTCTCTGGTCCACGGTAATGTTCTGTCTCTGGTCCACGGTAATGTTCTGTCTCTGGTCCATGGTAATGTTCGATCTCTGGTCCACGATAATGTTCGGTTTCACGGTAATGTTCCGTCTCTGGTCCACGATAATGTTCTGTTTCGGTTTCACGGTAATGTTCCGTCTCTCGTCCACGATAATGTTCTGTTTCTGTTTCACGGTAATGTTCCGTCTCTGTTCCACGAAAATGTTGTGTTTCTGTTTCACCGTAATGTTCCGTTTCTGGTCCATGATAATGTTCTGTTTCACGGTAATGTTCTGTCTCTGGTCCATGGTAATGTTCTGTCTCTGGTCCACGGTAATGTTCTGTCTCTGGTCCACGGTAATGTTCTGTCTCTGGTCCAAGGTAATGTTCTGTCTCTGGTCCACGGTAATGTTCGATCTCTGGTCCACGATAATGTTCGGTTTCACGGTAATGTTCCGTCTCTGGTCCACGATAATGTTCTGTTTCTGTATCACGGTAATGTTCCGTTTCTGGTCCACGATAATTTTGTGTTTCTGTTTCACGGTAATGTTCCGTTTCTGGTCCATGATAATGTTCGGTTTCACGGTAATGTTCTGTCTCTGGTCCACGGTAATGGTCTGTGCCTGGTCCACGATAATGTTCGGTTTCACGGTAATGTTCCGTCTCTGGTCCACAATAATATTCCGTTTCTGGTCCACTATAATGTTCTGTTTTGGTTTCAAGGTAATGTTCTGTCTCTGGTCCACGGTAATGTTCCGTTTCTGGTCCACGATAATGCTCTGTTTCGGTTTCACGGTAATGTTCCGTTTCTTGTCCACGATAATGTTCTGTTTCTGTTTCACGGTAATGTTCCGTTTCTGGTCCATGATAATGTTCTGTTTCACGGTAATGTTCTGTCTCTGGTCCATGGTAATGTTCTGTCTCTGGTCCACGGTAATGTTCGGTTTCAAGCTAAAGTTCGGTCTATGGTCCACAGTAATGTTCTGTCTCTGGTCCACGGTAATGTTCTGTCTCTGGTCCACGGTAATGTTCTGTCTCTGGTCCACAGTAATGTTCTGTCTCTGGTCCAGGGTAATATTGTGTCTCTGGTCCACGGTAATGTTCGATCTCTGGTCCACGGTAATGTTCGGTTTCACGGTAATGTTCCGTGTCTGGTCCACGATAATGTCCTGTTTCTGTATCACGGTAATGTTCCGTTTCTGGTCCACGATAATTTTGTTTTTCTGTTTCACGGTAATGTTCCGTTTCTGGTCCACGATGATGTTCGGTTTCACGGTAATGTTCTGTCTCTGTTCCACGGTAATTTACTGTGTCTGGTCCACGATAATGTTTGGTTTCACGGTAATGTTCCGTCTCTGGTCCACGATAATGTTCCGTCTTTGGTCCACGATAATTTTGTGTTTCTGTTTCACGGTAATGTTCCGTTTCTGGTCCACGATAATGTTCTGTTTCGGTTTCACGGTAATGTTCTGTCTCTGGTCCATGATAATGTTCCGTTTCTGGTCCACGATAATGTTGTCTTTCTGGTACACGATAATGTTCTGTTTCATGATAATGTTCCGTTTCTGGTCCACGATAATGTTCGGTTTAGGTTTCACGGTAATGTTCTGTCTCTAGTCCACGATAATGTTCCGTCTCTGGTCCACGATAATGTTCTGTCTCTGATCCACGATAATGTTCTGTCTATGGTCCACGATAATGTTCCGGTTCTGTTCCACGATAATGTTCTGTTTCGGTTTCACGGTAATGTTTTGTCTCTGGTCCACGATAATGTTCCGTTTCTGGTCCACGATAATGTTCCGTTTCTGGTCCACGATAATGTTCTGTTTTGGTTTCAAGGTAATGTTCTGTCTCTGGTCCATGGTAATGTTCCGTTTCTGGTCCACGATAATGTTCTGTTTCGGTTTCACGGTAATGTTCCGTTTCTGGTCCACGAAAATGTTCTGTTTCTGTTTCACGGTAATGTTCCGTTTCTGGTCCATGATAATGTTCTGTTTCACGGTAATGTTCCGTTTCTGGTCCACGATGATGTTCGGTTTCACGGTAATGTTCTGTCTGTGGTCCACGGTAATGTTCTGTGTCTGGTCCACGATAATGTTCGGTTTCACGGTAATGTTCCGTCTCTGGTCCACAATAATGTTCCGTCTTTGGTCCACGATAATTTTGTGTTTCTGTTTCACGGTAATGTTCCGTTTCTGGTCCACGATAATGTTCTGTTTCGGTTTCACGGTAACTTTCTGTCTCTGGTCCATGATAATGTTCCGTTTCTGGTCCACGATAATGTTCTGTTTCAGTTTCACGGTAATGTTCTGTTTCCGTTTCACAGTAATGTTCGGTCTCTGGTCCACAGTAATGTTCTGTCTCTGGTCCACGGTAATGTTCCATTTCTGGTCCACGGTAATGTTCTGTCTCTGGTCCACGATAAAGTTCCATCTCTGGTCCACGATAATGTTCAGTTTCACGGTAATGTTCCATCTCTGGTCCACGATAATGTTGTGTTTCTGTTTCACGGCAATGTTCCATTTCTGGTCCACGATAATGTTGTCTTTCTGGTACACGATAATGTTCTGTTTCATGATAATATTCCGTTTCTGGTCCACGATAATGTTCGGTTTAGGTTTCACGGTAATGTTCTGTCTCTGGTCCACGATAATGTTCCGTCTCTGGTCCACGATAATGTTCTGTCTCTGATCCACGATAATGTTCTGTCTCTGGTCCACGATAATGTTCCGGTTCTGGTCCACGATAATGTTCTGTTTCGGTTTCACGGTAATGTTTTGTCTCTGGTCCACGATAATGTTCCGTTTCTGGTCCACGATAATGTTCCGTTTCTGGTCCACGATAATGTTCTGTTTTGGTTTCAAGGTAATGTTCTGTCTCTGGTCCATGGTAATGTTCCGTTTCTGGTCCACGATAATGTTCTGTTTCGGTTTCACGGTAATGTTCCGTTTCTGGTCCACGAAAATGTTCTGTTTCTGTTTCACGGTAATGTTCCGTTTCTGGTCCATGATAATGTTCTGTTTCACGGTAATGTTCTGTCTCTGGTCCATGGTAATGTTCTGTCTCTGGTCCACGGTAATGTTCCGTTTCTGGTCCACGATAATGTTCTGTTTCGGTTTCACCGTAATGTTCCGTTTCTGGTCCACGATAATGTTCTGTTTCTGGTCCACGATAATGTTCTGTTTCGGTTTCACGGTAATGTTCTGTCTCTGGTCCACGATAATGTTCCCCTTCTGGTCCACGATAATGTTCTGTTTTGGTTTCAAGGTAATGTTCTGTCTCTGGTCCACGGTAATGTTACGTTTCTGGTCCACGATAATGTTCTGTTTCGGTTTCACGGTAATGTTCCGTCTCTGGTCCACGGTAATTTTCCGTCTCTGGTCCACGATAATGTTGTGTTTCTGTTTCACGGTAATGTTCCGTTTCTGGCCCTTGATAATTTCTGGTCCACGATAATGTAGTGTTTCTGGTCCACGATAATGTAGTGTTTCTGGTCCACGATAATGTTCTGTTTAGGTTTCACGGTAATGTTCTCTCTCTGGTCCACGATAATGTTCCGTCTCTGGTCCACGATAATGTTCCGTCTCTGGTCCACGATAATGTTCCGTCTCTGGTCCACGATAATGTTCTGTCTCTGGTCCACGATAATGTTCCGTTTCTGGTCCACGATAATGTTCTGTTTCGGTTTCACGGTAATGTTCTGTCTCTGGTCCACGATAATGTTCCCTTTCTGGTCCACGATAATGTTCTGTTTTGGTTTCAAGGTAATGTTCTGTCTCTGGTCCACGGTAATGTTCCGTTTCTGGTCCACGATAATGTTCTGTTTCGGTTTCACGGTAATGTTCCGTTTCTAGTCCACGATAATGTTCTGTTTCTGTTTCACGGTAATGTTCCGTTTCTGGTCCATGATAATGTTCTGTTTCACGGTAATGTTCTGTCCCTGGTCCATGGTAATGTTCTGTCTCTGGTCCACGGTAATGTTCGGTTTCAAGGTAAAGTTCGGTCTCTGGTCCACAGTAATGTTCTGTCTCTGCTCCACGGTAATGTTCTGTCTCTGGTCCACGGTAATGTTCTGTCTCTGGTCCATGGTAATGTTCGATCTCTGGTCCACGATAATGTTCGGTTTCACGGTAATGTTCCGTCTCTGGTCCACGATAATGTTCTGTTTCGGTTTCACGGTAATGTTCCGTCTCTGGTCCACGATAATGTTCTGTTTCTGTTTCACGGTAATGTTCCGTCTCTGTTCCACGAAAATGTTGTGTTTCTGTTTCACCGTAATGTTCCGTTTCTGGTCCATGATAATGTTCTTTTTCAAGGTAATGTTCTATCTCTTGTCCATGGTAATGTTCTGTCTCTGGTCCACGGTAATGTTCGGTTTCAAGGTAAAGTTCGGTGTCTGGTCCACAGTAATGTTCTGTCTCTGGTCCACGGTAATGTTCTGTCTCTGGTCCACGGTAATGTTCTGTCTCTGGTCCACGGTAATGTTCTGTCTCTGGTCCACGGTAATGTTCTGTCTCTGGTCCACGGTAATGTTCGATCTCTGGTCCACGATAATGTTCGGTTTCACGGTAATGTTCCGTCTCTGGTCCACGATAATATTCTGTTTCGGTTTCACGGTAATGTTCCGTCTCTGGTCCACGGTAATGTTCCTTCTCTGGTCCACGATAATGTTGTGTTTCTGTTTCACGGTAATTTTCCGTTTCTGGTCCATGATAATGTTCTGTTCCACGGTAATATTCTGTCTCTGGTCCACGGTAATGTTCTGTCTCTGGTCCACGGTAATGTTCCATTTCTGGTCCACGATAATGTTCTGTTTCGGTTTCATGGTCATGTTCTGTCTCTGGTCCACGGTAATGTTCTGTGTCTGGTCCACGATAATGTTCGGTTTCACGATAATGTTCCATCTCTGGTCCACGATAATGTTCGGTTTCACGGTAATGTTCCGTTTCTGGTCCACGATAATGTTCTGTCTCTGGTCCACGATAATGTTCGGTTTCACGGTAATGTTCCGTCTCTGGTCCACGATAATGTTCTTTTTCGGTTTCACGGTAATATTCCGTTTCTGGTCCACGATAATATTCTGTTTCGGTTTCACGGTAATGTTCCGTATCTGGTCCACGGTAATGTTCCTTCTCTGGTCCACGATAATGTTGTGTTTCTGTTTCACGGTAATTTTCCGTTTCTGGTCCATGATAATGTTCTGTTCCACGGTAATATTCTGTCTCTGGTCAACGGTAATGTTCTGTCTCTGGTCCACGGTAATGTTCCGTTTCTGGTCCACGATAATGTTCTGTTTCGGTTTCATGGTCATGTTCTGTCTCTGGTCCACGGTAATGTTCTGTGTCTGGTCCACGATAATGTTCGGTTTCACGATAATGTTCCATCTCTGGTCCACGATAATGTTCGGTTTCACGGTAATGTTCCGTTTCTGGTCCACGATAATGTTCGGTTTCACGGTAATGTTCTGTCTCTGGTCCATGGTAATGTTCTGTGTCTGGTCCACGATAATGTTCGGTTTCACGGTAATGTTCCGTCTCTGGTCCACGATAATGTTCCGTCTTTGGTCCACGATAATGTTCTGTTTCTGTTTCACGGCAATGTTCCGTTTCTGGTCCACGATAATTTTGAGTTTCTGTTTCACGGTAATGTTCCGTTTCTGGTCCACGATAATGTTCTGTTTCCGTTTCACGGTAATGTTTTGTCTCTGGTCCACGGTAATGTTTTGTATCTGTTTCACGGTAATGTTCCGTCTCTGGTCCACGATAATGTTCGTTTTCACGGTAATGTTCCCTTTCTGGTCCACGATAATGTTCTGTTTTGGTTTCAAGGTAATGTTCTGTCTCTGGTCCACGGTAATGTTACGTTTCTGGTCCACGATAATGTTCTGTTTCAGTTTCACGGTAATGTTCCGTTTCTGGTCCACGGTAATGTTCCGTCTCTGGTCCACGATAATGTTCTGTCTCTGGTCCACGATAATGTTCCGTTTCTGGTCCACGATAATGTTCCGTCTCTGGTCCACGATAATGTTCTGTCTCTGGTCCACGATAATGTTCCGTTTCTGGTCCACGATAATGTTCTGTTTCGGTTTCACGGTAATGTTCTGTCTCTGGTGCACGATAATGTTCCCTTTCTGGTCCACGATAATGTTCTGTTTTGGTTTCAAGGTAATGTTCTGTCTCTGGTCCACGGTAATGTTCCGTTTCTGGTCCACGATAATGTTCTGTTTCGGTTTCACGGTAATGTTCCGTTTCTAGTCCACGATAATGTTCTGTTTCTGTTTCACGGTAATGTTCCGTTTCTGGTCCATGATAATGTTCTGTTTCACGGTAATGTTCTGTCCCTGGTCCATGGTAATGTTCTGTCTCTGGTCCACGGTAATGTTCGGTTTCAAGGTAAAGTTCGGTCTCTGGTCCACAGTAATGTTCTGTCTCTGGTCCACGGTAATGTTCTGTCTCTGGTCCACGGTAATGTTCTGTCTCTGGTCCATGGTAATGTTCGATCTCTGGTCCACGATAATGTTCGGTTTCACGGTAATGTTCCGTCTCTGGTCCACGATAATGTTCTGTTTCGGTTTCACGGTAATGTTCCGTCTCTGGTCCACGATAATGTTCTGTTTCTGTTTCACGGTAATGTTCCGTCTCTGTTCCTCGAAAATGTTGTGTTTCTGTTTCACCGTAATGTTCCGTTTCTGGTCCATGATAATGTTCTTTTTCAAGGTAATGTTCTATCTCTGGTCCATGGTAATGTTCTGTCTCTGGTCCACGGTAATGTTCGGTTTCAAGGTAAAGTTCGGTGTCTGGTCCACAGTAATGTTCTGTCTCTGGTCCACGGTAATGTTCTGTCTCTGGTCCACGGTAATGTTCTGTCTCTGGTCCACGGTAATGTTCTGTCTCTGGTCCACGGTAATGTTCTGTCTCTGGTCCACGGTAATGTTCGATCTCTGGTCCACGATAATGTTCGGTTTCACGGTAATGTTCCGTCTCTGGTCCACGCTAATGTTCTGTTTCGGTTTCACGGTAATATTCCGTTTCTGGTCCACGATAATATTCTGTTTCGGTTTCACGGTAATGTTCCGTCTCTGGTCCACGGTAATGTTCCTTCTCTGGTCCACGATAATGTTGTGTTTCTGTTTCACGGTAATTTTCCGTTTCTGGTCCATGATAATGTTCTGTTCCACGGTAATATTCTGTCTCTGGTCCACGGTAATGTTCTGTCTCTGGTCCACGGTAATGTTCCGTTTCTGGTCCACGATAATGTTCTGTTTCGGTTTCATGGTCATGTTCTGTCTCTGGTCCACGGTAATGTTCTGTGTCTGGTCCACGATAATGTTCGGTTTCACGATAATGTTCCATCTCTGGTCCACGATAATGTTCGGTTTCACTGTAATGTTCCGTTTCTGGTCCACGATAATGTTCGGTTTCACGGTAATGTTCTGTCTCTGGTCCATGGTAATGTTCTGTGTCTGGTCCACGATAATGTTCGGTTTCACAGTAATGTTCCGTCTCTGGTCCACGATAATGTTCCGTCTTTGGTCCACGATAATGTTCTGTTTCTGTTTCACGGCAATGTTCCGTTTCTGGTCCACGATAATTTTGAGTTTCTGTTTCACGGTAATGTTCCGTTTCTGGTCCACGATAATGTTCTGTTTCGGTTTCACGGTAATGTTCTGTCTCTGGTCCATGATAATGTTCCGTTTCTGGTCCACGATAATGTTCTGTTTCCGTTTCACGGTAATGTTTTGTCTCTGGTCCACGGTAATGTTTTGTATCTGTTTCACGGTAATGTTCCGTCTCTGGTCCACGATAATGTTCGTTTTCACGGTAATGTTCCCTTTCTGGTCCACGATAATGTTCTGTTTTGGTTTCAAGGTAATGTTCTGTCTCTGGTCCACGGTAATGTTACGTTTCTGGTCCACGATAATGTTCTGTTTCAGTTTCACGGTAATGTTCCGTTTCTGGTCCACGGTAATGTTCTGTCTCTGGTCCAGGGTAATGTTCTTTCTCTGGTCCACGGTAATGTTCTTTCTCTGGTCCACGGTAATGTTCTGTGTCTGGTCCACGGTAATGTTCGATCTCTGGTCCACGATAATGTTCGGTTTCATGGTAATGTTCCGTCTCTGGTCCACGATAATGTTCTGTTTCGGTTTCACGGTAATGTTCTCTCTCTGGTCCACGATAATGTTCCGTCTCTGGTCCACGATAATGTTCTGTTTAGGTTTCACGGTAATGTTCTCTCTCTGGTCCACGATAATGTTCCGTCTCTGGTCCACGATAATGTTCCGTCTCTGGTCCACGATAATGTTCCGTCTCTGGTCCACGATAATGTTCTGTCTCTGGTCCACGATAATGTTCCGTTTCTGGTCCACGATAATGTTCTTTTTCGGTTTCACGGTAATGTTCTGTCTCTGGTCCACGATAATGTTCCCTTTCTGGTCCACGATAATGTTCTGTTTTGGTTTCAAGGTAATGTTCTGTCTCTGGTCCACGGTAATGTTCCGTTTCTGGTCCACGATAATGTTCTGTTTCGGTTTCACGGTAATGTTCCGTTTCTAGTCCACGATAATGTTCTGTTTCTGTTTCACGGTAATGTTCCGTTTCTGGTCCATGATAATGTTCTGTTTCACGGTAATGTTCTGTCTCTGGTCCAGGGTAATGTTCTTTCTCTGGTCCACGGTAATGTTCTTTCTCTGGTCCACGGTAATGTTCTGTCTCTGGTCCTAGGTAATGTTCGATCTCTGGTCCACGATAATGTTCGGTTTCATGGTAATGTTCCGTCTCTGGTCCACGATAATGTTCTGTTTCGGTTTCACGGTAATGTTCCGTTTCTGGTCCACGATAATGTTCTGTTTCGGTTTCACGGTAATGTTCCGTCTCTGGTCCACGGTAATGTTCCGTCTCTGGTCCACGATAATGTTGTGTTTCTGTTTCACGGTAATGTTCCGTTTCTGGCCCTTGATAATTTCTGGTCCACGATAATGTTGTGTTTCTGGTCCACGATAATGTTCCGTTTCTGGTCCACGATAATGTTCTGTTTAGGTTTCACGGTAATGTTCTCTCTCTGGTCCACGATAATGTTCCGTCTCTGGTCCACGATAATGTTCCGTCTCTGGTCCACGATAATGTTCCGTCTCTGGTCCACGATAATGTTCTGTCTCTGGTCCACGATAATGTTCCGTTTCTGGTCCACGATAATGTTCTTTTTCGGTTTCACGGTAATGTTCTGTCTCTGGTCCACGATAATGTTCCCTTTCTGGTCCACGATAATGTTCTGTTTTGGTTTCAAGGTAATGTTCTGTCTCTGGTCCACGGTAATGTTCCGTTTCTGGTCCACGATAATGTTCTGTTTCGGTTTCACGGTAATGTTCCGTTTCTAGTCCACGATAATGTTCTGTTTCTGTTTCACGGTAATGTTCCGTTTCTGGTCCATGATAATGTTCTGTTTCACGGTAATGTTCTGTCCCTGGTCCATGGTAATGTTCTGTCTCTGGTCCACGGTAATGTTCGGTTTCAAGGTAAAGTTCGGTCTCTGGTCCACAGTAATGTTCTGTCTCTGGTCCACGGTAATGTTCTGTCTCTGGTCCACGGTAATGTTTTGTCTCTGGTCCATGGTAATGTTCGATCTCTGGTCCACGATAATGTTCGGTTTCACGGTAATGTTCCGTCTCTGGTCCACGATAATGTTCTGTTTCGGTTTCACGGTAATGTTCCGTCTCTGGTCCACGATAATGTTCTGTTTCGGTTTCACGGTAATGTTCCGTCTCTGGTCCACGAAAATGTTGTGTTTCTGTTTCACCGTAATGTTCCGTTTCTGGTCCATGATAATGTTCTTTTTCAAGGTAATGTTCTATCTCTGGTCCATGGTAATGTTCTGTCTCTGGTCCACGGTAATGTTCGGTTTCAAGGTAAAGTTCGGTGTCTGGTCCACAGTAATGTTCTGTCTCTGGTCCACGGTAATGTTCTGTCTCTGGTCCACGGTAATGTTCTGTCTCTGGTCCACGGTAATGTTCTGTCTCTGGTCCACGGTAATGTTCGATCTCTGGTCCACGATAATGTTCGGTTTCACGGTAATGTTCCGTCTCTGGTCCACGATAATGTTCTGTTTCGGTTTCACGGTAATATTCCGTTTCTGGTCCACGATAATATTCTGTTTCGGTTTCACGGTAATGTTCCGTCTCTGGTCCACGGTAATGTTCCTTCTCTGGTCCACGATAATGTTGTGTTTCTGTTTCACGGTAATTTTCCGTTTCTGGTCCATGATAATGTTCTGTTCCACGGTAATATTCTGTCTCTGGTCCACGGTAATGTTCTGTCTCTGGTCCACGGTAATGTTCCGTTTCTGGTCCACGATAATGTTCTGTTTCGGTTTCATGGTAATGTTCTGTCTCTGGTCCACGGTAATGTTCTGTGTCTGGTCCACGATAATGTTCGGTTTCACGATAATGTCCCATCTCTGGTCCACGATAATGTTCGGTTTCACGGTAATGTTCCGTTTCTGGTCCACGATAATGTTCGGTTTCACGGTAATGTTCTGTCTCTGGTCCATGGTAATGTTCTGTGTCTGGTCCACTATAATGTTCGGTTTCACGGTAATGTTCCGTCTCTGGTCCACGATAATGTTCCGTCTTTGGTCCACGATAATGTTCTGTTTCTGTTTCACGGCAATGTTCCGTTTCTGGTCCACGATAATTTTGAGTTTCTGTTTCACGGTAATGTTCCGTTTCTGGTCCACGATAATGTTCTGTTTCGGTTTCACGGTAATGTTCTGTCTCTGGTCCATGATAATGTTCCGTTTCTGGTCCACGATAATGTTCTCTTTCCGTTTCACGGTAATGTTTTGTCTCTGGTCCACGGTAATGTTTTGTATCTGTTTCACGGTAATGTTCCGTCTCTGGTCCACGATAATGTTCGTTTTCACGGTAATGTTCCCTTTCTGGTCCACGATAATGTTCTGTTTTGGTTTCAAGGTAATGTTCTGTCTCTGGTCCACGGTAATGTTACGTTTCTGGTCCACGATAATGTTCTGTTTCAGTTTCACGGTAATGTTCCGTCTCTGGTCCACGGTAATGTTCCGTCTCTGGTCCACGATAATGTTGTGTTTCTGTTTCACGGTAACGTTCCGTTTCTGGCCCTTGATAATTTCTGGTCCACGATAATGTTGTGTTTCTGGTCCACGATAATGTTCCGTTTCTGGTCCACGATAATGTTCTGTTTAGGTTTCACGGTAATTTTCCCTTTCTGGTCCACAGTAATGTTCTGTCTCTGGTCCACGGTAATGTTCTGTCTCTGGTCCACGGTAATGTTCTGTCTCTGGTCCACGGTAATGTTCTGTCTCTGGTCCACGGTAATGTTTTGTATCTGTTTCACGGTAATGTTCCGTCTCTGGTCCACGATAATGTTCGTTTTCACGGTAATGTTCCCTTTCTGGTCCACGATAATGTTCTGTTTTGGTTTCAAGGTAATGTTCTGTCTCTGGTCCACGGTAATGTTCTGTCTCTGGTCCACGGTAATGTTTTGTATCTGTTTCACGGTAATGTTCCGTCTCTGGTCCACGATAATGTTCGTTTTCACGGTAATGTTCCCTTTCTGGTCCACGATAATGTTCTGTTTTGGTTTCAAGGTAATGTTCTGTCTCTGGTCCACGGTAATGTTACGTTTCTGGTCCACGATAATGTTCTGTTTCAGTTTCACGGTAATGTTCCGTTTCTGGTCCACGGTAATGTTCTGTCTCTGGTCCACGGTAATGTTCTGTCTCTGGTCCACGGTAATGTTCTGTCTCTGGTCCATGGTAATGTTCGATCTCTGGTCCACGATAATGTTCGGTTTCACGGTAATGTTCCGTCTCTGGTCCACGATAATGTTCTGTTTCGGTTTCACGGTAATGTTCCGTCTCTGGTCCACGAAAATGTTGTGTTTCTGTTTCACCGTAATGTTCCGTTTCTGGTCCATGATAATGTTCTTTTTCAAGGTAATGTTCTATATCTGGTCCATGGTAATGTTCTGTCTCTGGTCCACGGTAATGTTCGGTTTCAAGGTAAAGTTCGGTGTCTGGTCCACAGTAATGTTCTGTCTCTCGTCCACGGTAATGTTCTGTCTCTGGTCCACGGTAATGTTCTGTCTCTGGTCCACGGTAATGTTCTGTCTCTGGTCCACGGTAATGTTCTGTCTCTGGTCCACGGTAACGTTCGATCTCTGGTCCACGATAATGTTCGGTTTCACGGTAATGTTCCGTCTCTGGTCCACGATAATGTTCTGTTTCGGTTTCACGGTAATATTCCGTTTCTGGTCCACGATAATATTCTGTTTCGGTTTCACGGTAATGTTCCGTCTCTGGTCCACGGTAATGTTCCTTCTCTGGTCCACGATAATGTTGTGTTTCTGTTTCACGGTAATTTTCCGTTTCTGGTCCATGATAATGTTCTGTTCCACGGTAATATTCTGTCTCTGGTCCATGGTAATGTTCTGTCTCTGGTCCACGGTAATGTTCCGTTTCTGGTCCACGATAATGTTCTGTTTCGGTTTCATGGTAATGTTCTGTCTCTGGTCCACGGTAATGTTCTGTGTCTGGTCCACGATAATGTTCGGTTTCACGATAATGTTCCATCTCTGGTCCACGATAATGTTCGGTTTCACGGTAATGTTCCGTTTCTGGTCCACGATAATGTTCGGTTTCACGGTAATGTTCTGTCTCTGGTCCATGGTAATGTTCTGTGTCTGGTCCACGATAATGTTCGGTTTCACGGTAATGTTCCGTCTCTGGTCCACGATAATGTTCCGTCTTTGGTCCACGATAATGTTCTGTTTCTGTTTCACGGCAATGTTCCGTTTCTGGTCCACGATAATTTTGAGTTTCTGTTTCACGGTAATGTTCCGTTTCTGGTCCACGATAATGTTCTGTTTCAGTTTCACGGTAATGTTCTGTCTCTGGTCCATGATAATGTTCCGTTTCTGGTCCACGATAATGTTCTGTTTCCGTTTCACGGTAATGTTTTGTCTCTGGTCCACGGTAATGTTTTGTATCTGTTTCACGGTAATGTTCCGTCTCTGGTCCACGATAATGTTCGTTTTCACGATAATGTTCCGTTTCTGGTCCACGATAATGTTCTGTTTAGGTTTCACGGTAATGTTCTCTCTCTGGTCCACGATAATGTTCCGTCTCTGGTCCACGATAATGTTCCGTCTCTGGTCCACGATAATGTTCCGTCTCTGGTCCACGATAATGTTCTGTCTCTGGTCCACGATAATGTTCGTTTCTGGTCCACGATAATGTTCTGTTTCGGTTTCACGGTAATGTTCTGTCTCTGGTCCACGATAATGTTCCCTTTCTGGTCCACGATAATGTTCTGTTTTGGTTTCAAGGTAATGTTCTGTCTCTGGTCCACGGTAATGTTCCGTTTCTGGTCCACGATAATGTTCTGTTTCGGTTTCACGGTAATGTTCCGTTTCTAGTCCACGATAATGTTCTGTTTCTGTTTCACGGTAATGTTCCGTTTCTGGTCCATGATAATGTTCTGTTTCACGGTAATGTTCTGTCCCTGGTCCATGGTAATGTTCTGTCTCTGGTCCACGGTAATGTTCGGTTTCAAGGTAAAGTTCGGTCTCTGGTCCACAGTAATGTTCTGTCTCTGGTCCACGGTAATGTTCTGTCTCTGGTCCACGGTAATGTTCTGTCTCTGGTCCATGGTAATGTTCGATCTCTGGTCCACGATAATGTTCGGTTTCACGGTAATGTTCCGTCTCTGGTCCACGATAATGTTCTGTTTCGGTTTCACGGTAATGTTCCGTCTCTGGTCCACGATAATGTTCTGTTTCGGTTTCACGGTAATGTTCCGTCTCTGGTCCACGAAAATGTTGTGTTTCTGTTTCACCGTAATGTTCCGTTTCTGGTCCATGATAATGTTCTTTTTCAAGGTAATGTTCTATCTCTGGTCCATGGTAATGTTCTGTCTCTGGTCCACGGTAATGTTCGGTTTCAAGGTAAAGTTCGGTGTCTGGTCCACAGTAATGTTCTGTCTCTGGTCCACGGTAATGTTCTGTCTCTGGTCCACGGTAATGTTCTGTCTCTGGTCCACGGTAATGTTCTGTCTCTGGTCCACGGTAATGTTCTGTCTCTGGTCCACGGTAATGTTCGATCTCTGGTCCACGATAATGTTCGGTTTCACGGTAATGTTCCGTCTCTGGTCCACGATAATGTTCTGTTTCGGTTTCACGGTAATATTCCGTTTCTGGTCCACGATAATATTCTGTTTCGGTTTCACGGTAATGTTCCCTCTCTGGTCCACGGTAATGTTCTGTTTAGGTTTCACGGTAATGTTCTGTCTCTGGTCCACGATAATGTTCCGTCTCTGGTCCACGATAATGTCCCGTCTCTGGTCCACGATAATGTTCCGTCTCTGGTCCACGATAATGTTCTGTCTCTGGTCCACGATAATGTTCCGTTTCTGGTCCACGATAATGTTCTGTTTCGGTTTCACGGTAATGTTCTGTCTCTGGTCCACGATAATGTTCCCTTTCTGGTCCACGATAATGTTCTGTTTTGGTTTCAAGGTAATGTTCTGTCTCTGGTCCACGGTAATGTTACGTTTCTGGTCCACGATAATGTTCTGTTTCAGTTTCACGGTAATGTTCCGTTTCTGGTCCACGGTAATGTTCTGTCTCTGGTCCACGGTAATGTTCTTTCTCTGGTCCACGGTAATGTTCTGTCTCTGGTCCACGGTAATGTTCGATCTCTGGTCCACGATAATGTTCGGTTTCATGGTAATGTTCCGTCTCTGGTCCACGATAATGTTCTGTTTCGGTTTCACGGTAATGTTCCGTTTCTGGTCCACGATAGTGTTCTGTTTCGGTTTCACGGTAATGTTCCGTCTCTGGTCCACGGTAATGTTCCGTCTCTGGTCCACGATAATGTTGTGTTTCTGTTTCACGGTAATGTTCCGTTTCTGGTCCTTGATAATGTTCTGTTTCACGGTTATGTTCTGTCTCTGGTCCATGGTAATGTTCTTTCTCTGGTCCACGGTAATGTTCTGTCTCTGGTCCAGGGTAATGTTCTGTCTCTGGTCCACGGTAATGTTCTGTCTCTGGTCCACGATAATGTTCGGTTTCACGGTAATGTTCCATTTCTGGTCCACGGTAATGTTCTGTCTCTGGTCCACGGTAATGTTTTGTTTCTGTTTCACGGTAATATTCCGTCTCTGGTCCACGATAATGTTCGGTTTCACGGTAATGTTCCGTCTCTGGTCCACGATAATGTTGTGTTTCTGTTTCACGGTAATGTTCCGTTTCTGGTCCACGATAATGTTCCGTTTCTGGTCCACGATAATGTTCTGTTTAGGTTTCACGGTAATGTTCCGTTTCTAGTCCACGATAATGTTCTGTTTCTGTTTCACGGTAATGTTCTGTCCCTGGTCCATGGTAATGTTCTGTCTCTGGTCCACGGTAATGTTCGGTTTCAAGGTAAAGTTCGGTCTCTGGTCCACAGTAATGTTCTGTCTCTGGTCCACGGTAATGTTCTGTCTCTGGTCCACGGTAATGTTCTGTCTCTGGTCCACGGTAATGTTCGATCTCTGGTCCACGATAATGTTCGGTTTCACGGTAATGTTCCGTCTCTGGTCCACGATAATGTTCTGTTTCTGTATCACGGTAATGTTCCGTTTCTGGTCCGCGATAATTTTGTGTTTCTGTTTCACGGTAATGTTCCGTTTCTGGTCCACGATAATGTTCAGTTTCACGGTAATGTTCTGTCTCTGGTCCACGGTAATGTTCTGTGTCTGGTCCACGATAATGTTCGGTTTCACGGTAATGTTCCTTCTCTGGTCCACGATAATGGACCGTCTTTGGTCCACGATAATGTTATGTTTCTGTTTCACGGTAATGTTCCGTTTTTGGTCCACGATAATTTTGTGTTTCTGTTTCACGGTAATGTTCCGTTTCTGGTCCACGATAATGTTCTGTTTCGGTTTCACGGTAATGTTATGTCTCTGGTCCATGATAATGTTCCGTTTCTGGTCCACGATAATGTTCTGTTTCAGTTTCACGGTAATGTTCCATTTCTGGTCCACGATAATGTTCTGTTTCTGTTTCACTGTAATGTTCCGTTTCTGGTCCAAGATAATGTTCTGTTTCACGGTAATGTTCTGTCTCTGGTCCATGGTAATGTTCTGTCTCTGGTCCACGGTAATGTTCGGTTTCAAGGTAAAGTTCGGTCTCTGGTCCACAGTAATGTTCTGTCTCTGGTCCGCGGTAATGTTCTGTCTCTGGTACACGGTAATGTTCGATCTCTGGTCCACGATAATGTTCGGTTTCACGGTAATGTTCCGTCTCTGGTCCACGATAATGTTCTCTTTCGGTTTCACGGTAATGTTCCGTTTCTGGTCCACGATAATGTTCTGTTTCGGTTTCATGGTAATGTTCCGTCTCTGGTCCACGGTAATGTTCTGTCTCTGGTCCACGATAATGTTGTGTTTCTGTTTCACGGTAATGTTCCTTTTCTGGTCCATGATAATGTTCTGTTTCACGGTAATGTTCTGTCTCTGGTCCACGGTAATGTTCTGTCTCTGGTCCACGGTAATGTTCTGTCTCTGGTCCACGGTAATGTTCTGTCTCTGGTCCACGGTAATGTTCGATCTCTGGTCCACGATAATGTTCGGTTTCACGGTAATGTTCCGTCTCTGGTCCACGATAATGTTCTGTTTCTGTATCACGGTAATGTTCCGTTTCTGGTCCACGATAATTTTGTGTTTCTGTTTCACGTTAATGTTCCGTTTCTGGTCCACGATAATGTTCGGTTTCAAGGTAATGTTCTGTCTCTGGTCCACGGTAATGTTCGATCTCTGGTCCACGATAATGTTCGGTTTCACGGTAATGTTCCGTCTCTGGTCCACGATAATGTTCTGTTTCGGTTTCACGGTAATGTTCCTTCTCTGGTCCACGGTAATGTTCCGTCTCTGGTCCACAAAATGTTGTGTATCTGTTTCACCGTAATGTTCCGTTTCTGGTCCATGATAATGTTCTTTTTCACGGTAATGTTCTGTCTCTGGTCCACGGTAATGTTCTGTCTCTGGTCCACGGTAATGTTCTGTCTCTGGTCCACGGTAATGTTCGATCTCTGGTCCACGATAATGTTCGGTTTCACGGTAATGTTCCGTCTCTGGTCCACGATAATGTTCTGTTTCTGTATCACGGTAATGTTCCGTTTCTGGTCCACGATAATTTTGTGTTTCTGTTTCACGTTAATGTTCCGTTTCTGGTCCACGATAATGTTCGGTTTCAAGGTAATGTTCTGTCTCTGGTCCACGGTAATGTTCGATCTCTGGTCCACGATAATGTTCGGTTTCACGGTAATGTTCCGTCTCTGGTCCACGATAATGTTCTGTTTCGGTTTCACGGTAATGTTCCTTCTCTGGTCCACGGTAATGTTCCGTCTCTGGTCCACAAAATGTTGTGTATCTGTTTCACCGTAATGTTCCGTTTCTGGTCCATGATAATGTTCTTTTTCACGGTAATGTTCTGTCTCTGGTCCATGGTAATGTTCTGTCTCTGGTCCACGATAATGCTCGGTTTCACGGTACTGTTCCGTCTCTGGTCCACGATAATGTTCTGTTTCTGTATCACGGTAATGTTCCGTTTCTGGTCCACGATAATTTTGTGTTTCTATTTCACGGTAATGTTCCGTTTCTGGTCCACGATAATGTTCGGTTTCAAGGTAAAGTTCTGTCTCTGGTCCACGGTAATGTTCTGTCTCTGGTCCACGGTAATGTTCTGTCTCTGGTCCACGGTAATGTTCGATCTCTGGTCCACGATAATGTTCGGTTTCACGGTAATGTTCCGTCTCTGGTCCACGATAATGTTCTGTTTCTGTATCACGGTAATGTTCCGTTTCTGGTCCACGATAATGTTCGGTTTCACGGTAATGTTCTGTCTCTGGTACACGGTAATGTTCTGTGTCTGGTCCACGATAATGTTCGGTTTCACGGTAATGTTCCGTCTCTGGTCCACGATAATGTTCCGTCTTTGGTCCACGATAATGTTCTGTTTCTGTTTCACGGTAATGTTCCGTTTCTGGTCCACGATAATTTTGTGTTTCTGTTTCACGGTAATGTTCCGTTTCTGGTCCACGATAATGTTCTGTTTCGGTTTAACGGTAATGTTCTGTCTCTGGTCCATGATAATGATCCGTTTCTGGTCCACGATAATGTTCTGTTTCAGTTTCACGGTAATGTTCTGTTTCCGTTTCACGGTAATGTTCCGTTTCTGGTCCATGATAATGTTCTTTTTCACGGTAATGTTCTGTCTCTGGTCCACGGTAATGTTCTGTCTCTGGTACACGGTAATGTTCTGTCTCTGGTCCACGGTAATGTTCGATCTCTGGTCCACGATAATGTTCGGTTTCACGGTAATGTTCCGTCTCTGGTCCACGATAATGTTCTGTTTCTGTATCACGGTAATGTTCCGTTTCTGGTCCACGATAATTTTGTGTTTCTGTTTCACGTTAATGTTCCGTTTCTGGTCCACGATAATGTTCGGTTTCAAGGTAATGTTCTGTCTCTGGTCCACGGTAATGTTCGATCTCTGGTCCACGATAATGTTCGGTTTCACGGTAATGTTCCGTCTCTGGTCCACGATAATGTTCTGTTTCGGTTTCACGGTAATGTTCCTTCTCTGGTCCACGGTAATGTTCCGTCTCTGGTCCACAAAATGTTGTGTATCTGTTTCACCGTAATGTTCCGTTTCTGGTCCATGATAATGTTCTTTTTCACGGTAATGTTCTGTCTCTGGTCCATGGTAATGTTCTGTCTCTGGTCCACGATAATGCTCGGTTTCACGGTACTGTTCCGTCTCTGGTCCAAGATAATGTTCTGTTTCTGTATCACGGTAATGTTCCGTTTCTGGTCCACGATAATTTTGTGTTTCTATTTCACGGTAATGTTCCGTTTCTGGTCCACGATAATGTTCGGTTTCAAGGTAAAGTTCTGTCTCTGGTCCACGGTAATGTTCTGTCTCTGGTCCACGGTAATGTTCTGTCTCTGGTCCACGGTAATGTTCGATCTCTGGTCCACGATAATGTTCGGTTTCACGGTAATGTTCCGTCTCTGGTCCACGATAATGTTCTGTTTCTGTATCACGGTAATGTTCCGTTTCTGGTCCACGATAATGTTCGGTTTCACGGTAATGTTCTGTCTCTGGTACACGGTAATGTTCTGTGTCTGGTCCACGATAATGTTCGGTTTCACGGTAATGTTCCGTCTCTGGTCCACGATAATGTTCCGTCTTTGGTCCACGATAATGTTCTGTTTCTGTTTCACGGTAATGTTCCGTTTCTGGTCCACGATAATTTTGTGTTTCTGTTTCACGGTAATGTTCCGTTTCTGGTCCACGATAATGTTCTGTTTCGGTTTAACGGTAATGTTCTGTCTCTGGTCCATGATAATGATCCGTTTCTGGTCCACGATAATGTTCTGTTTCAGTTTCACGGTAATGTTCTGTTTCCGTTTCACGGTAATGTTCTTTCTATGGTCCACGGTAATGTTTTGTTTCTGTTTCACGGTAATGTTCCGTCTCTGGTCCACGATAATGTTCGGTTTCACGGTAATGTTCTGTCTCTGGTCCACGATAATGTTCCCTTTCTGGTCCACGATAATGTTCTGTTTTGGTTTCAAGGTAATGTTCTGTCTCTGGTCCACGGTAATGTTACGTTTCTGGTCCACGATAATGTTCTGTTTCAGTTTCACGGTAATGTTCCGTTTCTGGTCCACGGTAATGTTCTGTCTCTGGTCCACGGTAATGTTCTTTCTCTGGTCCACGGTAATGTTATGTCTCTGGTCCACGGTAATGTTCGATCTCTGGTCCACGATAATGTTCGGTTTCATGGTAATGTTCCGTCTCTGGTCCACGATAATGTTCTGTTTCGGTTTCACGGTAATGTTCCGTTTCTGGTCCACGATAATGTTCTGTTTCGGTTTCACGGTAATGTTCCGTCTCTGGTCCACGGTAATGTTCCGTCTCTGGTCCACGATAATGTTGTGTTTCTGTTTCACGGTAATGTTCCGTTTCTGGTCCTTGATAATGTTCTGTTTCACGGTTATGTTCTGTCTCTGGTCCATGGTAATGTTCTTTCTCTGGTCCACGGTAATGTTCTGTCTCTGGTCCACGGTAATGTTCTGTCTCTGGTCCACGGTAATGTTCTGTCTCTGGTCCACGATAATGTTCGGTTTCACGGTAATGTTCCATTTCTGGTCCACGGTAATGTTCTGTCTCTGGTCCACGGTAATGTTTTGTTTCTGTTTCACGGTAATATTCCGTCTCTGGTCCACGATAATGTTCGGTTTCACGGTAATGTTCCGTCTCTGGTCCACGATAATGTTGTGTTTCTGTTTCACGGTAATGTTCCGTTTCTGGTCCACGATAATGTTGTGTTTCTGGTCCACGATAATGTTCCGTTTCTGGTCCACGATAATGTTCTGTTTAGGTTTCACGGTAATGTTCCGTTTCTAGTCCACGATAATGTTCTGTTTCTGTTTCACGGTAATGTTCCGTTTCTGGTCCATGATAATGTTCTGTTTCACGGTAATGTTCTGTCCCTGGTCCATGGTAATGTTCTGTCTCTGGTCCACGGTAATGTTCGGTTTCAAGGTAAAGTTCGGTCTCTGGTCCACAGTAATGTTCTGTCTCTGGTCCGCGGTAATGTTCTGTCTCTGGTACACGGTAATGTTCGATCTCTGGTCCACGATAATGTTCGGTTTCACGGTAATGTTCCGTCTCTGGTCCACGATAATGTTCTCTTTCGGTTTCACGGTAATGTTCCGTTTCTGGTCCACGATAATGTTCTGTTTCGGTTTCATGGTAATGTTCCGTCTCTGGTCCACGGTAATGTTCTGTCTCTGGTCCACGATAATGTTGTGTTTCTGTTTCACGGTAATGTTCCTTTTCTGGTCCATGATAATGTTCTGTTTCACGGTAATGTTCTGTCTCTGGTCCACGGTAATGTTCTGTCTCTGGTCCACGGTAATGTTCTGTCTCTGGTCCACGGTAATGTTCGATCTCTGGTCCACGATAATGTTCGGTTTCACGGTAATGTTCCGTCTCTGGTCCACGATAATGTTCTGTTTCTGTATCACGGTAATGTTCCGTTTCTGGTCCACGATAATTTTGTGTTTCTGTTTCACGGTAATGTTCCGTTTCTGGTCCACGATAATGTTCGGTTTCAAGGTAATGTTCTGTCTCTGGTCCACGGTAATGTTCGATCTCTGGTCCACGATAATGTTCTGTTTCGGTTTCACGGTAATGTTCCTTCTCTGGTCCACGGTAATGTTCCGTCTCTGGTCCACAAAATGTTGTGTATCTGTTTCACCGTAATGTTCCGTTTCTGGTCCATGATAATGTTCTTTTTCACGGTAATGTTCTGTCTCTGGTCCACGGTAATGTTCCGTCTCTGGTCCACGATAATGTTCTGTTTCGGTTTCACGGTAATGTTCCTTCTCTGGTCCACGGTAATGTTCCGTCTCTGGTCCACAAAATGTTGTGTATCTGTTTCACCGTAATGTTCCGTTTCTGGTCCATGATAATGTTCTTTTTCACGGTAATGTTCTGTCTCTGGTCCATGGTAATGTTCTGTCTCTGGTCCACGGTAATGTTCGGTTTCAAGGTAAAGTTCGGTCTCTGGTCCACAGTAATGTTCTGTCTCTGGTCCACGGTAATGTTCTGTCTCTGATCAACGGTAATGTTCTGTCTCTGGTCCACGGTAATGTTCTGTCTCTGGTCCACGGTAATGTTCTGTCTCTGGTCCACGGTAATGTTCTGTCTCTGGTCCACGGTAATGTTCGATCTCTGGTCCACGATAATGTTCGGTTTCACGGTAATGTTCCGTCTCTGGTCCACGATAATGTTCTGTTTCGGTTTCACGGTAATATTCCGTTTTTGGTCCACGATAATGTTCTGTTTCTGTATCACGGTAATGTTCCGTTTCTGGTCCACGATAATTTTGTGTTTCTGTTTCACGTTAATGTTCCGTTTCTGGTCCACGATAATGTTCGGTTTCAAGGTAATGTTCTGTCTCTGGTCCACGGTAATGTTCGATCTCTGGTCCACGATAATGTTCGGTTTCACGGTAATGTTCCGTCTCTGGTCCACGATAATGTTCTGTTTCGGTTTCACGGTAATGTTCCTTCTCTGGTCCACGGTAATGTTCCGTCTCTGGTCCACAAAATGTTGTGTATCTGTTTCACCGTAATGTTCCGTTTCTGGTCCATGATAATGTTCTTTTTCACGGTAATGTTCTGTCTCTGGTCCATGGTAATGTTCTGTCTCTGGTCCACGATAATGCTCGGTTTCACGGTACTGTTCCGTCTCTGGTCCAAGATAATGTTCTGTTTCTGTATCACGGTAATGTTCCGTTTCTGGTCCACGATAATTTTGTGTTTCTATTTCACGGTAATGTTCCGTTTCTGGTCCACGATAATGTTCGGTTTCAAGGTAAAGTTCTGTCTCTGGTCCACGGTAATGTTCTGTCTCTGGTCCACGGTAATGTTCTGTCTCTGGTCCACGGTAATGTTCGATCTCTGGTCCACGATAATGTTCGGTTTCACGGTAATGTTCCGTCTCTGGTCCACGATAATGTTCTGTTTCTGTATCACGGTAATGTTCCGTTTCTGGTCCACGATAATGTTCGGTTTCACGGTAATGTTCTGTCTCTGGTACACGGTAATGTTCTGTGTCTGGTCCACGATAATGTTCGGTTTCACGGTAATGTTCCGTCTCTGGTCCACGATAATGTTCCGTCTTTGGTCCACGATAATGTTCTGTTTCTGTTTCACGGTAATGTTCCGTTTCTGGTCCACGATAATTTTGTGTTTCTGTTTCACGGTAATGTTCCGTTTCTGGTCCACGATAATGTTCTGTTTCGGTTTAACGGTAATGTTCTGTCTCTGGTCCATGATAATGATCCGTTTCTGGTCCACGATAATGTTCTGTTTCAGTTTCACGGTAATGTTCTGTTTCCGTTTCACGGTAATGTTCTTTCTATGGTCCACGGTAATGTTTTGTTTCTGTTTCACGGTAATGTTCCGTCTCTGGTCCACGATAATGTTCGGTTTCACGGTAATGTTCTGTCTCTGGTCCACGATAATGTTCCCTTTCTGGTCCACGATAATGTTCTGTTTTGGTTTCAAGGTAATGTTCTGTCTCTGGTCCACGGTAATGTTACGTTTCTGGTCCACGATAATGTTCTGTTTCAGTTTCACGGTAATGTTCCGTTTCTGGTCCACGGTAATGTTCTGTCTCTGGTCCACGGTAATGTTCTTTCTCTGGTCCACGGTAATGTTATGTCTCTGGTCCACGGTAATGTTCGATCTCTGGTCCACGATAATGTTCGGTTTCATGGTAATGTTCCGTCTCTGGTCCACGATAATGTTCTGTTTCGGTTTCACGGTAATGTTCCGTTTCTGGTCCACGATAATGTTCTGTTTCGGTTTCACGGTAATGTTCCGTCTCTGGTCCACGGTAATGTTCCGTCTCTGGTCCACGATAATGTTGTGTTTCTGTTTCACGGTAATGTTCCGTTTCTGGTCCTTGATAATGTTCTGTTTCACGGTTATGTTCTGTCTCTGGTCCATGGTAATGTTCTTTCTCTGGTCCACGGTAATGTTCTGTCTCTGGTCCACGGTAATGTTCTGTCTCTGGTCCACGGTAATGTTCTGTCTCTGGTCCACGATAATGTTCGGTTTCACGGTAATGTTCCATTTCTGGTCCACGGTAATGTTCTGTCTCTGGTCCACGGTAATGTTTTGTTTCTGTTTCACGGTAATATTCCGTCTCTGGTCCACGATAATGTTCGGTTTCACGGTAATGTTCCGTCTCTGGTCCACGATAATGTTGTGTTTCTGTTTCACGGTAATGTTCCGTTTCTGGTCCACGATAATGTTGTGTTTCTGGTCCACGATAATGTTCCGTTTCTGGTCCACGATAATGTTCTGTTTAGGTTTCACGGTAATGTTCCGTTTCTAGTCCACGATAATGTTCTGTTTCTGTTTCACGGTAATGTTCCGTTTCTGGTCCATGATAATGTTCTGTTTCACGGTAATGTTCTGTCCCTGGTCCATGGTAATGTTCTGTCTCTGGTCCACGGTAATGTTCGGTTTCAAGGTAAAGTTCGGTCTCTGGTCCACAGTAATGTTCTGTCTCTGGTCCGCGGTAATGTTCTGTCTCTGGTACACGGTAATGTTCGATCTCTGGTCCACGATAATGTTCGGTTTCACGGTAATGTTCCGTCTCTGGTCCACGATAATGTTCTCTTTCGGTTTCACGGTAATGTTCCGTTTCTGGTCCACGATAATGTTCTGTTTCGGTTTCATGGTAATGTTCCGTCTCTGGTCCACGGTAATGTTCTGTCTCTGGTCCACGATAATGTTGTGTTTCTGTTTCACGGTAATGTTCCTTTTCTGGTCCATGATAATGTTCTGTTTCACGGTAATGTTCTGTCTCTGGTCCACGGTAATGTTCTGTCTCTGGTCCACGGTAATGTTCTGTCTCTGGTCCACGGTAATGTTCGATCTCTGGTCCACGATAATGTTCGGTTTCACGGTAATGTTCCGTCTCTGGTCCACGATAATGTTCTGTTTCTGTATCACGGTAATGTTCCGTTTCTGGTCCACGATAATTTTGTGTTTCTGTTTCACGGTAATGTTCCGTTTCTGGTCCACGATAATGTTCGGTTTCAAGGTAATGTTCTGTCTCTGGTCCACGGTAATGTTCGATCTCTGGTCCACGATAATGTTCTGTTTCGGTTTCACGGTAATGTTCCTTCTCTGGTCCACGGTAATGTTCCGTCTCTGGTCCACAAAATGTTGTGTATCTGTTTCACCGTAATGTTCCGTTTCTGGTCCATGATAATGTTCTTTTTCACGGTAATGTTCTGTCTCTGGTCCACGGTAATGTTCCGTCTCTGGTCCACGATAATGTTCTGTTTCGGTTTCACGGTAATGTTCCTTCTCTGGTCCACGGTAATGTTCCGTCTCTGGTCCACAAAATGTTGTGTATCTGTTTCACCGTAATGTTCCGTTTCTGGTCCATGATAATGTTCTTTTTCACGGTAATGTTCTGTCTCTGGTCCATGGTAATGTTCTGTCTCTGGTCCACGGTAATGTTCGGTTTCAAGGTAAAGTTCGGTCTCTGGTCCACAGTAATGTTCTGTCTCTGGTCCACGGTAATGTTCTGTCTCTGATCAACGGTAATGTTCTGTCTCTGGTCCACGGTAATGTTCTGTCTCTGGTCCACGGTAATGTTCTGTCTCTGGTCCACGGTAATGTTCTGTCTCTGGTCCACGGTAATGTTCGATCTCTGGTCCACGATAATGTTCGGTTTCACGGTAATGTTCCGTCTCTGGTCCACGATAATGTTCTGTTTCGGTTTCACGGTAATATTCCGTTTTTGGTCCACGATAATATTCTGTTTCGGTTTCACGGTAATGTTCCGTCTCTGGTCCACGGTAATGTTCCTTCTCTGGTCCACGATAATGTTGTGTTTCTGTTTCACGGTAATGTTCCGTTTCTGGTCCATGATAATGTTCTGTTTCATGGTAATTTTCTGTCTCTGGTCCATGGTAATGTTCTGTCTCTGGTCCACGGTAATGTTCGGTTTCAAGGTAAAGTTCGGTCTCTGGTCCACAGTAATGTTCTGTCTCTGGTCCAAAAATGTTCTGTCTCTGGTCCACGGTAATGTTCTGTCTCTGGTCAATGGTAATGTTCCGTTTCTGGTCCACGATAATGTTCTGTTTCGGTTTCATGGTAATGTTCTGTCTCTGGTCCACGGTAATGTTCTGTGTCTGGTCCACGATAATGTTCGGTTTCACGATAATGTTCGATCTCTGGTCCACGATAATGTTCGGTTTCACGGTAATGTTCCCTTTCTGGTCCACGATAATGTTCTGTTTCGGTTTCATGGTAATGTTCTGTCTCTGGTCCACGGTAATGTTCTGTGTCTGGTCCACGATAATGTTCAGTTTCACGGTAATGTTCCGTCTCTGGTCCACGATAATGTTCCGTCTTTGGTCCACGATAATGTTCTGTCTGTGGTCCATGATAATGTTCCGTTTCTGGTCCACGATAATGTTCTGTTTCGGTTTCACGGTAATGTTCTGTTTCGGTTTCACGGTAATGTTCTGTCTCTGGTCCACTGTAATGTTGTGTTTCTTTTTCACGGTAATGTTCTGTCTCTGGTTCACGGTAATGTTCTGTCTCTGGTCCACGCTAATGTTCTGTTTCTGTTTCACGGTAATGTTCCGTTTCTGGTCCACGATAATGTTGTGTTTCTGTTTCACGGTAATGTTCTGTCTCTGGTCCACGCTAATGTTCTGTTTCTGTTTCACGGTAATGTTCCGTTTCTGGTCCACGATAATGTTGTGTTTCTGTTTCACGGTAATGTTCCGTTTCTGGTCCACGATAATGTTCTGTTTCGGTTTCACGGTAATGTTCGGTCTCTGGTCCACGGAAATGTTCGGTTTCACGGTAATGTTTGGTCTCTGGTCCACGATAATGTTCGGTTTCACGGTAATGTTCTGGTCCACGGTAATGTTCTGGTCCACGGTAATGTTCCGTCTCTGGTCCACAGTACCGTTCCGTATCTGGTCCATGGTAATGTTCGGTTTCACGGTAATGTTCCATTTCTGGTCCACGGTAATGTTCTGTCTCTGGTCCACGGTAATGTTTTGTTTCACGGTAATGTTCCATTTCTTGTCCACGGTAATGTTCTGTCTCTGGTCCACGGTAATGTTTTGTTTCTGTTTCACGGTAATGTTCCGTCTCTGGTCCACGATAATGTTCGGTTTCACGGTAATGTTCCATTTCTGGTCCACGGTAATGTTCTGTCTCTGGTCCACGGTAATGTTTTGTTTCTGTTTCACGGTAATGTTCCGTCTCTGGTCAACGATAATGTTCGGTTTCACGGTAATGTTCCGTCTCTGGTCCATGATAATGTTGTGTTTCTGTTTCACGGTAATGTTCCGTTTCTGGTCCACGATAATGTTGTGTTTCTGGTCCACGATAATGTTCCATTTCTGGTCCACGATAATGTTCTGTTTAGGTTTCACGGTAATGTTCCATTTCTAGTCCACGATAATGTTCTGTTTCTGTTTCACGGTAATGTTCCGTTTCTGGTCCATGATAATGTTCTGTTTCACGGTAATGTTCTGTCCCTGGTCCATGGTAATGTTCTGTCTCTGGTTCACGGTAATGTTCGGTTTCAAGGTAAAGTTCGGTCTCTGGTCCACAGTAATGTTCTGTCTCTGGTCCACGGTAATGTTCTGTCTCTGGTCCACGGTAATGTTCTGTCTCTGGTCCACGGTAATGTTCGATCTCTGGTCCACGATAATGTTCGGTTTCACGGTAATGTTCCGTCTCTGGTCCACGATAATGTTCTGTTTCTGTATCACGGTAATGTTCCGTTTCTGGTCCACGATAATGTTCTGTGTCAGTTTCACGGTAATGTTCCGTTTCTGGTCCACGATAATGTTCTGTTTCTGTTTCACTGTAATGTTCCGTTTCTGGTCCATGATAATGTTCTGTTTCACGGTAATGTTCTGTCTCTGGTCCACGGTAATGTTCGGTTTCAAGGTAAAGTTCGGTCTCTGGTCCACAGTAATGTTCTGTCTCTGGTCCGCGGTAATGTTCTGTCTCTGGTACACGGTAATGTTCGATCTCTGGTCCACGATAATGTTCGGTTTCACGGTAATGTTCCGTTTCTGGTCCATGATAATATTCTGTTTCACGGTAATGTTCTGTCCCTGGTCCATGGTAATGTTCTGTCTCTGGTCCACGGTAATGTTCGGTTTCAAGGTAAAGTTCGGTCTCTGGTCCACAGTAATGTTCTGTCTCTGGTCCACGGTAATGTTCTGTCTCTGGTCCACGGTAATGTTCTGTCTCTGGTCCACGGTAATGTTCGATCTCTGGTCCACGATAATGTTCGGTTTCACGGTAATGTTCCGTCTCTGGTCCACGATAATGTTCTGTTTCTGTATCACGGTAATGTTCCGTTTCTGGTCCAAGATAATTTTGTGTTTCTGTTTCACGGTAATGTTCCGTTTCTGGTCCACGATAATGTTCGGTTTCACGGTAATGTTCTGTCTCTGGTCCACGGTAATGTTCTGTGTCTGGTCCACGATAATGTTCGGTTTCACGGTAATGTTCCTTCTCTGGTCCACGATAATGGACCGTCTTTGGTCCACGATAATGTTATGTTTCTGTTTCACGGTAATGTTCCGTTTCTGGTCCACGATAATTTTGTGTTTCTGTTTCACGGTAATGTTCCGTTTCTGGTCCATGATAATGTTCCGTTTCTGGTCCACGATAATGTTCTGTTTCGGTTTCACGGTAATGTTCTGTCTCTGGTCCATGATAATGTTCCGTTTCTGGTCCACGATAATGTTCTGTTTCAGTTTCACGGTAATGTTCCGTTTCTGGTCCACGATAATGTTCTGTTTCTGTTTCACTGTAATGTTCCGTTTCTGGTCCATGATAATGTTCTGTTTCACGGTAATGTTCTGTCTCTGGTCCATGGTAATGTTCTGTCTCTGGTCCACGGTAATGTTCGGTTTCAAGGTAAAGTTCGGTATCTGGTCCACAGTAATGTTCTGTCTCTGGTCCGCGGTAATGTTCTGTCTCTGGTACACGGTAATGTTCGATCTCTGGTCCACGATAATGTTCGGTTTCACGGTAATGTTCCGTCTCTGGTCCACGATAATGTTCTCTTTCGGTTTCACGGTAATGTTCCGTTTCTGGTCCACGATAATGTTCTGTTTCGGTTTCATGGTAATGTTCCGTCTCTGGTCCACGGTAATGTTCTGTCTCTGGTCCACGGTAATGTTCTGTCTCTGGTCCACGGTAATGTTCTGTCTCTGGTCCACGGTAATGTTCGATCTCTGGTCCACGATAATGTTCGGTTTCACGGTAATGTTCCGTCTCTGGTCCACGATAATGTTCTGTTTCTGTATCACGGTAATGTTCCGTCTCTGGTCCACGATAATGTTCTGTTTCTGTATCACGGTAATGTTCCGATTCTGGTCCAAGATAATTTTGTGTTTCTGTTTCACGGTAATGTTCCGTTTCTGGTCCACGATAATGTTCGGTTTCAAGGTAAAGTTTGGTCTCTGGTCCACGGTAATGTTCTGTCTCTGGTCCACGGTAATGTTCCGTCTCTGGTCCACGGTAATGTTCTGTCTCTGGTCCACGGTAATGTTCTGTCTCTGGTCCACGGTAATGTTAGATCTCTGGTCCACGATAATGTTCGGTTTCACGGTAATGTTCCGTCTCTGGTCTACGATAATGTTCTGTTTCTGTATCACGGTAATGTTCCATTTCTGGTCCACGATAATGTTCGGTTTCACGGTAATGTTCTGTCTCTGGTCCATGATAATGTTCCGTTTCTGGTCCACGATAATGTTCTTTTTCCGTTTCACGGTAATGTTCTGTCTCTGGTCCACGAGACGGAACATTACCGTGAAACCGAACATTATCGTGGACCAGAGATCGAACATTACCGTGGACCAGAGACAGAACATTACCGTGGACCAGAGACAGAACATTACCGTGGACCAGAGACAGAACATTACCGTGGACCAGAGACCGAACTTTACCTTGAAACCGAACATTACCGTGGACCAGAGATCGAACTTTATCGTGGACCAGAGACAGAACATTACCATGGACCAGAGACAGAACATTACCGTGAGACAGAACATTACCATGGACCAGAGACAGAACATTACCGTGAAACAGAACATTATCATGGACCAGAAACGGAACATTACCGTGAAACCGAAACAGAATATTATCGTGGACCAGAAACGGAACATTACCGTGAAACCGAAACAGAACATTTTCGTGGACCAGAGACGGAACATTACCGTGGACCAGAGACAGAACATTACCGTGGACCAGAGACAGAACATTACCGTGGACCAGAGACAGAACATTACCGTGGACCAGAGACAGAACATTACCGTGGACCAGAGACAGAACATTACCGTGGACCAGAGACAGAACATTACCGTGGACCAGAGACAGAACATTACCGTGGACCAGAGACAGAACATTACCCTGGACCAGAGACAGAACATTACCGTGGACCAGAGACAGAACATTACTGTGGACCAGAGACCGAACTTTACCTTGAAACCAAACATTACCGTGGACCAGAGACAGAACATTACCATGGACCAGAGACAGAACATTACCGTGAAAAAGAACATTATCATGGACCAGAAACGGAACATTACCGTGAAACAGAAACACAACATTTTCGTCGACCAGAGACGGAACATTACCGTGGACCAGAGACGGAACATTACCGTGAAACCGAAACAGAACATTATCATGGACCAGAGACGGAACATTACCGTGAAACCGAACATTATTGGGACCAGAGATCGAACATTACCGTGGACCAGAGACAGAACATTACCGTGGACCAGAGATAGAACATTACCGTGGACCAGAGACAGAACATTACCGTGGACCAGAGACAGAACATTACTGTGGACCAGAGACCGAACTTTACCTTGAAACCGAACATTACCGTGGAACAGAGACAGAACATTACCATGGACCAGGGACAGAACATTACCGTGAAACAGAACATTATCATGGACCAGAAACGGAACATTACCGTGAAACAGAAACAGAACATTATCGTGGACTAGAAACGGAACATTACCGTGAAAACGAAACAGAACATTATCGTGGACCAGAAACGGAAAATTATCGTGGACCAGAGACGGAACATTACCGTGAAACAGAAACAAAACATTACCGTGGACCAGAGACAGAACATTACCGTGGACCAGAGACAGAACATTACTGTGGACCAGAGACCGAACTTTACCTTGAAACCGAACATTACCGTGGACCAGAAACGGAACATTACCGTGAAACCGAAACAGAACATTATCGTGGACCAGAGACGGAACATTACCGTGAAACCGAACATTATCGTGGACCAGAGATCGAACATTACCGTGGACCAGAGACAGAACATTACCATGGACCAGAGATAGAACATTACCGTGGACCAGAGACAGAACATTACCGTGGACCAGAGACAGAACATTACCGTGGACCAGAGACAGAACATTACTGTTGACCAGAGACCGAACTTTACCTTGAAACCCAACATTACTGTGGACCAGAGACAGAACATTACCATGGACCAGGGACAGAACATTACCGTGAAACAGAACATTATCATGGACCAGAAACGGAACATTACCGTGAAACAGAAACAGAACATTATCGTGGACTAGAAACGGAACATTACCGTGAAACCGAAACAGAACATTATCGTGGACCAGAAACGGAACATTACCGTGGACCAGAGACAGAACATTACCTTGAAACCAAAACAGAACATTATCGTGGACCAGAAAGGGAACATTATCGTGGACCAGAGACAGAACATTACCGTGAAACCGAAACAGAACATTATCGTGGACCAGAAACGGAACATTATCGTGGACCAGAGACAGAACATTATCGTGGACCAGAGACGGAACATTATCGTGGACCAGAGACGGAACATTATCGTGGACCAGAGACAGAACATTACCGTGAAACCTAAACAGAACATTATCGTGGACCAGAAACGGAACATTATCGTGGACCAGAAACAAAACATTATCGTGGACCAGAAACAGAACATTACCGTGAAACAGAAACACAACATTATCGTGGACCAGAGACGGAACATTACCGTGAAACCGAACATTATCGTGGACCAGAGACGGAACATTACCGTGAAACAGAAACAAAACATTACCGTGGACCAGAGACAGAACATTACCGTGAAACGGAAACAGAACATTACCGTGGAACTGAAACAGAACATTATCGTGGACCAGAAACGGAACATTATCATGGACCAGAGACAGAACATTACCGTGAAACAGAAACAGAACATTATCGTGGACCAAAGACGGAACATTATCGTGTACCAGAGACGGAACATTACCGTGAAACCGAACATTATCGTGGACCAGACACTGAACATTACCGTGGACCAGAGACAGAACGTTACCGTGAAACCGAAAATTATCGTGGACCAGAAACGGAACATTACCGTGATACAGAAACAGAACATTATCGTGGACCAGAGACGGAACATTACCGTGAAACCGAACATTATCGTGGACCAGAGATCGAACATTACCGTGGACCAGAGACCCAACTATACCTTGAAACCGAACATTACCGTGGACCAGAGACAGAATATTACCATGGACCAGAGACAGAACATTACCGTGAAAAAGAATATTATCATGGACCAGAAACGGAACATTACCGTGAAACAGAAACAGAACATTATCGTGGACCAGAGACGGAACATTACCGTGAAACCTAAACAGAACATTATCGTGGACCAGAGACAGAACATTACCATGGACCAGAGACAGAACATTACCGTGGACCAGAGACAGAACATTACCGTGGACCAGAGACAGAACATTACTGTTGACCAGAGACCGAACTTTACCTTGAAACCGAACGTTACCGTGGACCAGAGACAGAACATTACCATGAAACAGAACATTATCATGGACCAGAAACGGAACATTACCGTGAAACAGAAACACAACATTACCGTGGACCAGAGACGGAACATTACCGTGAAACCGAATAAGAATATTATCGTTGACCAGAAACGGAACATTACCGTGAAACCGAAACAGAACATTATCGTGGACCAGAGACGGAACATTACCGTGAAACCGAACATTATCGTGGACCAGAGATCGAACATTACCGTGGACCAGAGACAGAACATTACCGTGGACCAGAGACAGAACATTACCGTGGACCAGAGACAGAACATTACCGTGGACCAGAGACAGAACATTACTGTGGACCAGAGACCGAACTTTACCTTGAAACCGAACATTACCGTGGACCAGAGACAGAACATTACCATGGACCAGAGACAGAACATTACCGTGAAAAAGAACATTATCATGGACCAGAAACGGAACATTACCGTGAAACAGAAACAACATTTTCGTCGCCCAGAGACGGAACATTACCGTGGACCAGAGACGGAACATTACTGTGAAACCGAAACAGAACATTATCATGGACCAGAGACTGAACATTACCGTGAAACCGAACATTATCGTGGACCAGGGATCGAACATTACCGTGGACCAGAGACAGAACATTACTGTGGACCAGAGATAGAACATTACCGTGGACCAGAGACAGAACATTACTGTTGACCAGAGACCGAACTTTACCTTGAAACCGAACGTTACCGTGGACCAGAGACAGAACATTACCATGAAACAGAACATTATCATGGACCAGAGACTGAACATTACCGTGAAACCGAACATTATCGTGGACCAGGGATCGAACATTACCGTGGACCAGAGACAGAACATTACTGTGGACCAGAGATAGAACATTACCGTGGACCAGAGACAGAACATTACCGTGGACCAGAGACAGAACATTACTGTGGACCAGAGACCGAACTTTACCTTGAAACCGAACATTACCGTGGAACAGAGACAGAACATTACCGTGAAACGGAAACCGAACATTACCGTGGAACAGAGACAGAACATTACCATGGACCAGGGACAGAACATTACCGTGAAACAGTACATTATCATGGACCAGAAACAGAACATTACCGTGAAACAGAAACAGAACATTATCGTGGACCAGAGACGGAACATTACCGTGAAACCTAAACAGAACATTATCGTGGACCAGAGACAGAACATTACCATGGACCAGAGACAGAACATTACTGTGGACCAGAGACAGAACATTACCGTGGACCAGAGACAGAACATTACCGTGGACCAGAGACAGAACATTACTGTTGACCAGAGACCGAACTTTACCTTGAAACCGAACGTTACCGTGGACCAGAGACAGAACATTACCATGAAACAGAACATTATCATGGACCAGAAACGGAACATTACCGTGAAACAGAAACACAACATTACCGTGGACCAGAGACGGAACATTACCGTGAAACCGAATAAGAATATTATCGTGGACCAGAAACGGAACATTACCGTGAAACCGAAACAGAACATTATCGTGGACCAGAGACGGAACATTACCGTGAAACCGAACATTATCGTGGACCAGAGATCGAACATTACCGTGGACCAGAGACAGAACATTACCGTGGACCAGAGACAGAACATTACCGTGGACCAGAGACAGAACATTACCGTGGACCAGAGACAGAACATTACCGTGGACCAGAGACAGAACATTACTGTGGACCAGAGACCGAACTTTACCTTGAAACCGAACATTACCGTGGACCAGAGACAGAACATTACCATGGACCAGAGACAGAACATTACCGTGAAAAAGAACATTATCATGGACCAGAAACGGAACATTACCGTGAAACAGAAACAACATTTTCGTCGCCCAGAGACGGAACATTACCGTGGACCAGAGACGGAACATTACTGTGAAACCGAAACAGAACATTATCATGGACCAGAGACTGAACATTACCGTGAAACCGAACATTATCGTGGACCAGGGATCGAACATTACCGTGGACCAGAGACAGAACATTACTGTGGACCAGAGATAGAACATTACCGTGGACCAGAGACAGAACATTACCGTGGACCAGAGACAGAACATTACTGTGGACCAGAGACCGAACTTTACCTTGAAACCGAACATTACCGTGGAACAGAGACAGAACATTACCGTGAAACGGAAACCGAACATTACCGTGGAACAGAGACAGAACATTACCATGGACCAGGGACAGAACATTACCGTGAAACAGTACATTATCATGGACCAGAAACGGAACATTACCGTGAAACAGAAACAGAACATTATCGTGGACTAGAAACGGAACATTACCGTGAAACCGAAACAGAACATTATCGTGGACCAGAAACGGAACATTATCGTGAAACAGAAAAAAAACATTACCGTGGACCAGAGACAGAACATTACCGTGAAACGGAAACAGAACATTACCGTGAAACTGAAACAGAACATTATCGTGGACCAGAAACGGAACATTGTCATGGACCAGAGACAGACCATTACCGTGAAACAGAAACAGAACATTATCGTGGACCAAAGACGGAACATTATCGTGGACCAGAGACGGAACATTACCGTGAAACCGAACATTATCGTGGACCAGACACAGAACATTACCGTGGACCAGAGACAGAACATTACCGTGAAACCAAACATTATCGTGGACCAGAAACGGAACATTACCGTGAAACAGAAACACAAAATTATCGTGGACCAGAAACGGAACATTACCGTGATATAGAAACAGAACATTATCGTGGACCAGAGACGGAACATTACCGTGAAACCGAACATTATCGTGGACCAGAGATCGAACATTACCGTGGACCAGAGACAGAACATTACCGTGGACCAGAGACGGAACATTACCGTGGACCAGAGACAGAACATTACCGTGGACCAGAGACCGAACTTTACCTTGAAACCGAACATTATCGTGGACCAGAAACGGAACATTACCGTGAAACAGAAACACAAAATTATCGTGGACCAGAAACGGAACATTACCGTGATACAGAAACAGAACATTATCGTGGACCAGAGACGGAACATTACCGTGAAACCGAACATTATCGTGGACCAGAGATAGAACATTACCGTGGACCAGAGACAGAACATTATCGTGGACCAGAGACAGAACATTACCGTGAAACCTAAACAGAACATTATCGTGGACCAGAAACGGAACATTATCGTGGACCAGAAACAAAACATTATCGTGGACCAGAAACAGAACATTACCGTGAAACAGAAACACAACATTATCGTGGACCAGAGACGGAACATTACTGTGAAACCGAACATTATCGTGGACCAGAGACGGAACATTACCGTGAAACAAAAACAAAACATTACCTAGGACCAGAGACAGAACATTACCGTGAAACGGAAACAGAACATTACCGTCAAACTGAAACAGAACATTATCGTGGACCAGAAACGGAACATTATCATGGACCAGAGACAGAACATTACCGTGAAACAGAAACAGAACATTATCGTGGACCAAAGACGGAACATTATCGTGGACCAGAGACGGAACATTACCGTGAAACCGAACATTATCGTGGACCAGACACAGAACATTACTGTGGACCAGAGACAGAACATTACCGTGAAACCGAACATTATCGTGGACCAGAAACGGAACATTACCGTGAAACAGAAACACAAAATTATCGTGGACCAGAATTGGAACATTACCGTGATACAGAAACAGAACATTATCGTGGACCAGAGACGGAACATTACCGTGAAACCGAACATTACCGTGGACCAGAGACAGAACATTACCGTGGACCAGAGACAGAACATTACCGTGGACCAGAGACAGAACATTACCGTGGACCAGAGACAGAACATTACCATGGACCAGAGACGGAACATTACCGTGAAACCGAAACAGAACATTATCGTGGACCAGAAACGGAACATTACCGTGAAACCGAACATTATCGTGGACCAGAGACAGAACATTACCGCGGACCAGAGACAGAACATTACTGTGGACCAGAGACCGAACTTTACCTTGAAACCGAACATTACCGTGGACCAGAGACAGAACATTACCATGGACCAGAGACAGAACATTACCGTGAAACAGAACATTATCTTGGACCAGAAACGGAACATTACCGTGAAACAGAAACAGAACATTATCGTGGACCAAAAACGGAACATTACCGTGAAACTGAAACAGAACATTATCGTGGACCAGAAACGGAACATTATCATGGACCAGAGACAGAACATTACCGTGAAACCGAAACAGAACATTATCGTGGACCAGAGACGGAACATTACCGTGAAACCGAACATTATCGTGGACCAGAGATCGAACATTACCGTGAAACCGAACATTATCGTGGACCAGAGACGGAACATTACCGTGAAACCGAACATTATCGTCGACCAGAAATCGAACTTTATCGTAGACCAGAGACAGATCATTACCATGGACCAGGAATGGAACATTACCGTGAAACCGAACATTACCATGGACCAGATACGGAACATTACTGTGGACCAGAGACGGAACATTACCGTGGACCAGAACATTACCGTCGACCAAAACATTATCGTGAAACCGAACATTATCGTGAAACCGAACATTATCGTGGACCAGAGACCAAACATTACCGTGAAACCGAACATTACCGTGGACCAGAGACCGAACATTAACCTTAAACCGAACATTACCGTGGACCAGAGACAGAACATTTCCGTGGACCAGAGACAGAACATTACCGTTTACCAGAGACAGAAAATTACCGTGGACCAGAGACAAAACATTACCGTGGACCAGAGACCGAACTTTACCTTGAAACCGAACATTACCGTGGACCAGAGACAGAATATTACCATGGACCAGAGACAGAACATTACCTTGAAAAAGAACATTATCGTGAACCAGAAACGGAACATTACCGTGAAACAGAAACAGAACATTATCGTGGACCAGACACAGAACATTACCGTGGACCAGAGACAGAACAATATCGGGAAACCGAAACAGAACATTATCGTGGACCAGAAACGGAACATTACCGTGAAACCGAACATTATCGTGGACAAGAGATGGGACATTACCGTGGACCAGAGACAGAACATTACCGTGGACCAGAGACAAAACATTACCGTGGACCAGAGACAGAACATTTCCATGGACCAGAGACAGAACATTACCGTTTACCAGAGACAGAACATTACCGTTGACCAGAGACCCAACTTTACCTTGAAACCGAACATTACCGTGGACCAGAGACAGAATATTACCATGGACCAGAGACAGAACATTACCGTGAAAAAGAATATTATCATGGACCAGAAACGGAACATTACCGTGAAACAGAAACAGAACATTATCGTGGACCAGAGACGGAACATTACCGTGAAACCTAAACAGAACATTATCGTGGACCAGAAACGGAACATTATCGTGAAACCGAACATTATCGTGGACCAGAGACGGAACATTACCGTGAAACAGAAACACAACATTACCGTGGACCAGAGACAGAACATTACCGTGAAACGGAAACAGAAAATTACCGTGAAATAGAAACGGAACATTACCGTGGACCAGAGACAGAACATTACCGTGAAACCGAAACAGAACATTATCATGGACCAGAAACGGAACATTACCGTGAAACCGAAACAGAACATTATCGTGGACCAGAGACGGAACATTACCGTGAAACCGAACATTATCGTGGACCAGAGATTGAACATTACCGTGGACCAGAGACAGAACATTACCGTGGACCAGAGACAGAACATTACCGTGGACCAGAGACAGAACATTACTGTGGACCAGAGACCGAACTTTACCTTGAAACCGAACGTTACCGTGGACCAGAGACAGAACATTACCATGAAACAGAACATTATCATGGACCAGAAACGGAACATTACCGTGAAACAGAAACACAACATTATCGTGGACCAGAGAAGGAACATTACCGTGGACCAGAGACGGAACATTACCGTGAAACCGAAACAGAATATTATCGTGGACCAGAAACGGATCATTACCGTGAAACCGAAACAGAACATTATCGTGGACCAGAGACGGAACATTACCGTGAAACCGAACATTATCGTGGACCAGAGATCGAACATTACCGTGGACCAGAGACAGAACATTACCGTGGACCAGAGACAGAACATTACCGTGGACCAGAGACAAAACATTACCGTGGACCAGAGACAGAACATTACCGTGGACCAGAGACAGAACATTACCGTGGACCAGAGACAGAACATTACTGTGGACCAGAGACCGAACTTTACCTTGAAACCGAACATTACCTTGGACCAGAGACAGAACATTACCGTGAAAAAGAACATTATCATGGACCAGAAACGGAACATTACCGTGAAATAGAAACACAACATTTTCGTGGACCAGAGACGGAACATTACCGTGGACCAGAGACGGAACATTACCGTGAAATCGAAACAGAACATTATCGTGGACCAGAGACGGAACATTACCGTGAAACCGAACATTATCGTGGACCAGAGATCGAACATTACCGTGGACCAGAGACAGAACATTACCGTGGACCAGAGATAGAACATTACCGTGGACCAGAAAGGGAACATTATCGTGGACCAGAGACAGAACATTACCGTGAAACCGAAACAGAACATTATCGTGGACCAGAAACGGAACATTATCGTGGACCAGAGACAGAACATTATCGTGGACCAGAAACGGAACATTATCGTGGACCAGAGACAGAACATTATCGTGGACCAGAGACGGAACATTATCGTGGACCAGAGACGGAACATTATCGTGGACCAGAGACGGAACATTATCGTGGACCAGAGACAGAACATTACCGTGAAACCTAAACAGAACATTATCGTGGACCAGAAACGGAACATTATCGTGGACCAGAAACACAACATTATCGTGGACCAGAGACGGAACATTACCGTGAAACCGAACATTATCGTGGACCAGAGACGGAACATTACCGTGAAACAGAAACAAAACATTACCGTGGACCAGAGACAGAACATTACCGTGAAACGGAAACAGAACATTACCGTGGAACTGAAACAGAACATTATCGTGGACCAGAAACGGAACATTATCATGGACCAGAGACAGAACATTACCGTGAAACAGAAACAGAACATTATCGTGGACCAAAGACGGAACCTTATCGTGTACCAGAGACGGAACATTACCGTGAAACCGAACATTATCGTGGACCAGACACTGAACATTACCGTGGACCAGAGACAGAACGTTACCGTGAAACCGAAAATTATCGTGGACCAGAAACGGAACATTACCGTGATACAGAAACAGAACATTATCGTGGACCAGAGACGGAACATTACAGTGAAACCGAACATTATCGTGGACCAGAGATGGAACATTACCGTGGACCAGAGACAGAACATTTCCATGGACCAGAGACAGAACATTACCGTTTACCAGAGACAGAACATTACCGTGGACCAGAGACAGAATATTACCATGGACCAGAGACAGAACATTACCGTGAAAAAGAATATTATCATGGACCAGAAACGGATAATTACCGTGAAACAGAAACAGAACATTATCGTGGACCAGAGACGGAACATTACCGTGAAACCTAAACAGAACATTATCGTGGACCAGAGACAGAACATTACCATGGACCAGAGACAGAACATTACCGTGAAAAAGAACATTATCATGGACCAGAAACGGAACATTACCGTGAAACAGAAACAACATTTTCGTCGCCCAGAGACGGAACATTACCGTGGACCAGACACGGAACATTACCGTGAAACCGAAACAGAACATTATCATGGACCAGAGACGGAACATTACCGAGGACCAGAGATAGAACATTACCGTGGACCAGAGACAGAACATTACCGTGGACCAGGGACAGAACATTACTGTGGAATAGAGACCGAACTTTACCTTGAAACCGAACATTACCGTGGAACAGAGACAGAACATTACCATGGACCAGGGACAGAACATTACCGTGAAACAGTACATTATCATGGACCAGAAACGGAACATTACCGTGAAACCGAAACAGAACATTATCGTGGACCAGAAACGGAACATTATCGTGGACCAGAGACGGAACATTACCGTGAAACAGAAAAAAAACATTACTGTGGACCAGAGACAGAACATTACCGTGAAACGGAAACAGAACATTACCGTGAAACTGAAACAGAACATTATCGTGGACCAGAAACGGAACATTGTCATGGACCAGAGACATAACATTACCGTGAAACAGAAACAGAACATTATCATGGACCAAAGACGGAACATTATCGTGGACCAGAGACGGAACATTACCGTGAAACCGAACATTATCGTGGACCAGACACAGAATATTACCGTGGACCAGAGACAGAACATTACCGTGAAACCAAACATTATCGTGGACCAGAAACGGAACATTACCGTGAAACAGAAACACAAAATTATCGTGGACCAGAAACGGAACATTACCGTGATATAGAAACAGAACATTATCGTGGACCAGAGACGGAACATTACCGTGAAACCGAACATTATCGTGGACCAGAGATCGAACATTACCGTGGACCAGAGACAGAACATTACCGTGGACCAGAGACGGAACATTACCGTGGACCAGAGACAGAACATTACCGTGGACCAGAGACCGAACTTTACCTTTAAACCGAACATTATCGTGGACCAGAAACGGAACATTACCGTGAAACAGAAACACAAAATTATCGTGGACCAGAAACGGAACATTACCGTGATACAGAAACAGAACATTATCGTGGACCAGAGACGGAACAATACCGTGAAACCGAACATTATCGTGGACCAGAGATAGAACATTACCGTGGACCAGAGACAGAACATTATCGTGGACCAGAGACAGAACATTACCGTGAAACCTAAACAGAACATTATCGTGGACCAGAAACGGAACATTATCGTGGACCAGAAACAAAACATTATCGTGGACCAGAAACAGAACATTACCGTGAAACAGAAACACAACATTATCGTGGACCAGAGACGGAACATTACTGTGAAACCGAACATTATCGTGGAACAGAGACGGAACATTACCGTGAAACAAAAACAAAACATTACCGTGGACCAGAGACAGAACATTACCGTGAAACGGAAACAGAACATTACCGTCAAACTGAAACAGAACATTATCGTGGACCAGAAACGGAACATTATCATGGACCAGAGACAGAACATTACCGTGAAACAGAAACAGAACATTATCGTGGACCAAAGACGGAACATTATCGTGGACCAGAGACGGAACATTACCGTGAAACCGAACATTATCGTGGACCAGACACAGAACATTACTGTGGACCAGAGACAGAACATTACCGTGAAACCGAACATTATCGTGGACCAGAAACGGAACATTACCGTGGACCAGAGACAGAACATTACCTTGGACCAGAGACGGAACATTACCGTGAAACCGAAACAGAACATTATCGTGGACCAGAAACGGAACATTACCGTGAAACCGAACATTATCGTGGACCAGAGATCGAACATTACCGTGGACCAGAGACAGAACATTACCGCGGACCAGAGACAGAACATTACTGTGGACCAGAGACCGAACTTTACCTTGAAACCGAACATTACCGTGGACCAGAGACAGAACATTACCATGGACCAGAGACAGAACATTACCGTGAAACAGAACATTATCTTGGACCAGAAACGGAACATTACCGTGAAACAGAAACAGAACATTATCGTGGACCAAAAACGGAACTTTACCGTGAAACTGAAACAGAACATTATCGTGGACCAGAAACGGAACATTATCATGGACCAGAGACAGAACATTACCGTGAAAACGAAACAGAACATTATCGTGGACCAGAAACGGAACATTACCGTGAAACAGAAACACAACATTATCGTGGACCAGAGACGGAACATTACCGTGAAACCGAACATTATCGTGGACCAGAGATTGAACATTACCGTGAAACCGAACATTATCGTGGACCAGAGACGGAACATTACCGTGAAACCGAACATTATCGTCGACCAGAAATCGAACTTTATCGTGGACCAGAGACAGAACATTACCGTGGACCAGGAATGGAACATTACCGTGAAACCGAACATTACCATGGACCAGATACGGAACATTACTGTGGACCAGAGACGGAACATTACCGTGGACCAGAACATTACCGTGGACCAAAACATTATCGTAAAACCGAACATTATCGTGAAACCGAACATTATCGTGGACCAGAGACCAAACATTACCGTGAAACCGAACATTACCGTGGACCAGAGACCGAACATTACCGTGAAACCGAACATTACCGTGGACCAGAGACAGAACATTACCGTGGACCAGAGACAGAACATTTCCGTGGACCAGAGACAGAACATTACCGTTTACCAGAGACAGAAAATTACCGTGGACCAGAGACAAAACATTACCGTGGACCAGAGACCGAACTTTACCTTGAAACCGAACATTATCATGGACCAGAAACGGAACATTACCGTGAAACAGAAACAGAACATTATCGTGGACCAGACACAGAACATTACCGTGGACCAGACACAGAACATTACCTTGAAAAAGAACATTATCATGGACCAGAAACGGAACATTACCGTGAAACAGAAACAGAACATTATCGTGGACCAGAAACGGAACATTACCGTGAAACCGAAAATTATCGTGGACCAGAGATGGGACATTACCGTGGACCAGAGACAGAACATTATCGGGAAACCGAAACAGAACATTATCGTGGACCAGAAACGGAACATTACTGTGAAACCGAACATTATCGTGGACCAGAGATGGGACATTACCGTGGACCAGAGACAGAACATTACCGTTGACCAGAGACAGATCATTACCGTGGACCAGAGACAGAACATTTCCATGGACCAGAGACAGAACATTACCGTTTACCAGAGACAGAACATTACCGTGGACCAGAGACCCAACTTTACCTTGAAACCGAACATTACCGTGGACCAGAGACAGAATATTACCATGGACCAGAGACAGAACATTACCGTGAAAAAGAATATTATCATGGACCAGAAACGGAACATTACCGTGAAACAGAAACAGAACATTATCGTGGACCAGAGACGGAACATTACCGTGAAACCTAAACAGAACATTATCGTGGACCAGAAACGGAACATTATCGTGAAACCGAACATTATCGTGGACCAGAGAAGGAACATTACCGTGAAACAGAAACACAACATTACCGTGGACCAGAGACAGAACATTATCGTGAAACCGAACATTATCGTGGACCAGAGAAGGAACATTACCGTGAAACAGAAACACAACATTACCGTGGACCAGAGACAGAACATTACCGTGGACCAGAGACAGAACATTTCCGTGGACCAGAGACAGAACATTACCGTTTACCAGAGACAGAAAATTACCGTGGACCAGAGACAAAACATTACCGTGGACCAGAGACCGAACTTTAACTTGAAACCGAACATTACCGTGGACCAGAGACAGAATATTACCATGGACCAGAGACAGAACATTACCTTGAAAAAGAACATTATCATGGACTAGAAACGGAACATTACCGTGAAACAGAAACAGAACATTATCGTGGACCAGACATAGAACATTACCGTGGACCAGAGACAGAACATTATCGGGAAACCGAAACAGAACATTATCGTGGACCAGAAACGGAACATTACCGTGAAACCGAACATTATCGTGGAACAGAGATGGGACATTACCGTGGACCAGAGACAGAACATTACCGTTGACCAGAGACAGAACATTACCGTGGACCAGAGACAGAACATTTCCATGGACCAGAGACAGAACATTACCGTTTACCAGAGACAGATCATTACAGTGGACCAGAGACCCAACTTTACCTTGAAACCGAACATTACCGTGGACCAGAGACAGAATATTACCATGGACCAGAGACAGAACATTACCGTGAAAAATAATATTATCATGGACCAGAAACGGAACATTACCGTGAAACAGAAACAGAACATTATCGTGGACCAGAGACGGAACATTACCGTGAAACCTAAACAGAACATTATCGTGGACCAGAAACGGAACATTATCGTGAAACCGAACATTATCGTGGACCAGAGACGGAACATTACCGTGAAACAGAAACAAACATTACCGTGGACTAGAGACAGAACATTACCATGAAACGGAAACACAAAATTATCGTGGACCAGAAACGGAACATTACCGTGATACAGAAACAGAACATTATCGTGGACCAGAGACGGAACATTACCTTGAAACCGAACATTATCGTGGACCAGAGATCGAACATTACCGTGGACCAGAGACAGAACATTTCCATGGACCAGAGACAGAACATTACCGTTTACCAGAGACAGAACATTACCGTGGACCAGAGACCCAACTTTACCTTGAAACCGAACATTACCGTGGACCAGAGACAGAATATTACCATGGACCAGAGACAGAACATTACCGTGAAAAAGAATATTATCATGGACCAGAAACGGAACATTACCGTGAAACAGAAACAGAACATTATCGTGGACCAGAGACGGAACATTACCGTGAAACCTAAACAGAACATTATCGTGGACCAGAAACGGAACATTATCGTGAAACCGAACATTATCGTGGACCAGAGACGGAACATTACCGTGAAACAGAAACAAACATTACCGTGGACCAGAGACAGAACATTACCATGAAACGGAAACAGAAAATTACCGTGAAACAGAAACGGAACATTACCGTGGACCAGAGAAGGAACATTACCTAGAAACCGAAACAGAACATTATAGTGGACCAGAAACGGAACATTACCGTGAAACAGAAACACAACATTATCGTGGACCAGAGACGGAACATTACCGTGAAACCGAACATTATCGTGGACCAGAGATCGAACATTATCGTGGACCAGAGACAGAACATTACCGTGGACCACAAATGGAACATTACCGTGAAACCGAACATTATCGAGGACCAGAGACGGAACATTACCGTGAAACCGAACATTATCGTCGACCAGAAATCGAACATTATAGTGGACCATAGACAGAACATTACCGTGGACCAGAAATGGAACATTACCGTGAAACCGAACATTACCATGGACCAGATAAGGAACATTACTGTGGACCAGAGACGGAACATTACCGTGGACGAGAACATTACCGTGGACCAGAACATTACCGTGAAACCGAACATTATCGTGGACCAGAGACCAAACATTACCGTGAAACCGAACATTACCGTGAAACCAAAACAGAACATTATCGTGGACCAGAAACGGAACATTACCGTGAAACAGAAACACAACATTATCGTGGACCAGAAACGGAACATTACCGTGAAACAGAAACAGAACATTAGCGTGGACCAGAGACAGAACATTACCGTGAAACAGAAACACAACATTATCGTGGACCAGAAACGGAACATTACCGTGAAACAGAAACAGAACATTAGCGTGGACCAGAGACAGAACATTATCGTGAAACAGAAACACAACATTATCGTGGACCAGAAACGGAACATTACCGTGAAACAGAAACACAACATTATCGTGGACCAGAAACGGAACATTACCGTGAAACAGAAACAGAACATTAGCGTGGACCAGAGACAGAACATTACCGTGAAACAGAAACACAACATTATCGTGGACCAGAAACGGAACATTACCGTGGACCAGAGACAGAACATTACCGTGAACCAGAGACAGAACATTACCATGAAAAAGAAACACAACATTATCGTGGACCAGAAACGGAACATTACCGTGGACCAGAGACAGAACATTACCGTGGACCAGAAACACAACATTATCGTGGACCAGAGACGGAACATTACCGTGAAACCGAACATTATCGTGGACCAGAGATCGAACATTACCGTGGACCAGAGACAGAACATTACCGTGGACCAGAGACAGAACATTACCGTGGACCAGAGACACAACATTACTGTGGACCAGAGACCGAACTTTACCTTGAAACCGAACATTACCGTGGACCAGAGACAGAACATTACCATGGACCAGGGACAGAACATTACCGTGAAACAGAACATTATCATGGACCAGAAACGGAACATTACCGTGAAACCGAAACATAACATTATCGTGGACCAGAAACGGAACATTACCGTGGACCAGAGACAGAACATTACCTTGAAACCAAAACAGGACATTATCGTGGACCAGAAAGGGAACATTATCGTGGACCAGAGACAGAACATTACCGTGAAACCGAAACAGAACATTATCGTGGACCAGAAACGGAACATTATCGTGGACCAGAGACAGAACATTATCGTGGACCAGAGACGGAACATTATCGTGGACCAGAGACGGAACATTATCGTGGACCAGAGACAGAACATTACCGTGAAACCTAAACAGAACATTATCGTGTACCAGAAACGGAACATTATCGTGGACCAGAAACACAACATTATCGTGGACCAGAAACGGAACATTACCGTGAAACAGAAACACAACATTATCGTGGACCAGAGACGGAACATTACCGTGAAACCGAACATTATCGTGGACCAGAGACGGAACATTACCGTGAAACAGAAACACAACATTATCGTGGACCAGAGACGGAACATTACCGTGAAACCGAACATGATCGTGGACCAGAGATGGAACATTACCGTGAAACAGAAACAAAACATTACCGTGGACCAGAGACAGAACATTACCGTGAAACGGAAACAGAACATTACCGTGAAACTGAAACAGAACATTATCGTGGACCAGAAACGGAACATTATCATGGACCAGAGACAGAACATTACCGTGAAACCGAAACAGAACATTATCGTGGACCAGAAACGGAACATTACCGTCAAAAAGAAACACAAAATTATCGTGGACCAGAAACGGAACATTACCGTGAAACAGAAACGGAACATTACCGTCAAACAGAAACACAAAATTATCGTGGACCAGAAACGGAACATTACCGTGAAACAGAAACCGAATATTATCGTGGACCAAAGACGGAACATTATCGTGGACCAGAGACGGAACATTACCGTGAAACCGAACATTATCTTGGACCTGGCACAGAACATTACCGTGGACCAGAGACAGAACATTACCGTGAAACCGAACATTATCGTGGACCAGAAACGGAACATTACTGTGAAACAGAAACACAAAATTATCGTGGACCAGAAACGGACCATTACCGTGAAACCGAACATTATCGTGGACCAGAGATCGAACATTACCGTGGACCAGAGACAGAACATTACCGTGGACCAGAGACAGAACATTACCGTGGACCAGAGACAGAACATTATCGTGGACCAGAGACAGATCATTACCGTGGACCAGAAACGGAACCTTACCGTGAAACAGAAACACAAAATTATCGTGGACCAGAATCAGAACATTACCGTGATACAGAAACAGAACATTACCGTGGACCAGAGACGGAACATTACCGTGAAACCGAACATTATCGTGGACCAGAGATCGAACATTACCGTGGACCAGAGACAGAACATTATCGTGGACCAGAGACAGAACATTACCGTGGACCAGAGACAGAACATTACCGTGGACCAGAGACAGAACATTACCATGGACCAGAGACAGAACATTACCGTGGACCAGAGACAGAACATTACCGTGGACCAGAGACAGAACATTATCGTGGACCAGAGACAGATCATTACCGTGGACCAGAAACGGAACCTTACCGTGAAACAGAAACACAAAATTATCGTGGACCAGAATCAGAACATTACCGTGATACAGAAACAGAACATTACCGTGGACCAGAGACGGAACATTACCGTGAAACCGAACATTATCGTGGACCAGAGATCGAACATTACCGTGGACCAGAGACAGAACATTATCGTGGACCAGAGACAGAACATTACCGTGGACCAGAGACAGAACATTACCGTGGACCAGAGACAGAACATTACCATGGACCAGAGACAGAACATTACCGTGAAACAGAACATTATCATGGAACAGAAACGGAACATTACCGTGAAACAGATACACAACATTATCGTGGACCAGAGACGGAACATTACCGTGAAACCGAACATTATCGTGGACCAGAGATCGAACATTACCGTTGACCAGAGACAGAACATTATCGTGGACCAGAGACAGAACATTACCGTGGACAAGAGACCGAACTTTACCTTAAAACCGAACATTATCGTGGACCAGAAATGGAACATTACCGTGAAACAGAAACACAAAATTATCGTGGACCAGAAACGGAACATTACCGTGATACAGAAACACAACATTATCGTGGACCAGAGACGGAACATTACCGTGAAACCGAACATTATCGTGGACCAGAGATCGAACATTACCGTGGACCAGAGACAGAACATTACCGTGGACCAGAGACAGAACATTACCATGGACCAGAGACAGAACATTACCGTGAAACAGAACATTATCATGGACCAGAAACGGAACATTACCGTGAAACAGAAACACAACATTATCGTGGACCAGAGACGGAACATTACCGTGAAACCGAAACAGAACATTATCGTGAGCCAGAAACGGAACATTACCGTGAAACCGAAACAGAACATTATCGTGGACCAGAAACGGAACATTACCGTGAAACTGAACATTATCGTGGACCAGAGATCGAACATTACCGTGGACCAGAGACAGAACATTACCGTGGACCAGAAACGGAACATTACCGTGAAACAGAAACACAAAATTATCGTGGACCAGAATCAGAACATTACCGTGATACAGAAACAGAACATTACCGTGGACCAGAGACGGAACATTACCGTGAAACCGAACATTATCGTGGACCAGAGATCGAACATTACCATGGACCAGAGACAGAACATTATCGTGGACCAGAGACAGAACATTACCGTGGACCAGAGACAGAACATTACCGTGGACCAGAGACAGAACATTACCATGGACCAGAGACAGAACATTACCGTGAAACAGAACATTATCATGGACCAGAAACGGAACATTACCGTGAAACAGATACACAACATTATCGTGGACCAGAGACGGAACATTACCGTGAAACCGAACATTATCGTGGACCAGAGATCGAACATTACCATTGACCAGAGACAGAACATTATCGTGGACCAGAGACAGAACATTACCGTGGACAAGAGACCGAACTTTACCTTAAAACCGAACATTATCGTGGACCAGAAACGGAACATTACCGTGAAACAGAAACACAAAATTATCGTGGACCAGAAACGGAACATTACCGTGATACAGAAACACAACATTATCGTGGACCAGAGACGGAACATTACCGTGAAACCGAACATTATCGTGGACCAGAGATCGAACATTACCGTGGACCAGAGACAGAACATTACCGTGGACCAGAGACAGAACATTACCATGGACCAGAGACAGAACATTACCGTGAAACAGAACATTATCATGGACCAGAAACGGAACATTACCGTGAAACAGAAACACAACATTATCGTGGACCAGAGACGGAACATTACCGTGAAACCGAAACAGAACATTATCGTGGACCAGAAACGGAACATTACCGTGAAACCGAAACAGAACATTATCGTGGACCAGAAACGGAACATTACCGTGAAACTGAACATTATCGTGGACCAGAGATCGAACATTACCGTGGACCAGAGACAGAACATTACCGTGGACCAGAAACGGAACATTACCGTGAAACGGAAACACAAAATTATCGTGGACCAGAATCAGAACATTACCGTGATACAGAAACAGAACTTTACCGTGGACCAGAGACGGAACATTACCGTGAAACCGAACATTATCGTGGACCAGAGATCGAACATTACCATGGACCAGAGACAGAACATTATCGTGGACCAGAGACAGAACATTACCGTGGACCAGAGACAGAACATTACCGTGGACCAGAGACAGAACATTACCGTGGACCAGAGATCGAACATTACCGTGGACCAGAGACAGAACATTACCGTGGACCAGAGACAGAACATTACCATGGACCAGAGACAGAACATTACCGTGAAACAGAACATTATCATGGACCAGAAACGGAACATTACCGTGAAACAGATACACAACATTATCGTGGACCAGAGACGGAACATTACCGTGAAACCGAACATTATCGTGGACCAGAGATCGAACATTACCGTTGACCAGAGACAGAACATTATCGTGGACCAGAGACAGAACATTACCGTGGACAAGAGACCGAACTTTACCTTAAAACCGAACATTATCGTGGACCAGAAACGGAACATTACCGTGAAACAGAAACACAAAATTATCGTGGACCAGAAACGGAACATTACCGTGATACAGAAACACAACATTATCGTGGACCAGAGACGGAACATTACCGTGAAACCGAAAATTATCGTGGACCAGAGATCGAACATTACCGTGGACCAGAGACAGAACATTACCGTGGACCAGAGACAGAACATTACCATGGACCAGAGACAGAACATTACCGTGAAACAGAACATTATCATGGACCAGAAACGGAATATTACCGTGAAACAGAAACACAACATTATCGTGGACCAGAGACGGAACATTACTGTGAAACCGAAACAGAACATTATCGTGGACCAGAAACGGAACAGTACCGTGAAACTGAACATTATCGTGGACCAGAGATCGAACATTACCGTGGACCAGAGACAGAACATTACCGTGGACCAGAGACAGAACATTTCCGTGGACCAGAGACAGAACATTACCGTTTACCAGAGACAGAACATTACCGTGAAACAGAAACACAACATTATCGTGGACCAGAGACGGAACATTACCGTGAAACCGAAACAGAACATTATCGTGGACCAGAAACGGAACATTACCGTGAAACCGAACATTATCGTGGACCAGAGATCGAACATTACCGTGGACCAGAGACAGAACATTACCGTGGACCAGAGACAGAACATTTCCGTGGACCAGAGACAGAACATTACCGTTTACCAGAGAAAGAACATTACCGTGGACCAGAGACAGAACATTACCGTGGACCAGAGACCGAACTTTACCTTGAAACCGAACATTGCCGTGGACCAGAGACAGAATATTACCATGGACCAGAGACAGAACATTACCGTGAAAAAGAACATTATCATGGACCAGAAACGGAACATTACCGTGAAACAGAAACAGAACATTATCGTGGACCAGAAACGGAACATTACCGTGAAACAGAAACAGAACATTAGCGTGGACCAGAGACAGAACATTACCGTGGACCAGAGACAGAACATTATCGGGAAACTGAAACAGAACATTATCGTGGACCAGAAACGGAACATTACCGTGAAACCGAACATTATCGTGGACCAGAGATGGGACATTACCGTGGACCAGAGACAGAACATTACCCTGGACCAGAGACAGAACATTACCGTGGACCAGAGACAGAACATTTCCATGGACCAGAGACAGAACATTACCATCAAAAAGAATATTATCATGGACCAGAAACGGAACATTACCGTGAAACATAAACAGAACATTATCGTGGACCAGAGACCGAACATTATCATGGACCAGAGACGGAACATTACCGTGGACCAGAAACGGAACATTATCGTGAAACCGAACATTATCGTGGACCAGAGACGGAACATTACCGTGAAACAGAAACACAACATTACCGTGGACCAGAGACAGAACATTACCGTGAAACGGAAACAGAAAATTACCGTGAAACAGAAACGGAACATTACCGTTGACCAGAGACAGAACATTACCGTGAAACCGAAACAGAACATTATTGTGGACCAGAAACGGAACATTACCGTGAAACAGAAACCGAACATTATCGTGGACCAGAGACGGAACATTACCGTGAAACCGAACATTATCGTGGACCAGAGATCGAACATTATCGTGGACCAGAGACAGAACATTACCGTGGACCAGAGACAGAACATTACAGTGGACCACAAATGGAACATTACCGTGAAACCGAACATTATCGTGGACCAGAGACGGAACATTACCGTGAAACCGAACATTACCATGGACCAGATACGGAACATTACTGTGGACCAGAGACGGAACATTACCGTGGACGAGAACATTACCGTGGACCAGAACATTACCGTGAAACCGAACATTATCGTGGACCAGAGACCAAACATTACCGTGAAACCGAACATTACCGTGAAACCGAAACAGAACATTATCGTGGACCAGAAACGGAACATTACCGTGAAACAGAAAAAGAACATTAGCGTGGACCAGAGACAGAACATTACCGTGAACCAGAGACAGAACATTACCATGAAAAAGAAACACAACATTACCGTGGACCAGAGACCGAACTTTACCTTGAAACCGAACATTACCGTGGACCAGAGACAGAATATTACCATGGACCAGAGACAGAACATTACCGTGAAAAAGAACATTATCATGGACCAGAAACGGAAAATTACCGTGAAACAGAAACAGAACATTATCGTGGACCAGACACAGAACATTACCGTGGACCAGAGACAGAACATTATCGGGAAACCGAAACAGAACATTATCGTGGACCAGAAACGGAACATTACCGTGAAACCGAACATTATCGTGGACCAGAGAGGGGACATTACCGTGGACCAGAGACAGAACATTACCGTGGACCAGAGACAGAACATTACCGTGGACCAGAGACAGAACATTTCCATGGACCAGAGACAGAACATTACCGTTTACCAGAGACAGAAGATTACCGTGGACCAGAGACCCAACTTTACCTTGAAACCGAACATTACCGTGGACCAGAGACAGAATATTACCATGGACAAGAGACAGAACATTACCATGAAAAAGAATATTATCATGGACCAGAAACGGAACAGTACCGTGAAAAAGAAACAGAACATTATCGTGGACCAGAAACGGAACATTACCGTGAAACAGAAACACAAAATTATCGTGGACCAGAAACGGAACATTACCGTGATACAGAAACACAACATTATCGTGGACCAGAGACGGAACATTACCGTGAAACCGAACATTATCGTGGACCAGAGATCGAACATTACCGTGGACCAGAGACAGAACATTACCGTGGACCAGAGACAGAACATTACCATGGACCAGAGACAGAACATTACCGTGAAACAGAACATTATCATGGACCAGAAACGGAACATTACCGTGAAACCGAAACAGAACATTATCGTGGACCAGAAACAGAACATTACCGTGAAACTGAACATTATCGTGGACCAGAGATCGAACATTACCGTGGACCAGAGACAGAACATTACCGTGGACCAGAAACGCAACATTACCGTGAAACAGAAACACAAAATTATCGTGGACCAGAATCAGAACATTACCGTGATACAGAAACAGAACATTACCGTGGACCAGAGACGGAACATTACCGTGAAACCGAACATTATCGTGGACCAGAGATCGAACATTACCATGGACCAGAGACAGAACATTATCGTGGAAGAGAGACAGAACATTACCGTGGACCAGAGACAGAACATTACCGTGGACCAGAGACAGAACATTACCATGGACCAGAGACAGAACATTACCGTGAAACAGAACATTATCATGGACCAGAAACGGAACATTACCGTGAAACAGATACACAACATTATCGTGGACCAGAGACGGAACATTACCGTGAAACCGAACATTATCGTGGACCAGAGATCGAACATTACCGTTGACCAGAGACAGAACATTATCGTGGACCAGAGACAGAACATTACCGTGGACAAGAGACCGAACTTTACCTTAAAACCGAACATTATCGTGGACCAGAAACGGAACATTACCGTGAAACAGAAACACAAAATTATCGTGGACCAGAAACGGAACATTACCGTGATACAGAAACACAACATTATCGTGGACCAGAGACGGAACATTACCGTGAAACCGAAAATTATCGTGGACCAGAGATCGAACATTACCGTGGACCAGAGACAGAACATTACCGTGGACCAGAGACAGAACATTACCATGGACAAGAGACAGAACATTACCGTGAAACAGAACATTATCATGGACCAGAAACGGAATATTACCGTGAAACAGAAACACAACATTATCGTGGACCAGAGACGGAACATTACCGTGAAACCGAAACAGAACATTATCGTGGACCAGAAACGGAACATTACCGTGAAACTGAACATTATCGTGGACCAGAGATCGAACATTACCGTGGACCAGAGACAGAACATTACCGTGGACCAGAGACAGAACATTTCCGTGGACCAGAGACAGAACATTACCGTTTACCAGAGACAGAACATTACCGTGAAACAGAAACACAACATTATCGTGGACCAGAGACGGAACATTACCGTGAAACCGAAACAGAACATTATCGTGGACCAGAAACAGAACATTACCGTGAAACCGAAACAGAACATTATCGTGGACCAGAAACGGAACATTACCGTGAAACTGAACATTATCGTGGACCAGAGATCGAACATTACCGTGGACCAGAGACAGAACATTACCGTGGACCAGAAACGGAACATTACCGTGAAACAGAAACACAAAATTATCGTGGACCAGAATCAGAACATTACCGTGATACAGAAACAGAACATTACCGTGGACCAGAGACGGAACATTACCGTGAAACCGAACATTATCGTGGACCAGAGATCGAACATTACCATGGACCAGAGACAGAACATTATCGTGGACCAGAGACAGAACATTACCGTGGACCAGAGACAGAACATTACCGTGGACCAGAGACAGAACATTACCATGGACCAGAGACAGAACATTACCGTGAAACAGAACATTATCATGGACCAGAAACGGAACATTATCATGGACCAGAAACGGAACATTACCGTGAAACAGATACACAACATTATCGTGGACCAGAGACGGAACATTACCGTGAAACCGAACATTATCGTGGACCAGAGATCGAACATTACCGTTGACCAGAGACAGAACATTATCGTGGACCAGAAACAGAACATTACCGTGGACAAGAGACCGAACTTTACCTTAAAACCGAACATTATCGTGGACCAGAAACGGAACATTACCGTGAAACAGAAACACAAAATTATCGTGGACCAGAAACGGAACATTACCGTGATACAGAAACACAACATTATCGTGGACCAGAGACGGAACATTACCGTGAAACCGAAAATTATCGTGGACCAGAGATCGAACATTACCGTGGACCAGAGACAGAACATTACCGTGGACCAGAGACAGAACATTACCATGGACCAGAGACAGAACATTACCGTGAAACAGAACATTATCATGGACCAGAAACGGAATATTACCGTGAAACAGAAACACAACATTATCGTGGACCAGACACGGAACATTACCGTGAAACCGAAACAGAACATTATCGTGGACCAGAAACGGAACATTACCGTGAAACTGAACATTATCGTGGACCAGAGATCGAACATTACCGTGGACCAGAGACAGAACATTACCGTGGACCAGAGACAGAACATTTCCGTGGACCAGAGACAGAACATTACCGTTTACCAGAGACAGAACATTACCGTGAAACAGAAACACAACATTATCGTGGACCAGAGACGGAACATTACCGTGAAACCGAAACAGAACATTATCGTGGACCAGAAACGGAACATTACCGTGAAACCGAACATTATCGTGGACCAGAGATCGAACATTACCGTGGACCAGAGACAGAACATTACCGTGGACCAGAGACAGAACATTTCCGTGGACCAGAGACAGAACAATACCGTTTACCAGAGAAAGAACATTACCGTGGACCAGAGACAGAACATTACCGTGGACCAGAGACCGAACTTTACCTTGAAACCGAACATTGCCGTGGACCAGAGACAGAATATTACCATGGACCAGAGACAGAACATTACCGTGAAAAAGAACATTATCATGGACCAGAAACGGAACATTACCGTGAAACAGAAACAGAACATTATCGTGGACCAGAAACGGAACATTACCGTGAAACAGAAACAGAACATTAGCGTGGACCAGAGACAGAACATTACCGTGGACCAGAGACAGAACATTATCGGGAAACCGAAACAGAACATTATCGTTGACCAGAAACGGAACATTACCGTGAAACCGAACATTATCGTGGACCAGAGATGGGACATTACCGTGGACCAGAGACAGAACATTACCCTGGACCAGAGACAGAACATTACCGTGGACCAGAGACAGAACATTTCCATGGACCAGAGACAGAACATTACCGTTTACCAGAGACAGAACATTACCGTGGACCAGAGACCCAACTTTACCTTGAAACCGAACATTACCGTGGACCAGAGACAGAATATTACCATGGACCAGAGACAGAACATTACCATGAAAAAGAATATTATCATGGACCAGAAACGGAACATTACCGTGAAACATAAACAGAACATTATCGTGGACCAGAGACCGAACATTATCATGGACCAGAGACGGAACATTACCGTGGACAAGAAACGGAACATTATCGTGAAACCGAACATTATCGTGGACCAGAGACGGAACATTACCGTGAAACAGAAACACAACATTACCGTGGACCAGAGACAGAACATTACCGTGAAACGGAAACAGAAAATTACCGTGAAACAGAAACGGAACATTACCGTTGACCAGAGACAGAACATTACCGTGAAACCGAAACAGAACATTATCGTGGACCAGAAACGGAACATTACCGTGAAACAGAAACACAACATTATCGTGGACCAGAGACGGAACATTACCGTGAAACCGAACATTATCGTGGACCAGAGATCGAACATTATCGTGGACCAGAGACAGAACATTACCGTGGACCAGAGACAGAACATTACCGTGGACCACAAATGGAACATTACCGTGAAACCGAACATTATCGTGGACCAGAGACGGAACATTACCGTGAAACCGAACATTACCATGGACCAGATACGGAACATTACTGTGGACCAGAGACGGAACATTACCGTGGACGAGAACATTACCGTGGACCAGAACATTACCGTGAAACCGAACATTATCGTGGACCAGAGACCAAACATTACCGTGAAACCGAATATTACCGTGAAACCGAAACAGAACGTTATCGTGGACCAGAAATGGAACATTACCTTGAAACAGAAACACAACATTATCGTGGACCAGAAACGGAACATTACCGTGAAACAGAAAAAGAACATTAGCGTGGACCAGAGACAGAACAATACCGTTTACCAGAGAAAGAACATTACCGTGGACCAGAGACAGAACATTACCGTGGACCAGAGACCGAACTTTACCTTGAAACCGAACATTGCCGTGGACCAGAGACAGAATATTACCATGGACCAGAGACAGAACATTACCGTGAAAAAGAACATTATCATGGACCAGAAACGGAACATTACCGTGAAACAGAAACAGAACATTATCGTGGACCAGAAACGGAACATTACCGTGAAACAGAAACAGAACATTAGCGTGGACCAGAGACAGAACATTACCGTGGACCAGAGACAGAACATTATCGGGAAACCGAAACAGAACATTATCGTGGACCAGAAACGGAACATTACCGTGAAACCGAACATTATCGTGGACCAGAGATGGGACATTACCGTGGACCAGAGACAGAACATTACCCTGGACCAGAGACAGAACATTACCGTGGACCAGAGACAGAACATTTCCATGGACCAGAGACAGAACATTACCGTTTACCAGAGACAGAACATTACCGTGGACCAGAGACCCAACTTTACCTTGAAACCGAACATTACCGTGGACCAGAGACAGAATATTACCATGGACCAGAGACAGAACATTACCATGAAAAAGAATATTATCATGGACCAGAAACGGAACATTACCGTGAAACATAAACAGAACATTATCGTGGACCAGAGACCGAACATTATCATGGACCAGAGACGGAACATTACCGTGGACAAGAAACGGAACATTATCGTGAAACCGAACATTATCGTGGACCAGAGACGGAACATTACCGTGAAACAGAAACACAACATTACCGTGGACCAGAGACAGAACATTACCGTGAAACGGAAACAGAAAATTACCGTGAAACAGAAACGGAACATTACCGTTGACCAGAGACAGAACATTACCGTGAAACCGAAACAGAACATTATCGTGGACCAGAAACGGAACATTACCGTGAAACAGAAACACAACATTATCGTGGACCAGAGACGGAACATTACCGTGAAACCGAACATTATCGTGGACCAGAGATCGAACATTATCGTGGACCAGAGACAGAACATTACCGTGGACCAGAGACAGAACATTACCGTGGACCACAAATGGAACATTACCGTGAAACCGAACATTATCGTGGACCAGAGACGGAACATTACCGTGAAACCGAACATTACCATGGACCAGATACGGAACATTACTGTGGACCAGAGACGGAACATTACCGTGGACGAGAACATTACCGTGGACCAGAACATTACCGTGAAACCGAACATTATCGTGGACCAGAGACCAAACATTACCGTGAAACCGAACATTACCGTGAAACCGAAACAGAACGTTATCGTGGACCAGAAATGGAACATTACCTTGAAACAGAAACACAACATTATCGTGGACCAGAAACGGAACATTACCGTGAAACAGAAAAAGAACATTAGCGTGGACCAGAGACAGAACATTACCGTGAACCAGAGACAGAACATTACCATGAAAAAGAAACACAACATTACCGTGGACCAGAGACCGAACTTTACCTTGAAACCGAACATTACCGTGGACCAGAGACAGAATATTACCATGGACCAGAGACAGAACATTACCGTGAAAAAGAACATTATCATGGACCAGAAACGGAAAATTACCGTGAAACAGAAACAGAACATTATCGTGGACCAGACACAGAACATTACCGTGGACCAGAGACAAAACATTACCGTGAAACGGAAAAAGAAAATTACCGTGAAACAGAAACACAACATTATCGTGGACCAGAAACGGAACATTACCGTGAAACAGAAACACAACATTATTCTGGACCAGAAACGGAACATTACCGTGAAACAGAAACAGAACATTAGCGTGGACCAGAGACAGAACATTACCGTGAACCAGAGACAGAACATTACCATGAAAAAGAAACACAACATTACCGTGGACCAGAGACCGAACTTTACCTTGAAACCGAACATTACCGTGGACCAGAGACAGAATATTACCATGGACCAGAGACAGAACATTACCGTGAAAAAGAACATTATCATGGACCAGAAACGGAACATTACCGTGAAACAGAAACAGAACATTATCGTGGACCAGACACAGATCATTACCATGGACCAGAGACAGAACATTATCTGGAAACCGAAACAGAACATTATCGTGGACCAGAAACGGAACATTACCGTGAAACCGAAAATTATCGTGGATCAGAGAGGGGACATTACCGTGGACCAGAGACAGAACATTACCGTGGACCAGAGACAGAACATTACCGTGGACCAGAGACAGAACATTTCCATGGACCAGAGACAGAACATTACCGTTTACCAGAGAAAGAAGATTACCGTGGACCAGAGACCCAACTTTACCTTGAAACCGAACATTACCGTGGACCAGAGACAGAATATTACCATGGACCAGAGACAGAACATTACCATGAAAAAGAATATTATCATGGACCAGAAACGGAACATTACCGTGAAACAGAAACAGAACATTATCGTGGACCAGAGACGGAACATTACCGTGAAACCTAAACAGAACATTATCGTGGACCAGAAACGGAACATTATCGTGAAACCGAACATTATCGTGGACCAGAGACGGAACATTACCGTGAAACAGAAACACAATATTACCGTGGACCAGAGACAAAACATTACCGTGAAACGGAAACAGAAAATTACCGTGAAACAGAAACGGAACATTACCGTGGAACAGAGACAGAACATTACCGTGAAACCGAAACAGAACATTATCGTGGACCAGAAACGGAACATAACCGTGAAACAGAAACACAACATTATCGTGGACCAGAGATCGAACATTATCGTGGACCAGAGACAGAACATTACCGTGGACCACAAATGGAACATTACCGTGAAACTTAACATTATCGTGGACCAGAGACGGAACATTACCGTGAAACCGAACATTATCGTCGACCAGAAATCGAACATTATCGTGGACCAGAGACAGAACATTACCGTGGACCAGAAATGGAACATTACCGTGAAACCGAACATTACCATGGACCAGATACGGAACATTACTGTGGACCAGAGACGGAACATTACCGTGGACGAGAACATTACCGTGGACCAGAACATTACCGTGAAACCGAACATTATCGTGGACCAGAGACCAAACATTACCGTGAAACCGAACATTACCGTGAAACCGAAACAGAACATTATCGTGGACCAGAAACGGAACATTACCGTGAAACCGAAACAGAACATTATCGTGGACCAGAAACGGAACATTACCGTGAAACAGAAAAACAACATTATCGTGGACCAGAAACGGAACATTACCGTGAAACAGAAACAGAACATTAGCGTGGACCAGAGACAGAACATTACCGTGAACCAGAGACAGAACATTACCATGAAAAAGAAACACAACATTACCGTGAAACTTAACATTATCGTGGACCAGAGACGGAACATTACCGTGAAACCGAACATTATCGTCGACCAGAAATCGAACATTATCGTGGACCAGAGACAGAACATTACCGTGGACCAGAAATGGAACATTACCGTGAAACCGAACATTACCATGGACCAGATACGGAACATTACTGTGGAACAGAGACGGAACATTACCGTGGACGAGAACATTACCGTGGACCAGAACATTACCGTGAAACCGAACATTATCGTGGACCAGAGACCAAACATTACCGTGAAACCGAACATTACCGTGAAACCGAAACAGAACATTATCGTGGACCAGAAACGGAACATTACCGTGAAACCGAAACAGAACATTATCGTGGACCAGAAACGGAACATTACCGTGAAACAGAAAAACAACATTATCGTGGACCAGAAACGGAACATTACCGTGAAACAGAAACAGAACATTAGCGTGGACCAGAGACAGAACATTACCGTGAACCAGAGACAGAACATTACCATGAAAAAGAAACACAACATTATCGTGGACCAGAGACGGAACATTACCGTGAAACCGAACATTAGCGTGGACCAGAGACGGAACATTACCGTGGACCAGAGACAGAACATTACCGTTTACCAGAGACAGAACATTACCGTGAAACAGAAACACAACATTATCGTGGACCAGAGACGGAACATTACCGTGAAACCGAAACAGAACATTATCGCTGACCAGAAACGGAACATTACCGTGAAACCGAACATTATCGTGGACCAGAGATCGAACATTACCGTGGACCAGAGACAGAACATTACCGTGGACCAGAGACAGAACATTTCCGTGGACCAGAGACAGAACATTACCGTTTACCAGAGACAGAACATAACCTTGGACCAGAGACAGAACATTACCGTGGACCAGAGACCGAACTTTACCTTAAAACCGAACATTACCGTGGACCAGAGACAGAATATTACCATGGACCAGAGACAGAACATTACCGTGAAAAAGAACATTATCATGGACCAGAAACGGAACATTACCGTGAAACAGAAACAGAACATTATCATGGACCAGAAACGGAACATTACCGTGAAACAGAAACAGAACATTAGCGTGGACCAGAGACAGAACATTACCGTGGACCAGAGACAGAACATTATTGGGAAACCGAAACAGAACATTATCGTGGACCAGAAACGGAACATTACCGTGAAACCGAACATTATCGTGGACCAGAGATGGGACATTACCGTGGACCAGAGACAGAACATTACCCTGGACCAGAGACAGAACATTACCGTGGACCAGAGACAAAACATTTCCATGGACCAGAGACAGAACATTACCGTTTACCAGAGACAGAACATTACCGTGGACCAGAGACCCAACTTTACCTTGAAACCGAACATTACCGTGGACCAGAGACAGAATATTACCATGGACCAGAGACAGAACATTACCATGAAAAAGAATATTATCATGGACCAGAAACGGAACATTACCGTGAAACAGAAACAGAATATTATCGTGGACCAGAGACGGAACATTACCGTGAAACCTAAACAGAACATTATCGTGGACCAGAAACGGAACATTATCGTGAAACCGAACATTATCGTGGACCAGAGACGGAACATTACCGTGAAACAGAAACACAACATTACCGTGGACCAGAGACAGAACATTAACGTGGACCAGAGACAGAACATTACCGTGGACCAGAAACGGAACATTACCGTGAAACCGAAACAGAACATTACCATGGACCAGAGACGGAACATTACCGTGAAACCGAACATTATCGTGGACCAGAGATCGAACATTACCGTGGACCAGAGACAGAACATTACCGTGGACCAGAGACAGAACATTACCGTGGACCAGAGACCGAACTTTACCTTGAAACCGAACATTACCGTGGACCAGAAACGGAACATTACCGTGAAACCGAAACAGAACATTATCGTGGACCAGAGACGGAACATTACCGTGAAACCGAACATTATCGTGGACCAGAGATCGAACATTACCGTGGACCAGAGACAGAACATTACCGTGGACCAGAGACAGAACATTACCGTGCACCAGAGACAGAACATTACAGTGGACCAGAGACAGAACATTACTGTGGACCAGAGACCGAACTTTACCTTGAAACCGAACGTTACCGTGGACCAGAGACAGAACATTACCATGAAACAGAACATTACCGTGGACAAGAGACAGAACATTACCGTGGACCAGAGACAGAACATTACTGTGGACCAGAGACCGAACTTTACCTTAAAACCCAACATTACCGTGGACCAGAGACAGAACATTACCATGGACCAGAGACAGAACATTACCGTGAAAAAGAACATTATCATGGACCAGAAACGGAACATTATCGTGGACCAAAGACAGAACATTATCGTCGACCAGAGACGGAACATTATCGTGGACCAGAGACGGAACATTATCATGGACCAGAGACAGAACATTACCGTGAAACCTAAACAAAACATTATCGTGGACCAGAAACGGAACATTATCGTGGAACAGAAACAAAACATTACCGTGAAACCGAACATTATCGTGGACCAGAGATCGAACATTACCGTGGACCAGAGACAGAACATTACCCTGGACCAGAGATAGAACATTACCGTGGACCAGAGACAGAACATTACCGTGGACCAGAGACAGAACATTACCGTGGACCAGAGACAGAACATTACTGTGGACCAGAGACAGAACATTACCATGGACCAGGGACAGAACATTACCGTGAAACAGAACATTATCATGGACCAGAAACGGAACATTACCGTGAAACAGAAACAGAACATTATCGTGGACTAGAAACGGAACATTACCGTGAACCCGAAACAGAACATTATCGTGGACCAGAGACGTAACATTACCGTGAAACCGAACACTATCGTGGACCAGAGATCGAACATTACCGTGGACCAGAAACCGAATGTTACCGTGGATACAGAGACAGAACATTACCATGAAACCGAAACAGAACATTATCGTGGACCAGAAACGGAACATTACCGTGAAACCGAACATTATCGTGGACCAGAGATCGAACATTATCGTGAAACCGGACATTATCGTGGACCAGAGATCGAACATTATCGTGGACCAGAAACGGAACATTACCGTGAAACAGAAACACAACATTATCGTGGACCAGAAACGGAACATTACCGTGAAACAGAAACAGAACATTAGCGTGGACCAGAGACAGAACATTACCGTGAAACAGAAACACAACATTATCTTGGACCAGAAACGGAACATTACCGTGAAACAGAAACACAACATTATCGTGGAGCAGAAACGGAACATTACCGTGAAACAGAAACAGAACATTAGCGTGGACCAGAGACAGAACATTACCGTGAAACAGAAACAGAACATTATCGTGGACCAGACACAGAACATTACCGTGGACCAGAGACAGAACATTATCGGGAAACCGAAACAGAACATTATCGTGGACCAGAAATGGAACATTACCGTGAAACCGAACATTATCGTGGACCAGAGAGGGGACATTACCGTGGACCAGAGACAGAACATTACCGTGGACCAGAGACAGAACATTACCGTGGACCAGAGACAGAACATTTCCATGGACCAGAGACAGAACATTACCGTTTACCAGAGACAGAAGATTACCGTGGACCAGAGACCCAACTTTACCTTGAAACCGAACATTACCGTGGACCAGAGACAGAATATTACCATGGACCAGAGACAGAACATTACCATGAAAAAGAATATTATCATGGACCAGAAACGGAACATTACCGTGAAACCTAAACAGAACATTATCGTGGACCAGAAACGGAACATTATCGTGAAACCGAACATTATCGTGGACCAGAGACGGAACATTACCGTGAAACAGAAACACAATATTACCGTGGACCAGAGACAAAACATTACCGTGAAACGGAAACAGAAAATTACCGTGAAACAGAAACGGAACATTACCGTGGACCAGAGACAGAACATTACCGTGAAACCGAAACAGAACATTATCGTGGACCAGAAACGGAACATTACCGTGAAACAGAAACACAACATTATCGTGGACCAGAGACGGAACATTACCGTGAAACCGAACATTATCGTGGACCAGAGATCGAACATTATCGTGGACCAGAGACAGAACATTACCGTGGACCACAAATGGAACATTACCGTGAAACCGAACATTACCGTGGACCAGAGACGGAACATTACCGTGAAACCGAACATTATCGTCGACCAGAAATCGAACATTATCGTGGACCAGAGACAGAATATTACCATGTACCAGAGACAGAACATTACCGTGAAAAAGAACATTATCATGGACCAGAAATGGAACATTACCGTGAAACAGAAACAGAACATTATCGTGGACCAGACACAGAACATTACCGTGGACCAGAGACAGAACATTATCGGGAAACCGAAACAGAACATTATCGTGGACCAGAAACGGAACATTACCGTGAAACCGAACATTATCGTGGACCAGAGAGGGGACATTACCGTGGACCAGAGACAGAACATTACCGTGGACCAGAGACAGAACATTACCGTGGACCAGAGACAGAACATTTCCATGGACCAGAGACAGAACATTACCGTTTACCAGAGACAGAAGATTACCGTGGACCAGAGACCCAACTTTACCTTGAAACCGAACATTACCGTGGACCAGAGACAGAATATTACCATGGACCAGAGACAGAACATTACCATGAAAAAGAATATTATCATGGACCAGAAACGGAACATTACCATGAAACAGAAACAGAACATTATCGTGGACCAGAAACGGAACATTACCATGAAACAGAAACAGAACATTATCGTGGACCAGAGACGGAACATTACCGTGAAACCTAAACAGAACATTATCGTGGACCAGAAACGGAACATTATCGTGAAACCGAACATTATCGTGGACCAGAGACGGAACATTACCGTGAAACAGAAACACAATATTACCGTGGACCAGAGACAAAACATTACCGTGAAACGGAAACAGAAAATTACCGTGAAACAGAAACGGAACATTACCGTGGACCAGAGACAGAACATTACCGTGAAACCGAAACAGAACATTATCGTGGACCAGAAACGGAACATTACCGTGAAACAGAAACACAACATTATCGTGGACCAGAGACGGAACATTACCGTGAAACCGAACATTATCGTGGACCAGAGATCGAACATTATCGTGGACCAGAGACAGAACATTACCGTGGACCACAAATGGAACATTACCGTGAAACTGAACATTATCGTGGACCAGAGACGGAACATTACCGTGAAACCGAACATTATCGTCGACCAGAAATCGAACATTATCGTGGACCAGAGACAGAACATTACCGTGGACCAGAAATGGAACATTACCGTGAAACCGAACATTACCATGGACCAGATACGGAACATTACTGTGGACCAGAGACGGAACATTACCGTGGACGAGAACATTACCGTGGACCAGAACATTACCGTGAAACCGAACATTATCGTGGACCAGAGACCAAACATTACCGTGAAACCGAACATTACCGTGAAACCGAAACTGAACATTATCGTGGACCAGAAACGGAACATTACCGTGAAACAGAAACACAACATTATCGTGGACCAGAAACGGAACATTACCGTGAAACAGAAAAAGAACATTAGCGTGGACCAGAGACAGAACATTACCGTGAACCAGAGACCGAACTTTACCTTGAAACCGAACATTACCGTGGACCAGAGACAGAATATTACCATGGACCAGAGACAGAACATTACCGTGAAAAAGAACATTATCATGGACCAGAAACGGAACATTACCGTGAAACAGAAACAGAACATTATCGTGGACCAGACACAGAACATTACCGTGGACCAGAGACAGAACATTATCGGGAAACCGAAACAGAACATTATCATGGACCAGAAACGGAACATTACCGTGAAACCGAACATTATCGTGGACCAGAGAGGGGACATTACCGTGGACCAGAGACAGAACATTACCGTGGACCAGAGACAGAACATTACCGTGGACCAGAGACAGAACATTTCCATGGACCAGAGACAGAACATTACCGTTTACCAGAGACAGAAGATTACCGTGGACCAGAGACCCAACTTTACCTTGAAACCGAACATTACCGTGGACCAGAGACAGAATATTACCATGGACAAGAGACAGAACATTACCATGAAAAAGAATATTATCATGGACCAGAAACGGAACAGTACCGTGAAATAGAAACAGAACATTATCGTGGACCAGAGACGGAACATTACCGTGAAACCTAAACAGAACATTATCGTGGACCAGAAACGGAACATTATCGTGAAACCGAACATTATCGTGGACCAGAGACGGAACATTACCGTGAAACAGAAACACAATATTACCGTGGACCAGAGACAAAACATTACCGTGAAACGGAAACAGAAAATTACCGTGAAACAGAAACACAACATTATCGTGGACCAGAAACGGAACATTACCATGAAACAGAAACACAACATTATCGTGGACCAGAGACGGAACATTACCGTGAAACCGAACATTATCGTGGACCAGAGATCGAACATTATCGTGGACCAGAGACAGAACATTACCGTGGACCACAAATGGAACATTTCCGTGAAACCGAACATTATCGAGGACCAGAAACGGAACATTACCGTGATACAGAAACAGAACATTATCGTGGACCAGAGACGGAACATTACCGTGAAACAAAAAATTATCGTGGACCAGAGATCGAACATTACCGTGGACCAGAGACAGAACATTATTGTGGACCAGAGACCGAACTTTACCTTGAAACCGAACATTATCGTGGACCAGAAACGGAACATTACCGTGAAACAGAAACACAAAATTATCGTGGACCAGAAACGGAACATTACCGTGATACAGAAAAAGAACATTATCGTGGACCAGAGACGGAACATTACCGTGAAACCGAACATTATCGTGGACCAGAGATCGAACATTACCGTGGACCAGAGACAGAACATTACCGTGAAACAGAAACACAACATTATCGTGGACCAGAGACGGAACATTACCGTGGACCAGAGACGGAACATTACCGTGAAACCGAAACAGAACATTATCGTGGACCAGAAACAGAACATTACCGTGAAACCGAAACAGAACATTATCGTGGACCAGAGACAGAACATTATCGTGGACCAGAGACGGAACATTATCGTGGACCAGAGACGGAACATTATCGTGGACCAGAGACAGAACATTACCGTGAAACCTAAACAGAACATTATCGTGGACCAGAAACGGAACATTATCGTGGACCAGAAACAAAACATTACCGTGAAACCGAACATTATCGTGGACCAGAGATCGAACATTACCGTGAAACAGAAACAGAACATTATCGTGGACCAGAGACGGAACATTACCGTGAAACCGAACATTATCGTGGACCAGAGATGGAACATTACCGTGGACCAGAGACAGAACATTACCGCGGACCAGAGACAGAACATTACTGTGGACCAGAGACCGAACTTTACCTTGAAACCGAACATTACCGTGGACCAGAGACAGAACATTACCATGGACCAGAGACAGAACATTACCGTGAAACAGAACATTATCATGGACCAGAGACAGAACATTACCGTGAAACCGAAACAGAACATTATCGTGGACCAGAAACGGAACATTACCGTGAAACAGAAACACAAAATTATCGTGGACCAGAAACGGAACATTACCGTGAAACAGAAACATAACATTATCGTGGACCAAAGACGCTCCATTATCGTGGACCAGAGACGGAACATTACCGTGAAACCGAACATTATCGTGGACCAGACACAGAACATTACCGTGGACCAGAGACAGAACATTATCGTGAAACCGAACATTATCGTGGACCAGAAACCGAACATTACCATGAAACCGAACATTATCGTGGACCAGAGATCGAACATTACCGTGGACCAGAGACAGAACATTACCGTGGACCAGAGACAGAACATTACCGTGGACCAGAGACAGAACATTACCGTGAAACAGAAACACAAAATTATCGTGGACAAGAAACGGAACATTACCGTGATACAGAAACCGAACATTATCGTGGACCAGAGATCGAACATTACCGTGGACCAGAGACAGAACATTACCGTGAAACAGAAACACAACATTATCGTGGACCAGAGACGGAACATTACCGTGAAACCGAAACAGAACTTTATCGTGGACCAGAAACGGAACATTACCGTGAAACCAAAACAGAACATTACCGTGAAACCAAAACAGAACATTATTGTGGACCAGAGACGGAACATTACCGTGAAACCGAACATTATCGTGGACCAGAGATCGAACATTACCGTGGACCAGAGACAGAACATTACCGTGGACCAGAGAAAGAACATTACCGTGGACCAGAGACAGAACATTACCGTGGACCAGAAACGGAACATTACCGTGAAACCAAAACAGAACATTACCGTGAAACCAAAACAGAACATTATTGTGGACCAGAGACGTAACATTACCGTGAAACCGAACATTATCGTGGACCAGAGATCGAACATTACCGTGGACCAGAGACAGAACATTACCGTGGACCAGAGAAAGAACATTACTGTGGACCAGAGACCGAACTTTACCTTGAAAACGAACATTACCGTGGACCAGCAACGGAACATTACCGTGAAACCGAAACAGAAAATTATCATGGACCAGAGACGGAACATTACCGTGAAACCGAACATTATCGTGGACCAGAGATCGAACATTACCGTGGACCAGAGACAGAACATTACCGTGGACCAGAGAAAGAACATTACCGTGGACCAGAGACAGAACATTACCGTGGACCAGAAACGGAACATTACCGTGAAACCGAAACAGAACATTACCGTGGACCAGAGACGGAACATTACCCTGAAACCGAACATTATCGTGGACCAGAGATCGAACATTACCGTGGACCAGAGACAGAACATTACCGTGGACCAGAGACAGAACATTATTGTGGACCAGAGACCGAACTTTACCTTGAAACCGAACATTATCGTGGACCAGAAACGGAACATTACCGTGAAACAGAAACACAAAATTATCGTGGACCAGAAACGGAACATTACCGTGATACAGAAAAAGAACATTATCGTGGACCAGAGACGGAACATTACCGTGAAACCGAACATTATCGTGGACCAGAGATCGAACATTACCGTGGACCAGAGACAGAACATTACCGTGAAACAGAAACACAACATTATCGTGGACCAGAGACGGAACATTACCGTGGACCAGAGACGGAACATTACCGTGAAACCGAAACAGAACATTATCGTGGACCAGAAACAGAACATTACCGTGAAACCGAAACAGAACATTATCGTGGACCAGAGACAGAACATTATCGTGGACCAGAGACGGAACATTATCGTGGACCAGAGACGGAACATTATCGTGGACCAGAGACAGAACATTACCGTGAAACCTAAACAGAACATTATCGTGGACCAGAAACGGAACATTATCGTGGACCAGAAACAAAACATTACCGTGAAACCGAACATTATCGTGGACCAGAGATCGAACATTACCGTGAAACAGAAACAGAACATTATCGTGGACCAGAGACGGAACATTACCGTGAAACCGAACATTATCGTGGACCAGAGATGGAACATTACCGTGGACCAGAGACAGAACATTACCGCGGACCAGAGACAGAACATTACTGTGGACCAGAGACCGAACTTTACCTTGAAACCGAACATTACCGTGGACCAGAGACAGAACATTACCATGGACCAGAGACAGAACATTACCGTGAAACAGAACATTATCATGGACCAGAGACAGAACATTACCGTGAAACCGAAACAGAACATTATCGTGGACCAGAAACGGAACATTACCGTGAAACAGAAACACAAAATTATCGTGGACCAGAAACGGAACATTACCGTGAAACAGAAACATAACATTATCGTGGACCAAAGACGCTCCATTATCGTGGACCAGAGACGGAACATTACCGTGAAACCGAACATTATCGTGGACCAGACACAGAACATTACCGTGGACCAGAGACAGAACATTATCGTGAAACCGAACATTATCGTGGACCAGAAACCGAACATTACCATGAAACCGAACATTATCGTGGACCAGAGATCGAACATTACCGTGGACCAGAGACAGAACATTACCGTGGACCAGAGACAGAACATTACCGTGGACCAGAGACAGAACATTACCGTGAAACAGAAACACAAAATTATCGTGGACAAGAAACGGAACATTACCGTGATACAGAAACCGAACATTATCGTGGACCAGAGATCGAACATTACCGTGGACCAGAGACAGAACATTACCGTGAAACAGAAACACAACATTATCGTGGACCAGAGACGGAACATTACCATGAAACCGAAACAGAACTTTATCGTGGACCAGAAACGGAACATTACCGTGAAACCAAAACAGAACATTACCGTGAAACCAAAACAGAACATTATTGTGGACCAGAGACGGAACATTACCGTGAAACCGAACATTATCGTGGACCAGAGATCGAACATTACCGTGGACCAGAGACAGAACATTACCGTGGACCAGAGAAAGAACATTACCGTGGACCAGAGACAGAACATTACCGTGGACCAGAAACGGAACATTACCGTGAAACCAAAACAGAACATTATCGTGAAACCAAAACAGAACATTATTGTGGACCAGAGACGGAACATTACCGTGAAACCGAACATTATCGTGGACCAGAGATCGAACATTACCGTGGACCAGAGACAGAACATTACCGTGGACCAGAGAAAGAACATTACTGTGGACCAGAGACCGAACTTTACCTTGAAAACGAACATTACCGTGGACCAGAAACGGAACATTACCGTGAAACCGAAACAGAAAATTATCATGGACCAGAGACGGAACATTACCGTGAAACCGAACATTATCGTGGACCAGAGATCGAACATTACCGTGGACCAGAGACAGAACATTACCGTGGACCAGAGAAAGAACATTACCGTGGACCAGAGACAGAACATTACCGTGGACCAGAAACGGAACATTACCGTGAAACCGAAACAGAACATTACCGTGGACCAGAGACGGAACATTACCGTGAAACCGAACATTATCGTGGACCAGAGATCGAACATTACCGTGGACCAGAGACAGAACATTACCGTGGACCAGAGACAGAACATTACCGTGGACCAGAGACAGAACATTACTGTGGACAAGAGACAGAACATTACTGTGGACCAGAGACCGAACTTTACCTTGAAACCGAACATTACCGTGGACCAGAAACGGAACATTACCGTGAAACCGAAACAGAACATTATCGTGGACCAGAGACGGAACATTACCGTGAAACCGAACATTATCGTGGACCAGAGATCGAACATTACCGTGGACCAGAGACAGAACATTACCTTGGACCAGAGACAGAACATTACCGTGGACCAGAGAGAGAACATTACCGTGGACCAGAGACCGAACTTTACCTTGAAACCGAACATTATCGTGGACCAGAAACGGAACATTACCGTGAAACAGAAACACAAAATTATCGTGGACCAGAAACGGAACATTACCGTGATACAGAAACAGAACATTATCGTGGACCAGAGACGGAACATTACCGTGAAACAAAAAATTATCGTGGACCAGAGATCGAACATTACCGTGGACCAGAGACAGAACATTATTGTGGACCAGAGACCGAACTTTACCTTGAAACCGAACATTATCGTGGACCAGAAATGGAACATTACCGTGAAACAGAAACACAAAATTATCGTGGACCAGAAACGGAACATTACCGTGATACAGAAAAAGAACATTATCGTGGACCAGAGACGGAACATTACCGTGAAACCGAACATTATCGTGGACCAGAGATCGAACATTACCGTGGACCAGAGACAGAACATTACCGTGAAACAGAAACACAACATTATCGTGGACCAGAGACGGAACATTACCGTGGACCAGAGACGGAACATTACCGTGAAACCGAAACAGAACATTATCGTGGACCAGAGACGGAACATTATCGTTGACCAGAGACGGAACATTATCGTGGACCAGAGACGGAACATTATCGTTGACCAGAGACGGAACATTATCGTGGACCAGAGACAGAACATTACCGTGAAACCTAAACAGAACATTATCGTGGACCAGAAACGGAACATTATCGTGGACCAGAAACAAAACATTACCGTGAAACCGAACATTATCGTGGACCAGAGATCGAACATTACCGTGAAACAGAAACAGAACATTATCGTGGACCAGAGACGGAACATTACCGTGAAACCGAACATTATCGTGGACCAGAGATCGAACATTACCGTGGACCAGAGACAGAACATTACCGTGAAACAGAAACACAACATTATCGTGGACCAGAGACGGAACATTACCGTGGACCAGAGACGGAACATTACCGTGAAACCGAAACAGAACATTATCGTGGACCAGAAACTGAACATTACCGTGAAACCGAAACAGAACATTATCGTGGACCAGAGACAGAACATTATCGTGGACCAGAGACGGAACATTATCGTGGACCAGAGACGGAACATTATCGTGGACCAGAGACAGAACATTACCGTGAAACCTAAACAGAACATTATCGTGGACCAGAAACGGAACATTATCGTGGACCAGAAACAAAACATTACCGTGAAACCGAACATTATCGTGGACCAGAGATCGAACATTACCGTGAAACAGAAACAGAACATTATCGTGGACCAGAGACGGAACATTACCGTGAAACCGAACATTATCGTGGACCAGAGATGGAACATTACCGTGGACCAGAGACAGAACATTACCGCGGACCAGAGACAGAACATTACTGTGGACCAGAGACCGAACTTTACCTTGAAACCGAACATTACCGTGGACCAGAGACAGAACATTACCATGGACCAGAGACAGAACATTACCGTGAAACAGAACATTATCATGGACCAGAGACAGAACATTACCGTGAAACCGAAACAGAACATTATCGTGGACCAGAAACGGAACATTACCGTGAAACAGAAACACAAAATTATCGTGGACCAGAAACGGAACATTACCGTGAAACAGAAACATAACATTATCGTGGACCAAAGACGCTCCATTATCGTGGACCAGAGACGGAACATTACCGTGAAACCGAACATTATCGTGGACCAGACACAGAACATTACCGTGGACCAGAGACAGAACATTATCGTGAAACCGAACATTATCGTGGACCAGAAACGGAACATTACCATGAAACCGAACATTATCGTGGACCAGAGATCGAACATTACCGTGGACCAGAGACAGAACATTACCGTGGACCAGAGACAGAACATTACCGTGGACCAGAGACAGAACATTACCGTGAAACAGAAACACAAAATTATCGTGGACAAGAAACGGAACATTACCGTGATACAGAAACCGAACATTATCGTGGACCAGAGATCGAACATTACCGTGGACCAGAGACAGAACATTACCGTGAAACAGAAACACAACATTATCGTGGACCAGAGACTGAACATTACCGTGAAACCGAAACAGAACTTTATCGTGGACCAGAAACGGAACATTACCGTGAAACCAAAACAGAACATTACCGTGAAACCAAAACAGAACATTATTGTGGACCAGAGACGGAACATTACCGTGAAACCGAACATTATCGTGGACCAGAGATCGAACATTACCGTGGACCAGAGACAGAACATTACCGTGGACCAGAGAAAGAACATTACCGTGGACCAGAGACAGAACATTACCGTGGACCAGAAACGGAACATTACCGTGAAACCAAAACAGAACATTACCGTGAAACCAAAACAGAACATTATTGTGGACCAGAGACGGAACATTACCGTGAAACCGAACATTATCGTGGACCAGAGATCGAACATTACCGTGGACCAGAGACAGAACATTACCTTGGACCAGAGAAAGAACATTACTGTGGACCAGAGACCGAACTTTACCTTGAAAACGAACATTACCGTGGACCAGAAACGGAACATTACCGTGAAACCGAAACAGAAAATTATCATGGACCAGAGACGGAACATTACCGTGAAACCGAACATTATCGTGGACCAGAGATCGAACATTACCGTGGACCAGAGACAGAACATTACCGTGGACCAGAGAAAGAACATTACCGTGGACCAGAGACAGAACATTACCGTGGACCAGAAACGGAACATTACCGTGAAACCGAAACAGAACATTACCGTGGACCAGAGACGGAACATTACCGTGAAACCGAACATTATCGTGGACCAGAGATCGAACATTACCGTGGACCAGAGACAGAACATTACCGTGGACCAGAGACAGAACATTACCGTGGACCAGAGACAGAACATTACTGTGGACAAGAGACAGAACATTACTGTGGACCAGAGACCGAACTTTACCTTGAAACCGAACATTACCGTGGACCAGAAACGGAACATTACCGTGAAACCGAAACAGAACATTATCGTGGACCAGAGACGGAACATTACCGTGAAACCGAACATTATCGTGGACCAGAGATCGAACATTACCGTGGACCAGAGACAGAACATTACCGTGGACCAGAGACAGAACATTACCGTGGACCAGAGACAGAACATTACCGTGGACCAGAGACAGAACATTATCGTGGACCAGAGACGGAACATTACCGTGGACCAGAGACGGAACATTACCGTGAAACCGAAACAGAACATTATCGTGGACCAGAGACGGAACATTATCGTTGACCAGAGACGGAACATTATCGTGGACCAGAGACGGAACATTATCGTTGACCAGAGACGGAACATTATCGTGGACCAGAGACAGAACATTACCGTGAAACCTAAACAGAACATTATCGTGGACCAGAAACGGAACATTATCGTGGACCAGAAACAAAACATTACCGTGAAACCGAACATTATCGTGGACCAGAGATCGAACATTACCGTGAAACAGAAACAGAACATTATCGTGGACCAGAGACGGAACATTACCGTGAAACCGAACATTATCGTGGACCAGAGATCGAACATTACCGTGGACCAGAGACAGAACATTACCGTGAAACAGAAACACAACATTATCGTGGACCAGAGACGGAACATTACCGTGGACCAGAGACGGAACATTACCGTGAAACCGAAACAGAACATTATCGTGGACCAGAAACAGAACATTACCGTGAAACCGAAACAGAACATTATCGTGGACCAGAGACAGAACATTATCGTGGACCAGAGACGGAACATTATCGTGGACCAGAGACGGAACATTATCGTGGACCAGAGACAGAACATTACCGTGAAACCTAAACAGAACATTATCGTGGACCAGAAACGGAACATTATCGTGGACCAGAAACAAAACATTACCGTGAAACCGAACATTATCGTGGACCAGAGATCGAACATTACCGTGAAACAGAAACAGAACATTATCGTGGACCAGAGACGGAACATTACCGTGAAACCGAACATTATCGTGGACCAGAGATGGAACATTACTGTGGACAAGAGACAGAACATTACTGTGGACCAGAGACCGAACTTTACCTTGAAACCGAACATTACCGTGGACCAGAAACGGAACATTACCGTGAAACCGAAACAGAACATTATCGTGGACCAGAGACGGAACATTACCGTGAAACCGAACATTATCGTGGACCAGAGATCGAACATTACCGTGGACCAGAGACAGAACATTACCGTGGACCAGAGACAGAACATTACCGTGGACCAGAGACAGAACATTACCGTGGACCAGAGACAGAACATTATCGTGGACCAGAGACGGAACATTACCGTGGACCAGAGACGGAACATTACCGTGAAACCGAAACAGAACATTATCGTGGACCAGAGACGGAACATTATCGTTGACCAGAGACGGAACATTATCGTGGACCAGAGACGGAACATTATCGTTGACCAGAGACGGAACATTATCGTGGACCAGAGACAGAACATTACCGTGAAACCTAAACAGAACATTATCGTGGACCAGAAACGGAACATTATCGTGGACCAGAAACAAAACATTACCGTGAAACCGAACATTATCGTGGACCAGAGATCGAACATTACCGTGAAACAGAAACAGAACATTATCGTGGACCAGAGACGGAACATTACCGTGAAACCGAACATTATCGTGGACCAGAGATCGAACATTACCGTGGACCAGAGACAGAACATTACCGTGAAACAGAAACACAACATTATCGTGGACCAGAGACGGAACATTACCGTGGACCAGAGACGGAACATTACCGTGAAACCGAAACAGAACATTATCGTGGACCAGAAACAGAACATTACCGTGAAACCGAAACAGAACATTATCGTGGACCAGAGACAGAACATTATCGTGGACCAGAGACGGAACATTATCGTGGACCAGAGACGGAACATTATCGTGGACCAGAGACAGAACATTACCGTGAAACCTAAACAGAACATTATCGTGGACCAGAAACGGAACATTATCGTGGACCAGAAACAAAACATTACCGTGAAACCGAACATTATCGTGGACCAGAGATCGAACATTACCGTGAAACAGAAACAGAACATTATCGTGGACCAGAGACGGAACATTACCGTGAAACCGAACATTATCGTGGACCAGAGATGGAACATTACCGTGGACCAGAGACAGAACATTACCGCGGACCAGAGACAGAACATTACTGTGGACCAGAGACCGAACTTTACCTTGAAACCGAACATTACCGTGGACCAGAGACAGAACATTACCATGGACCAGAGACAGAACATTACCGTGAAACAGAACATTATCATGGACCAGAGACAGAACATTACCGTGAAACCGAAACAGAACATTATCGTGGACCAGAAACGGAACATTACCGTGAAACAGAAACACAAAATTATCGTGGACCAGAAACGGAACATTACCGTGAAACAGAAACATAACATTATCGTGGACCAAAGACGCTCCATTATCGTGGACCAGAGACGGAACATTACCGTGAAACCGAACATTATCGTGGACCAGACACAGAACATTACCGTGGACCAGAGACAGAACATTATCGTGAAACCGAACATTATCGTGGACCAGAAACGGAACATTACCATGAAACCGAACATTATCGTGGACCAGAGATCGAACATTACCGTGGACCAGAGACAGAACATTACCGTGGACCAGAGACAGAACATTACCGTGGAACAGAGACAGAACATTACCGTGAAACAGAAACACAAAATTATCGTGGACAAGAAACGGAACATTACCGTGATACAGAAACCGAACATTATCGTGGACCAGAGATCGAACATTACCGTGGACCAGAGACAGAACATTACCGTGAAACAGAAACACAACATTATCGTGGACCAGAGACTGAACATTACCGTGAAACCGAAACAGAACTTTATCGTGGACCAGAAACGGAACATTACCGTGAAACCAAAACAGAACATTACCGTGAAACCAAAACAGAACATTATTGTGGACCAGAGACGGAACATTACCGTGAAACCGAACATTATCGTGGACCAGAGATCGAACATTACCGTGGACCAGAGACAGAACATTACCGTGGACCAGAGAAAGAACATTACCGTGGACCAGAGACAGAACATTACCGTGGACCAGAAACGGAACATTACCGTGAAACCAAAACAGAACATTACCGTGAAACCAAAACAGAACATTATTGTGGACCAGAGACGGAACATTACCGTGAAACCGAACATTATCGTGGACCAGAGATCGAACATTACCGTGGACCAGAGACAGAACATTACCTTGGACCAGAGAAAGAACATTACTGTGGACCAGAGACCGAACTTTACCTTGAAAACGAACATTACCGTGGACCAGAAACGGAACATTACCGTGAAACCGAAACAGAAAATTATCATGGACCAGAGACGGAACATTACCGTGAAACCGAACATTATCGTGGACCAGAGATCGAACATTACCGTGGACCAGAGACAGAACATTACCGTGGACCAGAGAAAGAACATTACCGTGGACCAGAGACAGAACATTACCGTGGACCAGAAACGGAACATTACCGTGAAACCGAAACAGAACATTACCGTGGACCAGAGACGGAACATTACGGTGAAACCGAACATTATCGTGGACCAGAGATCGAACATTACCGTGGACCAGAGACAGAACATTACCGTGGACCAGAGACAGAACATTACCGTGGACCAGAGACAGAACATTACTGTGGACAAGAGACAGAACATTACTGTGGACCAGAGACCGAACTTTACCTTGAAACCGAACATTACCGTGGACCAGAAACGGAACATTACCGTGAAACCGAAACAGAACATTATCGTGGACCAGAGACGGAACATTACCGTGAAACCGAACATTATCGTGGACCAGAGATCGAACATTACCGTGGACCAGAGACAGAACATTACCGTGGACCAGAGACAGAACATTACCGTGGACCAGAGACAGAACATTACAGTGGACCAGAGACAGAACATTACTGTGGACCAGAGACCGAACTTTAACTTGAAACCGAACATTACCGTGGACCAGAGACAGAACATTACCATGGACCAGAGACAGAACATTACCGTGAAAAAGAACATTATCATGGACCAGAAACGGAACATTACCGTGAAACAGAAACACAACATTTTCGTGGACCAGAGACGGAACATTACCGTGGACCAGAGACGGAACATTACCGTGGACCAGAGATAGAACATTACCGTGGACCAGAGACAGAACATTACCGTGGACCAGAGACAGAACATTACCATGGACCAGAGACAGAACATTACTGTGGACCAGACACCGAACTTTACCTTGAAACCGAACATTACCGTGGACCAGAGACAGAACATTACCATGGACCAGGGACAGAACATTACCGTGAAACAGAACATTATCATGGACCAGAAACGGAACATTACCGTGAAACAGAAACAGAACATTATCGTGGACTAGAAACGGAACATTGCCGTGAAACCGAAACAGAACATTATCGTGGACCAGAAACGGAACATTACCGTGGACCAGACACAGAACATTACCTTGAAACCAAAACAGAACATTATCGTGGACCAGAAAGGGAACATTATCGTGGACCAGAGACAGAACATTACCGTGAAACCGAAACCGAACATTATCGTGGACCAGAAACGGAACAATATCGTGGACCAGAGACAGAACATTATCGTGGACCAGAGACGGAACATTATCGTGGACCAGAGACGGAACATTATCGTGGACCAGAGACAGAACATTACCGTGAAACCTAAACAGAACATTATCGTGGACCAGAAACGGAACATTATCGTGGACCAGAAACAAACCATTACCGTGAAACCGAACATTATCGTGGACCAGAGATCGAACATTACCGTGAAACAGAAACAGAACATTATCGTGGACCAGAGACGGAACATTACCGTGAAACCGAACATTATCGTGGACCAGAGATCGAACATTACCGTGGACCAGAGACAGAACATTACCGCGGACCAGAGACAGAACATTACTGTGGACCAGAGACCGAACTTTACCTTGAAACCGAACATTACCGTGGACCAGAGACAGAACATTACCGTGGACCAGAGACAGAACATTACCGTAGACCAGAGACAAAACATTACCGTGGACCAGAGAGAGAACATTACCGTGGACCAGAGACCGAAGTTTACCTTGAAACCGAACATTATCGTGGACCAGAAAAGGAACATTACCGTGAAACAGAAACACAAAATTATCGTGGACCAAAAACGGAACATTACCGTGATACAGAAAGAGAACATTATCGTGGAACAGAGACGGAACATTACCGTGAAACCAAAACAGAACATTATCGTGGACCAGAAAGGGAACATTATCGTGGACCAGAGACAGAACATTACCGTGGACCAGAGACGGAACATTATCGTGGACCAGAGACAGAACATTATCGTGGACCAGAGACGGAACATTATCGTGGACCAGAGACGGAACATTATCGTGGACCAGAGACAGAACATTACCGTGAAACCTAAACAGAACATTATCGTGGACCAGAAACGGAACATTATCGTGGACCAGAAACAAAACATTACCGTGAAACCGAACATTATCGTGGACCAGAGATCGTACATTACCGTGAAACAGAACATTATCGTGGACCAGAGACGGAACATTACCGTGAAACCGAACATTATCGTGGAACAGAGATCGAACATTACCGTGGACCAGAGACAGAACATTACCGCGGACCAGAGACAGAACATTACTGTGGACCAGACACCGAACTTTACCTTGAAACCGAACATTACCGTGGACCAGAGACAGAACATTACCATCGACCAGAGACAGAACATTACCGTGAAACAGAACATTATCATGGACCAGAAACGGAACATTACCGTGAAACAGAAACAGAACATTATCGTGGACCAGAAACGGAACATTACCGTAAAACTGAAACAGAACATTATCGTGGACCAGAAACGGAACATTATCATGGACCAGAGACAGAACATTACCGTGAAACCGAAACAGAACATTATCGTGGACCAGAAACGGAACATTACCGTGAAACAGAAACACAAAATTATCGTGGACCAGAAACGGAACATTACCGTGAAACAGAAACATAACATTATCATGGACCAAAGACGGTCCATTATCGTGGACCAGAGACGGAACATTACCGTGAAACCGAACATTATCTTGGACCAGACACAGAACATTACCGTGGACCAGAGACAGAACATTACCGTGAAACCGAACATTATCGTGGACCAGAAACGGAACATTACCGTGAAACAGAAAAAAAAATTATCGTGGACCAGAAACGGAACATTACCGTGATACAGAAACAGAACATTATCGTGGACCAGAGACGGAACATTACCGTGAAACCGAACATTATCGTGGACCAGAGATCGAACATTACCGTGGACCAGAGACAGAACATTACCGTGAAACAGAAACACAACATTATCGTGGACCAGAGACGGAACATTACCGTGGACCAGAGATGGTTCATCACCGTGAAACCGAAACAGAACATTATCGTGGTCCAGAAACGGAACATTACCGTGAAACCGAAACAGAACATTATCGTGGACCAGAGACGGAACATTACCGTGAAACCAAACATTATCGTGGACCAGAGATCGAACATTACCGTGGACCAGAGACAGAACATTACCGCGGACCAGAGACAGAACATTACTGTGGACCAGAGAACGAACTTTACCTTGAAACCGAACATTACCGTGGACCAGAGACCGAACTTTACCTTGAAACCGAACATAATCGTGGACTAGAAACGGAACATTACCGTGAAACAGAAACACAAAATTATCGTGGACCAGAAACGGAACATTACCGTGATACAGAAAAAGAACATTATCGTGGACCAGAGACGGAACATTACCGTGAAACCGAACATTATCGTGGACCAGAGATCGAACATTACCGTGGACCAGAGACAGAACATTACCGTGAAACAGAAACACAACATTATCGTGGAACAGAGACGGAACATTACCTTGGACCAGAGACGGAACATTACCGTGAAACCGAAACAGAACATTATCGTGGACCAGAAACAGAACATTACCGTGAAACCGAAACAGAACATTATCGTGGACCAGAAACGGAACATTATCGTGGACCAGAGACAGAACATTATCGTGGACCAGAGAAGGAAACATTATCGTGTACCAGAGACGGAACATTATCGTGGACCAGAGACAGAACATTACCGTGAAACCTAAACAGAACATTATCGTGGACCAGAAACGGAACATTATCGTGGACCAGAAACAAAACATTACCGTGAAACCGAACATTATCGTTGACCAGAGATCGAACATTACCGTGAAACAGAAACAGAACATTATCGTGGACCAGAGACGGAACATTACCGTGAAACCGAACATTATCGTGGACCAGAGATCGAACATTACCGTGGACCAGAGACAGAACATTACCGTGGACCAGAGACGGAACATTATCGTGGACCAGAGACAGAACATTATCGTGGACCAGAGACGGAACATTATCGTGGACCAGAGACGGAACATTATCGTGGACCAGAGACAGAACATTACCGTGAAACCTAAACAGAACATTATCGTGGACCAGAAACGGAACATTATCGTGGACCAGAAACAAAACATTACCGTGAAACAGAACATTATCGTGGACCAGAGATCGAACATTACCGTGAAACAGAACATTATCGTGGACCAGAGACGGAACATTACCGTGAAACCGAACATTATCGTGGAACAGAGATCGAACATTACCGTGGACCAGAGACAGAACATTACCGCGGACCAGAGACAGAACATTACTGTGGACCAGACACCGAACTTTACCTTGAAACCGAACATTACCGTGGACCAGAGACAGAACATTACCATCGACCAGAGACAGAACATTACCGTGAAACAGAACATTATCATGGACCAGAAACGGAACATTACCGTGAAACAGAAACAGAACATTATCGTGGACCAGAAACGGAACATTACCGTAAAACTGAAACAGAACATTATCGTGGACCAGAAACGGAACATTATCATGGACCAGAGACAGAACATTACCGTGAAACCGAAACAGAACATTATCGTGGACCAGAAACGGAACATTACCGTGAAACAGAAACACAAAATTATCGTGGACCAGAAACGGAACATTACCGTGAAACAGAAACATAACATTATCATGGACCAAAGACGGTCCATTATCGTGGACCAGAGACGGAACATTACCGTGAAACCGAACATTATCTTGGACCAGACACAGAACATTACCGTGGACCAGAGACAGAACATTACCGTGAAACCGAACATTATCGTGGACCAGAAACGGAACATTACCGTGAAACAGAAAAAAAAATTATCGTGGACCAGAAACGGAACATTACCGTGATACAGAAACAGAACATTATCGTGGACCAGAGACGGAACATTACCGTGAAACCGAACATTATCGTGGACCAGAGATCGAACATTACCGTGGACCAGAGACAGAACATTACCGTGAAACAGAAACACAACATTATCGTGGACCAGAGACGGAACATTACCGTGGACCAGAGATGGTTCATCACCGTGAAACCGAAACAGAACATTATCGTGGTCCAGAAACGGAACATTACCGTGAAACCGAAACAGAACATTATCGTGGACCAGAGACGGAACATTACCGTGAAACCAAACATTATCGTGGACCAGAGATCGAACATTACCGTGGACCAGAGACAGAACATTACCGCGGACCAGAGACAGAACATTACTGTGGACCAGAGACCGAACTTTACCTTGAAACCGAACATTACCGTGGACCAGAGACCGAACTTTACCTTGAAACCGAACATAATCGTGGACTAGAAACGGAACATTACCGTGAAACAGAAACACAAAATTATCGTGGACCAGAAACGGAACATTACCGTGATACAGAAAAAGAACATTATCGTGGACCAGAGACGGAACATTACCGTGAAACCGAACATTATCGTGGACCAGAGATCGAACATTACCGTGGACCAGAGACAGAACATTACCGTGAAACAGAAACACAACATTATCGTGGAACAGAGACGGAACATTACCTTGGACCAGAGACGGAACATTACCGTGAAACCGAAACAGAACATTATCGTGGACCAGAAACAGAACATTACCGTGAAACCGAAACAGAACATTATCGTGGACCAGAAACGGAACATTATCGTGGACCAGAGACAGAACATTATCGTGGACCAGAGAAGGAAACATTATCGTGTACCAGAGACGGAACATTATCGTGGACCAGAGACAGAACATTACCGTGAAACCTAAACAGAACATTATCGTGGACCAGAAACGGAACATTATCGTGGACCAGAAACAAAACATTACCGTGAAACCGAACATTATCGTTGACCAGAGATCGAACATTACCGTGAAACAGAAACAGAACATTATCGTGGACCAGAGACGGAACATTACCGTGAAACCGAACATTATCGTGGACCAGAGATCGAACATTACCGTGGACCAGAGACAGAACATTACCGTGGACCAGAGACGGAACATTATCGTGGACCAGAGACAGAACATTATCGTGGACCAGAGACGGAACATTATCGTGGACCAGAGACGGAACATTATCGTGGACCAGAGACAGAACATTACCGTGAAACCTAAACAGAACATTATCGTGGACCAGAGACAGAACATTACCGTGGACCAGAGAGAGAACATTACCGTAGACCAGAGACCGAACTTTACCTTGAAACCGAACATTATCGTGGACCAGAAACGGAACATTACCGTGAAACAGAAACACAAAATTATCGTGGACAAGAAACGGAACATTACCGTGGACCAGAGACAGAACGTTACCGTGAAACAGAAACACAACATTATCGTGGACCAGAGACGGAACATTTCCGTGGACCAGAGACGGAACATTACCGTGAAACCGAAACAGAACATTATCGTGGACCAGAAACGGAACATTATCATGGACCAGAGATAGAACATTACCGTGAAACCGAAAAAGAACATTATCGTGGACCAGAAACGGAACATTACCGTGAAACAGAAACACAAAATTATCGTGGACCAGAAACGGAACATTACCGTGAAACAGAAACATAACATTATCATGGACCAAAGACGGTCCATTATCGTGGACCAGAGACGGAACATTACCGTGAAACCGAACATTATCGTGGACCAGACACAGAACATTACCGTGGACCAGAGACAGAACATTACCGTGAAACCGAACATTATCGTGGACCAGAAACGGAACATTACCGTGAAACAGAAAAAAAAATTATCGTGGACCAGAAACGGAACATTACCGTGATACAGAAACAGAACATTATCGTGGACCAGAGACGGAACATTACCGTGAAACCGAACATTATCGTGGACCAGAGATCGAACATTACCGTGGACCAGAGACAGAACATTACCGTGAAACAGAAACACAACATTATCGTGGAACAGAGACGGAACATTACCTTGGACCAGAGACGGAACATTACCGTGAAACCGAAACAGAACATTATCGTGGACCAGAAACAGAACATTACCGTGAAACCGAAACAGAACATTATCGTGGACCAGAAACGGAACATTATCGTGGACCAGAGACAGAACATTATCGTGGACCAGAGACGGAACATTATCGTGTACCAGAGACGGAACATTATCGTGGACCAGAGACAGAACATTACCGTGAAACCTAAACAGAACATTATCGTGGACCAGAAACGGAACATTATCGTGGACCAGAAACAAAACATTACCGTGAAACCGAACATTATCGTGGACCAGAGATCGAACATTACCGTGAAACAGAAACAGAACATTATCGTGGACCAGAGACGGAACATTACCGTGAAACCAAACATTATCGTGGACCAGAGATCGAACATTACCGTGGACCAGAGACAGAACATTACCGCGGACCAGAGACAGAACATTACTGTGGACCAGAGACCGAACTTTACCTTGAAACCATACATTACCGTGGACCAGAGACAGAACATTACCATGTACCAGAGACAGAACAGTACCGTGAAACAGAACATTATCATGGACCAGAAACGGATCATTACCGTGAAACAGAAACAGAACATTATCGTGGACCAGAAACGGAACATTACCGTGAAACTGAAACAGAACATTATCGTGGACCAGAAACGGAACATTATCATGGACCAGAGACAGAACATTACCGTGAAACCGAAACAGAACATTATCGTGGACCAGAGACGGAACATTACCGTGAAACCAAACATTATCGTGGACCAGAGATCGAACATTACCGTGGACCAGAGACAGAACATTACCGCGGACCAGAGACAGAACATTACTGTGGACCAGAGACCGAACTTTACCTTGAAACCGAACATTACCGTGGACCAGAGACCGAACTTTACCTTGAAACCGAACATAATCGTGGACCAGAAACGGAACATTACCGTGAAACAGAAACACAAAATTATCGTGGACCAGAAACGGAACATTACCGTGATACAGAAAAAGAACATTATCGTGGACCAGAGACGGAACATTACCGTGAAACCGAACATTATCGTGGACCAGAGATCGAACATTACCATGGACCAGAGACAGAACATTACCGTGAAACAGAAACACAACATTATCGTGGAACAGAGACGGAACATTACCTTGGACCAGAGACGGAACATTACCGTGAAACCGAAACAGAACATTATCGTGGACCAGAAACAGAACATTACCGTGAAACCGAAACAGAACATTATCGTGGACCAGAAACGGAACATTATCGTGGACCAGAGACAGAACATTATCGTGGACCAGAGACGGAACATTATTGTGTACCAGAGACGGAACATTATCGTGGACCAGAGACAGAACATTACCGTGAAACCTAAACAGAACATTATCGTGGACCAGAAACGGAACATTATCGTGGACCAGAAACAAAACATTACCGTGAAACCGAACATTATCGTGGACCAGAGATCGAACATTACCGTGAAACAGAAACAGAACATTATCGTGGACCAGAGACGGAACATTACCGTGAAACCGAACATTATCGTGGACCAGAGATCGAACATTACCGTGGACCAGAGACAGAACATTACCGCGGACCAGAGACAGAACATTACTGTGGACCAGAGACCGAACTTTACCTTGAAACCATACATTACCGTGGACCAGAGACAGAACATTACCATGGACCAGAGACAGAACAGTACCGTGAAACAGAACATTATCATGGACCAGAAACGGATCATTACCGTGAAACAGAAACAGAACATTATCGTGGACCAGAAACGGAACATTACCGTGAAACTGAAACAGAACATTATCGTGGACCAGAAACGGAACATTATCATGGACCAGAGACAGAACATTACCGTGAAACCGAAACAGAACATTATCGTGGACCAGAAACGGAACATTACCATGAAACAGAAACACAAAATTATCGTGGACCAGAAACGGAACATTACCGTGAAACCGAACATTATCGTGGACCAGAGATCGAACATTACCGTGGACCAGAGACAGAACATTACCGTGAAACCGAACATTATCGTGGACCAGAAACGGAATATTACCGTGAAACCGAACATTATCGTGGACCAGAGATTGAACATTACCGTGGACCAGAGACAGAACATTACCGTGGACCAGTGACAGAACATTACCGTGGACCAGAGACAGAACATTACCGTGGACCAGAGAGAGAACATTACCGTAGACCAGAGACCGAACTTTACCTTGAAACCGAACATTATCGTGGACCAGAAACGGAACATTACCGTGAAACAGAAACACAAAATTATCGTGGACAAGAAACGGAACATTACCGTGGACCAGAGACAGAACGTTACCGTGAAACAGAAACACAACATTATCGTGGACCAGAGACGGAACATTTCCGTGGACCAGAGACGGAACATTACCGTGAAACCGAAACAGAACATTATCGTGGACCAGAAACGGAACATTATCATGGACCAGAGATAGAACATTACCGTGAAACCGAAACAGAACATTATCGTGTACCAGAAACGGAACATTACCGTGAAACAGAAACACAAAATTATCGTGGACCAGAAACGGAACATTACCGTGAAACAGAAACATAACATTATCATGGACCAAAGATGGTCCATTATCGTGGACCAGAGACGGAACATTACCGTGAAACCGAACATTATCGTGGACCAGACACAGAACATTACCGTGGACCAGAGACAGAACATTACCGTGAAACCGAACATTATCGTGGACCAGAAACGGAACATTACCGTGAAACAGAAAAAAAAATTATCGTGGACCAGAAACGGAACAATACCGTGATACAGAAACAGAACATTATCGTGGACCAGAGACGGAACATTACCGTGAAACCGAACATTATCGTGGACCAGAGATCGAACATTACCGTGGACCAGAGACAGAACATTACCGTGAAACAGAAACACAACATTATCGTGGACCAGAGACGGAACATTACCGTGGACCAGAGATGGTTCATCACCGTGAAACTTAAACAGAACATTATCGTGGTCCAGAAACGGAACATTACCGTGAAACCGAAACAGAACATTATCGTGGACCAGAGACGGAACATTACCGTGAAACCAAACATTATCGTGGACCAGAGATCGAACATTACCGTGGACCAGAGACAGAACATTACCGCGGACCAGAGACAGAACATTACTGTGGACCAGAGACCGAACTTTACCTTGAAACCGAACATTACCGTGGACCAGAGACCGAACTTTACCTTGAAACCGAACATAATCGTGGACCAGAAACGGAACATTACCGTGAAACAGAAACACAAAATTATCGTGGACCAGAAACGGAACATTACCGTGATACAGAAAAAGAACATTATCGTGGACCAGAGACGGATCATTACCGTGAAACCGAACATTATCGTGGACCAGAGATCGAACATTACCGTGGACCAGAGACAGAACATTACCGTGAAACAGAAACACAACATTATCGTGGAACAGAGACGGAACATTACCTTGGACCAGAGACGGAACATTACCGTGAAACCGAAACAGAACATTATCGTGGACCAGAAACAGAACATTACCGTGAAACCGAAACAGAACATTATCGTGGACCAGAAACGGAACATTATCGTGGACCAGAGACAGAACATTATCGTGGACCAGAGACGGAACATTATCGTGTACCAGAGACGGAACATTATCGTGGACCAGAGACAGAACATTACCGTGAAACCTAAACAGAACATTATCGTGGACCAGAAACGGAACATTATCGTGGACCAGAAACAGAACATTACCGTGAAACCGAACATTATCGTGGACCAGAGATCGAACATTACCGTGAAACAGAAACAGAACATTATCGTGGACCAGAGACGGAACATTACCGTGAAACCGAACATTATCGTGGACCAGAGATCGAACATTACCGTGGACCAGAGACAGAACATTACCGCGGACCAGAGACAGAACATTACTGTGGACCAGAGACCGAACTTTACCTTGAAACCATACATTACCGTTGACCAGAGACAGAACATTACCATGGACCAGAGACAGAACAGTACCGTGAAACAGAACATTATCATGGACCAGAAACGGATCATTACCGTGAAACAGAAACAGAACATTATCGTGGACCAGAAACGGAACATTACCGTGAAACTGAAACAGAACATTATCGTGGACCAGAAACGGAACATTATCATGGACCAGAGACAGAACATTACCGTGAAACCGAAACAGAACATTATCGTGGACCAGAAACGGAACATTACCGTGAAACAGAAACATAACATTATCGTGGACAAAAGACGCTCCATTATTGTGGACCAGAGACGGAACATTACCGTGAAACCGAACATTATCGTGGACCAGACACAGAACATTACCGTGGACCAGAGACAGAACATTACCGTGAAACCGAACATTATCGTGGACCAGAAACGGAACATTACCGTGAAACCGAACATTATCGTGGACCAGAGATCGAACATTACCGTGGACCAGAGACAGAACATTACCGTGGACCAGAGACAGAACATTACCGTGGACCAGAGACAGAACATTACCGTGGACCAGAGAGAGAACATTACCGTAGACCAGAGACCGAACTTTACCTTGAAACCGAACATTATCGTGGACCAGAAACGGAACATTACCGTGAAACAGAAACACAAAATTATCGTGGACAAGAAACGGAACATTACCGTGGACCAGAGACAGAACATTACCGTGAAACAGAAACACAACATTATCGTGGACCAGAGACGGAACATTTCCGTGGACCAGAGACGGAACATTACCGTGAAACCGAAACAGAACATTATCGTGGACCAGAAACGGAACATTACCGTGAAACCAAAACAGAACATTATCTTGGACCAGAGACGGAACATTACCGTGAAACCGAACATTATCGTGGACCAGAGATCGAACATTACCGTGCACCAGAGACAGAACATTACCGTGGACCAGAGAAAGAACATTACCGTGGACCAGAAACGGAACATTACCGTGAAACAGAAACAGAACATTATCGTGGACCAGTGACGGAAAATTACCGTGAAACCGAACATTATCGTGGACCAGAGATCGAACATTACCGTGGACCAGAGACGGAACATTACCGTGGACCAGAGACAGAACACTACCGTGGACCAGAGACAGAACATTACCGTGGACCAGAGACAGAACATTACTGTCGACCAGAGAACGAACTTTACCTTGAAACCGAACGTTACCGTGGACCAGAGACAGAACATTACCATGAAACAGAACATTATCGTGGACCAGAGACAGAACATTACCGTGGACAAGAGACAGAACATTACCGTGGACCAGAGACAGAACATTACTGTGGACCAGAGACCGAACTTTACCTTAAAACCCAACATTACCGTGGACCAGAGACAGAACATTACCATGGACCAGAGACAGAACATTACCGTGAAAAAGAACATTATCATGGACCAGAAACGGAACATTATCGTGGACCAGAGACGGAACATTATCGTGGACCAGAGACGGAACATTATCGTGGACCAGAGACGGAACATTATCATGGACCAGAGACAGAACATTACCGTGAAACCTAAACAGAACATTATCGTGGACCAGAAACGGAACATTATCGTGGAACAGAAACAAAACATTACCGTGAAACCGAACATTATCGTGGACCAGAGATCGAACATTACCGTGGACCAGAGACAGAACATTACCGTGGACCAGAGACAGAACATTACCGTGGACCAGAGACAGAACATTACCATGGACCAGGGACAGAACATTACCGTGAAACAGAACATTATCATGGACCAGAAACGGAACATTACCGTGAAACAGAAACAGAACATTATCGTGGACTAGAAACGGAACATTACCGTGAACCCGAAACAGAACATTATCGTGGACCAGAGACGGAACATTACCGTGAAACCGAACACTATCGTGGACCAGAGATCGAACATTACCGTGAAACCGAAACAGAACATTATCGTGGACCAGAAACAGAACATTACCGTGAAACCGAAACAGAACATTATCGTGGACCAGAAACGGAACATTATCGTGGACCAGAGACAGAACATTATCGTGGACCAGAGACGGAACATTATCGTGTACCAGAGACGGAACATTATCGTGGACCAGAGACAGAACATTACCGTGAAACCTAAACAGAACATTATCGTGGACCAGAAACGGAACATTATCGTGGACCAGAAACAAAACATTACCGTGAAACCGAACATTATCGTTGACCAGAGATCGAACATTACCGTGAAACAGAAACAGAACATTATCTTGGACCAGAGACGGAACATTACCGTGAAACCGAACATTATCGTGGACCAGAGATAGAACATTACCGTGGACCAGAGACAGAACATTACCGTGGACCAGAGACAGAACATTACCGTGGACCAGAGACAGAACATTACCGTGGACCAGAGACAGAACATTACCATGGACCAGGGACAGAACATTACCGTGAAACAGAACATTATCATGGACCAGAAACGGAACATTACCGTGAAACAGAAACAGAACATTATCGTGGACTAGAAACGGAACATTACCGTGAACCCGAAACAGAACATTATCGTGGACCAGAGACGGAACATTACCGTGAAACCGAACACTATCGTGGACCAGAGATCGAACATTACCGTGAAACCGAAACAGAACATTATCGTGGACCAGAAACAGAACATTACCGTGAAACCGAAACAGAACATTATCGTGGACCAGAAACGGAACATTATCGTGGACCAGAGACAGAACATTATCGTGGACCAGAGACGGAACATTATCGTGTACCAGAGACGGAACATTATCGTGGACCAGAGACAGAACATTACCGTGAAACCTAAACAGAACATTATCGTGGACCAGAAACGGAACATTATCGTGGACCAGAAACAAAACATTACCGTGAAACCGAACATTATCGTTGACCAGAGATCGAACATTACCGTGAAACAGAAACAGAACATTATCTTGGACCAGAGACGGAACATTACCGTGAAACCGAACATTATCGTGGACCAGAGATCGAACATTACCGTGGACCAGAGACAGAACATTACCGCGGACCAGAGACAGAACATTACTGTGGACCAGAGACCGAACTTTACCTTGAAACCATACATTACCGTGGACCAGAGACAGAACATTACCATGGACCAGAGACAGAACATTACCGTGAAACAGAACATTATCATGGACCAGAAACGGAACATTACCGTGAAACAGAAACAGAACATTATCGTGGACCAGAAACGGAACATTACCGTGAAACTGAAACAGAACATTATCGTGGACCAGAAACGGAACATTATCATGGACCAGAGACAGAACATTACCGTGAAACCGAAACAGAACATTATCGTGGACCAGAAACGGAACATTACCATGAAACAGAAACACAAAATTATCGTGGACCAGAAACGGAACATTATCATGGACCAGAGACAGAACATTACCGTGAAACCGAAACAGAACATTATCGTGGACCAGAAACGGAACATTACCGTGAAACAGAAACATAACATTATCGTGGACAAAAGACGCTCCATTATTGTGGACCAGAGACGGAACATTACCGTGAAACCGAACATTATCGTGGACCAGACACAGAACATTACCGTGGACCAGAGACAGAACATTACCGTGAAACCGAACATTATCGTGGACCAGAAACGGAATATTACCGTGAAACCGAACATTATCGTGGACCAGAGATCGAACATTACCGTGGACCAGAGACAGAACATTACCGTGGACCAGTGACAGAACATTACCGTGGACCAGAGACAGAACATTACCGTGGACCAGAGAGAGAACATTACCGTAGACCAGAGACCGAACTTTACCTTGAAACCGAACATTATCGTGGACCAGAAACGGAACATTACCGTGAAACAGAAACACAAAATTATCGTGGACAAGAAACGGAACATTACCGTGGACCAGAGACAGAACGTTACCGTGAAACAGAAACACAACATTATCGTGGACCAGAGACGGAACATTTCCGTGGACCAGAGACGGAACATTACCGTGAAACCGAAACAGAACATTATCGTGGACCAGAAACGGAACATTATCATGGACCAGAGATAGAACATTACCGTGAAACCGAAACAGAACATTATCGTGGACCAGAAACGGAACATTACCGTGAAACAGAAACACAAAATTATCGTGGACCAGAAACGGAACATTACCGTGAAACAGAAACATAACATTATCATGGACCAAAGACGGTCCATTATCGTGGACCAGAGACGGAACATTACCGTGAAACCGAACATTATCGTGGACCAGACACAGAACATTACCGTGGACCAGAGACAGAACATTACCGTGAAACCGAACATTATCGTGGACCAGAAACGGAACATTACCGTGAAACAGAAAAAAAAATTATCGTGGACCAGAAACGGAACATTACCGTGATACAGAAACAGAACATTATCGTGGACCAGAGACGGAACATTACCGTGAAACCGAACATTATCGTGGACCAGAGATCGAACATTACCGTGGACCAGAGACAGAACATTACCGTGAAACAGAAACACAACATTATCGTGGACCAGAGACGGAACATTACCGTGGACCAGAGATGGTTCATCACCGTGAAACTGAAACAGAACATTATCGTGGTCCAGAAACGGAACATTACCGTGAAACCGAAACAGAACATTATCGTGGACCAGAGACGGAACATTACCGTGAAACCAAACATTATCGTGGACCAGAGATCGAACATTACCGTGGACCAGAGACAGAACATTACCGCGGACCAGAGACAGAACATTACTGTGGACCAGAGACCGAACTTTACCTTGAAACCGAACATTACCGTGGACCAGAGACCGAACTTTACCTTGAAACCGAACATAATCGTGGACCAGAAACGGAACATTACCGTGAAACAGAAACACAAAATTATCGTGGACCAGAAACGGAACATTACCGTGATACAGAAAAAGAACATTATCGTGGACCAGAGACGGAACATTACCGTGAAACCGAACATTATCGTGGACCAGAGATCGAACATTACCGTGGACCAGAGACAGAACATTACCGTGAAACAGAAACACAACATTATCGTGGAACAGAGACGGAACATTACCTTGGACCAGAGACGGAACATTACCGTGAAACCGAAACAGAACATTATCGTGGACCAGAAACAGAACATTACCGTGAAACCGAAACAGAACATTATCGTGGACCAGAAACGGAACATTATCGTGGACCAGAGACAGAACATTATCGTGGACCAGAGACGGAACATTATCGTGTACCAGAGACGGAACATTATCGTGGACCAGAGACAGAACATTACCGTGAAACCTAAACAGAACATTATCGTGGACCAGCAAACGGAACATTATCGTGGACCAGAAACAAAACATTACCGTGAAACCGAACATTATCGTGGACCAGAGATCGAACATTACCGTGAAACAGAAACAGAACATTATCGTGGACCAGAGACGGAACATTACCGTGAAACCGAACATTATCGTGGACCAGAGATCGAACATTACCGTGGACCAGAGACAGAACATTACCATGGACCAGAGACAGAACAGTACCGTGAAACAGAACATTATCATGGACCAGAAACGGATCATTACCGTGAAACAGAAACAGAACATTATCGTGGACCAGAAACGGAACATTACCGTGAAACTGAAACAGAACATTATCGTGGACCAGAAACGGAACATTATCATGGACCAGAGACAGAACATTACCGTGAAACCGAAACAGAACATTATCGTGGACCAGAAACGGAACATTACCGTGAAACAGAAACATAACATTATCGTGGACAAAAGACGCTCCATTATTGTGGACCAGAGACGGAACATTACCGTGAAACCGAACATTATCGTGGACCAGACACAGAACATTACCGTGGACCAGAGACAGAACATTACCGTGAAACCGAACATTATCGTGGACCAGAAACGGAACATTACCGTGAAACCGAACATTATCGTGGACCAGAGATCGAACATTACCGTGGACCAGAGACAGAACATTACCGTGGACCAGAGACAGAACATTACCGTGGACCAGAGACAGAACATTACCGTGGACCAGAGAGAGAACATTACCGTAGACCAGAGACCGAACTTTACCTTGAAACCGAACATTATCGTGGACCAGAAACGGAACATTACCGTGAAACAGAAACACAAAATTATCGTGGACAAGAAACGGAACATTACCGTGGACCAGAGACAGAACATTACCGTGAAACAGAAACACAACATTATCGTGGACCAGAGACGGAACATTTCCGTGGACCAGAGACGGAACATTACCGTGAAACCGAAACAGAACATTATCGTGGACCAGAAACGGAACATTACCGTGAAACCAAAACAGAACATTATCTTGGACCAGAGACGGAACATTACCGTGAAACCGAACATTATCGTGGACCAGAGATCGAACATTACCGTGCACCAGAGACAGAACATTACCGTGGACCAGAGAAAGAACATTACCGTGGACCAGAGACAGAACATTACCGTGGACCAGAAACGGAACATTACCGTGAAACAGAAACAGAACATTATCGTGGACCAGTGACGGAAAATTACCGTGAAACCGAACATTATCGTGGACCAGAGATCGAACATTACCGTGGACCAGAGACGGAACATTACCGTGGACCAGAGACAGAACACTACCGTGGACCAGAGACAGAACATTACCGTGGACCAGAGACAGAACATTACTGTCGACCAGAGAACGAACTTTACCTTGAAACCGAACGTTACCGTGGACCAGAGACAGAACATTACCATGAAACAGAACATTATCGTGGACCAGAGACAGAACATTACCGTGGACAAGAGACAGAACATTACCGTGGACCAGAGACAGAACATTACTGTGGACCAGAGACCGAACTTTACCTTAAAACCCAACATTACCGTGGACCAGAGACAGAATATTACCATGGACCAGAGACAGAACATTACCGTGAAAAAGAACATTATCATGGACCAGAAACGGAACATTATCGTGGACCAAAGACAGAACATTATCGTGGACCAGAGACGGAACATTATCGTGGACCAGAGACGGAACATTATCATGGACCAGAGACAGAACATTACCGTGAAACCTAAACAGAACATTATCGTGGACCAGAAACGGAACATTATCGTGGAACAGAAACAAAACATTACCGTGAAACCGAACATTATCGTGGACCAGAGATCGAACATTACCGTGGACCAGAGACAGAACATTACCCTGGACCAGAGATAGAACATTACCGTGGACCAGAGACAGAACATTACCGTGGACCAGAGACAGAACATTACCGTTGACCAGAGACAGAACATTACCGTGGACCAGAGACAGAACATTACCATGGACCAGGGACAGAACATTACCGTGAAACAGAACATTATCATGGACCAGAAACGGAACATTACCGTGAAACAGAAACAGAACATTATCGTGGACTAGAAACGGAACATTACCGTGAACCCGAAACAGAACATTATCGTGGACCAGAGACGGAACATTACCGTGAAACCGAACACTATCGTGGACCAGAGATCGAACATTACCGTGAAACCGAAACAGAACATTATCGTGGACCAGAAACAGAACATTACCGTGAAACCGAAACAGAACATTATCGTGGACCAGAAACGGAACATTATCGTGGACCAGAGACAGAACATTATCGTGGACCAGAGACGGAACATTATCGTGTACCAGAGACGGAACATTATCGTGGACCAGAGACAGAACATTACCGTGAAACCTAAACAGAACATTATCGTGGACCAGAAACGGAACATTATCGTGGACCAGAAACAAAACATTACCGTGAAACCGAACATTATCGTTGACCAGAGATCGAACATTACCGTGAAACAGAAACAGAACATTATCTTGGACCAGAGACGGAACATTACCGTGAAACCGAAACAGAACATTATCGTGGACCAGAGACGGAACATTATCGTGTACCAGAGACGGAACATTATCGTGGACCAGAGACAGAACATTACCGTGAAACCTAAACAGAACATTATCGTGGACCAGAAACGGAACATTATCGTGGACCAGAAACAAAACATTACCGTGAAACCGAACATTATCGTGGACCAGAGATCGAACATTACCGTGAAACAGAAACAGAACATTATCGTGGACCAGAGACGGAACATTACCGTGAAACCGAACATTATCGTGGACCAGAGATCGAACATTACCGTGGACCAGAGACAGAACATTACCGCGGACCAGAGACAGAACATTACTGTGGACCAGAGACCGAACTTTACCTTGAAACCATACATTACCGTGGACCAGAGACAGAACATTACCATGGACCAGAGACAGAACAGTACCGTGAAACAGAACATTATCATGGACCAGAAACGGATCATTACCGTGAAACAGAAACAGAACATTATCGTGGACCAGAAACGGAACATTACCGTGAAACTGAAACAGAACATTATCGTGGACCAGAAACGGAACATTATCATGGACCAGAGACAGAACATTACCGTGAAACCGAAACAGAACATTATCGTGGACCAGAAACGGAACATTACCGTGAAACAGAAACATAACATTATCGTGGACAAAAGACGCTCCATTATTGTGGACCAGAGACGGAACATTACCGTGAAACCGAACATTATCGTGGACCAGACACAGAACATTACCGTGGACCAGAGACAGAACATTACCGTGAAACCGAACATTATCGTGGACCAGAAACGGAACATTACCGTGAAACCGAACATTATCGTGGACCAGAGATCGAACATTACCGTGGACCAGAGACAGAACATTACCGTGGACCAGAGACAGAACATTACCGTGGACCAGAGACAGAACATTACCGTGGACCAGAGAGAGAACATTACCGTAGACCAGAGACCGAACTTTACCTTGAAACCGAACATTATCGTGGACCAGAAACGGAACATTACCGTGAAACAGAAACATAAATTATCGTGGACAAGAAACGGAACATTACCGTGGACCAGAGACAGAACATTACCGTGAAACAGAAACACAACATTATCGTGGACCAGAGACGGAACATTTCCGTGGACCAGAGACGGAACATTACCGTGAAACCGAAACAGAACATTATCGTGGACCAGAAACGGAACATTACCGTGAAACCAAAACAGAACATTATCTTGGACCAGAGACGGAACATTACCGTGAAACCGAACATTATCGTGGACCAGAGATCGAACATTACCGTGCACCAGAGACAGAACATTACCGTGGACCAGAGAAAGAACATTACCGTGGACCAGAGACAGAACATTACCGTGGACCAGAAACGGAACATTACCGTGAAACAGAAACAGAACATTATCGTGGACCAGTGACGGAAAATTACCGTGAAACCGAACATTATCGTGGACCAGAGATCGAACATTACCGTGGACCAGAGACGGAACATTACCGTGGACCAGAGACAGAACACTACCGTGGACCAGAGACAGAACATTACCGTGGACCAGAGACAGAACATTACTGTCGACCAGAGAACGAACTTTACCTTGAAACCGAACGTTACCGTGGACCAGAGACAGAACATTACCATGAAACAGAACATTATCGTGGACCAGAGACAGAACATTACCGTGGACAAGAGACAGAACATTACCGTGGACCAGAGACAGAACATTACTGTGGACCAGAGACCGAACTTTACCTTAAAACCCAACATTACCGTGGACCAGAGACAGAACATTACCATGGACCAGAGACAGAACATTACCGTGAAAAAGAACATTATCATGGACCAGAAACGGAACATTATCGTGGACCAAAGACAGAACATTATCGTGGACCAGAGACGGAACATTATCGTGGACCAGAGACGGAACATTATCATGGACCAGAGACAGAACATTACCGTGAAACCTAAACAGAACATTATCGTGGACCAGAAACGGAACATTATCGTGGAACAGAAACAAAACATTACCGTGAAACCGAACATTATCGTGGACCAGAGATCGAACATTACCGTGGACCAGAGACAGAACATTACCCTGGACCAGAGATAGAACATTACCGTGGACCAGAGACAGAACATTACCGTGGACCAGAGACAGAACATTACCGTTGACCAGAGACAGAACATTACCGTGGACCAGAGACAGAACATTACCATGGACCAGGGACAGAACATTACCGTGAAACAGAACATTATCATGGACCAGAAACGGAACATTACCGTGAAACAGAAACAGAACATTATCGTGGACTAGAAACGGAACATTACCGTGAACCCGAAACAGAACATTATCGTGGACCAGAGACGGAACATTACCGTGAAACCGAACACTATCGTGGACCAGAGATCGAACATTACCGTGAAACCGAAACAGAACATTATCGTGGACCAGAAACAGAATATTACCGTGAAACCGAAACAGAACATTATCGTGGACCAGAAACGGAACATTATCGTGGACCAGAGACAGAACATTATCGTGGACCAGAGACGGAACATTATCGTGTACCAGAGACGGAACATTATCGTGGACCAGAGACAGAACATTACCGTGAAACCTAAACAGAACATTATCGTGGACCAGAAACGGAACATTATCGTGGACCAGAAACAAAACATTACCGTGAAACCGAACATTATCGTTGACCAGAGATCGAACATTACCGTGAAACAGAAACAGAACATTATCTTGGACCAGAGACGGAACATTACCGTGAAACCGAACATTATCGTGGACCAGAGATCGAACATTACCGTGGACCAGAGACAGAACATTACCGCGGACCAGAGACAGAACATTACTGTGGACCAGAGACCGAACTTTACCTTGAAACCATACATTACCGTGGACCAGAGACAGAACATTACCATGGACCAGAGACAGAACATTACCGTGAAACAGAACATTATCATGGACCAGAAACGGAACATTACCGTGAAACAGAAACAGAACATTATCGTGGACCAGAAACGGAACATTACCGTGAAACTGAAACAGAACATTATCGTGGACCAGAAACGGAACATTATCATGGACCAGAGACAGAACATTACCGTGAAACCGAAACAGAACATTATCGTGGACCAGAAACGGAACATTACCATGAAACAGAAACACAAAATTATCGTGGACCAGAAACGGAACATTACCGTGAAACAGAAACATAACATTATCGTGGACAAAAGACGCTCCATTATTGTGGACCAGAGACGGAACATTACCGTGAAACCGAACATTATCGTGGACCAGACACAGAACATTACCGTGGACCAGAGACAGAACATTACCGTGAAACCGAACATTATCGTGGACCAGAAACGGAATATTACCGTGAAACCGAACATTATCGTGGACCAGAGATCGAACATTACCGTGGACCAGAGACAGAACATTACCGTGGACCAGTGACAGAACATTACCGTGGACCAGAGACAGAACATTACCGTGGACCAGAGAGAGAACATTACCGTAGACCAGAGACCGAACTTTACCTTGAAACCGAACATTATCGTGGACCAGAAACGGAACATTACCGTGAAACAGAAACACAAAATTATCGTGGACAAGAAACGGAACATTACCGTGGACCAGAGACAGAACGTTACCGTGAAACAGAAACACAACATTATCGTGGACCAGAGACGGAACATTTCCGTGGACCAGAGACGGAACATTACCGTGAAACCGAAACAGAACATTATCGTGGACCAGAAACGGAACATTATCATGGACCAGAGACAGAACATTACCGTGAAACCGAAACAGAACATTATCGTGGACCAGAAACGGAACATTACCGTGAAACAGAAACACAAAATTATCGTGGACCAGAAACGGAACATTACCGTGAAACAGAAACATAACATTATCATGGACCAAAGACGGTCCATTATCGTGGACCAGAGACGGAACATTACCGTGAAACCGAACATTATCGTGGACCAGACACAGAACATTACCGTGGACCAGAGACAGAACATTACCGTGAAACCGAACATTATCGTGGACCAGAGATCGAACATTACCGTGGACCAGAGACAGAACATTACCGTGGACCAGAGACAGAACATTACCGTGGACCAGAGACAGAACATTACAGTGGACCAGAGACAGAACATTACTGTGGACCAGAGACCGAACTTTACCTTGAAACCGAACGTTACCGTGGACCAGAGACAGAACATTACCATGAAACAGAACATTATCGTGGACCAGAGACAGAACATTACCGTGGACAAGAGACAGAACATTACCGTGGACCAGAGACAGAACATTACTGTGGACCAGAGACCGAACTTTACCTTAAAACCCAACATTACCGTGGACCAGAGACAGAACATTACCATGGACCAGAGACAGAACATTACCGTGAAAAAGAACATTATCATGGACCAGAAACGGAACATTATCGTGGACCAAAGACAGAACATTATCGTGGACCAGAGATGGAACATTATCGTGGACAAGAGACGGAACATTATCATGGACCAGAGACAGAACATTACCGTGAAACCTAAACAGAACATTATCGTGGACCAGAAACGGAACATTATCGTGGAACAGAAACAAAACATTACCGTGAAACCGAACATTATCGTGGACCAGAGATCGAACATTACCGTGGACCAGAGACAGAACATTACCCTGGACCAGAGATAGAACATTACCGTGGACCAGAGACAGAACATTACCGTGGACCAGAGACAGAACATTACCGTGGACCAGAGACAGAACATTATCGTGGACCAGAGACGGAACATTACCGTGAAACCGAACATTATCGTGGACCAGAGATCGAACATTATCGTGAAACCGGACATTATCGTGGACCAGACACAGAACATTACCGTGGACCAGAGACAGAACATTACCGTGAAACCGAAACAGAACATTATCGTGGACCAGAAACCGAATGTTACCGTGGATACAGAGACAGAACATTACCATGAAACCGAAACAGAACATTATCGTGGACCAGAAACGGAACATTACCGTGAAACCGAACATTATCGTGGACCAGAGATCGAACATTATCGTGAAACCGGACATTATCGTGGACCAGACACAGAACATTACCGTGGACCAGAGACAGAACATTACCGTGAAACCGAAACAGAACATTATAGTGGACCAGAAACGGAACATTACCGTGGACCAGAGACAGAACATTACCGTGGACCAGAGACAGAACATTACCGTGGACCAGAGACAGAACATTACTGTGGACCAGAGACCGAACTTTACCATGAAACCGAACGTTACCGTGGACAAGAGACTGGACATTACCATGGACCAGAGACAGAACATTACAATGAAACAGAACATTACTGTGGACCAGAAACGGAACATTACCGTGAAACAGAAACAGAACATTATCGTGGACCAGAAACGGAACATTATCGTGGACCAGAGACAGAACATTATCGTGGACCAGAGACGGAACATTATCGTGGACCAGAGACGGAACATTATCGTGGACCAGAGACAGAACATTACCGTGGACCAGAAGCACAACATAATCGTGGACCAGAAACGGAACATTACCGTGAAACCGAAACAGAACATTATCGTGGACCAGAAATGGAACATTATCATGGACCAGAGACAGAACATTATCGTTGACCAGAGACGGAACATTATCGTGGACCAGAGACGGAACATTACCGTGGACCAGAGACAGAACATTACCGTGGACCAGAGACAGAACATTACCGTGGACCAGAGACAGAACATTACTGTGGACCAGAGACCGAACTTTACCTTGAAACCGAACATTACCGTGGACCAGAGACAGAACATTACCATGGACCAGGGACAGAACATTACCGTGAAACAGAACATTATCATGGACCAGAAACGGAACATTACCGTGAAACAGAAACAGAACATTATCGTGGACTAGAAACGGAACATTACCGTGAAACCGAAACAGAACATTATCGTGTACCAGAGATCGAACATTACCGTGGACCAGAGACAGAACATTACCGTGGACCAGAGACAGAACATTACCGTGGACCAGAGACAGAACATTACCGTGGACCAGAGACAGAACATTACCGTGGACCAGAGACAGAACATTACTGTGGACCAGAGACCGAACTTTACCTTGAAACCGAACATTACCGTGGACCAGAGACCGAACATTACCATGGACCAGAGACAGAACATTACCGTGAAAAAGAACATTATCATGGACCAGAAACGGAACATTACCGTGAAACAGAAACACAACATTTTCGTGGACCAGAGACGGAACATTACCGTGGATCAGAGACGGAACATTACCGTGAAACCGAAACAGAACATTATCGTGGACCAGAGACGGAACATTACCGTGAAACCGAAACAGAACATTATCGTGGACCAGAGACGGAACATTACCGTGAAACCGAACATTATCGTGGACCAGAGACGGAACATTACCGTGAAACCGAAACAGAACATTATCGTGGACCAGAGACGGAACATTACCGTGAAACCGAACATTATCGTGGACCAGAGATCGAACATTACCGTGGACCAGAGACAGAACATTACCGTGGACCAGAGATAGAACATTACCGTGGACCAGAGACAGAACATTACCGTGGACCAGAGATAGAACATTACCGTGGACCAGAGACAGAACATTACTGTGGACCAGAGACCGAACTTTACCTTGAAACCGAACATTACCGTGGACCAGAGACAGAACATTACCATGGACCAGGGACAGAACATTACCGTGAAACAGAACATTATCATGGACCAGAAACGGAACATTACCGTGAAACTGAAACAGAACATTATCGTGGACTAGAAATGGAACATTACCGTGAAACCGAAAAAGAACATTATCGTGGACCAGAAACGGAACATTACCGTGGACCAGAGACAGAACATTACCGTGGAACCGAAACAGAACATTATCGTGGACCAGAAACGGAACATTACCGTGGACCAGAGACAGAACATTACCGTGGACCAGAGACAGAACATTACCGTGGACCAGAGACAGAACATTACCGTGGACCAGAGACAGAACATTACTGTGGACCAGAGACCGAACTTTACCTTGAAATCGAACGCTACCGTGGACCAGAAACGGAACATTACCGTGGACCAGAAACAGAACATTAGCGTGGACCAGAGACAGAACATTACCGTGAAACAGAAACACAACATTATCGTGGACCAGAAACGGAACATTACCGTGAAACAGAAACAGAACATTAGCGTGGACCAGAGACAGAAAATTACCGTGAATCAGAGACAGAACATTACCGTGAAAAAGAAACACAACATTACCGTGGACCAGAGACAGAACATTACCGTGAAACGGAAACAGAACATTACCGTGAAACCGAAACAGAACATTATCGTGGACCAGAAACGGAACATTATCATGGACCAGAGACAGAACATCATCGTGGACCAAAGACGGAACATTATCGTGGACCAGAGACGGAACATTACCGTGAAACCGAACATTATCGTGGACCGGACACAGAACATTACCGTGGACCAGAGACAGAACATTACCATGAAACCGAAACAGAACATTATCGTGGACCAGAAACGGAACATTACCGTGAAACCGAACATTATCGTGGACAAGAGATCGAACATTATCGTGAAACCGAACATTATCGTGGACCAGACACAGAACATTACCGTGGACCAGAGACAGAATATTACCGTGAAACCGAAACAGAACATTATCATGGACCAGAACCGGAACATTACCGTGGACCAGAGACAGAACATTACCGTGGACCAGAGACAGAACATTACCGTGGACCAGACAGAACATTACTGTGGACCAGAGACCGAACTTTACCTTGAAACCGAACGTTACCGTGGACCAGAGACAGAACATTACAATGAAACAGAAAATTACCGTGGACCAGAAACGGAACATTACCGTGAAACAGAAACAGAACATTATCATGGACCAGAAACGGAACATTATCGTGGACCAGAGACAGAATATTACCGTGGACCAGAGACAGAACATTACTGTGGACCAGAGACAGAACATTACCATGGACCAGGGACAGAACATTACCGTGAAACAGAACATTATCATGGACCAGAGACAGAACATTACCGTGGACCAGAGACAGAACATTACTGTGGACCAGAGACAGAACATTACCATGGACCAGGGACAGAACATTACCGTGAAACAGAACATTATCATGGACCAGAGACAGAACATTACCGTGGACCAGAGACAGAACATTACTGTCGACCAGAGACCGAACTTTACCTTGAAAACGAACATTACCATGGACCAGAGACAGAACATTACCGTGGACCAGAGACAGAACATTACTGTCGACCAGAGACAGAACATTACTGTCGACCAGAGACCGAACTTTACCTTGAAAACGAACATTACCGTGGACCAGAAACGGAACATTACCGTGAAACCGAAACAGAACATTATAATGGACCAGAGACGGAACATTACCGTGAAACCGAACATTATCGTGGACCAGAGATCGAACATTACCGTGGACCAGAGACAGAACATTACCGTGGACCAGAGATAGAACATTACCGTGGACCAGAGACAGAACATTACCGTGGACCAGAGACAGAACATTACCGTAGACCAGAGACAGAACATTACCGTGGAACCGAACATTATCGTGGACCAGAGATCGAACATTACCGTGGACCAGAGACAGAACATTACCCTGGACCAGAGATAGAACATTACCGTGGACCAGAGACAGAACATTACCGTGGACGAGAGACAGAACATTACCGTGGACCAGAGACAGAACATTACCATGGACCAGGGACAGAACATTACCGTGAAACAGAACATTATCATGGACCAGAAACGGAACATTACCGTGAAACAGAAACAGAACATTATCGTGGACTAGAAACGGAACATTACCGTGAACCCGAAACAGAACATTATCGTGGACCAGAGACGGAACATTACCGTGAAACCGAACACTATCGTGGACCAGAGATCGAACATTACCGTGAAACCAAAACAGAACATTATCGTGGACCAGAAACAGAACATTACCGTGAAACCGAAACAGAACATTATCGTGGACCAGAAACGGAACATTATCGTGGACCAGAGACAGAACATTATCGTGGACCAGAGACGGAACATTATCGTGTACCAGAGACGGAACATTATCGTGGACCAGAGACAGAACATTACCGTGAAACCTAAACAGAACATTATCGTGGACCAGAAACGGAACATTATCGTGGACCAGAAACAAAACATTACCGTGAAACCGAACATTATCGTTGACCAGAGATCGAACATTACCGTGAAACAGAAACAGAACATTATCTTGGACCAGAGACGGAACATTACCGTGAAACCGAACATTATCGTGGACCAGAGATCGAACATTACCGTGGACCAGAGACAGAACATTACCGCGGACCAGAGACAGAACATTACTGTGGACCAGAGACCGAACTTTACCTTGAAACCATACATTACCGTGGACCAGAGACAGAACATTACCATGGACCAGAGACAGAACATTACCGTGAAACAGAACATTATCATGGACCAGAAACGGAACATTACCGTGAAACAGAAACAGAACATTATCGTGGACCAGAAACGGAACATTACCGTGAAACTGAAACAGAACATTATCGTGGACCAGAAACGGAACATTATCATGGACCAGAGACAGAACATTACCGTGAAACCGAAACAGAACATTATCGTGGACCAGAAACGGAACATTACCATGAAACAGAAACACAAAATTATCGTGGACCAGAAACGGAACATTACCGTGAAACAGAAACATAACATTATCGTGGACAAAAGACGCTCCATTATTGTGGACCAGAGACGGAACATTACCGTGAAACCGAACATTATCGTGGACCAGACACAGAACATTACCGTGGACCAGAGACAGAACATTACCGTGAAACCGAACATTATCGTGGACCAGAAACGGAATATTACCGTGAAACCGAACATTATCGTGGACCAGAGATCGAACATTACCGTGGACCAGAGACAGAACATTACCGTGGACCAGTGACAGAACATTACCGTGGACCAGAGACAGAACATTACCGTGGACCAGAGAGAGAACATTACCGTAGACCAGAGACCGAACTTTACCTTGAAACCGAACATTATCGTGGACCAGAAACGGAACATTACCGTGAAACAGAAACACAAAATTATCGTGGACAAGAAACGGAACATTACCGTGGACCAGAGACAGAACGTTACCGTGAAACAGAAACACAACATTATCGTGGACCAGAGACGGAACATTTCCGTGGACCAGAGACGGAACATTACCGTGAAACCGAAACAGAACATTATCGTGGACCAGAAACGGAACATTATCATGGACCAGAGATAGAACATTACCGTGAAACCGAAACAGAACATTATCGTGGACCAGAAACGGAACATTACCGTGAAACAGAAACACAAAATTATCGTGGACCAGAAACGGAACATTACCGTGAAACAGAAACATAACATTATCATGGACCAAAGACGGTCCATTATCGTGGACCAGAGACGGAACATTACCGTGAAACCGAACATTATCGTGGACCAGACACAGAACATTACCGTGGACCAGAGACAGAACATTACCGTGAAACCGAACATTATCGTGGACCAGAAACGGAACATTACCGTGAAACAGAAAAAAAAATTATCGTGGACCAGAAACGGAACATTACCGTGATACAGAAACAGAACATTATCGTGGACCAGAGACGGAACATTACCGTGAAACCGAACATTATCGTGGACCAGAGATCGAACATTACCGTGGACCAGAGACAGAACATTACCGTGAAACAGAAACACAACATTATCGTGGACCAGAGACGGAACATTACCGTGGACCAGAGATGGTTCATCACCGTGAAACTGAAACAGAACATTATCGTGGTCCAGAAACGGAACATTACCGTGAAACCGAAACAGAACATTATCGTGGACCAGAGACGGAACATTACCGTGAAACCAAACATTATCGTGGACCAGAGATCGAACATTACCGTGGACCAGAGACAGAACATTACCGCGGACCAGAGACAGAACATTACTGTGGACCAGAGACCGAACTTTACCTTGAAACCGAACATTACCGTGGACCAGAGACCGAACTTTACCTTGAAACCGAACATAATCGTGGACCAGAAACGGAACATTACCGTGAAACAGAAACACAAAATTATCGTGGACCAGAAACGGAACATTACCGTGATACAGAAAAAGAACATTATCGTGGACCAGAGACGGAACATTACCGTGAAACCGAACATTATCGTGGACCAGAGATCGAACATTACCGTGGACCAGAGACAGAACATTACCGTGAAACAGAAACACAACATTATCGTGGAACAGAGACGGAAGATTACCTTGGACCAGAGACGGAACATTACCGTGAAACCGAAACAGAACATTATCGTGGACCAGAAACAGAACATTACCGTGAAACCGAAACAGAACATTATCGTGGACCAGAAACGGAACATTATCGTGGACCAGAGACAGAACATTATCGTGGACCAGAGACGGAACATTATCGTGTACCAGAGACGGAACATTATCGTGGACCAGAGACAGAACATTACCGTGAAACCTAAACAGAACATTATCGTGGACCAGAAACGGAACATTATCGTGGACCAGAAACAAAACATTACCGTGAAACCGAACATTATCGTGGACCAGAGATCGAACATTACCGTGAAACAGAAACAGAACATTATCGTGGACCAGAGACGGAACATTACCGTGAAACCAAACATTATCGTGGACCAGAGATCGAACATTACCGTGGACCAGAGACAGAACATTACCGCGGACCAGAGACAGAACATTACTGTGGACCAGAGACCGAACTTTACCTTGAAACCATACATTACCGTGGACCAGAGACAGAACATTACCATGGACCAGAGACAGAACAGTACCGTGAAACAGAACATTATCATGGACCAGAAACGGATCATTACCGTGAAACAGAAACAGAACATTATCGTGGACCAGAAACGGAACATTACCGTGAAACTGAAACAGAACATTATCGTGGACCAGAAACGGAACATTATCATGGACCAGAGACAGAACATTACCGTGAAACCGAAACAGAACATTATCGTGGACCAGAAACGGAACATTACCGTGAAACAGAAACATAACATTATCGTGGACAAAAGACGCTCCATTATTGTGGACCAGAGACGGAACATTACCGTGAAACCGAACATTATCGTGGACCAGACACAGAACATTACCGTGGACCAGAGACAGAACATTACCGTGAAACCGAACATTATCGTGGACCAGAAACGGAACATTACCGTGAAACCGAAAATTATCGTGGACCAGAGATCGAACATTACCGTGGACCAGAGACAGAACATTACCGTGGACCAGAGACAGAACATTACCGTGGACCAGAGACAGAACATTACCGTGGACCAGAGAGAGAACATTACCGTAGACCAGAGACCGAACTTTACCTTGAAACCGAACATTATCGTGGACCAGAAACGGAACATTACCGTGAAACAGAAACACAAAATTATCGTGGACAAGAAACGGAACATTACCGTGGACCAGAGACAGAACATTACCGTGAAACAGAAACACAACATTATCGTGGACCAGAGACGGAACATTTCCGTGGACCAGAGACGGAACATTACCGTGAAACCGAAACAGAACATTATCGTGGACCAGAAACGGAACATTACCGTGAAACCAAAACAGAACATTATCTTGGACCAGAGACGGAACATTACCGTGAAACCGAACATTATCGTGGACCAGAGATCGAACATTACCGTGCACCAGAGACAGAACATTACCGTGGACCAGAGAAAGAACATTACCGTGGACCAGAGACAGAACATTACCGTGGACCAGAAACGGAACATTACCGTGAAACAGAAACAGAACATTATCGTGGACCAGTGACGGAAAATTACCGTGAAACCGAACATTATCGTGGACCAGAGATCGAACATTACCGTGGACCAGAGACGGAACATTACCGTGGACCAGAGACAGAACACTACCGTGGACCAGAGACAGAACATTACCGTGGACCAGAGACAGAACATTACTGTCGACCAGAGAACGAACTTTACCTTGAAACCGAACGTTACCGTGGACCAGAGACAGAACATTACCATGAAACAGAACATTATCGTGGACCAGAGACAGAACATTACCGTGGACAAGAGACAGAACATTACCGTGGACCAGAGACAGAACATTACTGTGGACCAGAGACCGAACTTTACCTTAAAACCCAACATTACCGTGGACCAGAGACAGAACATTACCATGGACCAGAGACAGAACATTACCGTGAAAAAGAACATTATCATGGACCAGAAACGGAACATTATCGTGGACCAAAGACAGAACATTATCGTGGACCAGAGACGGAACATTATCGTGGACCAGAGACGGAACATTATCATGGACCAGAGACAGAACATTACCGTGAAACCTAAACAGAACATTATCGTGGACCAGAAACGGAACATTATCGTGGAACAGAAACAAAACATTACCGTGAAACCGAACATTATCGTGGACCAGAGATCGAACATTACCGTGGACCAGAGACAGAACATTACCCTGGACCAGAGATAGAACATTACCGTGGACCAGAGACAGAACATTACCGTGGACCAGAGACAGAACATTACCGTTGACCAGAGACAGAACATTACCGTGGACCAGAGACAGAACATTACCATGGACCAGGGACAGAACATTACCGTGAAACAGAACATTATCATGGACCAGAAACGGATCATTACCGTGAAACAGAAACAGAACATTATCGTGGACCAGAAACGGAACATTACCGTGAAACTGAAACAGAACATTATCGTGGACCAGAAACGGAACATTATCATGGACCAGAGACAGAACATTACCGTGAAACCGAAACAGAACATTATCGTGGACCAGAAACGGAACATTACCGTGAAACAGAAACATAACATTATCGTGGACAAAAGACGCTCCATTATTGTGGACCAGAGACGGAACATTACCGTGAAACCGAACATTATCGTGGACCAGACACAGAACATTACCGTGGACCAGAGACAGAACATTACCGTGAAACCGAACATTATCGTGGACCAGAAACGGAACATTACCGTGAAACCGAACATTATCGTGGACCAGAGATCGAACATTACCGTGGACCAGAGACAGAACATTACCGTGGACCAGAGACAGAACATTACCGTGGACCAGAGACAGAACATTACCGTGGACCAGAGAGAGAACATTACCGTAGACCAGAGACCGAACTTTACCTTGAAACCGAACATTATCGTGGACCAGAAACGGAACATTACCGTGAAACAGAAACACAAAATTATCGTGGACAAGAAACGGAACATTACCGTGGACCAGAGACAGAACATTACCGTGAAACAGAAACACAACATTATCGTGGACCAGAGACGGAACATTTCCGTGGACCAGAGACGGAACATTACCGTGAAACCGAAACAGAACATTATCGTGGACCAGAAACGGAACATTACCGTGAAACCAAAACAGAACATTATCTTGGACCAGAGACGGAACATTACCGTCAAACCGAACATTATCGTGGACCAGAGATCGAACATTACCGTGCACCAGAGACAGAACATTACCGTGGACCAGAGAAAGAACATTACCGTGGACCAGAGACAGAACATTACCGTGGACCAGAAACGGAACATTACCGTGAAACAGAAACAGAACATTATCGTGGACCAGTGACGGAAAATTACCGTGAAACCGAACATTATCGTGGACCAGAGATCGAACATTACCGTGGACCAGAGACGGAACATTACCGTGGACCAGAGACAGAACACTACCGTGGACCAGAGACAGAACATTACCGTGGACCAGAGACAGAACATTACTGTCGACCAGAGAACGAACTTTACCTTGAAACCGAACGTTACCGTGGACCAGAGACAGAACATTACCATGAAACAGAACATTATCGTGGACCAGAGACAGAACATTACCGTGGACAAGAGACAGAACATTACCGTGGACCAGAGACAGAACATTACTGTGGACCAGAGACCGAACTTTACCTTAAAACCCAACATTACCGTGGACCAGAGACAGAACATTACCATGGACCAGAGACAGAACATTACCGTGAAAAAGAACATTATCATGGACCAGAAACGGAACATTATCGTGGACCAAAGACAGAACATTATCGTGGACCAGAGACGGAACATTATCGTGGACCAGAGACGGAACATTATCATGGACCAGAGACAGAACATTACCGTGAAACCTAAACAGAACATTATCGTGGACCAGAAACGGAACATTATCGTGGAACAGAAACAAAACATTACCGTGAAACCGAACATTATCGTGGACCAGAGATCGAACATTACCGTGGACCAGAGACAGAACATTACCCTGGACCAGAGATAGAACATTACCGTGGACCAGAGACAGAACATTACCGTGGACCAGAGACAGAACATTACCGTTGACCAGAGACAGAACATTACCGTGGACCAGAGACAGAACATTACCATGGACCAGGGACAGAACATTACCGTGAAACAGAACATTATCATGGACCAGAAACGGAACATTACCGTGAAACAGAAACAGAACATTATCGTGGACTAGAAACGGAACATTACCGTGAACCCGAAACAGAACATTATCGTGGACCAGAGACGGAACATTACCGTGAAACCGAACACTATCGTGGACCAGAGATCGAACATTACCGTGAAACCGAAACAGAACATTATCGTGGACCAGAAACAGAACATTACCGTGAAACCGAAACAGAACATTATCGTGGACCAGAAACGGAACATTATCGTGGACCAGAGACAGAACATTATCGTGGACCAGAGACGGAACATTATCGTGTACCAGAGACGGAACATTATCGTGGACCAGAGACAGAACATTACCGTGAAACCTAAACAGAACATTATCGTGGACCAGAAACGGAACATTATCGTGGACCAGAAACAAAACATTACCGTGAAACCGAACATTATCGTTGACCAGAGATCGAACATTACCGTGAAACAGAAACAGAACATTATCTTGGACCAGAGACGGAACATTACCGTGAAACCGAACATTATCGTGGACCAGAGATCGAACATTACCGTGGACCAGAGACAGAACATTACCGCGGACCAGAGACAGAACATTACTGTGGACCAGAGACCGAACTTTACCTTGAAACCATACATTACCGTGGACCAGAGACAGAACATTACCATGGACCAGAGACAGAACATTACCGTGAAACAGAACATTATCATGGACCAGAAACGGAACATTACCGTGAAACAGAAACAGAACATTATCGTGGACCAGAAACGGAACATTACCGTGAAACTGAAACAGAACATTATCGTGGACCAGAAACGGAACATTATCATGGACCAGAGACAGAACATTACCGTGAAACCGAAACAGAACATTATCGTGGACCAGAAACGGAACATTACCATGAAACAGAAACACAAAATTATCGTGGACCAGAAACGGAACATTACGTGAAACAGAAACATAACATTATCGTGGACAAAAGACGCTCCATTATTGTGGACCAGAGACGGAACATTACCGTGAAACCGAACATTATCGTGGACCAGACACAGAACATTACCGTGGACCAGAGACAGAACATTACCGTGAAACCGAACATTATCGTGGACCAGAAACGGAATATTACCGTGAAACCGAACATTATCGTGGACCAGAGATCGAACATTACCGTGGACCAGAGACAGAACATTACCGTGGACCAGTGACAGAACATTACCGTGGACCAGAGACAGAACATTACCGTGGACCAGAGAGAGAACATTACCGTAGACCAGAGACCGAACTTTACCTTGAAACCGAACATTATCGTGGACCAGAAACGGAACATTACCGTGAAACAGAAACACAAAATTATCGTGGACAAGAAACGGAACATTACCGTGGACCAGAGACAGAACGTTACCGTGAAACAGAAACACAACATTATCGTGGACCAGAGACGGAACATTTCCGTGGACCAGAGACGGAACATTACCGTGAAACCGAAACAGAACATTATCGTGGACCAGAAACGGAACATTATCATGGACCAGAGACAGAACATTACCGTGAAACCGAAACAGAACATTATCGTGGACCAGAAACGGAACATTACCGTGAAACAGAAACACAAAATTATCGTGGACCAGAAACGGAACATTACCGTGAAACAGAAACATAACATTATCATGGACCAAAGACGGTCCATTATTGTGGACCAGAGACGGAACATTACCGTGAAACCGAACATTATCGTGGACCAGACACAGAACATTACCGTGGACCAGAGACAGAACATTACCGTGAAACCGAACATTATCGTGGACCAGAGATCGAACATTACCGTGGACCAGAGACAGAACATTACCGTGGACCAGAGACAGAACATTACCGTGGACCAGAGACAGAACATTACAGTGGACCAGAGACAGAACATTACTGTGGACCAGAGACCGAACTTTACCTTGAAACCGAACGTTACCGTGGACCAGAGACAGAACATTACCATGAAACAGAACATTATCGTGGACCAGAGACAGAACATTACCGTGGACAAGAGACAGAACATTACCGTGGACCAGAGACAGAACATTACTGTGGACCAGAGACAGAACTTTACCTTAAAACCCAACATTACCGTGGACCAGAGACAGAACATTACCATGGACCAGAGACAGAACATTACCGTGAAAAAGAACATTATCATGGACCAGAAACGGAACATTATCGTGGACCAAAGACAGAACATTATCGTGGACCAGAGATGGAACATTATCGTGGACAAGAGACGGAACATTATCATGGACCAGAGACAGAACATTACCGTGAAACCTAAACAGAACATTATCGTGGACCAGAAACGGAACATTATCGTGGAACAGAAACAAAACATTACCGTGAAACCGAACATTATCGTGGACCAGAGATCGAACATTACCGTGGACCAGAGACAGAACATTACCCTGGACCAGAGATAGAACATTACCGTGGACCAGAGACAGAACATTACCGTGGACCAGAGACAGAACATTACCGTGGACCAGAGACAGAACATTACTGTGGACCAGAGACAGAACATTACCATGGACCAGGGACAGAACATTACCGTGAAACAGAACATTATCATGGACCAGAAACGGAACATTACCGTGAAACAGAAACAGAACATTATCGTGGACTAGAAACGGAACATTACCGTGAACCCGAAACAGAACATTATCGTGGACCAGAGACGGAACATTACCGTGAAACCGAACACTATCGTGGACCAGAGATCGAACATTACCGTGGACCAGAAACCGAATGTTACCGTGGATACAGAGACAGAACATTACCATGAAACCGAAACAGAACATTATCGTGGACCAGAAACGGAACATTACCGTGAAACCGAACATTATCGTGGACCAGAGATCGAACATTATCGTGAAACCGGACATTATCGTGGACCAGACACAGAACATTACCGTGGACCAGAGACAGAACATTACCGTGAAACCGAAACAGAAGATTATAGTGGACCAGAAACGGAACATTACCGTGGACCAGAGACAGAACATTACCGTGGACCAGAGACAGAACATTACCGTGGACCAGAGACAGAACATTACTGTGGACCAGAGACCGAACTTTACCATGAAACCGAACGTTACCGTGGACAAGAGACTGGACATTACCATGGACCAGAGACAGAACATTACCATGAAACAGAACATTACTGTGGACCAGAAACGGAATATTACCGTGAAACAGAAACAGAACATTATCGTGGACCAGAAACGGAACATTATCGTGGACCAGAGACAGAACATTATCGTGGACCAGAGACGGAACATTATCGTGGACCAGAGACGGAACATTATCGTGGACCAGAGACAGAACATTACCGTGGACCAGAAGCACAACATAATCGTGGACCAGAAACGGAACATTACCGTGAAACCGAAACAGAACATTATCGTGGACCAGAAACGGAACATTATCATGGACCAGAGACAGAACATTATCGTTGACCAGAGACGGAACATTATCGTGGACCAGAGACGGAACATTACCGTGGACCAGAGACAGAACATTACCGTGGACCAGAGACAGAACATTACCGTGGACCAGAGACAGAACATTACTGTGGACCAGAGACCGAACTTTACCTTGAAACCGAACATTACCGTGGACCAGAGACAGAACATTACCATGGACCAGGGACAGAACATTACCGTGAAACAGAACATTATCATGGACAGGAAACGGAACATTACCGTGAAACAGAAACAGAACATTATCGTGGACTAGAAACGGAACATTACCGTGAAACCGAAACAGAACATTATCGTGTACCAGAGATCGAACATTACCGTGGACCAGAGACAGAACATTACCGTGGACCAGAGACAGAACATTACCGTGGACCAGAGACAGAACATTACCGTGGACCAGAGACAGAACATTACCGTGGACCAGAGACAGAACATTACTGTGGACCAGAGACCGAACTTTACCTTGAAACCGAACATTACCGTGGACCAGAGACCGAACATTACCATGGACCAGAGACAGAACATTACCGTGAAAAAGAACATTATCATGGACCAGAAACGGAACATTACCGTGAAACAGAAACACAACATTTTCGTGGACCAGAGACGGAACATTACCGTGGATCAGAGACGGAACATTACCGTGAAACCGAAACAGAACATTATCGTGGACCAGAGACGGAACATTACCGTGAAACCGAAACAGAACATTATCGTGGACCAGAGACGGAACATTACCGTGAAACCGAACATTATCGTGGACCAGAGACGGAACATTACCGTGAAACCGAAACAGAACATTATCGTGGACCAGAGACGGAACATTACCGTGAAACCGAACATTATCGTGGACCAGAGATCGAACATTACCGTGGACCAGAGACAGAACATTACCGTGGACCAGAGATAGAACATTACCGTGGACCAGAGATAGAACATTACCGTGGACCAGAGACAGAACATTACCGTGGACCAGAGATAGAACATTACCGTGGACCAGAGACAGAACATTACTGTGGACCAGAGACCGAACTTTACCTTGAAACCGAACATTACCGTGGACCAGAGACAGAACATTACCATGGACCAGGGACAGAACATTACCGTGAAACAGAACATTATCATGGACCAGAAACGGAACATTACCGTGAAACTGAAACAGAACATTATCGTGGACTAGAAATGGAACATTACCGTGAAACCGAAAAAGAACATTATCGTGGACCAGAGACGGAACATTACTGTGAAACCGAAAGAGAACATTATCGTGGACCAGAGACGGAACATTACCGTGAAACCGAACATTATCGTGGACCAGAGACGGAACATTACCGTGAAACCGAAACAGAACATTATCGTGGACCAGAGACGGAACATTACCGTGAAACCGAACATTATCGTGGACCAGAGATCGAACATTACCGTGGACCAGAGACAGAACATTACCGTGGACCAGAGATAGAACATTACCGTGGACCAGAGACAGAACATTACCGTGGACCAGAGATAGAACATTACCGTGGACCAGAGACAGAACATTACTGTGGACCAGAGACCGAACTTTACCTTGAAACCGAACATTACCGTGGACCAGAGACAGAACATTACCATGGACCAGGGACAGAACATTACCGTGAAACAGAACATTATCATGGACCAGAAACGGAACATTACCGTGAAACTGAAACAGAACATTATCGTGGACTAGAAATGGAACATTACCGTGAAACCGAAAAAGAACATTATCGTGGACCAGAAACGGAACATTACCGTGGACCAGAGACAGAACATTACCGTTGAACCGAAACAGAACATTATCGTGGACCAGAAACGGAACATTACCGTGGACCAGAGACAGAACATTACCGTGGACCAGAGACAGAACATTACCGTGGACCAGAGACAGAACATTACCGTGGACCAGAGACAGAACATGACTGTGGACCAGAGACCGAACTTTACCTTGAAATCGAACGCTACCGTGGACCAGAAACGGAACATTACCGTGGACCAGAAACAGAACATTAGCGTGGACCAGAGACAGAACATTACCGTGAAACAGAAACACAACATTATCGTGGACCAGAAACGGAACATTACCGTGAAACAGAAACAGAACATTAGCGTGGACCAGAGACAGAACATTACCGTGAATCAGAGACAGAACATTACCGTGAAAAAGAAACACAACATTACCGTGGACCAGAGACAGAACATTACCGTGAAACGGAAACAGAACATTACCGTGAAACCGAAACAGAACATTATCGTGGACCAGAAACGGAACATTATCATGGACCAGAGACAGAACATCATCGTGGACCAAAGACGGAACATTATCGTGGACCAGAGACGGAACATTACCGTGAAACCGAACATTATCGTGGACCGGACACAGAACATTACCGTGGACCAGAGACAGAACATTACCATGAAACCGAAACAGAACATTATCGTGGACCAGAAACGGAACATTACCGTGAAACCGAACATTATCGTGGACAAGAGATCGAACATTATCGTGAAACCGAACATTATCGTGGACCAGACACAGAACATTACCGTGGACCAGAGACAGAATATTACCGTGAAACCGAAACAGAACATTATCATGGACCAGAACCGGAACATTACCGTGGACCAGAGACAGAACATTACCGTGGACCAGAGACAGAACATTACCGTGGACCAGAGACAGAACATTACTGTGGACCAGAGACCGAACTTTACCTTGAAACCGAACGTTACCGTGGACCAGAGACAGAACATTACAATGAAACAGAAAATTACCGTGGACCAGAAACGGAACATTACCGTGAAACAGAAACAGAACATTATCATGGACCAGAAACGGAACATTATCGTGGACCAGAGACAGAATATTACCGTGGACCAGAGACAGAACATTACTGTGGACCAGAGACAGAACATTACCATGGACCAGGGACAGAACATTACCGTGAAACAGAACATTATCATGGACCAGAGACAGAACATTACCGTGGACCAGAGACAGAACATTACTGTGGACCAGAGACAGAACATTACCATGGACCAGGGACAGAACATTACCGTGAAACAGAACATTATCATGGACCAGAGACAGAACATTACCGTGGACCAGAGACAGAACATTACTGTCGACCAGAGACCGAACTTTACCTTGAAAACGAACATTACCGTGGACCAGAAACGGAACATTACCGTGAAACCGAAACAGAACATTATAATGGACCAGAGACGGAACATTACCGTGAAACCGAACATTATCGTGGACCAGAGATCGAACATTACCGTGGACCAGAGACAGAACATTACCGTGGACCAGAGAAAGAACATTACCGTGGACCAGAGACAGAACATTACCGTGGACCAGAAACGGAACATTACCGTGAAACCGAAACAGAACATTACCGTGGACCAGAGACGGAACATTACCATGAAACCGAACATTATCGTGGACCAGAGATCGAACATTACCGTGGACCAGAGACAGAACATTACCGTGGACCAGAGACAGAACATTACCGTGGACCAGAGACAGAACATTACCGTGGACCAGAGACAGAACATTACCGTGGACAAGAGACAGAACATAACTGTGGACCAGAGACCGAACTTTACCTTGAAACCGAACATTACCGTGGACCAGAAACGGAACATTACCGTGAAACCGAAACAGAACATTATCGTGGACCAGAGACGGAACATTACAGTGAAACCGAACATTATCGTAGACCAGAGATCGAACATTACCGTGGACCAGAGACAGAACATTACTGTGGACCAGAGACAGAACATTACCGTGGACCAGAGACAGAACATTACAGTGGACCAGAGACAGAACATTACTGTGGACCAGAGACCGAACTTTACCTTGAAACCAAACGTTACCGTGGACCAGAGACAGAACATTACCATGAAACAGAACATTATCGTGGACCAGAGACAGAACATTACCGTGGACAAGAGACAGAACATTACTGTGGACCAGAGACAGAACATTACTGTGGACCAGAGACCGAACTTTACCTTAAAACCGAACATTACCGTGGACCAGAGACAGAACATTACCATGGACCAGAGACAGAACATTACCGTGAAAAAGAACATTATCATGGACCAGAAACGGAACATTATCGTGGACCAGAGACAGAACATTATCGTGGACCAGAGACAGAACATTACCGTGAAACCTAAACAGAACATTATCGTGGACCAGAAACGGAACATTATCGTGGAACAGGTACAAAACATTACCGTGAAACCGAACATTATCGTGGACCAGAGATCGAACATTACCGTGGACCAGAGACAGAACATTACCCTGGACCAGAGATAGAACATTACCGTGGACCAGAGACAGAACATTACCGTGGACCAGAGACAGAACATTACCGTGGACCAGAGACAGAACATTACTGTGGACCAGAGACAGAACATTACATTGGACCAGGGACAGAACATTACCGTGAAACAGAACATTATCATGGACCAGAAACGGAACATTACCGTGAAACAGAAACAGAACATTATCGTGGACTAGAAACGGAACATTACCGTGAACCCGAAACAGAACATTATCGTGGACCAGAAACGGAACATTACCGTGGACCAGAGACAAACATTACCTTGAAACCAAAACAGAACATTATCATGGACAAGAAAGGGAACATTATCGTGGACCAGAGACAGAACATTACCGTGGACCAGAGACAGAACATTACCGTGGACCAGAGACAGAACATTACCGTGGACCAGAGACAGAACATTACCGTGGACAAGAGACCAAACTTTACCTTGAAACCGAACATTACCGTGGACCAGAAACGGAACATTACCGTGAAACCTAAACAGAACATTATCGTGGACCAGAGACGGAACATTACCGTGAAACCGAACACTATCGTGGACCAGAGATCGAACATTACCGTGGACCAGAAACCGAACGTTACCGTGGATACAGAGACAGAACATTACCATGAAACAGAACATTATCATGGACCAAAAACGGAACATTACCGTGAAACAGAAACACAACATTATCGTGGACCAGAGAAGGAACATTACCGTGGACCAGAGACGGAACATTACCGTGAAACCGAAACAGAACATTATCGTGGACCAGAAACGGAACATTACCGTGAAACAGAAACCGAACATTATCGTGGACCGGACACAGAACATTACCGTGGACCAGAGACAGAACATTACCATGAAACCGAAACAGAACATTATCGTGGACCAGAAACGGAACATTACCGTGAAACCGAACATTATCGTGGACCAGAGATCGAACATTATCGTGAAACCGGACATTATCGTGGACCAGACACAGAACATTACCGTGGACCAGAGACAGAACATTACCGTGAAACCGAAACAGAACATTATAGTGGACCAGAAACGGAACATTACCGTGGACCAGAGACAGAACATTACCGTGGACCAGAGACAGAACATTACCGTGGACCAGAGACAGAACATTACTGTGGACCAGAGACCGAACTTTACCATGAAACCGAACGTTACCGTGGACCAGAGACTGGACATTACCATGGACCAGAGACAGAACATTACCATGAAACAGAACATTACTGTGGACCAGAAACGGAACATTACCGTGAAACAGAAACAGAACATTATCGTGGACCAGAAACGGAACATTATCGTGGACCAGAGACAGAACATTATCGTGGACCAGAGACGGAACATTATCGTGGACCTGAGACGGAACATTATCGTGGACCAGAGACAGAACATTACCGTGAAACCTAAATAGAACATTATCGTGGACCAGAAACGGAACATTATCGTGGACCAGAAGCACAACATAATCGTGGACCAGAAACGGAACATTACCGTGAAACCGAAACAGAACATTATCGTGGACCAGAAACGGAACATTATCGTGGACCAGAGACAGAACATTATCGTGGACCAGAGACGGAACATTATCGTGGACCAGAGACGGAACATTATCGTGGACCAGAGACAGAACATTACCGTGAAACCTAAACAGAACATTATCGTGGACCAGAAACGGAACATTACCGTGAAACAGAAACACATCATTTTCGTGGACCAGAGACGGAACATTACCGTGGATCAGAGACGGAACATTACCGTGAAACCGAAACAGAACATTATCGTGGACCAGAGACGGAACATTACCGTGAAACCGAACATTATCGTGGACCAGAGACGGAACATTACCGTGAAACCGAAACAGAACATTATCGTGGACCAGAGACGGAACATTACCGTGAAACCGAACATTATCGTGGACCAGAGATCGAACATTACCGTGGACCAGAGACAGAACATTACCGTGGACCAGAGATAGAACATTACCGTGGACCAGAGACAGAACATTACCGTGGACCAGAGACAGAACATTACCGTGGACCAGAGACAGAACATTACTGTGGACCAGAGACCGAACTTTACCTTGAAACCGAACATTACCGTGGACCAGAGACAGAACATTACCATGGACCAGGGACAGAACATTACCGTGAAACAGAACATTATCATGGACCAGAAACGGAACATTACCGTGAAACTGAAACAGAACATTATCGTGGACTAGAAATGGAACATTACCGTGAAACCGAAAAAGAACATTATCGTGGACCAGAAACGGAACATTACCGTGGACCAGAGACAGAACATTACCGTGAAACCGAAACAGAACATTATCGTGGACCAGAAACGGAACATTACCGTGGACCAGAGACAGAACATTACCGTGGACCAGAGACAGAACATTACCGTGGACCAGAGACAGAACATTACTGTGGACCAGAGACCGAACTTTACCTTGAAACCGAACGCTACCGTGGACCAGAAACGGAACATTACCGTGGACCAGAAACAGAACATTAGCGTGGACCAGAGACAGAACATTACCGTGAAACAGAAACACAACATTATCGTGGACCAGAAACGGAACATTACCGTGAAACAGAAACAGAACATTAGCGTGGACCAGAGACAGAACATTACCGTGGACCAGAGACAGAACATTATCTGGAAAAAGAAACACAACATTACCGTGGACCAGAGACAGAACATTACCGTGAAACGGAAACAGAAAATTACCGTGAAACCGAACATTATCGTGGACCAGAGATCGAACATTATCGTGAAACCGCACATTATCGTGGACCAGACACAGAACATTACCGTGGACCAGAGACAGAACATTACCGTGAAACCGAAACAGAACATTATCGTGGACCAGAAACGGAACATTACCGTGGACCAGAGACAGAACATTACCGTGGACCAGAGACAGAACATTACCGTGGACCAGAGACAGAACATTACTGTGGACCAGAGACCGAACTTTACCTTGAAACCGAACGTTACCGTGGACCAGAGACTGGACATTACCATGGACCAGAGACAGAACATTACCATGAAACAGAACATTACCGTGAACCAGAAACGGAACATTACCGTGAAACAGAAACAGAACATTATCGTGGACCAGAAACGGAACATTATCGTGGACCAGAGACAGAACATTATCGTGGACCAGAGACGGAACATTATCGTGGACCAGAGACGGAACATTATCGTGGACCAGAGACAGAATATTACCGTGAAACCTAAACAGAACATTATCGTGGACCAGAAACGGAACATTATCGTGGACCAGAAACACAACATTATCGTGGACCAGAAAGGGAACATTACCGTGAAACCGAAACAGAACATTATCGTGGACCAGAAACGGAACATTATCGTGGACCAGAGACAGAACATTATCGTGGACCAGAGACGGAACATTATCGTGGACCAGAGACAGAACATTACCGTGAAACCTAAACAGAACATTATCGTGGACCAGAAACGGAACATTATCGTGGACCAGAAACAAAACATTACCGTGAAACCGAACATTATCGTGGACCAGAGATCGAACATTACCGTGGACCAGAGACAGAACATTACCATGGACCAGAGATAGAACATTACCGTGGACCAGAGACAGAACATTACCGTGGACCAGAGACAGAACATTACCGTGGACCAGAGACAGAACATTACTGTGGACCAGAGACCGAACTTTACCTTGAAACCGAACATTACCGTGGACCAGAGACAGAACATTACCATGGACCAGGGACAGAATATTACCGTGAAACAGAACATTATCATGGACCAGAAACGGAACATTACCGTGAAACAGAAACAGAACATTATCGTGGACTAGAAACGGAACATTACTGTGAAACCGAAACAGAACATTATCGTGGACCAGAGATCGAACATTACCGTGGACCAGAGACAGAACATTACCGTGGACCAGAGACAGAACATTACCGTGGACCAGAGACAGAACATTACCGTGGACCAGAGACAGAACATTACCATGGACCAGGGACAGAACATTACCGTGAAACAGAACATTATCATGGACCAGAAACGGAACATTACCGTGAAACAGAACATTATCATGGACCAGAAACGGAACATTACCGTGAAACAGAAACAGAATATTATCGTGGACTAGAAACGGAACATTACCGTGAAACCGAAACAGAACATTATCGTGGACCAGAGATCGAACATTACCGTGGACCAGAGACAGAACATTACCGTGGACTAGAAATGGAACATTACCGTGAAACCGAAAAAGAACATTATCGTGGACCAGAAACGGAACATTACCGTGGACCAGAGACAGAACATTAACGTGTAACCGAAACAGAACATTATCGTGGACCAGAAACGGAACATTACCGTGGACCAGAGACAGAACATTACCGTGGACCAGAGACAGAACATTACCGTGGACCAGAGACAGAACATTACCGTGAAACCTAAACAGAACATTATCGTGGACCAGAAACGGAACATTATCGTGGACCAGAAGCACAACATAATCGTGGACCAAAAACGGAACATTACCGTGAAACCGAAACAGAACATTATCGTGGACCAGAAACGGAACATTATCGTGGACCAGAGACAGAACATTATCGTGGACCAGAGACGGAACATTATCGTCGACCAGAGACGGAACATTATCGTGGACCAGAGACAGAACATTACCGTGAAACCTAAACAGAACATTATCGTGGACCAGAGATCGAACCATACCGTGGACCAGAGACAGAACATTACCATGGACCAGAGATAGAACATTACCGTGGACCAGAGACAGAACATTACCGTGGACCAGAGAAAGAATATTACCGTGGACCAGAGACAGAACATTACTGTGGACCAGAGACCGAACTTTACCTTGAAACCGAACATTACCGTGGACCAGAGACAGAACATTACCATGGACCAGGGACAGAACATTACCGTGAAACAGAACATTATCATGGACCAGAAACGGAACATTACCGTGAAACAGAAACAGAACATTATCGTGGACTAGAAACGGAACATTACCGTTAAACCGAAACAGAAAATTATCGTGGACCAGAGATCGAACATTACCGTGGACCAGAGACAGAACATTACCGTGGACCAGAGATGGAACATTACCGTTGACCAGAGACAGAACATTACCGTGGACCAGAGACAGAACATTACCGTGGACCAGAGAAAGAACATTACTGTGGACCAGAGACCGAACTTTACCTTGAAACCGAACATTACCCTGGACGAGAGACCGAACATTACCATGGACCAGAGACAGAACATTACCGTGAAAAAGAACATTATCATGGACCAGAAAGGGAACATTACCGTGAAACAGAAACACAACATTTTCGTGGACCAGAGACGGAACATTACCGTGGACCAGAGACGGAACATTACCGTGAAACCGAAACAGAACATTATCGTGGACCAGAGACGGAACATTACCGTGAAACCGAACATTATCGTGGACCAGAGACGGAACATTAGAGTGAAACCGAAACAGAACATTATCGTGGACCAGAGACGGAACATTACCGTGAAACCGAACATTATCGTGGACCAGAGATCGAACATTACCGTGGACCAGAAACAGAACATTACCGTGGACCAGAGATAGAACATTACCGTGGACCAGAGACAGAACATTACCGTGGACCAGAGACAGAACATTACCGTGGACCAGAGACAGAACATTACTGTGGACCAGAGACCGAACTTTACCTTGAAACCGAACATTACCGTGGACCAGAGACAGAACATTACCGTGAAACAGAACATTATCATGGACCAGAAACGGAACATTACCGTGAAACAGAAACAGAACATTATCGTGGACTAGAAATGGAACATTACCGTGAAACCGAAAAAGAAAATTATCGTGGACCAGAAACGGAACATTACCGTGGACCAGAGACAGAACATTACCGTGAAACCGAAACAGAACATTATCGTGGACCAGAAACGGAACATTACCGTGGACCAGAGACAGAACATTACCGTGGACCAGAGACAGAACATTACCGTGGACCAGAGACAGAACATTACCGTGGACCAGAGACAGAACATTACTGTGGACCAGAGACCGAACTTTACCTTGAAACCGAACGCTACCGTGGACCAGAAACGGAACATTACCGTGGACCAGAAACAGAACATTAGCGTGGACCAGAGACAAAACATTACCGTGAAACAGAAACACAACATTATCGTGGACCAGAAACGGAACATTACCGTGAAACAGAAACAGAACATTAGCGTGGACCAGAGACAGAACATTACCGTGAATCAGAGACAGAACATTACCGTGAAACGGAAACAGAACATTACCGTGAAACCGAAACAGAACATTATCGTGGACCAGAAACGGAACATTATCATGGACCAGAGACAGAACATTATCGTGGACCAAAGACGGAACATTATCGTGGACCAGAGACGGAACATTACCGTGAAACCGAATATTATCGTGGACCGGACACAGAACACTACCGTGGACCAGAGACAGAACATTACCATGAAACCGAAACAGAACATTATCGTGGACCAGAAACGGAACATTACCCTGAAACCGAACATTATCGTGGACCAGAGATCGAACATTATCGTGAAACCGAACATTATCTTGGACCAGACACAGAACATTACCGTGGACCAGAGACAGAACATTACCGTGAAACCGAAACAGAACATTATCATGGACCAGAAACGGAACATTACCGTGGACCAGAGACAGAACATTACCGTGGACCAGAGACAGAACATTACCGTGGACCAGAGACAGAACATTACTGTGGACCAGAGACCGAACTTTACCTTGAAACCGAACGTTACCGTGGACCAGAGACAGAACATTACCATGGACCAGGGACAGAACATTACCGTGAAACAGAAACAGAACATAATCGTGGACTAGAAACGGAACATTACCGTGAAACCGAAACAGAACATTATCGTGGACCAGAGATCGAACATTACCGTGAACCAGAGACAGAACATTACCGTGGACCACAGACAGAACATTACCGTGGACCAGAGACAGAACATTACCGTGAACCAGAGACAGAACATTACCTTGGACCAGAGACAGAACATTACTGTGGACCAGAGACCGAACTTTACCTTGAAACCAAACATTACCGTGGACCAGAGACAGAACATTACCATGGACCAGAGACAGAACATTACCGTGAAAAAGAACATTATCATGGACCAGAAACGGAACATTACCGTGAAACAGAAACACAACATTTTCGTGGACCAGAGACGGAACATTACCGTGGACCAGAGACGGAACATTACCGTGAAACCGAAACAGAACATTATCGTGGACCAGAGACGGAACATTACCGTGAAACCGAACATTATCGTGGACCAGAGATCGAACATTACCGTGGACCAGAGACAGAACATTACCGTGGACCAGAGATAGAACATTACCGTGGACCAGAGACATAACATTACCGTGGACCAGAAACCGAACGTTACCGTGGACCAGAGACTGGACATTACCATGGACCAGAGACAGAACATTACCATGAAACAGAAAATTACCGTGGACCAGAAACGGAACATTACCGTGAAACAGAAACAGAACATTATCGTGGACCAGAAACGGAACATTATCGTGGACCAGAGACAGAACATTATCGTGGACCAGAGACGGAACATTATCGTGGACCAGAGACGGAACATTATCGTGGACCAGAGACAGAACATTATCGTGGACCAGAGACAGAACATTACCGTGAAACCTAAAAAGAACATTATCGTGGACCAGAAACGCAACATTATCGTGGACCAGAAACACAACATTATCGTGGACCAGAAACGGAACATTACCGTGAAACCGAAACAGAACATTATCGTGGACCAGAAACGGAACATTATCATGGACCAGAGACAGAACATTATCGTGGACCAGAGACGGAACATTATCGTGGACCAGAGACGGAACATTATCGTGGACCAGAGACGGAACATTATCGTGGACCAGAGACAGAACATTACCGTGAAACCTAAACAGAACATTATCGTGGACCAGAAACGGAACATTATCGTGGACCAGAAACAAAACAATACCGTGAAACCGAACATTATCGTGGACCAGAGACAGAAAATTACCGTGAACCAGAGACAGAACATCACCGTGAAAAAGAAACACAACATTACCGTGGACCAGAGACAGAACATTACCGTGAAACGGAAACAGAACATTACAGTGAAACCGAAACAGAACATTATCGTGGACCAGAAACGGAACATTATCATGGACAAGAGACAGAACATTATCGTGGACCAAAGACGGAACATTATCGTGGACCAGAGACGGAACTTTACCGTGAAACCGAACATTATCGTGGACCGCACACAGAACATTACCGTGGACCAGAGACAGAACATTACCATGAAACCGAAACAGAACATTATCGTGGACCAGAAACGGAACATTACCGTGGACCAGAAACGGAACATTACCGTGAAACAGAAACAGAACATTAGCGTGGACCAGAGACAGAACATTACCGTGAATCAGAGACAGAACATTAGCGTGGACCAGAGACAGAACATTACCGTGAATCAGAGACAGAACATTACCGTCAAAAAGAAACACAACATTACCGTGGACCAGAGACAGAACATTACCGTGAAACGGAAACAGAACATTACCGTGAAACCGAAACAGAACATTATCTTGGACCAGAAACGGAACATTATCATGGACCAGAGACAGAACATTATCGTGGACCAAAGACGGAACATTATCGTGGACCAGAGACGGAACATTACCGTGAAACCGAACATTATCGTGGACCGGACACAGAACATTACCGTGGACCAGAGACAGAACATTACCATGAAACCGAAACAGAACATTATCGTGGACCAGAAACGGAACATTACCGTGAAACCGAACATTATCGTGGACCAGAGATCGAACATTATCGTGAAACCGAACATTATCGTGGACCAGACACAGAACATTACCGTGGACCAGAGACAGAACATTACCGTGAATCAGAGACAGAACATTACCGTCAAAAAGAAACACAACATTACCAGGGACCAGAGACAGAACATTACCGTGAAACGGAAACAGAACATTACCGTGAAACCGAAACAGAACATTATCTTGGACCAGAAACGGAACATTATCATGGACCAGAGACGGAACATTACCGTGAAACCGAACATTATCGTGGACCGGACACAGAACATTACCGTGGACCAGAGACAGAACATTACCATGAAACCGAAACAGAACATTATCGTGGACCAGAAACGGAACATTACCGTGAAACCGAACATTATCGTGGACCAGAGATCGAACATTATCGTGAAACCGAACATTATCGTGGACCAGACACAGAACATTACCGTGGACCAGAGACAGAACATTACCGTGAAACCGAAACAGAACATTATCATGGACCAGTAACGGAACATTACCGTGGACCAGAGACAGAACATTACCGTGGACCAGAGACAGAACATTACCGTGGACCAGAGACAGAACATTACTGTGGACCAGAGACAGAACATTACTGTGGACCAGAGACCGAACTTTACCTTGAAACCGAACGTTACCGTGGACCAGAGACAGAACATTACCATGAAACAGAAAATTACCGTGGACCAGAAACGGAACATTACCGTGAAACAGAAACAGAACATTACCGTGGACCAGAGACAGAACATTACCGTGAAACCGAAACAGAACATTATCATGGACCAGAAACGGAACATTACGGTGGACCAGAGACATAACATTACCGTGGACCAGAGACAGAACATTACCGTGGACCAGAGACAGAACATTACTGTGGACCAGAGACCGAACTTTACCTTGAAACCGAACGTTACCGTGGACCAGAGACTGGACATTACCATGGACCAGAGACAGAACATTACCATGAAACAGAAAATTACCGTGGACCAGAAACGGAACATTACCGTGAAACAGAAACAGAACATTATCGTGGACCAGAAACGGAACATTATCGTGGACCAGAGACAGAACATTATCGTGGACCAGAGACGGAACATTATCGTGGACCAGAGACGGAACATTATCGTGGACCAGAGACAGAACATTATCGTGGACCAGAGACAGAACATTACCGTGAAACCTAAAAAGAACATTATCGTGGACCAGAAACGCAACATTATCGTGGACCAGAAACACAACATTATCGTGGACCAGAAACGGAACATTACCGTGAAACCGAAACAGAACATTATCGTGGACCAGAAACGGAACATTATCATGGACCAGAGACAGAACATTATCGTGGACCAGAGACGGAACATTATCGTGGACCAGAGACGGAACATTATCGTGGACCAGAGACGGAACATTATCGTGGACCAGAGACAGAACATTACCGTGAAACCTAAACAGAACATTATCGTGGACCAGAAACGGAACATTATCGTGGACCAGAAACAAAACAATACCGTGAAACCGAACATTATCGTGGACCAGAGACAGAAAATTACCGTGAACCAGAGACAGAACATCACCGTGAAAAAGAAACACAACATTACCGTGGACCAGAGACAGAACATTACCGTGAAACGGAAACAGAACATTACAGTGAAACCGAAACAGAACATTATCGTGGACCAGAAACGGAACATTATCATGGACCAGAGACAGAACATTATCGTGGACCAAAGACGGAACATTATCGTGGACCAGAGACGGAACATTACCGTGAAACCGAACATTATCGTGGACCGCACACAGAACATTACCGTGGACCAGAGACAGAACATTACCATGAAACCGAAACAGAACATTATCGTGGACCAGAAACGGAACATTACCGTGGACCAGAAACGGAACATTACCGTGAAACAGAAACAGAACATTAGCGTGGACCAGAGACAGAACATTACCGTGAATCAGAGACAGAACATTAGCGTGGACCAGAGACAGAACATTACCGTGAATCAGAGACAGAACATTACCGTCAAAAAGAAACACAACATTACCGTGGACCAGAGACAGAACATTACCGTGAAACGGAAACAGAACATTACCGTGAAACCGAAACAGAACATTATCTTGGACCAGAAACGGAACATTATCATGGACCAGAGACAGAACATTATCGTGGACCAGAGACGGAACATTACCGTGAAACCGAACATTATCGTGGACCGGACACAGAACATTACCGTGGACCAGAGACAGAACATTACCATGAAACCGAAACAGAACATTATCGTGGACCAGAAACGGAACATTACCGTGAAACCGAACATTATCGTGGACCAGAGATCGAACATTATCGTGAAACCGAACATTATCGTGGACCAGACACAGAACATTACCGTGGACCAGAGACAGAACATTACCGTGAATCAGAGACAGAACATTACCGTCAAAAAGAAACACAACATTACCAGGGACCAGAGACAGAACATTACCGTGAAACGGAAACAGAACATTACCGTGAAACCGAAACAGAACATTATCTTGGACCAGAAACGGAACATTATCATGGACCAGAGACGGAACATTACCGTGAAACCGAACATTATCGTGGACCGGACACAGAACATTACCGTGGACCAGAGACAGAACATTACCATGAAACCGAAACAGAACATTATCGTGGACCAGAAACGGAACATTACCGTGAAACCGAACATTATCGTGGACCAGAGATCGAACATTATCGTGAAACCGAACATTATCGTGGACCAGACACAGAACATTACCGTGGACCAGAGACAGAACATTACCGTGAAACCGAAACAGAACATTATCATGGACCAGTAACGGAACATTACCGTGGACCAGAGACAGAACATTACCGTGGACCAGAGACAGAACATTACCGTGGACCAGAGACAGAACATTACTGTGGACCAGAGACAGAACATTACTGTGGACCAGAGACCGAACTTTACCTTGAAACCGAACGTTACCGTGGACCAGAGACAGAACATTACCATGAAACAGAAAATTACCGTGGACCAGAAACGGAACATTACCGTGAAACAGAAACAGAACATTACCGTGGACCAGAGACAGAACATTACCGTGAAACCGAAACAGAACATTATCATGGACCAGAAACGGAACATTACGGTGGACCAGAGACATAACATTACCGTGGACCAGAGACAGAACATTACCGTGGACCAGAGACAGAACATTACTGTGGACCAGAGACCGAACTTTACCTTGAAACCGAACGTTACCGTGGACCAGAGACTGGACATTACCATGGACCAGAGACAGAACATTACCATGAAACAGAAAATTACCGTGGACCAGAAACGGAACATTACCGTGAAACAGAAACAGAACATTATCGTGGACCAGAAACGGAACATTATCGTGGACCAGAGACAGAACATTATCGTGGACCAGAGACGGAACATTATCGTGGACCAGAGACGGAACATTATCGTGGACCAGAGACAGAACATTATCGTGGACCAGAGACAGAACATTACCGTGAAACCTAAAAAGAACATTATCGTGGACCAGAAACGCAACATTATCGTGGACCAGAAACACAACATTATCGTGGACCAGAAACGGAACATTACCGTGAAACCGAAACAGAACATTATCGTGGACCAGAAACGGAACATTATCATGGACCAGAGACAGAACATTATCGTGGACCAGAGACGGAACATTATCGTGGACCAGAGACGGAACATTATCGTGGACCAGAGACAGAACATTACCGTGAAACCTAAACAGAACATTATCGTGGACCAGAAACGGAACATTATCGTGGACCAGAAACAAAACAATACCGTGAAACCGAATATTATCGTGGACCAGAGACAGAAAATTACCGTGAACCAGAGACAGAACATCACCGTGAAAAAGAAACACAACATTACCGTGGACCAGAGACAGAACATTACCGTGAAACGGAAACAGAACATTACAGTGAAACCGAAACAGAACATTATCGTGGACCAGAAACGGAACATTATCATGGACCAGAGACAGAACATTATCGTGGACCAAAGACGGAACATTATCGTGGACCAGAGACGGAACATTACCGTGAAACCGAACATTATCGTGGACCGCACACAGAACATTACCGTGGACCAGAGACAGAACATTACCATGAAACCGAAACAGAACATTATCGTGGACCAGAAACGGAACATTACCGTGGACCAGAAACGGAACATTACCGTGAAACAGAAACAGAACATTAGCGTGGACCAGAGACAGAACATTACCGTGAATCAGAGACAGAACATTAGCGTGGACCAGAGACAGAACATTACCGTGAATCAGAGACAGAACATTACCGTCAAAAAGAAACACAACATTACCGTGGACCAGAGACAGAACATTACCGTGAAACGGAAACAGAACATTACCGTGAAACCGAAACAGAACATTATCTTGGACCAGAAACGGAACATTATCATGGACCAGAGACAGAACATTATCGTGGACCAAAGACGGAACATTATCGTGGACCAGAGACGGAACATTACCGTGAAACCGAACATTATCGTGGACCGGACACAGAACATTACCGTGGACCAGAGACAGAACATTACCATGAAACCGAAACAGAACATTATCGTGGACCAGAAACGGAACATTACCGTGAAACCGAACATTATCGTGGACCAGAGATCGAACATTATCGTGAAACCGAACATTATCGTGGACCAGACACAGAACATTACCGTGGACCAGAGACAGAACATTACCGTGAAACCGAAACAGAACATTATCATGGACCAGTAACGGAACATTACCGTGGACCAGAGACAGAACATTACCGTGGACCAGAGACAGAACATTACCGTGGACCAGAGACAGAACATTACTGTGGACCAGAGACAGAACATTACTGTGGACCAGAGACCGAACTTTACCTTGAAACCGAACGTTACCGTGGACCAGAGACAGAACATTACCATGAAACAGAAAATTACCGTGGACCAGAAACGGAACATTACCGTGAAACAGAAACAGAACATTACCGTGGACCAGAGACAGAACATTACCGTGAAACCGAAACAGAACATTATCATGGACCAGAAACGGAACATTACGGTGGACCAGAGACATAACATTACCGTGGACCAGAGACAGAACATTACCGTGGACCAGAGACAGAACATTACTGTGGACCAGAGACCGAACTTTACCTTGAAACCGAACGTTACCGTGGACCAGAGACTGGACATTACCATGGACCAGAGACAGAACATTACCATGAAACAGAAAATTACCGTGGACCAGAAACGGAACATTACCGTGAAACAGAAACAGAACATTATCGTGGACCAGAAACGGAACATTATCGTGGACCAGAGACAGAACATTATCATGGACCAGAGACGGAACATTATCGTGGACCTGAGACGGAACATTATCGTGGACCAGAGACAGAACATTATCGTGGACCAGAGACAGAACATTACCGTGAAACCTAAAAAGAACATTATCGTGGACCAGAAACGCAACATTATCGTGGACCAGAAACACAACATTATCGTGGACCAGAAACGGAACATTACCGTGAAACCGAAACAGAACATTATCGTGGACCAGAAACGGAACATTATCATGGACCAGAGACAGAACATTATCGTGGACCAGAGACGGAACATTATCGTGGACCAGAGACGGAACATTATCGTGGACCAGAGACGGAACATTATCGTGGACCAGAGACAGAACATTACCGTGAAACCTAAACAGAACATTATCGTGGACCAGAAACGGAACATTATCGTGGACCAGAAACAAAACAATACCGTGAAACCGAACATTATCGTGGACCAGAGACAGAAAATTACCGTGAACCAGAGACAGAACATCACCGTGAAAAAGAAACACAACATTACCGTGGACCAGAGACAGAACATTACCGTGAAACGGAAACAGAACATTACAGTGAAACCGAAACAGAACATTATCGTGGACCAGAAACGGAACATTATCATGGACCAGAGACAGGACATTATCGTGGACCAAAGACGGAACATTATCGTGGACCAGAGACGGAACATTACCGTGAAACCGAACATTATCGTGGACCGCACACAGAACATTACCGTGGACCAGAGACAGAACATTACCATGAAACCGAAACAGAACATTATCGTGGACCAGAAACGGAACATTACCGTGGACCAGAAACGGAACATTACCGTGAAACAGAAACAGAACATTAGCGTGGACCAGAGACAGAACATTACCGTGAATCAGAGACAGAACATTAGCGTGGACCAGAGACAGAACATTACCGTGAATCAGAGACAGAACATTACCGTCAAAAAGAAACACAACATTACCGTGGACCAGAGACAGAACATTACCGTGAAACGGAAACAGAACATTACCGTGAAACCGAAACAGAACATTATCTTGGACCAGAAACGGAACATTATCATGGACCAGAGACAGAACATTATCGTGGACCAAAGACGGAACATTATCGTGGACCAGAGACGGAACATTACCGTGAAACCGAACATTATCGTGGACCGGACACAGAACATTACCGTGGACCAGACACAGAACATTACCATGAAACCGAAACAGAACATTATCGTGGACCAGAAACGGAACATTACCGTGAAACCGAACATTATCGTGGACCAGAGATCGAACATTATCGTGAAACCGAACATTATCGTGGACCAGACACAGAACATTACCGTGGACCAGAGACAGAACATTACCGTGAAACCGAAACAGAACATTATCATGGACCAGTAACGGAACATTACCGTGGACCAGAGACAGAACATTACCGTGGACCAGAGACAGAACATTACCGTGGACCAGAGACAGAACATTACTGTGGACCAGAGACAGAACATTACTGTGGACCAGAGACCGAACTTTACCTTGAAACCGAACGTTACCGTGGACCAGAGACAGTACATTACCATGAAACAGAAAATTACCGTGGACCAGAAACGGAACATTACCGTGAAACAGAAACAGAACATTACCGTGGACCAGAGACAGAACATTACCGTGAAACCGAAACAGAACATTATCATGGACCAGAAACGGAACATTACGGTGGACCAGAGACATAACATTACCGTGGACCAGAGACAGAACATTACCGTGGACCAGAGACAGAACATTACTGTGGACCAGAGACCGAACTTTACCTTGAAACCGAACGTTACCGTGGACCAGAGACTGGACATTACCATGGACCAGAGACAGAACATTACCATGAAACAGAAAATTACCGTGGACCAGAAACGGAACATTACCGTGAAACAGAAACAGAACATTATCGTGGACCAGAAACGGAACATTATCGTGGACCAGAGACAGAACATTATCGTGGACCAGAGACGGAACATTATCGTGGACCAGAGACGGAACATTATCGTGGACCAGAGACAGAACATTATCGTGGACCAGAGACAGAACATTACCGTGAAACCTAAAAAGAACATTATCGTGGACCAGAAACGCAACATTATCGTGGACCAGAAACACAACATTATCGTGGACCAGAAACGGAACATTACCGTGAAACCGAAACAGAACATTATCGTGGACCAGAAACGGAACATTATCATGGACCAGAGACAGAACATTATCGTGGACCAGAGACGGAACATTATCGTGGACCAGAGACGGAACATTATCGTGGACCAGAGACGGAACATTATCGTGGACCAGAGACAGAACATTACCGTGAAACCTAAACAGAACATTATCGTGGACCAGAAACGGAACATTATCGTGGACCAGAAACAAAACAATACCGTGAAACCGAACATTATCGTGGACCAGAGACAGAAAATTACCGTGAACCAGAGACAGAACATCACCGTGAAAAAGAAACACAACATTACGGTGGACCAGAGACATAACATTACCGTGGACCAGAGACAGAACATTACCGTGGACCAGAGACAGAACATTACTGTGGACCAGAGACCGAACTTTACCTTGAAACCGAACGTTACCGTGGACCAGAGACTGGACATTACCATGGACCAGAGACAGAACATTACCATGAAACAGAAAATTACCGTGGACCAGAAACGGAACATTACCGTGAAACAGAAACAGAACATTATCGTGGACCAGAAACGGAACATTATCGTGGACCAGAGACAGAACATTATCGTGGACCAGAGACGGAACATTATCGTGGACCAGAGACGGAACATTATCGTGGACCAGAGACAGAACATTATCGTGGACCAGAGACAGAACATTACCGTGAAACCTAAAAAGAACATTATCGTGGACCAGAAACGCAACATTATCGTGGACCAGAAACACAACATTATCGTGGACCAGAAACGGAACATTACCGTGAAACCGAAACAGAACATTATCGTGGACCAGAAACGGAACATTATCATGGACCAGAGACAGAACATTATCGTGGACCAGAGACGGAACATTATCGTGGACCAGAGACGGAACATTATCGTGGACCAGAGACGGAACATTATCGTGGACCAGAGACAGAACATTACCGTGAAACCTAAACAGAACATTATCGTGGACCAGAAACGGAACATTATCGTGGACCAGAAACAAAACAATACCGTGAAACCGAACATTATCGTGGACCAGAGACAGAAAATTACCGTGAACCGGAAACAGAACATTACCGTGAAACCGAAACAGAACATTATCTTGGACCAGAAACGGAACATTATCATGGACCAGAGACAGAACATTATCGTGGACCAAAGACGGAACATTATCGTGGACCAGAGACGGAACATTACCGTGAAACCGAACATTATCGTGGACCGGACACAGAACATTACCGTGGACCAGACACAGAACATTACCATGAAACCGAAACAGAACATTATCGTGGACCAGAAACGGAACATTACCGTGAAACCGAACATTATCGTGGACCAGAGATCGAACATTATCGTGAAACCGAACATTATCGTGGACCAGACACAGAACATTACCGTGGACCAGAGACAGAACATTACCGTGAAACCGAAACAGAACATTATCATGGACCAGTAACGGAACATTACCGTGGACCAGAGACAGAACATTACCGTGGACCAGAGACAGAACATTACCGTGGACCAGAGACAGAACATTACCGTGGACCAGAGACAGAACATTACTATGGACCAGAGACCGAACTTTACCTTGAAACCGAACGTTACCGTGGACCAGAGACAGAACATTACCATGAAACAGAAAATTACCGTGGACCAGAAAAGGAACATTACCGTGAAACAGAAACATAACATTACCGTGGACCAGAGACAGAACATTACCGTGAAACCGAAACAGAACATTATCATGGACCAGAAACGGAACATTACGGTGGACCAGAGACATAACATTACCGTGGACCAGAGACAGAACATTACCGTGGACCAGAGACAGAACATTACTGTGGACCAGAGACCGAACTTTACCTTGAAACCGAACGTTACCGTGGACCAGAGACTGGACATTACCATGGACCAGAGACAGAACATTACCATGAAACAGAAAATTACCGTGGACCAGAAACGGAACATTACCGTGAAACAGAAACAGAACATTATCGTGGACCAGAAACGGAACATTATCGTGGACCAGAGACAGAACATTATCGTGGACCAAAGACGGAACATTATCGTGGACCAGAGACGGAACATTATCGTGGACCAGAGACAGAACATTATCGTGGACCAGAGAGAGAACATTACCGTGAAACCTAAAAAGAACATTATCGTGGACCAGAAACGCAACATTATCGTGGACCAGAAACACAACATTATCGTGGACCAGAAACGGAACATTACCGTGAAACCGAAACAGAACATTATCGTGGACCAGAAACGGAACATTATCATGGACCAGAGACAGAACATTATCGTGGACCAGAGACGGAACATTATCGTGGACCAGAGACGGAACATTATCGTGGACCAGAGACGGAACATTATCGTGGACCAGAGACAGAACATTACCGTGAAACCTAAACAGAACATTATCGTGGACCAGAAACGGAACATTATCGTGGACCAGAAACAAAACAATACCGTGAAACCGAACATTATCGTGGACCAGAGACAGAAAATTACCGTGAACCAGAGACAGAACATCACCGTGAAAAAGAAACACAACATTACGGTGGACCAGAGACATAACATTACCGTGGACCAGAGACAGAACATTACCGTGGACCAGAGACAGAACATTACTGTGGACCAGAGACCGAACTTTACCTTGAAACCGAACGTTACCGTGGACCAGAGACTGGACATTACCATGGACCAGAGACAGAACATTACCATGAAACAGAAAATTACCGTGGACCAGAAACGGAACATTACCGTGAAACAGAAACAGAACATTATCGTGGACCAGAAACGGAACATTATCGTGGACCAGAGACAGAACATTATCGTGGACCAGAGACGGAACATTATCGTGGACCAGAGACGGAACATTATCGTGGACCAGAGACAGAACATTATCGTGGACCAGAGACAGAACATTACCGTGAAACCTAAAAAGAACATTATCGTGGACCAGAAACGCAACATTATCGTGGACCAGAAACACAACATTATCGTGGACCAGAAACGGAACATTACCGTGAAACCGAAACAGAACATTATCGTGGACCAGAAACGGAACATTATCATGGACCAGAGACAGAACATTATCGTGGACCAGAGACGGAACATTATCGTGGACCAGAGACGGAACATTATCGTGGACCAGAGACGGAACATTATCGTGGACCAGAGACAGAACATTACCGTGAAACCTAAACAGAACATTATCGTGGACCAGAAACGGAACATTATCGTGGACCAGAAACAAAACAATACCGTGAAACCGAACATTATCGTGGACCAGAGACAGAAAATTACCGTGAACCAGAGACAGAACATCACCGTGAAAAAGAAACACAACATTACCGTGGTCCAGAGACAGAACATTACCGTGAAACGGAAACAGAACATTACAGTGAAACCGAAACAGAACATTATCGTGGACCAGAAACGGAACATTATCATGGACCAGAGACAGAACATTATCGTGGACCAAAGACGGAACATTATCGTGGACCAGAGACGGAACATTACCGTGAAACCGAACATTATCGTGGACCGCACACAGAACATTACCGTGGACCAGAGACAGAACATTACCATGAAACCGAAAGAGAACATTATCGTGGACCAGAAACGGAACATTACCGTGAAACCGAACATTATCGTGGACCAGAGATCGAACATTATCGTCAAACCGGACATTATCGTGGACCAGACACAGAACATTACCGTGGACCAGAGACAGAACATTACCGTGAAACCGAAACAGAACATTATCGTGGACCAGAAACGGAACATTACCGTGGACCAGAGACAGAACATTACCGTGGACCAGAGACAGAACATTACCGTGGACCAGAGACAGAACATTACTGTGGACCAGACACCGAACTTTACCTTGAAACCGAACGTTACCGTGGACCAGAGACTGGACATTACCATGGACCAGAGACAGAACATTACCATGAAACAGAACATTACCGTGGACCAGAAATGGAACATTACCGTGAAACCGAAACAGAACATTATCGTGGACCAGAAACGGAACATTACCGTGGACCAGAGACAGAACATTACCGTGGACCAGAGACAGAACATTACCGTGGACCAGAGACAGAACATTACTGTGGACCAGAGACCGAACTTTACCTTGAAACCGAACGTTACCGTGGACCAGAGACTGGACATTACCATGGACCAGAGACAGAACATTACCATGAAACAGAACATTACCGTGGACCAGAAACGGAACATTACCGTGAAACAGAAACAGAACATTATCGTGGACCAGAAACGGAACATTATCGTGGACCAGAGACAGAACATTATCGTGGACCAGAGACGGAACATTATCGTGGACCAGAGACGGAACATTATCGTGGACCAGAGACAGAACATTACCGTGAAACCTAAACAGAACATTATCGTGGACCAGAAACGGAACATTATCGTGGACCAGAAACACAACATTATCGTGGACCAAAGACGGAACATTATCGTGGACCAGAGACGGAACATTACCGTGAAACCAAACATTATCGTGGACCGGACACAGAACATTACCGTGGACCAGAGACAGAACATTACCATGAAACCGAAACAGAACATTATCGTGGACCAGAAAAGGAACATTACCGTGAAACCGAACATTATCGTGGACCAGAGATCGAACATTATCGCGAAACCGGACATTATTGTGGACCAGACACAGAACATTACCGTGGACCAGAGACAGAACATTACCGTGAAACCGAAATAGAACATTATCGTGGACCAGAAACGGAACATTACCGTGGACCAGAGACAGAACATTACCGTGGACCAGAGACAGAACATTACCGTGGACCAGAGACAGAACATTACTGTGGACCAGAGACCGAACTTTACCTTGAAACCGAACGTTACCGTGGACCAGAGACTGGACATTACCATGGACCAGAGACAGAACATTACCATGAAACAGAACATTACCGTGAACCAGAAACGGAACATTACCGTGAAACAGAAACAGAACATTATCGTGGACCAGAAACGGAACATTATCGTGGACCAGAGACAGAACATTATCGTGGACCAGAGACAGAACATTACCGTGAAAAAGAAACACAACATTACCGTGGACCAGAGACAGAACATTACCTTGAAACGGAAACAGAACATTACCGTGAAACCGAAACAGAACATTATCGTGGACCAGAAATGGAACATTATCATGGACCAGAGACAGAACATTATCGTGGACCAAAGACGGAACATTATCGTGGACCAGAGACGGAACATTACCGTGAAACCGAACATTATCGTGGACCGGACACAGAACATTACCGTGGACCAGAGAAAGAACATTACCATGAAACCGAAACAGAACATTATCGTGGACCAGAAACGGAACATTACCGTGAAACCGAACATTATCGTGGACCAGAGATCGAACATTATCGTGAAACCGAACATTATCGTGGACCAGACACAGAACATTACCGTGGACCAGAGACAGAACATTACCGTGAAACCGAAACAGAACATTATCATGGACCAGAAACGGAACATTACCGTGGACCAGAGACATAACATTACCGTGGACCAGAGACAGAACATTACCGTGGACCAGAGACAGAACATTACTGTGGACCAGAGACCGAACTTTACCTTGAAACCGAACGTTACCGTGGACCAGAGACTGGACATTACCATGGACCAGAGACAGAACATTACCATGAAACAGAAAATTATCGTGGACCAGAAACGGAACATTATCGTGGACCAGAGACAGAACATTATCGTGGACCAGAGACGGAACATTATCGTGGACCAGAGACGGAACATTATCGTGGACCAGAGACAGAACATTATCGTGGACCAGAGACAGAACATTAACTTGAAACATAAAAAGAACATTATCGTGGACCAGAAACGCAACATTATCGTGGACCAGAAACACAACATTATCGTGGACCAGAAACGGAACATTACCGTGAAACCGAAACAGAACATTATCGTGGACCAGAAACGGAACATTATCATGGACCAGAGACAGAACATTATCGTGGACCAGAGACGGAACATTATCGTGGACCAGAGACGGAACATTATCGTGGACCAGAGACGGAACATTATCGTGGACCAGAGACAGAACATTACCGTGAAACCTAAACAGAACATTATCGTGGACCAGAAACGGAACATTAACGTGGACCAGAAACAAAACAATACCGTGAAACCGAACATTATCGTGGACCAGAGACAGAAAATTACCGTGAACCAGAGACAGAACATCACCGTGAAAAAGAAACACAACATTACCGTGGACCAGAAACGGAACATTATCATGGACCAGAGACAGAACATTATCGTGGACCAAAGACGGAACATTATCGTGGACCAGAGACGGAACATTACCGTGAAACCGAACATTATCGTGGACCGCACACAGAACATTACCGTGGACCAGAGACAGAACATTACCATGAAACCGAAACAGAACATTATCGTGGACCAGAAACGGAACATTACCGTGAAACCGAACATTATCGTGGACTAGAGATCGAACATTATCGTGAAACCGGACATTATCGTGGACCAGACACAGAACATTACCGTGGACCAGAGACAGAACATTACCGTGAAACCGAAACAGAACATTATCGTGGACCAGAAACGGAACATTACCGTGGACCAGAGACAGAACATTACCGTGGACCAGAGACAGAACATTACCGTGGACCAGAGACAGAACATTACTGTGGACCAGACACCGAACTTTACCTTGAAACCGAACGTTACCGTGGACCAGAGACTGGACATTACCATGGACCAGAGACAGAACATTACCATGAAACAGAACATTACCGTGGACCAGAAACGGAACATTACCGTGAAACAGAAACAGAACATTATCGTGGACCAGAAACGGAACATTATCGTGGACCAGAGACAGAACATTATCGTGGACCAGAGACGGAACATCATCGTGGACCAGAGACGGAACATTATCGTGGACCAGAGACAGAACATTACCGTGAAACCTAAACAGAACATTATCGTGGACCAGAAACGGAACATTATCGTGGACCAGAAACAAAACAATACCGTGAAACCGAACATTATCGTGGACCAGAGACAGAAAATTACCGTGAACCAGAGACAGAACATCACCGTGAAAAAGAAACACAACATTACCGTGGTCCAGAGACAGAACATTACCGTGAAACGGAAACAGAACATTACAGTGAAACCGAAACAGAACATTATCGTGGACCAGAAACGGAACATTATCATGGACCAGAGACAGAACATTATCGTGGACCAAAGACGGAACATTATCGTGGACCAGAGACGGAACATTACCGTGAAACCGAACATTATCGTGGACCGCACACAGAACATTACCGTGGACCAGAGACAGAACATTACCATGAAACCGAAAGAGAACATTATCGTGGACCAGAAACGGAACATTACCGTGAAACCGAACATTATCGTGGACCAGAGATCGAACATTATCGTCAAACCGGACATTATCGTGGACCAGACACAGAACATTACCGTGGACCAGAGACAGAACATTACCGTGAAACCGAAACAGAACATTATCGTGGACCAGAAACGGAACATTACCGTGGACCAGAGACAGAACATTACCGTGGACCAGAGACAGAACATTACCGTGGACCAGAGACAGAACATTACTGTGGACCAGACACCGAACTTTACCTTGAAACCGAACGTTACCGTGGACCAGAGACTGGACATTACCATGGACCAGAGACAGAACATTACCATGAAACAGAACATTACCGTGGACCAGAAATGGAACATTACCGTGAAACCGAAACAGAACATTATCGTGGACCAGAAACGGAACATTACCGTGGACCAGAGACAGAACATTACCGTGGACCAGAGACAGAACATTACCGTGGACCAGAGACAGAACATTACTGTGGACCAGAGACCGAACTTTACCTTGAAACCGAACGTTACCGTGGACCAGAGACTGGACATTACCATGGACCAGAGACAGAACATTACCATGAAACAGAACATTACCGTGGACCAGAAACGGAACATTACCGTGAAACAGAAACAGAACATTATCGTGGACCAGAAACGGAACATTATCGTGGACCAGAGACAGAACATTATCGTGGACCAGAGACGGAACATTATCGTGGACCAGAGACGGAACATTATCGTGGACCAGAGACAGAACATTACCGTGAAACCTAAACAGAACATTATCGTGGACCAGAAACGGAACATTATCGTGGACCAGAAACACAACATTATCGTGGACCAAAGACGGAACATTATCGTGGACCAGAGACGGAACATTACCGTGAAACCAAACATTATTGTGGACCGGACACAGAACATTACCGTGGACCAGAGACAGAACATTACCATGAAACCGAAACAGAACATTATCGTGGACCAGAAAAGGAACATTACCGTGAAACCGAACATTATCGTGGACCAGAGATCGAACATTATCGCGAAACCGGACATTATTGTGGACCAGACACAGAACATTACCGTGGACCAGAGACAGAACATTACCGTGAAACCGAAATAGAACATTATCGTGGACCAGAAACGGAACATTACCGTGGACCAGAGACAGAACATTACCGTGGACCAGAGACAGAACATTACCGTGGACCAGAGACAGAACATTACTGTGGACCAGAGACCGAACTTTACCTTGAAACCGAACGTTACCGTGGACCAGAGACTGGACATTACCATGGACCAGAGACAGAACATTACCATGAAACAGAAAATTACCGTGGACCAGAAACGGAACATTACCGTGAAACAGAAACAGAACATTATCGTGGACCAGAAACGGAACATTATCGTGGACCAGAGACAGAACATTATCGTGGACCAGAGACGGAACATTATCGTGGACCAGAGACGGAACATTATCGTGGACCAGAGACAGAACATTATCGTGGACCAGAGACAGAACATTACCGTGAAACCTAAAAAGAACATTATCGTGGACCAGAAACGCAACATTATCGTGGACCAGAAACACAACATTATCGTGGACCAGAAACGGAACATTACCGTGAAACCGAAACAGAACATTATCGTGGACCAGAAACGGAACATTATCATGGACCAGAGACAGAACATTATCGTGGACCAGAGACGGAACATTATCGTGGACCAGAGACGGAACATTATCGTGGACCAGAGACGGAACATTATCGTGGACCAGAGACAGAACATTACCGTGAAACCTAAACAGAACATTATCGTGGACCAGAAACGGAACATTATCGTGGACCAGAAACAAAACAATACCGTGAAACCGAACATTATCGTGGACCAGAGACAGAAAATTACCGTGAACCAGAGACAGAACATCACCGTGAAAAAGAAACACAACATTACGGTGGACCAGAGACATAACATTACCGTGGACCAGAGACAGAACATTACCGTGGACCAGAGACAGAACATTACTGTGGACCAGAGACCGAACTTTACCTTGAAACCGAACGTTACCGTGGACCAGAGACTGGACATTACCATGGACCAGAGACAGAACATTACCATGAAACAGAAAATTACCGTGGACCAGAAACGGAACATTACCGTGAAACAGAAACAGAACATTATCGTGGACCAGAAACGGAACATTATCGTGGACCAGAGACAGAACATTATCGTGGACCAGAGACGGAACATTATCGTGGACCAGAGACGGAACATTATCGTGGACCAGAGACAGAACATTATCGTGGACCAGAGACAGAACATTACCGTGAAACCTAAAAAGAACATTATCGTGGACCAGAAACGCAACATTATCGTGGACCAGAAACGGAACATTACCGTGAAACCGAAACAGAACATTATCGTGGACCAGAAACGGAACATTATCATGGACCAGAGACAGAACATTATCGTGGACCAGAGACGGAACATTATCGTGGACCAGAGACGGAACATTATCGTGGACCAGAGACGGAACATTATCGTGGACCAGAGACAGAACATTACCGTGAAACCTAAACAGAACATTATCGTGGACCAGAAACGGAACATTATCGTGGACCAGAAACAAAACAATACCGTGAAACCGAACATTATCGTGGACCAGAGACAGAAAATTACCGTGAACCGGAAACAGAACATTACCGTGAAACCGAAACAGAACATTATCTTGGACCAGAAACGGAACATTATCATGGACCAGAGACAGAACATTATCGTGGACCAAAGACGGAACATTATCGTGGACCAGAGACGGAACATTACCGTGAAACCGAACATTATCGTGGACCGGACACAGAACATTACCGTGGACCAGACACAGAACATTACCATGAAACCGAAACAGAACATTATCGTGGACCAGAAACGGAACATTACCGTGAAACCGAACATTATCGTGGACCAGAGATCGAACATTATCGTGAAACCGAACATTATCGTGGACCAGACACAGAACATTACCGTGGACCAGAGACAGAACATTACCGTGAAACCGAAACAGAACATTATCATGGACCAGTAACGGAACATTACCGTGGACCAGAGACAGAACATTACCGTGGACCAGAGACAGAACATTACCGTGGACCAGAGACAGAACATTACCGTGGACCAGAGACAGAACATTACTATGGACCAGAGACCGAACTTTACCTTGAAACCGAACGTTACCGTGGACCAGAGACAGAACATTACCATGAAACAGAAAATTACCGTGGACCAGAAAAGGAACATTACCGTGAAACAGAAACATAACATTACCGTGGACCAGAGACAGAACATTACCGTGAAACCGAAACAGAACATTATCATGGACCAGAAACGGAACATTACGGTGGACCAGAGACATAACATTACCGTGGACCAGAGACAGAACATTACCGTGGACCAGAGACAGAACATTACTGTGGACCAGAGACCGAACTTTACCTTGAAACCGAACGTTACCGTGGACCAGAGACTGGACATTACCATGGACCAGAGACAGAACATTACCATGAAACAGAAAATTACCGTGGACCAGAAACGGAACATTACCGTGAAACAGAAACAGAACATTATCGTGGACCAGAAACGGAACATTATCGTGGACCAGAGACAGAACATTATCGTGGACCAAAGACGGAACATTATCGTGGACCAGAGACGGAACATTATCGTGGACCAGAGACAGAACATTATCGTGGACCAGAGAGAGAACATTACCGTGAAACCTAAAAAGAACATTATCGTGGACCAGAAACGCAACATTATCGTGGACCAGAAACACAACATTATCGTGGACCAGAAACGGAACATTACCGTGAAACCGAAACAGAACATTATCGTGGACCAGAAACGGAACATTATCATGGACCAGAGACAGAACATTATCGTGGACCAGAGACGGAACATTATCGTGGACCAGAGACGGAACATTATCGTGGACCAGAGACGGAACATTATCGTGGACCAGAGACAGAACATTACCGTGAAACCTAAACAGAACATTATCGTGGACCAGAAACGGAACATTATCGTGGACCAGAAACAAAACAATACCGTGAAACCGAACATTATCGTGGACCAGAGACAGAAAATTACCGTGAACCAGAGACAGAACATCACCGTGAAAAAGAAACACAACATTACGGTGGACCAGAGACATAACATTACCGTGGACCAGAGACAGAACATTACCGTGGACCAGAGACAGAACATTACTGTGGACCAGAGACCGAACTTTACCTTGAAACCGAACGTTACCGTGGACCAGAGACTGGACATTACCATGGACCAGAGACAGAACATTACCATGAAACAGAAAATTACCGTGGACCAGAAACGGAACATTACCGTGAAACAGAAACAGAACATTATCGTGGACCAGAAACGGAACATTATCGTGGACCAGAGACAGAACATTATCGTGGACCAGAGACGGAACATTATCGTGGACCAGAGACGGAACATTATCGTGGACCAGAGACAGAACATTATCGTGGACCAGAGACAGAACATTACCGTGAAACCTAAAAAGAACATTATCGTGGACCAGAAACGCAACATTATCGTGGACCAGAAACACAACATTATCGTGGACCAGAAACGGAACATTACCGTGAAACCGAAACAGAACATTATCGTGGACCAGAAACGGAACATTATCATGGACCAGAGACAGAACATTATCGTGGACCAGAGACGGAACATTATCGTGGACCAGAGACGGAACATTATCGTGGACCAGAGACGGAACATTATCGTGGACCAGAGACAGAACATTACCGTGAAACCTAAACAGAACATTATCGTGGACCAGAAACGGAACATTATCGTGGACCAGAAACAAAACAATACCGTGAAACCGAACATTATCGTGGACCAGAGACAGAAAATTACCGTGAACCAGAGACAGAACATCACCGTGAAAAAGAAACACAACATTACCGTGGTCCAGAGACAGAACATTACCGTGAAACGGAAACAGAACATTACAGTGAAACCGAAACAGAACATTATCGTGGACCAGAAACGGAACATTATCATGGACCAGAGACAGAACATTATCGTGGACCAAAGACGGAACATTATCGTGGACCAGAGACGGAACATTACCGTGAAACCGAACATTATCGTGGACCGCACACAGAACATTACCGTGGACCAGAGACAGAACATTACCATGAAACCGAAAGAGAACATTATCGTGGACCAGAAACGGAACATTACCGTGAAACCGAACATTATCGTGGACCAGAGATCGAACATTATCGTCAAACCGGACATTATCGTGGACCAGACACAGAACATTACCGTGGACCAGAGACAGAACATTACCGTGAAACCGAAACAGAACATTATCGTGGACCAGAAACGGAACATTACCGTGGACCAGAGACAGAACATTACCGTGGACCAGAGACAGAACATTACCGTGGACCAGAGACAGAACATTACTGTGGACCAGACACCGAACTTTACCTTGAAACCGAACGTTACCGTGGACCAGAGACTGGACATTACCATGGACCAGAGACAGAACATTACCATGAAACAGAACATTACCGTGGACCAGAAATGGAACATTACCGTGAAACCGAAACAGAACATTATCGTGGACCAGAAACGGAACATTACCGTGGACCAGAGACAGAACATTACCGTGGACCAGAGACAGAACATTACCGTGGACCAGAGACAGAACATTACTGTGGACCAGAGACCGAACTTTACCTTGAAACCGAACGTTACCGTGGACCAGAGACTGGACATTACCATGGACCAGAGACAGAACATTACCATGAAACAGAACATTACCGTGGACCAGAAACGGAACATTACCGTGAAACAGAAACAGAACATTATCGTGGACCAGAAACGGAACATTATCGTGGACCAGAGACAGAACATTATCGTGGACCAGAGACGGAACATTATCGTGGACCAGAGACGGAACATTATCGTGGACCAGAGACAGAACATTACCGTGAAACCTAAACAGAACATTATCGTGGACCAGAAACGGAACATTATCGTGGACCAGAAACACAACATTATCGTGGACCAAAGACGGAACATTATCGTGGACCAGAGACGGAACATTACCGTGAAACCAAACATTATCGTGGACCGGACACAGAACATTACCGTGGACCAGAGACAGAACATTACCATGAAACCGAAACAGAACATTATCGTGGACCAGAAAAGGAACATTACCGTGAAACCGAACATTATCGTGGACCAGAGATCGAACATTATCGCGAAACCGGACATTATTGTGGACCAGACACAGAACATTACCGTGGACCAGAGACAGAACATTACCGTGAAACCGAAATAGAACATTATCGTGGACCAGAAACGGAACATTACCGTGGACCAGAGACAGAACATTACCGTGGACCAGAGACAGAACATTACCGTGGACCAGAGACAGAACATTACTGTGGACCAGAGACCGAACTTTACCTTGAAACCGAACGTTACCGTGGACCAGAGACTGGACATTACCATGGACCAGAGACAGAACATTACCATGAAACAGAACATTACCGTGAACCAGAAACGGAACATTACCGTGAAACAGAAACAGAACATTATCGTGGACCAGAAACGGAACATTATCGTGGACCAGAGACAGAACATTATCGTGGACCAGAGACAGAACATTACCGTGAAAAAGAAACACAACATTACCGTGGACCAGAGACAGAACATTACCTTGAAACGGAAACAGAACATTACCGTGAAACCGAAACAGAACATTATCGTGGACCAGAAATGGAACATTATCATGGACCAGAGACAGAACATTATCGTGGACCAAAGACGGAACATTATCGTGGACCAGAGACGGAACATTACCGTGAAACCGAACATTATCGTGGACCGGACACAGAACATTACCGTGGACCAGAGAAAGAACATTACCATGAAACCGAAACAGAACATTATCGTGGACCAGAAACGGAACATTACCGTGAAACCGAACATTATCGTGGACCAGAGATCGAACATTATCGTGAAACCGAACATTATCGTGGACCAGACACAGAACATTACCGTGGACCAGAGACAGAACATTACCGTGAAACTGAAACAGAACATTATCATGGACCAGAAACGGAACATTACCGTGGACCAGAGACATAACATTACCGTGGACCAGAGACAGAACATTACCGTGGACCAGAGACAGAACATTACTGTGGACCAGAGACCGAACTTTACCTTGAAACCGAACGTTACCGTGGACCAGAGACTGGACATTACCATGGACCAGAGACAGAACATTACCATGAAACAGAAAATTATCGTGGACCAGAAACGGAACATTATCGTGGACCAGAGACAGAACATTATCGTGGACCAGAGACGGAACATTATCGTGGACCAGAGACGGAACATTATCGTGGACCAGAGACAGAACATTATCGTGGACCAGAGACAGAACATTACCGTGAAACCTAAAAAGAACATTATCGTGGACCAGAAACGCAACATTATCGTGGACCAGAAACACAACATTATCGTGGACCAGAAACGGAACATTACCGTGAAACCGAAACAGAACATTATCGTGGACCAGAAACGGAACATTATCATGGACCAGAGACAGAACATTATCGTGGACCAGAGACGGAACATTATCGTGGACCAGAGACGGAACATTATCGTGGACCAGAGACGGAACATTATCGTGGACCAGAGACAGAACATTACCGTGAAACCTAAACAGAACATTATCGTGGACCAGAAACGGAACATTAACGTGGACCAGAAACAAAACAATACCGTGAAACCGAACATTATCGTGGACCAGAGACAGAAAATTACCGTGAACCAGAGACAGAACATCACCGTGAAAAAGAAACACAACATTACCGTGGACCAGAAACGGAACATTATCATGGACCAGAGACAGAACATTATCGTGGACCAAAGACGGAACATTATCGTGGACCAGAGACGGAACATTACCGTGAAACCGAACATTATCGTGGACCGCACACAGAACATTACCGTGGACCAGAGACAGAACATTACCATGAAACCGAAACAGAACATTATCGTGGACCAGAAACGGAACATTACCGTGAAACCGAACATTATCGTGGACTAGAGATCGAACATTATCGTGAAACCGGACATTATCGTGGACCAGACACAGAACATTACCGTGGACCAGAGACAGAACATTACCGTGAAACCGAAACAGAACATTATCGTGGACCAGAAACGGAACATTACCGTGGACCAGAGACAGAACATTACCGTGGACCAGAGACAGAACATTACCGTGGACCAGAGACAGAACATTACTGTGGACCAGACACCGAACTTTACCTTGAAACCGAACGTTACCGTGGACCAGAGACTGGACATTACCATGGACCAGAGACAGAACATTACCATGAAACAGAACATTACCGTGGACCAGAAACGGAACATTACCGTGAAACAGAAACAGAACATAATCGTGGACCAGAAACGGAACATTATCGTGGACCAGAGACAGAACATTATCGTGGACCAGAGACGGAACATCATCGTGGACCAGAGACGGAACATTATCGTGGACCAGAGACAGAACATTACCGTGAAACCTAAACAGAACATTATCGTGGACCAGAAACGGAACATTATCGTGGACCAGAAACAAAACAATACCGTGAAACCGAACATTATCGTGGACCAGAGACAGAAAATTACCGTGAACCAGAGACAGAACATCACCGTGAAAAAGAAACACAACATTACCGTGGTCCAGAGACAGAACATTACCGTGAAACGGAAACAGAACATTACAGTGAAACCGAAACAGAACATTATCGTGGACCAGAAACGGAACATTATCATGGACCAGAGACAGAACATTATCGTGGACCAAAGACGGAACATTATCGTGGACCAGAGACGGAACATTACCGTGAAACCGAACATTATCGTGGACCGCACACAGAACATTACCGTGGACCAGAGACAGAACATTACCATGAAACCGAAAGAGAACATTATCGTGGACCAGAAACGGAACATTACCGTGAAACCGAACATTATCGTGGACCAGAGATCGAACATTATCGTCAAACCGGACATTATCGTGGACCAGACACAGAACATTACCGTGGACCAGAGACAGAACATTACCGTGAAACCGAAACAGAACATTATCGTGGACCAGAAACGGAACATTACCGTGGACCAGAGACAGAACATTACCGTGGACCAGAGACAGAACATTACCGTGGACCAGAGACAGAACATTACTGTGGACCAGACACCGAACTTTACCTTGAAACCGAACGTTACCGTGGACCAGAGACTGGACATTACCATGGACCAGAGACAGAACATTACCATGAAACAGAACATTACCGTGGACCAGAAATGGAACATTACCGTGAAACCGAAACAGAACATTATCGTGGACCAGAAATGGAACATTACCGTGGACCAGAGACAGAACATTACCGTGGACCAGAGACAGAACATTACCGTGGACCAGAGACAGAACATTACTGTGGACCAGAGACCGAACTTTACCTTGAAACCGAACGTTACCGTGGACCAGAGACTGGACATTACCATGGACCAGAGACAGAACATTACCATGAAACAGAACATTACCGTGGACCAGAAACGGAACATTACCGTGAAACAGAAACAGAACATTATCGTGGACCAGAAACGGAACATTATCGTGGACCAGAGACAGAACATTATCGTGGACCAGAGACGGAACATTATCGTGGACCAGAGACGGAACATTATCGTGGACCAGAGACAGAACATTACCGTGAAACCTAAACAGAACATTATCGTGGACCAGAAACGGAACATTATCGTGGACCAGAAACACAACATTATCGTGGACCAAAGACGGAACATTATCGTGGACCAGAGACGGAACATTACCGTGAAACCAAACATTATCGTGGACCGGACACAGAACATTACCGTGGACCAGAGACAGAACATTACCATGAAACCGAAACAGAACATTATCGTGGACCAGAAAAGGAACATTACCGTGAAACCGAACATTATCGTGGACCAGAGATCGAACATTATCGCGAAACCGGACATTATTGTGGACCAGACACAGAACATTACCGTGGACCAGAGACAGAACATTACCGTGAAACCGAAATAGAACATTATCGTGGACCAGAAACGGAACATTACCGTGGACCAGAGACAGAACATTACCGTGGACCAGAGACAGAACATTACCGTGGACCAGAGACAGAACATTACTGTGGACCAGAGACCGAACTTTACCTTGAAACCGAACGTTACCGTGGACCAGAGACTGGACATTACCATGGACCAGAGACAGAACATTACCATGAAACAGAACATTACCGTGAACCAGAAACGGAACATTACCGTGAAACAGAAACAGAACATTATCGTGGACCAGAAACGGAACATTATCGTGGACCAGAGACAGAACATTATCGTGGACCAGAGACGGAACATTATCGTGGACCAGAGACGGAACATTATCGTGGACCAGAGACAGAACATTACCGTGAAACCTAAACAGAACATTATCGTGGACCAGAAACGGAACATTATCGTGGACCAGAAACACAACATTATCGTGGACCAGAAAGGGAACATTACCGTGGACCAGAGACAGAACATTACTGTGGACCAGAGACCGAACTTTACCTTGAAACCGAACATTACCGTGGACCAGAGACAGAACATTACCATGGACCAGGGACAGAACATTACCGTGAAACAGAACATTATCATGGACCAGAAACGGAACATTACCGTGAAACAGAAACAGAACATTATCGTGGACTAGAAACGGAACATTACTGTGAAACCGAAACAGAACATTATCGTGGACCAGAGATCGAACATTACCGTGGACCAGAGACAGAACATTACCGTGGACCAGAGACAGAACATTACCGTGGACCAGAGAGAGAACATTACCGTGGACCAGAGACAGAACATTACCGTGGACCAGAGACAGAACTTTACTGTGGACCAGAGACCGAACTTTACCTTGAAACCGAACATTACCGTGGACCAGAGACCGAACATTACCATGGACCAGAGACAGAACATTACCGTGAAAAAGAACATTATCATGGACCAGAAACGGAACATTACCGTGAAACAGAAACACAACATTTTCGTGGACCAGAGACGGAACATTACCGTGGACCAGAGACGGAACATTACCGTGGACCAGAGACGGAACATTACCGTGAAACTGAAACAGAACATTATCGTGGACCAGAGACGGAACATTACCGTGAAACCGAACATTATCGTGGACCAGAGATCGAACATTACCGTGGACCAGAGACAGAACATTACCGTGGACCAGAGATCGAACATTACCGTGGACCAGAGACGGAACATTATCGTGGACCAGAGACGGAACATTATCGTGGACCAGAGACAGAACATTACCGTGAAACCTAAACAGAACATTACCGTGGACCAGAGACAGAACATTACCGTGAACCAGAGACAGAACATTACCGTGGACCAGAGACAGAACATTACTGTGGACCAGAGACCGAACTTTACCTTGAAACCAAACATTACCGTGGACCAGAGACAGAACATTACCATGGACCAGAGACAGAACATTACCATGGACCAGAGACAGAACATTATCATGGACCAGAAACGGAACATTACCGTGAAACGGAAACACAACATTTTCGTGGACCAGAGACGGAACATTACCGTGGACCAGAGACGGAACATTACCATGAAACCGAAACAGAACATTATCGTGGACCAGAGACGGAACATTACCGTGAAACCGAACATTATCGTTGACCAGAGATCGAACATTACCGTGGACCAGAGACAGAACATTACCGTGGACCAGAGATAGAACATTACCGTGGACCAGAGACAGGACATTACCGTGGACCAGAGACAGAACATTACCGTGGACCAGAGACCGAACTTTACCTTGAAACCGAACATTACCGTGGACCAGAGACAGAACATTACCATGGACCAGGGACAGAACATTACCTTGAAACCGACCGCTACCGTGGACCAGAAACGGAACATTACCGTGGACCAGAAACAGAACATTACCGTGGACCAGAAACAGAACATTACCGTGGACCAGAGACAGAACATTACCGTGAAACAGAAACACAACATTATCGTGGACCAGAAACGGAACATTACCGTGAAACAGAAACAGAACATTAGCGTGGACCAGAGACAGAACATTACCGTGAATCAGAGACAGAACATTACCGTGAAAAAGAAACACAACATTACCGTGGACCAGAGACAGAACATTACCTTGAAACGGAAACAGAACATTACCGTGAAACCGAAACAGAACATTATCGTGGACCAGAAATGGAACATTATCATGGACCAGAGACAGAACATTATCGTGGACCAAAGACGGAACATTATCGTGGACCAGAGACGGAACATTACCGTGAAACCGAACATTATCGTGGACCGGACACAGAACATTACCGTGGACCAGAGAAAGAACATTACCATGAAACCGAAACAGAACATTATCGTGGACCAGAAACGGAACATTACCGTGAAACCGAACATTATCGTGGACCAGAGATCGAACATTATCGTGAAACCGAACATTATCGTGGACCAGACACAGAACATTACCGTGGACCAGAGACAGAACATTACCGTGAAACCGAAACAGAACATTATCATGGACCAGAAACGGAACATTACCGTGGACCAGAGACATAACATTACCGTGGACCAGAGACAGAACATTACCGTGGACCAGAGACAGAACATTACTGTGGACCAGAGACCGAACTTTACCTTGAAACCGAACGTTACCGTGGACCAGAGACTGGACATTACCATGGACCAGAGACAGAACATTACCATGAAACAGAAAATTATCGTGGACCAGAAACGGAACATTATCGTGGACCAGAGACAGAACATTATCGTGGACCAGAGACGGAACATTATCGTGGACCAGAGACGGAACATTATCGTGGACCAGAGACAGAACATTATCGTGGACCAGAGACAGAACATTACCGTGAAACCTAAAAAGAACATTATCGTGGACCAGAAACGCAACATTATCGTGGACCAGAAACACAACATTATCGTGGACCAGAAACGGAACATTACCGTGAAACCGAAACAGAACATTATCGTGGACCAGAAACGGAACATTATCATGGACCAGAGACAGAACATTATCGTGGACCAGAGACGGAACATTATCGTGGACCAGAGACGGAACATTATCGTGGACCAGAGACGGAACATTATCGTGGACCAGAGACAGAACATTACCGTGAAACCTAAACAGAACATTATCGTGGACCAGAAACGGAACATTAACGTGGACCAGAAACAAAACAATACCGTGAAACCGAACATTATCGTGGACCAGAGACAGAAAATTACCGTGAACCAGAGACAGAACATCACCGTGAAAAAGAAACACAACATTACCGTGGACCAGAAACGGAACATTATCATGGACCAGAGACAGAACATTATCGTGGACCAAAGACGGAACATTATCGTGGACCAGAGACGGAACATTACCGTGAAACCGAACATTATCGTGGACCGCACACAGAACATTACCGTGGACCAGAGACAGAACATTACCATGAAACCGAAACAGAACATTATCGTGGACCAGAAACGGAACATTACCGTGAAACCGAACATTATCGTGGACTAGAGATCGAACATTATCGTGAAACCGGACATTATCGTGGACCAGACACAGAACATTACCGTGGACCAGAGACAGAACATTACCGTGAAACCGAAACAGAACATTATCGTGGACCAGAAACGGAACATTACCGTGGACCAGAGACAGAACATTACCGTGGACCAGAGACAGAACATTACCGTGGACCAGAGACAGAACATTACTGTGGACCAGACACCGAACTTTACCTTGAAACCGAACGTTACCGTGGACCAGAGACTGGACATTACCATGGACCAGAGACAGAACATTACCATGAAACAGAACATTACCGTGGACCAGAAACGGAACATTACCGTGAAACAGAAACAGAACATTATCGTGGACCAGAAACGGAACATTATCGTGGACCAGAGACAGAACATTATCGTGGACCAGAGACGGAACATCATCGTGGACCAGAGACGGAACATTATCGTGGACCAGAGACAGAACATTATCGTGGACCAGAGACAGAACATTACCGTGAAACCTAAAAAGAACATTATCGTGGACCAGAAACGGAACATTATCGTGGACCAGAAACACAACATTATCGTTGACCAGAAACGGAACATTACCGTGAAACCGAAACAGAACATTATCGTGGACCAGAAACGGAACATTATCATGGACCAGAGACAGAACATTATCGTGGACCAGAGACGGAACATTATCGTGGACCAGAGACGGAACATTATCGTGGACCAGAAACACAACATTATCGTGGACCAGAGACAGAACATTACCGTGAAACCTAAACAGAACATTATCGTGGACCAGAAACGGAACATTATCGTGGACCAGAAACAAAACATTACCGTGAAACCGAACATTATCGTGGACCGGACACGGAACATTACCGTGGACCAGAGACAGAACATTACCGTGAAACCGGATATTATCTTGGACAAGACACAGAACATTACCGTGGACCAGAGACAGAACATTACCGTGAAACCGAAACAGAACATTATCGTGGACCAGAAACGGAACATTACCGTGGACCAGAGACAGAACATTACCGTGGACCAGAGACAGAACATTACCGTGGACCAGAGACAGAACATTACTGTGGACCAGAGACCGAACTTTACCTTGAAACCGAACGTTACCGTGGACCAGAGACTGGACATTACCATGGACCAGAGACAGAACATTACCATGAAACAGAACATTACCGTGGACCAGAAACGGAACATTACCGTTAAACAGAAACAGAACATTATCGTGGACCAGAAACGGAACATTATCGTGGACCAGAGACAGCACATTATCGTGGACCAGAGACGGAACATTATCGTGGACCAGAGACGGAACATTATCGTGGACCAGAGACAGAACATTACCGTGAAACCTAAACAGAACATTATCGTGGACCAGAAACGGAACATTATCGTGGACCAGAAACACAACATTATCGTGGACCAAAGACGGAACATTATCGTGGACCAGAGACGGAACATTACCGTGAAACCAAACATTATCGTGGACCGGACACAGAACATTACCGTGGACCAGAGACAGAACATTACCATGAAACCGAAACAGAACATTATCGTGGACCAGAAACGGAACATTACCGTGAAACCGAACATTATCGTGGACCAGAGATCGAACATTATCGTGAAACCGGATATTATTGTGGACCAGACACAGAACATTACCGTGGACCAGAGACAGAACATTACCGTGGACCAGAGACAAAACATTACTGTGGACCAGAGACCGAACTTTACCTTGAAACCGAACGTTACCGTGGACCAGAGACTGGACATTACCATGGACCAGAGACAGAACATTACCATGAAACAGAACATTACCGTGAACCAGAAACGGAACATTACCGTGAAACAGAAACAGAACATTATCGTCGACCAGAAACGGAACATTATCGTGGACCAGAGACAGAACATTATCGTGGACCAGAGACGGAACATTATCGTGGACCAGAGACGGAACATTATCGTGGACCAGAGACAGAACATTACCGTGAAACCTAAACAGAACATTATCGTGGACCAGAAACGGAACATTATCGTGGACCAGAAACACAACATTATCGTGGACCAGAAGCGGAACATTACCCTGAAACCGAAACAGAACATTATCGTGGACCAGAAACGGAACATTATCGTGGACCAGAGACAGAACATTATCATGGACCAGAGACGGAACATTACCGTGGACCAGAGACGGAACATTATCGTGGACCAGAGACAGAACATTACCGTGGACCAGAGACGGAACATTATCGTGGACCAGAAACGGAACATTATCGTGGACCAGAAACAAAACATTACCGTGAAACCGAACATTATCGTGGACCAGAGATCGAACATTACCGTGGACCAGAGACAGAACATTACCATGGACCAGAGATAGAACATTACCGTGGACCAGAGACAGAACATTACCGTGGACCAGAGACAGAACATTACCGTGGACCAGAGACAGAACATTACTGTGGACCAGAGACCGAACTTTACCTTGAAACCGAACATTACCGTGGACCAGAGACAGAGAATTACCATGGACCAGGGACAGAACATTACCGTGAAACAGAACATTATCATGGACCAGAAACGGAACATTACCGTGAAACAGAAACAGAACATTATCGTGGACTAGAAACGGAACATTACTGTGAAACCGAAACAGAACATTATCGTGGACCAGAGATCGAACATTACCGTGGACCAGAGACAGAACATTACCGTGGACCAGAGACAGAACATTACCGTGGACCAGAGACAGAACATTACCGTGGACCAGAGACAGAACATTACCGTGGACCAGAGACAGAACATTACTGTGGACCAGAGACCGAACTTTACCTTGAAACCGAACATTACCGTGGACCAGAGACCGAACATTACCATGGACCAGAGACAGAACATTACCGTGAAAAAGAACATTATCATGGACCAGAAACGGAACATTACCGTGAAACAGAAACACAACATTTTCGTGGACCAGAGACGGAACATTACCGTGGACCAGAGACGGAACATTACCGTGAAACTGAAACAGAACATTATCGTGGACCAGAGACGGAACATTACCGTGAAACCGAACATTATCGTGGACCAGAGATCGAACATTACCGTGGACCAGAGACAGAACATTACCGTGAAACCTAAACAGAACATTATCGTGGACCAGAAACGAAACATTATCGTGGACCAGAAACAAAACATTACCGTGAAACCGAACATTATCGTGGACCAGAGATCGAACATTACCGTGGACCAGAGACAGAACATTACCATGGACCAGAGATAGAACATTACCGTGGACCAGAGACAGAACATTACCGTGGACCAGAGACAGAACATTACCGTGGACCAGAGACAGAACATTACTGTGGACCAGAGACCGAACTTTACCTTGAAACCGAACATTACCTTGGACCAGAGACAGAACATTACCATGGACCAGGGACAGAACATTACCGTGAAACAGAACATTATCATGGACCAGAAACGGAACATTACCGTGAAACAGAAACAGAACATTATCGTGGACTAGAAACGGAACATTACCGTGAAACCGAAACAGAACATTATCATGGACCAGAGATCGAACATTACCGTGGACTAGAGACAGAACATTACCGTGGACCAGAGACAGAACATTACCGTGGACCAGAGACAGAACATTACCGTGGACCAGAGACAGAACATTACTGTGGACCAGAGACCGAACTTTACCTTGAAACCGAACATTACCGTGGACCAGAGACCGAACATTACCATGGACCAGAGACAGAACATTACCGTGAAAAAGAACATTATCATGGACCAGAAACGGAACATTACCGTGAAACAGAATCACAACATTTTCGTGGACCAGAGACGGAACATTACCGTGGACCAGAGACGGAACATTACCGTGAAACCGAAACAGAACATTATCTTGGACCAGAGACGGAACATTACCGTGGACCAGAGACAGAACATTACCGTGGACCAGAGACAGAACATTACCGTGGACCAGAGACAGAACATTACTGTGGACCAGAGACCGAACTTTACCTTGAAACCGAACGTTACCGTGGACCAGAGACTGGACATTACCATGGACCAGAGACAGAACATTACCATGAAACAGAACATTACCGTGGACCAGAAATGGAACATTACCGTGAAACAGAAACAGAACATTATCGTGGACCAGAAACGGAACATTATCGTGGACCAGAGACAGAACATTACCGTGAAACAGAAACAGAACATTATCGTGGACCAGAAACGGAATATTATCGTGGACCAGAGACAGAACATTATCGTTGACCAGAGACGGAACATTATCGTGGACCAGAGACGGAACATTATCGTGGACCAGAGACAGAACATTACCGTGAAACCTAAACAGAACATTATCGTGGACCAGAAACGGAACATTATCGTGGACCAGAAACACAACATTATCGTGGACCAGAAACGGAACATTATCGTGGACCAGAAACGGAACATTACCGTGAAACCGAAACAGAACATTATCGTGGACCAGAAACGGAACATTATCGTGGACCAGAGACAGAACATTATCGTGGACCAGAGACGGAACATTATCATGGACCAGAGACGGAACATTATCGTGGACCAGAGACAGAACATTACCGTGAAACCTAAACAGAACATTATCGTGGACCAGAAACGGAACATTATCGTGGACCAGAAACAAAACATTACCGTGAAACCGAACATTATCGTGGACCAGAGATCGAACATTACCGTGGACCAGAGACAGAACATTACCATGGACCAGAGATAGAACATTACCGTGGACCAGAGACAGAACATTACCGTGGACCAGAGACAGAACATTACCGTGGACCAGAGACAGAACATTACTGTGGACCAGAGACAGAACTTTGCCTTGAAACCGAACATTACCGTGGACCAGAGACAGAATATTACCATGGACCAGGGACAGAACATTACCGTGAAACAGAACATTATCATGGACCAGAAACGGAACATTACCGTGAAACAGAAACAGAACATTATCGTGGACTAGAAACGGAACATTACTGTGAAACCGAAACAGAACATTATCGTGGACCAGAGATCGAACATTACCGTGGACCAGAGACGGAACATTACCGTGAAACCGAAACAGAACATTATCGTGGACCAGAGACGGAACATTACCGTGAAACCGAACATTATCGTGGACCAGAGATCGAACATTACCGTGGACCAGAGACAGAACATTATCGTGGACCAGAGACGGAACATTACCGTGAAACCGAACATTATCGTGGACCAGAGACGGAATATTATCGTGGACCAGAGACAGAACATTACCGTGAAACCTAAACAGAACATTATCGTGGACCAGAAACGGAACATTATCGTGGACCAGAAACAAAACATTACCGTGAAACCGAACATTATCGTGGACCAGAGATCGAACATTACCGTGGACCAGAGACAGAACATTACCATGGACCAGAGATAGAACATTACCGTGGACCAGAGACAGAACATTACCGTGGACCAGAGACAGAACATTACCGTGGACCAGAGACAGAACATTACTGTGGACCAGAGACCGAACATTACCTTGAAACCGAACATTACCGTGGACCAGAGACAGAACATTACCATGGACCAGGGACAGAACATTACCGTGAAACAGAACATTATCATGGACCAGAAACGGAACATTACCGTGAAACAGAATCAGAACATTATCGTGGACTAGAGACAGAACATTACCATGGACCAGAGATAGAACATTACCGTGGACCAGAGACAGAACATTACCGTGGACCAGAGACAGAACATTACCGTGGACCAGAGACAGAACATTACTGTGGACCAGAGACCGAACATTACCTTGAAACCGAACATTACCGTGGACCAGAGACAGAACATTACCATGGACCAGGGACAGAACATTACCGTGAAACAGAACATTATCATGGACCAGAAACGGAACATTACCGTGAAACAGAATCAGAACATTATCGTGGACTAGAAACGGAACATTACCGTGAAACCCAAACAGAACATTATCATGGACCAGAGATCGAACATTACCGTGGACCAGAGACAGAACATTACCGTGGACCAGAGACAGAACATTACCGTGGACCAGAGACAGAACATTACCGTGTACCAGAGACGGAACATTACCGTGAAACCGAAACAGAACATTATCGTGGACCAGAGACGGAACATTACCGTGGACCAGAGACAGAACATTACCGTGGACCAGAGACAGAACATTACTGTGGACCAGAGACCGAACTTTACCTTGAAACCGAACGTTACCGTGGACCAGAGACTGGACATTACCATGGACCAGAGACAGAACATTACCATGAAACAGAACATTACCGTGGACCAGAAACGGAACATTACCGTGAAACAGAAACAGAACATTATCGTGGACCAGAAACGGAACATTATCGTGGACCAGAGACGGAACATTATCGTGGACCAGAGACAGAACATTACCGTGAAACCTAAACAGAACATTATCGTGGACCAGAAACGGAACATTACCGTGAAACCTAAACAGAACATTATCGTGGACCAGAAACGGAACATTATCGTGGACCAGAAACGGAACATTATCGTTGACCAGAAACAAAACATTACCGTGAAACCAAACATTATCGTGGACCAGAGATCGAACATTACCGTGGACCAGAGACAGAATATTACCATGGACCAGAGATAGAACATTACCGTGGACAAGAGACAGAACATTACCGTGGACCAGAGACAGAACATTACCGTGGACCAGAGACAGAACATTACTGTGGACCAGAGACAGAACTTTGCCTTGAAACCGAACATTACCGTGGACCAGAGACAGAATATTACCATGGACCAGGGACAGAACATTACCGTGAAACAGAACATTATCATGGACCAGAAACGGAACATTACTGTGAAACCGAAACAGAACATTATCGTGGACCAGAGATCGAACATTACCGTGGACCAGAGACAGAACATTACCGTGGACCAGAGACAGAACATTACCGTGGATCAGAGACAGAACATTACCGTGGACCAGAGACAGAACATTACCGTGGACCAGAGACAGAACATTACTGTGGACCAGAGACCGAACTTTACCTTGAAACCGAACATTACCGTGGACCAGAGACCGAACATTACCATGGACCAGAGACAGAACTTTACCGTGAAAAAGAACATTATCATGGACCAGAAACGGAACATTACCGTGAAACAGAAACACAACATTTTCGTGGACCAGAGACGGAACATTACCGTGGACCAGAGACGGAACATTACCGTGAAACCGAAACAGAACATTATCGTGGACCAGAGACGGAACATTACCGTGAAACCGAACATTATCGTGGACCAGAGATCGAACATTACCGTGGACCAGAGACAGAACATTACCGTGGACCAGAGATAGAACATTACCGTGGACCAGAGACGGAACATTATCGTGGACCAGAGACGGAACATTATCGTGGACCAGAGACAGAACATTACCGTGAAACCTAAACAGAACATTATCGTGGACCAGAAACGGAACATTATCGTGGACCAGAAACAAAACATTACCGTGAAACCGAACATTATCGTGGACCAGAGATCGAACATTACCGTGGACCAGAGACAGAACATTACCATGGACCAGAGATAGAACATTACCGTGGACCAGAGACAGAACATTTCCGTGGACCAGAGACAGAACATTACCGTGGACCAGAGACAGAACATTACTGTGGACCAGAGACCGAACTTTACCTTGAAACCGAACATTACCGTGGACCAGAGACAGAACATTACCATGGTCCAGGGACAGAACATTACCTTGAAACAGAACATTATCATGGACCAGAAACGGAACATTACCGTGGACCAGAGACAGAACATTACCATGGACCAGGGACAGAACATTACCGTGAAACCGAAACAGAACATTATCATGGACCAGAAACGGAACATTACCGTGAAACAGAAACAGAACATTATCGTGGACAAGACACAGAACATTACCGTGGACCAGAGACAGAACATTACCGTGAAACCGAAACAGAACATTACCGTGGACCATAGACAGAACATTACCGTGAAACCGAAACAGAACATTATCGTGGACCAGAAACGGAACATTACCGTGGACCAGAGACAGAACATTACCGTGGACCAGAGACCGAACTTTACCTTGAAATCGAACATTACCGTGGACCAGAGACAGAACATTACCTTGGACCAGGGACAGAACATTACCTTGAAACCGAACGTTACCATGGACCAGAAACGGAACATTACCGTGGACCAGAAACAGATCATTATCGTGGAACAGAATCGGAACATTACCGTGAAACTGAAACAGAACATTAGCGTGGACCAGAGACAGAACATTACCGTGAATCAGAGACAGAACATTACCGTGAAAAAGAAACACAACATTACCGTGGACCAGAGACAGAACATTACCGTGAAACGGAAACAGAACATTACCGTGAAACCGAAACAGAACATTATCGTGGACCAGAAACGGAACATTATCATGGACCAGAGACAGAACATTATCGTGGACCAAAGACGGAACATTATCGTGGACCAGAGACGGAACATTACCGTGAAACCGAACATTATCGTGGACCGGACACAGAACATTACCGTGGACCAGAGACAGAACATTACCATGAAACCGAAACAGAACATTATCGTGGACCAGAAACGGAACATTACCGTGAAACCGAACATTATCGTGGACCAGAGATCGAACATTATCGTGAAACCGAACATTATCGTGGACCAGACACAGAACATTACCGTGGACCAGAGACAGAACATTACCGTGAAACCGAAACAGAACATTATCGTGGACCAGAAACGGAACATTACCGTGGACCAGAGACAGAACATTACCGTGGACCAGAGACAGAACATTACCATGGACCAGGGACAGAACATTACCGTGAAACAGAACATTATCATGGACCAGAAACGGAACATTACCGTGAAACAGAATCAGAACATTATCGTGGACTAGAAACGGAACATTACCGTGAAACCCAAACAGAACATTATCATGGACCAGAGATCGAACATTACCGTGGACCAGAGACAGAACATTACCGTGGACCAGAGACAGAACATTACCGTGGACCAGAGACAGAACATTACCGTGGACCAGAGACGGAACATTACCGTGAAACCGAAACAGAACATTATCGTGGACCAGAGACGGAACATTACCGTGGACCAGAGACAGAACATTACCGTGGACCAGAGACAGAACATTACTGTGGACCAGAGACCGAACTTTACCTTGAAACCGAACGTTACCGTGGACCAGAGACTGGACATTACCATGGACCAGAGACAGAACATTACCATGAAACAGAACATTACCGTGGACCAGAAACGGAACATTACCGTGAAACAGAAACAGAACATTATCGTGGACCAGAAACGGAACATTATCGTGGACCAGAGACGGAACATTATCGTGGACCAGAGACAGAACATTACCGTGAAACCTAAACAGAACATTATCGTGGACCAGAAACGGAACATTACCGTGAAACCTAAACAGAACATTATCGTGGACCAGAAACGGAACATTATCGTGGACCAGAAACGGAACATTATCGTTGACCAGAAACAAAACATTACCGTGAAACCAAACATTATCGTGGACCAGAGATCGAACATTACCGTGGACCAGAGACAGAATATTACCATGGACCAGAGATAGAACATTACCGTGGACAAGAGACAGAACATTACCGTGGACCAGAGACAGAACATTACCGTGGACCAGAGACAGAACATTACTGTGGACCAGAGACAGAACTTTGCCTTGAAACCGAACATTACCGTGGACCAGAGACAGAATATTACCATGGACCAGGGACAGAACATTACCGTGAAACAGAACATTATCATGGACCAGAAACGGAACATTACTGTGAAACCGAAACAGAACATTATCGTGGACCAGAGATCGAACATTACCGTGGACCAGAGACAGAACATTACCGTGGACCAGAGACAGAACATTACCGTGGATCAGAGACAGAACATTACCGTGGACCAGAGACAGAACATTACCGTGGACCAGAGACAGAACATTACTGTGGACCAGAGACCGAACTTTACCTTGAAACCGAACATTACCGTGGACCAGAGACCGAACATTACCATGGACCAGAGACAGAACTTTACCGTGAAAAAGAACATTATCATGGACCAGAAACGGAACATTACCGTGAAACAGAAACACAACATTTTCGTGGACCAGAGACGGAACATTACCGTGGACCAGAGACGGAACATTACCGTGAAACCGAAACAGAACATTATCGTGGACCAGAGACGGAACATTACCGTGAAACCGAACATTATCGTGGACCAGAGATCGAACATTACCGTGGACCAGAGACAGAACATTACCGTGGACCAGAGATAGAACATTACCGTGGACCAGAGACGGAACATTATCGTGGACCAGAGACGGAACATTATCGTGGACCAGAGACAGAACATTACCGTGAAACCTAAACAGAACATTATCGTGGACCAGAAACGGAACATTATCGTGGACCAGAAACAAAACATTACCGTGAAACCGAACATTATCGTGGACCAGAGATCGAACATTACCGTGGACCAGAGACAGAACATTACCATGGACCAGAGATAGAACATTACCGTGGACCAGAGACAGAACATTTCCGTGGACCAGAGACAGAACATTACCGTGGACCAGAGACAGAACATTACTGTGGACCAGAGACCGAACTTTACCTTGAAACCGAACATTACCGTGGACCAGAGACAGAACATTACCATGGTCCAGGGACAGAACATTACCTTGAAACAGAACATTATCATGGACCAGAAACGGAACATTACCGTGGACCAGAGACAGAACATTACCATGGACCAGGGACAGAACATTACCGTGAAACCGAAACAGAACATTATCATGGACCAGAAACGGAACATTACCGTGAAACAGAAACAGAACATTATCGTGGACCAGACACAGAACATTACCGTGGACCAGAGACAGAACATTACCGTGAAACCGAAACGGAACATTACCGTGGACCAGAGACAGAACATTACCGTGAAACCGAAACAGAACATTATCGTGGACCAGAAACGGAACATTACCGTGGACCAGAGACAGAACATTACCGTGGACCAGAGACCGAACTTTACCTTGAAATCGAACATTACCGTGGACCAGAGACAGAACATTACCTTGGACCAGGGACAGAACATTACCTTGAAACCGAACGTTACCATGGACCAGAAACGGAACATTACCGTGGACCAGAAACAGAACATTATCGTGGAACAGAATCGGAACATTACCGTGAAACTGAAACAGAACATTAGCGTGGACCAGAGACAGAACATTACCGTGAATCAGAGACAGAACATTACCGTGAAAAAGAAACACAACATTACCGTGGACCAGAGACAGAACATTACCGTGAAACGGAAACAGAACATTACCGTGAAACCGAAACAGAACATTATCGTGGACCAGAAACGGAACATTATCATGGACCAGAGACAGAACATTATCGTGGACCAAAGACGGAACATTATCGTGGACCAGAGACGGAACATTACCGTGAAACCGAACATTATCGTGGACCGGACACAGAACATTACCGTGGACCAGAGACAGAACATTACCATGAAACCGAAACAGAACATTATCGTGGACCAGAAACGGAACATTACCGTGAAACCGAACATTATCGTGGACCAGAGATCGAACATTATCGTGAAACCGAACATTATCGTGGACCAGACACAGAACATTACCGTGGACCAGAGACAGAACATTACCGTGAAACCGAAACAGAACATTATCGTGGACCAGAAACGGAACATTACCGTGGACCAGAGACAGAACATTACCGTGGACCAGAGACAGAACATTACCGTGGACCAGAGACAGAACATTACTGTGGACCAGAGAAGGAACATTACCTTGAAACCGAACGTTACCGTGGACCAGAGACTGGACATTACAATGGACCAGAGACAGAACATTACCATGAAACAGAAAATTACCGTGGACCAGAAACGGAACATTACCGTGAAACAGAAACAGAACATTATCGTGGACCAGAAACGGAACATTATCGTGGACCAGAGACAGAACATTATCGTGGACCAGAGACGGAACATTATTGTGGACCAGAGACAGAACATTATCGTGGACCAGAGACGGAACATTATCGTGGACCAGAGACGGAACATTATCGTGGACCAGAGACAGAACATTACCGTGAAACCTAAACAGAACATTATCGTGGACCAGAAACGGAACATTATCGTGGACCAGAAACACAACATTATCGTGGACCAGAAACGGAACATTACCTTGAAACCGAAACAGAACATTATCGTGGACCAGAAACGGAACATTATCGTGGACCAGAGACAGAACATTATCGTGGACCAGAGACGGAACATTATCGTGGACCAGAGACGGAACATTATCGTGGACCAGAGACAGAACATTACCGTGAAACCTAAACAGAACATTATCGTGGACCAGAAACGGAACATTATCGTGGACCAGAAACAAAACATTACCGTGAAACCGAACATTATCGTGGACCAGAGATCGAACATTACCGTGGACCAGAGACAGAACATTACCGTGGACCAGAGACAGACCATTACCGTGGACCAGAGACAGAACATTACTGTGGACCAGAGACCGAACTTTACCTTGAAACCGAACATTACCGTGGACCAGAGACAGAACATTACCATGGACCAGGGACAGAACATTACCGTGAAACAGAACATTATCATGGACCAGAAACGGAACATTACCGTGAAACAGAAACAGAACATTATCGTGGACTAGAAACGGAACATTACCGTGAAACTGAAACAGAACATTATCGTGGACCAGAGATCGAACATTATCGTGGACCAGAGACGGAACATTATCGTGGACTAGAGACAGAACATTACCGTGGACCAGAGAAGGAACATTACCTTGAAACCGAACGTTACCATGGACCAGAAACGGAACATTACCGTGGACCAGAAACAGAACATTATCGTGGAACAGAATCGGAACATTACCGTGAAACTGAAACAGAACATTAGCGTGGACCAGAGACAGAACATTACCGTGAATCAGAGACAGAACATTACCGTGAAAAAGAAACACAACATTACCGTGGACCAGAGACAGAACATTACCGTGAAACGGAAACAGAACATTACCGTGAAACCGAAACAGAACATTATCGTGGACCAGAAACGGAACATTATCATGGACCAGAGACAGAACATTATCGTGGACCAAAGACGGAACATTATCGTGGACCAGAGACGGAACATTACCGTGAAACCGAACATTATCGTGGACCGGACACAGAACATTACCGTGGACCAGAGACAGAACATTACCATGAAACCGAAACAGAACATTATCGTGGACCAGAAACGGAACATTACCGTGAAACCGAACATTATCGTGGACCAGAGATCGAACATTATCGTGAAACCGAACATTATCGTGGACCAGACACAGAACATTACCGTGGACCAGAGACAGAACATTACCGTGAAACCGAAACAGAACATTATCGTGGACCAGAAACGGAACATTACCGTGGACCAGAGACAGAACATTACCGTGGACCAGAGACAGAACATTACCGTGGACCAGAGACAGAACATTACTGTGGACCAGAGAAGGAACATTACCTTGAAACCGAACGTTACCGTGGACCAGAGACTGGACATTACAATGGACCAGAGACAGAACATTACCATGAAACAGAAAATTACCGTGGACCAGAAACGGAACATTACCGTGAAACAGAAACAGAACATTATCGTGGACCAGAAACGGAACATTATCGTGGACCAGAGACAGAACATTATCGTGGACCAGAGACGGAACATTATTGTGGACCAGAGACAGAACATTATCGTGGACCAGAGACGGAACATTATCGTGGACCAGAGACGGAACATTATCGTGGACCAGAGACAGAACATTACCGTGAAACCTAAACAGAACATTATCGTGGACCAGAAACGGAACATTATCGTGGACCAGAAACACAACATTATCGTGGACCAGAAACGGAACATTACCTTGAAACCGAAACAGAACATTATCGTGGACCAGAAACGGAACATTATCGTGGACCAGAGACAGAACATTATCGTGGACCAGAGACGGAACATTATCGTGGACCAGAGACGGAACATTATCGTGGACCAGAGACAGAACATTACCGTGAAACCTAAACAGAACATTATCGTGGACCAGAAACGGAACATTATCGTGGACCAGAAACAAAACATTACCGTGAAACCGAACATTATCGTGGACCAGAGATCGAACATTACCGTGGACCAGAGACAGAACATTACCGTGGACCAGAGACAGACCATTACCGTGGACCAGAGACAGAACATTACTGTGGACCAGAGACCGAACTTTACCTTGAAACCGAACATTACCGTGGACCAGAGACAGAACATTACCATGGACCAGGGACAGAACATTACCGTGAAACAGAACATTATCATGGACCAGAAACGGAACATTACCGTGAAACAGAAACAGAACATTATCGTGGACTAGAAACGGAACATTACCGTGAAACTGAAACAGAACATTATCGTGGACCAGAGATCGAACATTATCGTGGACCAGAGACGGAACATTATCGTGGACTAGAGACAGAACATTACCGTGGACCAGAGAAGGAACATTACCTTGAAACCGAACGTTACCATGGACCAGAAACGGAACATTACCGTGGACCAGAAACAGAACATTATCGTGGAACAGAATCGGAACATTACCGTGAAACTGAAACAGAACATTAGCGTGGACCAGAGACAGAACATTACCGTGAATCAGAGACAGAACATTACCGTGAAAAAGAAACACAACATTACCGTGGACCAGAGACAGAACATTACCGTGAAACGGAAACAGAACATTACCGTGAAACCGAAACAGAACATTATCGTGGACCAGAAACGGAACATTATCATGGACCAGAGACAGAACATTATCGTGGACCAAAGACGGAACATTATCGTGGACCAGAGACGGAACATTACCGTGAAACCGAACATTATCGTGGACCGGACACAGAACATTACCGTGGACCAGAGACAGAACATTACCATGAAACCGAAACAGAACATTATCGTGGACCAGAAACGGAACATTACCGTGAAACCGAACATTATCGTGGACCAGAGATCGAACATTATCGTGAAACCGAACATTATCGTGGACCAGACACAGAACATTACCGTGGACCAGAGACAGAACATTACCGTGAAACCGAAACAGAACATTATCGTGGACCAGAAACGGAACATTACCGTGGACCAGAGACAGAACATTACCGTGGACCAGAGACAGAACATTACCGTGGACCAGAGACAGAACATTACTGTGGACCAGAGAAGGAACATTACCTTGAAACCGAACGTTACCGTGGACCAGAGACTGGACATTACAATGGACCAGAGACAGAACATTACCATGAAACAGAAAATTACCGTGGACCAGAAACGGAACATTACCGTGAAACAGAAACAGAACATTATCGTGGACCAGAAACGGAACATTATCGTGGACCAGAGACAGAACATTATCGTGGACCAGAGACGGAACATTATTGTGGACCAGAGACAGAACATTATCGTGGACCAGAGACGGAACATTATCGTGGACCAGAAACGGAACATTACCTTGAAACCGAAACAGAACATTATCGTGGACCAGAAACGGAACATTATCGTGGACCAGAGACAGAACATTATCGTGGACCAGAGACGGAACATTATCGTGGACCAGAGACGGAACATTATCGTGGACCAGAGACAGAACATTACCGTGAAACCTAAACAGAACATTATCGTGGACCAGAAACGGAACATTATCGTGGACCAGAAACAAAACATTACCGTGAAACCGAACATTATCGTGGACCAGAGATCGAACATTACCGTGGACCAGAGACAGAACATTACCGTGGACCAGAGACAGACCATTACCGTGGACCAGAGACAGAACATTACTGTGGACCAGAGACCGAACTTTACCTTGAAACCGAACATTACCGTGGACCAGAGACAGAACATTACCATGGACCAGGGACAGAACATTACCGTGAAACAGAACATTATCATGGACCAGAAACGGAACATTACCGTGAAACAGAAACAGAACATTATCGTGGACTAGAAACGGAACATTACCGTGAAACTGAAACAGAACATTATCGTGGACCAGAGATCGAACATTATCGTGGACCAGAGACGGAACATTATCGTGGACTAGAGACAGAACATTACCGTGGACCAGAGAAGGAACATTACCGTGAAACCGAACATTATCGTGGACCAGAGATCGAACATTACCGTGGATCAGAGACAGAACATTACCGCGGACCAGAGACAGAACATTACTGTGGACCAGAGACCGAACTTTACCTTGAAACCGAACATTACCGTGGACCAGAGACAAAACATTACCATGGACCAGAGACAGAACATTACCGTGAAACAGAACATTATCATGGACCAGAAACGGAACATTACTGTGAAACAGAAACAGAACATTATCGTGGACCAGAAACGGAACATTACCGTGAAACTGAAACAGAACATTATCGTGGACCAGAAACGGAATATTATCATGGACCAGAGACAGAACATTACCGTGAAACCGAAACAGAACATTATCGTGGACCAGAAACGGAACATTATCGTGGACCAGAGACAGAACATTATCGTGGACCAGAGACGGAACATTATCGTGGACCAGAGACGGAACATTATCGTGGACCAGAGACAGAACATTACCGTGAAACCTAAACAGAACATTATCTTGGACCAGAAACGGAACATTATCGTGGACCAGAAACAAAACATTATCGTGGACCAGAGACAGAACATTATCGTGGACCAGAGACAGAACATTATCGTGGACCAGAGACAGAACATTACCGTGAAACCTAAACAGAACATTATCGTGGACCAGAAACGGAACATTATCGTGGACCAGAAACACAACATTATCGTGGACCAGAAACGGAACATTACCTTGAAACTGAAACAGAACATTATCGTGGACCAGAAACGGAACATTATCGTGGACCAGAGACAGAACATTATCGTGGACCAGAGACGGAACATTATCGTGGACCAGAGACGGAACATTATCGTGGACCAGAGACAGAACATTACCGTGAAACCTAAACAGAACATTATCGTGGACCAGAAACGGAACATTATCGTGGACCAGAAACAAAACATTACCGTGAAACCGAACATTATCGTGGACCAGAGATCGAACATTACCGTGGACCAGAGACAGAACATTACCATGGACCAGAGATAGAACATTACCGTGGACCAGAGACAGAACATTACCGTGGACCAGAGACAGAACATTACCGTGGACCAGAGACAGAACATTACTGTGGACCAGAGACCGAACTTTACTTTGAAACCGAACATTACCGTGGACCAGAGACAGAACATTACCATTGACCAGGGACAGAACATTACCGTGAAACAGAACATTATCGTGGACCAGAGACGAAACATTATCGTGGACCAGAGACAGAACATTACCGTGGACCAGAGAAGGAACATTACCGTGAAACCGAACATTATCGTGGACCAGAGATCGAACATTACCGTTGACCAGAGACAGAACATTACCGCGGACCAGAGACAGAACATTACTGTGGACCAGAGACCGAACTTTACCTTGAAACCGAACATTACCGTGGACCAGAGACAGAACATTACCGTGAAACAGAACATTATCATGGACCAGAAACGGAACATTACCGTGAAACAGAAACAGAACATTATCGTGGACCAGAAACGGAACATTACCGTGAAACTGAAACAGAACATTATCGTGGACCAGAAACGGAATATTATCATGGACCAGAGACAGAACATTACCGTGAAACCGAAACAGAACATTATCGTGGACCAGAAATGGAACATTATCGTGGACCAGAGACAGAACATTATCGGGGACCAGAGACGGAACATTATCGTGGACCAGAGACGGAACATTATCGTGGACCAGAGACAGAACATTACCGTGAAACCTAAACAGAACATTATCGTGGACCAGAAACGGAACATTATCGTGGACCAGAAACAAAACATTATTGTGGACCAGAGACAGAACATTATCGTGGACCAGAGACGGAACATTATCGTGGACCAGAGACGGAACATTATCGTGGACCAGAGACAGAACATTACCGTGAAACCTAAACAGAACATTATCGTGGACCAGAAACTGAACATTATCGTGGACCAGAAACAAAACATTATCGTTGACCAGAAACGGAACATTACCGTGAAACAGAAACACAACATTATCGTGGACCAGAGACGGAACATTACCGTGAAACCGAACATTATCGTGGACCAGAGACGGAACATTACCGTGGACCAGAGACGGAACATTACCGTGAAACCGAAACAGAACATTATCGTGGACCAGAAACGGAACATTACCGTGAAACCGAAACAGAACATTATCGTGGAACAGAGATCGAACATTATCGTGGTGCAGAGACGGAACATTATCGTGGACCAGAGACAGAACATTACCGTGGACCAGAAATGGAACATTACCGTGAAACCGAACATTATCGTGGACCAGAGACGGAACATTACCGTGAAACCGAACATTATCGTCGACCAGAGACAGAACATTACCGTGGACCAGAAACGGAACATTACCGTGAAACCGAAACAGAACATTATCGTGGACCAGAGAAGGAACATTACCGTGAAACCGAACATTATCGTGGACCAGAGATCGAACATTACCGTGGACCAGAGACAGAACATTACCGCGGACCAGAGACAGAACATTACTGTGGACCAGAGACCGAACTTTACCTTGAAACCAAACATTACCGTGGACCAGAGACAAAACATTACCATGGACCAGAGACAGAACATTACCTTGAAACCGAACGCTACCATGGACCAGAAACGGAACATTACCGTGGACCAGAAACAGAACATTAGCGTGGACCAGAGACAGAACATTGCCGTGAAACAGAAACACAACATTATCGTGGACCAGAAACGGAACATTACCGTGAAACTGAAACAGAACATTAGCGTGGACCAGAGACAGAACATTACCGTGAATCAGAGACAGAACATTACCGTGAAAAAGAAACACAACATTACCGTGGACCAGAGACAGAACATTACCGTGAAACGGAAACAGAACATTACCGTGAAACCGAAACAGAACATTATCGTGGACCAGAAACGGAACATTATCATGGACCAGAGACAGAACATTATCGTGGACCAAAGACGGAACATTATCGTGGACCAGAGACGGAACATTACCGTGAAACCGAACATTATCGTGGACCAGAGACGGAACATTACCGTGAAACCGAACATTATCGTGGACCAGAGATCAAACATTACCGTGGACCAGAGACAGAACATTACCGTGAAACAGAAACACAACATTATCGTGGACCAGAGACGGAACATTTCCGTGGACCAGAGACGGAACATTACCGTGAAACCGAAACAGAACATTATCGTGGACCAGAAACGGAACATTACCGTGAAACCAAAACAGAACATTATCGTGGACCAGAGACGGAACATTACCGTGAAACCGAACATTATCGTGTACCAGAGATTGAACATTGCCGTGGACCAGAGACAGAACATTACCGTGGACCAGAGAAAGAACATTACCGTGGACCAGAGACAGAACATTACCGTGGACCAGAAACGGAACATTACCGTGGACCAGAGACAGAACATTACTGTGGACCAGAGACCGAACTTTACCTTGAAAACGAACATTACCGTGGACCAGAAACGGAACATTACCGTGAAACCGAAACAGAACATTATCATGGACCAGAGACGGAACATTACCGTGAAACCGAACATTATCGTGGACCAGAGATCGAACATTACCGTGGACCAGAGACAGAACATTACCGTGGACCAGAGAAAGAACATTACCGTGGACCAGAGACAGAACATTACCGTGGACCAGAAACGGAACATTACCGTGAAACCGAAAAGGAACATTACCGTGGACCAGAGACGGAACATTACCGTGAAACCGAACATTATCGTGGAACAGAGATCAAACATTACCGTGGACCAGAGACAGAACATTACCGTCGATCAGAGACAGAACATTACCGTGGACCAGAAACGGAACATTACCGTGGTCCAGAAACGGAACATTACCGTGGTCCAGAAACGGAATATTACCGTGAAACCGAAACAGAACATTATCGTGGACCAGAGACGGAACATTACCGTGAAACCGAACATTATCGTGGACCAGAGATCGAACATTACCGTGGACCAGAGACAGAACATTACCGTGGACCAGAGACCGAACTTTACCTTGAAACCGAACATTATCGTGGACCAGAAACGGAACATTACCGTGAAACAGAAACACAAAATTATCGTGGACCAGAAACGGAACATTACCGTGATACAGAAAAAGAACATTATCGTGGACCAGAGACGGAACATTACCGTGAAACCGAACATTATCGTGGACCAGAGATCGAACATTACCGTGGACCAGAGACAGAACATTACCGTGAAACAGAAACACAACATTATCGTGGACCAGAGACGGAACAATACCGTGGACCAGTGACGGAACATTACCGTGAAACCGAAACAGAACATTATCGTGGACCAGAAACAGAACATTACCGTGAAACCGAAACAGAACATTATCGTTGACCAGAAACGGAACATTATCGTGGACCAGAGACAGAACATTATCGTGGACCAGAGACGGAACATTATCGTGGACCAGAGACGGAACATTATCGTGGACCAGAGACAGAACATTACCGTGAAACCTAAACAGAACATTATCGTGGACCAGAAACGGAACATTATCGTGGACCAGAAACAAAACATTACCGTGAAACCGAACATTATCGTGGACCAGAGATCGAACATTACCGTGAAACAGAAACAGAACATTATCGTGGACCAGAGACGGAACATTACCGTGAAACCGAACATTATCGTGGACCAGAGATCGAACATTATCGTGGACCAGAGACGGAACATTATCGTGGACCAGAGACAGAACATTACCGTGAAACCTAAACAGAACATTATCGTGGACCAGAAACGGAACATTATCGTGGACCAGAAACAAAACATTACCGTGAAACCGAACATTATCGTGGACCAGAGATCGAACATTACCGTGAAACAGAAACAGAACATTATCGTGGACCAGAGACGGAACATTACCGTGAAACCGAACATTATCGTGGACCAGAGATCGAACATTACCGTGGACCAGAGACAGAACATTACCGCGGACCAGAGACAGAACATTACTGTGGACCAGAGACCGAACTTTACCTTGAAACCGAACATTACCGTGGACCAGAGACAGAACATTACCATGGACCAGAGACAGAACATTACCGTGAAACAGAACATTATCATGGACCAGAAACGGAACATTACCGTGAAACAGAAACAGAACATTATCGTGGACCAGAAACGGAACATTACCGTGAAACTGAAACAGAACATTATCGTGGACCAGAAACGGAACATTATCATGGACCAGAGACAGAACATTACCGTGAAACTGAAACAGAACATTATCGTGGACCAGAAACGGAACATTACCGTGAAACAGAAACATAACATTATCGTGGACCAAAGACGGTCCATTATCGTGGACCAGAGACGGAACATTACCGTGAAACCGAACATTATCGTGGACCAGACACAGAACATTACCGTGGACCAGAGACAGAACATTACCGTGAAACCGAACATTATCGTGGACCAGAAACGGAACATTACCGTGAAACAGAAACACAAAATTATCGTGGACCAGAAACGGAACATTACCGTGATACAGAAAAAGAACATTATCGTGGACCAGAAACGGAACATTACCGTGAAACAGAAACACAAAATTATCGTGGACCAGAAACGGAACATTACCGTGATACAGAAAAAGAACATTATCGTGGACCAGAGACGGAACATTACCGTGAAACCGAACATTATCGTTGACCAGAGATCGAACATTACCGTGGACCAGAGACAGAACATTACCGTGGACCAGAGACAGAACATTACCGTGGACCAGAGACAGAACATTACCGTGGACCAAAGACCGAACTTTACCTTGAAACCGAACATTATCGTGGACCAGAAACGGAACGTTACCGTGAAACAGAAACATAAAATAATCGTGGACCAGAAACGTAACATTACCGTGATACAGAAACAGAACATTATCGTGGACCAGAAACGGAACATTACCGTGAAACCGAACATTATCGTGGACCAGAGATCGAACATTACCGTGGACCAGAGACAGAACATTACCGTGAAACAGAAACACAACATTATCGTGGACAAGAGACGGAACATTACCGTGGACCAGAGACGGAACATTACCGTGAAACCGAAACAGAACATTATCGTGGTCCAGAAACGGAACATTACCGTGGTCCAGAAACGGAACATTACCGTAAAACCGAAACAGAACATTATCGTGGACCAGAGACGGAACATTACCGTGAAACCGAACATTATCGTGGACCAGAGATCGAACATTACCGTGGACCAGAGACAGAACATTACCGTGGACCAGAGACCGAACTTTACCTTGAAACCGAACATTATCGTGGACCAGAAACGGAACATTACCGTGAAACAGAAACACAAAATTATTGTGGACCAGAAACGGAACATTACCGTGATACAGAAAAAGAACAATATCGTGGACCAGAGACGGAACATTACCGTGAAACCGAACATTACCGTGGACCAGAGATCGAACATTACCGTGGACCAGAGACAGAACATTACCGTGAAACAGAAACACAACATTATCGTGGACAAGAGACGGAACAATACCGTGGACCAGTGACGGAACATTACCGTGAAACCGAAACAGAACATTATCGTGGACCAGAAACAGAACATTACCGTGAAACCGAAACAGAACATTATCGTTGACCAGAAACGGAACATTATCGTGGACCAGAGACAGAACATTATCGTGGACCAGAGACGGAACATTATCGTGGACCAGAGACGGAACATTATCGTGGACCAGAGACAGAACATTACCGTGAAACCTAAACAGAACATTATCGTGGACCAGAAACGGAACATTGTCGTGGACCAGAAACAAAACATTTCCGTGAAACAGAAACAGAACATTATCGTGGACCAGAAACACAACATTATCGTGGACCAGAGACGGAACATTATCGTCGACCAGAGATCGAACATTACCGTGGACCAGAGACAGAACATTACCGTGGACCAGAGACAGAACATTACCATGGACCAGAGACAGAACATTACCGTGAAACAGAAACACAACATTATCGTGGACCAGAGACGGAACAATACCGTGAAACCGAAAGAGAACATTATCGTTGACCAGAAACGGAACATTACCGTGAAACCGAAACAGAACATTATCGTGGACCAGAGACGGAACATTACCGTGAAACCGAACATTATCGTGGACCAGAGATCGAACATTACCGTGCACCAGAGACAGAATATTACCGTGGACCAGAGACAGAACATTACCTTGGACCAGAGACCGAACTTTACCTTGAAACCGAACATTATCGTGGACCAGAAACGGAACATTACCGTGAAACCGAAACAGAACATTATCGTGGACCAGAGACGGAACATTACCGTGAAACCGAACATTATCGTGGACCAGAGATCAAACATTACCGTGGACCAGAGCGAGAACATTACCGTGGACCAGAGACAGAACATTACCGTGGACCAGAGACAGAACATTACTGTGAAACAGAAACACAACATTATCGTGGACCAGAGACGGAACATTTCCGTGGACCAGAGACGGAACATTACCGTGAAACCGAAACAGAACATTATCGTGGACCAGAAACGGAACATTACCGTGAAACCAAAACAGAACATTATCGTGGACCAGAGACGGAACATTACCGTGAAACCGAACATTATCGTGTACCAGAGATTGAACATTGCCGTGGACCAGAGACAGAACATTACCGTGGACCAGAGAAAGAACATTACCGTGGACCAGAGACAGAACATTACCGTGGACCAGAAACGGAACATTACCGTGGACCAGAGACAGAACATTACTGTGGACCAGAGACCGAACTTTACCTTGAAAACGAACATTACCGTGGACCAGAAACGGAACATTACCGTGAAACCGAAACAGAACATTATCATGGACCAGAGACGGAACATTACCGTGAAACCGAACATTATCGTGGACCAGAGATCGAACATTACCGTGGACCAGAGACAGAACATTACCGTGGACCAGAGAAAGAACATTACCGTGGACCAGAGACAGAACATTACCGTGGACCAGAAACGGAACATTACCGTGAAACCGAAACAGAACATTACCGTGGACCAGAGACGGAACATTACCGTGAAACCGAACATTATCGTGGAACAGAGATCAAACATTACCGTGGACCAGAGACAGAACATTACCGTCGATCAGAGACAGAACATTACCGTGGACCAGAAACGGAACATTACCGTGGTCCAGAAACGGAACATTACCGTGGTCCAGAAACGGAATATTACCGTGAAACCGAAACAGAACATTATCGTGGACCAGAGACGGAACATTACCGTGAAACCGAACATTATCGTGGACCAGAGATCGAACATTACCGTGGACCAGAGACAGAACATTACCGTGGACCAGAGACCGAACTTTACCTTGAAACCGAACATTATCGTGGACCAGAAACGGAACATTACCGTGAAACAGAAACACAAAATTATCGTGGACCAGAAACGGAACATTACCGTGATACAGAAAAAGAACATTATCGTGGACCAGAGACGGAACATTACCGTGAAACCGAACATTATCGTGGACCAGAGATCGAACATTACCGTGGACCAGAGACAGAACATTACCGTGAAACAGAAACACAACATTATCGTGGACCAGAGACGGAACAATACCGTGGACCAGTGACGGAACATTACCGTGAAACCGAAACAGAACATTATCGTGGACCAGAAACAGAACATTACCGTGAAACCGAAACAGAACATTATCGTTGACCAGAAACGGAACATTATCGTGGACCAGAGACAGAACATTATCGTGGACCAGAGACGGAACATTATCGTGGACCAGAGACGGAACATTATCGTGGACCAGAGACAGAACATTACCGTGAAACCTAAACAGAACATTATCGTGGACCAGAAACGGAACATTATCGTGGACCAGAAACAAAACATTACCGTGAAACCGAACATTATCGTGGACCAGAGATCGAACATTACCGTGAAACAGAAACAGAACATTATCGTGGACCAGAGACGGAACATTACCGTGAAACCGAACATTATCGTGGACCAGAGATCGAACATTATCGTGGACCAGAGACGGAACATTATCGTGGACCAGAGACAGAACATTACCGTGAAACCTAAACAGAACATTATCGTGGACCAGAAACGGAACATTATCGTGGACCAGAAACAAAACATTACCGTGAAACCGAACATTATCGTGGACCAGAGATCGAACATTACCGTGAAACAGAAACAGAACATTATCGTGGACCAGAGACGGAACATTACCGTGAAACCGAACATTATCGTGGACCAGAGATCGAACATTACCGTGGACCAGAGACAGAACATTACCGCGGACCAGAGACAGAACATTACTGTGGACCAGAGACCGAACTTTACCTTGAAACCGAACATTACCGTGGACCAGAGACAGAACATTACCATGGACCAGAGACAGAACATTACCGTGAAACAGAACATTATCATGGACCAGAAACGGAACATTACCGTGAAACAGAAACAGAACATTATCGTGGACCAGAAACGGAACATTACCGTGAAACTGAAACAGAACATTATCGTGGACCAGAAACGGAACATTATCATGGACCAGAGACAGAACATTACCGTGAAACTGAAACAGAACATTATCGTGGACCAGAAACGGAACATTACCGTGAAACAGAAACATAACATTATCGTGGACCAAAGACGGTCCATTATCGTGGACCAGAGACGGAACATTACCGTGAAACCGAATATTATCGTGGACCAGACACAGAACATTACCGTGGACCAGAGACAGAACATTACCGTGAAACCGAACATTATCGTGGACCAGAAACGGAACATTACCGTGAAACAGAAACACAAAATTATCGTGGACCAGAAACGGAACATTACCGTGATACAGAAAAAGAACATTATCGTGGACCAGAAACGGAACATTACCGTGAAACAGAAACACAAAATTATCGTGGACCAGAAACGGAACATTACCGTGATACAGAAAAAGAACATTATCGTGGACCAGAGACGGAACATTACCGTGAAACCGAACATTATCGTTGACCAGAGATCGAACATTACCGTGGACCAGAGACAGAACATTACCGTGGACCAGAGACAGAACATTACCGTGGACCAGAGACAGAACATTACCGTGGACCAAAGACCGAACTTTACCTTGAAACCGAACATTATCGTGGACCAGAAACGGAACGTTACCGTGAAACAGAAACATAAAATAATCGTGGACCAGAAACGTAACATTACCGTGATACAGAAACAGAACATTATCGTGGACCAGAAACGGAACATTACCGTGAAACCGAACATTATCGTGGACCAGAGATCGAACATTACCGTGGACCAGAGACAGAACATTACCGTGAAACAGAAACACAACATTATCGTGGACAAGAGACGGAACATTACCGTGGACCAGAGACGGAACATTACCGTGAAACCGAAACAGAACATTATCGTGGTCCAGAAACGGAACATTACCGTGGTCCAGAAACGGAACATTACCGTAAAACCGAAACAGAACATTATCGTGGACCAGAGACGGAACATTACCGTGAAACCGAACATTATCGTGGACCAGAGATCGAACATTACCGTGGACCAGAGACAGAACATTACCGTGGACCAGAGACCGAACTTTACCTTGAAACCGAACATTATCGTGGACCAGAAACGGAACATTACCGTGAAACAGAAACACAAAATTATTGTGGACCAGAAACGGAACATTACCGTGATACAGAAAAAGAACAATATCGTGGACCAGAGACGGAACATTACCGTGAAACCGAACATTACCGTGGACCAGAGATCGAACATTACCGTGGACCAGAGACAGAACATTACCGTGAAACAGAAACACAACATTATCGTGGACAAGAGACGGAACAATACCGTGGACCAGTGACGGAACATTACCGTGAAACCGAAACAGAACATTATCGTGGACCAGAAACAGAACATTACCGTGAAACCGAAACAGAACATTATCGTTGACCAGAAACGGAACATTATCGTGGACCAGAGACAGAACATTATCGTGGACCAGAGACGGAACATTATCGTGGACCAGAGACGGAACATTATCGTGGACCAGAGACAGAACATTACCGTGAAACCTAAACAGAACATTATCGTGGACCAGAAACGGAACATTATCGTGGACCAGAAACAAAACATTTCCGTGAAACAGAAACAGAACATTATCGTGGACCAGAAACACAACATTATCGTGGACCAGAGACGGAACATTATCGTCGACCAGAGATCGAACATTACCGTGGACCAGAGACAGAACATTACCGTGGACCAGAGACAGAACATTACCATGGACCAGAGACAGAACATTACCGTGAAACAGAAACACAACATTATCGTGGACCAGAGACGGAACAATACCGTGAAACCGAAAGAGAACATTATCGTTGACCAGAAACGGAACATTACCGTGAAACCGAAACAGAACATTATCGTGGACCAGAGACGGAACATTACCGTGAAACCGAACATTATCGTGGACCAGAGATCGAACATTACCGTGCACCAGAGACAGAATATTACCGTGGACCAGAGACAGAACATTACCTTGGACCAGAGACCGAACTTTACCTTGAAACCGAACATTATCGTGGACCAGAAACGGAACATTACCGTGAAACCGAAACAGAACATTATCGTGGACCAGAGACGGAACATTACCGTGAAACCGAACATTATCGTGGACCAGAGATCAAACATTACCGTGGACCAGAGCGAGAACATTACCGTGGACCAGAGACAGAACATTACCGTGGACCAGAGACAGAACATTACTGTGGACCAGAGACCGAACTTTACCTTGAAACCGAACATTACCGTGGACCAGAGACAGAACATTACCATGGACCAGGGACAGAACATTACCGTGAAACAGAACATTATCATGGACCAGAAACGGAACATTACCGTGAAACAGAAACAGAACATTATCGTGGACTAGAAACGGAACATTACCGTTAAACCGAAATAGAACATTATCGTGGACCAGAAACGGAAAATTACCGTGGACCAGAGACAGAACATTACCTTGAAACCAAAACAGAACATTATCGTGGACCAGAAAGGGAACATTATCGTGGACCAGAGACAGAACATTACCGTGAAACCGAAACAGAACATTATCGTGGACCAGAAACGGAACATTATCGTGGACCAGAGACAGAACATTATCGTGGACCAGAGATGGAACATTATCGTGGACCAGAGACGGAACATTATCGTGGACCAGAGACAGAACATTACCGTGAAACCTAAACAGAACATTATCGTGGACCAGAAACAAAACATTACCGTGAAACCGAACATTATCGTGGAACAGAGATCGAAAATTACCGTGGACCAGAGACAGAACATTACCGTGGACCAGAGATAGAACATTACCGTGGACCAGAGACAGAACATTACCGTGGACCAGAGACAGAACATTACGGTGGACCAGAGACAGAACATTACTGTGGACCAGAGACGGAACTTTACCTTGAAACCGAACATTACCGTGGACCAGAGACAGAACATTACCATGGACCATGGACAGAACATTACCGTGAAAGAGAACATTATCATGGACCAGAAACGGAACATTACCGTGAAACAGAAACAGAACATTATCGTGGACTAGAAACGGAACATTACCGTGAAACCGAAATAGAACATTATCGTGGACCAGAAACGGAACATTACCGTGGACCAGAGACAGAACATTACCTTGAAACCAAAACAGAACATTATCGTGAACCAGAAAGGGAACATTATCGTGGACCAGAGACAGAACATTACCGTGAAACCGAAACAGAACATTATCGTGGACCAGAAACGGAACATTATCGTGGACCAGAGACGGAACATTATCGTGGACCAGAGACGGAACATTATCGTGGACCAGAGACGGAACATTATCGTGGACCAGAGACAGAACATTACCGTGAAACCTAAACAGAACATTATCGTGGACCAGAAACGGAACATTACCGTGGACCAGAAACAAAACATTACCGTGAAACCGAACATTACCGTGGACCAGAGATCGAACATTACCGTGGACCAGAGACAGAACATTACCGTGGACCAGAGATAGAACATTACCGTGGAAAAGAGACAGAACATTACCCTGGACCAGAGACAGAACATTACCGTGGACCAGAGACAGAACATTACTGTTTACCAGAGACCGAACTTTACCTTGAAACCGAACATTACCGTGGACCAGAGACAGAACATTACCATGGACCAGGGACAGAACATTACCGTGAAACAGAACATTATCATGGACCAGAAACGGAACATTACCGTGAAACAGAAACAGAACATTATCGTGGACTAGAAACGGAACATTACCGTGAAACCGAAACAGACCATTATCGTGGAACAGAAACGGAACATTACCGTGGACCAGACACAGAACATTACCTTGAAACCAAAACAGAACATTATCGTGGACCAGAAAGGGAACATTATCGTGGACCAGAGACAGAACATTACCGTGGACCAGAGACAGAACATTACCGTGGACCAGAGACAGAACATTACCGTGGACCAGAGACAGAACATTACCGTGGACAAGAGACAGAACATTACTGTGGACCAGAGACTGAACTTTACCTTGAAATCGAACCTTACCGTGGACCAGAAACGGAACATTACCGTAAAACCGAAACAGAACATTATTGTGGACCAGAGACGGAACATTACCGTGAAACCGAACTTTATCGTGGACCAGAGACAGAACATTACCGTGGACCTGCGACAGAACATTACCGTGGACCAGAGACAGAACATTACTGTGGACCAGAGACCGAACTTTACCTTGAAACCGAACGTTACCGTGGACCAGAGATAGAACATTACCATGAAACAGAACATTATCATGGACCAAAAACGGAACATTACCGTGAAACAGAAACACAACATTATCGTGGACCAGAGAAGGAACATTACCATGAAACAGAACATTATCATGGACCAAAAACGGAACATTACCGTGAAACAGAAACACAACATTATCGTGGACCAGAGAAGGAACATTACCGTGGACCAGAGACGGAACATTACCGTGAAACCGACACAGAATATTATCGTGGACCAGAAACGGAACATTACCGTGAAACCGAAACAGAACATTATCATGGACCAGAAACGGAACATTACCGTGAAACAGAAACAGAACATTATCGTGGACCAGAAACGGAACATTACCGTGAAACCGAAACAGAACATTATCGTGGACCAGAAACGGAACATTACCGTGGACCAGAGACAGAACATTACCTTGAAACCAAAACAGAACATTATCGTGGACCAGAAAGGGAACATTATCGTGGACCAGAAACGGAACATTATCGTGGACCAGAGACAGAACATTACCGTGAAACCTAAACAGAACATTATCGTGGACCAGAAACAAAGCATTACCGTGAAACCGAACATTATCGTGGACCAGAGATCGAACATTACCTTGGACCAGAGACAGAACATTACCGTGGAACAGAGATAGAACATTACCGTGGACCAGAGACAGAACATTACCGTGGACCAGAGACAGAACATTACTGTGGACCAGAGACCGAACTTTACCTTGAAACCGAACATTACCGTGGACCAGAGACAGAACATTACCATGGACCAGGGACAGAACATTACCGTGAAACAGAACATTATCATGGACCAGAAACGGAACATTACCGTGAAACAGAAACAGAACATTATCGTGGACTAGAAACGGAACATTACCGTGAAACCGAAACAGAACATTATCGTGGACCAGAAACGGAACATTACCGTGGACCAGAGACAGAACATTACCTTGAAACCAAAACAGAACATTATCGTGGACCAGAAAGGGAACATTATCATGGACCAGAAACGGAACATTATCGTGGACCAGAGACAGAACATTATCGTGGACCAGAGACGGAAAATTATCGTGGACCAGAGACGGACCATTATTGTGGACCAGAGACAGAACATTACCGTGAAACCTAAACAGAACATTATCGTGGACCAGAAACAAAACATTACCGTGAAACCGAACATTATCGTGGACCAGAGATCGAACATTACCTTGGACCAGAGACAGAACATTACTGTGGACCAGAGACGGAACTTTACCTTGAAACCGAACATTACCGTGGACCAGAGACAGAACATTACCATGGACCAGGGACAGAACATTACCGTGAAAGAGAACATTATCATGGACCAGAAACGGAACATTACCGTGAAACAGAAACAGAACATTATCGTGGACTAGAAACGGAACATTACCTTGAAACCGAAATAGAACATTATTGTGGACCAGAAACGGAACATTACCGTGGACCAGAGACAGAACATTACCTTGAAACCAAAACAGAACATTATCGTGGACCAGAAAGGGAACATTATCGTGGACCAGAGACAGAACATTACCGTGAAACCGAAACGGAACATTATCGTGGACCAGAGACGGAACATTATCGTGGACCAGAGACGGAACATTATCGTGGACCAGAGACGGAACATTATCGTGGACCAGAGACAGAACATTACCATGAAACCTAAACAGAACATTATCGTGGACCAGAAACGGAACATTATCGTGGACCAGAAACAAAACATTACCGTGAAACCGAACATTACCGTGGACCAGAGATCAAACATTACCGTGGACCAGAGACAGAACATTACCGTGGACCAGAGATAGAACATTACCGTGGACCAGAGACAGAACATTACCCTGGACCAGAGACAGAACATTACCGTGGACCAGAGACAGAACATTACCATGGACCAGGGACAGAACATTACCATGGACCAGGGACAGAACATTACCGTGAAACAGAACATTATCATGGACCAGAAACGGAACATTACCGTGAAACAGAAACAGAACATTATCGTGGACTAGAAACGGAACATTACCGTGAAACCGAAACAGAACATTATCGTGGAACAGAAACGGAACATTATCGTGGACCAGACACAGAACATTACCTTGAAACCAAAACAGAACATTATCGTGGACCAGAAAGGGAACATTATCGTGGACCAGAGACAGAACATTACCGTGGACCAGAGACAGAACATTACCGTGGACCAGAGACAGAACATTACCGTGGACCAGAGACAGAACATTACCGTGGACAAGAGACAGAACATTACTGTGGACCAGAGACTGAACTTTACCTTGAAACCGAACCTTACCGTGGACCAGAAACGGAACATTACCGTGAAACCGAAACAGAACATTATTGTGGACCAGAGACGGAACATTACCGTGAAACCGAACTTTATCGTGGACCAGAGACAGAACATTACCGTGGACCAGCGACAGAACATTACCGTGGACCAGAGACAGAACATTACTGTGGACCAGAGACCGAACTTTACCTTGAAACCGAACGTTACCGTGGACCAGAGATAGAACATTACCATGAAACAGAACATTATCATGGACCAAAAACGGAACATTACCGTGAAACAGAAACACAACATTATCGTGGACCAGAGAAGGAACATTACCATGAAACAGAACATTATCATGGACCAAAAACGGAACATTACCGTGAAACAGAAACACAACATTATCGTGGACCAGAGAAGGAACATTACCGTGGACCAGAGACGGAACATTACCGTGAAACCGACACAGAATATTATCGTGGACCAGAAACGGAACATTACCGTGAAACCGAAACAGAACATTATCATGGACCAGAAACGGAACATTACCGTGAAACAGAAACAGAACATTATCGTGGACTAGAAACGGAACATTACCGTGAAACCGAAACAGAACATTATCGTGGACCAGAAACGGAACATTACCGTGGACCAGAGACAGAACATTACCTTGAAACCAAAACAGAACATTATCGTGGACCAGAAAGGGAACATTATCGTGGACCAGAAACGGAACATTATCGTGGACCAGAGACAGAACATTATCGTGGACCAGAGACGGAACATTATCGTGGACCAGAGACGGAACATTTTTGTGGACCAGAGACAGAACATTACCGTGAAACCTAAACAGAACATTATCGTGGACCAGAAACAAAACATTACCGTGAAACCGAACATTATCGTGGACCAGAGATCGAACATTACCTTGGACCAGAGACAGAACATTACCGTGGAACAGAGATAGAACATTACCGTGGACCAGAGACAGAACATTACCGTGAACCAGAGACAGAACATTACCGTGGACCAGAGACAGAACATTACTGTGGACCAGAGACCGAACCTTACCTTGAAACCGAACATTACCGTGGACCAGAGACAGAACATTACCATGGACCAGGGACAGAACATTACCGTGAAACAGAACATTATCATGGACCAGAAACGGAACATTACCGTGAAACAGAAACAGAACATTATCGTGGACTAGAAACGGAACATTACCGTGAAACCGAAACAGAACATTATCGTGGACCAGAAAGGGAACATTATCATGGACCAGAGACAGAACATTACCTTGAAACCAAAACAGAACATTATCGTGGACCAGAAACGGAACATTACCGTGATACAGAAAAAGAACATTATCGTGGACCAGAAACGGAACATTACCGTGAAACAGAAACACAAAATTATCGTGGACCAGAAACGGAACATTACCGTGATACAGAAAAAGAACATTATCGTGGACCAGAGACGGAACATTACCGTGAAACCGAACATTATCGTTGACCAGAGATCGAACATTACCGTGGACCAGAGACAGAACATTACCGTGGACCAGAGACAGAACATTACCGTGGACCAGAGACAGAACATTACCGTGGACCAAAGACCGAACTTTACCTTGAAACCGAACATTATCGTGGACCAGAAACGGAACGTTACCGTGAAACAGAAACATAAAATAATCGTGGACCAGAAACGTAACATTACCGTGATACAGAAACAGAACATTATCGTGGACCAGAAACGGAACATTACCGTGAAACCGAACATTATCGTGGACCAGAGATCGAACATTACCGTGGACCAGAGACAGAACATTACCGTGAAACAGAAACACAACATTATCGTGGACAAGAGACGGAACATTACCGTGGACCAGAGACGGAACATTACCGTGAAACCGAAACAAAACATTATCGTGGTCCAGAAACGGAACATTACCGTGGTCCAGAAACGGAACATTACCGTAAAACCGAAACAGAACATTATCGTGGACCAGAGACGGAACATTACCGTGAAACCGAACATTATCGTGGACCAGAGATCGAACATTACCGTGGACCAGAGACAGAACATTACCGTGGACCAGAGACCGAACTTTACCTTGAAACCGAACATTATCGTGGACCAGAAACGGAACATTACCGTGAAACAGAAACACAAAATTATTGTGGACCAGAAACGGAACATTACCGTGATACAGAAAAAGAACAATATCGTGGACCAGAGACGGAACATTACCGTGAAACCGAACATTACCGTGGACCAGAGATCGAACATTACCGTGGACCAGAGACAGAACATTACCGTGAAACAGAAACACAACATTATCGTGGACAAGAGACGGAACAATACCGTGGACCAGTGACGGAACATTACCGTGAAACCGAAACAGAACATTATCGTGGACCAGAAACAGAACATTACCGTGAAACCGAAACAGAACATTATCGTTGACCAGAAACGGAACATTATCGTGGACCAGAGACAGAACATTATCGTGGACCAGAGACGGAACATTATCGTGGACCAGAGACGGAACATTATCGTGGACCAGAGACAGAACATTACCGTGAAACCTAAACAGAACATTATCGTGGACCAGAAACGGAACATTATCGTGGACCAGAAACAAAACATTTCCGTGAAACAGAAACAGAACATTATCGTGGACCAGAAACACAACATTATCGTGGACCAGAGACGGAACATTATCGTCGACCAGAGATCGAACATTACCGTGGACCAGAGACAGAACATTACCGTGGACCAGAGACAGAACATTACCATGGACCAGAGACAGAACATTACCGTGAAACAGAAACACAACATTATCGTGGACCAGAGACGGAACAATACCGTGAAACCGAAAGAGAACATTATCGTTGACCAGAAACGGAACATTACCGTGAAACCGAAACAGAACATTATCGTGGACCAGAGACGGAACATTACCGTGAAACCGAACATTATCGTGGACCAGAGATCGAACATTACCGTGCACCAGAGACAGAATATTACCGTGGACCAGAGACAGAACATTACCTTGGACCAGAGACCGAACTTTACCTTGAAACCGAACATTATCGTGGACCAGAAACGGAACATTACCGTGAAACCGAAACAGAACATTATCGTGGACCAGAGACGGAACATTACCGTGAAACCGAACATTATCGTGGACCAGAGATCAAACATTACCGTGGACCAGAGCGAGAACATTACCGTGGACCAGAGACAGAACATTACCGTGGACCAGAGACAGAACATTACTGTGGACCAGAGACCGAACTTTACCTTGAAACCGAACATTACCGTGGACCAGAGACAGAACATTACCATGGACCAGGGACAGAACATTACCGTGAAACAGAACATTATCATGGACCAGAAACGGAACATTACCGTGAAACAGAAACAGAACATTATCGTGGACTAGAAACGGAACATTACCGTTAAACCGAAATAGAACATTATCGTGGACCAGAAACGGAACATTACCGTGGACCAGAGACAGAACATTACCTTGAAACCAAAACAGAACATTATCGTGGACCAGAAAGGGAACATTATCGTGGACCAGAGACAGAACATTACCGTGAAACCGAAACAGAACATTATCGTGGACCAGAAACGGAACATTATCGTGGACCAGAGACAGAACATTATCGTGGACCAGAGATGGAACATTATCGTGGACCAGAGACGGAACATTATCGTGGACCAGAGACAGAACATTACCGTGAAACCTAAACAGAACATTATCGTGGACCAGAAACAAAACATTACCGTGAAACCGAACATTATCGTGGAACAGAGATCGAAAATTACCGTGGACCAGAGACAGAACATTACCGTGGACCAGAGATAGAACATTACCGTGGACCAGAGACAGAACATTACCGTGGACCAGAGACAGAACATTACGGTGGACCAGAGACAGAACATTACTGTGGACCAGAGACGGAACTTTACCTTGAAACCGAACATTACCGTGGACCAGAGACAGAACATTACCATGGACCATGGACAGAACATTACCGTGAAAGAGAACATTATCATGGACCAGAAACGGAACATTACCGTGAAACAGAAACAGAACATTATCGTGGACTAGAAACGGAACATTACCGTGAAACCGAAATAGAACATTATCGTGGACCAGAAACGGAACATTACCGTGGACCAGAGACAGAACATTACCTTGAAACCAAAACAGAACATTATCGTGAACCAGAAAGGGAACATTATCGTGGACCAGAGACAGAACATTACCGTGAAACCGAAACAGAACATTATCGTGGACCAGAAACGGAACATTATCGTGGACCAGAGACGGAACATTATCGTGGACCAGAGACGGAACATTATCGTGGACCAGAGACGGAACATTATCGTGGACCAGAGACAGAACATTACCGTGAAACCTAAACAGAACATTATCGTGGACCAGAAACGGAACATTATCGTGGACCAGAAACAAAACATTACCGTGAAACCGAACATTACCGTGGACCAGAGATAGAACATTACCGTGGACCAGAGACAGAACATTACCGTGGACCAGAGACAGAACATTACGGTGGACCAGAGACAGAACATTACCGTGGACCAGAGATAGAACATTACCGTGGACCAGAGACAGAACATTACCGTGGACCAGAGACAGAACATTACGGTGGACCAGAGACAGAACATTACTGTGGACCAGAGACGGAACTTTACCTTGAAACCGAACATTACCGTGGACCAGAGACAGAACATTACCGTGGACCAGAGACAGAACATTACCGTGGACCAGAGACAGAACATTACGGTGGACCAGAGACAGAACATTACTGTGGACCAGAGACGGAACTTTACCTTGAAACCGAACATTACCGTGGACCAGAGACAGAACATTACCATGGACCATGGACAGAACATTACCGTGAAAGAGAACATTATCATGGACCAGAAACGGAACATTACCGTGAAACAGAAACAGAACATTATCGTGGACTAGAAACGGAACATTACCGTGAAACCGAAATAGAACATTATCGTGGACCAGAAACGGAACATTACCGTGGACCAGAGACAGAACATTACCTTGAAACCAAAACAGAACATTATCGTGAACCAGAAAGGGAACATTATCGTGGACCAGAGACAGAACATTACCGTGAAACCGAAACAGAACATTATCGTGGACCAGAAACGGAACATTATCGTGGACCAGAGACGGAACATTATCGTGGACCAGAGACGGAACATTATCGTGGACCAGAGACGGAACATTATCGTGGACCAGAGACAGAACATTACCGTGAAACCTAAACAGAACATTATCGTGGACCAGAAACGGAACATTATCGTGGACCAGAAACAAAACATTACCGTGAAACCGAACATTACCGTGGACCAGAGATCGAACATTACCGTGGACCAGAGACAGAACATTACCGTGGACCAGAGATAGAACATTACCGTGGACCAGAGACAGAACATTACCCTGGACCAGAGACAGAACATTACCGTGGACCAGAGACAGAACATTACTGTTTACCAGAGACCGAACTTTACCTTGAAACCGAACATTACCGTGGACCAGAGACAGAACATTACCATGGACCAGGGACAGAACATTACCGTGAAACAGAACATTATCATGGACCAGAAACGGAACATTACCGTGAAACAGAAACAGAACATTATCGTGGACTAGAAACGGAACATTACCGTGAAACCGAAACAGACCATTATCGTGGAACAGAAACGGAACATTACCGTGGACCAGACACAGAACATTACCTTGAAACCAAAACAGAACATTATCGTGGACCAGAAAGGGAACATTATCGTGGACCAGAGACAGAACATTACCGTGGACCAGAGACAGAACATTACCGTGGACCAGAGACAGAACATTACCGTGGACCAGAGACAGAACATTACCGTGGACAAGAGACAGAACATTACTGTGGACCAGAGACTGAACTTTACCTTGAAATCGAACCTTACCGTGGACCAGAAACGGAACATTACCGTAAAACCGAAACAGAACATTATTGTGGACCAGAGACGGAACATTACCGTGAAACCGAACTTTATCGTGGACCAGAGACAGAACATTACCGTGGACCTGCGACAGAACATTACCGTGGACCAGAGACAGAACATTACTGTGGACCAGAGACCGAACTTTACCTTGAAACCGAACGTTACCGTGGACCAGAGATAGAACATTACCATGAAACAGAACATTATCATGGACCAAAAACGGAACATTACCGTGAAACAGAAACACAACATTATCGTGGACCAGAGAAGGAACATTACCATGAAACAGAACATTATCATGGACCAAAAACGGAACATTACCGTGAAACAGAAACACAACATTATCGTGGACCAGAGAAGGAACATTACCGTGGACCAGAGACGGAACATTACCGTGAAACCGACACAGAATATTATCGTGGACCAGAAACGGAACATTACCGTGAAACCGAAACAGAACATTATCATGGACCAGAAACGGAACATTACCGTGAAACAGAAACAGAACATTATCGTGGACCAGAAACGGAACATTACCGTGAAACCGAAACAGAACATTATCGTGGACCAGAAACGGAACATTACCGTGGACCAGAGACAGAACATTACCTTGAAACCAAAACAGAACATTATCGTGGACCAGAAAGGGAACATTATCGTGGACCAGAAACGGAACATTATCGTGGACCAGAGACAGAACATTACCGTGAAACCTAAACAGAACATTATCGTGGACCAGAAACAAAGCATTACCGTGAAACCGAACATTATCGTGGACCAGAGATCGAACATTACCTTGGACCAGAGACAGAACATTACCGTGGAACAGAGATAGAACATTACCGTGGACCAGAGACAGAACATTACCGTGGACCAGAGACAGAACATTACTGTGGACCAGAGACCGAACTTTACCTTGAAACCGAACATTACCGTGGACCAGAGACAGAACATTACCATGGACCAGGGACAGAACATTACCGTGAAACAGAACATTATCATGGACCAGAAACGGAACATTACCGTGAAACAGAAACAGAACATTATCGTGGACTAGAAACGGAACATTACCGTGAAACCGAAACAGAACATTATCGTGGACCAGAAACGGAACATTACCGTGGACCAGAGACAGAACATTACCTTGAAACCAAAACAGAACATTATCGTGGACCAGAAAGGGAACATTATCATGGACCAGAAACGGAACATTATCGTGGACCAGAGACAGAACATTATCGTGGACCAGAGACGGAAAATTATCGTGGACCAGAGACGGACCATTATTGTGGACCAGAGACAGAACATTACCGTGAAACCTAAACAGAACATTATCGTGGACCAGAAACAAAACATTACCGTGAAACCGAACATTATCGTGGACCAGAGATCGAACATTACCTTGGACCAGAGACAGAACATTACTGTGGACCAGAGACGGAACTTTACCTTGAAACCGAACATTACCGTGGACCAGAGACAGAACATTACCATGGACCAGGGACAGAACATTACCGTGAAAGAGAACATTATCATGGACCAGAAACGGAACATTACCGTGAAACAGAAACAGAACATTATCGTGGACTAGAAACGGAACATTACCTTGAAACCGAAATAGAACATTATTGTGGACCAGAAACGGAACATTACCGTGGACCAGAGACAGAACATTACCTTGAAACCAAAACAGAACATTATCGTGGACCAGAAAGGGAACATTATCGTGGACCAGAGACAGAACATTACCGTGAAACCGAAACGGAACATTATCGTGGACCAGAGACGGAACATTATCGTGGACCAGAGACGGAACATTATCGTGGACCAGAGACGGAACATTATCGTGGACCAGAGACAGAACATTACCATGAAACCTAAACAGAACATTATCGTGGACCAGAAACGGAACATTATCGTGGACCAGAAACAAAACATTACCGTGAAACCGAACATTACCGTGGACCAGAGATCAAACATTACCGTGGACCAGAGACAGAACATTACCGTGGACCAGAGATAGAACATTACCGTGGACCAGAGACAGAACATTACCCTGGACCAGAGACAGAACATTACCGTGGACCAGAGACAGAACATTACCATGGACCAGGGACAGAACATTACCATGGACCAGGGACAGAACATTACCGTGAAACAGAACATTATCATGGACCAGAAACGGAACATTACCGTGAAACAGAAACAGAACATTATCGTGGACTAGAAACGGAACATTACCGTGAAACCGAAACAGAACATTATCGTGGAACAGAAACGGAACATTATCGTGGACCAGACACAGAACATTACCTTGAAACCAAAACAGAACATTATCGTGGACCAGAAAGGGAACATTATCGTGGACCAGAGACAGAACATTACCGTGGACCAGAGACAGAACATTACCGTGGACCAGAGACAGAACATTACCGTGGACCAGAGACAGAACATTACCGTGGACAAGAGACAGAACATTACTGTGGACCAGAGACTGAACTTTACCTTGAAACCGAACCTTACCGTGGACCAGAAACGGAACATTACCGTGAAACCGAAACAGAACATTATTGTGGACCAGAGACGGAACATTACCGTGAAACCGAACTTTATCGTGGACCAGAGACAGAACATTACCGTGGACCAGCGACAGAACATTACCGTGGACCAGAGACAGAACATTACTGTGGACCAGAGACCGAACTTTACCTTGAAACCGAACGTTACCGTGGACCAGAGATAGAACATTACCATGAAACAGAACATTATCATGGACCAAAAACGGAACATTACCGTGAAACAGAAACACAACATTATCGTGGACCAGAGACGGAACATTACCGTGAAACCGAACATTATCGTGGACCGGACACAGAACATTACCGTGGACCAGAGACAGAACATTACCATGAAACCGAAACAGAACATTATCGTGGACCAGAAACACAACATTATCGTGGACCAGAAACGGAACATTACCGTGAAACCGAAACAGAACATTATCGTGGACCAGAAACGGAACATTATCGTGGACCAGAGACAGAACATTATCGTGGACCAGAGACGGAACATTATCGTGGACCAGAGACGGAACATTATCGTGGACCAGAGACAGAACATTACCGTGAAACCTAAACAGAACATTATCGTGGACCAGAAACGGAACATTATCGTGGACCAGAAACAAAACATTACCGTGAAACCGAACATTATCGTAGACCAGAGACAGAACATTACCGTGGACCAGAGACGGAACATTACCGTGAAACCGAACATTATCGTGGACCGGACACAGAACATTACCGTGGACCAGAGACAGAACATTACCGTGAAACGGAAACAGAACATTACCGTGAAACCGAAACCGAACATTATCGTGGACCAGAAACGGAACATTATCATGGACCAGAGACAGAACATTATCGTGGACCAAAGACGGAACATTATCGTGGACCAGAGACGGAACATTACCGTGAAACCGAACATTATCGTGGACCGGACACAGAACATTACCGTGGACCAGAGACAGAACATTACCATGAAACCGAAACAGAACATTATCGTGGACCAGAAACGGAACATTACCGTGAAACCGAACATTATCGTGGACCAGAGATCGAACATATTCGTGAAACCGAACATTATCGTGGACCAGACACAGAACATTACCGTGGACCAGAGACAGAACATTACCGTGAAACCGAAACAGAACATTATCGTGGACCAGAAACGGAACATTACCGTGGACCAGAGACAGAACATTATCGTGGACCAGAGACAGAACATTATCGTGGACCAGAGACGGAACATTATCGTGGACCAGAGACGGAACATTATCGTGGACCAGAGACAGAACATTATCGTGGACCAGGGACAGAACATTACCGTGAAACCTAAAAAGAACATTATCGTGGACCAGAAACGGAACATTATCGTGGACCAGAAACACAACATTATCGTGGACCAGAAACGGAACATTAACGTGAAACCGAAACAGAACATTATCGTGGACCAGAAACGGAACATTATCGTGGACCAGAGACAGAACATTATCGTGGACCAGAGACGGAACATTATCGTGGACCAGAGACGGAACATTATCGTGGACCAGAGACAGAACATTACCGTGAAACCTAAACAGAACATTATCGTGGACCAGAATTGGAACATTATCGTGGACCAGAAACAAAACATTACCGTGAAACCGAACATTATCGTGGACCAGAGACAGAACATTACCGTGAACCAGAGACAGAACATTACCGTGAATCAGAGACAGAACATTACCGTGAAAAAGAAACACAACATTACCGTGGACCAGAGACAGAACATTACCGTGAAACGGAAACAGAACATTACCGTGAAACCGAAACAGAACATTATCGTGGACCAGAAACTGAACATTATCATGGACCAGAGACAGAACATTATCGTGGACCAAAGACGGAACATTATCGTGGACCAGAGACGGAACATTACCGTGAAACCGAACATTATCGTGGACCGGACACAGAACATTACCGTGGACCAGAGACAGAACATTACCATGAAACCGAAACAGAACATTATCGTGGACCAGAAACGGAACATTACCGTGAAACCGAACATTATCGTCGACCAGAGATCGAACATTATCGTGAAACCGAACATTATCGTGGACCAGACACAGAACATTACCGTGGACCAGAGACAGAACATTACCGTGAAACCGAAACAGAACATTATCGTGGACCAGAAACGGAACATTACCGTGGACCAGAGACAGAACATTATCGTGGACCAGAGACGGAACATTATCGTGGACCAGAGACGGAACATTATCGTGGACCAGAGACAGAACATTATCGTGGACCAGAGACAGAACATTACCGTGAAACCTAAAAAGAACATTATCGTGGACCAGAAACGGAACATTATCGTGGACCAGAAACACAACATTATCGTGGACCAGAAACGGAACATTACCGTGGACCAGAGACAGAACATTACCGTGGACCAGAGACCGAACTTTACCTTGAAACCGAACATTACCGTGGACCAGAGACAGAACATTACCATGGACCAGGGACAGAACATTACCTTGAAACCGAACGCTACCATGGACCAGAAACGGAACATTACCGTGGACCAGAAACAGAACATTAGCGTGGACCAGAGACAGAACATTACCGTGAAACAGAAACAAAACATTATCGTGGACCAGAAACGGAACATTACCGTGAAACTGAAACAGAACATTAGCGTGGACCAGAGACAGAACATTACCGTGAATCAGAGACAGAACATTACCGTGAAAAAGAAACACAACATTACCGTGGACCAGAGACAGAACATTACCGTGAAACGGAAACAGAACATTACCGTGAAACCGAAACAGAACATTATCGTGGACCAGAAACGGAACATTATCATGGACCAGAGACAGAACATTATCGTGGACCAAAGACGGAACATTATCGTGGACCAGAGACGGAACATTACCGTGAAACCGAACATTATCGTGGACCGGACACAGAACATTACCGTGGACCAGAGACAGAACATTACCATGAAACCGAAACAGAACATTATCGTGGACCAGAAACGGAACATTACCGTGAAACCGAACATTATCGTGGACCAGAGATCGAACATTATCGTGAAACCGAACATTATCGTGGACCAGACACAGAACATTACCGTGGACCAGAGACAGAACATTACCGTGAAACCGAAACAGAACATTATCGTGGACCAGAAACGGAACATTACCGTGGACCAGAGACAGAACATTACTGTGGACCAGAGACAGAAAATTACTGTGGACCAGAGACCGAACTTTACCTTGAAACCGAACGTTACCTTCGACCAGAGACTGGACATTACCATGGACCAGAGACAGAACATTACCATGAAACAGAAAATTACCGTGGACCAGAAACGGAACATTACCGTGAAACAGAAACAGAACATTATCGTGGACCAGATACGGAACATTATCGTGGACCAGAGACAGAACATTATCGTGGACCAGAGACGGAACATTATCGTGGACCAGAGATGGAACATTATCGTGGACCAGAGACAGAACATTACCGTGGACCAGAGACAGAACATTACCGTGAAACGGAAACAGAACATTACCGTGAAACCGAAACAGAACATTATCGTGGACCAGAGACAGAACATTACCATGGACCAGGGACAGAACATTACCTTGAAACCGAACGCTACCATGGACCAGAAACGGAACATTACCGTGGACCAGAAACAGAACATTAGCGTGGACCAGAGACAGAACATTACCGTGAAACAGAAACAAAACATTATCGTGGACCAGAAACGGAACATTACCGTGAAACTGAAACAGAACATTAGCGTGGACCAGAGACAGAACATTACCGTGAATCAGAGACAGAACATTACCGTGAAAAAGAAACACAACATTACTGTGGACCAGAGACAGAACATTACCGTGAAACGGAAACAGAACATTACCGTGAAACCGAAACAGAACATTATCGTGGACCAGAAACGGAACATTATCATGGACCAGAGACAGAACATTATCGTGGACCAAAGACGGAACATTATCGTGGACCAGAGACGGAACATTACCGTGAAACCGAACATTATCGTGGACCGGACACAGAACATTACCGTGGACCAGAGACAGAACATTACCATGAAACCGAAACAGAACATTATCGTGGACCAGAAACGGAACATTACCGTGAAACCGAACATTATCGTGGACCAGAGATCGAACATTATCGTGAAACCGAACATTATCGTGGACCAGACACAGAACATTACCGTGGACCAGAGACAGAACATTACCGTGAAACCGAAACAGAACATTATCGTGGACCAGAAACGGAACATTACCGTGGACCAGAGACAGAACATTACTGTGGACCAGAGACAGAAAATTACTGTGGACCAGAGACCGAACTTTACCTTGAAACCGAACGTTACCTTGGACCAGAGACTGGACATTACCATGGACCAGAGACAGAACATTACCATGAAACAGAAAATTACCGTGGACCAGAAACGGAACATTACCGTGAAACAGAAACAGAACATTATCGTGGACCAGATACGGAACATTATCGTGGACCAGAGACAGAACTTTATCGTGGACCAGAGACGGAACATTATCGTGGACCAGAGATGGAACATTATCGTGGACCAGAGACAGAACATTACCGTGGACCAGAGACAGAACATTACCGTGAAACGGAAACAGAACATTACCGTGAAACCGAAACAGAACATTATCGTGGACCAGGAACGGAACATTATCATGGACCAGAGACAGAACATTATCGTGGACCAAAGACGGAACATTATCGTGGACCAGAGACGGAACATTACCGTGAAACCGAACATTATCGTGGACCAGAGACAGAACATTACCATGAAACCGAAACAGAACATTATCGTGGACCAGAAACGGAACATTACCGTGAAACCGAACATTATCGTCGACCAGAGATCGAACATTATCGTGAAACCGAACATTATCGTGGACCAGACACAGAACATTACCGTGGACCAGAGACAGAACATTTCCGTGAAACCGAAACAGAACATTATCGTGGACCAGAAACGGAACATTACCCTGGACCAGAGACAGAACATTACCGTGGACCAGAGACAGAACATTACCGTCGACCAGAGACAGAACATTACTGTGGACCAGAGACCGAACTTTACCTTGAAACCGAACGTTACCGTGGACCAGAGACTGGACATTACCGTGGACCAGAGACTGGACATTACCATGGACCAGAGACAGAACATTACCATGAAACAGAAAATTACCGTGGACCAGGAACGGAACATTACCGTGAAACAGAAACAGAACATTATCGTGGACCAGAAACGGAAAATTATCGTGGACCAGAGACAGAACATTATCGTGGACCAGAGACGGAACATTATCGTGGACCAGAGACGGAACATTATCGTGGACCTGAGACAGAACATTATCGTGGACCAGAGACAGAACATTACCGTGAAACCTAAAAAGAACATTATCGTGGACCAGAAACGGAACATTATCGTGGACCAGAAACACAACATTATCGTGGACCAGAAACGGAACATTACCGTGGACCAGAGACAGAACATTACCGTGGACCAGAGACCGAACTTTACCTTGAAACCGAACATTACCGTGGACCAGAGACAGAACATTACCATGGACCAGGGACAGAACATTACCTTGAAACCGAACGCTACCATGGACCAGAAACGGAACATTACCGTGGACCAGAAACAGAACATTAGCGTGGACCAGAGACAGAACATTGCCGTGAAACAGAAAAAAAAACATTATCGTGGACCAGAAACGGAACATTACCGTGAAACTGAAACAGAACATTAGCGTGGACCAGAGACAGAACATTACCGTGAATCAGAGACAGAACATTACCGTGAAAAAGAAACACAACATTACCGTGGACCAGAGACAGAACATTACCGTGAAACGGAAACAGAACATTACCGTGAAACCGAAACAGAACATTATCGTGGACCAGAAACGGAACATTATCATGGACCAGAGACAGAACATTATCGTGGACCAAAGACGGAACATTATCGTGGACCAGAGACGGAACATTACCGTGAAACCGAACATTATCGTGGACCGGACACAGAACATTACCGTGGACCAGAGACAGAACATTACCATGAAACCGAAACAGAACATTATCGTGGACCAGAAACGGTACATTACCGTGAAACCGAACATTATCGTGGACCAGAGAACGAACATTATCGTGAAACCGAACATTATCGTGGACCAGACACAAAACATTACCGTGGACCAGAGACAGAACATTACCGTGAAACCGAAACAGAACATTATCGTGGACCAGAAACGGAACATTACCGTGGACCAGAGACAGAACATTACTGTGGACCAGAAACAGAAAATTACTGTGGACCAGAGACCGAACTTTACCTTGAAACCAAACGTTACCTTGGACCAGAGACTGGACATTACCATGGACCAGAGACAGAACATTACCATGAAACAGAAAATTACCGTGGACCAGACACGGAACATTACCGTGAAACAGAAACAGAACATTATCGTGGACCAGAGATGGAACATTATCGTGGACCAGAGACAGAACATTATCGTGGACCAGAGACAGAACATTACCGTGAAACCTAAAAAGAACATTATCGTGGTCAAGAAACGGAACATTATCGTGGGCCAGAAACACAACATTATCATGGACCAGAAACGGAACATTACCGTGAAACCGAAACAGAACATTATCGTGGACCAGAAACGGAACATTATCGTGGACCAGAGACAGAACATTATCGTGGACCAGAGACGGATTATTATCGTGGACCAGAGACGGAACATTATCGTGGACCAGAGACAGAACATTACCGTGAAACCTAAACAGAACATTATCGTGGACCAGAAACGGAACATTATCGTGGACCAGAAACAAAACATTACCGTGAAACCGAACATTATCGTGGACCAGAGACAGAACATTACCGTGAACCAGAGACAGAACATTACCGTGAAAAAGAAACACAACATTATCGTGGACCAGAGACGGAACATTATCGTGGACCAGAAACAAAACATTACCGTGAAACCGAACATTATCGTGGACCAGAGACAGAACATTATCGTGGACCAGAGACGGAACATTACCGTGAAAACGAACATTATCGTGGACCAGAGATCGAACATTATCGTGAAACCGAACATTATCGTGGACCAGACACAGAACATTACCGTGGACCAGAGACAGAACATTACCGTGAAACCGAAACAGAACATTATCGTGGACCAGAAACGGAACATTACCGTGGACCAGAGACAGAACATTACCGTGGACCAGAGACAGAACATTACCGTGGACCAGAGACAGAACATTACTGTGGACCAGAGACCGAACTTTACCTTGAAACCGAACGTTACCGTGGACCAGAGACTGGACATTACCATGGACCAGAGACAGAACATTACCATGAAACAGAAAATTACCGTGGACCAGAAACGGAACATTACCGTGAAACAGAAACAGAACATTATCGTGGACAAGAAACGGAACATTATCGTGGACCAGAGACAGAACATTATCGTGGACCAGAGACGGAACATTATCGTGGACCAGAGACGGAACATTATCGTGGACCAGAGACAGAACATTATCGTGGACCAGGGACAGAACATTACCGTGAAACCTAAAAAGAACATTATCGTGGACCAGAAACGGAACATTATCGTGGACCAGAAACACAACATTATCGTGGACCAGAAACGGAACATTACCGTGAAACCAAAACAGAACATTATCGTGGACCAGAAACGGAACATTATCGTGGACCAGAGACAGAACATTATCGTGGACCAGAGACGGAACATTATCGTGGACCAGAGACGGAACATTATCGTGGACCAGAGACAGAACATTACCGTGAAACCTAAACAGAACATTATCTTGGACCAGAAACGGAACATTATCGTGGACCAGAAACAAAACATTACCGTGAAACCGAACATTATCGTGGACCAGAGACAGAACATTACCGTGAACCAGAGACAGAACATTACCGTGAATCAGAGACAGAACATTACCGTGAAAAAGAAACACAACATTACCGTGGACCAGAGACAGAACATTACCGTGAAACGGAAACAGAACATTACCGTGAAACCGAAACAGAACATTATCGTGGACCAGAAACGGAACATTATCATGGACCAAAGACGGAACATTATCGTGGACCAGAGACGGAACATTACCGTGAAACCGAACATTATCGTGGACCGGACACAGAACATTACCGTGGACCAGAGACAGAACATTACCATGAAACCGAAACAGAACATTATCGTGGACCAGAAACGGAACCTTACCGTGAAACCGAACATTATCGTCGACCAGAGATCGAACATTATCGTGAAACCGAACATTATCGTGGACCAGACACAGAACATTACCGTGGACCAGAGACAGAACATTACCGTGAAACCGAAACAGAACATTATCGTGGACCAGAAACGGAACATTACCGTGGACCAGAGAAAGAACATTACCGTGGACCAGAGACAGAACATTACCGTGGACCAGAGACAGAACATTACTGTGGACCAGAGACCGAACTTTACCTTGAAACCGAACGTTACCGTGGACCAGAGACTGGACATTACCATGGACCAGAGACAGAACATTACCATGAAACAGAAAATTACCGTGGACCAGGAACGGAACATTACCGTGAAACAGAAACAGAACATTATCGTGGACCAGAAACGGAACATTATCGTGGACCAGAGACAGAACATTATCGTGGACCAGAGACGGAACATTATCGTGGACCAGAGACGGAACATTTTCGTGGACCAGAGACAGAACATTATCGTGGACCAGAGACAGAACATTACCGTGAAACCTAAAAAGAACATTATCGTGGACCAGAAACACAACATTATCGTGGACCAGAAACGGAACATTACCGTGAAACCGAAACAGAACATTATCGTGGACCAGAAACGGAACATTATCGTGGACCAGAGACAGAACATTATCGTGGACCAGAGACGGAACATTATCTTGGACCAGAGACGGAACATTATCGTGGACCAGAGACAGAACATTACCGTGAAACCTAAACAGAACATTATCGTGGACCAGAAACGGAACATTATCGTGGACCAGAAACAAAACATTACCGTGAAACCGAACATTATCGTGGACCACAGACAGAACATTACCGTGAACCAGAGACAGAAATTTACCGTGAAAAAGAAACACAACATTATCGTGGACCAGAGACGGAACATTACCGTGAAACCGAATATTATCGTGGACCAGAGATCGAACATTATCGTGAAACCGAACATTATCGTGGACCAGACACAGAACATTACCGTGGACCAGAGACAGAACATTATCGTGGACCAGAGACGGAACATTATCGTGGACCAGAGACGGAACATTATCGTGGACCAGAGACGGAACATTATCGTGGACCAGAGACAGAACATTACCGTGAAACCTAAACAGAACATTATCGTGGACCAGAAACGGAACATTATCGTGGACCAGAAACAAAACATTACCGTGAAACCGAACATTATCGTGGACCAGATACAGAACATTACCGTGAACCAGAGACAGAACATTACCGTGAAAAAGAAACACAACATTACCGTGGACCAGAGACAGAACATTACCGTGAAACGGAAACAGAACATTACCGTGAAACCGAAACAGAACATTATCGTGGACCAAAAACGGAACATTATCATGGACCAGAGACAGAACATTATTGTGGACCAAAGACGGAACATTATCTTGGACCAGAGACGGAACATTACCGTGAAACCGAACATTATCGTGGACCGGACACAGAACATTACCGTGGACCAGAGACAGAACATTACCATGAAACCGAAACAGAACATTATCGTGGACCAGAAACGGAACATTACCGTGAAACCGAACATTATCGTGGACCAGAGATCGAACATTATCGTGAAACCGGACATTATCGTGGACCAGACACAGAACATTACCGTGGACCAGAGACAGAACATTACCGTGAAACCGAAACAGAACATTATCATGGACCAGAAACGGAACATTACCGTGGACCAGAGACAGAACATTACCGTGGACCAGAGACAGAACATTACCGTGGACCAGAGACAGAACATTACCATGAAACAGAACATTACCGTGGACCAGAAACGGAACATTACCGTGAAACAGAAACAGAACATTATCGTGAATCCGAACATTATCGTGGACCAGAGATCGAACATTACCGTGGACCAGAGACAGAACATTACCATGGACCAGAGATAGAACATTACCGTGGACCAGAGACAGAACATTACCGTGGACCAGAGACAGAACATTACCGTGGACCAGAGACAGAACATTACTGTGGACCAGAGACCGAACTTTACCTTGAAACCGAACATTACCGTGGACCAGAGACAGAACATTACCATGGACCAGGGACAGAACATTACCGTGAAACAGAACATTATCATGGACCAGAAACGGAACATTACCGTGAAACAGAAACAGAACATTATCGTGGACTAGAAACGGAATATTACCGTGAAACCGAAACAGAACATTATCGTGGACCAGAGATCGAACATTACCGTGGACCAGAGACAGAACATTACCGTGGACCAGAGACAGAACATTACCGTGGACCAGAGACAGAACATTATCGTGGACCAGAGACGGAACATTATCGTGGACCAGAGACAGAACATTACCGTGGACCAGAAATGGAACATTACCGTGAAACAGAACATTATCGTGGACCAGAGACGGAACATTACCGTGAAACCGAACATTATCGTCGACCAGAGACAGAACATTACCGTGGACCAGAAACGGAACATTACCGTGAAACCGAAACAGAACATTATCGTGGACCAGAGAAGGAACATTACCGTGAAACCGAACATTATCGTGGACCAGAGATCGAACATTACCGTGGACCAGAGACAGAACATTACCGCGGACCAGAGAAAGAACATTACTGTGGACCAGAGACCGAACTTTACCTTGAAACCGAACATTACCGTGGACCAGAGACAAAACATTACCATGGACCAGAGACAGAATATTAACGTGAAACAGAACATTATCATGGACCAGAAACGGAACATTACCGTGAAACAGAAACAGAACATTATCGTGGACCAGAAACGGAACATTACCGTGAAACTGAAACAGAACATTATCGTGGACCAGAAACGGAATATTATCATGGACCAGTAACAGAACATTACCGTGAAACCGAAACAGAACATTATCGTGGACCAGAAATCGAACATTATCGTGGACCAGAGACAGAACATTATCGTGGACCAGAGACGGAACATTATCGTGGACCAGAGACGGAACATTATCGTGGACCAGAGACAGAACATTACCGTGAAACCGAAACAGAACATTATGGTGGACCAGAAACGGAACATTACCGTGAAACAGAAACAGAACATTATCGTGGACCAAAGACGGAACATTATCGTGGACCAGAGACGGAACATTACCGTGAAACCGAACATTATCGTGGACCAGAGATCGAACATTACCGTGGACCAGAGAAAGAACATTACCGTGGACCAGAGACAGAACATTACCGTGGACCAGAGACAGAACATTACCGTGGACCAGAGACCGAACTTTACCTTGAAACCGAACATTATCGTGGACCAGAAACGGAACATTACCATGAAACAGAAACACAAAATTATCGTGGACCAGAAATGGAACATTACCGTGATACAGAAACAGAACATTATCGTGGACCAGAGACGGAACATTACCGTGAAACCGAACATTATCGTGGACCAGAGATCGAACATTACCGTGGACCAGAGACAGAACATTACCGTGGACCAGAGACAGAACATTACCGTGGACCAGAGACAGAACATTACCGTGGACCAGAGACAGAACATTACCATGGACCAGAGACAGAACATTACCGTGAAACATAACATTATCATGGACCAGAAACGGAACATTACCGTGAAACAGAAACACAACATTATCGTGGACCAGAGACGGAACATTACCGTGGACCAGAGACGGAACATTACCGTGAAACCGAAACAGAACATTATCGTGGACCAGAAACGGAACATTACCGTGAAACCGAAACAGAACATTATCGTGGACCAGAGACGGAACATTACCGTGAAACCGAACATTATCGTGGACCAGAGATCGAACATTACCGTGGACAAGAGACAGAACATTACCGCGGACCAGAGACAGAACATTACTGTGGACAAGAGACAGAATATTACCATGGACCAGAGACAGAACATTACCGTGAAACAGAGACAGAACATTACCGTGAAACAGAACATTATCATGGACCAGAAACGGAACATTACCGTGAAACAGAAACAGAACATTATCGTGGACCAGAAACGGAATATTACCGTGAAACTGAAACAGAACATTATCGTGGACCAGAAACGGAACATTATCATGGACCAGAGACAGAACATTACCGTGAAACCGAAACAGAACATTATGGTGGACCAGAAACGGAACATTACCGTGAAACAGAAACACAACATTATCGTGGACCAGACACGGAACATTACCGTGAAACCGAACATTATCGTGGACCAGAGATCGAACATTATCGTGGACCAGAGACAGAACATTACCGTGGACCAGAAATGGAACATTACCGTGAAACCGAACATTATCATGGACCAGAGACGGAACATTACCGTGAAACCGAACATTATCGTCGACCAGAAATCGAACATTATTGTGGACCAGAGACAGAACATTACCGTGGACCAGAAATGGAACATTACCGTTAAACCGAACATTACCATGGACCAGATACGGAACGTTACTGTGGACCAGAGACGGAACATTACCGTGGACCAGAACATTACCGTGGACCAGAACATTATCGTGAAACCGAACATTATCGTGGACCAGAGACCAAACATTACCGTGAAACCGAACATTACCGTGGACCAGAGACCGAACATTACCGTGAAACCGAACATTACCGTGGACCAGAGACCAAACTTTACCGTGAAACTGAACATTACCGTTTACCAGAGACAGAATATTACCATGGACCAGAGACAGAACATTACCGTGAAAAAGAACATTATCATGGACCAGAAACGGAACATTACCGTGAAACAGAAACAGAACATTATCGTGGACCAGACACAGAACATTACCGTGGACCAGAGACAGAACATTACAGTTTACCAGAGACAGAACATTACCGTGGACCAGAGACAGAACATTACCGTGGACCAAAGACCCAACTTTACCTTGAAACCGAACATTACCGTGGACCAGAGACAGAATATTACCATGGACCAGAGACAGAACATTACCGTGAAAAAGAATATTATCATGGACCAGAAACGGAACATTACCGTGAAACAGAAACAGAACATTATCGTGGACCAGAGACGGAACATTACCGTGAAACCTAAACAGAACATTATGGTGGACCAGAAACGGAACATTATCGTGAAACCGAACATTATCGTGGACCAGAGACGGAACATTACCGTGAAACAGAAAATAAACATTACCGTGGACCAGAGACAGAACATTACCGTGAAACGGAAACAGAAAATTACCTTGAAACAGAAACGGAACATTACCGTGGACCAGAGACAGAACATTACCGTGAAACCGAAACAGAACATTATCGTGGACCAGAAACGGAACATTACCGTGAAACAGAAACACAACATTATCGTTGACCAGAGACGGAATATTACCGTGAAACCGAACATTATTGTGGACCAGAGACCGAACATTATCGTGGACCAGAGACGGAACATTACCGTGAAACCGAACATTATCATCGACCAGAAATCGAACATTATCGTGGACCAGACACAGAACATTATCGTGGACCAGAAACGGAACATTACCGTGAAACAGAAACAGATCATTATCGTGGACCAAAGACGGAACATTATCGTGGACCAGAGACGGAACATTACCGTGAAATCGAACATTATCGTGGACCAGACACAGAACATTACCGTGGACCAGAGACAGAACATTACCGTGAAACCGAATATTATCGTGGACCAGAGACAGAACATTACCGTGAAACCGAATATTATCGTGGACAAGAGACGGAACATTACCGCGGACCAGAGAGAGAACATTACTGTGGACAAGAGACAGAATATTACCATGGACCAGAAACGGAAAATTACCGTGAAACAGAAACAGAACATTATCGTGGACCAGAAACGGAACATTACCGTGAAACTGAAACAGAACATTATCGTGGACCAGAAACGGAACATTATCATGGACCAGAGACAGAACATTACCGTGAAACCGAAACAGAACATTATCGTGGACCAGAAACGGAACATTACCGTGAAACAGAAACACAACATTATCGTGGACCAGAGACGGAACATTACCGTGAAACCGAACATTATCGTGGACCAGAGACAAAACATTACCATGGACCAGAGACAGAATATTAACGTGAAACAGAACATTATCATGGACCAGAAACGGAACATTACCGTGAAACAGAAACAGAACATTATCGTGGACCAGAAACGGAACATTACCGTGAAACTGAAACAGAACATTATCGTGGACCAGAAACGGAATATTATCATGGACCTGTAACAGAACATTACCGTGAAACCGAAACAGAACATTATCGTGGACCAGAAATCGAACATTATCGTGGACCAGAGACGGAACATTATCGTGGACCAGAGACGGAACATTATCGTGGACCAGAGACGGAACATTATCGTGGACCAGAGACGGAACATTACCGTGAAACCTAAACAGAACATTATCGTGGACCAGAAACGGAACATTATCGTGGACCAGAAACAAAACATTATCGTGGACCAGAGACAGAACATTACAGTGAAACCGAAACAGAACATTATGGTGGACCAGAAACGGAACATTACCGTGAAACAGAAACAGAACATTATCGTGGACCAAAGACGGAACATTATCGTGGACCAGAGACGGAACATTACCGTGAAACCGAACATTATCGTGGACCAGAGATCGAACATTACCGTGGACCAGAGACAGAACATTACCGTGGACCAGAGACAGAACATTACCGTGGACCAGAGACAGAACATTACCGTGGACCAGAGACCGAACTTTACCTTGAAACCGAACATTATCGTGGACCAGAAACGGAACATTACCATGAAACAGAAACACAAAATTATCGTGGACCAGAAATGGAACATTACCGTGATACAGAAACAGAACATTATCGTGGACCAGAGACGGAACATTACCGTGAAACCGAACATTATCGTGGACCAGAGATCGAACATTACCGTGGACCAGAGACAGAACATTACCGTGGACCAGAGACAGAACATTACCGTGGACCAGAGACAGAACATTACCGTGGACCAGAGACAGAACATTACCATGGACCAGAGACAGAACATTACCGTGAAACAGAACATTATCATGGACCAGAAACGGAACATTACCGTGAAACAGAAACACAACATTATCGTGGACCAGAGACGGAACATTACCGTGGACCAGAGACGGAACATTACCGTGAAACCGAAACAGAACATTATCGTGGACCAGAAACGGAACATTACCGTGAAACCGAAACAGAACATTATCGTGGACCAGAAACGGAACATTACCGTGAAACCGAAACAGAACATTATCGTGGACCAGAGACGGAACATTACCGTGAAACCGAACATTATCGTGGACCAGAGATCGAACATTACCGTGGACAAGAGACAGAACATTACCGCGGACCAGAGACAGAACATTACTGTGGACAAGAGACAGAATATTACCATGGACCAGAGACAGAACATTACCGTGAAACAGAGACAGAACATTACCGTGAAACAGAACATTATCATGGACCAGAAACGGAACATTACCGTGAAACAGAAACAGAACATTATCGTGGACCAGAAACGGAACATTACCGTGAAACTGAAACAGAACATTATCGTGGACCAGAAACGGAACATTATCATGGACCAGAGACAGAACATTACCGTGAAACCGAAACAGAACATTATGGTGGACCAGAAACGGAACATTACCGTGAAACAGAAACACAACATTATCGTGGACCAGACACGGAACATTACCGTGAAACCGAACATTATCGTGGACCAGAGATCGAACATTATCGTGGACCAGAGACAGAACATTACCGTGGACCAGAAATGGAACATTACCGTGAAACCGAACATTATCATGGACCAGAGACGGAACATTACCGTGAAACCGAACATTATCGTCGACCAGAAATCGAACATTATCGTGGACCAGAGACAGAACATTACCGTGGACCAGAAATGGAACATTACCGTTAAACCGAACATTACCATGGACCAGATACGGAACGTTACTGTGGACCAGAGACGGAACATTACCGTGGACCAGAACATTACCGTGGACCAGAACATTATCGTGAAACCGAACATTATCGTGGACCAGAGACCAAACATTACCGTGAAACCGAACATTACCGTGGACCAGAGACCGAACATTACCGTGAAACCGAACATTACCGTGGACCAGAGACCAAACTTTACCTTGAAACTGAACATTACCGTTTACCAGAGACAGAATATTACCATGGACCAGAGACAGAACATTACCGTGAAAAAGAACATTATCATGGACCAGAAACGGAACATTACCGTGAAACAGAAACAGAACATTATCGTGGACCAGACACAGAACATTATCGTGGACCAGAGACAGAACATTACAGTTTACCAGAGACAGAACATTACCGTGGACCAGAGACAGAACATTACCGTGGACCAAAGACCCAACTTTACCTTGAAACCGAACATTACCGTGGACCAGAGACAGAATATTACCATGGACCAGAGACAGAACATTACCGTGAAAAAGAATATTATCATGGACCAGAAACGGAACATTACCGTGAAACAGAAACAGAACATTATCGTGGACCAGAGACGGAACATTACCGTGAAACCTAAACAGAACATTATGGTGGACCAGAAACGGAACATTATCGTGAAACCGAACATTATCGTGGACCAGAGACGGAACATTACCGTGAAACAGAAAATAAACATTACCGTGGACCAGAGACAGAACATTACCGTGAAACGGAAACAGAAAATTACCTTGAAACAGAAACGGAACATTACCGTGGACCAGAGACAGAACATTACCGTGAAACCGAAACAGAACATTATCGTGGACCAGAAACGGAACATTACCGTGAAACAGAAACACAACATTATCGTTGACCAGAGACGGAACATTACCGTGAAACCGAACATTATTGTGGACCAGAGACCGAACATTATCGTGGACCAGAGACGGAACATTACCGTGAAACCGAACTTTATCGTCGACCAGAAATCGAACATTATCGTGGACCAGAGACAGAACATTATCGTGGACCAGAAACGGAACATTACCGTGAAACAGAAACAGATCATTATCGTGGACCAAAGACGGAACATTATCGTGGACCAGAGACGGAACATTACCGTGAAATCGAACATTATCGTGGACCAGACACAGAACATTACCGTGGACCAGAGACAGAACATTACCATGAAACCGAATATTATCGTGGACCAGAGACAGAACATTACCGTGAAACCGAATATTATCGTGGACAAGAGACGGAACATTACCGCGGACCAGAGACAGAACATTACTGTGGACAAGAGACAGAATATTACCATGGACCAGAAACGGAACATTACCGTGAAACAGAAACAGAACATTATCGTGGACCAGAAACGGAACATTACCGTGAAACTGAAACAGAACATTATCGTGGACCAGAAACGGAACATTATCATGGACCAGAGACAGAACATTACCGTGAAACCGAAACAGAACATTATCGTGGACCAGAAACGGAACATTACCGTGAAACCGAACATTATCGTGGACCAGAGATCGAACATTATCGTGGACCAGAGACAGAACATTACCGTGGACCAGAAATGGAACATTACCGTGAAACCGAACATTACCATGGACCAGATACGGAACGTTACTGTGGACCAGAGACGGAACATTACCGTGGACCAGAACATTACCGTGGACCAGAACATTATCGTGAAACCGAACATTATCGTGAAACCGAACATTATCGTGGACCAGAGACCAAACATTACCGTGAAACCGAACATTACCGTGGACCAGAGACCGAACATTACCGTGAAACCGAACATTACCGTGGACCAGAGACCAAACTTTACCTTGAAACTGAACATTACCGTTTACCAGAGTCAGAATATTACCATGGACCAGAGACAGAACATTACCGTGAAAAAGAACATTATCATGGACCAGAAACGGAACATTACCGTGAAACAGAAACAGAACATTATCGTGGACCAGACACAGAACATTACCGTGGACCAGAGACAGAACATTACCGGGAAACCGAAACAGAACATTATCGTGGACCAGAAATGGAAAATTACCGTGAAACCGAACATTATCGTGGACAAGATATCGAACATTACCCTGGACCAGAGACAGAACAGTACCGTGGACCAGAGACAGAACATTTCCATGGACCAGAGACAGAACATTACAGTTTACCAGAGACAGAACATTACCGTGGACCAGAGACAGAACATTACCGTGGACCAAAGACCCAACTTTACCTTGAAACCGAACATTACCGTGGACCAGAGACAGAATATTACCATGGACCAGAGACAGAACATTACCGTGAAAAAGAATATTATCATGGACCAGAAACGGAACATTACCGTGAAACAGAAACAGAACATTATCGTGGACCAGAGACGGAACATTACCGTGAAACCTAAACAGAACATTATGGTGGACCAGAAACGGAACATTATCGTGAAACCGAACATTATCGTGGACCAGAGACGGAACATTACCGTGAAACAGAAACACAACATTACCGTGGACCAGAGACAGAACATTACCGTGAAACAGAAAATTACCTTGAAACAGAAACGGAACATTACCGTGGACCAGAGACAGAACATTACCGTGAAACCGAAACAGAACATTATCGTGGACCAGAAACGGAACATTACCGTGAAACAGAAACACAACATTATCGTTGACCAGAGACGGAACATTACCGTGAAACCGAACATTATTGTGGTCCAGAGACCGAACATTATCGTGGACCAGAGACGGAACATTACCGTGAAACCGAACATTATCGTCGACCAGAAATCGAACATTATCGTGGACCAGAGACAGAACATTATCGTGGAACAGAAACGGAACATTACCGTGAAACAGAAACAGAACATTATCGTGGACCAAAGACGGAACATTATCGTGGACCAGAGACGGAACATTACCGTGAAATCGAACATTATCGTGGACCAGACACAGAATATTACCGTGGACCAGAGACAGAACATTACCGTGAAACCGAATATTATCGTGGACCAGAAACGGAACATTACCGTGAAACAGAAACACAAAATTATCGTGGACCAGAAACGGAACATTACCGTGATACAGAAACAGAACATTATCGTGGACCAGAGACGGAACATTACCGTGAAACCGAACATTATCGTGGACCAGAGATCGAACATTACCGTGGACCAGAGACAGAACATTACCGTGGACCAGAGACAGAACATTACCATGGACCAGAGACAGAACATTACCGTGGACCAGAGACAGAACATTACCGTGGACCAGAGACAGAACATTACTGTGGACCAGAGACCGAACTTTACCTTGAAACCGAACGTTACCGTGGACCAGAGACAGAACATTACCATGAAACAGAACATTATCATGAACCAGAAACGGAACATTACCGTGAAACAGAAACACAACATTATCGTGGACCAGAGAAGGAACATTACCGTGGACCAGAGAAGGAACATTACCGTGAAACCGAAACAGAATATTATCGTGGACCAGAAACGGAACATTACCGTGAAACCGAAACCGAACATTATCGTGGACCAGAGATCGAACATTACCGTGGACCAGAGACAGAACATTACCGTGGACCAGACACAGAACATTACCGTGGACCAGACACAGAACATTACCGTGGACCAGAGACAGAACATTACCGTGGACCAGAGACAGAACATTACCGTGGACCAGAGACAGAACATTACCATGGACCAGAGACAGAACATTACCGTGAAAAAGAACATTATCATGGACCAGAAACGGAACATTACCGTGGACCAGAGACGGAACATTACCATGAAACCGAAAAAGAACATTATCGTGGACCAGAGACGGAACATTACTTTGAAACCGAACATTATCATGGACCAGAGATCGAACATCACCGTGGACCAGAGACAGAACATTACCGTGGACCAGAGATAGAACATTACCGTCGACCAGAGACAGAACATTACCGTGGACCAGAGACAGAACATTACCGTGGACCAGAGACAGAACATTACTGTGGACCAGAGACCGAACTTTACCTTGAAACCGAACATTACCGTGGACCAGAGACAGAACATTACCATTGACCAGGGACAGAACATTACCGTGAAACAGAACATTATCATGGACCAGAAACGGAACATTACCGTGAAACAGAAACAGAACATTATCGTGGCCTAGAAACGGAACATTACCGTGAAACCGAAACAGAACATTATCGTGGACCAGAAACGGAACATTACCGTGAAACAGAAACAGAACATTATCGTGGACCAGACACAGAACATTACTGTGGACCAGAGACAGAACATTACCGGGAAACCGAAACAGAACATTATCGTGGACCAGAAACGGAAAATTACCGTGAAACCGAACATTATCGTGGACCAGAGATCGAACATTACCGTGGACCAGAGACAGAACATTACCGTGGACCAGAGACAGAACATTTCCATGGACCAGAGACAGAACATTACAGTTTACCAGAGACAGAACATTACCGTGGACCAGAGACAGAACATTACAGTGGACCAAAGACCCAAATTTACCTTGAAACCGAACATTATCGTGGACCAGAGACGGAACATTACCGTGAAACAGAAACACAACATTACCGTGGACCAGAGACAGAACATTACCGTGAAACAGAAAATTACCTTGAAACAGAAACGGAACATTACCGTGGACCAGAGACAGAACATTACCGTGAAACCGAAACAGAACATTATCGTGGACCAGAAACGGAACATTACCGTGAAACAGAAACACAACATTATCGTTGACCAGAGACGGAACATTACCGTGAAACCGAACATTATTGTGGTCCAGAGACCGAACATTATCGTGGACCAGAGACGGAACATTACCGTGAAACCGAACATTATCGTCGACCAGAAATCGAACATTATCGTGGACCAGAGACAGAACATTATCGTGGAACAGAAACGGAACATTACCGTGAAACAGAAACAGAACATTATCGTGGACCAAAGACGGAACATTATCGTGGACCAGAGACGGAACATTACCGTGAAATCGAACATTATCGTGGACCAGACACAGAACATTACCGTGGACCAGAGACAGAACATTACCGTGAAACCGAATATTATCGTGGACCAGAAACGGAACATTACCGTGAAACAGAAACACAAAATTATCGTGGACCAGAAACGGAACATTACCGTGATACAGAAACAGAACATTATCGTGGACCAGAGACGGAACATTACCGTGAAACCGAACATTATCGTGGACCAGAGATCGAACATTACCGTGGACCAGAGACAGAACATTACCGTGGACCAGAGACAGAACATTACCATGGACCAGAGACAGAACATTACCGTGGACCAGAGACAGAACATTACCGTGGACCAGAGACAGAACATTACTGTGGACCAGAGACCGAACTTTACCTTGAAACCGAACGTTACCGTGGACCAGAGACAGAACATTACCATGAAACAGAACATTATCATGAACCAGAAACGGAACATTACCGTGAAACAGAAACACAACATTATCGTGGACCAGAGAAGGAACATTACCGTGGACCAGAGAAGGAACATTACCGTGAAACCGAAACAGAATATTATCGTGGACCAGAAACGGAACATTACCGTGAAACCGAAACCGAACATTATCGTGGACCAGAGATCGAACATTACCGTGGACCAGACACAGAACATTACCGTGGACCAGACACAGAACATTACCGTGGACCAGAGACAGAACATTACCGTGGACCAGAGACAGAACATTACCGTGGACCAGAGACAGAACATTACCATGGACCAGAGACAGAACATTACCGTGAAAAAGAACATTATCATGGACCAGAAACGGAACATTACCGTGGACCAGAGACGGAACATTACCATGAAACCGAAAAAGAACATTATCGTGGACCAGAGACGGAACATTACTGTGAAACCGAACATTATCATGGACCAGAGATCGAACATCACCGTGGACCAGAGACAGAACATTACCGTGGACCAGAGATAGAACATTACCGTCGACCAGAGACAGAACATTACCGTGGACCAGAGACAGAACATTACCGTGGACCAGAGACAGAACATTACTGTGGACCAGAGACCGAACTTTACCTTGAAACCGAACATTACCGTGGACCAGAGACAGAACATTACCATTGACCAGGGACAGAACATTACCGTGAAACAGAACATTATCATGGACCAGAAACGGAACATTACCGTGAAACAGAAACAGAACATTATCGTGGACTAGAAACGGAACATTACCGTGAAACCGAAACAGAACATTATCGTGGACCAGAAACGGAACATTACCGTGAAACAGAAACAGAACATTATCGTGGACCAGACACAGAACATTACTGTGGACCAGAGACAGAACATTACCGGGAAACCGAAACAGAACATTATCGTGGACCAGAAACGGAAAATTACCGTGAAACCGAACATTATCGTGGACCAGAGATCGAACATTACCGTGGACCAGAGACAGAACATTACCGTGGACCAGAGACAGAACATTTCCATGGACCAGAGACAGAACATTACAGTTTACCAGAGACAGAACATTACCGTGGACCAGAGACAGAACATTACAGTGGACCAAAGACCCAAATTTACCTTGAAACCGAACATTACCGTGGACCAGAGACAGAATATTACCATGGACCAGAGACAGAACATTACCGTGAAAAAGAATATTATCATGGACCAGAAACGGAACATTACCGTGAAACAGAAACAGAACATTATCGTGGACCAGAGACGGAACATTACCGTGAAACCTAAACAGAACATTATGGTGGACCAGAAACGGAACATTATCGTGAAACCGAACATTATCGTGGACCAGAGACGGAACATTACCGTGAAACAGAAACACAACATTACCGTGGACCAGAGACAGAACATTACCGTGAAACAGAAAATTACCTTGAAACAGAAACGGAACATTACCGTGGACCAGAGACAGAACATTACCGTGAAACCGAAACAGAACATTATCGTGGACCAGAAACGGAACATTACCGTGAAACAGAAACACAACATTATCGTTGACCAGAGACGGAACATTACCGTGAAACCGAACATTATTGTGGTCCAGAGACCGAACATTATCGTGGACCAGAGACGGAACATTACCGTGAAACCGAACATTATCGTCGACCAGAAATCGAACATTATCGTGGACCAGAGACAGAACATTATCGTGGAACAGAAACGGAACATTACCGTGAAACAGAAACAGAACATTATCGTGGACCAAAGACGGAACATTATCGTGGACCAGAGACGGAACATTACCGTGAAATCGAACATTATCGTGGACCAGACACAGAACATTACCGTGGACCAGAGACAGAACATTACCGTGAAACCGAATATTATCGTGGACCAGAAACGGAACATTACCGTGAAACAGAAACACAAAATTATCGTGGACCAGAAACGGAACATTACCGTGATACAGAAACAGAACATTATCGTGGACCAGAGACGGAACATTACCGTGAAACCGAACATTATCGTGGACCAGAGATCGAACATTACCGTGGACCAGAGACAGAACATTACCGTGGACCAGAGACAGAACATTACCATGGACCAGAGACAGAACATTACCGTGGACCAGAGACAGAACATTACCGTGGACCAGAGACAGAACATTACTGTGGACCAGAGACCGAACTTTACCTTGAAACCGAACGTTACCGTGGACCAGAGACAGAACATTACCATGAAACAGAACATTATCATGAACCAGAAACGGAACATTACCGTGAAACAGAAACACAACATTATCGTGGACCAAAGACGGAACATTATCGTGGACCAGAGACGGAACATTACCGTGAAATCGAACATTATCGTGGACCAGACACAGAACATTACCGTGGACCAGAGACAGAACATTACCGTGAAAAAGAACATTATCATGGACCAGAAACGGAACATTACCGTGGACCAGAGACGGAACATTACCATGAAACCGAAAAAGAACATTATCGTGGACCAGAGACGGAACATTACTGTGAAACCGAACATTATCATGGACCAGAGATCGAACATCACCGTGGACCAGAGACAGAACATTACCGTGGACCAGAGATAGAACATTACCGTCGACCAGAGACAGAACATTACCGTGGACCAGAGACAGAACATTACCGTGGACCAGAGACAGAACATTACTGTGGACCAGAGACCGAACTTTACCTTGAAACCGAACATTACCGTGGACCAGAGACAGAACATTACCATTGACCAGGGACAGAACATTACCGTGAAACAGAACATTATCATGGACCAGAAACGGAACATTACCGTGAAACAGAAACAGAACATTATCGTGGACTAGAAACGGAACATTACCGTGAAACCGAAACAGAACATTATCGTGGAACAGAAACGGAACATTACCGTGAAACAGAAACAGAACATTATCGTGGACCAGACACAGAACATTACTGTGGACCAGAGACAGAACATTACCGGGAAACCGAAACAGAACATTATCGTGGACCAGAAACGGAAAATTACCGTGAAACCGAACATTATCGTGGACCAGAGATCGAACATTACCGTGGACCAGAGACAGAACATTACCGTGGACCAGAGACAGAACATTTCCATGGACCAGAGACAGAACATTACAGTTTACCAGAGACAGAACATTACCGTGGACCAGAGACAGAACATTACAGTGGACCAAAGACCCAAATTTACCTTGAAACCGAACATTACCGTGGACCAGAGACAGAATATTACCATGGACCAGAGACAGAACATTACCGTGAAAAAGAATATTATCATGGACCAGAAACGGAACATTACCGTGAAACAGAAACAGAACATTATCGTGGACCAGAGACGGAACATTACCGTGAAACCTAAACAGAACATTATGGTGGACCAGAAACGGAACATTATCGTGAAACCGAACATTATCGTGGACCAGAGACGGAACATTACCGTGAAACAGAAACACAACATTACCGTGGACCAGAGACAGAACATTACCGTGAAACAGAAAATTACCTTGAAACAGAAACGGAACATTACCGTGGACCAGAGACAGAACATTACCGTGAAACCGAAACAGAACATTATCGTGGACCAGAAACGGAACATTACCGTGAAACAGAAACACAACATTATCGTTGACCAGAGACGGAACATTACCGTGAAACCGAACATTATTGTGGTCCAGAGACCGAACATTATCGTGGACCAGAGACGGAACATTACCGTGAAACCGAACATTATCGTCGACCAGAAATCGAACATTATCGTGGACCAGAGACAGAACATTATCGTGGAACAGAAACGGAACATTACCGTGAAACAGAAACAGAACATTATCGTGGACCAAAGACGGAACATTATCGTGGACCAGAGACGGAACATTACCGTGAAATCGAACATTATCGTGGACCAGACACAGAACATTACCGTGGACCAGAGACAGAACATTACCGTGAAACCGAATATTATCGTGGACCAGAAACGGAACATTACCGTGAAACAGAAACACAAAATTATCGTGGACCAGAAACGGAACATTACCGTGATACAGAAACAGAACATTATCGTGGACCAGAGACGGAACATTACCGTGAAACCGAACATTATCGTGGACCAGAGATCGAACATTACCGTGGACCAGAGACAGAACATTACCGTGGACCAGAGACAGAACATTACCATGGACCAGAGACAGAACATTACCGTGGACCAGAGACAGAACATTACCGTGGACCAGAGACAGAACATTACTGTGGACCAGAGACCGAACTTTACCTTGAAACCGAACGTTACCGTGGACCAGAGACAGAACATTACCATGAAACAGAACATTATCATGAACCAGAAACGGAACATTACCGTGAAACAGAAACACAACATTATCGTGGACCAGAGAAGGAACATTACCGTGGACCAGAGACGGAACATTACCGTGAAACCGAAACAGAATATTATCGTGGACCAGAAACGGAACATTACCGTGAAACCGAAACCGAACATTATCGTGGACCAGAGATCGAACATTACCGTGGACCAGAGACAGAACATTACCGTGGACCAGACACAGAACATTACCGTGGACCAGACACAGAACATTACCGTGGAACAGAGACAGAACATTACCGTGGACCAGAGACAGAACATTACCGTGGACCAGAGACAGAACATTACCATGGACCAGAGACAGAACATTACCGTGAAAAAGAACATTATCATGGACCAGAAACGGAACATTACCGTGGACCAGAGACGGAACATTACCATGAAACCGAAACAGAACATTATCGTGGACCAGAGACGGAACATTACTGTGAAACCCAACATTATCATGGACCAGAGATCGAACATCACCGTGGACCAGAGACAGAACATTACCGTGGACCAGAGATAGAACATTACCGTCGACCAGAGACAGAACATTACCGTGGACCAGAGACAGAACATTACCGTGGACCAGAGACAGAACATTACTGTGGACCAGAGACCGAACTTTACCTTGAAACCGAACATTACCATGGACCAGAGACAGAACATTACCATGGACCAGGGACAGAACATTACCGTGAAACAGAACATTATCATGGACCAGAAACGGAACTTTACCGTGAAACAGAAACAGAACATTATCGTGGACTAGAAACGGAACATTACCGTGAAACCGAAACAGAACATTATCGTGGACCAGAAACGGAACATTACCGTGAAACAGAAACAGAACATTATCGTGGACCAGACACAGAACATTACTGTGGACCAGAGACAGAACATTACCGGGAAACCGAAACAGAACATTATCGTGGACCAGAAACGGAAAATTACCGTGAAACCGAACATTATCGTGGACCAGAGATCGAACATTACCGTGGACCAGAGACAGAACATTAATGTGGACCAGAGACAGAACATTTCAATGGACCAGAGACAGAACATTACAGTTTACCAGAGACAGAACATTACCGTGGACCAGAGACAGAACATTACCGTGGACCAAAGACCCAAATTTACCTTGAAACCGAACATTACCGTGGACCAGAGACAGAATATTACCATGGACCAGAGACAGAACATTACCGTGAAAAAGAATATTATCATGGACCAGAAACGGAACATTACCGTGAAACAGAAACAGAACATTATCGTGGACCAGAGACGGAACATTACCGTGAAACCTAAACAGAACATTATGGTGGACCAGAAACGGAACATTATCGTGAAACCGAACATTATCGTGGACCAGAGACGGAACATTACCGTGAAACAGAAACACAACATTACCGTGGACAAGAGACAGAACATTACCGTGAAACGGAAACAGAAAATTACCTTGAAACAGAAACGGAACATTACCGTGGACCAGAGACAGAACATTACCGTGAAACCGAACATTATCGTGGACCGGACACAGAACATTACCGTGGACCAGAGACAGAATATTACCATGAAACCGAAACAGAACATTATCGTGGACCAGAAACGGAACATTACCGTGGACCAGAGACAGAACATTACCGTGGACCAGAGACAGAACATTACCGTGGACCAGAGACAGAACATTACTGTGGACCAGAGACCGAACTTTACCTTGAAACCGAACGTTACCGTGGACCAGAGACAGAACATTACCATGAAACAGAAAATTACCGTGGACCAGGAACGGAAGATTACCGTGAAACAGAAACAGAACATTATCGTGGACCAGAAACGGAACATTATCGTGGACCAGAGACAGAACATTATCGTGGACCAGAGACGGAACATTATCGAGGACCAGAGACGGAACATTATCGTGGACCAGAGACAGAACATTATCGTGAAACCGAACATTATCGTGGACCAGAGACGGAACATTACCGTGAAACAGAAACACAACATTACCGTGGACAAGAGACAGAACATTACCGTGAAACGGAAACAGAAAATTACCTTGAAACAGAAACGGAACATTACCGTGGACCAGAGACAGAACATTACCGTGAAACCGAACATTATCGTGGACCGGACACAGAACATTACCGTGGACCAGAGACAGAATATTACCATGAAACCGAAACAGAACATTATCGTGGACCAGAAACGGAACATTACCGTGGACCAGAGACAGAACATTACCGTGGACCAGAGACAGAACATTACCGTGGACCAGAGACAGAACATTACTGTGGACCAGAGACCGAACTTTACCTTGAAACCGAACGTTACCGTGGACCAGAGACTGGACATTACCATGGACCAGAGACAGAACATTACCATGAAACAGAAAATTACCGTGGACCAGGAACGGAAGATTACCGTGAAACAGAAACAGAACATTATCGTGGACCAGAAACGGAACATTATCGTGGACCAGAGACAGAACATTATCGTGGACCAGAGACGGAACATTATCGAGGACCAGAGACGGAACATTATCGTGGACCAGAGACAGAACATTATCGTGGACCAGAGACAGAACATTACCATGAAACCTAAAAAGAACATTATCGTGGACCAGAAACGGAACATTATCGTGGACCAGAAACACAACATTATCGTGGACCAGAAACGGAACATTATCATGGACCAGAGACAGAACATTATCGTGGACCAGAGACGGAACATTATCGTGGACCAGAGACAGAACATTACCGTGAAACCTAAACAGAACATTGTCGTGGACCAGAAACGGAACATTATCGTGGACCAGAAACAAAACATTACCGTGAAACCGAACATTATCGTGGACCAGAGACAGAACATTACCGTGAACCAGAGACAGAACATTACCGTGAAAAAGAAACACAACATTACCGTGGACCAGAGACAGAACATTACCGTGAAACGGAAACAGAACATTACCGTGAAACCGAAACAGAACATTATCGTGGACCAGAAACGGAACATTATCATGGACCAGAGACAGAACATTATCATGGACCAAAGACGGAACATTATCTTGGACCAGCGACGGAACATTACCGTGAAACCGAACATTATCGTGGACCGGACACAGAACATTACCGTGGACCAGAGACAGAACATTACCGTGGACCAGAGACAGAACATTACCGTGGACCAGAGACAGAACATTACTGTGGACCAGAGACCGAACTTTACCTTGAAACCGAACGTTACCGTGGACCAGAGACTGGACATTACCATGGACCAGAGACAGAACATTACCATGAAACAGAACATTACCGTGGACCAGAAACGGAACATTACCGTGAAACAGAAACAGAACATTATCGTGAAACCGAACATTATCGTGGACCAGAGATCGAACATTACCATGGACCAGAGACAGAACATTACCATGGACCAGAGATAGAACATTACCGTGGACCAGAGACTGAACATTACCGTGGACCAGAGACAGAACATTACCGTGGACCAGAGACGGAACATTACCGTGAAACAGAAACAAAACATTACCGTGGACCAGAGACGGAACATTACCGTGAAACCTAAACAGAACATTATGGTGGACCAGAAACGGAACATTATCGTGAAACCGAACATTATTGTGGACCAGAGACGGAACATTACCGTGAAACAGAAACACAACATTACCGTGGACCAGAGACAGAACATTACCGTGAAACGGAAACAGAAAATTACCTTGAAACAGAAACGGAACATTACCGTGGACCAGAGACAGAACATTACCGTGAAACCGAACATTATCGTGGACCGGACACAGAACATTACCGTGGACCAGAGACAGAATATTACCATGAAACCGAAACAGAACATTATCGTGGACCAGAGACAGAACATTACCGTGAAACCGAACATTATCGTGGACCAGAAACGGAACATTACCGTGAAACAGAAACACAAAATTATCGTGGACCAGAAACGGAACATTACCGTGATACAGAAACAGAACATTATCGTGGACCAGAGACGGAACATTACCGTGAAACCGAACATTATCGTGGACCAGAGATCGAACATTACCGTGGACCAGAGACAGAACATTACCGTGGACCAGAGACAGAACATTACCGTGGACCAGAGACAGAACATTACCGTGGACCAGAGACAGAACATTACCGTGGACCAGAGACCGAACTTTACCTTGAAACCGAACATTATCGTGGACCAGAAACGGAACATTACCATGAAACAGAAACACAAAATTATCGTGGACCAGAAATGGAACATTACCGTGATACAGAAACAGAACATTATCGTGGACCAGAGACGGAATATTTCCGTGAAACCGAACATTATCGTGGACCAGAGATCGAACATTACCGTGGACCAGAGACAGAACATTACCGTGGACCAGAGACAGAACATTACCATGGACCAGAGACAGAACATTACCGTGAAAAAGAACATTATCATGGACCAGAAACGGAACATTACCGTGAAACAGAAACACAACATTATCGTGTACCAGAGATGGAACATTACTGTGGACCAGAGACGGAACATTACCGTGAAACCGAAACAGAACATTATCGTGGACCAGAAACGGAACATTACCGTGAAACCGAAACAGAACATTATCGTGGACCAGAGACGGAACATTATCGTGGACCAGAGACAGAACATTATCATGGACCAGAGACGGAACATTACCGTGAAACAGAAACAAAACATTACCGTGGACCAGAGACAGAACATTACCGTGAAACGAAAACAGAACATTACCGTGAAACTGAAACAGAACATTATCGTGGACCAGAAACGGAACATTACCGTGAAACAGAAACAGAACATTATCGTGGACCAAAGACGGAACATTATCGTGGACCAGAGACGGAACATTACCGTGAAACCGAACAATATCGTGAAACAGAAACAGAACATTATCATGGACCAGAAACAGAACATTACCGTGAAACAGAAACACAACATTATCGTGTACCAGAGATGGAACATTACCGTGGACCAGAGACGGAACATTACCGTGAAACCGAAACAGAACATTATCGTGGACCAGAAACGGAACATTACCGTGAAACCGAAACAGAACATTATCGTGGACCAGAGACGGAACATTACCGTGAAACCGAACATTATCGTGGACCAGAGATCGAACATTACCGTGGAAAAGAGACAGAACATTACCGCGGACCAGAGACAGAACATTACTGTGGACCAGAGACCGAACTTTACCTTGAAACCGAACATTACCGTGGACCAGAGACAAAACATTACCATGGACCAGAGACAGAACATTACCGTGAAACAGAACATTATCATGGACCAGAAACGGAACATTACCGTGAAACAGAAACAGAACATTATCGTGGACCAGAAACGGAACATTACCGTGAAACTGAAACAGAACATTATCGTGGACCATAAACGGAATATTATCATGGACCAGAGACAGAACATTACCGTGAAACCGAAACAGAACATTATCGTGGACCAGAGACAGAACATTATCGTGGACCAGAGACGGAACATTATCGTGGACCAGAGACGGAACATTATCGTGGACCAGAGACAGAACATTACCGTGAAACCTAAACAGAACATTATCGTGGACCAGAAACGGAACATTATCGTGGACCAGAAACAAAACATTATCGTGGACCAGAGACAGAACATTATCATGGACCAGAGACGGAACATTATCGTGGACCAGAGACGGAACATTATCGTGGACCAGAGACAGAACATTACCGTGAAACCTAAACAGAACATTATCGTGGACCAGAAACGGAACATTATCGTGGACCAGAAACAAAACATTATCGTGGACCAGAAACGGAACATTATCGTGGACCAGAAACAAAACATTATCGTGGACCAGAGACAGAACATTATCATGGACCAGAGACGGAACATTACCGTGAAACAGAAACAAAACATTACCGTGGACCAGAGACAGAACATTACCGTGAAACGAAAACAGAACATTACCGTGAAACTGAAACAGAACATTATCGTGGACCAGAAACGGAACATTACCGTGAAACAGAAACAGAACATTATCGTGGACCAAAGACGGAACATTATCGTGGACCAGAGACGGAACATTACCGTGAAACCGAACATTATCGTGGACCAGACACAGAACATTATCATGGACCAGAGACAGAACATTACAGTGAAACCGAAACAGAACATTATCGTGGACCAGAAACGGAACATTACCGTGAAACAGAAACAGAACATTATCGTGGACCAAAGACGGAACATTATCGTGGACCAGAGACGGAACATTACCGTGAAACCGAACATTATCGTGGACCAGACACAGAACATTACCGTGGACCAGAGACAGAACATTACCGTGAAACCGAACATTATCGTGGACCAGAAACGGAACATTACCGTGAAACAGAAACACAAAATTATCGTGGACCAGAAACGGAACATTACCGTGATACAGAAACAGAACATTATCGTGGACCAGAGACGGAACATTACCGTGAAACCGAACATTATCGTGGACCAGAGATCGAACATTACCGTGGACCAGAGACAGAACATTACCGTGGACCAGAGACAGAACATTACCGTGGACCAGACACAGAACATTACCGTGGACCAGAGACAGAACATTACCGTGGACCAGAGACGGAACATTACCGTGAAACAGAAACAAAACATTACCGTGGACCAGAGACAGAACATTACCGTGAAACGAAAACAGAACATTACCGTGAAACTGAAACAGAACATTATCGTGGACCAGAAACGGAACATTACCGTGAAACAGAAACAGAACATTATCGTGGACCAAAGACGGAACATTATCGTGGACCAGAGACGGAACATTACCGTGAAACCGAACATTATCGTGGACCAGACACAGAACATTATCATGGACCAGAGACAGAACATTACAGTGAAACCGAAACAGAACATTATCGTGGACCAGAAACGGAACATTACCGTGAAACAGAAACAGAACATTATCGTGGACCAAAGACGGAACATTATCGTGGACCAGAGACGGAACATTACCGTGAAACCGAACATTATCGGGGACCAGACACAGAACATTACCGTGGACCAGAGACAGAACATTACCGTGAAACCGAACATTATCGTGGACCAGAAACGGAACATTACCGTGAAACAGAAACACAAAATTATCGTGGACCAGAAACGGAACATTACCGTGATACAGAAACAGAACATTATCGTGGACCAGAGACGGAACATTACCGTGAAACCGAACATTATCGTGGACCAGAGATCGAACATTACCGTGGACCAGAGACAGAACATTACCGTGGACCAGAGACAGAACATTACCGTGGACCAGAGACAGAACATTACCGTGGACCAGAGACAGAACATTACCGTGGACCAGAGACCGAACTTTACCTTGAAACCGAACATTATCGTGGACCAGAAACGGAACATTACCATGAAACAGAAACACAAAATTATCGTGGACCAGAAATGGAACATTACCGTGATACAGAAACAGAACATTATCGTGGACCAGAGACGGAACATTTCCGTGAAACCGAACATTATCGTGGACCAGAGATCGAACATTACCGTGGACCAGAGACAGAACATTACCGTGGACCAGAGACAGAACATTACCATGGACCAGAGACAGAACATTACCGTGAAAAAGAACATTATCATGGACCAGAAACGGAACATTACCGTGAAACAGAAACACAACATTATCGTGTACCAGAGATGGAACATTACCGTGGACCAGAGACGGAACATTACCGTGAAACCGAAACAGAACATTATCGTGGACCAGAAACGGAACATTACCGTGAAACCGAAACAGAACATTATCGTGGACCAGAGACGGAACATTACCGTGAAACCGAACATTATCGTGGACCAGAGATCGAACATTACCGTGGAAAAGAGACAGAACATTACCGCGGACCAGAGACAGAACATTACTGTGGACCAGAGACCGAACTTTACCTTGAAACCGAACATTACCATGGACCAGAGACAAAACATTACCATGGACCAGAGACAGAACATTACCGTGAAACAGAACATTATCATGGACCAGAAACGGAACATTACCGTGAAACAGAAACAGAACATTATCGTGGACCAGAAACGGAACATTACCGTGAAACTGAAACAGAACATTATCGTGGACCATAAACGGAATATTATCATGGACCAGAGACAGAACATTACCGTGAAACCGAAACAGAACATTATCGTGGACCAGAGACAGAACATTATCGTGGACCAGAGACGGAACATTATCGTGGACCAGAGACGGAACATTATCGTGGACCAGAGACAGAACATTACCGTGAAACCTAAACAGAACATTATCGTGGACCAGAAACGGAACATTATCGTGGACCAGAAACAAAACATTATCGTGGACCAGAGACAGAACATTATCATGGACCAGAGACGGAACATTACCGTGAAACAGAAACAAAACATTACCGTGGACCAGAGACAGAACATTACCGTGAAACGAAAACAGAACATTACCGTGAAACTGAAACAGAACATTATCGTGGACCAGAAACGGAACATTACCGTGAAACAGAAACAGAACATTATCGTGGACCAAAGACGGAACATTATCGTGGACCAGAGACGGAACATTACCGTGAAACCGAACATTATCGTGGACCAGACACAGAACATTATCATGGACAAGAGACAGAACATTACAGTGAAACCGAAACAGAACATTATCGTGGACCAGAAACGGAACATTACCGTGAAACAGAAACAGAACATTATCGTGGACCAAAGACGGAACATTATCGTGGACCAGAGACGGAACATTACCGTGAAACCGAACATTATCGTGGACCAGACACAGAACATTACCGTGGACCAGAGACAGAACATTACCGTGAAACCGAACATTATCGTGGACCAGAAACGGAACATTACCGTGAAACAGAAACACAAAATTATCGTGGAACAGAAACGGAACATTACCGTGATACAGAAACAGAACATTATCGTGGACCAGAGACGGAACATTACCGTGAAACCGAACATTATCGTGGACCAGAGATCGAACATTACCGTGGACCAGAGACAGAACATTACCGTGGACCAGAGACAGAACATTACCGTGGACCAGAGACAGAACATTACCGTGGACCAGAGACAGAACATTACCGTGGACCAGAGACGGAACATTACCGTGAAACAGAAACAAAACATTACCGTGGACCAGAGACAGAACATTACCGTGAAACGAAAACAGAACATTACCGTGAAACTGAAACAGAACATTATCGTGGACCAGAAACGGAACATTACCGTGAAACAGAAACAGAACATTATCGTGGACCAAAGACGGAACATTATCGTGGACCAGAGACGGAACATTACCGTGAAACCGAACATTATCGTGGACCAGACACAGAACATTATCATGGACCAGAGACAGAACATTACAGTGAAACCGAAACAGAACATTATCGTGGACCAGAAACGGAACATTACCGTGAAACAGAAACAGAACATTATCGTGGACCAAAGACGGAACATTATCGTGGACCAGAGACGGAACATTACCGTGAAACCGAACATTATCGGGGACCAGACACAGAACATTACCGTGGACCAGAGACAGAACATTACCGTGAAACCGAACATTATCGTGGACCAGAAACGGAACATTACCGTGATACAGAAACAGAACATTATCGTGGACCAGAGACGGAACATTACCGTGAAACCGAACATTATCGTGGACCAGAGATCGAACATTACCGTGGACCAGAGACAGAACATTACCGTGGACCAGAGACAGAACATTACCGTGGACCAGAGACAGAACATTACCGTGGACCAGAGACAGAACATTACCGTTGACCAGAGACCGAACTTTACCTTGAAACCGAACATTATCGTGGACCAGAAACGGAACATTACCATGAAACAGAAACACAAAATTATCGTGGACCAGAAATGGAACATTACCGTGATACAGAAACAGAACATTATCGTGGACCAGAGACGGAACATTTCCGTGAAACTGAACATTATCGTGGACACGAGATCGAACATTACCGTGGACCAGAGACAGAACATTACCGTGGACCAGAGACAGAACATTACCATGGACCAGAGACAGAACATTACCGTGAAACAGAACATTATCATGGACCAGAAACGGAACATTACCGTGAAACAGAAACACAACATTATCGTGTACCAGAGATGGAACATTACCGTGGACCAGAGACGGAACATTACCGTGAAACCGAAACAGAACATTATCGTGGACCAGAAACGGAACATTACCGTGAAACCGAAAGAGAACATTATCGTGGACCAGAGACGGAACATTACCGTGAAACCGAACATTATCGTGGACCAGAGATCGAACATTACCGTGGAAAAGAGACAGAACATTACCGCGGACCAGAGACAGAACATTACCTTGAAACCGAACATTACCGTGGACCAGAGATCGAACATTACCGTGGACCAGAGACAGAACATTACCGCGGACCAGAGACAGAACATTACTGTGGACCAGAGACCGAACTTTACCTTGAAACCGAACATTACCGTGGACCAGAGACAAAACATTACCATGGACCAGAGACAGAACATTACCGTGAAACAGAACATTATCATGGACCAGAAACGGAACATTACCGTGAAACAGAAACAGAACATTATCGTGGACCAGAAACGGAACATTACCGTGAAACTGAAACAGAACATTATCGTGGACCATAAACGGAATATTATCATGGACCAGAGACAGAACATTACCGTGAAACCGAAACAGAACATTATCGTGGACCAGAGACAGAACATTATCGTGGACCAGAGGCGGAACATTATCGTGGACCAGAGACGGAACATTATCGTGGACCAGAGACAGAACATTACCGTGAAACCTAAACAGAACATTATCGTGGACCAGAAACGGAACATTATCGTGGACCAGAAACAAAACATTATCGTGGACCAGAGACAGAACATTATAATGTACCAGAGACGGAACATTACCGTGAAACAGAAACAAAACATTACCGTGGACCAGAGACAGAACATTACCGTGAAACAAAAACAGAACATTACCGTGAAACTGAAACAGAAAATTATCGTGGACCAGAAACGGAACATTACCGTGAAACAGAAACAGAACATTATCGTGGACCAAAGACGGAACATTATCGTGGACCAGAGACGGAACATTACCGTGAAACCGAACATTATCGTGGACCAGACACAGAACATTATCATGGACCAGAGACAGAACATTACAGTGAATCCGAAACAGAACATTATCGTGGACCAGAAACGGAACATTACCGTGAAACAGAAACAGAACATTATCGTGGACCAAAGACGGAACATTATCGTGGACCAGAGACGGAACATTACCGTGAAACCGAACATTATCGTGGACCAGACACAGAACATTACCGTAGACCAGAGACAGAACATTACCGTGGACCAGAGACAGAACATTACCGTGGACCAGAGACCGAACTTTACCTTGAAACCGAACATTATCGTGGACCAGAAACGGAACATTACCATGAAACAGAAACACAAAATTATCGTGGACCAGAAATGGAACATTACCGTGATACAGAAACAGAACATTATCGTGGACCAGAGACCGAACTTTACCTTGAAACCGAACATTATCGTGGACCAGAAACGGAACATTACCATGAAACAGAAACACAAAATTATCGTGGACCAGAAATGGAACATTACCGTGATACAGAAACAGAACATTACCGTGGACCAGAGACAGAACATTACCGTGGACCAGAGACAGAACATTACCGTGGACCAGAGACAGAACATTACCGTGGACCAGAGACAGAACATTACCATGGACCAGAGACAGAACATTACCGTGAAACAGAACATTATCATGGACCAGAAACGGAACATTACCGTGAAACAGAAACACAACATTATCGTGTACCAGAGATGGAACATTACCGTGGACCAGAGACGGAACATTACAGTGAAACCGAAACAGAACATTATCGTGGACCAGAAACGGAACATTACCGTGAAACCGAAACAGAACATTATCGTGGACAAGAGACGGAACATTACCGTGAAACCGAACATTATCGTGGACCAGAGATCGAACATTACCGTGGACAAGAGACAGAACATTACCGCGGACCAGAGACAGAACATTACTGTGGACAAGAGACAGAATATTACCATGGACCAGAGACAGAACATTACTGTGGACCAGAGACCGAACTTTACCTTGAAACCGAACGTTACCGTGGACCAGAAACGGAACATTACCGTGATACAGAAACAGAACATTATCGTGGACCAGAGACGGAACATTACCGTGAAACCGAACATTATCGTGGACCAGAGATCGAACATTACCGTGGACCAGAGACAGAACATTACCGTGGACCAGAGACAGAACATTACCGTGGACCAGAGACAGAACATTACCGTGGACCAGAGACAGAACATTACCGTTGACCAGAGACCGAACTTTACCTTGAAACCGAACATTATCGTGGACCAGAAACGGAACATTACCATGAAACAGAAACACAAAATTATCGTGGACCAGAAATGGAACATTACCGTGATACAGAAACAGAACATTATCGTGGACCAGAGACGGAACATTTCCGTGAAACTGAACATTATCGTGGACCAGAGATCGAACATTACCGTGGACCAGAGACAGAACATTACCGTGGACCAGAGACAGAACATTACCATGGACCAGAGACAGAACATTACCGTGAAACAGAACATTATCATGGACCAGAAACGGAACATTACCGTGAAACAGAAACACAACATTATCGTGTACCAGAGATGGAACATTACCGTGGACCAGAGACGGAACATTACCGTGAAACCGAAACAGAACATTATCGTGGACCAGAAACGGAACATTACCGTGAAACCGAAAGAGAACATTATCGTGGACCAGAGACGGAACATTACCGTGAAACCGAACATTATCGTGGACCAGAGATCGAACATTACCGTGGAAAAGAGACAGAACATTACCGCGGACCAGAGACAGAACATTACCTTGAAACCGAACATTACCGTGGACCAGAGATCGAACATTACCGTGGACCAGAGACAGAACATTACCGCGGACCAGAGACAGAACATTACTGTGGACCAGAGACCGAACTTTACCTTGAAACCGAACATTACCGTGGACCAGAGACAAAACATTACCATGGACCAGAGACAGAACATTACCGTGAAACAGAACATTATCATGGACCAGAAACGGAACATTACCGTGAAACAGAAACAGAACATTATCGTGGACCAGAAACGGAACATTACCGTGAAACTGAAACAGAACATTATCGTGGACCATAAACGGAATATTATCATGGACCAGAGACAGAACATTACCGTGAAACCGAAACAGAACATTATCGTGGACCAGAGACAGAACATTATCGTGGACCAGAGGCGGAACATTATCGTGGACCAGAGACGGAACATTATCGTGGACCAGAGACAGAACATTACCGTGAAACCTAAACAGAACATTATCGTGGACCAGAAACGGAACATTATCGTGGACCAGAAACAAAACATTATCGTGGACCAGAGACAGAACATTATAATGTACCAGAGACGGAACATTACCGTGAAACAGAAACAAAACATTACCGTGGACCAGAGACAGAACATTACCGTGAAACAAAAACAGAACATTACCGTGAAACTGAAACAGAACATTATCGTGGACCAGAAACGGAACATTACCGTGAAACAGAAACAGAACATTATCGTGGACCAAAGACGGAACATTATCGTGGACCAGAGACGGAACATTACAGTGAAACCGAACATTATCGTGGACCAGACACAGAACATTATCATGGACCAGAGACAGAACATTACAGTGAATCCGAAACAGAACATTATCGTAGACCAGAAACGGAACATTACCGTGAAACAGAAACAGAACATTATCGTGGACCAAAGACGGAACATTATCGTGGACCAGAGACGGAACATTACCGTGAAACCGAACATTATCGTGGACCAGACACAGAACATTACCGTGGACCAGAGACAGAACATTACCGTGAAACCGAACATTATCGTGGACCAGAAACGGAACATTACCTTGAAACAGAAACACAAAATTATCGTGGACCAGAAACGGAACATTACCGTGATACAGAAACAGAACATTATAGTGGACCAGAGACGGAACATTACCGTGAAACCGAACATTATCGTGGATCAGAGATCGAACATTACCGTGGACCAGAGACAGAACATTACCGTGGACCAGAGACAGAACATTACCGTGGACCAGAGACAGAACATTACCGTAGACCAGAGACAGAACATTACCGTGGACCAGAGACAGAACATTACCGTGGACCAGAGACCGAACTTTACCTTGAAACCGAACATTATCGTGGACCAGAAACGGAACATTACCATGAAACAGAAACACAAAATTATCGTGGACCAGAAATGGAACATTACCGTGATACAGAAACAGAACATTATCGTGGACCAGAGACCGAACTTTACCTTGAAACCGAACATTATCGTGGACCAGAAACGGAACATTACCATGAAACAGAAACACAAAATTATCGTGGACCAGAAATGGAACATTACCGTGATACAGAAACAGAACATTACCGTGGACCAGAGACAGAACATTACCGTGGACCAGAGACAGAACATTACCGTGGACCAGAGACAGAACATTACCGTGGACCAGAGACAGAACATTACCATGGACCAGAGACAGAACATTACCGTGAAACAGAACATTATCATGGACCAGAAACGGAACATTACCGTGAAACAGAAACACAACATTATCGTGTACCAGAGATGGAACATTACCGTGGACCAGAGACGGAACATTACAGTGAAACCGAAACAGAACATTATCGTGGACCAGAAACGGAACATTACCGTGAAACCGAAACAGAACATTATCGTGGACAAGAGACGGAACATTACCGTGAAACCGAACATTATCGTGGACCAGAGATCGAACATTACCGTGGACAAGAGACAGAACATTACCGCGGACCAGAGACAGAACATTACTGTGGACAAGAGACAGAATATTACCATGGACCAGAGACAGAACATTACCGTGAAACAGAGACAGAACATTACCGTGAAACAGAACATTATCATGGACCAGAAACGGAACATTACCGTGAAACAGAAACAGAACATTATCGTGGACCAGAAACGGAACATTACCGTGAAACTGAAACAGAACATTATCGTGGACCAGAAACGGAACATTATCATGGACCAGAGACAGAACATTACCGTGAAACCGAAACAGAACATTATCGTGGACCAGAAACGGAACATTACCGTGGACCAGAAATGGAACATTACCGTGAAACAGAAACACAACATTATCGTGGACCAGAGACGGAACATTACCGTGAAACCGAACATTATCGTGGACCAGAGATCGAACATTATCGTGGACCAGAGACAGAACATTACCGTGGACCAGAAATGGAACATTACCGTGAAACCGAACATTATCATGGACCAGAGACGGAACATTACCGTGAAACCGAACATTATCGTCGACCAGAAATCGAACATTATCGTGCACCAGAGACAGAACATTACCGTGGACCAGAAATGGAACATTACCGTTAAACCGAACATTACCATGGACCAGATACGGAACGTTACTGTGGACCAGAGACGGAACATTACCGTGGACCAGAACATTACCGTGGACCAGAACATTATCGTGAAACCGAACATTATCGTGAAACCGAACATTATCGTGGACCAGAGACCAAACATTACCGTGAAACCGAACATTACCGTGGACCAGAGACCGAACATTACCGTGAAACCGAACATTACCGTGGACCAGAGACCAAACTTTACCTTGAAACTGAACATTAACGTTTACCAGAGACAGAATATTACCATGGACCAGAGACAGAACATTACCGTGAAAAAGAACATTATCATGGACCAGAAACGGAACATTACCGTGAAACAGAAAGACAACATTATCGTGGACCAGAGACAGAACATTATCGTGGACCAGAAACGGAACATTACCGTGAAACAGAAACAGAACATTATCGTGGACCAAAGACGGAACATTATCGTGGACCAGAGACGGAACATTACCGTGAAATCGAACATTATCGTGGACCAGACACAGAACATTACCGTGGACCAGAGACAGAACATTACCGTGAAACCGAATATTATCGTGGACCAGAGACAGAACATTACCGTGAAACCGAATATTATCGTGGACAAGAGACAGAACATTACCGCGGACCAGAGACAGAACATTACTGTGGACAAGAGAAAGAATATTACCATGGACCAGAGACAGAACATTACCGTGAAACAGAGACAGAACATTACCGTGAAACAGAACATTATTGTGGACCAGAGACGGAACATTACCGTGAAACCGAACATTATCGTGGACCAGACACAGAACATTACCGTGGACCAGAGACAGAACATTACCGTGAAACCGAACATTATCGTGGACCAGAAACGGAACATTACCGTGAAACAGAAACACAAAATTATCGTGGACCAGAAACGGAACATTACCGTGATACAGAAACAGAACATTATCGTGGACCAGAGACGGAACATTACCGTGAAACCGAACATTATCGTGGACCTGAGATCGAACATTACCGTGGACCAGAGACAGAACATTACCGTGGACCAGAGACAGAACATTACCGTGGACCAGAGACAGAACATTACCGTGGACCAGAGACCGAACTTTACCTTGAAACCGAACATTATCGTGGACCAGAAACGGAACATTACCATGAAACAGAAACACAAAATTATCGTGGACCAGAAATGGAACATTACCGTGATACAGAAACAGAACATTATCGTGGACCAGAGACGGAACATTTCCGTGAAACCGAACATTATCGTGGACCAGAGATCGAACATTACCGTGGACCAGAGACAGAACATTACCGTGGACCAGAGACAGAACATTACCGTGGACCAGAGACAGAACATTACCGTGGACCAGAGACAGAACATTACCGTGGACCAGAGACAGAACATTACTGTGGACCAGAGACCGAACTTTACCTTGAAACCGAACATTACCGTGGACCAGAGACAGAACATTACCATGGACCAGAGACAGAACATTACCGTGAAAAAGAACATTATCATGGACCAGAAAGGGAACATTATCATGGACCAGAGATAGAACATTACCGTGAAACCGAAACAGAACATTATCGTGGACCAGAAACGGAACATTATCGTGGACCAGAAACGGAACATTATCGTCGACCAGAGACAGAACATTATCGTGGACCAGAGACGGAATATTATCGTGGACCAGAGACAGAACATTATCGTGGACCAGAGACAGAACATTACCGTGAAACCTAAACAGAAAATTATCGTGGACCAGAAACAAAACATTATCGTGGACCAGAAACGGAACATTACCGTGAAACAGAAACACAACATTATCGTGGACCAGAGACGGAACATTACCGTGAAACCGAACATTATCGTGGACCAGAGACGGAACATTACCGTGAAACAGAAACAAAACATTACCGTGGACCAGAGACAGAACATTACCGTGAAACGGAAACAGAACATTACCGTGAAACTGAAACAGAACATTATCGTGGACCAGAAACGGAACATTATCATGGACCAGAGACAGAACATTACAGTGAAACCGAAACAGAACATTATCGTGGACCAGAAACGGAACATTACCGTGAAACAGAAACAGAACATTATCGTGGACCAAAGACGGAACATTATCGTGGACCAGACACAGAACATTACCGTGGACCAGAGACGGAACATTACCGTGAAACCGAACAATATCGTGGACCAGAGACGGAACATTACCGTGAAACAGAAACAAAACATTATCGTGGACCAGAAACGGAACATTACCGTGAAACAGAAACACAAAATTATCGTGGACCAGAAACGGAACATTACCGTGATACAGAAACAGAACATTATCATGGACCAGAGACGGAACATTACCGTGAAACCGAATATTATCGTGGACCAGAGATCGAACATTACCGTGGACCAGAGACAGAACATTACCGTGGACCAGAGACAGAACATTACCGTGGACCAGAGAAAGAACATTACCGTGGACCAGAGACTGAACATTACCGTGGACCAGAGACCGAACTTTACCTTGAAACCGAACATTATCGTGGACCAGAAACGGAACATTACCGTGATACAGAAAAAGAACATTATCGTGGACCAGAGACGGAACATTACCGTGAAACAGAAACACAACATTACCGTGGACCAGAGACAGAACATTACCGTGAAACAGAAAATTACCTTGAAACAGAAACGGAACATTACCGTGGACCAGAGACAGAACATTACCGTGAAACCGAAACAGAACATTATCGTGGACCAGAAACGGAACATTACCGTGAAACAGAAACACAACGTTATCGTTGACCAGAGACGGAACATTACCGTGAAACCGAACATTATTGTGGACCAGAGACCGAACATTATCGTGGACCAGAGACGGAACATTACCGTGAAACCGAATATTAACGTCGACCAGAAATCGAACATTATCGTGGACCAGAGACAGAACATTATCGTGGACCAGAAACGGAACATTACCGTGAAACAGAAACAGAACATTATCGTGGACCAAAGACGGAACATTATCGTGGACCAGAGACGGAACATTACCGTGAAATCGAATATTATCGTGGACCAGAAACGGAACATTACCGTGAAACAGAAACACAAAATTATCGTGGACCAGAAACGGAACATTACCGTGATACAGAAACAGAACATTATCGTGGACCAGAGACGGAACATTACCGTGAAACCGAACATTATCGTGGACCAGAGATCGAACATTACCGTGGACCAGAGACAGAACATTACCGTGGACCAGAGACAGAACATTACCGTGGACCAGAGACAGACCATTACCGTGGACCAGAGACAGAACATTACCGTGGACCAGACACAGAACATTACTGTGGACCAGAGACCGAACTTTACCTTGAAACCGAACGTTACCGTGGACCAGAGACAGAACATTACCATGAAACAGAACATTATCATGAACCAGAAACGGAACATTACCGTGAAACAGAAACACAACATTATCGTGGACCAGAGAAGGAACATTACCGTGGACCAGAGACGGAACATTACCGTGAAACCGAAACAGAATATTATCGTGGACCAGAAACGGAACATTACCGTGAAACCGAAACCGAACATTATCGTGGACCAGAGATCGAACATTACCGTGGACCAGAGACAGAACATTACCGTGGACCAGAGACAGAACATTACCGTGGACCAGAGACAGAACATTACCGTGGACCAGAGACAGAACATTACTGTGGACCAGAGACCGAACTTTACCTTGAAACCGAACATTACCGTGGACCAGAGACAGAACATTACCATGGACCAGAGACAGAACATTACCGTGAAAAAGAACATTATCATAGACCAGAAACGGAACATTACCGTGGACCAGAGACGGAACATTACCATGAAACCGAAACAGAACATTATCGTGGACCAGAGACGGAACATTACCGTGAAACCGAACATTATCATGGACCAGAGATCGAACATCACCGTGGACCAGAGACAGAACATTACCGTGGACCAGAGATAGAACATTACCGTGGACCAGAGACAGAACATTACCGTGGACCAGAGACAGAACATTACCGTGGACCAGACACAGAACATTACTGTGGACCAGAGACCGAACTTTACCTTGAAACCGAACATTACCGTGGACCAGAGACAGAACATTACCATGGACCAGGGACAGAACATTACCGTGAAACAGAACATTATCATGGACCAGAAACGGAACATTACCGTGAAACAGAAACAGAACATTATCGTGGACTAGAAACGGAACATTACCGTGAAACCGAAACAGAACATTATCGTGGACCAGAAACGGAACATTACCGGGAAACCCAAACAGAACATTATCGTGGACCAGAAACGGAAAATTACCGTGAAACCGAACATTATCGTGGACCAGAGATCGAACATTACCGTGGACCAGAGACAGAACATTACCGTGGACCAGAGACAGAACATTTCCATGGACCAGAGACAGAACATTACAGTTTACCAGAGACAGAACATTACCGTGGACCAGAGACAGAACATTACCGTGGACCAAAGACCCAACTTTACCTTGAAACCGAACATTACCGTGGACCAGAGACAGAATATTACCATGGACCAGAGACAGAACATTACCGTGAAAAAGAATATTATCATGGACCAGAAACGGAACATTACCGTGGACCAGAGATAGAACATTACCGTGGACCAGAGACAGAACATTACCGTGGACCAGAGACAGAACATTACCGTTGACAAGAGACAGAACATTACTGTGGACCAGAGACCGAACTTTACCTTGAAACCGAACATTACCGTGGACCAGAGACAGAACATTACCATTGACCAGGGACAGAACATTACCGTGAAACCGAACATTATCGTGGAACTGAAACAGAACATTATCGTGGACCAAAGACGGAACATTATCGTGGACCAGACACAGAACATTACCGTGGACCAGAGACGGAACATTACCGTGAAACCGAACATTATCGTGGACCAGAGAGGGAACATTACCGTGAAACAGAAACAAAACATTATCGTGGACCAGAAACGGAACATTACCGTGAAACAGAAACACAAAATTATCGTGGACCAGAAACGGAACATTACCATTGACCAGGGACAGAACATTACCGTGAAACAGAACATTATCATGGACCAGAAACGGAACATTACCGTGAAACAGAAACAGAACATTATCGTGGACTAGAAACGGAACATTACCGTGAAACCGAAACAGAACATTATCGTGGACCAGAAACGGAACATTACCGTGGACCAGAAAAAGAACATTACCTTGAAACCAAAACAGAACATTATCGTGGACCAGAAAGGGAACATTATCGTGGACCAGAAAAAGAACATTACCTTGAAACCGAAACAGAACATTATCGTGGACCAGAGACGGAACATTATCGTGGACCAGAGACGGAACATTATCGTGGACCAGAGACAGAACATTACCGTGAAACCTAAACAGAACATTATCATGGACCAGATACGGAACATTACTGTGGACCAGAGACGGAACATTACCGTGGACCAGAACATTACCGTGAAACCGAACATTATCGTGGACCAGAGACCGAACATTACCGTGAAACCGAACATTACCGTGGACCAGAAACGGAACATTACCGTGAAACAGAAACACAACATTAGCGTGGACCAGAGACAGAACATTACCGTGAAACAGAAACACAACATTATCGTGGACCAGAAACGGAACATTGCCATTAAACAGAAACAGAACATTAGCGTGGACCAGAGACAGAACATTACCGTGAACCAGAGACAGAACATTACCGTGAAACAGAAACACAACATTACCGTGGACCAGAGACAGAACATTACCGTGAAACCGAAACAGAACATTATCGTGAACCAGAAACGGAACATTATCATGGACCAGTGATAGAACATTATCGTGAACCAAAGACGGAACATTATCGTGGACCAGAGACGGAACATTACCGTGACACCGAACATTATCGTGGACCAGACACAGAACATTACCGTGGACCAGAGACAGAACATTACCATGAAACCGAAACAGAACATTATCGTGGACCAGAAACGGAACATTACCGTGAAACAGAAACAGAACGTTATCGTGGACCAGAGACGGAACATTACCGTGAAACCAAACATTATCGTGGACCAGAGATCGAACATTACCGTGGACCAGAGACAGAACATTACTGTGGACCAGAGACCGAACTTTACCTTGAAACCGAACGTTACCGTGGACCAGAGACAGAACATTACCATGGACCAGAGACAGAACATTACCATGAAACAGAACATTATCATGGACCAGAAACGGAACATTACCGTGAAACAGAAACACAACATTACCGTGGACCAGAAATGGAACAATACCGTGAAACCGAACATTACCATGGACCAGATACAGAACATTACTGTGGACCAGAGACGGAACATTACCGTGGACCAAAACATTACCGTGGACCAGAACATTACCGTGAAACCGAACATTATCGTGGACCAGACATCGAACATTACCGTGGACCAGAGACAGAACATTACCGTGGACCAGAGACAGAACATTACCGTGGACCAGAGACAGAACATTACCGTGGACCAGAGACAGAACATTACCGTGAAACCGAAACAGAACATTATCGTGAACCAGAAACGGAACATTACCGTGAAACAGAAACACAACATTATCGTGGACCAGAGACGGAACATTACCGTGAAACCAAACATTATCGTGGACCAGAGATCGAACATTATCGTGGACCAGAGACAGAACATTACCGTGGACCAGAAATGGAACATTACCGTGAAACCGAACATTATCGTGGACCAGAGACGGAACATTACCGTGGACCAGAAATGGTACATTACCGTGAAACCGAACATTACCATGGACCAGATACGGAACATTACTGTGGACCAGAGACGGAACATTACCGTGGACCAGAACATTACCGTGAAACCGAACATTATCGTGGACCAGAGACCGAACATTACCGTGAAACCGAACATTACCGTGGACCAGAAACGGAACATTACCGTGAAACAGAAACACAACATTAGCGTGGACCAGAGACAGAACATTACCGTGAAACAGAAACACAACATTATCGTGGACCAGAAACGGAACATTACCATGAAACAGAAACAGAACACTAGCGTGGACCAGAGACAGAACATTACCGTGAACCAGAGACAGAACATTACCGTGAAACGGAAAAAGAACATTACCGTGAAACCGAAACAGAACATTATCATGGACCAGTGATAGAACATTATCGTGAACCAAAGACGGAACATTATCGTGGACCAGAGACGGAACATTACCGTGAAACCGAACATTATCGTGGACCAGACACAGAACATTACCGTGGACCAGAGACAGAACATTACCATGAAACCGAAACAGAACATTATCGTGGACCAGAAACGGAACATTACCGTGAAACAAAAACACAAAATTATCGTGGACCAGAAACGGAACATTACCGTGAAACAGAAACAGAACGTTATCGTGGACCAGAGACGGAACATTACCGTGAAACCGAACATTATCGTGGACCAGAGATCGAACATTACCGTGGACCAGAGACAGAACATTACTGTGGACCAGAGACCGAACTTTACCTTGAAACCGAACGTTACCGTGGACCAGAGACAGAACATTACCATGGACCAGAGACAGAACATTACCATGAAACAGAACATTATCATGGACCAGAAACGGAACATTACCGTGAAACAGAAACACAACATTATCGTGGACCAGAGAAGGAACATTACCGTGGACCAGAGACGGAACATTACCGTGAAACCGAAACAGAATATTATCGTGGACCAGAAACGGAACATTACCGTGAAACCGAAACACAAAATTATCGTGGACCAGAAACGGAACATTACCATGAAACAGAAACAGAACATTGTCGTGGACCAAAGACGGAACATTATCTTGGACCAGAGACGGAACATTACCGTGAAACCGAACATTATCGTGGACCAGACACAGAACATTACCGTGAAACCGAACATTATCGTGGACCAGAAACGGAACATTACCGTGGACCAGAGACGGAACATTACCGTGAAACCGAACATTATCGTGGACCAGAGATCGAACATTATCGTGGACCAGAGACAGAACATTACCGTGGACCAGAGACAGAACATTACCGTGGACCAGAGACAGAACTTTACCTTGAAACCGAACATTACCGTGGACCAGAAACAGAACAATACCATGGACCAGAGACAGAACATTACCGTGAAACAGAACATTATCATGGACCAGAAACGGAACATTACCGTGAAACAGAAACACAACATTATCGTGGACCAGAGACGGAACATTACCTAGACCAGAGACGGAACATTACCGTGAAACCGAAACCGAACATTATCGTGGACCAGAAACGGAACATTACCGTGAAACCGAAACAGAACATTATCGTGGACCAGACACGGAACATTACCGTTGACCAGAGACCGAACTTTACCTTGAAACCGAACATTACCGTGGACCAGAGACAGAACATTACCGGGAAACCGAACATTATCGTGGACCAGAGATCAAACATTACCGTGGACCAGAGACACAATATTACCGTGGACCAGAGACAGAACATTACCGTGGACCAGAGACGGAACATTACCGTGGACCAGAGACAGAACATTATCGTGGACCACAGACGGAACATTACCGTGAAACCGAACATTATCGTGGACCAGAGATCGAACATTACCGTGGACCAGAGACAGAACATTACCGTGGTCCAGAGACAGAACATTACCGTGGACCAGAGACAGAACATTACCGTGAAACCGAAACAGAATATTATCGTGGACCAGAAACGGAACATTACCGTGAAACCGAAACAGAACATTATCGTGGACCAGAGACAGAACATTACTGTGGACCAGAGACCGAACTTTACCTTGAAACCGAACATTACCGTGGACCAGAGATCGAACTTTATCGTGGACCAGAGACAGAACATTACCATGGACCAAAGACAGAACATTACCGTGAAACAGAACATTATCATGGACCAGAAACGGAACATTACCGTGAAACAGAAACAGAACATTATCGTGGACCAGAAACTGAACATTACCGTGAAACCAAAACAGAACATTATCGTGGACCAGAAACGGAACATTACCATGGACCAGAGACAGAACATTACCATGGACCAGAGACAGAACATTATCGTGAAACAGAACATTATCATGGACCAGAAACGGAACATTACCGTGAAACAGAAACAGAACATTATCGTGGACCAGAAACGGAACATTACCGTGAAACCGAAACAGAACATTATCGTGGACCAGAAACGGAACATTACCGTGATACAGAAACAGAACATTATCGTGGACCAGAGACAGAACATTACCGTGAAACCGAACATTATCGTGGACCAGAGATCGAACATTACCGTGGACCATAGACAGAACATTACCGTGGTCCAGAGACAGAACATTACCGTGGACCAGAGACAGAACATTACCGTGGACCAGAGACAGAACATTACCGTGGACCAGAGACAGAACATTATTGTGGACCAGAGACCGAACTTTACCTTGAAACCGAACATTACCGTGGACCAGAGATCGAACTTTATCGTGGACCAGAGACAGAACATTACCATGGACCAGAGACAGAACATTACCGTGAAACAGAACATTATCACGGACCAGAAACGGAACATTACCGTGAAACAGAAACAGAACATTATCGTGGACCAGAAACGGAACATTACCGTGAAACCGAAACAGAACATTATCGTGGACCAGAAACGGAACATTACCATGGACCAGAGACAGAACATTACCATGGACCAGAGACAGAACATTACCGTGAAACAGAACATTATCATGGACCAGAAACGGAACATTACCGTGAAACAGAAACAGAACATTATCGTGGACCAGAAACGGAACATTACCGTGAAACCGAAACAGAACATTATCGTGGACCAGAAACGGAACATTACCATGGACCAGAGACAGAACATTACCTTGAAACCAAAACAGAACATTATCGTGGACCAGAAACGGAACATTGTCGTGGACCAGAAACGGAACATTATCGTGGACCAGAGACAGAACATTACCGTGAAACCGAAACAGAACATTATCGTGGACCAGAACCGGAACATTATCGTGGACCAGAGACAGAACATTATCGTTGATCAGAGACAGAACATTATCGTGGACCAGAGACGGAACATTATCATGGACCAGAGACAGAACATTACCATGAAACCTAAACAGAACATTATCGTGGACCAGAAACGGAACATTATCGTGAAACCGAACATTATCGTGGACCAGAAACACAACATTATCGTGGACCAGAGAGAGAACATTACCTTGAAACCAAAACAAAACATTATCGTGGACCAGAAACGGACCATTATCGTGGACCAGAAACGGAACATTATCGTGGACCAGAGACGGAACTTTATCGAGGACCAGAGACAGAACATTACCGTGAAACCGAAACAGAACATTATCGTGGACCAGAACCGGAACATTATCGTGGACCAGAGACAGAACATTATCGTGGATCAGAGACAGAACATTATCGAGGACCAGAGACGGAACATTATCGTGGACCAGAGACAGAACATTACCGTGAAACAGAAACACAACATTATCGTGAACCAGAGACGGAACATTACCGTGACACCGAACATTATCGTGGACCAGAGATCGAACTTTATCCTGGACCAGAGACAGAACATTACCGTGGACCAGAAATGGAACATTACCGTGGACCAGAGACAGAACATTACTGTGGACCAGAGACCGAACTTTACCTTGAAACCGAACATTACCGTGGACCAGAGACAGAACATTACCATGGACGAGAGACAGAACATTACCATGAAACAGAACATTATCATGGACCAGAAACGGAACATTACCGTGAAACAGAAACACAACATTATTGTGGACCAGAGACGGAACATTACCGTGGACCAGAGACGGAACATTATCGTGGACCAGAGAGGGAACATTACCGTGAAACCAAAACAGAATATTATCGTGGACCAGAAACGGAACATTACCGTGAAACCAAAACAGAACATTATCATGGACCAAAAACGGAACATTATCGTGGACCAGAGACAGAACATTACCGTGAAACCGAAAGAGAACATTATCGTGGACCAAAAACGGAACATTACCGTGGACCAAAGACGGAACATTATCATGGACCAGAAACGGAACATTACCGTGAAACAGAAACACAACATTATCGTGGACCAGAGAAGGAACATTACCGTGGACCAGAGACGGAACATTACCGTGAAACCGAAACAGAATATTATCGTGGACCAGAAACGGAACATTACCGTGAAACCGAAACACAAAATTATCGTGGACCAGAAACGGAACATTACCATGAAACAGAAACAGAACATTGTCGTGGACCAAAGACGGAACATTATCTTGGACCAGAGACGGAACATTACCGTGAAACCGAACATTATCGTGGACCAGACACAGAACATTACCGTGAAACCGAACATTATCGTGGACCAGAAACGGAACATTACCGTGGACCAGAGACGGAACATTACCGTGAAACCGAACATTATCGTGGACCAGAGATCGAACATTATCGTGGACCAGAGACAGAACATTACCTTGGACCAGAGACAGAACATTACCGTGGACCAGAGACAGAACTTTACCTTGAAACCGAACATTACCGTGGACCAGAAACAGAACATTACCATGGACCAGAGACAGAACATTACCGTGAAACAGAACATTATCATGGACCAGAAACGGAACATTACCGTGAAACAGAAACACAACATTATCGTGGACCAGAGACGGAACATTACCTAGACCAGAAACGGAACATTACCGTGAAACCGAAACAGAACATTATCGTGGACCAGACACGGAACATTACCGTTGACCAGAGACCGAACTTTACCTTGAAACCGAACATTACCGTGGACCAGAGACAGAACATTACCGTGAAACCGAACATTATCGTGGACCAGAGATCAAACATTACTGTGGACCAGAGACACAATATTACCGTGGACCAGAGACAGAACATTACCGTGGACCAGAGACGGAACATTACCGTGGACCAGAGACAGAACATTATCGTGGACCACAGACGGAACATTACCGTGAAACCGAACATTATCGTGGACCAGAGATCGAACATTACCGTGGACCAGAGACAGAACATTACCGTGGTCCAGAGACAGAACATTACCGTGGACCAGAGACAGAACATTACCGTGAAACCGAAACAGAATATTATCGTGGACCAGAAACGGAACATTACCGTGAAACCGAAACAGAACATTATCGTGGACCAGAGACAGAACATTACTGTGGACCAGAGACCGAACTTTACCTTGAAACCGAACATTACCGTGGACCAGAGATCGAACTTTATCGTGGACCAGAGACAGAACATTACCATGAACCAAAGACAGAACATTACCGTGAAACAGAACATTATCATGGACCAGAAACGGAACATTACCGTGAAACAGAAACAGAACATTATCGTGGACCAGAAACGGAACATTACCGTGAAACCAAAACAGAACATTATCGTGGACCAGAAACGGAACATTACCATAGACCAGAGACAGAACATTACCATGGACCAGAGACAGAACATTATCGTGAAACAGAACATTATCATGGACCAGAAACGGAACATTACCGTGAAACAGAAACAGAACATTATCGTGGACCAGAAACGGAACATTACCGTGATACAGAAACAGAACATTATCGTGGACCAGAGACAGAACATTACCGTGAAACCGAACATTATCGTGGACCAGAGATCGAACATTACCGTGGACCATAGACAGAACATTACCGTGGTCCAGAGACAGAACATTACCGTGGACCAGAGACAGAACATTACCGTGGACCAGAGACAGAACATTACCGTGGACCAGAGACAGAACATTATTGTGGACCAGAGACCGAACTTTACCTTGAAACCGAACATTACCGTGGACCAGAGATCGAACTTTATCGTGGACCAGAGACAGAACATTACCATGGACCAGAGACAGAACATTACCGTGAAACAGAACATTATCACGGACCAGAAACGGAACATTACCGTGAAACAGAAACAGAACATTATCGTGGACCAGAAACGGAACATTACCGTGAAACCGAAACAGAACATTATCGTGGACCAGAAACGGAACATTACCATGGACCAGAGTCAGAACATTACCATGGACCAGAGACAGAACATTACCGTGAAACAGAACATTATCATGGACCAGAAACGGAACATTACCGTGAAACAGAAACAGAACATTATCGTGGACCAGAAACGGAATATTACCGTGAAACCGAAACAGAACATTATCGTGGACCAGAAACGGAACATTACCATGGACCAGAGACAGAACATTACCTTGAAACCAAAACAGAACATTATCGTGGACCAGAAACGGAACATTATCGTGGACCAGAAACGGAACATTATCGTGGACCAGAGACAGAACATTACCGTGAAACCGAAACAGAACATTATCGTGGACCAGAACCGGAACATTATCGTGGACCAGAGACAGAACATTATCGTTGATCAGAGACAGAACATTATCGTGGACCAGAGACGGAACATTATCATGGACCAGAGACAGAACATTACCATGAAACCTAAACAGAACATTATCGTGGACCAGAAACGGAACATTATCGTGAAACCGAACATTATCGTGGACCAGAAACACAACATTATCGTGGACCAGAGAGAGAACATTACCTTGAAACCAAAACAAAACATTATCGTGGACCAGAAACGGACCATTATCGTGGACCAGAAACGGAACATTATCGTGGACCAGAGACGGAACTTTATCGAGGACCAGAGACAGAACATTACCGTGAAACCGAAACAGAACATTATCGTGGACCAGAACCGGAACATTATCGTGGACCAGAGACAGAACATTATCGTGGATCAGAGACAGAACATTATCGAGGACCAGAGACGGAACATTATCGTGGACCAGAGACAGAACATTACCGTGAAACAGAAACACAACATTATCGTGAACCAGAGACGGAACATTACCGTGACACCGAACATTATCGTGGACCAGAGATCGAACTTTATCCTGGACCAGAGACAGAACATTACCGTGGACCAGAAATGGAACATTACCGTGGACCAGAGACAGAACATTACTGTGGACCAGAGACCGAACTTTACCTTGAAACCGAACATTACCGTGGACCAGAGACAGAACATTACCATGGACGAGAGACAGAACATTACCATGAAACAGAACATTATCATGGACCAGAAACGGAACATTACCGTGAAACAGAAACACAACATTATTGTGGACCAGAGACGGAACATTACCGTGGACCAGAGACGGAACATTATCGTGGACCAGAGAGGGAACATTACCGTGAAACCAAAACAGAATATTATCGTGGACCAGAAACGGAACATTACCGTGAAACCAAAACAGAACATTATCATGGACCAAAAACGGAACATTATCGTGGACCAGAGACAGAACATTACCGTGAAACCGAAAGAGAACATTATCGTGGACCAAAAACGGAACATTACCGTAGACCAAAGACGGAACATTATCATGGACCAGAAACGGAACATTACCGTGAAACAGAAACACAAAATTATCGTGGACCAGAGAAGGAACATTACCGTGGACCAGAGACGGAACATTACCGTGAAACCGAAACAGAATATTATCGTGGACCAGAAACGGAACATTACCGTGAAACCGAAACACAAAATTATCTTGGACCAGAAACGGAACAGTACCATGAAACAGAAACAGAACATTGTCGTGGACCAAAGACGGAACATTATCTTGGACCAGAGACGGAACATTACCGTGAAACCGAACATTATCGTGGACCAGACACAGAACATTACCGTGAAACCGAACATTATCGTGGAACAGAAACGGAACATTACCGTGGACCAGAGACGGAACATTACCGTGAAACCGAACATTATCGTGGACCAGAGATCGAACATTATCGTGGACCAGAGACAGAACATTACCTTGGACCAGAGACAGAACATTACCGTGGACCAGAGACAGAACTTTACCTTGAAACCGAACATTACCGTGGACCAGAAACAGAACATTACCATGGACCAGAGACAGAACATTACCGTGAAACAGAACATTATCATGGACCAGAAACGGAACATTACCGTGAAACAGAAACACAACATTATCGTGGACCAGAGACGGAACATTACCTAGACCAGAAACGGAACATTACCGTGAAACCGAAACAGAACATTATCGTGGACCAGACACGGAACATTACCGTTGACCAGAGACCGAACTTTACCTTGAAACCGAACATTACCGTGGACCAGAGACAGAACATTACCGTGAAACCGAACATTATCGTGGACCAGAGATCAAACATTACTGTGGACCAGAGACACAATATTACCGTGGACCAGAGACAGAACATTACCGTGGACCAGAGACGGAACATTACCGTGGACCAGAGACAGAACATTATCGTGGACCACAGACGGAACATTACCGTGAAACCGAACATTATCGTGGACCAGAGATCGAACATTACCGTGGACCAGAGACAGAACATTACCGTGGTCCAGAGACAGAACATTACCGTGGACCAGAGACAGAACATTACCGTGGACCAGAGACAGAACATTACCGTGAAACCGAAACAGAATATTATCGTGGACCAGAAACGGAACATTACCGTGAAACCGAAACAGAACATTATCGTGGACCAGAGACAGAACATTACTGTGGACCAGAGACCGAACTTTACCGTGAAACCGAACATTATCGTGGACCAGAGACGGAACATTATCGAGGACCAGAGACAGAACATTACCGTGAAACCGAAACAGAACATTATCGTGGACCAGAACCGGAACATTATCGTGGACCAGAGACAGAACATTATCGTGGATCAGAGACAGAACATTATCGTGGACCAGAGACGGAACATTATCGTGGACCAGAGACAGAACATTACCGTGAAACCTATACAGAACATTATCCTGGACCAGAAACGGAAGATTACCGTGAAACAGAAACACAACATTATCGTGGACCAGAAATGGAACATTACCGTGGACCAGAGACAGAACATTACTGTGGACCAGAGACAGAACATTACCATGAAACAGAACATTACCGTGGACCAGAGACAGAACATTACCATGGACCAGAGACAGAACATTACCATGGACCAGAGACAGAACATTACCATGAAACAGAACATTATCATGGACCAGAAACGGAACATTACCGTGAAACAGAAACATAACATTATCGTGGACCAGAGACGGAACATTACCGTGGACCAGAGACGGAACATTATCGTGGACCAGAGACGGAACATTACTGTGAAACCGAAACAGAATATTATCGTGGACCAGAAACGGAACATTACCGTGAAACCAAAACAGAACATTATCATGGACCAGAAACGGAACATTATCGTGGACCAGAGACAGAACATTACCGTGAAACCGAAAGAGAACATTATCGTGGACCAAAAACGGAACATTACCGTGGACCAAAGACGGAACATTATCGTGGACCAGAGACGGAACATTACCGTGAAACCGAACGTTATCGTGGACCAGACACAGAACATTATCGTGGACCAGAAACGGAACATTACCGTGAAACAGATACACAAAATTATCGTGGACCAGAAACGGAACATTACCGTGATACAGAAACAGAACATTACCGTGAAACCGAAACAGAACATTATCGTGGACCAGACACGGAACATTACCGTGAAACCGAACATTATCTTGGACCAGAGATCGAACATTACCGTGGACAAGAGACAGAACATTACCGTGGACCAGAGACAGAACATTACCGTGGACCAGAGACAGAACATTACCGTGGACCAGAGACAGAACATTACCGTGGACCAGAGACCGAACATTACTGTGGACCAGAGACCGAACTTTAGCTTGAAACCGAACATTACCGTGGACCAGAGATCGAACTTTATCGTGGACCAGAGACAGAACATTACCTTGAAACCAAAACAGAACATTATCGTGGAACAGAAACGGAACATTATCGTGGACCAGAAACGGAACATTATCGTGGACCAGAAACGGAACATTATCGTGGACCAGAGACAGAACATTACCGTGAAACCGAAACAGAACATTATCGTGGACCAGAACCGGAACATTATCGTGGACCAGAGACAGAACATTATCGTGGATCAGAGACAGAACATTATCATTGACCAGAGACGGAACATTATCGTGGACCAGACACAGAACATTACCGTGAAACCGAAACAGAACATTATCGTGGACCAGAAACGGAACATTATCGTGAAACCGAACATTATCGTGGACCAGAAACACAACATTATCGTGGACCAGAAATGGAACATTACCGTGAAACAGAAACACAACATTATCGTGGACCAGAAACGGAACATTACCGTGAAACAGAAACAGAACATTAGCGTGGACCAGAGACAGAACATTACCGTGAACCAGAGACAGAACATTACCGTGAAACAGAAACACAACATTACCGTGGACCAGAGACAGAACATTACCGTGAAACGGAAACAGAACATTACCGTGAAACCGAAACAGAACATTATCGTGGACCAGAAACGGAACATTATCATGGACCAGAGACAGAATATTATCGTGGACCAAAGACGGAACATTATCGTGGACCAGAGACGGAACATTACCGTGAAACCGAAAGAGAACATTATCGTGGACCAAAAACGGAACATTACCGTGGACCAAAGACGGAACATTATCATGGACCAGAAACGGAACATTACCGTGAAACAGAAACACAACATTATCGTGGACCAGAGAAGGAACATTACCGTGGACCAGAGAAGGAACATTACCGTGAAACCGAAACAGAATAGTATCGTGGACCAGAAACGGAACATTACCGTGAAACCGAAACACAAAATTATCGTGGACCAGAAACGGAACATTACCATGAAACAGAAACAGAACATTGTCGTGGACCAAAGACGGAACATTATCTTGGACCAGAGACGGAACATTACCGTGAAACCCAACATTATCGTGGACCAGACACAGAACATTACCGTGAAACCGAACATTATCGTGGACCAGATACGGAACATTACCGTGGACCAGAGACGGAACATTACCGTGAAACCGAACATTATCGTGGACCAGAGATCGAACATTATCGTGGACCAGAGACAGAACATTACCGTGGACCAGAGACAGAACATTACCGTGGACCAGAGACAGAACTTTACCTTGAAACCGAACATTACCGTGGACCAGAAACAGAACATTACCATGGACCAGAGACAGAACATTACCGTGAAACAGAACATTATCATGGACCAGAACATTACCGTGAAACCGAACATTATCGTCGACCAGAAATCGAACATTATCATGGACCAGAGACAGAACATTACCGTGGACCAGAAATGGAACATTACCGTGAAACCGAACATTACCATGGACCAGTTACGGAACATTACTGTGGACCAGAGACGGAACATTACCGTGGACCAAAACATTACCGTGGACCAGAACATTACCGTGAAACTGAACATTATCGTGGACCAGAGACCGAACATTACCGTGAAACCGAAACAGAACATTATCGTGGACCAGACACGGAACATTACCGTGAAACCGAACATTATCGTGGACCAGAGATTGAACATTACCGTGGACCAGAGACAGAACATTACCGTGGAACCGAAAGAGAACATTATCGTGGACCAAAAACGGAACATTACCGTGGACCAAAGACGGAACATTATCGTGGACCAGAGACGGAACATTACCGTGAAACCGAACGTTATCGTGGACCAGACACAGAACATTATCGTGGACCAGAAACGGAACATTACCGTGAAACAGAAACACAAAATTATCGTGGACCAGAAACGGAACATTACCGTGATACAGAAACAGAACATTACCGTGAAACCGAAACAGAACATTATCGTGGACCAGACACGGAACATTACCGTGAAACCGAACATTATCTTGGACCAGAGATCGAACATTACCGTGGACAAGAGACAGAACATTACCGTGGACCAGAGACAGAACATTACCGTGGACCAGAGACAGAACATTACCGTGGACCAGAGACAGAACATTACCGTGGACCAGAGACCGAACATTACTGTGGACCAGAGACCGAACTTTACCTTGAAACCGAACATTACCGTGGACCAGAGATCGAACTTTATCGTGGACCAGAGACAGAACATTACCTTGAAACCAAAACAGAACATTATCGTGGAACAGAAACGGAACATTATCGTGGACCAGAAACGGAACATTATCGTGGACCAGAAACGGAACATTATCGTGGACCAGAGACAGAACATTACCGTGAAACCGAAACAGAACATTATCGTGGACCAGAACCGGAACATTATCGTGGACCAGAGACAGAACATTATCGTGGATCAGAGACAGAACATTATCATTGACCAGAGACAGAACATTATCGTGGACCAGACACAGAACATTACCGTGAAACCGAAACAGAACATTATCGTGGACCAGAAACGGAACATTATCGTGATACAGAAACAGAACATTACCGTGAAACCGAAACAGAACATTATCGTGGACCAGACACGGAACATTACCGTGGACCAAAGACGGAACATTATCATGGACCAGAAACGGAACATTACCGTGAAACAGAAACACAACATTATCGTGGACCAGAGAAGGAACATTACCGTGGACCAGAGACGGAACATTACCGTGAAACCGAAACAGAATATTATCGTGGACCAGAAACGGAACATTACCGTGAAACCGAAACACAAAATTATCGTGGACCAGAAACGGAACATTACCATGAAAAAGAAACAGAACATTGTCGTGGACCAAAGACGGAACATTATCTTGGACCAGAGACGGAACATTACCGTGAAACCCAACATTATCGTGGACCAGACACAGAACATTACCGTGAAACCGAACATTATCGTGGACCAGATACGGAACATTACCGTGGACCAGAGACGGAACATTACCGTGAAACCGAACATTATCGTGGACCAGAGATCGAACATTATCGTGGACCAGAGACAGAACATTACCGTGGACCAGAGACAGAACATTACCGTGGACCAGAGACAGAACTTTACCTTGAAACCGAACATTACCGTGGACCAGAAACAGAACATTACCATGGACCAGAGACAGAACATTACCGTGAAACAGAACATTATCATGGACCAGAACATTACCGTGAAACCGAACATTATCGTCGACCAGAAATCGAACATTATCATGGACCAGAGACAGAACATTACCGTGGACCAGAAATGGAACATTACCGTGAAACCGAACATTACCATGGACCAGTTACGGAACATTACTGTGGACCAGAGACGGAACATTACCGTGGACCAAAACATTACCGTGGACCAGAACATTACCGTGAAACTGAACATTATCGTGGACCAGAGACCGAACATTACCGTGAAACCGAAACAGAACATTATCGTGGACCAGACACGGAACATTACCGTGAAACCGAACATTATCGTGGACCAGAGATTGAACATTACCGTGGACCAGAGACAGAACATTACCGTGGACCAGAGACATAACATTACCGTGGACCAGAGACAGAACATTACCATGGACCAGAGACCGAACTTTACCTTGAAACCGAACATTACCGTGGACCAGAGACAGAACATTGCCATGGACCAGAGACAGAACATTACCGTGAAACCGAAACAGAACATTATCGTGGACCAGACACGGAACACTACCGTGAAACCGAACATTATCGTTGACCAGAGATCGAACATTACCGTGGACCAGAGACAGAACATTACCGTGGACCAGAGACATAACATTACCGTGGACCAGAGACAGAACATTACCATGGACCAGAGACAGAACATTACCATGGACCAGAGACAGAACATTACCGTGAAACAGAACATTATCATGGACCAGAAACGGAACATTACCGTGAAACAGAAACAGAACATTATCGTGGACCAGAAACGGAACATTACCGTGAAACCGAAACAGAAGATTATCGTGGACCAGAAACGGAACATTTCCGTGAAACAGAAACACAACATTACCGTGGACCAGAGACAGAACATTACTGTGAAACCGAAACAGAACATTATCGTGGACCAGAGACGGAACATTACCGTGAAACCGAACATTATCGTGGACCAGACACAGAACATTACCGTGGACCAGAGACAGAACATTACCATGAAACCGAAACAGAACATTATCGTGGACCAGAAACGGAACATTACCGTGAAACAGAAACACAAAATTATCGTGGACCAGAAACGGAACATTACCGTGAAACAGAAACAGAACGTTATCGTGGACCAGAGACGGAACATTACCGTGAAACCGAACATTATCGTGGACCAGAGATCGAACATTACCGTGGACCAGAGACAGAACATTACCGTGGACCAGAGACCGAACATTACCTTGAAACCGAACATTACCGTGGACCAGAGACAGAACATTACCATGGACCAGAGACAGAACATTACCGTGAAACAGAACATTATCATGGACCAGAAACGGAACATTACCATGAAACAGAAACAGAACATTATCGTGGACCAGAAACGGAACATTACCGTGAAACCGAAACAGAAGATTATAGTGGACCAGAAACGGAACATTACCGTGAAACAGAAACACAACATTACCTTGGACCAGAGACAGAACATTACCGTGAAACCGAAACAGAACATTATCGTGGACCAGAGACGGAACATTACCGTGAAACCGAACATTATCGTGGACCAGACACAGAACATTACCGTGGACCAGAGACAGAACATTACCGTGGACCAGAGACCGAACTTTACCTTGAAACCGAACATTACCGTGGACCAGAGACAGAACATTACCATGGACCAGAGACAGAACATTACCGTGAAACAGAACATTATCATGGACCAGAAACGGAACATTACCGTGAAACAGAAACAGAACATTATCGTGGACCAGAAACGGAACATTACCGTGAAACCGAAACTGAAGATTATCGTGGACCAGAAACGGAACATTACCGTGAAACAGAAACACAACATTACCGTTGACCAGAGACAGAAAATTACCGTGAAACCGAAACAGAACATTATCGTGGACCAGAAACGGAACATTATCGTGGACCAGAGACATAACATTATCGTGGATCAGAGACAGAACATTATCGTGGACCAGAGACGGAACTTTATCAAGGACCAGAGACAGAACATTACCGTGAAACCTAAACAGAACATTATCGTTGACCAGAAACGGAACATTATCGTGAAACCGAACATTATCGTGGACCAGAAACACAACATTATCGTGGACCAGAAATGGAACATTACCGTGAAACAGAAACACAACATTATCGTGGACCAGAGACGGAACATTACCGTGAAACCGAACATTACCGTGGACCAGAGACAGAACATTACCTTGGACCAGAGACAGAACATTACCGTGAAACCGAAACAGAACATTACCGTGGACCAGAGACAGAACATTACCGTGAAACCGAAACAGAACATTATCGTGGACCAGAAACGGAACATTACTGTGAAACAGAAACACAACATTATCTTGGACCAGAGACGGAACATTACTGTGAAACAGAAACACAACATTATCGTGGACCAGAGACGGAACATTACCGTGAAACCAAACATTATCGTGGACCAGATATCGAACATTATCGTGGACCAGAGACAGAACATTACCGTGGACCAGAAATGAAACATTACCGTGAAACCGAACATTATCGTGGACCAGAGACGGAACATTACCGTGAAACCGAACATTATCGTCGACCAGAAATCGAACATTATCATGGACCAGAGACAGAACATTACCGTGAACCAGAAATGGAACATTACCGTGAAACCGAACATTACTATGGACCAGTTACGGAACATTACTGTGGACCAGAGACGGAACATTACCGTGGACCAAAACATTACCGTGGACCAGAACATTACCGTGAAACCGAACATTATCATGGACCAGAGACCAAACATTACCGTGAAACCGAAACAGAACATTATCGTGGACCAGACACGGAACATTACCGTGAAACCGAACATTATCGTGGACCATGGATCGAACATTACCGTGGACCAGAGACAGAACATTACCGTGGACCAGACACATAACATTACCGTGGACCAGAGACAGAACATTACCATGGACCAGAGACCAAACTTTACCTTGAAACCGAACATTACCGTGGACCAGAGACAGAACATTACCATGGACCAGAGACAGAACATTACCGTTAAACCGAAACAGAACATTATCGTGGACCAGACACGGAACATTACCGTGAAACCGAACATTATCGTGGACCAGAGATCGAACATTACCGTGGACCAGAGACAGAACATTACCGTGGACCAGAGACATAACATTACCGTGGACCAGAGACAGAACATTACCATGGACCAGAGACCGAACTTTACCTTGAAACCGAACATTACCGTGGACCAGAGACAGAACATTACCATGGACCAGAGACAGAACATTACCGTGAAACAAAACATTATCATGGACCAGAAATGGAACATTACCGTGAAACAGAAACAGAACATTATCGTGGACCAGAAACGGAACATTACCGTGAAACCGAAACAGAAGATTATCGTGGACCAGAAACGGAACATTACCTTGGACCAGAGACAGAACATTACCGTGAAACCGAAACAGAACATTACCGTGGACCAGAGACAGAACATTACCGTGAAACCGAAACAGAACATTATCGTGGACCAGAAACGGAACATTACTGTGAAACAGAAACACAACATTATCGTGGACCAGAGACGGAACATTACTGTGAAACAGAAACACAACATTATCGTGGACCAGAGACGGAACATTACCGTGAAACCAAACATTATCGTGGACCAGATATCGAACATTATCGTGGACCAGAGACAGAACATTACCGTGGACCAGAAATGAAACATTACCGTGAAACCGAACATTATCGTGGACCAGAGACGGAACATTACCGTGAAACCGAACATTATCGTCGACCAGAAATCGAACATTATCATGGACCAGAGACAGAACATTACCGTGAACCAGAAATGGAACATTACCGTGAAACCGAACATTACTATGGACCAGTTACGGAACATTACTGTGGACCAGAGACGGAACATTACCGTGGACCAAAACATTACCGTGGACCAGAACATTACCGTGAAACCGAACATTATCATGGACCAGAGACCAAACATTACCGTGAAACCGAAACAGAACATTATCGTGGACCAGACACGGAACATTACCGTGAAACCGAACATTATCGTGGACCATGGATCGAACATTACCGTGGACCAGAGACAGAACATTACCGTGGACCAGAGACATAACATTACCGTGGACCAGAGACAGAACATTACCATGGACCAGAGACCAAACTTTACCTTGAAACCGAACATTACCGTGGACCAGAGACAGAACATTACCATGGACCAGAGACAGAACATTACCGTTAAACCGAAACAGAACATTATCGTGGACCAGACACGGAACATTACCGTGAAACCGAACATTATCGTGGACCAGAGATCGAACATTACCGTGGACCAGAGACAGAACATTACCGTGGACCAGAGACATAACATTACCGTGGACCAGAGACAGAACATTACCATGGACCAGAGACCGAACTTTACCTTGAAACCGAACATTACCGTGGACCAGAGACAGAACATTACCATGGACCAGAGACAGAACATTACCGTGAAACAAAACATTATCATGGACCAGAAATGGAACATTACCGTGAAACAGAAACAGAACATTATCGTGGACCAGAAACGGAACATTACCGTGAAACCGAAACAGAAGATTATCGTGGACCAGAAACGGAACATTACCGTGAAACAGAAACACAACATTACCGTGGACCAGAGACAGAACATTACCGTGAAACCGAAACAGAACATTATCGTGGACCAGAGACGGAACATTACCGTGAAACCGAACATTATCGTGGACCAGACACAGAACATTACCGTGGACGAGAGACAGAACATTACCATGAAACCGAAACAGAGCATTATCGTGGACCAGAAACGGAACATTACCGTGAAACAGAAACACAAAATTATCGTGGACCAGAAACGGAACATTACCGTGAAACAGAAACAGAACGTTATCGTGGACCAGAGACGGAACATTACCGTGAAACCGAACATTATCGTGGACCAGAGATCGAACATTACCGTGGACCAGAGACAGAACATTACCGTGGACAAGAGACCGAACATTACCTTGAAACCGAACATTACCGTGGACCAGAGACAGAACATTACCATGGACCAGAGACAGAACATTACCGTGAAACAGAACATTATCATGGACCAGAAACGGAACATTACCGTGAAACAGAAACAGAACATTATCGTGGACCAGAAACGGAACATTACCGTGAAACAGAAACACAACATTACCTTGGACCAGAGACAGAACATTACCGTGAAACCGAACATTATCGTGGACCAGAGATGGAACATTACCGTGGACCAGAGACAGAACATTACCGTGGACCAGAGACAGAACATTACTGTGGACCAGAGACCGAACTTTACCTTGAAACTGAACGTTACCGTGGACCAGAGACAGAACATTACCATGGACCAGAGACAGAACATTACCATGAAACCGAACATTATCATGGACCAGAAACGGAACATTACCGTGTAACAGAAACACAACATTACCGTGGACCAGAGACAGAACATTACCATGGACAAGAGACAGAACATTACCGTGAAACAGAACATTATCATGGACCAGAAACGGAACATTACCGTGAAACAGAAACAGAACATTATCGTGGACCAGAAACGGAACATTACCGCGAAACCGAAACAGAAGATTATCGTGGACCAGAAACGGAACATTACCGTGAAACAGAAACACAACATTACCTTGGACCAGAAACGGAACATTAGCGTGAAACCGAAACAGAACATTATCGTGGACCAGAGACGGAACATTATCGTGGACCAGAGACGGAACATTACCGTGAAACCAAACATTATCGTGGACCAGACACAGAACATTACCGTGGACCAGAGACAGAACATTACCATGAAACCGAAACAGAACATTATCGTGGACCAGAAACGGAACATTACCGTGAAACAGAAACACAAAATTATCGTGGACCAGAAACGGAACATTACCGTGAAACAGAAACAGAACGTTATCGTGGACCAGAGACGGAACATTACCGTGAAACCGAACATTATCGTGGACCAGAGATGGAACATTACCGTGGACCAGAGACAGAACATTACCGTGGACCAGAGACAGAACATTACTGTGGACCAGAGACCGAACTTTACCTTGAAACCGAACGTTACCGTGGACCAGAGACAGAACATTACCATGGACCAGAGACAGAACATTACCATGAAACAGAACATTATCATGGACCAGAAACGGAACATTACCGTGTAACAGAAACACAACATTATCGTGGACCAGAGAAGGAACATTACCGTGGACCAGAGACGGAACATTACCGTGAACCTGAAACAGAATATTATCGTGGACCAGAAACGGAACATTACCGTGAAACCGAAACAGAACATTATCGTGGACCAGAGACGGAACATTACCGTGAAACCAAACATTATCGTGGACCAGAGATCGAACATTACCGTGGACCAGAGACAGAACATTACCGTGGACCAGAGACAGAACATTACCGTGGACCAGAGACAGAACATTACTGTGGATCAGAGACCGAACTTTACCTTGAAACCGAACATTACCGTGGACCAGAAACGGAACATTACCGTGAAACAGAAACACAACATTATCGTGTACCAGAGACGGAACATTATCGTGGACCAGAGACAGAACATTACCGTGAAACCTAAAAAGATTATTATTGTGGACCAGAAACGGAACATTATCGTGAAACCGAACATTACCGTGGACCAGAGACAGAACATTACCGTGAAACGGAAACAGAACATTACCGTGAAACCGAAACAGAACATTATCGTGGACCAGAGACAGAACATTACCGTGGACCAGAGACAGAACATTTCCGTGGACCACAGACAGAACATTACCGTGGACCAGAGACAGAACATTACCGTGGACCAGAGACAGAACATTACCGTGGACCAGAGACCGAACTTTACCTTGAAACCGAACATTACCGTGGACCAGAGAGAGAATATTACCATGGACCAGAGACAGAACATTACCATGAAACAGAACATTATCATGGACCAGAAACGGAACATTACCGTGAAACAGAAACACAACATTATCGTGTACCAGAGACGGAACATTATCGTGGACCAGAGACAGAACATTATCGTGGACCAAAGACGGAACATTATCTTGGACCAGAGACGGAACATTACCGTGAAACCGAACATTATCGTGGACCACACACAGAACATTACCGTGAAACCGAACATTATCGTGGACCAGAAACGGAACATTACCGTGAAACAGAAACACAAAATTATCGTGGACCAGAAACGGAATATTACCGTGATACAGAAACAGAACATTATCGTGGACCAGAGATGGAACATTACCGTGAAACCGAACATTATCGTGGACCAGATATCGAACATTATCTTGGACCGGAGACAGAACATTACCGTGGACCAGAGACAGAACATTACCGTGGACCAGAAACAGAACATTACCGTGAAACAGAAACACAACATTATCGTGGACCAGAGACGGAACATTACCGTGAAACCGAACATTACCGTGGACCAGAGACAGAACATTACCTTGGACCAGAGACAGAACATTACCGTGAAACCGAAACAGAACATTACCGTGGACCAGAGACAGAACATTACCGTGAAACCGAAACAGAACATTATCGTGGACCAGAAACGGAACATTACTGTGAAACAGAAACACAACATTATCGTGGACCAGAGACGGAACATTACCGTGAAACCGAACATTACCGTGGACCAGAGACAGAACATTACCTTGGACCAGAGACAGAACATTACCGTGAAACCGAAACAGAACATTACCGTGGACCAGAGACAGAACATTACCGTGAAACCGAAACACAACATTATCGTGGACCAGAGACGGAACATTACCGTGAAACCGAACATTACCGTGGACCAGAGACAGAACATTACCTTGGACCAGAGACAGAACATTACCGTGAAACCGAAACAGAACATTACCGTGGACCAGAGACAGAACATTACCGTGAAACCGAAACAGAACATTATCGTGGACCAGAAACGGAACATTACTGTGAAACAGAAACACAACATTATCGTGGACCAGAGACGGAACATTACCGTGAAACGAAACATTATCGTGGACCAGAGATCGAACATTATCGTGGACCAGAGACAGAACATTACCGTGGACCAGAAATGAAACATTACCGTGAAACCGAACATTATCGTGGACCAGAGACGGAACATTACCGTGAAACCGAACATTATCGTCGACCAGAAATCGAACATTATCATGGACCAGAGACAGAACATTACCGTGAACCAGAAATGGAACATTACCGTGAAACCGAACATTACTATGGACCAGTTACGTAACATTACTGTGGACCAGAGACGGAACATTGCCGTGGACCAAAACATTACCGTGGACCAGAACATTACCGTGAAACCGAACATTATCGTGGACCAGAGACCGAACATTACCGTGAAACCGAAACAGAACATTATCGTGGACCAGACACGGAACATTACCGTGAAACCGAACATTATCGTGGACCAGAGATCGAACATTACCGTGGACCAGAGACAGAACATTACCGTGGACCAGAGACATAACATTACCGTGGACCAGAGACAGAACATTACCATGGACCAGAGACCGAACTTTACCTTGAAACCGAACATTACCGTGGACCAGAGACAGAACATTACCATGGACCAGAGACAGAACATTACCGTGAAACCGAAACAGAACATTATCGTGGACCAGACACGGAACATTACCATGAAACCGAACATTATCGTGGACCAGAGATCGAACATTACCGTGGACCAGAGACAGAACATTACCGTGGACCAGAGACAGAACATTACCATGGACCAGAGACCGAACTTTACCTTGAAACCGAACATTACCGTGGACCAGAGACCGAACATTACCATGGACCAGAGACAGAACATTACCGTGAAACCGAAACAGAACATTACCGTGAAACCGAACATTATCGTGGACCAGAAACGGAACATTACAGTGAAACAGAAACACAAAATTATCGTGGACCAGAAACGGAATATTACCGTGATACAGAAACAGAACATTATCGTGGACCAGAGATGGAACATTACCGTGAAACCGAACATTATCGTGGACCAGATATCGAACATTATCGTGGACCAGAGACAGAACATTACCGTGGACCAGAGACAGAACATTACCGTGGACCAGAAACAGAACATTACCGTGAAACAGAAACACAACATTATCGTGGACCAGAGACGGCACATTACCGTGAAACCGAACATTACCGTGGACCAGAGACAGAACATTACCTTGGACCAGAGACAGAACATTACCGTGAAACCGAAACAGAACATTACCGTGGACCAGAGACAGAACATTACCGTGAAACCGAAACAGAACATTATCGTGGACCAGAAACGGAACATTACTGTGAAACAGAAACACAACATTATCGTGGACCAGAGACGGAACATTACCGTGAAACCGAACATTACCGTGGACCAGAGACAGAACATTACCTTGGACCAGAGACAGAACATTACCGTGAAACCGAAACAGAACATTACCGTGGACCAGAGACAGAACATTACCGTGAAACCGAAACAGAACATTATCGTGGACCAGAAACGGAACATTACTGTGAAACAGAAACACAACATTATCGTGGACCAGAGACGGAACATTACCGTGAAACGAAACATTATCGTGGACCAGAGATCGAACATTATCGTGGACCAGAGACAGAACATTACCGTGGACCAGAAATGAAACATTACCGTGAAACCGAACATTATCGTGGACCAGAGACGGAACATTACCGTGAAACCGAACATTATCGTCGACCAGAAATTGAACATTATCATGGACCAGAGACAGAACATTACCGTGAACCAGAAATGGAACATTACCGTGAAACCGAACATTACTATGGACCAGTTACGTAACATTACTGTGGACCAGAGACGGAACATTACCGTGGACCAAAACATTACCGTGGACCAGAACATTACCGTGAAACCGAACATTATCGTGGACCAGAGACCGAACATTACCGTGAAACCGAAACAGAACATTATCGTGGACCAGACACGGAACATTACCGTGAAACCGAACATTATCGTGGACCAGAGATCGAACATTACCGTGGACCAGAGACGGAACATTACCGTGAACCTGAAACAGAATATTATCGTGGACCAGAAACGGAACATTACCGTGAAACCGAAACAGAACATTATCGTGGACCAGAGACGGAACATTACCGTGAAACCAAACATTATCGTGGACCAGAGATCGAACATTACCGTGGACCAGAGACAGAACATTACCGTGGACCAGAGACAGAACATTACCGTGGACCAGAGACAGAACATTACTGTGGATCAGAGACCGAACTTTACCTTGAAACCGAACATTACCGTGGACCAGAAACGGAACATTACCGTGAAACAGAAACACAACATTATCGTGTACCAGAGACGGAACATTATCGTGGACCAGAGACAGAACATTACCGTGAAACCTAAAAAGATTATTATTGTGGACCAGAAACGGAACATTATCGTGAAACCGAACATTACCGTGGACCAGAGACAGAACATTACCGTGAAACGGAAACAGAACATTACCGTGAAACCGAAACAGAACATTATCGTGGACCAGAGACAGAACATTACCGTGGACCAGAGACAGAACATTTCCGTGGACCACAGACAGAACATTACCGTGGACCACAGACAGAACATTACCGTGGACCAGAGACAGAACATTACCGTGGACCAGAGACCGAACTTTACCTTGAAACCGAACATTACCGTGGACCAGAGAGAGAATATTACCATGGACCAGAGACAGAACATTACCATGAAACAGAACATTATCATGGACCAGAAACGGAACATTACCGTGAAACAGAAACACAACATTATCGTGTACCAGAGACGGAACATTATCGTGGACCAGAGACAGAACATTATCGTGGACCAAAGACGGAACATTATCTTGGACCAGAGACGGAACATTACCGTGAAACCGAACATTATCGTGGACCACACACAGAACATTACCGTGAAACCGAACATTATCGTGGACCAGAAACGGAACATTACCGTGAAACAGAAACACAAAATTATCGTGGACCAGAAACGGAATATTACCGTGATACAGAAACAGAACATTATCGTGGACCAGAGATGGAACATTACCGTGAAACCGAACATTATCGTGGACAAGATATCGAACATTATCGTGGACCGGAGACAGAACATTACCGTGGACCAGAGACAGAACATTACCGTGGACCAGAAACAGAACATTACCGTGAAACAGAAACACAACATTATCGTGGACCAGAGACGGAACATTACCGTGAAACCGAACATTACCGTGGACCAGAGACAGAACATTACCTTGGACCAGAGACAGAACATTACCGTGAAACCGAAACAGAACATTACCGTGGACCAGAGACAGAACATTACCGTGAAACCGAAACAGAACATTATCGTGGACCAGAAACGGAACATTACTGTGAAACAGAAACACAACATTATCGTGGACCAGAGACGGAACATTACCGTGAAACCGAACATTACCGTGGACCAGAGACAGAACATTACCTTGGACCAGAGACAGAACATTACCGTGAAACCGAAACAGAACATTACCGTGGACCAGAGACAGAACATTACCGTGAAACCGAAACACAACATTATCGTGGACCAGAGACGGAACATTACCGTGAAACCGAACATTACCGTGGACCAGAGACAGAACATTACCTTGGACCAGAGACAGAACATTACCGTGAAACCGAAACAGAACATTACCGTGGACCAGAGACAGAACATTACCGTGAAACCGAAACAGAACATTATCGTGGACCAGAAACGGAACATTACTGTGAAACAGAAACACAACATTATCGTGGACCAGAGACGGAACATTACCGTGAAACGAAACATTATCGTGGACCAGAGATCGAACATTATCGTGGACCAGAGACAGAACATTACCGTGGACCAGAAATGAAACATTACCGTGAAACCGAACATTATCGTGGACCAGAGACGGAACATTACCGTGAAACCGAACATTATCGTCGACCAGAAATCGAACATTATCATGGACCAGAGACAGAACATTACCGTGAACCAGAAATGGAACATTACCGTGAAACCGAACATTACTATGGACCAGTTACGTAACATTACTGTGGACCAGAGACGGAACATTACCGTGGACCAAAACATTACCGTGGACCAGAACATTACCGTGAAACCGAACATTGTCGTGGACCAGAGACCGAACATTACCGTGAAACCGAAACAGAACATTATCGTGGACCAGACACGGAACATTACCGTGAAACCGAACATTATCGTGGACCAGAGATCGAACATTACCGTGGACCAGAGACAGAACATTACCGTGGACCAGAGACATAACATTACCGTGGACCAGAGACAGAACATTACCATGGACCAGAGAACGAACTTTACCTTGAAACCGAACATTACCGTGGACCAGAGACAGAACATTACCATGGACCAGAGACAGAACATTACCGTGAAACCGAAACAGAACATTATCGTGGACCAGACACGGAACATTACCGTGAAAAAGAACATTATCGTGGACCAGAGATCGAACATTACCGTGGACCAGAGACAGAACATTACCGTGGACCAGAGACATAACATTACCGTGGACCAGAAATGAAACATTACCGTGAAACCGAACATTATCGTGGACCAGAGACGGAACATTACCGTGAAACCGAACATTATCGTCGACCAGAAATTGAACATTATCATGGACCAGAGACAGAACATTACCGTGAACCAGAAATGGAACATTACCGTGAAACCGAACATTACTATGGACCAGTTACGTAACATTACTGTGGACCAGAGACGGAACATTACCGTAGACCAAAACATTACCGTGGACCAGAACATTACCGTGAAACCGAACATTATCGTGGACCAGAGACCGAACATTACCGTGAAACCGAAACAGAACATTATCGTGGACCAGACACGGAACATTACCGTGAAACCGAACATTATCGTGGACCAGAGATCGAACATTACCGTGGACCAGAGACGGAACATTACCGTGAACCTGAAACAGAATATTATCGTGGACCAGAAACGGAACATTACCGTGAAACCGAAACAGAACATTATCGTGGACCAGAGACGGAACATTACCGTGAAACCAAACATTATCGTGGACCAGAGATCGAACATTACCGTGGACCAGAGACAGAACATTACCGTGGACCAGAGACAGAACATTACCGTGGACCAGAGACAGAACATTACTGTGGATCAGAGACCGAACTTTACCTTGAAACCGAACATTACCGTGGACCAGAAACGGAACATTACCGTGAAACAGAAACACAACATTATCGTGTACCAGAGACGGAACATTATCGTGGACCAGAGACAGAACATTACCGTGAAACCTAAAAAGATTATTATTGTGGACCAGAAACGGAACATTATCGTGAAACCGAACATTACCGTGGACCAGAGACAGAACATTACCGTGAAACGGAAACAGAACATTACCGTGAAACCGAAACAGAACATTATCGTGGACCAGAGACAGAACATTACCGTGGACCAGAGACAGAACATTTCCGTGGACCACAGACAGAACATTACCGTGGACCACAGACAGAACATTACCGTGGACCACAGACAGAACATTACCGTGGACCAGAGACCGAACTTTACCTTGAAACCGAACATTACCGTGGACCAGAGAGAGAATATTACCATGGACCAGAGACAGAACATTACCATGAAACAGAACATTATCATGGACCAGAAACGGAACATTACCGTGAAACAGAAACACAACATTATCGTGTACCAGAGACGGAACATTATCGTGGACCAGAGACAGAACATTATCGTGGACCAAAGACGGAACATTATCTTGGACCAGAGACGGAACATTACCGTGAAACCGAACATTATCGTGGACCACACACAGAACATTACCGTGAAACCGAACATTATCGTGGACCAGAAACGGAACATTACCGTGAAACAGAAACACAAAATTATCGTGGACCAGAAACGGAATATTACCGTGATACAGAAACAGAACATTATCGTGGACCAGAGATGGAACATTACCGTGAAACCGAACATTATCGTGGACAAGATATCGAACATTATCGTGGACCGGAGACAGAACATTACCGTGGACCAGAGACAGAACATTACCGTGGACCAGAAACAGAACATTACCGTGAAACAGAAACACAACATTATCGTGGACCAGAGACGGAACATTACCGTGAAACCGAACATTACCGTGGACCAGAGACAGAACATTACCTTGGACCAGAGACAGAACATTACCGTGAAACCGAAACAGAACATTACCGTGGACCAGAGACAGAACATTACCGTGAAACCGAAACAGAACATTATCGTGGACCAGAAACGGAACATTACTGTGAAACAGAAACACAACATTATCGTGGACCAGAGACGGAACATTACCGTGAAACCGAACATTACCGTGGACCAGAGACAGAACATTACCTTGGACCAGAGACAGAACATTACCGTGAAACCGAAACAGAACATTACCGTGGACCAGAGACAGAACATTACCGTGAAACCGAAACACAACATTATCGTGGACCAGAGACGGAACATTACCGTGAAACCGAACATTACCGTGGACCAGAGACAGAACATTACCATGGACCAGAGACCGAACTTTACCTTGAAACCGAACATTACCGTGGACCAGAGACCGAACATTACCATGGACCAGAGACAGAACATTACCGTGAAACCGAAACAGAACATTACCGTGAAACCGAACATTATCGTGGACCAGAAACGGAACATTACAGTGAAACAGAAACACAAAATTATCGTGGACCAGAAACGGAATATTACCGTGATACAGAAACAGAACATTATCGTGGACCAGAGATGGAACATTACCGTGAAACCGAACATTATCGTGGACCAGATATCGAACATTATCGTGGACCAGAGACAGAACATTACCGTGGACCAGAGACAGAACATTACCGTGGACCAGAAACAGAACATTACCGTGAAACAGAAACACAACATTATCGTGGACCAGAGACGGCACATTACCGTGAAACCGAACATTACCGTGGACCAGAGACAGAACATTACCTTGGACCAGAGACAGAACATTACCGTGAAACCGAAACAGAACATTACCGTGGACCAGAGACAGAACATTACCGTGAAACCGAAACAGAACATTATCGTGGACCAGAAACGGAACATTACTGTGAAACAGAAACACAACATTATCGTGGACCAGAGACGGAACATTACCGTGAAACCGAACATTACCGTGGACCAGAGACAGAACATTACCTTGGACCAGAGACAGAACATTACCGTGAAACCGAAACAGAACATTACCGTGGACCAGAGACAGAACATTACCGTGAAACCGAAACAGAACATTATCGTGGACCAGAAACGGAACATTACTGTGAAACAGAAACACAACATTATCGTGGACCAGAGACGGAACATTACCGTGAAACGAAACATTATCGTGGACCAGAGATCGAACATTATCGTGGACCAGAGACAGAACATTACCGTGGACCAGAAATGAAACATTACCGTGAAACCGAACATTATCGTGGACCAGAGACGGAACATTACCGTGAAACCGAACATTATCGTCGACCAGAAATTGAACATTATCATGGACCAGAGACAGAACATTACCGTGAACCAGAAATGGAACATTACCGTGAAACCGAACATTACTATGGACCAGTTACGTAACATTACTGTGGACCAGAGACGGAACATTACCGTGGACCAAAACATTACCGTGGACCAGAACATTACCGTGAAACCGAACATTATCGTGGACCAGAGACCGAACATTACCGTGAAACCGAAACAGAACATTATCGTGGACCAGACACGGAACATTACCGTGAAACCGAACATTATCGTGGACCAGAGATCGAACATTACCGTGGACCAGAGACGGAACATTACCGTGAACCTGAAACAGAATATTATCGTGGACCAGAAACGGAACATTACCGTGAAACCGAAACAGAACATTATCGTGGACCAGAGACGGAACATTACCGTGAAACCAAACATTATCGTGGACCAGAGATCGAACATTACCGTGGACCAGAGACAGAACATTACCGTGGACCAGAGACAGAACATTACCGTGGACCAGAGACAGAACATTACTGTGGATCAGAGACCGAACTTTACCTTGAAACCGAACATTACCGTGGACCAGAAACGGAACATTACCGTGAAACAGAAACACAACATTATCGTGTACCAGAGACGGAACATTATCGTGGACCAGAGACAGAACATTACCGTGAAACCTAAAAAGATTATTATTGTGGACCAGAAACGGAACATTATCGTGAAACCGAACATTACCGTGGACCAGAGACAGAACATTACCGTGAAACGGAAACAGAACATTACCGTGAAACCGAAACAGAACATTATCGTGGACCAGAGACAGAACATTACCGTGGACCAGAGACAGAACATTTCCGTGGACCACAGACAGAACATTACCGTGGACCACAGACAGAACATTACCGTGGACCAGAGACAGAACATTACCGTGGACCAGAGACCGAACTTTACCTTGAAACCGAACATTACCGTGGACCAGAGAGAGAATATTACCATGGACCAGAGACAGAACATTACCATGAAACAGAACATTATCATGGACCAGAAACGGAACATTACCGTGAAACAGAAACACAACATTATCGTGTACCAGAGACGGAACATTATCGTGGACCAGAGACAGAACATTATCGTGGACCAAAGACGGAACATTATCTTGGACCAGAGACGGAACATTACCGTGAAACCGAACATTATCGTGGACCACACACAGAACATTACCGTGAAACCGAACATTATCGTGGACCAGAAACGGAACATTACCGTGAAACAGAAACACAAAATTATCGTGGACCAGAAACGGAATATTACCGTGATACAGAAACAGAACATTATCGTGGACCAGAGATGGAACATTACCGTGAAACCGAACATTATCGTGGACAAGATATCGAACATTATCGTGGACCGGAGACAGAACATTACCGTGGACCAGAGACAGAACATTACCGTGGACCAGAAACAGAACATTACCGTGAAACAGAAACACAACATTATCGTGGACCAGAGACGGAACATTACCGTGAAACCGAACATTACCGTGGACCAGAGACAGAACATTACCTTGGACCAGAGACAGAACATTACCGTGAAACCGAAACAGAACATTACCGTGGACCAGAGACAGAACATTACCGTGAAACCGAAACAGAACATTATCGTGGACCAGAAACGGAACATTACTGTGAAACAGAAACACAACATTATCGTGGACCAGAGACGGAACATTACCGTGAAACCGAACATTACCGTGGACCAGAGACAGAACATTACCTTGGACCAGAGACAGAACATTACCGTGAAACCGAAACAGAACATTACCGTGGACCAGAGACAGAACATTACCGTGAAACCGAAACACAACATTATCGTGGACCAGAGACGGAACATTACCGTGAAACCGAACATTACCGTGGACCAGAGACAGAACATTACCTTGGACCAGAGACAGAACATTACCGTGAAACCGAAACAGAACATTACCGTGGACCAGAGACAGAACATTACCGTGAAACCGAAACAGAACATTATCGTGGACCAGAAACGGAACATTACTGTGAAACAGAAACACAACATTATCGTGGACCAGAGACGGAACATTACCGTGAAACGAAACATTATCGTGGACCAGAGATCGAACATTATCGTGGACCAGAGACAGAACATTACCGTGGACCAGAAATGAAACATTACCGTGAAACCGAACATTATCGTGGACCAGAGACGGAACATTACCGTGAAACCGAACATTATCGTCGACCAGAAATCGAACATTATCATGGACCAGAGACAGAACATTACCGTGAACCAGAAATGGAACATTACCGTGAAACCGAACATTACTATGGACCAGTTACGTAACATTACTGTGGACCAGAGACGGAACATTACCGTGGACCAAAACATTACCGTGGACCAGAACATTACCGTGAAACCGAACATTATCGTGGACCAGAGACCGAACATTACCGTGAAACCGAAACAGAACATTATCGTGGACCAGACACGGAACATTACCGTGAAACCGAACATTATCGTGGACCAGAGATCGAACATTACCGTGGACCAGAGACAGAACATTACCGTGGACCAGAGACATAACATTACCGTGGACCAGAGACAGAACATTACCATGGACCAGAGAACGAACTTTACCTTGAAACCGAACATTACCGTGGACCAGAGACAGAACATTACCATGGACCAGAGACAGAACATTACCGTGAAACCGAAACAGAACATTATCGTGGACCAGACACGGAACATTACCGTGAAACCGAACATTATCGTGGACCAGAGATCGAACATTACCGTGGACCAGAGACAGAACATTACCGTGGACCAGAGACATAACATTACCGTGGACCAGAAATGAAACATTACCGTGAAACCGAACATTATCGTGGACCAGAGACGGAACATTACCGTGAAACCGAACATTATCGTCGACCAGAAATTGAACATTATCATGGACCAGAGACAGAACATTACCGTGAACCAGAAATGGAACATTACCGTGAAACCGAACATTACTATGGACCAGTTACGTAACATTACTGTGGACCAGAGACGGAACATTACCGTAGACCAAAACATTACCGTGGACCAGAACATTACCGTGAAACCGAACATTATCGTGGACCAGAGACCGAACATTACCGTGAAACCGAAACAGAACATTATCGTGGACCAGACACGGAACATTACCGTGAAACCGAACATTATCGTGGACCAGAGATCGAACATTACCGTGGACCAGAGACGGAACATTACCGTGAACCTGAAACAGAATATTATCGTGGACCAGAAACGGAACATTACCGTGAAACCGAAACAGAACATTATCGTGGACCAGAGACGGAACATTACCGTGAAACCAAACATTATCGTGGACCAGAGATCGAACATTACCGTGGACCAGAGACAGAACATTACCGTGGACCAGAGACAGAACATTACCGTGGACCAGAGACAGAACATTACTGTGGATCAGAGACCGAACTTTACCTTGAAACCGAACATTACCGTGGACCAGAAACGGAACATTACCGTGAAACAGAAACACAACATTATCGTGTACCAGAGACGGAACATTATCGTGGACCAGAGACAGAACATTACCGTGAAACCTAAAAAGATTATTATTGTGGACCAGAAACGGAACATTATCGTGAAACCGAACATTACCGTGGACCAGAGACAGAACATTACCGTGAAACGGAAACAGAACATTACCGTGAAACCGAAACAGAACATTATCGTGGACCAGAGACAGAACATTACCGTGGACCAGAGACAGAACATTTCCGTGGACCACAGACAGAACATTACCGTGGACCACAGACAGAACATTACCGTGGACCAGAGACAGAACATTACCGTGGACCAGAGACCGAACTTTACCTTGAAACCGAACATTACCGTGGACCAGAGAGAGAATATTACCATGGACCAGAGACAGAACATTACCATGAAACAGAACATTATCATGGACCAGAAACGGAACATTACCGTGAAACAGAAACACAACATTATCGTGTACCAGAGACGGAACATTATCGTGGACCAGAGACAGAACATTATCGTGGACCAAAGACGGAACATTATCTTGGACCAGAGACGGAACATTACCGTGAAACCGAACATTATCGTGGACCACACACAGAACATTACCGTGAAACCGAACATTATCGTGGACCAGAAACGGAACATTACCGTGAAACAGAAACACAAAATTATCGTGGACCAGAAACGGAATATTACCGTGATACAGAAACAGAATATTATCGTGGACCAGAGATGGAACATTACCGTGAAACCGAACATTATCGTGGACAAGATATCGAACATTATCGTGGACCGGAGACAGAACATTACCGTGGACCAGAGACAGAACATAACCGTGGACCAGAAACAGAACATTACCGTGAAACAGAAACACAACATTATCGTGGACCAGAGACGGAACATTACCGTGAAACCGAACATTACCGTGGACCAGAGACAGAACATTACCTTGGACCAGAGACAGAACATTACCGTGAAACCGAAACAGAACATTACCGTGGACCAGAGACAGAACATTACCGTGAAACCGAAACAGAACATTATCGTGGACCAGAAACGGAACATTACTGTGAAACAGAAACACAACATTATCGTGGACCAGAGACGGAACATTACCGTGAAACCAAACATTACCGTGGACCAGAGACAGAACATTACCTTGGACCAGAGACAGAACATTACCGTGAAACCGAAACAGAACATTACCGTGGACCAGAGACAGAACATTACCGTGAAACCGAAACACAACATTATCGTGGACCAGAGACGGAACATTACCGTGAAACCGAACATTACCGTGGACCAGAGACAGAACATTACCTTGGACCAGAGACAGAACATTACCGTGAAACCGAAACAGAACATTACCGTGGACCAGAGACAGAACATTACCGTGAAACCGAAACAGAACATTATCGTGGACCAGAAACGGAACATTACTGTGAAACAGAAACACAACATTATCGTGGACCAGAGACGGAACATTACCGTGAAACGAAACATTATCGTGGACCAGAGATCGAACATTATCGTGGACCAGAGACAGAACATTACCGTGGACCAGAAATGAAACATTACCGTGAAACCGAACATTATCGTGGACCAGAGACGGAACATTACCGTGAAACCGAACATTATCGTCGACCAGAAATCGAACATTATCATGGACCAGAGACAGAACATTACCGTGAACCAGAAATGGAACATTACCGTGAAACCGAACATTACTATGGACCAGTTACGTAACATTACTGTGGACCAGAGACGGAACATTACCGTGGACCAAAACATTACCGTGGACGAGAACATTACCGTGAAACCGAACATTATCGTGGACCAGAGACCGAACATTACCGTGAAACCGAAACAGAACATTATCGTGGACCAGACACGGAACATTACCGTGAAACCGAACATTATCGTGGACCAGAGATCGAACATTACCGTGGACCAGAGACAGAACATTACCGTGGACCAGAGACATAACATTACCGTGGACCAGAGACAGAACATTACCATGGACCAGAGAACGAACTTTACCTTGAAACCGAACATTACCGTGGACCAGAGACAGAACATTACCATGGACCAGAGACAGAACATTACCGTGAAACCGAAACAGAACATTATCGTGGACCAGACACGGAACATTACCGTGAAACCGAACATTATCGTGGACCAGAGATCGAACATTACCGTGGACCAGAGACAGAACATTACCGTGGACCAAAGACATAACATTACCGTGGACCAGAGACAGAACATTACCATGGACCAGAGACCGAACTTTACCTTGAAACCGAACATTACCGTGGACCAGAGACCGAACATTACCATGGACCAGAGACAGAACATTACCATGAAACAAAACATTATCATGGACCAGAAATGGAACATTACCGTGAAACAGAAACAGAACATTATCGTGGACCAGAAACGGAACATTACCGTGAAACCGAAACAGAAGATTATCGTGGACCAGAAACGGAACATTACCGTGAAACAGAAACACAACATTACCGTGGACCAGAGACAGAACATTACCGTGAAACCGAAACAGAACATTATCGTGGACCAGAGACGGAACATTACCGTGAAACCGAACATTATCGTGGACCAGACACAGAACATTACCGTGGACCAGAGACAGAACATTACCATGAAACCGAAACAGAGCATTATCGTGGACCAGAAACGGAACATTACCGTGAAACAGAAACACAAAATTATCGTGGACCAGAAACGGAACATTACCGTGAAACAGAAACAGAACGTTATCGTGGACCAGAGACGGAACATTACCGTGAAACCGAACATTATCGTGGACCAGAGATCGAACATTACCGTGGACCAGAGACAGAACATTACCATGGACCAGAGACAGAACATTACCGTGAAACAGAACATTATCATGGACCAGAAACGGAACATTACCGTGAAACAGAAACAGAACATTATCGTGGACCAGAAACGGAACATTACCGTGAAACAGAAACACAACATTACCTTGGACCAGAGACAGAACATTACCGTGAAACCGAACATTATCGTGGACCAGAGATGGAACATTACCGTGGACCAGAGACAGAACATTACCGTGGACCAGAGACAGAACATTACTGTGGACCAGAGACCGAACTTTACCTTGAAACCGAACGTTACCGTGGACCAGAGACAGAACATTACCATGGACCAGAGACAGAACATTACCATGAAACAGAACATTATCATGGACCAGAAACGGAACATTACCGTGTAACAGAAACACAACATTACCGTGGACCAGAGACAGAACATTACCATGGACCAGAGACAGAACATTACCGTGAAACAGAACATTATCATGGACCAGTAACGGAACATTACCGTGAAACAGAAACAGAACATTATCGTGGACCAGAAACGGAACATTACCGTGAAACCGAAACAGAAGATTATCGTGGACCAGAAACGGAACATTACCGTGAAACAGAAACACAACATTACCTTGGACCAGAAACGGAACATTACCGTGAAACCGAAACAGAACATTATCGTGGACCAGAGACGGAACATTACCGTGAAACCAAACATTATCGTGGACCAGACACAGAACATTACCGTGGACCAGAGACAGAACATTACCATGAAACCGAAACAGAACATTATCGTGGACCAGAAACGGAACATTACCGTGAAACAGAAACACAAAATTATCGTGGACCAGAAACGGAACATTACCGTGAAACAGAAACAGAACGTTATCGTGGACCAGAGACGGAACATTACCGTGAAACCGAACATTATCGTGGACCAGAGATGGAACATTACCGTGGACCAGAGACAGAACATTACCGTGGACCAGAGACAGAACATTACTGTGGACCAGAGACCGAACTTTACCATGGACCAGAGACAGAACATTACCATGAAACAGAACATTATCATGGACCAGAAACGGAACAATACCGTGTAACAGAAACACAACATTATCGTGGACCAGAGAAGGAACATTACCTTGGACCAGAGACGGAACATTACCGTGAACCTGAAACAGAATATTATCGTGGACCAGAAACGGAACATTACCGTGAAACCGAAACAGAACATTATCGTGGACCAGAGACGGAACATTACCGTGAAACCAAACATTATCGTGGACCAGAGATCGAACATTACCGTGGACCAGAGACAGAACATTACCGTGGACCAGAGACAGAACATTACCGTGGACCACAGACAGAACATTACTGTGGATCAGAGACCGAACTTTACCTTGAAACCGAACATTACCGTGGACCAGAAACGGAACATTACCGTGAAACAGAAACACAACATTATCGTGTACCAGAGACGGAACATTATCGTGGACCAGAGACAGAACATTACCGTGAAACCTAAAAAGATTATTATTGTGGACCAGAAACGGAACATTATCGTGAAACCGAACATTACCGTGGACCAGAGACAGAACATTACCGTGAAACGGAAACAGAACATTACCGTGGACCAGAGACAGAACATTACCGTGGACCAGAGACAGAACATTTCCGTGGACCACAGACAGAACATTACCGTGGACCAGAGACAGAACATTACCGTGGACCAGAGACCGAACTTTACCTTGAAACCGAACATTACCGTGGACCAGAGACCGAACATTACCATGAAACAGAACATTATCATGGACCAGAAACGGAACATTACCGTGAAACAGAAACACAACATTATCGTGTACCAGAGACGGAACATTATCGTGGACCAGAGACAGAACATTATCGTGGACCAAAGACGGAACATTATCTTGGACCAGAGACGGAACATTATCGTGAAACCGAACATTATCGTGGACCACACACAGAACATTACCGTGAAACCGAACATTATCGTGGACCAGAAACGGAACATTACCGTGAAACAGAAACACAAAATTATCGTGGACCAGAAACGGAACATTACCGTGATACAGAAACAGAACATTATTGTGGACCAGAGATGGAACATTACCGTGAAACCGAACATTATCGTGGACCAGATATCGAACATTATCGTGGACCAGAGACAGAACATTACCGTGGACCAGAGACAGAACATTACCGTGGACCAGAAACAGAACATTACCATGGACCAGAGACAGAACATTACCGTGAAACAGAACATTATCATGGACCAGAAACGGAACATTACCGTGAAACAGAAACAGAACATTATCGTGGACCAGAAACGGAACATTACCGTGAAACCGAAACAGAAGATTATCGTGGACCAGAGACAGAACATTACCGTGAAACAGAACATTATCATGGACCAGAAACGGAACATTACCGTGAAACAGAAACAGAGCATTATCGTGGACCAGAAACGGAACATTACCGTGAAACAGAAACACAACATTACCTTGGACCAGAGACAGAACATTACCGTGAAACCGAACATTATCGTGGACCAGAGACGGAACATTACCGTGAAACCGAACATTATCGTCGACCAGAAATCGAACATTATCATGGACCAGAGACAGAACATTACCGTGAACCAGAAATGGAACATTACCGTGAAACCGAACATTACTATGGACCAGTTACGTAACATTACTGTGGACCAGAGACGGAACATTACCGTGGACCAAAACATTACCGTGGACCAGAACATTACCGTGAAACCGAACATTATCGTGGACCAGAGACCGAACATTACCGTGAAACCGAAACAGAACATTATCGTGGACCAGACACGGAACATTACCGTGAAACCGAACATTATCGTGGACCAGAGATCGAACATTACCGTGGACCAGAGACGGAACATTACCGTGAACCTGAAACAGAATATTATCGTGGACCAGAAACGGAACTTTACCGTGAAACCGAAACAGAACATTATCGTGGACCAGAGACGGAACATTACCGTGAAACCAAACATTATCGTGGACCAGAGATCGAACATTACCGTGGACCAGAGACAGAACATTACCGTGGACCAGAGACAGAACATTACCGTGGACCAGAGACAGAACATTACTGTGGATCAGAGACCGAACTTTACCTTGAAACCGAACATTACCGTGGACCAGAAACGGAACATTACCGTGAAACAGAAACACAACATTATCGTGTACCAGAGACGGAACATTATCGTGGACCAGAGACAGAACATTACCGTGAAACCTAAAAAGATTATTATTGTGGACCAGAAACGGAACATTATCGTGAAACCGAACATTACCGTGGACCAGAGACAGAATATTACCGTGAAACGGAAACAGAACATTACCGTGAAACCGAAACAGAACATTATCGTGGACCAGAGACAGAACATTACCGTGGACCAGAGACAGAACATTTCCGTGGACCACAGACAGAACATTACCGTGGACCAGAGACAGAACATTACCGTGGACCAGAGACAGAACATTACCGTGGACCAGAGACCGAACTTTACCTTGAAACCGAACATTACCGTGGACCAGAGAGAGAATATTACCATGGACCAGAGACAGAACATTACCATGAAACAGAACATTATCATGGACCAGAAACGGAACATTACCGTGAAACAGAAACAGAACATTATCGTGGACCAGAAACGGAACATTATCGTGGACCAGAGACAGAACATTATCGTGGACCAAAGACGGAACATTATCTTGGACCAGAGACGGAACATTACCGTGAAACCGAACATTATCGTGGACCACACACAGAACATTACCGTGAAACCGAACATTATCGTGGACCAGAAACGGAACATTACCGTGAAACAGAAACACAAAATTATCGTGGACCAGAAACGGAATATTACCGTGATACAGAAACAGAACATTATCGTGGACCAGAGATGGAACATTACCCTGAAACCGAACATTATCGTGGACCAGATATCGAACATTATCGTGGACCAGAGACAGAACATTACCGTGGACCAGAGACAGAACATTACCGTGGACCAGAAACAGAACATTACCGTGAAACAGAAACACAACATTATCGTGGACCAGAGATGGAACATTACCGTGAAACCGAACATTACCGTGGACCAGAGACAGAACATTACCTTGGACCAGAGACAGAACATTACCGTGAAACCGAAACAGAACATTACCGTGGACCAGAGACAGAACATTACCGTGAAACCGAAACAGAACATTATCGTGGACCAGAAACGGAACATTACTGTGAAACAGAAACACAACATTATCGTGGACCAGAGACGGAACATTACCGTGAAACGAAACATTATCGTGGACCAGAGATCGAACATTATCGTGGACCAGAGACAGAACATTACCGTGGACCAGAAATGAAACATTACCGTGAAACCGAACATTATCGTGGACCAGAGACGGAACATTACCGTGAAACCGAACATTATCGTCGACCAGAAATCGAACATTATCATGGACCAGAGACAGAACATTACCGTGAACCAGAAATGGAACATTACCGTGAAACCGAACATTACTATGGACCTGTTACGTAACATTACTGTGGACCAGAGACGGAACATTACCGTGGACCAAAACATTACCGTGGACCAGAACATTACCGTGAAACCGAACATTATCGTGGACCAGAGACCGAACATTACCGTGAAACCGAAACAGAACATTATCGTGGACCAGACACGGAACATTACCGTGAAACCGAACATTATCGTGGACCAGAGATCGAACATTACCGTGGACCAGAGACAGAACATTACCGTGGACCAGAGACATAACATTACCGTGGACCAGAGACAGAACATTACCATGGACCAGAGACCGAACTTTACCTTGAAACCGAACATTACCGTGGACCAGAGACAGAACATTACCATGGACCAGAGACAGAACATTACCGTGAAACAGAAACAGAACATTATCGTGGACCAGAAACGGAACATTACCGTGAAACCGAAACAGAAGATTATCGTGGACCAGAAACGGAACATTACCGTGAAACAGAAACACAACATTACCGTGGACCAGAGACAGAACATTACCGTGAAACCGAAACAGAACATTATCGTGGACCAGAGACGGAACATTACCGTGAAACCGAACATTATCGTGGACCAGACACAGAACATTACCGTGGACCAGAGACAGAACATTACCATGAAACCGAAACAGAGCATTATCGTGGACCAGAAACGGAACATTACCGTGAAACAGAAACACAAAATTATCGTGGACCAGAAACGGAACATTACCGTGAAACAGAAACAGAACGTTATCGTGGACCAGAGACGGAACATTACCGTGAAACCGAACATTATCGTGGACCAGAGATCGAACATTACCGTGGACCAGAGACAGAACATTACCGTGGACCAGAGACCGAACATTACCTTGAAACCGAACATTACCGTGGACCAGAAACGGAACATTACCGTGAAACAGAAACAGAACATTATCGTGGACCAGAAACGGAACATTACCGTGAAACAGAAACACAACATTACCTTGGACCAGAGACAGAACATTACCGTGAAACCGAACATTATCGTGGACCAGAGATGGAACATTACCGTGGACCAGAGACAGAACATTACCGTGGACCAGAGACAGAACATTACTGTGGACCAGAGACCGAACTTTACCTTGAAACCGAACGTTACCGTGGACCAGAGACAGAACATTACCATGGACCAGAGACAGAACATTACCATGAAACAGAACATTATCATGGACCAGAAACGGAACATTACCGTGTAACAGAAACACAACATTACCGTGGACCAGAGACAGAACATTACCATGGACCAGAGACAGAACATTACCGTGAAACAGAACATTATCATGGACCAGAAACGGAACATTACCGTGAAACAGAAACAGAACATTATCGTCGACCAGAAACGGAACATTACCGTGAAACCGAAACAGAAGATTATCGTGGACCAGAAACGGAACATTACCGTGAAACAGAAACACAACATTACCTTGGACCAGAAACGGAACATTACCGTGAAACCGAAACAGAACATTATCGTGGACAAGAGACGGAACATTACCGTGAAACCAAACATTATCGTGGACCAGACACAGAACATTACCGTGGACCAGAGACAGAACATTACCATGAAACCGAAACAGAACATTATCGTGGACCAGAAACGGAACATTACCGTGAAACAGAAACACAAAATTATCGTGGACCAGAAACGGAACATTACCGTGAAACAGAAACAGAACGTTATCGTGGACCAGAGACGGAACATTACCGTGAAACCGAACATTATCGTGGACCAGAGATGGAACATTACCGTGGACCAGAGACAGAACATTACCGTGGACCAGAGACAGAACATTACTGTGGACCAGAGACCGAACTTTACCATGGACCAGAGACAGAACATTACCATGAAACAGAACATTATCATGGACCAGAAACGGAACAATACCGTGTAACAGAAACAGAACATTATCGTGGACCAGAAACGGAACATTACCGTGAAACAGAAACAGAACGTTATCGTGGACCAGAGACGGAACATTACCGTGAAACCGAACATTATCGTGGACCAGAGATGGAACATTACCGTGGACCAGAGACAGAACATTACCGTGGACCAGAGACAGAACATTACTGTGGACCAGAGACCGAACTTTACCATGGACCAGAGACAGAACATTACCATGAAACAGAACATTATCATGGACCAGAAACGGAACAATACCGTGTAACAGAAACAGAACATTATCGTGGACCAGAAACGGAACATTACCGTGAAACAGAAACACAACATTACCTTGGACCAGAGACAGAACATTACCGTGAAACCGAACATTATCGTGGACCAGAGATGGAACATTACCGTGGACCAGAGACAGAACATTACCGTGGACCAGAGACAGAACATTACTGTGGACCAGAGACCGAACTTTACCTTGAAACCGAACGTTACCGTGGACCAGAGACAGAACATTACCATGGACCAGAAATGGAACATTACCGTGAAACCGAACATTATCGTGGACCAGAGACGGAACATTATCGTGGACCAGAGACAGAACATTACCGTGGACCAGAAATGGAATATTACCGTGAAACCGAACATTATCGTGGACCAGAGACGGAACATTACCGTGAAACCGAACATTATCGTCGACCAGAAATCAAACATTTTCGTGGACCAGAGACAGAACATTACCGTGGACCAGAAATGGAACATTACCGTGAAACCGAACATTACCATGGACCAGATACGGAACATTACTGTGGACCAGAGACGGAACATTACCGTGGACCAAAACATTACCGTGGACCAGAACATTACCGTGAAACCGAACATTATCGTGAACCAGAGATCGAACATTACCGTGGACCAGAGACAGAACATTACCGTGGACCAGAGACAGAACATTACCGTGGACCAGAGACAGAACATTACCATGGACCAGAGACCGAACTTTACCTTGAAACCGAACATTACCGTGGACCAGAGACAGAACTTTACCATGGACCAGAGAAGGAACATTACCGTGAAACAGAACATTATCATGGACCAGAAACGGAACATTACCGTGAAACAGAAACAGAACATTATCGTGGACCAGAAACGGAACATTACCGTGAAACCGAAACAGAAGATTATCGTGGACCAGAAACGGAACATTACCGTGAAACAGAAACACAAAATTATCGTGGACCAGAAACGGAACATTACCGTGAAACAGAAACAGAACGTTATCGTGGACCAGAGACGGAACATTACCGTGAAACCGAACATTATCGTGGACCAGAGATCGAACATTACCGTGGACCAGAGACAGAACATTACCGTGGACCAGAGACCGAACATTACCTTGAAACCAAACATTACCGTGGACCAGAGACAGAACATTACCATGGACCAGAGACAGAACATTACCGTGAAACAGAACATTATCATGGACCAGAAACGGAACATTACCGTGAAACAGAAACAGAACATTATCGTGGACCAGAAACGGAACATTACCGTGAAACAGAAACACAACATTACCTTGGACCAGAGACAGAACATTACCGTGAAACCGAACATTATCGTGGACCAGAGATGGAACATTACCGTGGACCAGAGACAGAACATTACCGTGGACCAGAGACAGAACATTACTGTGGACCAGAGACCGAACTTTACCTTGAAACCGAACGTTACCGTGGACCAGAGACAGAACATTACCATGGACCAGAGACAGAACATTACCATGGACCAGAGACAGAACATTACCGTGAAACAGAACATTATCATGGACCAGAAACGGAACATTACCGTGAAACCGAAACAGAAGATTATCGTGGACCAGAAACGGAACATTACCGTGAAACAGAAACACAACATTACCGTGGACCAGAGACAGAACATTACCGTGAAACCGAAACAGAACATTATCGTGGACCAGAGACGGAACATTACCGTGAAACCGAACATTATCGTGGACCAGACACAGAACATTACCGTGGACCAGAGACAGAACATTACCATGAAACCGAAACAGAGCATTATCGTGGACCAGAAACGGAACATTACCGTGAAACAGAAACACAAAATTATCGTGGACCAGAAACGGAACATTACCGTGAAACAGAAACAGAACGTTATCGTGGACCAGAGACGGAACATTACCGTGAAACCGAACATTATCGTGGACCAGAGATCGAACATTACCGTGGACCAGAGACAGAACATTACCGTGGACCAGAGACCGAACATTACCTTGAAACCGAACATTACCGTGGACCAGAGACAGAACATTACCATGGACCAGAGACAGAACATTACCGTGAAACAGAACATTATCATGGACCAGAAACGGAACATTACCGTGAAACAGAAACAGAACATTATCGTGGACCAGAAACGGAACATTACCGTGAAACAGAAACACAACATTACCTTGGACCAGAGACAGAACATTACCGTGAAACCGAACATTATCGTGGAACAGAGATGGAACATTACCGTGGACCAGAGACAGAACATTACCGTGGACCAGAGACAGAACATTACTGTGGACCAGAGACCGAACTTTACCTTGAAACCGAACGTTACCGTGGACCAGAGACAGAACATTACCATGGACCAGAGACAGAACATTACCATGAAACAGAACATTATCATGGACCAGAAACGGAACATTACCGTGTAACAGAAACACAACATTACCGTGGACCAGAGACAGAACATTACCATGGACCAGAGACAGAACATTACCGTGAAACAGAACATTATCATGGACCAGAAACGGAACATTACCGTGAAACAGAAACAGAACATTATCGTCGACCAGAAACGGAACATTACCGTGAAACCGAAACAGAAGATTATCGTGGACCAGAAACGGAACATTACCGTGAAACAGAAACACAACATTACCTTGGACCAGAAACGGAACATTACCGTGAAACCGAAACAGAACATTATCGTGGACAAGAGACGGAACATTACCGTGAAACCAAACATTATCGTGGACCAGACACAGAACATTACCGTGGACCAGAGACAGAACATTACCATGAAACCGAAACAGAACATTATCGTTGACCAGAAACGGAACATTACCGTGAAACAGAAACACAAAATTATCGTGGACCAGAAACGGAACATTACCGTGAAACAGAAACAGAACGTTATCGTGGACCAGAGACGGAACATTACCGTGAAACCGAACATTATCTTGGACCAGAGATGGAACATTACCGTGGACCAGAGACAGAACATTACCGTGGACAAGAGACAGAACATTACTGTGGACCAGAGACCGAACTTTACCATGGACCAGAGACAGAACATTACCATGAAACAGAACATTATCATGGACCAGAAACGGAACAATACCGTGTAACAGAAACACAACATTATCGTGGACCAGAGAAGGAACATTACCGTGGACCAGAGACGGAACATTACCGTGAACCTGAAACAGAATATTATCGTGGACCAGAAACGGAACATTACCGTGAAACCGAAACAGAACATTATCGTGGACCAGAGACGGAACATTACCGTGAAACCAAACATTATCGTGGACCAGAGATCGAACATTACCGTGGACCAGAGACAGAACATTACCGTGGACCAGAGACAGAACATTACCGTGGACCAGAGACAGAACATTACTGTGGATCAGAGACCGAACTTTACCTTGAAACCGAACATTACCGTGGACCAGAAATGGAACATTACCGTGAAACAGAAACACAACATTATCGTGTACCAGAGACGGAACATTATCGTGGACCAGAGACAGAACATTACCGTGAAACCTAAAAAGATTATTATTGTGGACCAGAAACGGAACATTATCGTGAAACCGAACATTACCGTGGACCAGAGACAGAACATTACCGTGAAACGGAAACAGAACATTACCGTGGACCAGAGACAGAACATTACCGTGGACCAGAGACAGAACATTTCCGTGGACCACAGACAGAACATTACCGTGGACCAGAGACAGAACATTACCGTGGACCAGAGACAGAACATTTCCGTGGACCACAGACAGAACATTACCGTGGACCAGAGACAGAACATTACCGTGGACCAGAGACAGAACATTACCGTGGACCAGAGACCGAACTTTACCTTGACACCGAACATTACCGTGGACCAGAGACCGAACATTACCATGAAACAGAACATTACCGTGAAACAGAAACACAACATTACCTTGGACCAGAAACGGAACATTACCGTGAAACCGAAACAGAACATTATCGTGGACCAGAGACGGAACATTACCGTGAAACCAAACATTATCGTGGACCAGACACAGAACATTACCGTGGACCAGAGACAGAACATTACCATGAAACCGAAACAGAACATTATCGTTGACCAGAAACGGAACATTACCGTGAAACAGAAACACAAAATTATCGTGGACCAGAAACGGAACATTACCGTGAAACAGAAACAGAACGTTATCGTGGACCAGAGACGGAACATTACCGTGAAACCGAACATTATCTTGGACCAGAGATGGAACATTACCGTGGACCAGAGACAGAACATTACCGTGGACAAGAGACAGAACATTACTGTGGACCAGAGACCGAACTTTACCATGGACCAGAGACAGAACATTACCATGAAACAGAACATTATCATGGACCAGAAACGGAACAATACCGTGTAACAGAAACACAACATTATCGTGGACCAGAGAAGGAACATTACCGTGAACCTGAAACAGAATATTATCGTGGACCAGAAACGGAACATTACCGTGAAACCGAAACAGAACATTATCGTGGACCAGAGACGGAACATTACCGTGAAACCAAACATTATCGTGGACCAGAGATCGAACATTACCGTGGACCAGAGACAGAACATTACCGTGGACCAGAGACAGAACATTACCGTGGACCAGAGACAGAACATTACTGTGGATCAGAGACCGAACTTTACCTTGAAACCGAACATTACCGTGGACCAGAAACGGAACATTACCGTGAAACAGAAACACAACATTATCGTGTACCAGAGACGGAACATTATCGTGGACCAGAGACAGAACATTACCGTGAAACCTAAAAAGATTATTATTGTGGACCAGAAACGGAACATTATCGTGAAACCGAACATTACCGTGGACCAGAGACAGAACATTACCGTGAAACGGAAACAGAACATTACCGTGGACCAGAGACAGAACATTACCGTGGACCAGAGACAGAACATTTCCGTGGACCACAGACAGAACATTACCGTGGACCAGAGACAGAACATTACCGTGGACCAGAGACAGAACATTTCCGTGGACCACAGACAGAACATTACCGTGGACCAGAGACAGAACATTACCGTGGACCAGAGACAGAACATTACCGTGGACCAGAGACCGAACTTTACCTTGAAACCGAACATTACCGTGGACCAGAGACCGAACATTACCATGAAACAGAACATTATCATGGACCAGAAACGGAACATTACCGTGAAACAGAAACACAACATTATCGTGTACCAGAGACGGAACATTATCGTGGACCAGAGACAGAACATTATCGTGGACCAAAGACGGAACATTATCTTGGACCAGAGACGGAACATTACCGTGAAACCGAACATTATCGTGGACCACACACAGAACATTACCGTGAAACCGAACATTATCGTGGACCAGAAACGGAACATTACCGTGAAACAGAAACACAAAATTATCGTGGACCAGAAACGGAACATTACCGTGATACAGAAACAGAACATTATTGTGGACCAGAGATGGAACATTACCGTGAAACCGAACATTATCGTGGACCAGATATCGAACATTATCGTGGACCAGAGACAGAACATTACCGTGGACCAGAGACAGAACATTATCGTGGACCAGAAACGGAACATTACCGTGAAACCGAAACTGAAGATTATCGTGGACCAGAAATGGAACATTACCGTGAAACAGAAACACAACATTACTGTTGACCAGAGACAGAACATTACCGTGAAACCGAAACAGAACATTATCGTGGACCAGAAACGGAACATTATCGTGGACCAGAGACATAACATTATCGTGGATCAGAGACAGAACATTATCGTGGACCAGAGACGGAACTTTATCAAGGACCAGAGACAGAACTTTACCGTGAAACCTAAACAGAACATTATCGTTGACCAGAAACGGAACATTATCGTGAAACCGAACATTATCGTGGACCAGAAACACAACATTATCGTGGACCAGAAATGGAACATTACCGTGAAACAGAAACACAACATTATCGTGGACCAGAGACGGAACATTACCGTGAAACCGAACATTACCGTGGACCAGAGACAGAACATTACCTTGGACCAGAGACAGAACATTACCGTGAAACCGAAACAGAACATTACCGTTGACCATAGACAGAACATTACCATGAAACCGAAACAGAACATTATCGTGGACCAGAAACGGAACATTACCGTGAAACAGAAACACAACATTATCGTGGACCAGAGACGGAACATTACCGTGAAACCAAACATTATCGTGGACCAGAGATCGAACATTATCGTGGACCAGAGACAGAACATTACCGTGGACCAGAAATGGAACATTACCGTGAAACCGAACATTATCGTGGACCAGAGACGGAACATTACCGTGAAACCGAACATTATCGTCGACCAGAAATCGAACATTATCATGGACCAGAGACAGAACATTACCGTGGACCAGAAATGGAACATTACCGTGAAACCGAACATTACCATGGACCAGTTACGGAACATTACTGTGGACCAGAGACGGAACATTACCGTGGACCAAAACATTACCGTGGACCAGAACATTACCGTGAAACCGAACATTATCGTGGACCAGAGACCGAACATTACCGTGAAACCGAAACAGAACATTATCGTGGACCAGACACGGAACATTACCGTGAAACCGAACATTATCGTGGACCAGAGATCGAACATTACCGTGGACCAGAGACAGAACATTACCGTGGACCAGAGACATAACATTACCGTGGACCAGAGACAGAACATTACCATGGACCAGAGACCGAACTTTACCTTGAAACCGAACATTACCGTGGACCAGAGACAGAACATTGCCATAGACCAGAGACAGAACATTACCGTGAAACCGAAACAGAACATTATCGTGGACCAGACACGGAACATTACCGTGAAACCGAACATTATCGTGGACCAGAGATCGAACATTACCGTGGACCAGAGACAGAACATTACCGTGGACCAGAGACATAACATTACCGTGGACCAGAGACAGAACATTACCATGGACCAGAGACCGAACTTTACCTTGAAACCGAACATTACCGTGGACCAGAGACAGAACATTACCATGGACCAGAGACAGAACATTTCCGTGAAACAGAACATTATCATGGACCAGAAACGGAACATTACCGTGAAACAGAAACAGAACATTATCGTGGACCAGAAACGGAACATTACCGTGACACCGAAACAGAAGATTATCGTGGACCAGAAACGGAACATTTCCGTGAAACAGAAACACAACATTACCGTGGACCAGAGACAGAACATTACCGTGAAACCGAAACAGAACATTATCGTGGACCAGAGACGGAATATTACCGTGAAACCGAACATTATCGTGGACCAGACACAGAACATTACCGTGGACCAGAGACAGAACATTACCATGAAACCGAAACAGAACATTATCGTGGACCAGAAACGGAACATTACCGTGAAACCGAACATTATCGTGGACCAGAAACGGAACATTACCGTGAAACAGAAACACAAAATTATCGTGGACCAGAAACGGAACATTACCGTGATACAGAAACAGAACATTATTGTGGACCAGAGATGGAACATTACCGTGAAACCGAACATTATCGTGGACCAGATATCGAACATTATCGTGGACCAGAGACAGAACATTACCGTGGACCAGAGACAGAACATTACCGTGGACCAGAAACAGAACATTACCATGGACCAGAGACAGAACATTACCGTGAAACAGAACATTATCATGGACCAGAAACGGAACATTACCGTGAAACAGAAACAGAACATTATCGTGGACCAGAAACGGAACATTACCGTGAAACCGAAACAGAAGATTATCGTGGACCAGAAACGGAACATTACCGTGAAACAGAAACACAACATTACCGTGGACCAGAGACAGAACATTACCGTGAAACCGAAACAGAACATTATCGTGGACCAGAGACGGAACATTACCGTGAAACCGAACATTATCGTGGACCAGACACAGAACATTACCGTGGACCAGAGACAGAACATTACCATGAAACCGAAACAGAGCATTATCGTGGACCAGAAACGGAACATTACCGTGAAACAGAAACACAAAATTATCGTGGACCAGAAACGGAACATTACCGTGAAACAGAAACAGAACGTTATCGTGGACCAGAGACGGAAAATTACCGTGAAACCGAACATTATCGTGGACCAGAGATCGAACATTACCGTGGACCAGAGACAGAACATTACCGTGGACCAGAGACCGAACATTACCTTGAAACCGAACATTACCGTGGACCAGAGACAGAACATTACCATGGACCAGAGACAGAACATTACCGTGAAACAGAACATTATCATGGACCAGAAACGGAACATTACCGTGAAACAGAAACAGAACATTATCGTGGACCAGAAACGGAACATTACCATGAAACAGAAACACAACATTACCTTGGACCAGAGACAGAACATTACCGTGAAACCGAACATTATCGTGGACCAGAGATGGAACATTACCGTGGACCAGAGACAGAACATTACCGTGAAACCGAACATTATCGTGGACCAGAGATCGAACATTACCGTGGACCAGAGACAGAACATTACCGTGGACCAGAGACATAACATTACTGTGGACCAGAGACGGAACATTACCGTGGACCAAAACATTACCGTGGACCAGAACATTACCGTGAAACCGAACATTATCGTGGACCAGAGACCGAACATTACCGTGAAACCGAAACAGAACATTATCGTGGACCAGACACGGAACATTACCGTGAAACCGAACATTATCGTGGACCAGAGATCGAACATTACCGTGGACCAGAGACAGAACATTACCGTGGACCAGAGACATAACATTACCGTGGACCAGAGACAGAACATTACCATGGACCAGAGACCGAACTTTACCTTGAAACCGAACATTACCGTGGACCAGAGACAGAACATTGCCATAGACCAGAGACAGAACATTACCGTGAAACCGAAACAGAACATTATCGTGGACCAGACACGGAACATTACCGTGAAACCGAACATTATCGTGGACCAGAGATCGAACATTACCGTGGACCAGAGACAGAACATTACCGTGGACCAGAGACATAACATTACCGTGGACCAGAGACAGAACATTACCATGGACCAGAGACCGAACTTTACCTTGAAACCGAACATTACCGTGGACCAGAGACAGAACATTACCATGGACCAGAGACAGAACATTTCCGTGAAACAGAACATTATCATGGACCAGAAACGGAACATTACCGTGAAACAGAAACAGAACATTATCGTGGACCAGAAACGGAACATTATCGTGGACCAGAGACATAACATTATCGTGGATCAGAGACAGAACATTATCGTGGACCAGAGACGGAACTTTATCAAGGACCAGAGACAGAACTTTACCGTGAAACCTAAACAGAACATTATCGTTGACCAGAAACGGAACATTATCGTGAAACCGAACATTATCGTGGACCAGAAACACAACATTATCGTGGACCAGAAATGGAACATTACCGTGAAACAGAAACACAACATTATCGTGGACCAGAGACGGAACATTACCGTGAAACCGAACATTACCGTGGACCAGAGACAGAACATTACCTTGGACCAGAGACAGAACATTACCGTGAAACCGAAACAGAACATTACCGTTGACCATAGACAGAACATTACCATGAAACCGAAACAGAACATTATCGTGGACCAGAAACGGAACATTACCGTGAAACAGAAACACAACATTATCGTGGACCAGAGACGGAACATTACCGTGAAACCAAACATTATCGTGGACCAGAGATCGAACATTATCGTGGACCAGAGACAGAACATTACCGTGGACCAGAAATGGAACATTACCGTGAAACCGAACATTATCGTGGACCAGAGACGGAACATTACCGTGAAACCGAACATTATCGTCGACCAGAAATCGAACATTATCATGGACCAGAGACAGAACATTACCGTGGACCAGAAATGGAACATTACCGTGAAACCGAACATTACCATGGACCAGTTACGGAACATTACTGTGGACCAGAGACGGAACATTACCGTGGACCAAAACATTACCGTGGACCAGAACATTACCGTGAAACCGAACATTATCGTGGACCAGAGACCGAACATTACCGTGAAACCGAAACAGAACATTATCGTGGACCAGACACGGAACATTACCGTGAAACCGAACATTATCGTGGACCAGAGATCGAACATTACCGTGGACCAGAGACAGAACATTACCGTGGACCAGAGACATAACATTACCGTGGACCAGAGACAGAACATTACCATGGACCAGAGACCGAACTTTACCTTGAAACCGAACATTACCGTGGACCAGAGACAGAACATTGCCATAGACCAGAGACAGAACATTACCGTGAAACCGAAACAGAACATTATCGTGGACCAGACACGGAACATTACCGTGAAACCGAACATTATCGTGGACCAGAGATCGAACATTACCGTGGACCAGAGACAGAACATTACCGTGGACCAGAGACATAACATTACCGTGGACCAGAGACAGAACATTACCATGGACCAGAGACCGAACTTTACCTTGAAACCGAACATTACCGTGGACCAGAGACAGAACATTACCATGGACCAGAGACAGAACATTTCCGTGAAACAGAACATTATCATGGACCAGAAACGGAACATTACCGTGAAACAGAAACAGAACATTATCGTGGACCAGAAACGGAACATTACCGTGACACCGAAACAGAAGATTATCGTGGACCAGAAACGGAACATTTCCGTGAAACAGAAACACAACATTACCGTGGACCAGAGACAGAACATTACCGTGAAACCGAAACAGAACATTATCGTGGACCAGAGACGGAATATTACCGTGAAACCGAACATTATCGTGGACCAGACACAGAACATTACCGTGGACCAGAGACAGAACATTACCATGAAACCGAAACAGAACATTATCGTGGACCAGAAACGGAACATTACCGTGAAACCGAACATTATCGTGGACCAGAAACGGAACATTACCGTGAAACAGAAACACAAAATTATCGTGGACCAGAAACGGAACATTACCGTGATACAGAAACAGAACATTATTGTGGACCAGAGATGGAACATTACCGTGAAACCGAACATTATCGTGGACCAGATATCGAACATTATCGTGGACCAGAGACAGAACATTACCGTGGACCAGAGACAGAACATTACCGTGGACCAGAAACAGAACATTACCATGGACCAGAGACAGAACATTACCGTGAAACAGAACATTATCATGGACCAGAAACGGAACATTACCGTGAAACAGAAACAGAACATTATCGTGGACCAGAAACGGAACATTACCGTGAAACCGAAACAGAAGATTATCGTGGACCAGAAACGGAACATTACCGTGAAACAGAAACACAACATTACCGTGGACCAGAGACAGAACATTACCGTGAAACCGAAACAGAACATTATCGTGGACCAGAGACGGAACATTACCGTGAAACCGAACATTATCGTGGACCAGACACAGAACATTACCGTGGACCAGAGACAGAACATTACCATGAAACCGAAACAGAGCATTATCGTGGACCAGAAACGGAACATTACCGTGAAACAGAAACACAAAATTATCGTGGACCAGAAACGGAACATTACCGTGAAACAGAAACAGAACGTTATCGTGGACCAGAGACGGAAAATTACCGTGAAACCGAACATTATCGTGGACCAGAGATCGAACATTACCGTGGACCAGAGACAGAACATTACCGTGGACCAGAGACCGAACATTACCTTGAAACCGAACATTACCGTGGACCAGAGACAGAACATTACCATGGACCAGAGACAGAACATTACCGTGAAACAGAACATTATCATGGACCAGAAACGGAACATTACCGTGAAACAGAAACAGAACATTATCGTGGACCAGAAACGGAACATTACCATGAAACAGAAACACAACATTACCTTGGACCAGAGACAGAACATTACCGTGAAACCGAACATTATCGTGGACCAGAGATGGAACATTACCGTGGACCAGAGACAGAACATTACCGTGAAACCGAACATTATCGTGGACCAGAGATCGAACATTACCGTGGACCAGAGACAGAACATTACCGTGGACCAGAGACATAACATTACTGTGGACCAGAGACGGAACATTACCGTGGACCAAAACATTACCGTGGACCAGAACATTACCGTGAAACCGAACATTATCGTGGACCAGAGACCGAACATTACCGTGAAACCGAAACAGAACATTATCGTGGACCAGACACGGAACATTACCGTGAAACCGAACATTATCGTGGACCAGAGATCGAACATTACCGTGGACCAGAGACAGAACATTACCGTGGACCAGAGACATAACATTACCGTGGACCAGAGACAGAACATTACCATGGACCAGAGACCGAACTTTACCTTGAAACCGAACATTACCGTGGACCAGAGACAGAACATTGCCATAGACCAGAGACAGAACATTACCGTGAAACCGAAACAGAACATTATCGTGGACCAGACACGGAACATTACCGTGAAACCGAACATTATCGTGGACCAGAGATCGAACATTACCGTGGACCAGAGACAGAACATTACCGTGGACCAGAGACATAACATTACCGTGGACCAGAGACAGAACATTACCATGGACCAGAGACCGAACTTTACCTTGAAACCGAACATTACCGTGGACCAGAGACAGAACATTACCATGGACCAGAGACAGAACATTTCCGTGAAACAGAACATTATCATGGACCAGAAACGGAACATTACCGTGAAACAGAAACAGAACATTATCGTGGACCAGAAACGGAACATTACCGTGACACCGAAACAGAAGATTATCGTGGACCAGAAACGGAACATTTCCGTGAAACAGAAACACAACATTACCGTGGACCAGAGACAGAACATTACCGTGAAACCGAAACAGAACATTATCGTGGACCAGAGACGGAACATTACCGTGAAACCGAACATTATCGTGGACCAGACACAGAACATTACCGTGGACCAGAGACAGAACATTACCATGAAACCGAAACAGAACATTATCGTGGACCAGAAACGGAACATTACCGTGAAACCGGACATTATCGTGGACCAGAAACGGAACATTACCGTGAAACAGAAACACAAAATTATCGTGGACCAGAAACGGAACATTACCGTGATACAGAAACAGAACATTATTGTGGACCAGAGATGGAACATTACCGTGAAACCGAACATTATCGTGGACCAGATATCGAACATTATCGTGGACCAGAGACAGAACATTACCGTGGACCAGAGACAGAACATTACCGTGGACCAGAAACAGAACATTACCATGGACCAGAGACAGAACATTACCGTGAAACAGAACATTATCATGGACCAGAAACGGAACATTACCGTGAAACAGAAACAGAACATTATCGTGGACCAGAAACGGAACATTACCGTGAAACCGAAACAGAAGATTATCGTGGACCAGAAACGGAACATTACCGTGAAACAGAAACACAACATTACCGTGGACCAGAGACAGAACATTACCGTGAAACCGAAACAGAACATTATCGTGGACCAGAGACGGAACATTACCGTGAAACCGAACATTATCGTGGACCAGACACAGAACATTACCGTGGACCAGAGACAGAACATTACCATGAAACCGAAACAGAGCATTATCGTGGACCAGAAACGGAACATTACCGTGAAACAGAAACACAAAATTATCGTGGACCAGAAACGGAACATTACCGTGAAACAGAAACAGAACGTTATCGTGGACCAGAGACGGAAAATTACCGTGAAACCGAACATTATCGTGGACCAGAGATCGAACATTACCGTGGACCAGAGACAGAACATTACCGTGGACCAGAGACCGAACATTACCTTGAAACCGAACATTACCGTGGACCAGAGACAGAACATTACCATGGACCAGAGACAGAACATTACCGTGAAACAGAACATTATCATGGACCAGAAACGGAACATTACCGTGAAACAGAAACAGAACATTATCGTGGACCAGAAACGGAACATTACCATGAAACAGAAACACAACATTACCTTGGACCAGAGACAGAACATTACCGTGAAACCGAACATTATCGTGGACCAGAGATGGAACATTACCGTGGACCAGAGACAGAACATTACCGTGGACCAGAGACAGAACATTACTGTGGACCAGAGACCGAACTTTACCTTGAAACCGAACGTTACCGTGGACCAGAGACAGAACATTACCATGGACCAGAGACAGAACATTACCATGAAACAGAACATTATCATGGACCAGAAACGGAACATTACCGTGTAACAGAAACACAACATTACCGTGGACCAGAGACAGAACATTACCATGGACCAGAGACAGAACATTACCGTGAAACAGAACATTATCATGGACCAGAAACGGAACATTACCGTGAAACAGAAACAGAACATTATCGTGGACCAGAAACGGAACATTACCGTGAAACCGAAACAGAAGATTATCGTGGACCAGAAACGGAACATTACCGTGAAACAGAAACACAACATTACCTTGGACCAGAAACGGAACATTACCGTGAAACCGAAACAGAACATTATCGTGGACCAGAGACGGAACATTACCGTGAAACCAAACATTATCGTGGACCAGACACAGAACATTACCGTGGACCAGAGACAGAACATTACCATGAAACCGAAACAGAACATTACCATGAAACAGAAGATTATCGTGGACCAGAAACGGAACATTACCGTGAAACAGAAACACAAAATTATCGTGGACCAGAAACGGAACATTACCGTGAAACAGAAACAGAACGTTATCGTGGACCAGAGACGGAACATTACCGTGAAACCGAACATTATCTTGGACCAGAGATGGAACATTACCGTGGACCAGAGACCGAACTTTACCATGGACCAGAGACAGAACATTACCATGAAACAGAACATTATCATGGACCAGAAACGGAACAATACCGTGTAACAGAAACACAACATTATCGTGGACCAGAGAAGGAACATTACCGTGGACCAGAGACGGAACATTACCGTGAACCTGAAACAGAATATTATCGTGGACCAGAAACGGAACATTACCGTGAAACCGAAACAGAACATTATCGTGGACCAGAGACGGAACATTACCGTGAAACCAAACATTATCGTGGACCAGAGATCGAACATTACCGTGGACCAGAGACAGAACATTACCGTGGACCAGAGACAGAACATTACCGTGGACCAGAGACAGAACATTACTGTGGATCAGAGACCGAACTTTACCTTGAAACCGAACATTACCGTGGACCAGAAACGGAACATTACCGTGAAACAGAAACACAACATTATCGTGTACCAGAGACGGAACATTATCGTGGACCAGAGACAGAACATTACCGTGAAACCTAAAAAGATTATTATTGTGGACCAGAAACGGAACATTATCGTGAAACCGAACATTACCGTGGACCAGAGACAGAACATTTCCGTGGACCACAGACAGAACATTACCGTGGACCAGAGACAGAACATTACCGTGGACCAGAGACAGAACATTATCGTGGACCAAAGACGGAACATTATCTTGGACCAGAGACGGAACATTACCGTGAAACCGAACATTATCGTGGACCACACACAGAACATTACCGTGAAACCGAACATTATCGTGGACCAGAAACGGAACATTACCATGAAACAGAAACACAAAATTATCGTGGACCAGAAACGGAACATTACCGTGATACAGAAACAGAACATTATTGTGGACCAGAGATGGAACATTACCGTGAAACCGAACATTATCGTGGACCAGATATCGAACATTATCGTGGACCAGAGACAGAACATTACCGTGGACCAGAGACAGAACATTACCGTGGACCAGAAACAGAACATTATCGTGGACCAGAAACGGAACATTACCGTGAAACCGAAACTGAACATTATCGTGGACCAGAAATGGAACATTACCGTGAAACAGAAACACAACATTACCGTTGACCAGAGACAGAACATTACCGTGAAACCGAAACAGAACATTATCGTGGACCAGAAACGGAACATTATCGTGGACCAGAGACATAACATTATCGTGGATCAGAGACAGAACATTATCGTGGACCAGAGACGGAACTTTATCAAGGACCAGAGACAGAACATTACCGTGAAACCTAAACAGAACATTATCGTTGACCAGAAACGGAACATTATCGTGAAACCGAACATTATCGTGGACCAGAAACACAACATTATCGTGGATCAGAAATGGAACATTACCGTGAAACAGAAACACAACATTATCGTGGACCAGAGACGGAACATTACCGTGAAACCGAACATTACCGTGGACCAGAGACAGAACATTACCTTGGACCAGAGACAGAACATTACCGTGAAACCGAAACAGAACATTACCGTTGACCAGAGACAGAACATTACCATGAAACCGAAACAGAACATTATCGTGGACCAGAAACGGAACATTACCGTGAAACAGAAACACAAAATTATCGTGGACCAGAAACGGAACATTACCGTGAAACAGAAACAGAACGTTATCGTGGACCAGAGACGGAACATTACCGTGAAACCGAACATTATCTTGGACCAGAGATGGAACATTACCGTGGACCAGAGACCGAACTTTACCATGGACCAGAGACAGAACATTACCATGAAACAGAACATTATCATGGACCAGAAACGGAACAATACCGTGTAACAGAAACACAACATTATCGTGGACCAGAGAAGGAACATTACCGTGGACCAGAGACGGAACATTACCGTGAACCTGAAACAGAATATTATCGTGGACCAGAAACGGAACATTACCGTGAAACCGAAACAGAACATTATCGTGGACCAGAGACGGAACATTACCGTGAAACTAAACATTATCGTGGACCAGAGATCGAACATTACCGTGGACCAGAGACAGAACATTACCGTGGACCAGAGACAGAACATTACCGTGGACCAGAGACAGAACATTACTGTGGATCAGAGACCGAACTTTACCTTGAAACCGAACATTACCGTGGACCAGAAACGGAACATTACCGTGAAACAGAAACACAACATTATCGTGTACCAGAGACGGAACATTATCGTGGACCAGAGACAGAACATTACCGTGAAACCTAAAAAGATTATTATTGTGGACCAGAAACGGAACATTATCGTGAAACCGAACATTACCGTGGACCAGAGACAGAACATTTCCGTGGACCACAGACAGAACATTACCGTGGACCAGAGACAGAACATTACCGTGGACCAGAGACAGAACATTACCGTGGACCAGAGACCGAACTTTACCTTGAAACCGAACATTACCGTGGACCAGAGACCGAACATTACCATGAAACAGAACATTATCATGGACCAGAAACGGAACATTACCGTGAAACAGAAACACAACATTATCGTGTACCAGAGACGGAACATTATCGTGGACCAGAGACAGAACATTATCGTGGACCAAAGACGGAACATTATCTTGGACCAGAGACGGAACATTACCGTGAAACCGAACATTATCGTGGACCACACACAGAACATTACCGTGAAACCGAACATTATCGTGGACCAGAAACGGAACATTACCATGAAACAGAAACACAAAATTATCGTGGACCAGAAACGGAACATTACCGTGATACAGAAACAGAACATTATTGTGGACCAGAGATGGAACATTACCGTGAAACCGAACATTATCGTGGACCAGATATCGAACATTATCGTGGACCAGAGACAGAACATTACCGTGGACCAGAGACAGAACATTACCGTGGACCAGAAACAGAACATTATCGTGGACCAGAAACGGAACATTACCGTGAAACCGAAACTGAACATTATCGTGGACCAGAAATGGAACATTACCGTGAAACAGAAACACAACATTACCGTTGACCAGAGACAGAACATTACCGTGAAACCGAAACAGAACATTATCGTGGACCAGAAACGGAACATTATCGTGGACCAGAGACATAACATTATCGTGGATCAGAGACAGAACATTATCGTGGACCAGAGACGGAACTTTATCAAGGACCAGAGACAGAACATTACCGTGAAACCTAAACAGAACATTATCGTTGACCAGAAACACAACATTATCGTGGATCAGAAATGGAACATTACCGTGAAACAGAAACACAACATTATCGTGGACCAGAGACGGAACATTACCGTGAAACCGAACATTACCGTGGACCAGAGACAGAACATTACCTTGGACCAGAGACAGAACATTACCGTGAAACCGAAACAGAACATTACCGTTGACCAGAGACAGAACATTACCATGAAACCGAAACAGAACATTATCGTGGACCAGAAACGGAACATTACCGTGAAACAGAAACACAACATTATCGTGGACCAGAGACGGAACATTACCGTGAAACCAAACATTATCGTGGACCAGAGATCGAACATTATCGTGGACCAGAGACAGAACATTACCGTGGACCAGAAATGGAACATTACCGTGAAACCGAACATTATCGTGGACCAGAGACGGATCATTACCGTGAAACCGAACATTATCGTCGACCAGAAATCGAACATTATCATGGACCAGAGACAGAACATAACCGTGGACCAGAAATGGAACATTACCGTGAAACCGAACATTACCATGGACCAGTTACGGAACATTACTGTGGACCAGAGACGGAACATTACCGTGGACAAAAACATTACCGTGGACCAGAACATTACCGTGAAACCGAACATTATCGTGGACCAGAGACCGAACATTACCTTGAAACCGAAACAGAACATTATCGTGGACCAGACACGGAACATTACCGTGAAACCGAACATTATCGTGGACCAGAGATCGAACATTACCGTGGACCAGAGACAGAAAATTACCGTGGACCAGAGACATAACATTACCGTGGACCAGAGACAGAACATTACCATGGACCAGAGACCGAACTTTACCTTGAAACCGAACATTACCGTGGACCAGAGACAGAACATTGCCATAGACCAGAGACAGAACATTACCGTGAAACCGAACATTATCGTGGACCAGAGATCGAACATTACCGTGGACCAGAGACATAACATTACCGTGGACCAGAGACAGAACATTACCATGGACCAGAGACCGAACTTTACCTTGAAACCGAACATTACCGTGGACCAGAGACAGAACATTACCATGGACCAGAGACAGAACATTTCCTTGAAACAGAACATTATCATGGACCAGAAACGGAACATTACCGTGAAACAGAAACAGAACATTATCGTGGACCAGAAACGGAACATTACCGTGACACCGAAACAGAAGATTATCGTGGACCAGAAACGGAACATTTCCGTGAAACAGAAACACAACATTACCGTGGAGCAGAGACAGAACATTACCGTGAAACCGAAACAGAACATTATCGTGGACCAGAGACGGAACATTACCGTGAAACCGAACATTATCGTGGACCAGACACAGAACATTACCGTGGACCAGAGACAGAACATTACCATGAAACCGAAACAGAACATTATCGTGGACCAGAAACGGAACATTACCGTGAAACCGAACATTATCGTGGACCAGAGATCGAACATTACCGTGGACCAGAGACAGAACATTACCGTGGACCAGAGACCGAACATTACCTTGAAACCGAACATTACCGTGGACCAGAGACAGAACATTACCATGGACCAGAGACAGAACATTACCGTGAAACAGAACATTATCATGGACCAGAAACGGAACATTACCGTGAAGCAGAAACAGAACATTATTGTGGACCAGAAACGGAACATTACCGTGAAACCGAAACAGAAGATTATCGTGGACCAGAAACGGAACATTACCGTGAAACAGAAACACAACATTACCTTGGACCAGAGACAGAACATTACCGTGAAACCAAAACAGAACATTATCGTGGACCAGAGACGGAACATTACCGTGAAACCGAACATTATCGTGGACCAGACACAGAACATTACCGTGGACCAGAGACAGAACATTACCGTGGACCAGAGACCGAACATTACCTTGAAACCGAACATTACCGTGGACCAGAGACAGAACATTACCATGGACCAGAGACAGAACATTACCGTGAAACAGAACATTATCATGGACCAGAAACGGAACATTACCGTGAAACAGAAACAGAACATTATCGTGGACCAGAAACGGAACATTACCGTGAAACCAAAACAGAACATTATCGTGGACAAGAAACGGAACATTACCGTGAAACCGAAACAGAACATTATCGTGGACCAGACACGGAACATTACCGTGAAACCGAACATTATCATGGACCAGAAACGGAACATTACCGTGAAACAGAAACAGAACATTATCGTGGACCAGAAACAGAACATTACCGTGAAACCGAAACAGAAGATTATCGTGGACCAGAAACGGAACATTATCGTGAAACAGAAACACAACATTACCATGGACCAGAAACGGAACATTACCGTGAAACCGAAACAGAAGATTATCTTGGACCAGAGACGGAACATTATCATGGACCAGAGACAGAACATTACCGTGAAACCTAAACAGAACATTATCGTTGACCAGAAACGGAACATTATCGTGGACAAAAACATTACCGTGGACCAGAACATTACCGTGAAACCGAACATTATCGTGGACCAGAGACCGAACATTACCTTGAAACCGAAACAGAACATTATCGTGGACCAGACACGGAACATTACCGTGAAACCGAACATTATCGTGGACCAGAGATCGAACATTACCGTGGACCAGAGACAGAAAATTACCGTGGACCAGAGACATAACATTACCATGGACCAGAGACCGAACTTTACCTTGAAACCGAACATTACCGTGGACCAGAGACAGAACATTGCCATAGACCAGAGACAGAACATTACCGTGAAACCGAACATTATCGTGGACCAGAGACAGAACATTACCATGGACCAGAGACAGAACATTTCCTTGAAACAGAACATTATCATGGACCAGAAACGGAACATTACCGTGAAACAGAAACAGAACATTATCGTGGACCAGAAACGGAACATTACCGTGACACCGAAACAGAAGATTATCGTGGACCAGAAACGGAACATTTCCGTGAAACAGAAACACAACATTACCGTGGAGCAGAGACAGAACATTACCGTGAAACCGAAACAGAACATTATCGTGGACCAGAGACGGAACATTACTGTGAAACCGAACATTATCGTGGACCAGACACAGAACATTACCGTGGACCAGAGACAGAACATTACCATGAAACCGAAACAGAACATTATCGTGGACCAGAAACGGAACATTACCGTGAAACCGAACATTATCCTGGACCAGAGATCGAACATTACCGTGGACCAGAGACAGAACATTACCGTGGACCAGAGACCGAACATTACCTTGAAACCGAACATTACCGTGGACCAGAGACAGAACATTACCATGGACCAGAGACAGAACATTACCGTGAAACAGAACATTATCATGGACCAGAAACGGAACATTACCGTGAAACAGAAACAGAACATTATTGTGGACCAGAAACGGAACATTACCGTGAAACCGAAACAGAAGATTATCGTGGACCAGAAACGGAACATTACCGTGAAACAGAAACACAACATTACCTTGGACCAGAGACAGAACATTACCGTGAAACCAAAACAGAACATTATCGTGGACCAGAGACGGAACATTACCGTGAAACCGAACATTATCGTGGACCAGACACAGAACATTACCGTGGACCAGAGACAGAACATTACCGTGGACCAGAGACCGAACATTACCTTGAAACCGAACATTACCGTGGACCAGAGACAGAACATTACCATGGACCAGAGACAGAACATTACCGTGAAACAGAACATTATCATGGACCAGAAACGGAACATTACCGTGAAACAGAAACAGAACATTATCGTGGACCAGAAACGGAACATTACCGTGAAACCAAAACAGAACATTATCGTGGACCAGAAACGGAACATTACCGTGAAACCGAAACAGAACATTATCGTGGACCAGACACGGAACATTACCGTGAAACCGAACATTATCATGGACCAGAAACGGAACATTACCGTGAAACAGAAACAGAACATTATCGTGGACCAGAAACAGAACATTACCGTGAAACCGAAACAGAAGATTATCGTGGACCAGAAACGGAACATTATCGTGAAACAGAAACACAACATTACCATGGACCAGAAACGGAACATTACCGTGAAACCGAAACAGAAGATTATCGTGGACCAGAGACGGAACATTATCATGGACCAGAGACAGAACATTACCGTGAAACCTAAACAGAACATTATCGTTGACCAGAAACGGAACATTATCGTTGACCAGAAACGGAACATTATCGTGGACAAAAACATTACCGTGGACCAGAACATTACCGTGAAACCGAACATTATCGTGGACCAGAGACCGAACATTACCTTGAAACCGAAACAGAACATTATCGTGGACCAGACACGGAACATTACCGTGAAACCGAACATTATCGTGGACCAGAGATCGAACATTACCGTGGACCAGAGACAGAAAATTACCGTGGACCAGAGACATAACATTACCATGGACCAGAGACCGAACTTTACCTTGAAACCGAACATTACCGTGGACCAGAGACAGAACATTGCCATAGACCAGAGACAGAACATTACCGTGAAACCGAACATTATCGTGGACCAGAGATCGAACATTACCGTGGACCAGAGACAGAACATTACCGTGGACCAGAGACATAACATTACCGTGGACCAGAGACAGAACATTACCATGGACCAGAGACCGAACTTTACCTTGAAACCGAACATTACCGTGGACCAGAGACAGAACATTACCATGGACCAGAGACAGAACATTTCCTTGAAACAGAACATTATCATGGACCAGAAACGGAACATTACCGTGAAACAGAAACAGAACATTATCGTGGACCAGAAACGGAACATTACCGTGACACCGAAACAGAAGATTATCGTGGACCAGAAACGGAACATTTCCGTGAAACTGAAACACAACATTATCGTGGACCAGAGACGGAACATTACCGTGAAACCGAACATTATCGTGGACCAGACACAGAACATTACCGTGGACCAGAGACAGAACATTACCATGAAACCGAAACAGAACATTATCGTGGACCAGAAACGGAACATTACCGTGAAACCGAACATTATCGTGGACCAGAGATCGAACATTACCGTGGACCAGAGACAGAACATTACCGTGGACCAGAGACCGAACATTACCTTGAAACCGAACATTACCGTGGACCAGAGACAGAACATTACCATGGACCAGAGACAGAACATTACCTTGAAACAGAACATTATCATGGACCAGAAACGGAACATTACCGTGAAACAGAAACAGAACATTATTGTGGACCAGAAACGGAACATTACCGTGAAACCGAAACAGAAGATTATCGTGGACCAGAAACGGAACATTACCGTGAAACAGAAACACAACATTACCTTGGACCAGAGACAGAACATTACCGTGAAACCAAAACAGAACATTATCGTGGACCAGAGACGGAACATTACCGTGAAACCGAACATTATCGTGGACCAGACACAGAACATTACCGTGGACCAGAGACAGAACATTACCGTGGACCAGAGACCGAACATTACCTTGAAACCGAACATTACCGTGGACCAGAGACAGAACATTACCATGGACCAGAGACAGAACATTACCGTGAAACAGAACATTATCATGGACCAGAAACGGAACATTACCGTGAAACAGAAACAGAACATTATCGTGGACCAGAAACGGAACATTACCGTGAAACCAAAACAGAACATTATCGTGGACCAGAAACGGAACATTACCGTGAAACCGAAACAGAACATTATCGTGGACCAGACACGGAACATTACCGTGAAACCGAACATTATCGTGGACCAGAGATCGAACATTACCGTGGACCAGAGACAGAACATTACCGTGGACCAGAGACCGAACTTTACCTTGAAACCGAACATTACCGTGGACCAGAGACAGAACATTACCGTGAAACAGAACATTATCATGGACCAGAAACGGAACATTACCGTGAAACAGAAACAGAACATTATCTTGGACCAGAAACGGAACATTACCGTGAAACCGAAACAGAAGATTATCGTGGACCAGAAACGGAACATTACCGTGAAACAGAAACACAACATTACCGTGGACCAGAGACAGAACTTAACCGTGAAACCGAAACAGAACATTATCGTGGACCAGAAACGGAACATTATCGTGGACCAGAGACGGAACTTTATCAAGGACCAGAGACAGAACATTACCGTGAAACGTAAACAGAACATTATCGTTGACCAGAAACGGAACATTATCGTGAAACCGAACATTATCGTGGACCAGAAACACAACATTATCGTGGACCAGAAATGGAACATTACCGTGAAAAAGAAACACAACATTATCGTGGACCAGAGACGGAACATTACCGTGAAACCGAACATTACCGTGGACCAGAGACAGAACATTACCGTGGACCAGAGACAGAACATTACCGTGAAACCGAAACAGAACATTATCGTGGACCAGAAATGGAACATTACCGTGAAACAGAAACACAACATTATCGTGGACCAGAGACGGAACATTACCGTGAAACCAAACATTATCGTGGACCAGAGATCAAACATTATCGTGGACCAGAGACAGAACATTACCGTGGACCAGAAATGGAACATTACCGTGAAACCGAACATTATCGTGGACCAGAGACGGAACATTACCGTGAAACCGAACATTATCGTCGACCAGAAATCAAACATTTTCGTGGACCAGAGACAGAACATTACCGTGGACCAGAAATGGAACATTACCGTGAAACCGAACATTACCATGGACCAGATACGGAACATTACTGTGGACCAGAGACGGAACATTACCGTGGACCAAAACATTACCGTGGACCAGAACATTACCGTGAAACCGAACATTATCGTGGACCAGAGATCGAACATTACCGTGGACCAGAGACAGAACATTACCGTGGACCAGAGACAGAACATTACCGTGGACCAGAGACAGAACATTACCATGGACCAGAGACCGAACTTTACCTTGAAACCGAACATTACCGTGGACCAGAGACAGAACATTACCATGGACCAGAGAAGGAACATTACCGTGAAACAGAACATTATCATGGACCAGAAACGGAACATTACCGTGAAACAGAAACAGAACATTATCGTGGACCAGAAACAGAACATTACCGTGAAACCGAAACAGAAGATTATCGTGGACCAGAAACGGAACATTATCGTGAAACAGAAACACAACATTACCATGGACCAGAAACGGAACATTACCGTGAAACCGAAACAGAAGATTATCGTGGACCAGAGACGGAACATTATCATGGACCAGAGACAGAACATTACCGTGAAACCTAAACAGAACATTATCGTTGACCAGAAACGGAACATTATCGTGAAACCGAACATTATCGTGGACCAGAAACACAACATTATCGTGGACCAGAAATGGAACATTACCGTGAAACAGAAACACAACATTATCGTGGACCAGAGACGGAACATTACCGTGAAACCGAACATTACCGTGGACCAGAGACAGAACATTACCGTGGACCAGAGACAGAACATTACCGTGAAACCGAAACAGAACATTATCGTGGACCAGAAACGGAACATTACCGTGAAACAGAAACACAACATTATCGTGGACCAGAGACGGAACATTACCGTGAAACCAAACATTATCGTGGACCAGAGATCGAACATTATCGTGGACCAGAGACAGAACATTACCGTGGACCAGAGACGGAACATTACCGTGGACCAGAGACAGAACATTATCGTGGACCACGGACGGAACATTACCGTGAAACCGAACATTATCGTGGACCAGAGATCGAACATTACCGTGGACCAGAGACAGAACATTACCGTGGTCCAGAGACAGAACATTACCGTGGACCAGAGACAGAACATTACCGTGAAACCGAAACAGAATATTATCGTGGACCAGAAACGGAACATTACCGTGAAACCGAAACAGAACATTATCGTGGACCAGAGACAGAACATTACTGTGGACCAGAGACCGAACTTTACCTTGAAACCGAACATTACCGTGGACCAGAGATCGAACTTTATCGTGGACCAGAGACAGAACATTACCATGGACCAAAGACAGAACATTACCGTGAAACAGAACATTATCATGGACCAGAAACGGAACATTACCGTGAAACAGAAACAGAACATTATCGTGGACCAGAAACGGAACATTACCGTGAAACCAAAACAGAACATTATCGTGGACCAGAAACGGAACATTACCATGGACCAGAGACAGAACATTACCATGGACCAGAGACAGAACATTACCGTGAAACCGAAAGAGAACATTATCGTGGACCAGAAACGGAACATTACCGTGAAACCGAAACAGAACATTATCGTGGACCAGACACGGAACATTACCGTGAAACCGAACATTATCGTGGACCAGAGATCGAACATTACCGTGGACCAGAGACAGAACATTACCGTGGACCAGAGACCGAACTTTACCTTGAAACCGAACATTACCGTGGACCAGAGACAGAACATTACCATGGACCAGAGACAGAACATTACCGTGAAACAGAACATTATCATGGACCAGAAACGGAACATTAACGTGAAACAGAAACAGAACATTATCTTGGACCAGAAACGGAACATTACCGTGAAACCGAAACAGAAGATTATCGTGGACCAGAAACGGAACATTACCGTGAAACAGAAACACAACATTACCGTGGACCAGAGACAGAACATTACCGTGAAACCGAAACAGAACATTATCGTGGACCAGAAACAGAACATTATCGTGGACCAGAGACGGAACTTTATCAAGGACCAGAGACAGAACATTACCGTGAAACGTAAACAGAACATTATCGTAGACCAGAAATGGAACATTACCGTGAAAAAGAAACACAACATTATCGTGGACCAGAGACGGAACATTACCCTGAAACCGAACATTACCGTGGACCAGAGACAGAACATTACCGTGAAACCGAAACAGAACATTATCGTGGACCAGAAATGGAACATTACCGTGAAACAGAAACACAACATTATCGTGGACCAGAGACGGAACATTACCGTGAAACCAAACATTATCGTGGACCAGAGATCAAACATTATCGTGGACCAGAGACAGAACATTACCGTGGACCAGAAATGGAACATTACCGTGAAACCGAACATTATCGTGGACCAGAGACGGAACATTACCGTGAAACCGAACATTATCGTCGACCAGAAATCAAACATTTTCGTGGACCAGAGACAGAACATTACCGTGGACCAGAAATGGAACATTACCGTGAAACCGAACATTACCATGGACTAGATACGGAACATTACTGTGGACCAGAGACGGAACATTACCGTGGACCAAAACATTACCGTGGACCAGAACATTACCGTGAAACCGAACATTATCGTGGACCAGAGATCGAACATTACCGTGGACCAGAGACAGAACATTACCGTGGACCAGAGACAGAACATTACCGTGGACCAGAGACAGAACATTACCATGGACCAGAGACCGAACTTTACCTTGAAACCGAACATTACCGTGGACTAGAGACAGAACATTACCATGGACCAGAGAAGGAACATTACCGTGAAACAGAACATTATCATGGACCAGAAACGGAACATTACCGTGAAACAGAAACAGAACATTATCGTGGACCAGAAACGGAACATTACCGTGAAACCGAAACAGAAGATTATCGTGGACCAGAAACGGAACATTATCGTGAAACAGAAACACAACATTACCGTGGACCAGAAACGGAACATTACCGTGAAACCGAAACAGAAGATTATCGTGGACCAGAGACGGAACATTATCATGGACCGGAGACAGAACATTACCGTGAAACCTAAACAGAACATTATCGTTGACCAGAAACGGAACATTATCGTGAAACCGAACATTATCGTGGACCAGAAACACAACATTATCGTGGACCAGAAATGGAACATTACCGTGAAACAGAAACACAACATTATCGTGGACCAGAGACGGAACATTACCGTGAAACCGAACATTACCGTGGACCAGAGACAGAACATTACCGTGGACCAGAGACAGAACATTACCGTGAAACCGAAACAGAACATTATCGTGGACCAGAAATGGAACATTACCGTGAAACAGAAACACAACATTATCGTGGACCAGAGACGGAACATTACCGTGAAACCAAACATTATCGTGGACCAGAGATCAAACATTATCGTGGACCAGAGACAGAACATTACCGTGGACCAGAAATGGAACATTACCGTGAAACCGAACATTATCGTGGACCAGAGACGGAACATTACCGTGAAACCGAACATTATCGTCGACCAGAAATCAAACATTTTCGTGGACCAGAGACAGAACATTACCGTGGACCAGAAATGGAACATTACCGTGAAACCGAACATTACCATGGACCAGATACGGAACATTACTGTGGACCAGAGACGGAACATTACCGTGGACCAAAACATTACCGTGGACCAGAACATTACCGTGAAACCGAACATTATCGTGGACCAGAGATCGAACATTACCGTGGACCAGAGACAGAACATTACCGTGGACCAGAGATCGAACTTTATCGTGGACCAGAGACAGAACATTACCATGGACCAGAGACCGAACTTTACCTTGAAACCGAACATTACCGTGGACCAGAGACAGAACATTACCATGGACCAGAGAAGGAACATTACCGTGAAACAGAACATTATCATGGACCAGAAACGGAACATTACCGTGAAACAGAAACAGAACATTATCGTGGACCAGAAACAGAACATTACCGTGAAACCGAAACAGAAGATTATCGTGGACCAGAAACGGAACATTATCGTGAAACAGAAACACAACATTACCATGGACCAGAAACGGAACATTACCGTGAAACCGAAACAGAAGATTATCGTGGACCAGAGACGGAACATTATCATGGACCAGAGACAGAACATTACCGTGAAACCTAAACAGAACATTATCGTTGACCAGAAACGGAACATTATCGTGAAACCGAACATTATCGTGGACCAGAAACACAACATTATCGTGGACCAGAAATGGAACATTACCGTGAAACAGAAACACAACATTATCGTGGACCAGAGACGGAACATTACCGTGAAACCGAACATTACCGTGGACCAGAGACAGAACATTACCGTGGACCAGAGACAGAACATTACCGTGAAACCGAAACAGAACATTATCGTGGACCAGAAACGGAACATTACCGTGAAACAGAAACACAACATTATCGTGGACCAGAGACGGAACATTACCGTGAAACCAAACATTATCGTGGACCAGAGATCGAACATTATCGTGGACCAGAGACAGAACATTACCGTGGACCAGAGACGGAACATTACCGTGGACCAGAGACAGAACATTATCGTGGACCACGGACGGAACATTACCGTGAAACCGAACATTATCGTGGACCAGAGATCGAACATTACCGTGGACCAGAGACAGAACATTACCGTGGTCCAGAGACAGAACATTACTGTGGACCAGAGACAGAACATTACCGTGAAACCGAAACAGAATATTATCGTGGACCAGAAACGGAACATTACCGTGAAACCGAAACAGAACATTATCGTGGACCAGAGACAGAACATTACTGTGGACCAGAGACCGAACTTTACCTTGAAACCGAACATTACCGTGGACCAGAGATCGAACTTTATCGTGGACCAGAGACAGAACATTACCATGGACCAAAGACAGAACATTACCGTGAAACAGAACATTATCATGGACCAGAAACGGAACATTACCGTGAAACAGAAACAGAACATTATCGTGGACCAGAAACGGAACATTACCGTGAAACCAAAACAGAACATTATCGTGGACCAGAAACGGAACATTACCATGGACCAGAGACAGAACATTACCATGGACCAGAGACAGAACATTACCGTGAAACCGAAAGAGAACATTATCGTGGACCAGAAACGGAACATTACCGTGAAACCGAAACAGAACATTATCGTGGACCAGACACGGAACATTACCGTGAAACCGAACATTATCGTGGACCAGAGATCGAACATTACCGTGGACCAGAGACAGAACATTACCGTGGACCAGAGACCGAACTTTACCTTGAAACCGAACATTACCGTGGACCAGAGACAGAACATTACCATGGACCAGAGACAGAACATTACCGTGAAACAGAACATTATCATGGACCAGAAACGGAACATTAACGTGAAACAGAAACAGAACATTATCTTGGACCAGAAACGGAACATTACCGTGAAACCGAAACAGAAGATTATCGTGGACCAGAAACGGAACATTACCGTGAAACAGAAACACAACATTACCGTGGACCAGAGACAGAACATTACCGTGAAACCGAAACAGAACATTATCGTGGACCAGAAACAGAACATTATCGTGGACCAGAGACGGAACTTTATCAAGGACCAGAGACAGAACATTACCGTGAAACGTAAACAGAACATTATCGTAGACCAGAAATGGAACATTACCGTGAAAAAGAAACACAACATTATCGTGGACCAGAGACGGAACATTACCCTGAAACCGAACATTACCGTGGACCAGAGACAGAACATTACCGTGAAACCGAAACAGAACATTATCGTGGACCAGAAATGGAACATTACCGTGAAACAGAAACACAACATTATCGTGGACCAGAGACGGAACATTACCGTGAAACCAAACATTATCGTGGACCAGAGATCAAACATTATCGTGGACCAGAGACAGAACATTACCGTGGACCAGAAATGGAACATTACCGTGAAACCGAACATTATCGTGGACCAGAGACGGAACATTACCGTGAAACCGAACATTATCGTCGACCAGAAATCAAACATTTTCGTGGACCAGAGACAGAACATTACCGTGGACCAGAAATGGAACATTACCGTGAAACCGAACATTACCATGGACTAGATACGGAACATTACTGTGGACCAGAGACGGAACATTACCGTGGACCAAAACATTACCGTGGACCAGAACATTACCGTGAAACCGAACATTATCGTGGACCAGAGATCGAACATTACCGTGGACCAGAGACAGAACATTACCGTGGACCAGAGACAGAACATTACCGTGGACCAGAGACAGAACATTACCATGGACCAGAGACCGAACTTTACCTTGAAACCGAACATTACCGTGGACTAGAGACAGAACATTACCATGGACCAGAGAAGGAACATTACCGTGAAACAGAACATTATCATGGACCAGAAACGGAACATTACCGTGAAACAGAAACAGAACATTATCGTGGACCAGAAACGGAACATTACCGTGAAACCGAAACAGAAGATTATCGTGGACCAGAAACGGAACATTATCGTGAAACAGAAACACAACATTACCGTGGACCAGAAACGGAACATTACCGTGAAACCGAAACAGAAGATTATCGTGGACCAGAGACGGAACATTATCATGGACCGGAGACAGAACATTACCGTGAAACCTAAACAGAACATTATCGTTGACCAGAAACGGAACATTATCGTGAAACCGAACATTATCGTGGACCAGAAACACAACATTATCGTGGACCAGAAATGGAACATTACCGTGAAACAGAAACACAACATTATCGTGGACCAGAGACGGAACATTACCGTGAAACCGAACATTACCGTGGACCAGAGACAGAACATTACCGTGGACCAGAGACAGAACATTACCGTGAAACCGAAACAGAACATTATCGTGGACCAGAAACGGAACATTACCGTGAAACAGAAACACAACATTATCGTGGACCAGAGACGGAACATTACCGTGAAACCAAACATTATCGTGGACCAGAGATCGAACATTATCGTGGACCAGAGACAGAACATTACCGTGGACCAGAAATGGAACATTACCGTGAAACCGAACATTATCGTGGACCAGAGACGGAACATTACCGTGGACCAGAAATGGAACATTACCGTGAAACCAAACATTACCATGGACCAGATACGGAACATTACTGTGGACCAGAGACGGAACATTACCGTTGACCAGAACATTACCGTGAAACCGAACATTATCGTGGACCAGAGACCGAACATTACCGTGAAACCGAACATTACCGTGGACCAGAAACGGAACATTACCGTGAAACAGAAACACAACATTAGCGTTGACCAGAGACAGAACATTACCGTGAAACAGAAACACAACATTATCGTGGACCAGAAACGGAACATTACCATGAAACAGAAACAGAACATTAGCGTGGACCAGAGACAGAACATTACCGTGAACCAGAGACAGAACATTACCGTGAAACCGAACATTATCGTGGACCAGAGATCGAACATTACCGTGGACCAGAGACAGAACATTACCGTGGACCAGAGACTGAACATTACCTTGATACCGAACATTACCGTGGACCAGAGACAGAACATTACCATGGACCAGAGACAGAACATTACCGTGAAACAGAACATTATCATGGACCAGAAACGGAACATTACCGTGAAAGAGAAACAGAACATTATCGTGGACCAGAAACGGAACAGTACCGTGAAACAGAAACACAACATTACCTTGGACCAGAGACAGAACATTACCGTGAAACCGAACATTATCGTGGACCAGAGATGGAACATTACCGTGGACCAGAGACAGAACATTACCGTGGACCAGAGACAGAACTTTACCTTGAAACCGAACGTTACCGTGGACCAGAGACACAACATTACCATGGACCAGAGACAGAACATTACCATGAAACAGAACATTATCATGGACCAGAAACGGAACATTACCGTGTAACAGAAACACAACATTACCGTGGACCAGAGACAGAACATTACCATGGACCAGAGACAGAACATTACCGTGAAACAGAACATTATCATGGACCAGAAACGGAACATTACCGTGAAACAGAAACAGAACATTATCGTGGACCAGAAACGGAACATTACCGTGAAACCGAAACAGAAGATTATCGTGGACCAGAAACGGAACATTACCGTGAAACAGAAACACAACATTACCTTGGACCAGAGACAGAACATTACCGTGGACCAGAGACCGAACTTTACCTTGAAACCGAACGTTACCGTGGACCAGAGACAGAACTTTACCTTGAAACCGAACATTACCGTGGACCAGAGATCGAACTTTATCGTGGACCAGAGACAGAACATTACCATGGACCAAAGACAGAACATTACCGTGAAACAGAACATTATCATGGACCAGAAACGGAACATTACCGTGAAACAGAAACAGAACATTATCGTGGACCAGAAACGGAACATTACCGTGAAACCAAAACAGAACATTATCGTGGACCAGAAACGGAACATTACCATGGACCAGAGACAGAACATTACCATGGACCAGAGACAGAACATTACCGTGAAACCGAAAGAGAACATTATCGTGGACCAGAAACGGAACATTACCGTGAAACCGAAACAGAACATTATCGTGGACCAGACACGGAACATTACCGTGAAACCGAACATTATCGTGGACCAGAGATCGAACATTACCGTGGACCAGAGACAGAACATTACCGTGGACCAGAGACCGAACTTTACCTTGAAACCGAACATTACCGTGGACCAGAGACAGAACATTACCATGGACCAGAGACAGAACATTACCGTGAAACAGAACATTATCATGGACCAGAAACGGAACATTAACGTGAAACAGAAACAGAACATTATCTTGGACCAGAAACGGAACATTACCGTGAAACCGAAACAGAAGATTATCGTGGACCAGAAACGGAACATTACCGTGAAACCGAAACAGAACATTATCGTGGACCAGAAACGGAACATTATCGTGGACCAGAGACGGAACTTTATCAAGGACCAGAGACAGAACATTACCGTGAAACGTAAACAGAACATTATCGTGGACCAGAAATGGAACATTACCGTGAAAAAGAAACACAACATTATCGTGGACCAGAGACGGAACATTACCGTGAAACCGAACATTACCGTGGACCAGAGACAGAACATTACCGTGAAACCGAAACAGAACATTATCGTGGACCAGAAATGGAACATTACCGTGAAACAGAAACACAACATTATCGTGGACCAGAGACGGAACATTACCGTGAAACCAAACATTATCGTGGACCAGAGATCAAACATTATCGTGGACCAGAGACAGAACATTACCGTGGACCAGAAATGGAACATTACCGTGAAACCGAACATTATCGTGGACCAGAGACGGAACATTACCGTAAAACCGAACATTATCGTCGACCAGAAATCAAACATTTTCGTGGACCAGAGACAGAACATTACCGTGGACCAGAAATGGAACATTACCGTGAAACCGAACATTACCATGGACTAGATACGGAACATTACTGTGGACCAGAGACGGAACATTACCGTGGACCAAAACATTACCGTGGACCAGAACATTACCGTGAAACCGAACATTATCGTGGACCAGAGATCGAACATTACCGTGGACCAGAGACAGAACATTACCGTGGACCAGAGACAGAACATTACCGTGGACCAGAGACAGAACATTACCATGGACCAGAGACCGAACTTTACCGTGAAACAGAACATTATCATGGACCAGAAACGGAACATTACCGTGAAACAGAAACAGAACATTATCGTGGACCAGAAACGGAACATTACCGTGAAACCGAAACAGAAGATTATCGTGGACCAGAAACGGAACATTATCGTGAAACAGAAACAGAACATTATCGTGGACCAGAAATGGAACATTACCGTGAAAAAGAAACACAACATTATCGTGGACCAGAGACGGAACATTACCGTGAAACCGAACATTACCGTGGACCAGAGACAGAACATTACCGTGAAACCGAAACAGAACATTATCGTGGACCAGAAATGGAACATTACCGTGAAACAGAAACACAACATTATCGTGGACCAGAGACGGAACATTACCGTGAAACCAAACATTATCGTGGACCAGAGATCAAACATTATCGTGGACCAGAGACAGAACATTACCGTGGACCAGAAATGGAACATTACCGTGAAACCGAACATTATCGTGGACCAGAGACGGAACATTACCGTAAAACCGAACATTATCGTCGACCAGAAATCAAACATTTTCGTGGACCAGAGACAGAACATTACCGTGGACCAGAAATGGAACATTACCGTGAAACCGAACATTACCATGGACTAGATACGGAACATTACTGTGGACCAGAGACGGAACATTACCGTGGACCAAAACATTACCGTGGACCAGAACATTACCGTGAAACCGAACATTATCGTGGACCAGAGATCGAACATTACCGTGGACCAGAGACAGAACATTACCGTGGACAGAGACAGAACATTACCGTGGACCAGAGACAGAACATTACCATGGACCAGAGACCGAACTTTACCGTGAAACAGAACATTATCATGGACCAGAAACGGAACATTACCGTGAAACAGAAACAGAACATTATCGTGGACCAGAAACGGAACATTACCGTGAAACCGAAACAGAAGATTATCGTGGACCAGAAACGGAACATTATCGTGAAACAGAAACACAACATTACCGTGGACCAGAAACGGAACATTACCGTGAAACCGAAACAGAAGATTATCGTGGACCAGAGACGGAACATTATCATGGACCGGAGACAGAACATTACCGTGAAACCTAAACAGAACATTATCGTTGACCAGAAACGGAACATTATCGTGAAACCGAACATTATCGTGGACCAGAAACACAACATTATCGTGGACCAGAAATGGAACATTACCGTGAAACAGAAACACAACATTATCGTGGACCAGAGACGGAACATTACCGTGAAACCGAACATTACCGTGGACCAGAGACAGAACATTACCGTGGACCAGAGACAGAACATTACCGTGAAACCGAAACAGAACATTATCGTGGACCAGAAACGGAACATTACCGTGAAACAGAAACACAACATTATCGTGGACCAGAGACGGAACATTACCGTGAAACCAAACATTATCGTGGACCAGAGATTGAACATTATCGTGGACCAGAGACAGAACATTACCGTGAAACCGAACATTACCGTGGACCAGAGACAGAACATTACCGTGAAACCGAAACAGAACATTATCGTGGACCAGAAATGGAACATTACCGTGAAACAGAAACACAACATTATCGTGGACCAGAGACGGAACATTACCGTGAAACCAAACATTATCGTGGACCAGAGATCGAACATTATCGTGGACCAGAGACGGAACATTACCGTGAAACCGAACATTACCGTGGACCAGAGACAGAACATTACCGTGAAACCGAAACAGAACATTATCGTGGACCAGAAATGGAACATTACCGTGAAACAGAAACACAACATTATCGTGGACCAGAGACGGAACATTACCGTGAAACCAAACATTATCGTGGACCAGAGATCAAACATTATCGTGGACCAGAGACAGAACATTACCGTGGACCAGAAATGGAACATTACCGTGAAACCGAACATTATCGTGGACCAGAGACGGAACATTACCGTAAAACCGAACATTATCGTCGACCAGAAATCAAACATTTTCGTGGACCAGAGACAGAACATTACCGTGGACCAGAAATGGAACATTACCGTGAAACCGAACATTACCATGGACTAGATACGGAACATTACTGTGGACCAGAGACGGAACATTACCGTGGACCAAAACATTACCGTGGACCAGAACATTACCGTGAAACCGAACATTATCGTGGACCAGAGATCGAACATTACCGTGGACCAGAGACAGAACATTACCGTGGACCAGAGACAGAACATTACCGTGGACCAGAGACAGAACATTACCGTGAAACCGAAACAGAACATTATCGTGGACCTGAAACGGAACATTACCGTGGACCAGAAATGGAACATTACCGTGAAACAGAAACACAACATTATCGTGGACCAGAGACGGAACATTACCGTGAAACCAAACATTATCGTGGACCAGAGATCGAACATTATCGTGGACCAGAGACGGAACATTACCGTGAAACCGAACATTACCGTGGACCAGAGACAGAACATTACCGTGAAACCGAAACAGAACATTATCGTGGACCAGAAACGGAACATTACCGTGAAACAGAAACAGAACATTATCGTGGACCAGAAACGGAACAGTACCGTGAAACAGAAACACAACATTACCTTGGACCAGAGACAGAACATTACCGTGAAACCGAACATTATCGTGGACCAGAGATGGAACATTACCGTGGACCAGAGACAGAACATTACCGTGGACCAGAGACAGAACTTTACCTTGAAACCGAACGTTACCGTGGACCAGAGACAGAACATTACCATGGACCAGAGACAGAACATTACCATGAAACAGAACATTATCATGGACCAGAAACGGAACATTACCGTGTAACAGAAACACAACATTACCGTGGACCAGAGACAGAACATTACCATGGACCAGAGACAGAACATTACCGTGAAACAGAACATTATCATGGACCAGAAACGGAACATTACCGTGAAACAGAAACAGAACATTATCGTGGACCAGAAACGGAACATTACCGTGAAACCGAAACAGAAGATTATCGTGGACCAGAAACGGAACATTACCGTGAAACAGAAACACAACATTACCTTGGACCAGAGACAGAACATTACCGTGAAACCGAACATTATCGTGGACCAGAGATGGAACATTACCGTGGACCAGAGACAGAACATTACCGTGGACCAGAGACCGAACTTTACCTTGAAACCGAACGTTACCGTGGACCAGAGACAGAACATTACCATGGACCAGAGACAGAACATTACCATGAAACAGAACATTATCATGGACCAGAAACGGAACATTACCGTGTAACAGAAACACAACATTACCGTGGACCAGAGACAGAACATTACCATGGACCAGAGACAGAACATTACCTTGAAACAGAACATTATCATGGACCAGAAACGGAACATTACCGTGAAACAGAAACAGAACATTATCGTGGACCAGAAACGGAACATTACCGTGAAACCGAAACAGAAGATTATCGTGGACCAGAAACGGAACATTACCGTGAAACAGAAACACAACATTACCTTGGACCTGAAACGGAACATTACCGTGAAACCGAAACAGAACATTATCGTGGACCAGAGACGGAACATTACCGTGAAACCAAACATTATCGTGGACCAGACACAGAACATTACGGTGGACCAGAGACAGAACATTACCATGAAACCGAAACAGAACATTATCGTGGACCAGAAACGGAACATTACCGTGAAACAGAAACACAAAATTATCGTGGACCAGAAACGGAACATTACCGTGAAACAGAAACAGAACGTTATCGTGGACCAGAGACGGAACATTACCGTGAAACCGAACATTATCGTGGACCAGAGATGGAACATTACCGTGGACCAGAGACAGAACATTACCGTGGACCAGAGACAGAACATTACTGTGGACCAGAGACCGAACTTTACCATGGACCAGAGACAGAACATTACCATGAAACAGAACATTATCATGGACCAGAAACGGAACATTACCGTGTAACAGAAACACAACATTATCGTGGACCAGAGAAGGAACATTACCGTGGACCAGAGACGGAACATTACCGTGAAACCGAACATTATCGTGGACCAGAGATCGAACATTACCGTGGACCAGAGACAGAACATTACCGTGGACCAGAGACTGAACATTACCTTGAAACCGAACATTACCGTGGACCAGAGACAGAACATTACCATGGACCAGAGACAGAACATTACCGTGAAACAGAACATTATCATGGACCAGAAACGGAACATTACCGTGAAACAGAAACAGAACATTATCGTGGACCAGAAACGGAACATTACCGTGAAACAGAAACACAACATTACCTTGGACCAGAGACAGAACATTACCGTGAAACCGAACATTATCGTGGACCAGAGATGGAACATTACCGTGGACCAGAGACAGAACATTACCGTGGACCAGAGACAGAACTTTACCTTGAAACCGAACGTTACCGTGGACCAGAGACAGAACATTACCGTGGACCAGAGACAGAACTTTACCTTGAAACCGAACGTTACCGTGGACCAGAGACAGAACATTACCATGGACCAGAGACAGAACATTACCATGAAACAGAACATTATCATGGACCAGAAACGGAACATTACCGTGTAACAGAAACACAACATTACCGTGGACCAGAGACAGAACATTACCATGGACCAGAGACAGAACATTACCGTGAAACAGAACATTATCATGGACCAGAAACGGAACATTACCGTGAAACAGAAACAGAACATTATCGTGGACCAGAAACGGAACATTACCGTGAAACCGAAACAGAAGATTATCGTGGACCAGAAACGGAACATTACCGTGAAACAGAAACACAACATTACCTTGGACCAGAGACAGAACATTACCGTGAAACCGAACATTATCGTGGACCAGAGATGGAACATTACCGTGGACCAGAGACAGAACATTACCATGGACCAGAGACCGAACTTTACCTTGAAACCGAACATTACCGTGGACTAGAGACAGAACATTACCATGGACCAGAGAAGGAACATTACCGTGAAACAGAACATTATCATGGACCAGAAACGGAACATTACCGTGAAACAGAAACAGAACATTATCGTGGACCAGAAACGGAACATTACCGTGAAACCGAAACAGAAGATTATCGTGGACCAGAAACGGAACATTATCGTGAAACAGAAACACAACATTACCGTGGACCAGAAACGGAACATTACCGTGAAACCGAAACAGAAGATTATCGTGGACCAGAGACGGAACATTATCATGGACCGGAGACAGAACATTACCGTGAAACCTAAACAGAACATTATCGTTGACCAGAAACGGAACATTATCGTGAAACCGAACATTATCGTGGACCAGAAACACAACATTATCGTGGACCAGAAATGGAACATTACCGTGAAACAGAAACACAACATTATCGTGGACCAGAGACGGAACATTACCGTGAAACCGAACATTACCGTGGACCAGAGACAGAACATTACCGTGGACCAGAGACAGAACATTACCGTGAAACCGAAACAGAACATTATCGTGGACCAGAAACGGAACATTACCGTGAAACAGAAACACAACATTATCGTGGACCAGAGACGGAACATTACCGTGAAACCAAACATTATCGTGGACCAGAGATCGAACATTATCGTGGACCAGAGACAGAACATTACCGTGGACCAGAAATGGAACATTACCGTGAAACCGAACATTATCGTGGACCAGAGACGGAACATTACCGTGGACCAGAAATGGAACATTACCGTGAAACCAAACATTACCATGGACCAGATACGGAACATTACTGTGGACCAGAGACGGAACATTACCGTTGACCAGAACATTACTGTGAAACCGAACATTATCGTGGACCAGAGACCGAACATTACCGTGAAACCGAACATTACCGTGGACCAGAAACGGAACATTACCGTGAAACAGAAACACAACATTAGCGTTGACCAGAGACAGAACATTACCGTGAAACAGAAACACAACATTATCGTGGACCAGAAACGGAACATTACCATGAAACAGAAACAGAACATTAGCGTGGACCAGAGACAGAACATTACCGTGAACCAGAGACAGAACATTACCGTGAAACCGAACATTATCGTGGACCAGAGATCGAACATTACCGTGGACCAGAGACAGAACATTACCGTGGACCAGAGACTGAACATTACCTTGATACCGAACATTACCGTGGACCAGAGACAGAACATTACCATGGACCAGAGACAGAACATTACCGTGAAACAGAACATTATCATGGACCAGAAACGGAACATTACCGTGAAAGAGAAACAGAACATTATCGTGGACCAGAAACGGAACAGTACCGTGAAACAGAAACACAACATTACCTTGGACCAGAGACAGAACATTACCGTGAAACCGAACATTATCGTGGACCAGAGATGGAACATTACCGTGGACCAGAGACAGAACATTACCGTGGACCAGAGACAGAACTTTACCTTGAAACCGAACGTTACCGTGGACCAGAGACAGAACATTACCATGGACCAGAGACAGAACATTACCATGAAACAGAACATTATCATGGACCAGAAACGGAACATTACCGTGTAACAGAAACACAACATTACCGTGGACCAGAGACAGAACATTACCATGGACCAGAGACAGAACATTACCGTGAAACAGAACATTATCATGGACCAGAAACGGAACATTACCGTGAAACAGAAACAGAACATTATCGTGGACCAGAAACGGAACATTACCGTGAAACCGAAACAGAAGATTATCGTGGACCAGAAACGGAACATTACCGTGAAACAGAAACACAACATTACCTTGGACCAGAGACAGAACATTACCGTGAAACCGAACATTATCGTGGACCAGAGATGGAACATTACCGTGGACCAGAGACCGAACTTTACCTTGAAACCGAACGTTACCGTGGACCAGAGACAGAACTTTACCTTGAAACCGAACATTACCGTGGACCAGAGATCGAACTTTATCGTGGACCAGAGACAGAACATTACCATGGACCAAAGACAGAACATTACCGTGAAACAGAACATTATCATGGACCAGAAACGGAACATTACCGTGAAACAGAAACAGAACATTATCGTGGACCAGAAACGGAACATTACCGTGAAACCAAAACAGAACATTATCGTGGACCAGAAACGGAACATTACCATGGACCAGAGACAGAACATTACCATGGACCAGAGACAGAACATTACCGTGAAACCGAAAGAGAACATTATCGTGGACCAGAAACGGAACATTACCGTGAAACCGAAACAGAACATTATCGTGGACCAGACACGGAACATTACCGTGAAACCGAACATTATCGTGGACCAGAGATCGAACATTACCGTGGACCAGAGACAGAACATTACCGTGGACCAGAGACCGAACTTTACCTTGAAACCGAACATTACCGTGGACCAGAGACAGAACATTACCATGGACCAGAGACAGAACATTACCGTGAAACAGAACATTATCATGGACCAGAAACGGAACATTAACGTGAAACAGAAACAGAACATTATCTTGGACCAGAAACGGAACATTACCGTGAAACCGAAACAGAAGATTATCGTGGACCAGAAACGGAACATTACCGTGAAACAGAAACACAACATTACCGTGGACCAGAGACAGAACATTACCGTGAAACCGAAACAGAACATTATCGTGGACCAGAAACGGAACATTATCGTGGACCAGAGACGGAACTTTATCAAGGACCAGAGACAGAACATTACCGTGAAACGTAAACAGAACATTATCGTGGACCAGAAATGGAACATTACCGTGAAAAAGAAACACAACATTATCGTGGACCAGAGACGGAACATTACCGTGAAACCGAACATTACCGTGGACCAGAGACAGAACATTACCGTGAAACCGAAACAGAACATTATCGTGGACCAGAAATGGAACATTACCGTGAAACAGAAACACAACATTATCGTGGACCAGAGACGGAACATTACCGTGAAACCAAACATTATCGTGGACCAGAGATCAAACATTATCGTGGACCAGAGACAGAACATTACCGTGGACCAGAAATGGAACATTACCGTGAAACCGAACATTATCGTGGACCAGAGACGGAACATTACCGTGAAACCGAACATTATCGTCGACCAGAAATCAAACATTTTCGTGGACCAGAGACAGAACATTACCGTGGACCAGAAATGGAACATTACCGTGAAACCGAACATTACCATGGACTAGATACGGAACATTACTGTGGACCAGAGACGGAACATTACCGTGGACCAAAACATTACCGTGGACCAGAACATTACCGTGAAACCGAACATTATCGTGGACCAGAGATCGAACATTACCGTGGACCAGAGACAGAACATTACCGTGGACCAGAGACAGAACATTACCGTGGACCAGAGACAGAACATTACCATGGACCAGAGACCGAACTTTACCTTGAAACCGAACATTACCGTGGACTAGAGACAGAACATTACCATGGACCAGAGAAGGAACATTACCGTGAAACAGAACATTATCATGGACCAGAAACGGAACATTACCGTGAAACAGAAACAGAACATTATCGTGGACCAGAAACGGAACATTACCGTGAAACCGAAACAGAAGATTATCGTGGACCAGAAACGGAACATTATCGTGAAACAGAAACACAACATTACCGTGGACCAGAAACGGAACATTACCGTGAAACCGAAACAGAAGATTATCGTGGACCAGAGACGGAACATTATCATTGACCGGAGACAGAACATTACCGTGAAACCTAAACAGAACATTATCGTTGACCAGAAACGGAACATTATCGTGAAACCGAACATTATCGTGGACCAGAAACACAACATTATCGTGGACCAGAAATGGAACATTACCGTGAAACAGAAACACAACATTATCGTGGACCAGAGACGGAACATTACCGTGAAACCGAACATTACCGTGGACCAGAGACAGAACATTACCGTGGACCAGAGACAGAACATTACCGTGAACCCGAAACAGAACATTATCGTGGACCAGAAACGGAACATTACCGTGAAACAGAAACACAACATTATCGTGGACCAGAGACGGAACATTACCGTGAAACCAAACATTATCGTGGACCAGAGATCGAACATTATCGTGGACCAGAGACAGAACATTACCGTGAACCCGAAACAGAACATTATCGTGGACCAGAAACGGAACATTACCGTGAAACCAAAACAGAACATTATCGTGGACCAGAAACGGAACATTACCATGGACCAGAGACAGAACATTACCATGGACCAGAGACAGAACATTACCGTGAAACCGAAAGAGAACATTATCGTGGACCAGAAACGGAACATTACCGTGAAACCGAAACAGAACATTATCGTGGACCAGACACGGAACATTACCGTGAAACCGAACATTATCGTGGACCAGAGATCGAACATTACCGTGGACCAGAGACAGAACATTACCGTGGACCAGAGACCGAACTTTACCTTGAAACCGAACATTACCGTGGACCAGAGACAGAACATTACCATGGACCAGAGACAGAACATTACCGTGAAACAGAACATTATCATGGACCAGAAACGGAACATTAACGTGAAACAGAAACAGAACATTATCTTGGACCAGAAACGGAACATTACCGTGAAACCGAAACAGAAGATTATCGTGGACCAGAAACGGAACATTACCGTGAAACAGAAACACAACATTACCGTGGACCAGAGACAGAACATTACCGTGAAACCGAAACAGAACATTATCGTGGACCAGAAACGGAACATTATCGTGGACCAGAGACGGAACTTTATCAAGGACCAGAGACAGAACATTACCGTGAAACGTAAACAGAACATTATCGTGGACCAGAAATGGAACATTACCGTGAAAAAGAAACACAACATTATCGTGGACCAGAGACGGAACATTACCGTGAAACCGAACATTACCGTGGACCAGAGACAGAACATTACCGTGAAACCGAAACAGAACATTATCGTGGACCAGAAATGGAACATTACCGTGAAACAGAAACACAACATTATCGTGGACCAGAGACGGAACATTACCGTGAAACCAAACATTATCGTGGACCAGAGATCAAACATTATCGTGGACCAGAGACAGAACATTACCGTGGACCAGAAATGGAACATTACCGTGAAACCGAACATTATCGTGGACCAGAGACGGAACATTACCGTGAAACCGAACATTATCGTCGACCAGAAATCAAACATTTTCGTGGACCAGAGACAGAACATTACCGTGGACCAGAAATGGAACATTACCGTGAAACCGAACATTACCATGGACTAGATACGGAACATTACTGTGGACCAGAGACGGAACATTACCGTGGACCAAAACATTACCGTGGACCAGAACATTACCGTGAAACCGAACATTATCGTGGACCAGAGATCGAACATTACCGTGGACCAGAGACAGAACATTACCGTGGACCAGAGACAGAACATTACCGTGGACCAGAGACAGAACATTACCATGGACCAGAGACCGAACTTTACCTTGAAACCGAACATTACCGTGGACTAGAGACAGAACATTACCATGGACCAGAGAAGGAACATTACCGTGAAACAGAACATTATCATGGACCAGAAACGGAACATTACCGTGAAACAGAAACAGAACATTATCGTGGACCAGAAACGGAACATTACCGTGAAACCGAAACAGAAGATTATCGTGGACCAGAAACGGAACATTATCGTGAAACAGAAACACAACATTACCGTGGACCAGAAACGGAACATTACCGTGAAACCGAAACAGAAGATTATCGTGGACCAGAGACGGAACATTATCATTGACCGGAGACAGAACATTACCGTGAAACCTAAACAGAACATTATCGTTGACCAGAAACGGAACATTATCGTGAAACCGAACATTATCGTGGACCAGAAACACAACATTATCGTGGACCAGAAATGGAACATTACCGTGAAACAGAAACACAACATTATCGTGGACCAGAGACGGAACATTACCGTGAAACCGAACATTACCGTGGACCAGAGACAGAACATTACCGTGGACCAGAGACAGAACATTACCGTGAACCCGAAACAGAACATTATCGTGGACCAGAAACGGAACATTACCGTGAAACAGAAACACAACATTATCGTGGACCAGAGACGGAACATTACCGTGAAACCAAACATTATCGTGGACCAGAGATCGAACATTATCGTGGACCAGAGACAGAACATTACCGTGAACCCGAAACAGAACATTATCGTGGACCAGAAACGGAACATTACCGTGAAACCAAAACAGAACATTATCGTGGACCAGAAACGGAACATTACCATGGACCAGAGACAGAACATTACCATGGACCAGAGACAGAACATTACCGTGAAACCGAAAGAGAACATTATCGTGGACCAGAAACGGAACATTACCGTGAAACCGAAACAGAACATTATCGTGGACCAGACACGGAACATTACCGTGAAACCGAACATTATCGTGGACCAGAGATCGAACATTACCGTGGACCAGAGACAGAACATTACCGTGGACCAGAGACCGAACTTTACCTTGAAACCGAACATTACCGTGGACCAGAGACAGAACATTACCATGGACCAGAGACAGAACATTACCGTGAAACAGAACATTATCATGGACCAGAAACGGAACATTAACGTGAAACAGAAACAGAACATTATCTTGGACCAGAAACGGAACATTACCGTGAAACCGAAACAGAAGATTATCGTGGACCAGAAACGGAACATTACCGTGAAACAGAAACACAACATTACCGTGGACCAGAGACAGAACATTACCGTGAAACCGAAACAGAACATTATCGTGGACCAGAAACGGAACATTATCGTGGACCAGAGACGGAACTTTATCAAGGACCAGAGACAGAACATTACCGTGAAACGTAAACAGAACATTATCGTGGACCAGAAATGGAACATTACCGTGAAAAAGAAACACAACATTATCGTGGACCAGAGACGGAACATTACCGTGAAACCGAACATTACCGTGGACCAGAGACAGAACATTACCGTGAAACCGAAACAGAACATTATCGTGGACCAGAAATGGAACATTACCGTGAAACAGAAACACAACATTATCGTGGACCAGAGACGGAACATTACCGTGAAACCAAACATTATCGTGGACCAGAGATCAAACATTATCGTGGACCAGAGACAGAACATTACCGTGGACCAGAAATGGAACATTACCGTGAAACCGAACATTATCGTGGACCAGAGACGGAACATTACCGTGAAACCGAACATTATCGTCGACCAGAAATCAAACATTTTCGTGGACCAGAGACAGAACATTACCGTGGACCAGAAATGGAACATTACCGTGAAACCGAACATTACCATGGACTAGATACGGAACATTACTGTGGACCAGAGACGGAACATTACCGTGGACCAAAACATTACCGTGGACCAGAACATTACCGTGAAACCGAACATTATCGTGGACCAGAGATCGAACATTACCGTGGACCAGAGACAGAACATTACCGTGGACCAGAGACAGAACATTACCGTGGACCAGAGACAGAACATTACCATGGACCAGAGACCGAACTTTACCTTGAAACCGAACATTACCGTGGACTAGAGACAGAACATTACCATGGACCAGAGAAGGAACATTACCGTGAAACAGAACATTATCATGGACCAGAAACGGAACATTACCGTGAAACAGAAACAGAACATTATCGTGGACCAGAAACGGAACATTACCGTGAAACCGAAACAGAAGATTATCGTGGACCAGAAACGGAACATTACCGTGAAACCAAACATTATCGTGGACCAGAGATCGAACATTATCGTGGACCAGAGACAGAACATTACCGTGGACCAGAAATGGAACATTACCGTGAAACCAAACATTATCGTGGACCAGAGACGGAACATTACCGTGGACCAGAAATGGAACATTACCGTGAAACCAAACATTACCATGGACCAGATACGGAACATTACTGTGGACCAGAGACGGAACATTACCGTTGACCAGAACATTACCGTGAAACCGAACATTATCGTGGACCAGAGACCGAACATTACCGTGAAACCGAACATTACCGTGGACCAGAAACGGAACATTACCGTGAAACAGAAACACAACATTAGCGTTGACCAGAGACAGAACATTACCGTGAAACAGAAACACAACATTATCGTGGACCAGAAACGGAACATTACCATGAAACAGAAACAGAACATTAGCGTGGACCAGAGACAGAACATTACCGTGAACCAGAGACAGAACATTACCGTGAAACCGAACATTATCGTGGACCAGAGATCGAACATTACCGTGGACCATAGACAGAACATTACCGTGGACCAGAGACTGAACATTACCTTGATACCGAACATTACCGTGGACCAGAGACAGAACATTACCATGGACCAGAGACAGAACATTACCGTGAAACAGAACATTATCATGGACCAGAAACGGAACATTACCGTGAAACAGAAACAGAACATTATCGTGGACCAGAAACGGAACAGTACCGTGAAACAGAAACACAACATTACCTTGGACCAGAGACAGAACATTACCGTGAAACCGAACATTATCGTGGACCAGAGATGGAACATTACCGTGGACCAGAGACAGAACATTACCGTGGACCAGAGACAGAACTTTACCTTGAAACCGAACGTTACCGTGGACCAGAGACAGAACATTACCATGGACCAGAGACAGAACATTACCATGAAACAGAACATTATCATGGACCAGAAACGGAACATTACCGTGTAACAGAAACACAACATTACCGTGGACCAGAGACAGAACATTACCATGGACCAGAGACAGAACATTACCGTGAAACAGAACATTATCATGGACCAGAAACGGAACATTACCGTGAAACAGAAACAGAACATTATCGTGGACCAGAAACGGAACATTACCGTGAAACCGAAACAGAAGATTATCGTGGACCAGAAACGGAACATTACCGTGAAACAGAAACACAACATTACCTTGGACCAGAGACAGAACATTACCGTGAAACCGAACATTATCGTGGACCAGAGATGGAACATTACCGTGGACCAGAGACAGAACATTACCGTGGACCAGAGACCGAACTTTACCTTGAAACCGAACGTTACCGTGGACCAGAGACAGAACATTACCATGGACCAGAGACAGAACATTACCATGAAACAGAACATTATCATGGACCAGAAACGGAACATTACCGTGTAACAGAAACACAACATTACCGTGGACCAGAGACAGAACATTACCATGGACCAGAGACAGAACATTACCTTGAAACAGAACATTATTATGGACCAGAAACGGAACATTACCGTGAAACAGAAACAGAACATTATCGTGGACCAGAAACGGAACATTACCGTGAAACCGAAACAGAAGATTATCGTGGACCAGAAACGGAACATTACCGTGAAACAGAAACACAACATTACCTTGGACCAGAAACGGAACATTACCGTGAAACCGAAACAGAACATTATCGTGGACCAGAGACGGAACATTACCGTGAAACCAAACATTATCGTGGACCAGACACAGAACATTACCGTGGACCAGAGACAGAACATTACCATGAAACCGAAACAGAACATTATCGTGGACCAGAAACGGAACATTACCGTGAAACAGAAACACAAAATTATCGTGGACCAGAAACGGAACATTACCGTGAAACAGAAACAGAACGTTATCGTGGACCAGAGACGGAACATTACCGTGAAACCGAACATTATCGTGGACCAGAGATGGAACATTACCGTGGACCAGAGACAGAACATTACCGTGGACCAGAGACAGAACATTACTGTGGACCAGAGACCGAACTTTACCATGGACCAGAGACAGAACATTACCATGAAACAGAACATTATCATGGACCAGAAACGGAACATTACCGTGTAACAGAAACACAACATTATCGTGGACCAGAGAAGGAACATTACCGTGGACCAGAGACGGAACATTACCGTGAACCTGAAACAGAATATTATCGTGGACCAGAAACGGAACATTACCGTGAAACCGAAACAGAACATTATCGTGGACCAGAGACGGAACATTACCGTGAAACCAAACATTATCGTGGACCAGAGATCGAACATTACCGTGGACCAGAGACAGAACATTACCGTGGACCAGAGACAGAACATTACCGTGGACCAGAGACAGAACATTACTGTGGATCAGAGACCGAACTTTACCTTGAAACCGAACATTACCGTGGACCAGAAACGGAACATTACCGTGAAACAGAAACACAACATTATCGTGTACCAGAGACGGAACATTATCGTGGACCAGAGACAGAACATTACCGTGAAACCTAAAAAGATTATTATTGTGGACCAGAAACGGAACATTATCGTGAAACCGAACATTACCGTGGACCAGGGACAGAACATTACCGTGAAACGGAAACAGAACATTACCGTGGAACCGAAACAGAACATTATCGTGGACCAGATACAGAACATTACCGTGGACCAGAGACAGAACATTTCCGTGGACCACAGACAGAACATTACCGTGGACCAGAGACAGAACATTACCGTGGACCAGAGACAGAACATTACCGTGGACCAGAGACCGAACTTTACCTTGAAACCGAACATTACCGTGGACCAGAGAGAGAATATTACCATGGACCAGAGACAGAACATTACCATGAAACAGAAACACAACATTATCGTGTACCAGAGACGGAACATTATCGTGGACCAGAGACAGAACATTATCGTGGACCAAAGACGGAACATTATCTTGGACCAGAGACGGAACATTACCGTGAAACCGAACATTATCGTGGACCACACACAGAACATTACCGTGAAACCGAACATTATCGTGGACCAGAAACGGAACATTACCGTGAAACAGAAACACAAAATTATCGTGGACCAGAAACGGAACATTACCGTGATACAGAAACAGAACATTATCGTTGACCAGAGATGGAACATTACCGTGAAACCGAACATTATCGTGGACCAGATATCGAACATTATCGTGGACCAGAGACAGAACATTACCGTGGACCAGAGACAGAACATTACCGTGGACCAGAAACAGAACATTACCATGGACCAGAGACAGAACATTACCGTGAAACAGAACATTATCATGGACCAGAAACGGAACATTACCGTGAAACAGAAACACAACATTATCGTGGACCAGAGACGGAACATTACCGTGGACCAGAGACGGAACATTACCGTGAAACAGAACATTATCATGGACCAGAAACGGAACATTACCGTGAAACAGAAACAGAATATTATCGTGGACCAGAAACGGAACATTACCGTGAAACCGAAACTGAAGATTATCGTGGACCAGAAACGGAACATTACCGTGAAACAGAAACACAACATTACCGTTGACCAGAGACAGAACATTACCGTGAAACCGAAACAGAACATTATCGTGGACCAGAAACGGAACATTATCGTGGACCAGAGACATAACTTTATCGTGGATCAGAGACAGAACATTATCGTGGACCAGAGACGGAACTTTATCAAGGACCAGAGACAGAACATTACCGTGAAACCTAAACAGAACATTATCGTTGACCAGAAACGGAACATTATCGTGAAACCGAACATTATCGTGGACCAGAAACACAACATTATCGTGGACCAGAAATGGAACATTACCGTGAAACAGAAACACAACATTATCGTGGACCAGAGACGGAACATTACCGTGAAACCGAACATTATCGTCGACCAGAAATCGAACATTATCATGGACCAGAGACAGAACATTACCGTGGACCAGAAATGGAACATTACCGTGAAACCGAACATTACCATGGACCAGTTACGGAACATTACTGTGGACCAGAGACGGAACATTACCGTGGACCAAAACATTACCGTGGACCAGAACATTACCGTGAAACCGAACATTATCGTGGACCAGAGACCGAACATTACCGTGAAACCGAAACAGAACATTATCGTGGACCAGACACGGAACATTACCGTGAAACCGAACATTATCGTGGACCAGAGATCGAACATTACCGTGGACCAGAGACAGAACATTACCGTGGACCAGAGACATAACATTACCGTGGACCAGAGACAGAACATTACCATGGACCAGAGACCGAACTTTACCTTGAAACCGAACATTACCGTGGACCAGAGACAGAACATTGCCATGGACCAGAGACAGAACATTACCGTGAAACCGAAACAGAACATTATCGTGGACCAGACACGGAACATTACCGTGAAACCGAAAATTATCGTGGACCAGAGATCGAACATTACCGTGGACCAGAAACAGAACATTACCGTGGACCAGAGACATAACATTACCGTGGACCAGAGACAGAACATTACCATGGACCAGAGACAGAACATTACCGTGAAACAGAACATTATCATGGACCAGAAACGGAACATTACCGTGAAACAGAAACAGAAGATTATCGTGGACCAGAAACGGAACATTACCGTGAAACCGAAACAGAAGATTATCGTGGACCAGAAACGGAACATTTCCGTGAAACAGAAACACAACATTACCGTGGACCAGAGACAGAACATTACCGTGAAACCGAAACAGAACATTATCGTGGACCAGAGACGGAACATTACCGTGAAACCGAACATTATCGTGGACCAGACACAGAACATTACCGTGGACCAGAGACAGAACATTACCATGAAACCGAAACTGAACATTATCGTGGACCAAAAACGGAACATTACCGTGAAACAGAAACACAAAATTATCGTGGACCAGAAACGGAACATTACCATGAAACAGAAACAGAACGTTATCGTGGACCAGAGACGGAACATTACCGTGAAACCGAACATTATCGTGGACCAGAGATCGAACATTACCGTGGACCAGATATCGAACATTATCGTGGACCAGAGACAGAACATTACCGTGGACCAGAGACAGAACATTACCGTGGACCAGAAACAGAACATTACCATGGACCAGAGACAGAACATTACCGTGAAACAGAACATTATCATGGACCAGAAACGGAACATTACCGTGAAACAGAAACACAACATTATCGTGGACCAGAGACGGAACATTACCGTGGACCAGAGACGGAACATTACCGTGAAACCGAAACAGAACATTATCGTGAACCAGAAACGGAACATTACCGTGAAACCGAAACAGAACATTATCGTGGACCAGACACGGAACATTACCGTGAAACCGAACATTATCGTGGCCCAGAGATCGAACATTACCGTGGACCAGAGACAGAACATTACCGTGGACCAGAGACAGAACATTACCGTGGACCAGAGACAGAACATTACCGTGGACCAGAGACCGAACTTTACCTTGAAACCGAACATTACTGTGGACCAGAGACAGAACATTACCATGGACCAGAGACAGAACATTACCGTGAAACAGAACATTATCATGGACCAGAAACGGAACATTACCGTGAAACAGAAACAGAATATTATCGTGGACCAGAAACGGAACATTACCGTGAAACCGAAACTGAAGATTATCGTGGACCAGAAACGGAACATTACCGTGAAACAGAAACACAACATTACCGTTGACCAGAGACAGAACATTACCGTGAAACCGAAACAGAACATTATCGTGGACCAGAAACGGAACATTATCGTGGACCAGAGACATAACTTTATCGTGGATCAGAGACAGAACATTATCGTGGACCAGAGACGGAACTTTATCAAGGACCAGAGACAGAACATTACCGTGAAACCTAAACAGAACATTATCGTTGACCAGAAACGGAACATTATCGTGAAACCGAACATTATCGTGGACCAGAAACACAACATTATCGTGGACCAGAAATGGAACATTACCGTGAAACAGAAACACAACATTATCGTGGACCAGAGACGGAACATTACCGTGAAACCGAACATTATCGTCGACCAGAAATCGAACATTATCATGGACCAGAGACAGAACATTACCGTGGACCAGAAATGGAACATTACCGTGAAACCGAACATTACCATGGACCAGTTACGGAACATTACTGTGGACCAGAGACGGAACATTACCGTGGACCAAAACATTACCGTGGACCAGAACATTACCGTGAAACCGAACATTATCGTGGACCAGAGACCGAACATTACCGTGAAACCGAAACAGAACATTATCGTGGACCAGACACGGAACATTACCGTGAAACCGAACATTATCGTGGACCAGAGATCGAACATTACCGTGGACCAGAGACAGAACATTACCGTGGACCAGAGACATAACATTACCGTGGACCAGAGACAGAACATTACCATGGACCAGAGACCGAACTTTACCTTGAAACCGAACATTACCGTGGACCAGAGACAGAACATTGCCATGGACCAGAGACAGAACATTACCGTGAAACCGAAACAGAACATTATCGTGGACCAGACACGGAACATTACCGTGAAACCGAAAATTATCGTGGACCAGAGATCGAACATTACCGTGGACCAGAAACAGAACATTACCGTGGACCAGAGACATAACATTACCGTGGACCAGAGACAGAACATTACCATGGACCAGAGACAGAACATTACCGTGAAACAGAACATTATCATGGACCAGAAACGGAACATTACCGTGAAACAGAAACAGAACATTATCGTGGACCAGAAACGGAACATTACCGTGAAACCGAAACAGAAGATTATCGTGGACCAGACACAGAACATTACCGTGGACCAGAGACAGAACATTACCATGAAACCGAAACTGAACATTATCGTGGACCAGAAACGGAACATTACCGTGAAACAGAAACACAAAATTATCGTGGACCAGAAACGGAACATTACCATGAAACAGAAACAGAACGTTATCGTGGACCAGAGACGGAACATTACCGTGAAACCGAACATTATCGTGGACCAGAGATCGAACATTACCGTGGACCAGAGACAGAACATTACCGTGGACCAGAGACCGAACATTACCTTGAAACCGAACATTACCGTGGACCAGAGACAGAACATTACCATGGACCAGAGACAGAACATTACCGTGAAACAGAACATTATCATGGACCAGAAACGGAACATTACCGTGAAACAGAAACAGAACATTATCGTGGACCAGAAACGGAACATTACCGTGAAACCGAAACAGAAGATTATCGTGGACCAGAAACGGAACATTACCGTGAAAGAGAAACACAACATTACCTTGGACCAGAGACAGAACATTACCGTGAAACCGAAACAGAACATTATCGTGGACCAGAGACGGAACATTACCGTGAAACCGAACATTATCGTGGACCAGACACAGAACATTACCGTGGACCAGAGACAGAACATTACCGTGGACCAGAGACCGAACTTTACCTTGAAACCGAACATTACCGTGGACCAGAGACAGAACATTACCATGGACCAGAGACAGAACATTACCGTGAAACAGAACATTATCATGGACCAGAAACGGAACATTACCGTGAAACAGAAACAGAACATTATCGTGGACCAGAAACGGAATATTACCGTGAAACCAAAACAGAACATTATCGTGAACCAGAAACGGAACATTACCATGGACCAGAGACAGAACATTACCATGGACCAGAGACAGAACATTACCGTGAAACCGAAAGAGAACATTATCGTGGACCAGAAACGGAACATTACCGTGAAACCGAAACAGAACATTATCGTGGACCAGACACGGAACATTACGTGAAACCGAACATTATCGTGGACCAGAGATCGAACATTACCGTGGACCAGAGACAGAACATTACCGTGGACCAGAGACCGAACTTTACCTTGAAACCGAACATTACCGTGGACCAGAGACAGTACATTACCATGGACCAGAGACAGAACATTACCGTGAAACAGAACATTATCATGGACCAGAAACGGAACATTACCGTGAAACAGAAACAGAACATTATCTTGGACCAGAAACGGAACATTACCGTGAAACCGAAACAGAAGATTATCGTGGACCAGAAACGGAACATTACCGTGAAACAGAAACACAACATTACTGTGGACCAGAGACAGAACATTACCGTGAAACCGAAACAGAACATTATCGTGGACCAGAGACGGAACATTACCGTGAAACCAAACATTATCGTGGACCAGACACAGAACATTACCGTGGACCAGAGACAGAACATTACCATGAAACCGAAACAGAACATTATCGTGGACCAGAAACGGAACATTACCGTGAAACAGAAACACAAAATTATCGTGGACCAGAAACGGAACATTACCGTGAAACAGAAACAGAACGTTATCGTGGACCAGAGACGGAACATTACCGTGAAACCGAACATTATCGTGGACCAGAGATGGAACATTACCGTGGACCAGAGACAGAACATTACCGTGGACCAGAGACAGAACATTACCGTGGACCAGAGACCGAACTTTACCATGGACCAGAGACAGAACATTACCATGAAACAGAACATTATCATGGACCAGAAACGGAACATTACCGTGTAACAGAAACACAACATTATCGTGGACCAGAGAAGGAACATTACCGTGGACCAGAGACGGAACATTACCGTGAACCTGAAACAGAATATTATCGTGGACCAGAAACGGACCATTACCGTGAAACCGAAACAGAACATTATCGTGGACCAGAGACGGAACATTACCGTGAAACCAAACATTATCGTGGACCAGAGATCGAACATTACCGTGGACCAGAGACAGAACATTATCGTGGACCAGAGACAGAACATTACCGTGGACCAGAGACGGAACATTATCGTGGACCAGAGACAGAACATTACCGTGAAACCTAAAAAGATTATTATTGTGGACCAGAAACGGAACATTATCGTGAAACCGAACATTACCGTGGACCAGGGACAGAACATTACCGTGAAACGGAAACAGAACATTACCGTGGAACCGAAACAGAACATTATCGTGGACCAGATACAGAACATTACCGTGGACCAGAGACAGAACATTTCCATGGACCACAGACAGAACATTACCGTGGACCAGAGACAGAACATTACCGTGGACCAGAGACAGAACATTACCGTGGACCAGAGACCGAACTTTGCCTTGAAACCGAACATTACCGTGGACCAGAGAGAGAATATTACCATGGACCAGAGACAGAACATTACCATGAAACAGAAACACAACATTATCGTGTACCAGAGACGGAACATTATCGTGGACCAGAGACAGAACATTATCGTGGACCAAAGACGGAACATTATCTTGGACCAGAGACGGAACATTACCGTGAAACCGAACATTATCGTGGACCACACACAGAACATTACCGTGAAACCGAACATTATCGTGGACCAGAAACGGAACATTACCGTGAAACAGAAACACAAAATTATCGTGGACCAGAAACGGAACATTACCGTGATACAGAAACAGAACATTATCGTGGACCAGAGATGGAACATTACCGTGAAACCGAACATTATCGTGGACCAGATATCGAACATTATCGTGGACCAGAGACAGAACATTACCGTGGACCAGAGACAGAACATTACCGTGGACCAGAAACAGAACATTACCATGGACCAGAGACAGAACATTACCGTGAAACAGAACATTATCATGGACCAGAAACGGAACATTACCGTGAAACAGAAACACAACATTATCGTGGACCAGAGACGGAACATTACCGTGGACCAGAGACGGAACATTACCGTGAAACCGAAACAGAACATTATCGTGAACCAGAAACGGAACATTACCGTGAAACCGAAACAGAACATTATCGTGGACCAGACACGGAACATTACCGTGAAACCGAACATTATCGTGGCCCAGAGATCGAACATTACCGTGGACCAGAGACAGAACATTACCGTGGACCAGAGACAGAACATTACCGTGGACCAGAGACAGAACATTACCGTGGACCAGAGACCGAACTTTACCTTGAAACCGAACATTACCGTGGACCAGAGACAGAACATTACCATGGACCAGAGACAGAACATTACCGTGAAACAGAACATTATCATGGACCAGAAACGGAACATTACCGTGAAACCGAAACTGAAGATTATCGTGGACCAGAAACGGAACATTACCGTGAAACAGAAACACAACATTACCGTTGACCAGAGACAGAACATTACCGTGAAACCGAAACAGAACATTATCGTGGACCAGAAACGGAACATTATCGTGGACCAGAGACATAACTTTATCGTGGATCAGAGACAGAACATTATCGTGGACCAGAGACGGAACTTTATCAAGGACCAGAGACAGAACATTACCGTGAAACCTAAACAGAACATTATCGTTGACCAGAAACGGAACATTATCGTGAAACCGAACATTATCGTGGACCAGAAACACAACATTATCGTGGACCAGAAATGGAACATTACCGTGAAACAGAAACACAACATTATCGTGGACCAGAGACGGAACATTACCGTGAAACCGAACATTATCATCGACCAGAAATCGAACATTATCATGGACCAGAGACAGAACATTACCGTGGACCAGACATGGAACATTACCGGGAAACCGAACATTACCATGGACCAGTTACGGAACATTACTGTGGACCAGAGACGGAACATTACCGTGGACCAAAACATTACCGTGGACCAGAACATTACCGTGAAACCGAACATTATCGTGGACCAGAGACCGAACATTACCGTGAAACCGAAACAGAACATTATCGTGGACCAGACACGGAACATTACCTTGAAACCGAACATTATCGTGGACCAGAGATCGAACATTACCGTGGACCAGAGACAGAACATTACCGTGGACCAGAGACATAACATTACCGTGGACCAGAGACAGAACATTACCATGGACCAGAGACCGAACTTTACCTTGAAACCGAACATTACCGTGGACCAGAGACAGAACATTGCCATGGACCAGAGACAGAACATTACCGTGAAACCGAAACAGAACATTATCGTGGACCAGACACGGAACATTACCGTGAAACCGAACATTATCGTGGACCAGAGATCGAACATTACCGTGGACCAGAAACAGAACATTACCGTGGACCAGAGACATAACATTACCGTGAAACCGAAACAGAACATTATCGTGGACCAGACACGGAACATTACCGTGAAACCGAACATTATCGTGGACCAGAGATCGAACATTACCGTGGACCAGAAACAGAACATTACCGTGGACCAGAGACATAACATTACCGTGGACCAGAGACAGAACATTACCATGGACCAGAGACAGAACATTACCGTGAAACAGAACATTATCATGGACCAGAAACGGAACATTACCGTGAAACAGAAACAGAACATTATCGTGGACCAGAAACGGAACATTACCGTGAAACCGAAACAGAAGATTATCGTGGACCAGAAACGGAACATTTCCGTGAAACAGAAACACAACATTACCGTGGACCAGAGACAGAACATTACCGTGAAACCGAAACAGAACATTATCGTGGACCAGAGACGGAACATTACCGTGAAACCGAACATTATCGTGAACCAGACACAGAACATTACCGTGGACCAGAGACAGAACATTACCATGAAACCGAAACTGAACATTATCGTGGACCAGAAACGGAACATTACCGTGAAACAGAAACACAAAATTATCGTGGACCAGAAACGGAACATTACCATGAAACAGAAACAGAACGTTATCGTGGACCAGAGACGGAACATTACCGTGAAACCGAACATTATCGTGGACCAGAGATCGAACATTACCGTGGACCAGAGACAGAACATTACCGTGGACCAGAGACCGAACATTACCTTGAAACCGAACATTACCATGGACCAGAGACAGAACATTACCATGGACCAGAGACAGAACATTACCGTAAAACAGAACATTATCATGGACCAGAAACGGAACATTACCGTGAAACAGAAACAGAACATTATCGTGGACCAGAAACGGAACATTACCGTGAAACCGAAACAGAAGATTATCGTGGACCAGAAACGGAACATTACCGTGAAACAGAAACACAACATTACCTTGGACCAGAGACAGAACATTACCGTGAAACCGAAACAGAACATTATCGTGGACCAGAGACGGAACATTACCGTGAAACCGAACATTATCGTGGACCAGACACAGAACATTACCGTGGACCAGAGACAGAACATTACCGTGGACCAGAGACCGAACTTTACCTTGAAACCGAACATTACCGTGGACCAGAGACAGAACATTACCATGGACCAGAGACGGAACATTACCGTGAAACAGAACATTATCATGGACCAGAAACGGAACATTACCGTGAAACAGAAACAGAATATTATCGTGGACCAGAAACGGAACATTACCGTGAAACCGAAACTGAAGATTATCGTGGACCAGAAACGGAACATTACCGTGAAACAGAAACACAACATTACCATTGACCAGAGACAGAACATTACCGTGAAACCGAAACAGAACATTATCGTGGACCAGAAACGGAACATTATCGTGGACCAGAGACATAACTTTATCGTGGATCAGAGACAGAACATTATCGTGGACCAGAGACGGAACTTTATCAAGGACCAGAGACAGAACATTACCGTGAAACCTAAACAGAACATTATCGTTGACCAGAAACGGAACATTATCGTGAAACCGAACATTATCGTGGACCAGAAACACAACATTATCGTGGACCAGAAATGGAACATTACCGTGAAACAGAAACACAACATTACCTTTTACCAGAGACAGAACATTACCGTGAAACCGAACATTATCGTCGACCAGAAATCGAACATTATCATGGACCAGAGACAGAACATTACCGTGGACCAGACATGGAACATTACCGTGAAACCGAACATTACCATGGACCAGTTACGGAACATTACTGTGGACCAGAGACGGAACATTACCGTGGACCAAAACATTACCGTGGACCAGAACATTACCGTGAAACCGAACATTATCGTGGACCAGAGACCGAACATTACCGTGAAACCGAAACAGAACATTATCGTGGACCAGACACGGAACATTACCTTGAAACCGAACATTATCGTGGACCAGAGATCGAACATTACCGTGGACCAGAGACAGAACATTACCGTGGACCAGAGACATAACATTACCGTGGACCAGAGACAGAACATTACCATGGACCAGAGACCGAACTTTACCTTGAAACCGAACATTACCGTGGACCAGAGACAGAACATTGCCATGGACCAGAGACAGAACATTACCGTGAAACCGAAACAGAACATTATCGTGGACCAGACACGGAACATTACCGTGAAACCGAACATTATCGTGGACCAGAGATCGAACATTACCGTGGACCAGAAACAGAACATTACCGTGGACCAGAGACATAACATTACCGTGAAACCGAAACAGAACATTATCGTGGACCAGACACGGAACATTACCGTGAAACCGAACATTATCGTGGACCAGAGATCGAACATTACCGTGGACCAGAAACAGAACATTACCGTGGACCAGAGACATAACATTACCGTGGACCAGAGACAGAACATTACCATGGACCAGAGACAGAACATTACCGTGAAACAGAACATTATCATGGACCAGAAACGGAACATTACCCTGAAACAGAAACAGAACATTATCGTGGACCAGAAATGGAACATTACCGTGAAACCGAAACAGAAGATTATCGTGGACCAGAAACGGAACATTTCCGTGAAACAGAAACACAACATTACCGTGGACCAGAGACAGAACATTACCGTGAAACCGAAACAGAACATTATCGTGGACCAGAGACGGAACATTACCGTGAAACCGAACATTATCGTGAACCAGACACAGAACATTACCGTGGACCAGAGACAGAACATTACCATGAAACCGAAACTGAACATTATCGTGGACCAGAAACGGAACATTACCGTGAAACATAAACACAAAATTATCGTGGACCAGAAATGGAACATTACCATGAAACAGAAACAGAACGTTATCGTGGACCAGAGACGGAACATTACCGTGAAACCGAACATTATCGTGGACCAGAGATCGAACATTACCGTGGACCAGAGACAGAACATTACCGTGGACCAGAGACCGAACTTTACCTTGAAACCGAACATTACCGTGGACCAGAGACAGAACATTACCATGGACCAGAGACAGAACATTACCGTGAAACAGAACATTATCATGGACCAGAAACGGAACATTACCGTGAAACAGAAACAGAACATTATCGTGGACCAGAAACGGAATATTACCGTGAAACCAAAACAGAACATTATCGTGAACCAGAAACGGAACATTACCATGGACCAGAGACAGAACATTACCATGGACCAGAGACAGAACATTACCGTGAAACCGAAAGAGAACATTATCGTGGACCAGAAACGGAACATTACCGTGAAACCGAAACAGAACATTATCGTGGACCAGACACGGAACATTACGTGAAACCGAACATTATCGTGGACCAGAGATCGAACATTACCGTGGACCAGAGACAGAACATTACCGTGGACCAGAGACCGAACTTTACCTTGAAACCGAACATTACCGTGGACCAGAGACAGTACATTACCATGGACCAGAGACAGAACATTACCGTGAAACAGAACATTATCATGGACCAGAAACGGAACATTACCGTGAAACAGAAACAGAACATTATCTTGGACCAGAAACGGAACATTACCGTGAAACCGAAACAGAAGATTATGGTGGACCAGAAACGGAACATTACCGTGAAACAGAAACACAACATTACCGTGGACCAGAGACAGAACATTACCGTGAAACCGAAACAGAACATTATCGTGGACCAGAAACGGAACATTATCGTGGACCAGAGACGGAACTTTATCAAGGACCAGAGACAGAACATTACCGTGAAACGTAAACAGAACATTATCGTTGACCAGAAACGGAACATTATCGTGAAACCGAACATTATCGTGGACCAGAAACACAACATTATCGTGGACCAGAAATGGTACATTACCTTGAAAAAGAAACACAACATTATCGTGGACCAGAGACGGAACATTACCGTGAAACCGAACATTACCGTGGACCAGAGACAGAACATTACCGTGGACCAGAGACAGAACATTACCGTGAAACCGAAACAGAACATTATCGTGGACCAGAAATGGAACATTACCGTGAAACAGAAACACAACATTATCGTGGACCAGAGACGGAACATTACCGTGAAACCAAACATTATCGTGGACCAGAGATCAAACATTATCGTGGACCAGAGACAGAACATTACCGTGGACCAGAAATGGAACATTACCGTGAAACCGAACATTATCGTGGACCAGAGACGGAACATTACCGTGAAACCGAACATTATCGTCGACCAGAAATCAAACATTTTCGTGGACCAGAGACAGAACATTACCGTGGACCAGAAATGGAACATTACCGTGAAACCGAACATTACCATGGACCAGATACGGAACATTACTGTGGACCAGAGACGGAACATTACCGTGGACCAAAACATTACCGTGGACCAGAACATTACCGTGAAACCGAACATTATCGTGGACCAGAGATCGAACATTACCGTGGACCAGAGACAGAACATTACCGTGGACCAGAGACAGAACATTACCGTGGACCAGAGACAGAACATTACCATGGACCAGAGACCGAACTTTACCTTGAAACCGAACATTACCGTGGACCAGAGACAGAACATTACCATGGACCAGAGAAGGAACATTACCGTGAAACAGAACATTATCATGGACCAGAAACGGAACATTACCGTGAAACAGAAACAGAACATTATGGTGGACCAGAAACGGAACATTACCGTGAAACCGAAACAGAAGATTATCGTGGACCAGAAACGGAACATTATCGTGGACCAGAAACGGAACATTATCGTGGACCAGAAACGGAACATTATCGTGGACCAGAGACATAACTTTATCGTGGATCAGAGACAGAACATTATCGTGGACCAGAAACACAACATTACCTTGGACCAGAGACAGAACATTACCGTGAAACCGAAACAGAACATTATCGTGGACCAGAGACGGAACATTACCGTGAAACCGAACATTATCGTGGACCAGACACAGAACATTACCGTGGACCAGAGACAGAACATTACCGTGGACCAGAGACCGAACTTTACCTTGAAACCGAACATTACCGTGGACCAGAGACAGAACATTACCATGGACCAGAGACAGAACATTACCGTGAAACAGAACATTATCATGGACCAGAAACGGAACATTACCGTGAAACAGAAACAGAACATTATGGTGGACCAGAAACGGAACATTACCGTGAAACCGAAACAGAAGATTATCGTGGACCAGAAACGGAACATTACCGTGAAACAGAAACAGAACATTATCTTGGACCAGAAACGGAACATTACCGTGAAACCGAAACAGAAGATTATCGTGGACCAGAAACGGAACATTACCGTGAAACAGAAACACAACATTACCGTGGACCAGAGACAGAACATTACCGTGAAACCGAAACAGAACATTATCGTGGACCAGAAACGGAACATTATCGTGGACCAGAGACGGAACTTTATCAAGGACCAGAGACAGAACATTACCGTGAAACGTAAACAGAACATTATCGTTGACCAGAAACGGAACATTATCGTGAAACCGAACATTATCGTGGACCAGAAACACAACATTATCGTGGACCAGAAATGGTACATTACCTTGAAAAAGAAACACAACATTATCGTGGACCAGAGACGGAACATTACCGTGAAACCGAACATTACCGTGGACCAGAGACAGAACATTACCGTGGACCAGAGACAGAACATTACCGTGAAACCGAAACAGAACATTATCGTGGACCAGAAATGGAACATTACCGTGAAACAGAAACACAACATTATCGTGGACCAGAGACGGAACATTACCGTGAAACCAAACATTATCGTGGACCAGAGATCAAACATTATCGTGGACCAGAGACAGAACATTACCGTGGACCAGAAATGGAACATTACCGTGAAACCGAACATTATCGTGGACCAGAGACGGAACATTACCGTGAAACCGAACATTATCGTCGACCAGAAATCAAACATTTTCGTGGACCAGAGACAGAACATTACCGTGGACCAGAAATGGAACATTACCGTGAAACCGAACATTACCATGGACCAGATACGGAACATTACTGTGGACCAGAGACGGAACATTACCGTGGACCAAAACATTACCGTGGACCAGAACATTACCGTGAAACCGAACATTATCGTGGACCAGAGATCGAACATTACCGTGGACCAGAGACAGAACATTACCGTGGACCAGAGACAGAACATTACCGTGGACCAGAGACAGAACATTACCATGGACCAGAGACCGAACTTTACCTTGAAACCGAACATTACCGTGGACCAGAGACAGAACATTACCATGGACCAGAGAAGGAACATTACCGTGAAACAGAACATTATCATGGACCAGAAACGGAACATTACCGTGAAACAGAAACAGAACATTATGGTGGACCAGAAACGGAACATTACCGTGAAACCGAAACAGAAGATTATCGTGGACCAGAAACGGAACATTATCGTGGACCAGAAACGGAACATTATCGTGGACCAGAAACGGAACATTATCGTGGACCAGAGACATAACTTTATCGTGGATCAGAGACAGAACATTATCGTGGACCAGAGACGGAACTTTATCAAGGACCAGAGACAGAACATTACCGTGAAACCTAAACAGAACATTATCGTTGACCAGAAACGGAACATTATCGTGAAACCGAACATTATCGTGGACCAGAAACACAACATTATCGTGGACCAGAAATGGAACATTACCGTGAAACAGAAACACAACATTATCGTGGACCAGAGACGGAACATTACCGTGAAACCGAACATTATCGTCGACCAGAAATCGAACATTATCATGGACCAGAGACAGAACATTACCGTGGACCAGACATGGAACATTACCGTGAAACCGAACATTACCATGGACCAGTTACGGAACATTACTGTGGACCAGAGACGGAACATTACCGTGGACCAAAACATTACCGTGGACCAGAACATTACCGTGAAACCGAACATTATTGTGGACCAGAGACCGAACATTACCGTGAAACCGAAACAGAACATTATCGTGGACCAGACACGGAACATTACCTTGAAACCGAACATTATCGTGGACCAGAGATCGAACATTACCGTGGACCAGAGACAGAACATTACCGTGGACCAGAGACATAACATTACCGTGGACCAGAGACAGAACATTACCATGGACCAGAGACCGAACTTTACCTTGAAACCGAACATTACCGTGGACCAGAGACAGAACATTGCCATGGACCAGAGACAGAACATTACCGTGAAACCGAAACAGAACATTATCGTGGACCAGACACGGAACATTACCGTGAAACCGAACATTATCGTGGACCAGAGATCGAACATTACCGTGGACCAGAAACAGAACATTACCGTGGACCAGAGACATAACATTACCGTGAAACCGAAACAGAACATTATCGTGGACCAGACACGGAACATTACCGTGAAACCGAACATTATCGTGGACCAGAGATCGAACATTACCGTGGACCAGAAACAGAACATTACCGTGGACCAGAGACATAACATTACCGTGGACCAGAGACAGAACATTACCATGGACCAGAGACAGAACATTACCGTGAAACAGAACATTATCATGGACCAGAAACGGAACATTACCGTGAAACAGAAACAGAACATTATCGTGGACCAGAAACGGAACATTACCGTGAAACCGAAACAGAAGATTATCGTGGACCAGAAACGGAACATTTCCGTGAAACAGAAACACAACATTACCGTGGACCAGAGACAGAACATTACCGTGAAACCGAAACAGAACATTATCGTGGACCAGAGACGGAACATTACCGTGAAACCGAACATTATCGTGGACCAGACACAGAACATTACCGTGGACCAGAGACAGAATATTACCATGAAACCGAAACTGAACATTATCGTGGACCAGAAACGGAACATTACCGTGAAACAGAAACACAAAATTATCGTGGACCAGAAACGGAACATTACCATGAAACAGAAACAGAACGTTATCGTGGACCAGAGACGGAACATTACCGTGAAACCGAACATTATCGTGGACCAGAGATCGAACATTACCGTGGACCAGAGACAGAACATTACCGTGGACCAGAGACCGAACATTACCTTGAAACCGAACATTACCGTGGACCAGAGACAGAACATTACCATGGACCAGAGACAGAACATTACCGTGAAACAGAACATTATCATGGACCAGAAACGGAACATTACCGTGAAACAGAAACAGAACATTATCGTGGACCAGAAACGGAACATTACCGTGAAACCGAAACAGAAGATTATCGTGGACCAGAAACGGAACATTACCGTGAAACAGAAACACAACATTACCTTGGACCAGAGACAGAACATTACCGTGAAACCGAAACAGAACATTATCGTGGACCAGAGACGGAACATTACCGTGAAACCGAACATTATCGTGGACCAGACACAGAACATTACCGTGGACCAGAGACAGAACATTACCGTGGACCAGAGACCGAACTTTACCTTGAAACCGAACATTACCGTGGACCAGAGACAGAACATTACCATGGACCAGAGACAGAACATTACCGTGAAACAGAACATTATCATGGACCAGAAACGGAACATTACCGTGAAACAGAAACAGAACATTATCGTGGACCAGAAACGGAATATTACCGTGAAACCAAAACAGAACATTATCGTGAACCAGAAACGGAACATTACCATGGACCAGAGACAGAACATTACCATGGACCAGAGACAGAACATTACCGTGAAACCGAAAGAGAACATTATCGTGGACCAGAAACGGAACATTACCGTGAAACCGAAACAGAACATTATCGTGGACCAGACACGGAACATTACGTGAAACCGAACATTATCGTGGACCAGAGATCGAACATTACCGTGGACCAGAGACAGAACATTACCGTGGACCAGAGACCGAACTTTACCTTGAAACCGAACATTACCGTGGACCAGAGACAGTACATTACCATGGACCAGAGACAGAACATTACCGTGAAACAGAACATTATCATGGACCAGAAACGGAACATTACCGTGAAACAGAAACAGAACATTATCTTGGACCAGAAACGGAACATTACCGTGAAACCGAAACAGAAGATTATCGTGGACCAGAAACGGAACATTACCGTGAAACAGAAACACAACATTACCGTGGACCAGAGACAGAACATTACCGTGAAACCGAAACAGAACATTATCGTGGACCAGAAACGGAACATTATCGTGGACCAGAGACGGAACTTTATCAAGGACCAGAGACAGAACATTACCGTGAAACGTAAACAGAACATTATCGTTGACCAGAAACGGAACATTATCGTGAAACCGAACATTATCGTGGACCAGAAACACAACATTATCGTGGACCAGAAATGGTACATTACCGTGAAAAAGAAACACAACATTATCGTGGACCAGAGACGGAACATTACCGTGAAACCGAACATTACCGTGGACCAGAGACAGAACATTACCGTGGACCAGAGACAGAACATTACCGTGAAACCGAAACAGAACATTATCGTGGACCAGAAATGGAACATTACCGTGAAACAGAAACACAACATTATCGTGGACCAGAGACGGAACATTACCGTGAAACCAAACATTATCGTGGACCAGAGATCAAACATTATCGTGGACCAGAGACAGAACATTACCGTGGACCAGAAATGGAACATTACCGTGAAACCGAACATTATCGTGGACCAGAGACGGAACATTACCGTGAAACCGAACATTATCGTCGACCAGAAATCAAACATTTTCGTGGACCAGAGACAGAACATTACCGTGGACCAGAAATGGAACATTACCGTGAAACCGAACATTACCATGGACCAGATACGGAACATTACTGTGGACCAGAGACGGAACATTACCGTGGACCAAAACATTACCGTGGACCAGAACATTACCGTGAAACCGAACATTATCGTGGACCAGAGATCGAACATTACCGTGGACCAGAGACAGAACATTACCGTGGACCAGAGACAGAACATTACCGTGGACCAGAGACAGAACATTACCATGGACCAGAGACCGAACTTTACCTTGAAACCGAACATTACCGTGGACCAGAGACAGAACATTACCATGGACCAGAGAAGGAACATTACCGTGAAACAGAACATTATCATGGACCAGAAACGGAACATTACCGTGAAACAGAAACAGAACATTATGGTGGACCAGAAACGGAACATTACCGTGAAACCGAACATTACCATGGACCAGATACGGAACATTACTGTGGACCAGAGACGGAACATTACCGTGGACCAGAACATTACCGTGAAACCGAACATTATCGTGGACCAGAGACCGAACATTACCGTGAAACCGAACATTACCGTGGACCAGAAACGGAACATTACCGTGAAACAGAAACACAACATTAGCGTTGACCAGAGACAGAACATTACCGTGAAACAGAAACACAACATTATCGTGGACCAGAAACGGAACATTACCATGAAATAGAAACAGAACATTAGCGTGGACCAGAGACAGAACATTACCGTGAACCAGAGACAGAACATTACCGTGAAACAGAAACACAACATTACCGTGGACCAGAGACAGAACATTACCGTGAAACGGAAACAGAACATTACCGTGAAACCGAAACAGAACATTATCGTGAACCAGAAACGGAACATTATCATGGACCAGTGATAGAACATTATCGTGAACCAAAGACGGAACATTATCGTGGACCAGAGACGGAACATTACCGTGAAACCGAACATTATCGTGGACCAGACACAGAACATTACCGTGGACCAGAGACAGAACATTACCATGAAACCGAAACAGAACATTATCGTGGACCAGAAACGGAACATTACCGTGAAACAGAAACAGAACGTTATCGTGGACCAGAGACGGAACATTACCGTGAAACCGAACATTATCGTGGACCAGAGATCGAACATTACCGTGGACCAGAGACAGAACATTACTGTGGACCAGAGACCGAACTTTACCTTGAAACCGAACGTTACCGTGGACCAGAGACAGAACATTACCATGGACCAGAGACAGAACATTACCATGAAACAGAACATTATCATGGACCAGAAACGGAACATTACCGTGAACCAGAGACAGAACATTACCGTGAAACAGAAACACAACATTACCGTGGACCAGAGACAGAACATTACCGTGAAACGGAAACAGAACATTACCGTGAAACCGAAACAGAACATTATCATGGATCAGAAACGGAACATTACCGTGAAACAGAAACACAACATTACCGTGGACCAGAAACGGAACATTACCGTGAAACCGAAACAGAAGATTATCGTGGACCAGAGACGGAACATTATCATGGACCAGAGACAGAACATTACCGTGAAACCTAAACAGAACATTATCGTTGACCAGAAACGGAACATTATCGTGAAACCGAACATTATCTTGGACCAGAAACACAACATTATCGTGGACCAGAAATGGAACATTATCGTGGACCAGAGACAGAACATTACCGTGGACCAGAAATGGAACATTACCGTGAAACCGAACATTATCGTGGACCAGAGACGGAACATTACCGTGGACCAGAAATGGAACATTACCGTGAAACCGAACATTACCATGGACCAGATACGGAACATTACTGTGGACCAGAGACGGAACATTACCGTGGACCAGAACATTACCGTGAAACCGAACATTATCGTGGACCAGAGACCGAACATTACCGTGAAACCGAACATTACCGTGGACCAGAAACGGAACATTACCGTGAAACAGAAACACAACATTAGCGTGGACCAGAGAGAGAACATTACCGTGAAACAGAAACACAACATTATCGTGGACCAGAAACGGAACATTACCATGAAACAGAAACAGAACATTAGCGTGGACCAGAGACAGAATATTACCGTGAACCAGAGACAGAACATTACCGTGAAACAGAAACACAACATTACCGTGGACCAGAGACAGAACATTACCGTGAAACGGAAACAGAACATTACCGTGAAACCGAAACAGAACATTATCGTGAACCAGAAACGGAACATTATCATGGACCAGTGATAGAACATTATCGTGAACCAAAGACGGAACATTATCGTGGACCAGAGACGGAACATTACCGTGAAACCGAACATTATCGTGGACCAGACACAGAACATTACCGTGGACCAGAGACAGAACATTACCATGAAACCGAAACAGAACATTATCGTGGACCAGAAACGGAACATTACCGTGAAACAGAAACAGAACGTTATCGTGGACCAGAGACGGAACATTACCGTGAAACCGAACATTATCGTGGACCAGAGATCGAACATTACCGTGGACCAGAGACAGAACATTACTGTGGACCAGAGACCGAACTTTACCTTGAAACCGAACGTTACCGTGGACCAGAGACAGAACATTACCATGGACCAGAGACAGAACATTACCATGAAACAGAACATTATCATGGACCAGAAACGGAACATTACCGTGAAACAGAAACACAACATTACCGTGGACCAGAAATGGAACATTACCGTGAAACCGAACATTACCATGGACCAGATACGGAACATTACTGTGGACCAGAGACGGAACATTACCGTGGACCAAAACATTACCGTGGACCAGAACATTACCGTGAAACCGAACATTATCGTGGACAAGAGATCGAACATTACCGTGGACCAGAGACAGAACATTACCGTGGACCAGAGACAGAACATTACCGTGGACCAGAGACAGAACATTACCATGGACCAGAGACCGAACTTTACCTTGAAACCGAACATTACCGTGGACCAGAGACAGAACATTACCATGGACCAGAGAAGGAACATTACCGTGAAACAGAACATTATCATGGACCAGAAACGGAACATTACCGTGAAACAGAAACAGAACATTATCGTGGACCAGAAACGGAACATTACCGTGAAACCAAAACAGAAGATTATCGTGGACCAGAAACGGAACATTATCGTGAAACAGAAACACAACATTACCGTGGACCAGAAACGGAACATTACCGTGAAACCGAAACAGAAGATTATCGTGGACCAGAGACGGAACATTATCATGGACCAGAGACAGAACATTACCGTGAAACCTAAACAGAACATTATCGTTGACCAGAAACGGAACATTATCGTGAAACCGAACATTATCGTGGACCAGAAACACAACATTATCGTGGACCAGAAATGGAACATTACCGTGAAACAGAAACACAACATTATCGTGGACCAGAGACGGAACATTACCGTGAAACCGAACATTACCGTGGACCAGAGACAGAACATTACCGTGGACCAGAGACAGAACATTACCGTGAAACCGAAACAGAACATTATCGTGGACCAGAAACGGAACATTACCGTGAAACAGAAACACAACATTATCGTGGACCAGAGACGGAACATTACCGTGAAACCAAACATTATCGTGGACCAGAGATCGAACATTATCGTGGACCAGAGACAGAACATTACCGTGGACCAGAAATGGAACATTACCATGAAACCGAATATTATCGTGGACCAGAGACGGAACATTACCGTGGACCAGAAATGGAACATTACCGTGAAACCGAACATTACCATGGACCAGATACGGAACATTACTGTGGACCAGAGACGGAACATTACCGTGGACCAGAACATTACCGTGAAACCGAACATTATCGTGGACCAGAGACCGAACATTACCGTGAAACCGAACATTACCGTGGACCAGAAACGGAACATTACCGTGAAACAGAAACACAACATTAGCGTGGACCAGAGACAGAACATTACCGTGAAACAGAAACACAACATTATCGTGGACCAGAAACGGAACATTACCATGAAACAGAAACAGAACATTAGCGTGGACCAGAGACAGAACATTACCGTGAACCAGAGACAGAACATTACCGTGAAACAGAAACACAACATTACCGTGGACCAGAGACAGAACATTACCGTGAAAAGGAAACAGAACATTACCGTGAAACCGAAACAGAACATTATCGTGAACCAGAAACGGAACATTATCATGGACCAGTGATAGAACATTATCGTGAACCAAAGACGGAACATTACTGTGGACCAGGGACGGAACATTACCGTGGACCAAAACATTACCGTGGACCAGAACATTACCGTGAAACCGAACATTATCGTGGACCAGAGATCGAACATTACCGTGGACCAGAGACAGAACATTACCGTGGACCAGAGACAGAACATTACCGTGAAACAGAAACACAACATTACCGTGGACCAGAGACAGAACATTACCGTGAAACGGAAACAGAACATTATCGTGAACCAGAAACGGAACATTATCATGGACCAGTGATAGAACATTATCGTGAACCAAAGACGGAACATTATCGTGGACCAGAGACGGAACATTACCGTGAAACCGAACATTATCGTGGACCAGACACAGAACATTACCGTGGACCAGAGACAGAACATTACCATGAAACCGAAACAGAACATTATCGTGGACCAGAAACGGAACATTACCGTGAAACAGAAACAGAACGTTATCGTGGACCAGAGACGGAACATTACCGTGAAACCGAACATTATCGTGGACCAGAGATCGAACATTACCGTGGACCAGAGACAGAACATTACTGTGGACCAGAGACCGAACTTTACCTTGAAACCGAACGTTACCGTGGACCAGAGACAGAACATTACCATGGACCAGAGACAGAACATTACCATGAAACAGAACATTATCATGGACCAGAAACGGAACATTACCGTGAAACAGAAACACAACATTACCGTGGACCAGAAATGGAACATTACCGTGAAACCGAACATTACCATGGACCAGATACGGAACATTACTGTGGACCAGAGACGGAACATTACCGTGGACCAAAACATTACCGTGGACCAGAACATTACCGTGAAACCGAACATTATCGTGGACAAGAGATCGAACATTACCGTGGACCAGAGACAGAACATTACCGTGGACCAGAGACAGAACATTACCGTGGACCAGAGACAGAACATTACCATGGACCAGAGACCGAACTTTACCTTGAAACCGAACATTACCGTGGACCAGAGACAGAACATTACCATGGACCAGAGAAGGAACATTACCGTGAAACAGAACATTATCATGGACCAGAAACGGAACATTACCGTGAAACAGAAACAGAACATTATCGTGGACCAGAAACGGAACATTACCGTGAAACCAAAACAGAAGATTATCGTGGACCAGAAACGGAACATTATCGTGAAACAGAAACACAACATTACCGTGGACAAGAGATCGAACATTACCGTGGACCAGAGACAGAACATTACCGTGGACCAGAGACAGAACATTACCGTGGACCAGAGACAGAACATTACCATGGACCAGAGACCGAACTTTACCTTGAAACCGAACATTACCGTGGACCAGAGACAGAACATTACCATGGACCAGAGAAGGAACATTACCGTGAAACAGAACATTATCATGGACCAGAAACGGAACATTACCGTGAAACAGAAACAGAACATTATCGTGGACCAGAAACGGAACATTACCGTGAAACCAAAACAGAAGATTATCGTGGACCAGAAACGGAACATTATCGTGAAACAGAAACACAACATTACCGTGGACCAGAAACGGAACATTACCGTGAAACCGAAACAGAAGATTATCGTGGACCAGAGACGGAACATTATCATGGACCAGAAATGGAACATTACCGTGAAACAGAAACACAACATTATCGTGGACCAGAGACGGAACATTACCGTGAAACCGAACATTACCGTGGACCAGAGACAGAACATTACCGTGGACCAGAGACAGAACATTACCGTGAAACCGAAACAGAACATTATCGTGGACCAGAAACGGAACATTACCGTGAAACAGAAACACAACATTATCGTGGACCAGAGACGGAACATTACCGTGAAACCAAACATTATCGTGGACCAGAGATCGAACATTATCGTGGACCAGAGACAGAACATTATCGTTGACCAGAAACGGAACATTATCGTGAAACCGAACATTATCGTGGACCAGAAACACAACATTATCGTGGACCAGAAATGGAACATTACCGTGAAACAGAAACACAACATTATCGTGGACCAGAGACGGAACATTACCGTGAAACCGAACATTACCGTGGACCAGAGACAGAACATTACCGTGGACCAGAGACAGAACATTACCGTGAAACCGAAACAGAACATTATCGTGGACCAGAAACGGAACATTACCGTGAAACAGAAACACAACATTATCGTGGACCAGAGACGGAACATTACCGTGAAACCAAACATTATCGTGGACCAGAGATCGAACATTATCGTGGACCAGAGACAGAACATTACCGTGGACCAGAAATGGAACATTACCATGAAACCGAATATTATCGTGGACCAGAGACGGAACATTACCGTGGACCAGAAATGGAACATTACCGTGAAACCGAACATTACCATGGACCAGATACGGAACATTACTGTGGACCAGAGACGGAACATTACCGTGGACCAGAACATTACCGTGAAACCGAACATTATCGTGGACCAGAGACCGAACATTACCGTGAAACCGAACATTACCGTGGACCAGAAACGGAACATTACCGTGAAACAGAAACACAACATTAGCGTGGACCAGAGACAGAACATTACAGTGAAACAGAAACACAACATTATCGTGGACCAGAAACGGAACATTACCATGAAACAGAAACAGAACATTAGCGTGGACCAGAGACAGAACATTACCGTGAACCAGAGACAGAACATTACCGTGAAAAAGAAACACAACATTACCGTGGACCAGAGACAGAACATTACCGTGAAAAGGAAACAGAACATTACCGTGAAACCGAAACAGAACATTATCGTGAACCAGAAACGGAACATTATCATGGACCAGTGATAGAACATTATCGTGAACCAAAGACGGAACATTATTGTGGACCAGAGACGGAACATTACCGTGAAACCGAACATTATCGTGGACCAGACACAGAACATTACCGTGGACCAGAGACAGAACATTACCATGAAACCGAAACAGAACATTATCGTGGACCAGAAACGGAACATTACCGTGAAACAGAAACAGAACGTTATCGTGGACCAGAGACGGAACATTACCGTGAAACCGAACATTATCGTGGACCAGAGATCGAACATTACCGTGGACCAGAGACCGAACTTTACCTTGAAACCGAACGTTACCGTGGACCAGAGACAGAACATTACCATGGACCAGAGACAGTACATTACCATGAAACAGAACATTATCATGGACCAGAAACGGAACATTACCGTGAAACAGAAACACAACATTACCGTGGACCAGAAATGGAACATTACCGTGAAACCGAACATTACCATGGACCAGATACGGAACATTACTGTGGACCAGAGACGGAAAATTACCGTGGACCAAAACATTACCGTGGACCAGAACATTACCGTGAAACCGAACATTATCGTGGACCAGAGATCGAACATTACCGTGGACCAGAGACAGAACATTACCGTGGACCAGAGACAGAACATTACCGTGGACCAGAGACAGAACATTACCATGGACCAGAGACCGAACTTTACCTTGAAACCGAACATTACCGTGGACCAGAGACAGAACATTACCATGGACCAGAGAAGGAACATTACCGTGAAACAGAACATTATCATGGACCAGAAACGGAACATTACCGTGAAACAGAAACAGAACATTATCGTGGACCAGAAACGGAACATTACCGTGAAACCGAAACAGAAGAATATCGTGGACCAGAAACGGAACATTATCGTGAAACAGAAACACAACTTTACCGTGGACCAGAAACGGAACATTACCGTGAAACCGAAACAGAAGATTATCGTGGACCAGAGACGGAACATTATCATGGACCAGAGACAGAACATTACCGTGAAACCTAAACAGAACATTATCGTTGACCAGAAACGGAACATTATCGTGAAACCGAACATTATCGTGGACCAGAAACACAACATTATCGTGGACCAGAAATGGAACATTACCGTGAAACAGAAACACAACATTATCGTGGACCAGAGACGGAACATTACCGTGAAACCGAACATTACCGTGGACCAGAGACAGAACATTACCGTGGACCAGAGACAGAACATTACCGTGAAACCGAAACAGAACATTATCGTGGACCAGAAACGGAACATTACCGTGAAACAGAAACACAACATTATCGTGGACCAGAGACGGAACATTACCGTGAAACCAAACATTATCGTGGACCAGAGATCGAACATTATCGTGGACCAGAGACAGAACATTACCGTGGACCAGAAATGGAACATTACCGTGAAACCGAACATTATCGTGGACCAGAGACGGAACATTACCGTGGACCAGAAATGGAACATTACCGTGAAACCGAACATTACCATGGACCAGATACGGAACATTACTGTGGACCAGAGACGGAACATTACCGTGGACCAGAACATTACCGTGAAACCGAACATTATCGTGGACCAGAAAAGGAACATTACCGTGAAACAGAAACACAACATTAGCGTGGACCAGAGACAGAACATTACCGTGAAACAGAAACACAAAATTATCGTGGACCAGAAACGGAACATTACCATGAAACCGAAAGAGAACATTATCGTGGACCAGAGACAGAACATTACCGTGAACCAGAGACAGAACATTATCGTGGACCAGACACGGAACATTTCCGTGAAACCGAACATTATCGTGGACCAGAGATCGAACATTACCGTGGACCAGAGACAGAACATTACCGTGGACCAGAGACCGAACTTTACCTTGAAACCGAACGTTACCGTGGACCAGAGACAGAACATTACCATGGACCAGAGACAGAACATTACCATGAAACAGAACATTATCATGGACCAGAAACGGAACATTACCGTGAAACAGAAACACAACATTATCGTGGACCAGAGAAGGAACATTACCGTGGACCAGAGACGGAACATTACCGTGAAACCGAAACAGAATATTATCGTGGACCAGAAACGGAACATTATCGTGAAACCGAAACACAAAATTATCGTGGACCAGAAACGGAACATTACCATGAAACAGAAACAGAACATTGTCGTGGACCAAAGACGGAACATTATCTTGGACCAGAGACGGAACATTACCGTGAAACCGAACATTATCGTGGACCAGACACAGAACATTACCGTGAAACCGAACATTATCGTGGACCAGAAACGGAACATTACCGTGGACCAGAGACGGAACATTACCGTGAAACCAAACATTATCGTGGACCAGAGATCGAACATTATCGTGGACCAGACACGGAACATTACCGTTGACCAGAGACCGAACTTTACCTTGAAACCGAACATTACCGTGGACCAGAGACAGAACATTACCGTGAAACCGAACATTATCGTGGACCAGAGATCAAACATTACCGTGGACCAGAGACACAATATTACCGTGGACCAGAGACAGAACATTACCGTGGACCAGAGACGGAACATTACCGTGGACCAGAGACAGAACATTATCGTGGACCACAGACGGAACATTACCGTGAAACCGAACATTATCGTGGACCAGAGATCGAACATTACCGTGGACCAGAGACAGAACATTACCGTGGTCCAGAGACAGAACATTACCGTGGACCAGAGACAGAACATTACCGTGAAACCGAAACAGAATATTATCGTGGACCAGAAACGGAACATTACCGTGAAACCGAAACAGAACATTATCGTGGACCAGAGACAGAACATTACTGTGGACCAGAGACCGAACTTTACCTTGAAACCGAACATTACCGTGGACCTGAGATCGAACTTTATCATGGACCAGAGACAGAACATTACCATGGACCAAAGACAGAACATTACCGTGAAACAGAACATTATCATGGACCAGAAACGGAACATTACCGTGAAACAGAAACAGAACATTATCGTGGACCAGAAACGGAACATTACCGTGAAACCAAAACAGAACATTATCGTGGACCAGAAACGGAACATTACCATGGACCAGAGACAGAACATTACCATGGACCAGAGACAGAACATTATCGTGAAACAGAACATTATCATGGACCAGAAACGGAACATTACCGTGAAACAGAAACAGAACATTATCGTGGACCAGAAACGGAACATTACCGTGAAACCGAAACAGAACATTATCGTGGACCAGAAACGGAACATTACCGTGATACAGAAACAGAACATTATCGTGGACCAGAGACAGAACATTACCGTGAAACCGAACATTATCGTGGACCAGAGATCGAACATTACCGTGGACCATAGACAGAACATTACCGTGGTCCAGAGACAGAACATTACCGTGGACCAGAGACAGAACATTACCGTGGACCAGAGACAGAACATTACCGTGGACCAGAGACAGAACATTATTGTGGACCAGAGACCGAACTTTACCTTGAAACCGAACATTACCGTGGACCAGAGATCGAACTTTATCGTGGACCAGAGACAGAACATTACCATGGACCAGAGACAGAACATTACCGTGAAACAGAACATTATCATGGACCAGAAACGGAACATTACCGTGAAACAGAAACAGAACAATATCGTGGACCAGAAACGGAACATTACCGTGAAACCGAAACAGAACATTATCTTGGACCAGAAACGGAACATTACCATGGACCAGAGACAGAACATTACCATGGACCAGAGACAGAACATTACCGTGAAACAGAACATTATCATGGACCAGAAACGGAACATTACCGTGAAACAGAAACAGAACATTATCGTGGACCAGAAACGGAACATTACCGTGAAACCGAAACAGAACATTATCGTGGACCAGAAACGGAACATTACCATGGACCAGAGACAGAACATTACCTTGAAACCAAAACAGAAGATTATCGTGGACCAGAAACGGAACATTATCGTGGACCAGAAACAGAACATTATCGTGGACCAGAGACAGAACATTATCGTGGACCAGAGAGAGAACATTACCTTGAAACCAAAACGGAACATTATCGTGGACCAGAAACGGAACATTATCGTGGACCAGAGACGGAACATTATCGAGGACCAGAGACAGAACATTACCGTGAAACCGAAACAGAACATTATCGTGGACCAGAACCGGAACATTATCGTGGACCAGAGACAGAACATTATCGTGGATCAGAGACAGAACATTATCGTGGACCAGAGATGGAACATTATCGTGGACCAGAGACAGAACATTACCGTGAAACAGAAACACAACATTATCGTGGACCAGAGACGGAACATTACCGTGAAACCGAACATTATCGTGGACCAGAGATCGAACTTTATCCTGGACCAGAGACAGAACATTACCGTGGACCAGAAATGGAACATTACCGTGGACCAGAGACAGAACATTACTGTGGACCAGAGACCGAACTTTACCTTGAAACCGAACATTACCGTGGACCAGAGACAAAACATTACCATGAAACAGAACATTATCATGGACCAGAAACGGAACATTACCGTGAAACCGAAACAGAATATTATCGTGGACCAGAAACGGAACATTACCGTGAAACCAAAACAGAACATTATCATGGACCAAAAACGGAACATTATCGTGGACCAGAGACAGAACATTACCGTGAAACCGAAAGAGAACATTATCGTGGACCAAAAACGGAACATTACCGTGGACCAAAGACGGAACATTATCATGGACCAGAAACGGAACATTACCGTGAAACAGAAACACAACATTATCGTGGACCAGAGAAGGAACATTACCGTGGACCAGAGACGGAACATTACCGTGAAACCGAAACAGAATATTATCGTGGACCAGAAACGGAACATTACCGTGAAACCGAAACACAAAATTATCGTGGACCAGAAACGGAACATTACCATGAAACAGAAACAGAACATTGTCGTGGACCAAAGACGGAACATTATCTTGGACCAGAGACGGAATATTACCGTGAAACCGAACATTATCGTGGACCAGACACAGAACATTACCGTGGACCAGAGACAGAACATTACCGTGGACCAGAGACAGAACATTACCATGGACCAGAGACCGAACTTTACCTTGAAACCGAACATTACCGTGAACCAGAGACAGAACATTACCATGGACCAGAGAAGGAACATTACCGTGAAACAGAACATTATCATGGACCAGAAACGGAACATTACCGTGAAACAGAAACAGAACATTATCGTGGACCAGAGACAGAACATTATCATGGACCAGAGACAGAACATTACCGTGAAACCTAAACAGAACATTATCGTTGACCAGAAACGGAACATTATCGTGAAACCGAACATTATCGTGGACCAGAAACACAACATTATCGTGGACCAGAAATGGAACATTACCGTGAAACAGAAACACAACATTATCGTGGACCAGAGAAGGAACATTACCGTGGACCAGAGACGGAACATTACCGTGAAACCGAAACAGAATATTATCGTGGACCAGAAACGGAACATTATCGTGAAACCGAAACACAAAATTATCGTGGACCAGAAACGGAACATTACCATGAAACAGAAACAGAACATTGTCGTGGACCAAAGACGGAACATTATCTTGGACCAGAGACGGAACATTACCGTGAAACCGAACATTATCGTGGACCAGACACAGAACATTACCGTGAAACCGAACATTATCGTGGACCAGAAACGGAACATTACCGTGGACCAGAGACGGAACATTACCGTGAAACCGAACATTATCGTGGACCAGAGATCGAACATTATCGTGGACCAGACACGGAACATTACCGTTGACCAGAGACCGAACTTTACCTTGAAACCGAACATTACCGTGGACCAGAGACAGAACATTACCGTGAAACCGAACATTATCGTGGACCAGAGATCAAACATTACCGTGGACCAGAGACACAATATTACCGTGGACCAGAGACAGAACATTACCGTGGACCAGAGACGGAACATTACCGTGGACCAGAGACAGAACATTATCGTGGACCACAGACGGAACATTACCGTGAAACCGAACATTATCGTGGACCAGAGATCGAACATTACCGTGGACCAGAGACAGAACATTACCGTGGTCCAGAGACAGAACATTACCGTGGACCAGAGACAGAACATTACCGTGAAACCGAAACAGAATATTATCGTGGACCAGAAACGGAACATTACCGTGAAACCGAAACAGAACATTATCGTGGACCAGAGACAGAACATTACTGTGGACCAGAGACCGAACTTTACCTTGAAACCGAACATTACCGTGGACCTGAGATCGAACTTTATCATGGACCAGAGACAGAACATTACCATGGACCAAAGACAGAACATTACCGTGAAACAGAACATTATCATGGACCAGAAACGGAACATTACCGTGAAACAGAAACAGAACATTATCGTGGACCAGAAACGGAACATTACCGTGAAACCAAAACAGAACATTATCGTGGACCAGAAACGGAACATTACCATGGACCAGAGACAGAACATTACCATGGACCAGAGACAGAACATTATCGTGAAACAGAACATTATCATGGACCAGAAACGGAACATTACCGTGAAACAGAAACAGAACATTATCGTGGACCAGAAACGGAACATTACCGTGAAACCGAAACAGAACATTATCGTGGACCAGAAACGGAACATTACCGTGATACAGAAACAGAACATTATCGTGGACCAGAGACAGAACATTACCGTGAAACCGAACATTATCGTGGACCAGAGATCGAACATTACCGTGGACCATAGACAGAACATTACCGTGGTCCAGAGACAGAACATTACCGTGGACCAGAGACAGAACATTACCGTGGACCAGAGACAGAACATTACCGTGGACCAGAGACAGAACATTATTGTGGACCAGAGACCGAACTTTACCTTGAAACCGAACATTACCGTGGACCAGAGATCGAACTTTATCGTGGACCAGAGACAGAACATTACCATGGACCAGAGACAGAACATTACCGTGAAACAGAACATTATCATGGACCAGAAACGGAACATTACCGTGAAACAGAAACAGAACAATATCGTGGACCAGAAACGGAACATTACCGTGAAACCGAAACAGAACATTATCTTGGACCAGAAACGGAACATTACCATGGACCAGAGACAGAACATTACCATGGACCAGAGACAGAACATTACCGTGAAACAGAACATTATCATGGACCAGAAACGGAACATTACCGTGAAACAGAAACAGAACATTATCGTGGACCAGAAACGGAACATTACCGTGAAACCGAAACAGAACATTATCGTGGACCAGAAACGGAACATTACCATGGACCAGAGACAGAACATTACCTTGAAACCAAAACAGAAGATTATCGTGGACCAGAAACGGAACATTATCGTGGACCAGAAACAGAACATTATCGTGGACCAGAGACAGAACATTATCGTGGACCAGAGAGAGAACATTACCTTGAAACCAAAACGGAACATTATCGTGGACCAGAAACGGAACATTATCGTGGACCAGAGACGGAACATTATCGAGGACCAGAGACAGAACATTACCGTGAAACCGAAACAGAACATTATCGTGGACCAGAACCGGAACATTATCGTGGACCAGAGACAGAACATTATCGTGGATCAGAGACAGAACATTATCGTGGACCAGAGATGGAACATTATCGTGGACCAGAGACAGAACATTACCGTGAAACAGAAACACAACATTATCGTGGACCAGAGACGGAACATTACCGTGAAACCGAACATTATCGTGGACCAGAGATCGAACTTTATCCTGGACCAGAGACAGAACATTACCGTGGACCAGAAATGGAACATTACCGTGGACCAGAGACAGAACATTACTGTGGACCAGAGACCGAACTTTACCTTGAAACCGAACATTACCGTGGACCAGAGACAGAACATTACCATGAAACAGAACATTATCATGGACCAGAAACGGAACATTACCGTGAAACCGAAACAGAATATTATCGTGGACCAGAAACGGAACATTACCGTGAAACCAAAACAGAACATTATCATGGACCAAAAACGGAACATTATCGTGGACCAGAGACAGAACATTACCGTGAAACCGAAAGAGAACATTATCGTGGACCAAAAACGGAACATTACCGTGGACCAAAGACGGAACATTATCATGGACCAGAAACGGAACATTACCGTGAAACAGAAACACAACATTATCGTGGACCAGAGAAGGAACATTACCGTGGACCAGAGACGGAACATTACCGTGAAACCGAAACAGAATATTATCGTGGACCAGAAACGGAACATTACCGTGAAACCGAAACACAAAATTATCGTGGACCAGAAACGGAACATTACCATGAAACAGAAACAGAACATTGTCGTGGACCAAAGACGGAACATTATCTTGGACCAGAGACGGAATATTACCGTGAAACCGAACATTATCGTGGACCAGACACAGAACATTACCGTGGACCAGAGACAGAACATTACCGAGGACCAGAGACAGAACATTACCATGGACCAGAGACCGAACTTTACCTTGAAACCGAACATTACCGTGGACCAGAGACAGAACATTACCATGGACCAGAGAAGGAACATTACCGTGAAACAGAACATTATCATGGACCAGAAACGGAACATTACCGTGAAACAGAAACAGAACATTATCGTGGACCAGAGACAGAACATTATCATGGACCAGAGACAGAACATTACCGTGAAACCTAAACAGAACATTATCGTTGACCAGAAACGGAACATTATCGTGAAACCGAACATTATCGTGGACCAGAAACACAACATTATCGTGGACCAGAAATGGAACATTACCGTGAAACAGAAACACAACATTATCGTGGACCAGAGACGGAACATTACCATGAAACAGAACATTATCATGGACCAGAAACGGAACATTACCGTGAAACCGAAAAAGAATATTATCGTGGACCAGAAACGGAACATTACCGTGAAACCAAAACAGAACATTATCATGGACCAAAAACGGAACATTATCGTGGACCAGAGACAGAACATTACCGTGAAACCGAAAGAGAACATTATCGTGGACCAAAAACGGAACATTACCGTGGACCAAAGACGGAACATTATCATGGACCAGAAATGGAACATTACCGTGAAACAGAAACACAACATTATCGTGGACCAGAGAAGGAACATTACCGTGGACCAGAGACGGAACATTAACGTGAAACCGAAACAGAATATTATCGTGGACCAGAAACGGAACATTACCGTGAAACCGAAACACAAAATTATCGTGGACCAGAAACGGAACATTACCATGAAACAGAAACAGAACATTGTCGTGGACCAAAGACGGAACATTATCTTGGACCAGAGAGAGAACATTACCTTGAAACCAAAACAAAACATTATCGTGGACCAAAAACGGAACATTATCGTGGACCAGAGACAGAACATTACCGTGAAACCGAAAGAGAACATTATCGTGGACCAAAAACGGAACATTACCGTGGACCAAAGACGGAACATTATCATGGACCAGAAACGGAACATTACCGTGAAACAGAAACACAACATTATCGTGGACCAGAGAAGGAACATTACCGTGGACCAGAGACGGAACATTACCGTGAAACCGAAACAGAATATTATCGTGGACCAGAAACGGAACATTACCGTGAAACCGAAACACAAAATTATCGTGGACCAGAAACGGAACATTACCATGAAACAGAAACAGAACATTGTCGTGGACCAAAGACGGAACATTATCTTGGACCAGAGACGGAATATTACCGTGAAACCGAACATTATCGTGGACCAGACACAGAACATTACCGTGGACCAGAGACAGAACATTACCGAGGACCAGAGACAGAACATTACCATGGACCAGAGACCGAACTTTACCTTGAAACCGAACATTACCGTGGACCAGAGACAGAACATTACCATGGACCAGAGAAGGAACATTACCGTGAAACAGAACATTATCATGGACCAGAAACGGAACATTACCGTGAAACAGAAACAGAACATTATCGTGGACCAGAGACAGAACATTATCATGGACCAGAGACAGAACATTACCGTGAAACCTAAACAGAACATTATCGTTGACCAGAAACGGAACATTATCGTGAAACCGAACATTATCGTGGACCAGAAACACAACATTATCGTGGACCAGAAATGGAACATTACCGTGAAACAGAAACACAACATTATCGTGGACCAGAGACGGAACATTACCATGAAACAGAACATTATCATGGACCAGAAACGGAACATTACCGTGAAACCGAAAAAGAATATTATCGTGGACCAGAAACGGAACATTACCGTGAAACCAAAACAGAACATTATCATGGACCAAAAACGGAACATTATCGTGGACCAGAGACAGAACATTACCGTGAAACCGAAAGAGAACATTATCGTGGACCAAAAACGGAACATTACCGTGGACCAAAGACGGAACATTATCATGGACCAGAAATGGAACATTACCGTGAAACAGAAACACAACATTATCGTGGACCAGAGAAGGAACATTACCGTGGACCAGAGACGGAACATTAACGTGAAACCGAAACAGAATATTATCGTGGACCAGAAACGGAACATTACCGTGAAACCGAAACACAAAATTATCGTGGACCAGAAACGGAACATTACCATGAAACAGAAACAGAACATTGTCGTGGACCAAAGACGGAACATTATCTTGGACCAGAGAGAGAACATTACCTTGAAACCAAAACAAAACATTATCGTGGACCAGAGACAGAACATTATCGTGGACCAGAGAGAGAACATTACCTTGAAACCAAAACAAAACATTATCGTGGACCAGAAACGGCACATTATCGTGGACCAGAAACGGAACATTATCGTGGACCAGAAACGGAACATTATCGTGGACCAGAGACGGAACATTATCGAGGACCAGAGACAGAACATTACCGTGAAACCGAAACAGAACATTATCGTGGACCAGAACCGGAACATTATCGTGGACCAGAGACAGAACATTATCGTGTATCAGAGACAGAACATTATCGTGGACCAGAGATGGAACATTATCGTGGACCAGAGACAGAACATTACCGTGAAACAGAAACACAACATTATCGTGGACCAGAGACGGAACATTACCGTGAAACCGAACATTATCGTGGACCAGAGATCGAACTTTATCCTGGACCAGAGACAGAACATTACCGTGGACCAGAAATGGAACATTACCGTGGACCAGAGACAGAACATTACTGTGGACCAGAGACCGAACTTTACCTTGAAACCGAACATTACCGTGGACCAGAGACAGAACATTACCATGGACCAGAGACAGAACATTACCATGAAACAGAACATTATCATGGACCAGAAACGGAACATTACCGTGAAACCGAAACAGAATATTATCGTGGACCAGAAACGGAACATTACCGTGAAACCAAAACAGAACATTATCATGGACCAAAAACGGAACATTATCGTGGACCAGAGACAGAACATTACCGTGAAACCGAAAGAGAACATTATCGTGGACCAAAAACGGAACATTACCGTGGACCAAAGACGGAACATTATCATGGACCAGAAACGGAACATTACCGTGAAACAGAAACACAACATTATCGTGGACCAGAGAAGGAACATTACCGTGGACCAGAGACGGAACATTACCGTGAAACCGAAACAGAATATTATCGTGGACCAGAAACGGAACATTACCGTGAAACCGAAACACAAAATTATCGTGGACCAGAAACGGAACATTACCATGAAACAGAAACAAAACATTGTCGTGGACCAAAGACGGAACATTATCTTGGACCAGAGAGAGAACATTACCTTGAAACCAAAACAAAACATTATCGTGGACCAGAGACAGAACATTATCGTGGACCAGAGAGAGAACATTACCTTGAAACCAAAACAAAACATTATCGTGGACCAGAAACGGAACATTATCGTGGACCAGAAACGGAACACTATCGTGGACCAGAAACGGAACATTATCGTGGACCAGAGACGGAACATTATCGAGGACCAGAGACAGAACATTACCGTGAAACCGAAACAGAACATTATCGTGGACCAGAACCGGAACATTATCGTGGACCAGAGACAGAACATTATCGTGGATCAGAGACAGAACATTATCGTGGACCAGAGATGGAACATTATCGTGGACCAGAGACAGAACATTACCGTGAAACAGAAACACAACATTATCGTGGACCAGAGACGAAACATTACCGTGAAACCGAACATTATCGTGGACCAGAGATCGAACTTTATCCTGGACCAGAGACAGAACATTACCGTGGACCAGAAATGGAACATTACCGTGGACCAGAGACAGAACATTACTGTGGACCAGAGACCGAACTTTACCTTGAAACCGAACATTACCGTGGACCAGAGACAGAACATTACCATGGACCAGAGACAGAACATTACCATGAAACAGAACATTATCATGGACCAGAAACGGAACATTACCGTGAAACCGAAACAGAATATTATCGTGGACCAGAAACGGAACATTACCGTGAAACCAAAACAGAACATTATCATGGACCAAAAACGGAACATTATCGTGGACCAGAGACAGAACATTACCGTGAAACCGAAAGAGAACATTATCGTGGACCAAAAACGGAACATTACCGTGGACCAAAGACGGAACAATATCATGGACCAGAAACGGAACATTACCGTGAAACAGAAGCACAACATTATCGTGGACCAGAGAAGGAACATTACCGTGGACCAGAGACGGAACATTACCGTGAAACCGAAACAGAATATTATCGTGGACCAGAAACGGAACATTACCGTGAAACGGAAACACAAAATTATCGTGGACCAGAAACGGAACATTACCATGAAACAGAAACAGAACATTGTCGTGGACCAAAGACGGAACATTATCTTGGACCAGAGACGGAATATTACCGTGAAACCGAACATTATCGTGGACCAGACACAGAACATTACCGTGGACCAGAGACAGAACATTACCATGGACCAGAGACCGAACTTTACCTTGAAACCGAACATTACCGTGGACTATAGACAGAACATTACCATGGACCAGAGAAGGAACATTACCGTGAAACAGAACATTATCATGGACCAGAAACGGAACATTACCGTGAAACAGAAACAGAACATTATCGTGGACCAGAGACGGAACATTATCATGGACCAGAGACAGAACATTACCGTGAAACCTAAACAGAACATTATCGTTGACCAGAAACGGAACATTATCGTGAAACCGAACATTATCGTGGACCAGAAACACAACATTATCGTGGACCAGAAATGGAACATTACCGTGAAACAGAAACACAACATTATCGTGGACCAGAGACGGAACATTACCATGAAACAGAACATTATCATGGACCAGAAACGGAACATTACCGTGAAACCGAAACAGAATATTATCGTGGACCAGAAACGGAACATTACCGTGAAACCAAAACAGAACATTATCATGGACCAAAAACGGAACATTATCGTGGACCAGAGACAGAACATTACAGTGAAACCGAAAGAGAACATTATCGTGGACCAAAAACGGAACATTACCGTGGACCAAAGACGGAACATTATCATGGACCAGAAACGGAACATTACCGTGAAACAGAAACACAACATTATCGTGGACCAGAGAAGAAACATTACCGTGGACCAGAGACGGAACATTACCGTGAAACCGAAACAGAATATTATCGTGGACCAGAAACGGAACATTACCGTGAAACCGAAACATAAAAATTATCGTGGACCAGAAACGGAACATTACCATGAAACAGAAACAGAACATTGTCGTGGACCAAAGACGGAACATTATCTTGGACCAGAGACGGAATATTACCGTGAAACCGAACATTATCGTGGACCAGACACAGAACATTACCGTGGACCAGAGACAGAACATTACCGTGGACCAGAGACAGAACATTACCATGGACCAGAGACCGAACTTTACCTTGAAACCGAACATTACCGTGGACCAGAGACAGAACATTACCATGGACCAGAGAAGGAACATTACCGTGAAACAGAACATTATCATGGACCAGAAACGGAACATTACCGTGAAACAGAAACAGAACATTATCGTGGACCAGAGACGGAACATTATCATGGACAAGAGACAGAACATTACCGTGAAACCTAAACAGAACATTATCGTTGACCAGAAACGGAACATTATCGTGAAACCGAACATTATCGTGGACCAGAAACACAACATTATCGTGGACCAGAAATGGAACATTACCGTGAAACAGAAACACAACATTATCGTGGACCAGAGACGGAACATTACCGTGAAACCGAACATTATCGTCGACCAGAAATCGAACATTTTCGTGGACCAGAGACAGAACATTACCGTGGACCAGAAATGGAACATTACCGTGAAACCGAACATTACCATGGACCAGATACGGAACATTACTGTGGACCAGAGACGGAACATTACCGTGGACCAAAACATTACCGTGGACCAGAACATTACCGTGAAACCGAAACAGAACATTATCGTGGACCAGAAACGGAACATTACCGTGAAACAGAAACACAAAATTATCGTGGACCAGAAACGGAACATTACCGTGAAACAGAAACAGAACGTTATCGTGGACCAGAGACGGAACATTACCGTGAAACCGAACATTATCGTGAACCAGAGATCGAACATTACCGTGGACCAGAGACAGAACATTACTGTGGACCAGAGACCGAAATTTACCTTGAAACCGAACGTTACCGTGGACCAGAGACAGAACATTACCATGGACCAGAGACAGAACATTACCATGAAACAGAACATTATCATGGACCAGAAACGGAACATTACCGTGAAACAGAAACACAACATTATCGTGGACCAGAGAAGGAACATTACCGTGGACCAGAGACGGAACATTACCGTGAAACCGAAACAGAATATTATCGTGGACCAGAAACGGAACATTACCGTGAAACCAAAACACAAAATTATCGTGGACCAGAAACGGAACATTACCATGAAACAGAAACAGAACATTGTCTTGGACCAAAGACGGAACATTATCTTGGACCAGAGACGGAACATTACCGTGAAACCGAACATTATCGTGGACCAGACACAGAACATTACCGTGAAACCGAACATTATCGTGGACCAGAAACGGAACATTACCGTGGACCAGAGACGGAACATTACCGTGAAACCGAACATTATCGTGGACCAGAGACAGAACATTACCGTGGACCAGAGACAGAACATTACCGTGGACCAGAGACAGAACTTTACCTTGAAACCGAACATTACCGTGGACCAGAAACAGAACATTACCATGGACCAGAGACAGAACATTACCGTGAAACAGAACATTATCATGGACCAGAAACGGAACATTACCGTGAAACAGAAACACAACATTATCGTGGACCAGAGACGGAACATTACCTAGACCAGAGACGGAACATTACCGTGAAACCGAAACCGAACATTATCGTGGACCAGAAACGGAACATTACCGTGAAACCGAAACAGAACATTATTGTGGACCAGACACGGAACATTACCGTTGACCAGAGACCGAACTTTACCTTGAAACCGAACATTACCGTGGACCAGAGACAGAACATTAACGTAAAACCGAACATTATCGTGGACCAGAGATCGAACATTACCGTGGACCAGATACACAATATTACCATGGACCAGAGACAGAACATTACCGTGGACCAGAGACGGAACATTACCGTGGACCAGAGACAGAACATTATCGTGGACCACAGACGGAACATTACCGTGAAACCGAACATTATCGTGGACCAGAGATCGAACATTACCGTGGACCAGAGACAGAACATTACCGTGGTCCAGAGACAGAACATTACCGTGGACCAGAGACAGAACATTACCGTGAAACCGAAACAGAATATTATCGTGGACCAGAAACGGAACATTACCGTGAAACCGAAACAGAACATTATCGTGGACCAGAGACAGAACATTACTGTGGACCAGAGACCGAACTTTACCTTGAAACCGAAAGAGAACATTATCGTGGACCAAAAACGGAACATTACCGTGAAACAGAAACACAACATTATCGTGGACCAGAGAAGGAACATTACCGTGGACCAGAGACGGAACATTACCGTGAAACCGAAACAGAATATTATCGTGGACCAGAAACGGAACATTACCGTGAAACCGAAACACAAAATTATCGTGGACCAGAAACGGAACATTACCATGAAACAGAAACAGAACATTGTCGTGGACCAAAGACGGAACATTATCTTGGACCAGAGACGGAATATTACCGTGAAACCGAACATTATCGTGGACCAGACACAGAACATTACCGTGGACCAGAGACAGAACATTACCGTGGACCAGAGACAGAACATTACCATGGACCAGAGACCGAACTTTACCTTGAAACCGAACATTACCGTGGACCAGAGACAGAACATTACCATGGACCAGAGAAGGAACATTACCGTGAAACAGAACATTATCATGGACCAGAAACGGAACATTACCGTGAAACAGAAACAGAACATTATCGTGGACCAGAGACGGAACATTATCATGGACCAGAGACAGAACATTACCGTGAAACCTAAACAGAACATTATCGTTGACCAGAAACGGAACATTATCGTGAAACCGAACATTATCGTGGACCAGAAACACAACATTATCGTGGACCAGAAATGGAACATTACCGTGAAACAGAAACACAACATTATCGTGGACCAGAGACGGAACATTATCTTGGACCAGAGACGGAATATTACCGTGAAACCGAACATTATCGTGGACCAGACACAGAACATTACCGTGGACCAGAGACAGAACATTACCATGGACCAGAGACCGAACTTTACCTTGAAACCGAACATTACCGTGGACCAGAGACAGAACATTACCATGGACCAGAGAAGGAACATTACCGTGAAACAGAACATTATCATGGACCAGAAACGGAACATTACCGTGAAACAGAAACAGAACATTATCGTGGACCAGAGACGGAACATTATCATGGACCAGAGACAGAATATTACCGTGAAACCTAAACAGAACATTATCGTTGACCAGAAACGGAACATTATCGTGAAACCGAACATTATCGTGGACCAGAAACACAACATTATCGTGGACCAGAAATGGAACATTACCGTGAAACAGAAACACAACATTATCGTGGACCAGAGACGGAACATTACCATGAAACAGAACATTATCATGGACCAGAAACGGAACATTACCGTGAAACCGAAACAGAATATTATCGTGGACCAGAAACGGAACATTACCGTGAAACCAAAACAGAACATTATCATGGACCAAAAACGGAACATTATCGTGGACCAGAGACAGAACATTACCGTGAAACCGAAAGAGAACATTATCGTGGACCAGAGACAGAACATTACCGTGAAACCGAAAGAGAACATTATCGTGGACCAAAAACGGAACATTACCGTGGACCAAAGACGGAACATTATCATGGACCAGAAACGGAACATTACCGTGAAACAGAAACACAACATTATCGTGGACCAGAGAAGAAACATTACCGTGGACCAGAGACGGAACATTACCGTGAAACCGAAACAGAATATTATCGTGGACCAGAAACGGAACATTACCGTGAAACCGAAACATAAAAATTATCGTGGACCAGAAACGGAACATTACCATGAAACAGAAACAGAACATTGTCGTGGACCAAAGACGGAACATTATCTTGGACCAGAGACGGAATATTACCGTGAAACCGAACATTATCGTGGACCAGACACAGAACATTACCGTGGACCAGAGACAGAACATTACCGTGGACCAGAGACAGAACATTACCATGGACCAGAGACCGAACTTTACCTTGAAACCGAACATTACCGTGGACCAGAGACAGAACATTACCATGGACCAGAGAAGGAACATTACCGTGAAACAGAACATTATCATGGACCAGAAACGGAACATTACCGTGAAACAGAAACAGAACATTATCGTGGACCAGAGACGGAACATTATCATGGACAAGAGACAGAACATTACCGTGAAACCTAAACAGAACATTATCGTTGACCAGAAACGGAACATTATCGTGAAACCGAACGTTATCGTGGACCAGAAACACAACATTATCGTGGACCAGAAATGGAACATTACCGTGAAACAGAAACACAACATTATCGTGGACCAGAGACGGAACATTACCGTGAAACCGAACATTACCGTGGACCAGAGACAGAACATTACCGTGGACCAGAGACAGAACATTACCGTGAAACCGAAACAGAACATTATCGTGGACCAGAAACGGAACATTACCGTGAAACAGAAACACAACATTATCGTGGACCAGAGACGGAACATTACCGTGAAACCAAACATTATCGTGGACCAGAGATCGAACATTATCGTGGACCAGAGACAGAACATTACCGTGGACCAGAAATGGAACATTACCGTGAAACCGAACATTATCGTGGACCAGAGACGGAACATTACCGTGGACCTGAAATGGAACATTACCGTGAAACCGAACATTATCGTGGACCAGAAACACAACATTATCGTGGACCAGAAATGGAACATTACCGTGAAACAGAAACACAACATTATCGTGGACCAGAGACGGAACATTACCGTGAAACCGAACATTACCATGGACCAGATACGGAACATTACTGTGGACCAGAGACGGAACATTACCGTGGACCAAAACATTACCGTGGACCAGAACATTACCGTGAAACCGAACATTATCGTGGACCAGAGATCGAACATTACCGTGGACCAGAGACAGAACATTACCGTGGACCAGAGACAGAACATTACCGTGGACCAGAGACAGAACATTACCATGGACCAGAGACCGAACTTTACCTTGAAACCGAACATTACCGTGGACCAGAGACAGAACATTACCATGGACCAGAGAAGGAACATTACCGTGAAACAGAACATTATCATGGACCAGAAACGGAACATTACCGTGAAACAGAAACAGAACATTATCGTGGACCAGAAACGGAACATTACCGTGAAACCGAAACAGAAGATTATCGTGGACCAGAAACGGAACATTATCGTGAAACAGAAACACAACATTACCGTGGACCAGAAACGGAACATTACCGTGAAACCGAAACAGAAGATTATCGTGGACCAGAGACGGAACATTATCATGGACCAGAGACAGAACATTACCGTGAAACCTAAACAGAACATTATCGTTGACCAGAAACGGAACATTATCGTGAAACCGAACATTATCGTGGACCAGAAACACAACATTATCGTGGACCAGAAATGGAACATTACCGTGAAACAGAAACACAACATTATCGTGGACCAGAGACGGAACATTACCGTGAAACCGAACATTACCGTGGACCAGAGACAGAACATTACCGTGGACCAGAGACAGAACATTACCGTGAAACCGAAACAGAACATTATCGTGGACCAGAAACGGAACATTACCGTGAAACAGAAACACAACATTATCGTGGACCAGAGACGGAACATTACCGTGAAACCAAACATTATCGTGGACCAGAGATCGAACATTATCGTGGACCAGAGACAGAACATTACCGTGGACCAGAAATGGAACATTACCGTGAAACCGAACATTATCGTGGACCAGAGACGGAACATTACCGTGGACCAGAAATGGAACATTACCGTGAAACCGAACATTACCATGGACCAGATACGGAACATTACTGTGGACCAGAGACGGAACATTACCGTGGACCAGAACATTACCGTGAAACCGAACATTATCGTGGACCAGAGACCGAACATTACCGTGAAACCGAACATTACCGTGGACCAGAAACGGAACATTACCGTGAAACAGAAACACAACATTAGCGTGGACCAGAGACAGAACATTACCGTGAAACAGAAACACAACATTATCGTGGACAAGAAACGGAACATTACCATGAAACAGAAACAGAACATTAGCGTGGACCAGAGACAGAACATTACTGTGAACCAGAGACAGAACATTACCATGAAACAGAAACACAACATTACCGTGGACCAGAGACAGAACATTACCGTGAAACGGAAACAGAACATTACCGTGAAACCGAAACAGAACATTATCGTGAACCAGAAACGGAACATTATCATGGACCAGTGATAGAACATTATCGTGAACCAAAGACGGAACATTATCGTGGACCAGAGACGGAACATTACCGTGAAACCGAACATTATCGTGGACCAGACACAGAACATTACCGTGGACCAGAGACAGAACATTACCATGAAACCGAAAGAGAACATTATCGTGGACCAGAAACGGAACATTACCGTGAAACAGAAACACAAAATTATCGTGGACCAGAAACGGAACATTACCGTGAAACAGAAACAGAACATTACCATGGACCAGAGACAGAACATTACCGTGAAACAGAACATTATCATGGACCAGAAACGGAACATTACCGTGAAACAGAAACACAACATTATTGTGGACCAGAGACGGAACATTACCGTGGACCAGAGACGGAACATTACCGTGAAACCGAAAGAGAACATTATCGTGGACCAGAAACGGAACATTACCGTGAAACCGAAACAGAACATTATCGTGGACCAGACACGGAACATTACCGTGAAACCGAACATTACCGTGGACCAGAGACAGAACATTACCGTGGACCAGAGACCGAACTTTACCTTGAAACCGAACATTACCGTGGACCAGAGACAGAACATTATCATGGACCAGAAACGGAACATTACCGTGAAACAGAAACAGAACATTATCTTGGACCAGAAACGGAACATTACCGTGAAACCGAAACAGAAGATTATCGTGGACCAGAAACGGAACATTACCGTGAAACAGAAACACAACATTACCGTGGACCAGAGACAGAACATTACCGTGAAACCGAAACAGAACATTATCGTGGACCAGAAACGGAACATTATCGTGGACCAGAGACGGAACTTTATCAAGGACCAGAGACAGAACATTACCGTGAAACGTAAACAGAACATTATCGTTGACCAGAAACGGAACATTATCGTGAAACCGAACATTATCGTGGACCAGAAACACAACATTATCGTGGACCAGAAATGGAACATTACCGTGAAACAGAAACACAACATTATCGTGGACCAGAGACGGAACATTACCATGAAACAGAACATTATCATGGACCAGAAACGGAACATTACCGTGAAACCGAAACAGAATATTATCGTGGACCAGAAACGGAACATTACCGTGAAACCAAAACAGAACATTATCATGGACCAAAAACGGAACATTATCGTGGACCAGAGACAGAACATTACCGTGAAACCGAAAGAGAACATTATCGTGGACCAGAGACAGAACATTACCGTGAAACCGAAAGAGAACATTATCGTGGACCAAAAACGGAACATTACCGTGGACCAAAGACGGAACATTATCATGGACCAGAAACGGAACATTACCGTGAAACAGAAACACAACATTATCGTGGACCAGAGAAGAAACATTACCGTGGACCAGAGACGGAACATTACCGTGAAACCGAAACAGAATATTATCGTGGACCAGAAACGGAACATTACCGTGAAACCGAAACATAAAAATTATCGTGGACCAGAAACGGAACATTACCATGAAACAGAAACAGAACATTGTCGTGGACCAAAGACGGAACATTATCTTGGACCAGAGACGGAATATTACCGTGAAACCGAACATTATCGTGGACCAGACACAGAACATTACCGTGGACCAGAGACAGAACATTACCGTGGACCAGAGACAGAACATTACCATGGACCAGAGACCGAACTTTACCTTGAAACCGAACATTACCGTGGACCAGAGACAGAACATTACCATGGACCAGAGAAGGAACATTACCGTGAAACAGAACATTATCATGGACCAGAAACGGAACATTACCGTGAAACAGAAACAGAACATTATCGTGGACCAGAGACGGAACATTATCATGGACAAGAGACAGAACATTACCGTGAAACCTAAACAGAACATTATCGTTGACCAGAAACGGAACATTATCGTGAAACCGAACGTTATCGTGGACCAGAAACACAACATTATCGTGGACCAGAAATGGAACATTACCGTGAAACAGAAACACAACATTATCGTGGACCAGAGACGGAACATTACCGTGAAACCGAACATTACCGTGGACCAGAGACAGAACATTACCGTGGACCAGAGACAGAACATTACCGTGAAACCGAAACAGAACATTATCGTGGACCAGAAACGGAACATTACCGTGAAACAGAAACACAACATTATCGTGGACTAGAGACGGAACATTACCGTGAAACCAAACATTATCGTGGACCAGAGATCGAACATTATCGTGGACCAGAGACAGAACATTACCGTGGACCAGAAATGGAACATTACCGTGAAACCGAACATTATCGTGGACCAGAGACGGAACATTACCGTGGACCTGAAATGGAACATTACCGTGAAACCGAACATTATCGTGGACCAGAAACACAACATTATCGTGGACCAGAAATGGAACATTACCGTGAAACAGAAACACAACATTATCGTGGACCAGAGACGGAACATTACCGTGAAACCGAACATTACCATGGACCAGATACGGAACATTACTGTGGACCAGAGACGGAACATTACCGTGGACCAAAACATTACCGTGGACCAGAACATTACCGTGAAACCGAACATTATCGTGGACCAGAGATCGAACATTACCGTGGACCAGAGACAGAACATTACCGTGGACCAGAGACAGAACATTACCGTGGACCAGAGACAGAACATTACCATGGACCAGAGACCGAACTTTACCTTGAAACCGAACATTACCGTGGACCAGAGACAGAACATTACCATGGACCAGAGAAGGAACATTACCGTGAAACAGAACATTATCATGGACCAGAAACGGAACATTACCGTGAAACAGAAACAGAACATTATCGTGGACCAGAAACGGAACATTACCGTGAAACCGAAACAGAAGATTATCGTGGACCAGAAACGGAACATTATCGTGAAACAGAAACACAACATTACCGTGGACCAGAAACGGAACATTACCGTGAAACCGAAACAGAAGATTATCGTGGACCAGAGACGGAACATTATCATGGACCAGAGACAGAACATTACCGTGAAACCTAAACAGAACATTATCGTTGACCAGAAACGGAACATTATCGTGAAACCGAACATTATCGTGGACCAGAAACACAACATTATCGTGGACCAGAAATGGAACATTACCGTGAAACAGAAACACAACATTATCGTGGACCAGAGACGGAACATTACCGTGAAACCGAACATTACCGTGGACCAGAGACAGAACATTACCGTGGACCAGAGACAGAACATTACCGTGAAACCGAAACAGAACATTATCGTGGACCAGAAACGGAACATTACCGTGAAACAGAAACACAACATTATCGTGGACCAGAGACGGAACATTACCGTGAAACCAAACATTATCGTGGACCAGAGATCGAACATTATCGTGGACCAGAGACAGAACATTACCGTGGACCAGAAATGGAACATTACCGTGAAACCGAACATTATCGTGGACCAGAGACGGAACATTACCGTGGACCAGAAATGGAACATTACCGTGAAACCGAACATTACCATGGACCAGATACGGAACATTACTGTGGACCAGAGACGGAACATTACCGTGGACCAGAACATTACCGTGAAACCGAACATTATCGTGGACCAGAGACCGAACATTACCGTGAAACCGAACATTACCGTGGACCAGAAACGGAACATTACCGTGAAACAGAAACACAACATTAGCGTGGACCAGAGACAGAACATTACCGTGAAACAGAAACACAACATTATCGTGGACAAGAAACGGAACATTACCATGAAACAGAAACAGAACATTAGCGTGGACCAGAGACAGAACATTACTGTGAACCAGAGACAGAACATTACCATGAAACAGAAACACAACATTACCGTGGACCAGAGACAGAACATTACCGTGAAACGGAAACAGAACATTACCGTGAAACCGAAACAGAACATTATCGTGAACCAGAAACGGAACATTATCATGGACCAGTGATAGAACATTATCGTGAACCAAAGACGGAACATTATCGTGGACCAGAGACGGAACATTACCGTGAAACCGAACATTATCGTGGACCAGACACAGAACATTACCGTGGACCAGAGACAGAACATTACCATGAAACCGAAAGAGAACATTATCGTGGACCAGAAACGGAACATTACCGTGAAACAGAAACACAAAATTATCGTGGACCAGAAACGGAACATTACCGTGAAACAGAAACAGAACATTACCATGGACCAGAGACAGAACATTACCGTGAAACAGAACATTATCATGGACCAGAAACGGAACATTACCGTGAAACAGAAACACAACATTATTGTGGACCAGAGACGGAACATTACCGTGGACCAGAGACGGAACATTACCGTGAAACCGAAAGAGAACATTATCGTGGACCAGAAACGGAACATTACCGTGAAACCGAAACAGAACATTATCGTGGACCAGACACGGAACATTACCGTGAAACCGAACATTACCGTGGACCAGAGACAGAACATTACCGTGGACCAGAGACCGAACTTTACCTTGAAACCGAACATTACCGTGGACCAGAGACAGAACATTATCATGGACCAGAAACGGAACATTACCGTGAAACAGAAACAGAACATTATCTTGGACCAGAAACGGAACATTACCGTGAAACCGAAACAGAAGATTATCGTGGACCAGAAACGGAACATTACCGTGAAACAGAAACACAACATTACCGTGGACCAGAGACAGAACATTACCGTGAAACCGAAACAGAACATTATCGTGGACCAGAAACGGAACATTATCGTGGACCAGAGACGGAACTTTATCAAGGACCAGAGACAGAACATTACCGTGAAACGTAAACAGAACATTATCGTTGACCAGAAACGGAACATTATCGTGAAACCGAACATTATCGTGGACCAGAAACACAACATTATCGTGGACCAGAAATGGAACATTACCGTGAAAAAGAAACACAACATTATCGTGGACCAGAGACGGAACATTACCGTGAAACCGAACATTACCGTGGACCAGAGACAGAACATTACCGTGGACCAGAGACAGAACATTACCGTGAAACCGAAACAGAACATTATCGTGGACCAGAAATGGAACATTACCGTGAAACAGAAACACAACATTATCGTGGACCAGAGACGGAACATTACCGTGAAACCGAACATTATCGTCGACCAGAAATCGAACATTTTCGTGGACCAGAGACAGAACATTACCGTGGACCAGAAATGGAACATTACCGTGAAACCGAACATTACCATGGACCAGATACGGAACATTACTGTGGACCAGAGACGGAACATTACCGTGGACCAAAACATTACCGTGGACCAGAACATTACCGTGAAACCGAAACAGAACATTATCGTGGACCAGAAACGGAACATTACCGTGAAACAGAAACACAAAATTATCGTGGACCAGAAACGGAACATTACCGTGAAACAGAAACAGAACGTTATCGTGGACCAGAGACGGAACATTACCGTGAAACCGAACATTATCGTGAACCAGAGATTGAACATTACCGTGGACCAGAGACAGAACATTACTGTGGACCAGAGACCGAAATTTACCTTGAAACCGAACGTTACCGTGGACCAGAGACAGAACATTACCATGGACCAGAGACAGAACATTACCATGAAACAGAACATTATCATGGACCAGAAACGGAACATTACCGTGAAACAGAAACACAACATTATCGTGGACCAGAGAAGGAACATTACCGTGGACCAGAGACGGAACATTACCGTGAAACCGAAACAGAATATTATCGTGGACCAGAAACGGAACATTACCGTGAAACCAAAACACAAAATTATCGTGGACCAGAAACGGAACATTACCATGAAACAGAAACAGAACATTGTCTTGGACCAAAGACGGAACATTATCTTGGACCAGAGACGGAACATTACCGTGAAACCGAACATTATCGTGGACCAGACACAGAACATTACCGTGAAACCGAACATTATCGTGGACCAGAAACGGAACATTACCGTGGACCAGAGACGGAACATTACCGTGAAACCGAACATTATCGTGGACCAGAGACAGAACATTACCGTGGACCAGAGACAGAACATTACCGTGGACCAGAGACAGAACTTTACCTTGAAACCGAACATTACCGTGGACCAGAAACAGAACATTACCATGGACCAGAGACAGAACATTACCGTGAAACAGAACATTATCATGGACCAGAAACGGAACATTACCGTGAAACAGAAACACAACATTATCGTGGACCAGAGACGGAACATTACCTAGACCAGAGACGGAACATTACCGTGAAACCGAAACCGAACATTATCGTGGACCAGAAACGGAACATTACCGTGAAACCGAAACAGAACATTATTGTGGACCAGACACGGAACATTACCGTTGACCAGAGACCGAACTTTACCTTGAAACCGAACATTACCGTGGACCAGAGACAGAACATTAACGTAAAACCGAACATTATCGTGGACCAGAGATCGAACATTACCGTGGACCAGAGACACAATATTACCATGGACCAGAGACAGAACATTACCGTGGACCAGAGACGGAACATTACCGTGGACCAGAGACAGAACATTATCGTGGACCACAGACGGAACATTACCGTGAAACCGAACATTATCGTGGACCAGAGATCGAACATTACCGTGGACCAGAGACAGAACATTACCGTGGTCCAGAGACAGAACATTACCGTGGACCAGAGACAGAACATTACCGTGAAACCGAAACAGAATATTATCGTGGACCAGAAACGGAACATTACCGTGAAACCGAAACAGAACATTATCGTGGACCAGAGACAGAACATTACTGTGGACCAGAGACCGAACTTTACCTTGAAACCGAAAGAGAACATTATCGTGGACCAAAAACGGAACATTACCGTGGACCAAAGACGGAACATTATCATGGACCAGAAACGGAACATTACCGTGAAACAGAAACACAACATTATCGTGGACCAGAGAAGGAACATTACCGTGGACCAGAGACGGAACATTACCGTGAAACCGAAACAGAATATTATCGTGGACCAGAAACGGAACATTACCGTGAAACCGAAACACAAAATTATCGTGGACCAGAAACGGAACATTACCATGAAACAGAAACAGAACATTGTCGTGGACCAAAGACGGAACATTATCTTGGACCAGAGACGGAATGTTACCGTGAAACCGAACATTATCGTGGACCAGACACAGAACATTACCGTGGACCAGAGACAGAACATTACCATGGACCAGAGACCGAACTTTACCTTGAAACCGAACATTACCGTGGACCAGAGACAGAACATTACCATGGACCAGAGAAGGAACATTACCGTGAAACAGAACATTATCATGGACCAGAAACGGAACATTACCGTGAAACAGAAACAGAACATTATCGTGGACCAGAGACGGAACATTATCATGGACCAGAGACAGAACATTACCGTGAAACCTAAACAGAACATTATCGTTGACCAGAAACGGAACATTATCGTGAAACCGAACATTATCGTGGACCAGAAACACAACATTATCGTGGACCAGAAATGGAACATTACCGTGAAACAGAAACACAACATTATCGTGGACCAGAGACGGAACATTACCATGAAACAGAACATTATCATGGACCAGAAACGGAACATTACCGTGAAACCGAAAAAGAATATTATCGTGGACCAGAAACGGAACATTACCGTGAAACCAAAACAGAACATTATCATGGACCAAAAACGGAACATTATCGTGGACCAGAGACAGAACATTACCGTGAAACCGAAAGAGAACATTATCGTGGACCAAAAACGGAACATTACCGTGGACCAAAGACGGAACATTATCATGGACCAGAAATGGAACATTACCGTGAAACAGAAACACAACATTATCGTGGACCAGAGAAGGAACATTACCGTGGACCAGAGACGGAACATTACCGTGAAACCGAAACACAAAATTATCGTGGACCAGAAACGGAACATTACCATGAAACAGAAACAGAACATTGTCGTGGACCAAAGACGGAACATTATCTTGGACCAGAGAGAGAACATTACCTTGAAACCAAAACAAAACATTATCGTGGACCAGAGACAGAACATTATCGTGGACCAGAGAGAGAACATTACCTTGAAACCAAGACAAAACATTATCGTGGACCAGAAACGGAACATTATCGTGGACCAGAAACGGAACATTATCGTGGACCAGAAACGGAACATTATCGTGGACCAGAGACGGAACATTATCGAGGACCAGAGACAGAACATTACCGTGAAACCGAAACAGAACATTATCGTGGACCAGAACCGGAACATTATCGTGGACCAGAGACAGAACATTATCGTGGATCAGAGACAGAACATTATCGTGGACCAGAGATGGAACATTATCGTGGACCAGAGACAGAACATTACCGTGAAACAGAAACACAACATTATCGTGGACCAGAGACGGAACATTACCGTGAAACCGAACATTATCGTGGACCAGAGATCGAACTTTATCCTGGACCAGAGACAGAACATTACCGTGGACCAGAAATGGAACATTACCGTGGACCAGAGACAGAACATTACTGTGGACCAGAGACCGAACTTTACCTTGAAACCGAACATTACCGTGGACCAGAGACAGAACATTACCATGGACCAGAGACAGAACATTACCATGAAACAGAACATTATCATGGACCAGAAACGGAACATTACCGTGAAACCGAAACAGAATATTATCGTGGACCAGAAACGGAACATTACCGTGAAACCAAAACAGAACATTATCATGGACCAAAAACGGAACATTATCGTGGAACAGAGACAGAACATTACCGTGAAACAGAAACACAACATTATCGTGGACCAGAGAAGGAACATTACCGTGGACCAGAGACGGAACATTACCGTGAAACCGAAACAGAATATTATCGTGGACCAGAAACGGAACATTACCGTGAAACCGAAACACAAAATTATCGTGGACCAGAAACGGAACATTACCATGAAACAGAAACAGAACATTGTCGTGGACCAAAGACGGAACATTATCTTGGACCAGAGAGAGAACATTACCTTGAAACCAAAACAAAACATTATCGTGGACCAGAGACAGAACATTACCGTGGACCAAAGACGGAACATTATCATGGACCAGAAACGGAACATTACCGTGAAACAGAAACACAACATTATCGTGGACCAGAGAAGGAACATTACCGTGGACCAGAGACGGAACATTACCGTGAAACCGAAACAGAATATTATCGTGGACCAGAAACGGAACATTACCGTGAAACCGAAACACAAAATTATCGTGGACCAGAAACGGAACATTACCATGAAACAGAAACAGAACATTGTCGTGGACCAAAGACGGAACATTATCTTGGACCAGAGAGAGAACATTACCTTGAAACCAAAACAAAACATTATCGTGGACCAGAGACAGAACATTATCGTGGACCAGAGAGAGAACATTACCTTGAAACCAAAACAAAACATTATCGTGGACCAGAAACGGAACATTATCGTGGACCAGAAACGGAACATTATCGTGGACCAGAAACGGAACATTATCGTGGACCAGAGACGGAACATTATCGTGGACCAGAGAAAGAACATTATCGTGGATCAGAGACAGAACATTATCGTGGACCAGAGATGGAACATTATCGTGGACCAGAGACAGAACATTACCGTGAAACAGAAACACAACATTATCGTGGACCAGAGACGGAACATTACCGTGAAACCGAACATTATCGTGGACCAGAGATCGAACTTTATCCTGGACCAGAGACAGAACATTACCGTGGACCAGAAATGGAACATTACCGTGGACCAGAGACAGAACATTACTGTGGACCAGAGACCGAACTTTACCTTGAAACCGAACATTACCGTGGACCAGAGACAGAACATTACCATGGACCAGAGACAGAACATTACCGTGGACCAGAGACAGAACATTACCATGGACCAGAGACCGAACTTTACCTTGAAACCGAACATTACCGTGGACCAGAGACAGAACATTACCATGGACCAGAGAAGGAACATTACCGTGAAACAGAACATTATCATGGACCAGAAACGGAACATTACCGTGAAACAGAAACAGAACATTATCGTGGACCAGAGACGGAACATTATCATGGACCAGAGACAGAACATTACCGTGAAACCTAAACAGAACATTATCGTTGACCAGAAACGGAACATTATCGTGAAACCGAACATTATCGTGGACCAGAAACACAACATTATCGTGGACCAGAAATGGAACATTACCGTGAAACAGAAACACAACATTATCGTGGACCAGAGACGGAACATTACCATGAAACAGAACATTATCATGGACCAGAAACGGAACATTACCGTGAAACCGAAACAGAATATTATCGTGGACCAGAAACGGAACATTACCGTGAAACCAAAACAGAACATTATCATGGACCAAAAACGGAACATTATCGTGGACCAGAGACAGAACATTACCGTGAAACCGAAAGAGAACATTATCGTGGACCAAAAACGGAACATTACCGTGGACCAAAGACGGAACATTATCATGGACCAGAAACGGAACATTACCGTGAAACAGAAACACAACATTATCGTGGACCAGAGAAGAAACATTACCGTGGACCATAGACGGAACATTACCGTGAAACCGAAACAGAATATTATCGTGGACCAGAAACGGAACATTACCGTGAAACCGAAACATAAAAATTATCGTGGACCAGAAACGGAACATTACCATGAAACAGAAACAGAACATTGTCGTGGACCAAAGACGGAACATTATCTTGGACCAGAGACGGAACATTACCGTGAAACCGAACATTATCGTGGACCAGACACAGAACATTACCGTGGACCAGAGACAGAACATTACCGTGGACCAGAGACAGAACATTACCATGGACCAGAGACCGAACTTTACCTTGAAACCGAACATTACCGTGGACCAGAGACAGAACATTACCATGGACCAGAGAAGGAACATTACCGTGAAACAGAACATTATCATGGACCAGAAACGGAACATTACCGTGAAACAGAAACAGAACATTATCGTGGACCAGAGACGGAACATTATCATGGACAAGAGACAGAACATTACCGTGAAACCTAAACAGAACATTATCGTTGACCAGAAACGGAACATTATCGTGAAACCGAACATTATCGTGGACCAGAAACACAACATTATCGTGGACCAGAAATGGAACATTACCGTGAAACAGAAACACAACATTATCGTGGACCAGAGACGGAACATTACCGTGAAACCGAACATTACCGTGGACCAGAGACAGAACATTACCGTGGACCAGAGACAGAACATTACCGTGAAACCGAAACAGAACATTATCGTGGACCAGAAACGGAACATTACCGTGAAACAGAAACACAACATTATCGTGGACCAGAGACGGAACATTACCGTGAAACCAAACATTATCGTGGACCAGAGATCGAACATTATCGTGGACCAGAGACAGAACATTACCGTGGACCAGAAATGGAACATTACCGTGAAACCGAACATTATCGTGGACCAGAGACGGAACATTACCGTGGACCTGAAATGGAACATTACCGTGAAACCGAACATTATCGTGGACCAGAAACACAACATTATCGTGGACCAGAAATGGAACATTACCGTGAAACAGAAACACAACATTATCGTGGACCAGAGACGGAACATTACCGTGAAACCGAACATTACCATGGACCAGATACGGAACATTACTGTGGACCAGAGACGGAACATTACCGTGGACCAAAACATTACCGTGGACCAGAACATTACCGTGAAACCGAACATTATCGTGGACCAGAGATCGAACATTACCGTGGACCAGAGACAGAACATTACCGTGGACCAGAGACAGAACATTACCGTGGACCAGAGACAGAACATTACCATGGACCAGAGACCGAACTTTACCTTGAAACCGAACATTACCGTGGACCAGAGACAGAACATTACCATGGACCAGAGAAGGAACATTACCGTGAAACAGAACATTATCATGGACCAGAAACGGAACATTACCGTGAAACAGAAACAGAACATTATCGTGGACCAGAAACGGAACATTACCGTGAAACCGAAACAGAAGATTATCGTGGACCAGAAACGGAACATTATCGTGAAACAGAAACACAACATTACCGTGGACCAGAAACGGAACATTACCGTGAAACCGAAACAGAAGATTATCGTGGACCAGAGACGGAACATTATCATGGACCAGAGACAGAACATTACCGTGAAACCTAAACAGAACATTATCGTTGACCAGAAACGGAACATTATCGTGAAACCGAACATTATCGTGGACCAGAAACACAACATTATCGTGGACCAGAAATGGAACATTACCGTGAAACAGAAACACAACATTATCGTGGACCAGAGACGGAACATTACCGTGAAACCGAACATTACCGTGGACCAGAGACAGAACATTACCGTGGACCAGAGACAGAACATTACCGTGAAACCGAAACAGAACATTATCGTGGACCAGAAACGGAACATTACCGTGAAACAGAAACACAACATTATCGTGGACCAGAGACGGAACATTACCGTGAAACCAAACATTATCGTGGACCAGAGATCGAACATTATCGTGGACCAGAGACAGAACATTACCGTGGACCAGAAATGGAACATTACCGTGAAACCGAACATTATCGTGGACCAGAGACGGAACATTACCGTGGACCAGAAATGGAACATTACCGTGAAACCGAACATTACCATGGACCAGATACGGAACATTACTGTGGACCAGAGACGGAACATTACCGTGGACCAGAACATTACCGTGAAACCGAACATTATCGTGGACCAGAGACCGAACATTACCGTGAAACCGAACATTACCGTGGACCAGAAACGGAACATTACCGTGAAACAGAAACACAACATTAGCGTGGACCAGAGACAGAACATTACCGTGAAACAGAAACACAACATTATCGTGGACCAGAAACGGAACATTACCATGAAACAGAAACAGAACATTAGCGTGGACCAGAGACAGAACATTACCATGAACCAGAGACAGAACATTACCATGAAACAGAAACACAACATTACCGTGGACCAGAACATTACCGTGAAACCGAAACAGAACATTATCGTGGACCAGAAACGGAACATTACCGTGAAACAGAAACACAAAATTATCATGGACCAGAAACGGAACATTACCGTGAAACAGAAACAGAACGTTATCACGGACCAGAGACGGAACATTACCGTGAAACCGAACATTATCGTGAACCAGAGATCGAACATTACCGTGGACCAGAGACAGAACATTACTGTGGACCAGAGACCGAAATTTACCTTGAAACCGAACGTTACCGTGGACCAGAGACAGAACATTACCATGGACCAGAGACAGAACATTACCATGAAACAGAACATTATCATGGACCAGAAACGGAACATTACCGTGAAACAGAAACACAACATTATCGTGGACCAGAGAAGGAACATTACCGTGGACCAGAGACGGAACATTACCGTGAAACCGAAACAGAATATTATCGTGGACCAGAAACGGAACATTACCGTGAAACCAAAACACAAAATTATCGTGGACCAGAAACGGAACATTACCATGAAACAGAAACAGAACATTGTCTTGGACCAAAGACGGAACATTATCTTGGACCAGAGACGGAACATTACCGTGAAACCGAACATTATCGTGGACCAGACACAGAACATTACCGTGAAACCGAACATTATCGTGGACCAGAAACGGAACATTACCGTGGACCAGAGACGGAACATTACCGTGAAACCGAACATTATCGTGGACCAGAGACAGAACATTACCGTGGACCAGAGACAGAACATTACCGTGGACCAGAGACAGAACTTTACCTTGAAACCGAACATTACCGTGGACCAGAAACAGAACATTACCATGGACCAGAGACAGAACATTACCGTGAAACAGAACATTATCATGGACCAGAAACGGAACATTACCGTGAAACAGAAACACAACATTATCGTGGACCAGAGACGGAACATTACCTAGACCAGAGACGGAACATTACCGTGAAACCGAAACCGAACATTATCGTGGACCAGAAACGGAACATTACCGTGAAACCGAAACAGAACATTATTGTGGACCAGACACGGAACATTACCGTTGACCAGAGACCGAACTTTACCTTGAAACCGAACATTACCGTGGACCAGAGACAGAACATTAACGTAAAACCGAACATTATCGTGGACCAGAGATCGAACATTACCGTGGACCAGAGACACAATATTACCATGGACCAGAGACAGAACATTACCGTGGACCAGAGACGGAACATTACCGTGGACCAGAGACAGAACATTATCGTGGACCACAGACGGAACATTACCGTGAAACCGAACATTATCGTGGACCAGAGATCGAACATTACCGTGGACCAGAGACAGAACATTACCGTGGTCCAGAGACAGAACATTACCGTGGACCAGAGACAGAACATTACCGTGAAACCGAAACAGAATATTATCGTGGACCAGAAACGGAACATTACCGTGAAACCGAAACAGAACATTATCGTGGACCAGAGACAGAACATTACTGTGGACCAGAGACCGAACTTTACCTTGAAACCGAAAGAGAACATTATCGTGGACCAAAAACGGAACATTACCGTGGACCAAAGACGGAACATTATCATGGACCAGAAACGGAACATTACCGTGAAACAGAAACACAACATTATCGTGGACCAGAGAAGGAACATTACCGTGGACCAGAGACGGAACATTACCGTGAAACCGAAACAGAATATTATCGTGGACCAGAAACGGAACATTACCGTGAAACCGAAACACAAAATTATCGTGGACCAGAAACGGAACATTACCATGAAACAGAAACAGAACATTGTCGTGGACCAAAGACGGAACATTATATTGGACCAGAGACGGAATATTACCGTGAAACCGAACATTATCGTGGACCAGACACAGAACATTACCGTGGACCAGAGACAGAACATTACCGTGGACCAGAGACAGAACATTACCATGGACCAGAGACCGAACTTTACCTTGAAACCGAACATTACCGTGGACCAGAGACAGAACATTACCATGGACCAGAGAAGGAACATTACCGTGAAACAGAACATTATCATGGACCAGAAACGGAACATTACCGTGAAACAGAAACAGAACATTATCGTGGACCAGAGACGGAACATTATCATGGACCAGAGACAGAACATTACCGTGAAACCTAAACAGAACATTATCGTTGACCAGAAACGGAACATTATCGTGAAACCGAACATTATCGTGGACCAGAAACACAACATTATCGTGGACCAGAAATGGAACATTACCGTGAAACAGAAACACAACATTATCGTGGACCAGAGACGGAACATTACCATGAAACAGAACATTATCATGGACCAGAAACGGAACATTACCGTGAAACCGAAAAAGAATATTATCGTGGACCAGAAACGGAACATTACCGTGAAACCAAAACAGAACATTATCATGGACCAAAAACGGAACATTATCGTGGACCAGAGACAGAACATTACCGTGAAACCGAAAGAGAACATTATCGTGGACCAAAAACGGAACATTACCGTGGACCAAAGACGGAACATTATCATGGACCAGAAATGGAACATTACCGTGAAACAGAAACACAACATTATCGTGGACCAGAGAAGGAACATTACCGTGGACCAGAGACGGAACATTACCGTGAAACCGAAACACAAAATTATCGTGGACCAGAAACGGAACATTACCATGAAACAGAAACAGAACATTGTCGTGGACCAAAGACGGAACATTATCTTGGACCAGAGAGAGAACATTACCTTGAAACCAAAACAAAACATTATCGTGGACCAGAGACAGAACATTATCGTGGACCAGAGAGAGAACATTACCTTGAAACCAAGACAAAACATTATCGTGGACCAGAAACGGAACATTATCGTGGACCAGAAACGGAACATTATCGTGGACCAGAAACGGAACATTATCGTGGACCAGAGACGGAACATTATCGAGGACCAGAGACAGAACATTACCGTGAAACCGAAACAGAACATTATCGTGGACCAGAACCGGAACATTATCGTGGACCAGAGACAGAACATTATCGTGGATCAGAGACAGAACATTATCGTGGACCAGAGATGGAACATTATCGTGGACCAGAGACAGAACATTACCGTGAAACAGAAACACAACATTATCGTGGACCAGAGACGGAACATTACCGTGAAACCGAACATTATCGTGGACCAGAGATCGAACTTTATCCTGGACCAGAGACAGAACATTACCGTGGACCAGAAATGGAACATTACCGTGGACCAGAGACAGAACATTACTGTGGACCAGAGACCGAACTTTACCTTGAAACCGAACATTACCGTGGACCAGAGACAGAACATTACCATGGACCAGAGACAGAACATTACCATGAAACAGAACATTATCATGGACCAGAAACGGAACATTACCGTGAAACCGAAACAGAATATTATCGTGGACCAGAAACGGAACATTACCGTGAAACCAAAACAGAACATTATCATGGACCAAAAACGGAACATTATCGTGGAACAGAGACAGAACATTACCGTGAAAACGAAAGAGAACATTATCGTGGACCAAAAACGGAACATTACCGTGGACCAAAGACGGAACATTATCATGGACCAGAAACGGAACATTACCGTGAAACAGAAACACAACATTATCGTGGACCAGAGAAGGAACATTACCGTGGACCAGAGACGGAACATTACCGTGAAACCGAAACAGAATATTATCGTGGACCAGAAACGGAACATTACCGTGAAACCGAAACACAAAATTATCGTGGACCAGAAACGGAACATTACCATGAAACAGAAACAGAACATTGTCGTGGACCAAAGACGGAACATTATCTTGGACCAGAGAGAGAACATTACCTTGAAACCAAAACAAAACATTATCGTGGACCAGAGACAGAACATTATCATGGACCAGAAACGGAACATTACCGTGAAACAGAAACACAACATTATCGTGGACCAGAGAAGGAACATTACCGTGGACCAGAGACGGAACATTACCGTGAAACCGAAACAGAATATTATCGTGGACCAGAAACGGAACATTACCGTGAAACCGAAACACAAAATTATCGTGGACCAGAAACGGAACATTACCATGAAACAGAAACAGAACATTGTCGTGGACCAAAGACGGAACATTATCTTGGACCAGAGAGAGAACATTACCTTGAAACCAAAACAAAACATTATCGTGGACCAGAGACAGAACATTATCGTGGACCAGAGAGAGAACATTACCTTGAAACCAAAACAAAACATTATCGTGGACCAGAAACGGAACATTATCGTGGACCAGAAACGGAACATTATCGTGGACCAGAAACGGAACATTATCGTGGACCAGAGACGGAACATTATCGAGGACCAGAGACAGAACATTACCGTGAAACCGAAACAGAACATTATCGTGGACCAGAACCGGAACATTATCGTGGACCAGAGAAAGAACATTATCGTGGATCAGAGACAGAACATTATCGTGGACCAGAGATGGAACATTATCGTGGACCAGAGACAGAACATTACCGTGAAACAGAAACACAACATTATCGTGGACCAGAGACGGAACATTACCGTGAAACCGAACATTATCGTGGACCAGAGATCGAACTTTATCCTGGACCAGAGACAGAACATTACCGTGGACCAGAAATGGAACATTACCGTGGACCAGAGACAGAACATTACTGTGGACCAGAGACCGAACTTTACCTTGAAACCGAACATTACCGTGGACCAGAGACAGAACATTACCATGGACCAGAGACAGAACATTACCATGAAACAGAACATTATCATGGACCAGAAACGGAACATTACCGTGAAACCGAAACAGAATATTATCGTGGACCAGAAACGGAACATTACCGTGAAACCAAAACAGAACATTATCATGGACCAAAAACGGAACATTATCGTGGACCAGAGACAGAACATTACCGTGAAACCGAAAGAGAACATTATCGTGGACCAAAAACGGAACATTACCGTGGACCAAAGACGGAACATTATCATGGACCAGAAACGGAACATTACCGTGAAACAGAAACACAACATTATCGTGGACCAGAGAAGGAACATTACCGTGGACCAGAGACGGAACATTACCGTGAAACCGAAACAGAATATTATCGTGGACCAGAAACGGAACATTACCGTGAAACGGAAACACAAAATTATCGTGGACCAGAAACGGAACATTACCATGAAACAGAAACAGAACATTGTCGTGGACCAAAGACGGAACATTATCTTGGACCAGAGACGGAATATTACCGTGAAACCGAACATTATCGTGGACCAGACACAGAACATTACCGTGGACCAGAGACAGAACATTACCATGGACCAGAGACCGAACTTTACCTTGAAACCGAACATTACCGTGGACCAGAGACAGAACATTACCATGGACCAGAGAAGGAACATTACCGTGAAACAGAACATTATCATGGACCAGAAACGGAACATTACCGTGAAACAGAAACAGAACATTATCGTGGACCAGAGACGGAACATTATCATGGACCAGAGACAGAACATTACCGTGAAACCTAAACAGAACATTATCGTTGACCAGAAACGGAACATTATCGTGAAACCGAACATTATCGTGGACCAGAAACACAACATTATCGTGGACCAGAAATGGAACATTACCGTGAAACAGAAACACAACATTATCGTAGACCAGAGACGGAACATTACCATGAAACAGAACATTATCATGGACCAGAAACGGAACATTACCGTGAAACCGAAACAGAATATTATCGTGGACCAGAAACGGAACATTACCGTGAAACCAAAACAGAACATTATCATGGACCAAAAACGGAACATTATCGTGGACCAGAGACAGAACATTACCGTGAAACCGAAAGAGAACATTATCGTGGACCAAAAACGGAACATTACCGTGGACCAAAGACGGAACATTATCATGGACCAGAAACGGAACATTACCGTGAAACAGAAACACAACATTATCGTGGACCAGAGAAGAAACATTACCGTGGACCATAGACGGAACATTACCGTGAAACCGAAACAGAATATTATCGTGGACCAGAAACGGAACATTACCGTGAAACCGAAACATAAAAATTATCGTGGACCAGAAACGGAACATTACCATGAAACAGAAACAGAACATTGTCGTGGACCAAAGACGGAACATTATCTTGGACCAGAGACGGAACATTACCGTGAAACCGAACATTATCGTGGACCAGACACAGAACATTACCGTGGACCAGAGACAGAACATTACCGTGGACCAGAGACAGAACATTACCATGGACCAGAGACCGAACTTTACCTTGAAACCGAACATTACCGTGGACCAGAGACAGAACATTACCATGGACCAGAGAAGGAACATTACCGTGAAACAGAACATTATCATGGACCAGAAACGGAACATTACCGTGAAACAGAAACAGAACATTATCGTGGACCAGAGACGGAACATTATCATGGACAAGAGACAGAACATTACCGTGAAACCTAAACAGAACATTATCGTTGACCAGAAACGGAACATTATCGTGAAACCGAACATTATCGTGGACCAGAAACACAACATTATCGTGGACCAGAAATGGAACATTACCGTGAAACAGAAACACAACATTATCGTGGACCAGAGACGGAACATTACCGTGAAACCGAACATTACCGTGGACCAGAGACAGAACATTACCGTGGACCAGAGACAGAACATTACCGTGAAACCGAAACAGAACATTATCGTGGACCAGAAACGGAACATTACCGTGAAACAGAAACACAACATTATCGTGGACCAGAGACGGAACATTACCGTGAAACCAAACATTATCGTGGACCAGAGATCGAACATTATCGTGGACCAGAGACAGAACATTACCGTGGACCAGAAATGGAACATTACCGTGAAACCGAACATTATCGTGGACCAGAGACGGAACATTACCGTGGACCTGAAATGGAACATTACCGTGAAACCGAACATTATCGTGGACCAGAAACACAACATTATCGTGGACCAGAAATGGAACATTACCGTGAAACAGAAACACAACATTATCGTGGACCAGAGACGGAACATTACCGTGAAACCGAACATTACCATGGACCAGATACGGAACATTACTGTGGACCAGAGACGGAACATTACCGTGGACCAAAACATTACCGTGGACCAGAACATTACCGTGAAACCGAACATTATCGTGGACCAGAGATCGAACATTACCGTGGACCAGAGACAGAACATTACCGTGGACCAGAGACAGAACATTACCGTGGACCAGAGACAGAACATTACCATGGACCAGAGACCGAACTTTACCTTGAAACCGAACATTACCGTGGACCAGAGACAGAACATTACCATGGACCAGAGAAGGAACATTACCGTGAAACAGAACATTATCATGGACCAGAAACGGAACATTACCGTGAAACAGAAACAGAACATTATCGTGGACCAGAAACGGAACATTACCGTGAAACCGAAACAGAAGATTATCGTGGACCAGAAACGGAACATTATCGTGAAACAGAAACACAACATTACCGTGGACCAGAAACGGAACATTACCGTGAAACCGAAACAGAAGATTATCGTGGACCAGAGACGGAACATTATCATGGACCAGAGACAGAACATTACCGTGAAACCTAAACAGAACATTATCGTTGACCAGAAACGGAACATTATCGTGAAACCGAACATTATCGTGGACCAGAAACACAACATTATCGTGGACCAGAAATGGAACATTACGTGAAACAGAAACACAACATTATCGTGGACCAGAGACGGAACATTACCGTGAAACCGAACATTACCGTGGACCAGAGACAGAACATTACCGTGGACCAGAGACAGAACATTACCGTGAAACCGAAACAGAACATTATCGTGGACCAGAAACGGAACATTACCGTGAAACAGAAACACAACATTATCGTGGACCAGAGACGGAACATTACCGTGAAACCAAACATTATCGTGGACCAGAGATCGAACATTATCGTGGACCAGAGACAGAACATTACCGTGGACCAGAAATGGAACATTACCGTGAAACCGAACATTATCGTGGACCAGAGACGGAACATTACCGTGGACCAGAAATGGAACATTACCGTGAAACTGAACATTACCATGGACCAGATACGGAACATTACTGTGGACCAGAGACGGAACATTACCGTGGACCAGAACATTACCGTGAAACCGAACATTATCGTGGACCAGAGACCGAACATTACCGTGAAACCGAACATTACCGTGGACCAGAAACGGAACATTACCGTGAAACAGAAACACAACATTATCGTGGACCAGAAACGGAACATTACCATGAAACAGAAACAGAACATTAGCGTGGACCAGAGACAGAACATTACCATGAACCAGAGACAGAACATTACCATGAAACAGAAACACAACATTACCGTGGACCAGAGACAGAACATTACCGTGAAACGGAAACAGAACATTACCGTGAAACCGAAACAGAACATTATCGTGAACCAGAAACGGAACATTATCATGGACCAGTGATAGAACATTATCGTGAACCAAAGACGGAACATTATCGTGGACCAGAGACGGAACATTACCGTGAAACCGAACATTATCGTGGACCAGACACAGAACATTACCGTGGACCAGAGACAGAACATTACCATGAAACCGAAAGAGAACATTATCGTGGACCAGAAACGGAACATTACCGTGAAACAGAAACACAAAATTATCGTGGACCAGAAACGGAACATTACCGTGAAACAGAAACAGAACATTACCATGGACCAGAGACAGAACATTACCGTGAAACAGAACATTATCATGGACCAGAAACGGAACATTACCGTGAAACAGAAACACAACATTATTGTGGACCAGAGACGGAACATTACCGTGGACCAGAGACGGAACATTACCGTGAAACCGAAAGAGAACATTATCGTGGACCAGAAACGGAACATTACCGTGAAACCGAAACAGAACATTATCGTGGACCAGACACGGAACATTACCGTGAAACCGAACATTATCGTGGACCAGAGATCGAACATTACCGTGGACCAGAGACAGAACATTACCGTGGACCAGAGACCGAACTTTACCTTGAAACCGAACATTACCGTGGACCAGAGACAGAACATTATCATGGACCAGAAACGGAACATTACCGTGAAACAGAAACAGAACATTATCTTGGACCAGAAACGGAACATTACCGTGAAACCGAAACAGAAGATTATCGTGGACCAGAAACGGAACATTACCGTGAAACAGAAACACAACATTACCGTGGACCAGAGACAGAACATTACCGTGAAACCGAAACAGAACATTATCGTGGACCAGAAACGGAACATTATCGTGGACCAGAGACGGAACTTTATCAAGGACCAGAGACAGAACATTACCGTGAAACGTAAACAGAACATTATCGTTGACCAGAAACGGAACATTATCGTGAAACCGAACATTATCGTGGACCAGAAACACAACATTATCGTGGACCAGAAATGGAACATTACCGTGAAAAAGAAACACAACATTATCGTGGACCAGAGACGGAACATTACCGTTAAACCGAACATTACCGTGGACCAGAGACAGAACATTACCGTGGACCAGAGACAGAACATTACCGTGAAACCGAAACAGAACATTATCGTGGACCAGAAATGGAACATTACCGTGAAACAGAAACACAACATTATCGTGGACCAGAGACGGAACATTACCGTGAAACCGAACATTATCGTCGACCAGAAATCGAACATTTTCGTGGACCAGAGACAGAACATTACCGTGGACCAGAAATGGAACATTACCGTGAAACCGAACATTACCATGGACCAGATACGGAACATTACTGTGGACCAGAGACGGAACATTACCGTGGACCAAAACATTACCGTGGACCAGAGACAGAACATTACCGTGGACCAGAAATGGAACATTACCGTGAAACCGAACATTACCATGGACCAGATACGGAACATTACTGTGGACCAGAGACGGAACATTACCGTGGACCAAAACATTACCGTGGACCAAAACATTACCGTGAAACCGAACATTATCGTGGACCAGAGATCGAACATTACCGTGGACCAGAGACAGAACATTACCGTGGACCAGAGAAAGAACATTACCGTGGACCAGAAACAGAACATTACCATGGACCAGAGACAGAACATTACCGTGAAACAGAACATTATCATGGACCAGAAACGGAACATTACCGTGAAACAGAAACACAACATTATTGTGGACCAGAGACGGAACATTACCGTGGACCAGAGACGGAACATTACTGTGAAACCGAAAGAGAACATTATCGTGGACCAGAAACGGAACACTACCGTGAAACCGAAACAGAACATTATCGTGGACCAGACACGGAACATTACCGTGAAACCGAACATTATCGTGGACCAGAGATCGAACATTACCGTGGACCAGAGACGGAACATTACCGTGGACCAGAGACCGAACTTTACCTTGGAACCGAACATTACCGTGGACCAGACATAGAACATTACCATGGACCAGAGACAGAACATTACCGTGAAACAGAACATTATCATGTACCAGAAACGGAACATTACCGTGAAACAGAAACAGAACATTATCTTGGACCAGAAACGGAACATTACCGTGAAACCGAAACAGAAGATTATCGTGGACCAGAAACGGAACATTACCGTGAAACAGAAACACAACATTACCGTGGACCAGAGACAGAACATTACCGTGAAACCGAAACAGAACATTATCGTGGACCAGAAACGCAACATGATCGTGGACCAGAGACGGAACTTTATCAAGGACCAGAGACAGAACATTACCATGGACCAGAGAAGGAACATTACCGTGAAACAGAACATTATCATGGACCAGAAACGGAACATTACCGTGAAACAGAAACAGAACATTATCGTGGACCAGAAACGGAACATTACCGTGAAACCGAAACAGAAGATTATCGTGGACCAGAAACGGAACATTATCGTGAAACAGAAACACAACATTACCGTGGACCAGAAACGGAACATTACCGTGAAACCGAAACAGAACATTATCGTGGACCAGAAACGGAACATTACCGTGAAACCGAAACAGAAGATTATCGTGGACCAGAAACGGAACATTATCGTGGACCAGAAACGGAACATTACCGTGAAACCGAAACAGAAGATTATCGTGGACCAGAAACGGAACATTATCGTGAAACAGAAACACAACATTACCGTGGACCAGAAACGGAACATTACCGTGAAACCGAAACAGAAGATTATCGTGGACCAGAGACGGAACATTATCATGGACCAGAGACAGAACATTACCGTGAAACCTAAAGAGAACATTATCGTTGACCAGAAACGGAACATTATCGTGAAACCGAACATTATCGTGGACCAGAAACACAACATTATCGTGGACCAGAGACGGAACATTACCGTGAAACCGAACATTACCGTGGACCAGAGACAGAACATTACCGTGGACCAGAGACAGAACATTACCGTGAAACCGAAACAGAACATTATCGTGGACCAGAAACGGAACATTACCGTGAAACAGAAACACAAAATTATCGTGGACCAGAAACGGAACATTACCGTGGACCAGAAATGGAACATTACCGTGAAACGGAACATTATCGTGGACCAGAGACGGAACATTATCGTGGACCAGAAATGGAACATTACCGTGAAACCGAACATTACCATGGACCAGATACGGAACATTACTGTGGACCAGAGACGGAACATTACCGTGGACCAGAACATTACCGTGAAACCGAACATTATCGTGGACCAGAGACCGAACATTACCGTGAAACCGAACATTACCGTGGACCAGAAACGGAACATTACCGTGAAACAGAAACACAACATTAGCGTGGACCAGAGACAGAACATTACCGTGAAAAGGAAACACAACATTATCGTGGACCAGAAACGGAACATTACCATGAAACAGAAACAGAACATTAGCGTGGACCAGAGACAGAACATTACTGTGAACCAGAGACAGAACATTACCGTGAAACAGAAACACAACATTACCGTGGACCAGAGACAGAACATTACCGTGAAACGGAAACAGAACATTACCGTGAAACCGAAACAGAGCATTATCGTGGACCAGAAACGGAACATTATCATGGACCAGTGATAGAACATTATCGTGAACCAAAGACGGAACATTATCGTGGACCAGAGACGGAACATTACCGTGAAACCAAACATTATCGTGGACCAGACACAGAACATTACCGTGGACCAGAGACAGAACATTACCATGAAACCGAAACAGAACATTATCGTGGACCAGAAACGGAACATTACCGTGAAACAGAAACACAAAATTATCGTGGACCAGAAACGGAACATTACCGTGAAACAGAAACAGAACGTTATCGTGGACCAGAGACGGAACATTACCGTGAAACCGAACATTATCGTGAACCAGAGATCGAACATTACCGTGGACCAGAGACAGAACATTACTGTGGACCAGAGACCGAAATTTACCTTGAAACCGAACGTTACCGTGGACCAGAGACAGAACATTACCATGGACCAGAGACAGAACATTACCATGAAACAGAACATTATCATGGACCAGAAACGGAACATTACCGTGAAACAGAAACACAACATTATCGTGGACCAGAGAAGGAACATTACCGTGGACCAGAGACGGAACATTACCGTGAAACCGAAACAGAATATTATCGTGGACCAGAAACGGAACATTACCGTGAAACCAAAACACAAAATTATCGTGGACCAGAAACGGAACATTACAATGAAACAGAAACAGAACATTGTCTTGGACCAAAGACGGAACATTATCTTGGACCAGAGACGGAACATTACCGTGAAACCGAACATTATCGTGGACCAGACACAGAACATTACCGTGAAACCGAACATTATCGTGGACCAGAAACGGAACATTACCGTGGACCAGAGACGGAACATTACCGTGAAACCGAACATTATCGTGGACCAGAGATCGAACATTACCGTGGACCAGACATAGAACATTACCATGGACCAGAGACAGAACATTACCGTGAAACAGAACATTATCATGGACCAGAAACGGAACATTACCGTGAAACAGAAACAGAACATTATCTTGGACCAGAAACGGAACATTACCGTGAAACCGAAACAGAAGATTATCGTGGACCAGAAACGGAACATTACCGTGAAACAGAAACACAACATTACCGTGGACCAGAGACAGAACATTACCGTGGACCAGAGACGGAACATTACCGTGAAACCGAACATTATCGTGGACCAGACACGGAACATTACCGTGAAACCGAACATTATCGTGGACCAGAGATCGAACATTACCGTGGACCAGAGACAGAACATTACCGTGGACCAGAGACAGAACATTACCATGAAACCGAAACAGAGCATTATCGCGGACCAGAAACGGAACATTACCGTGAAACAGAAACACAAAATTATCGTGGACCAGAAACGGAACATTACCGTGAAACAGAAACAGAACGTTATCGTGGACCAGAGACGGAACATTACCGTGAAACCGAACATTACCATGGACCAGAGATCGAACATTACCGTGGACCAGAGACAGAACATTACCGTGGACCAGAGACCGAACATTACCTTGAAACCGAACATTACCGTGGACCAGAGACAGAACAGTACCATGGACCAGAGACAGAACATTACCGTGAAACAGAACATTATCATGGACCAGAAACGGAACATTACCGTGAAACAGAAACAGAACATTATCGTGGACCAGAAACGGAACATTACCGTGAAACCGAAACAGAAGATTATCGTGGACCAGAAACGGAACATTACCGTGAAACAGAAACACAACATTACCTTGGACCAGAAACGCAACATTATCGTGAAACCGAAACAGAACATTATCGTGGACCAGAGACGGAACATTACCGTGAAACCGAACATTATCGTGGACCAGACACAGAACATTACCGTGGACCAGAGACAGAACATTACCATGAAACCGAAACAGAACATTATCGTGGACCAGAAACGGAACATTACCGTGAAACAGAAACACAAAATTATCGTGGACCAGAAACGGAACATTACTGTGAAACAGAAACAGAACGTTATCGTGGACCAGAGACGGAACATTACCGTGAAACCGAACATTATCGTGGACCAGAGATGGAACATTACCGTGGACCAGAGACAGAACATTACCGTGGACCAGAGACAGAACATTACTGTGGACCAGAGACCGAACTTTACCTTGAAACCGAACGTTACCGTGGACCAGAGACAGAACATTACCATGGACCAGAGACAGAACATTACCATGAAACAGAACATTATCATGGACCAGAAACGGAACATTACCGTGTAACAGAAACACAACATTATCGTGGACCAGAGAAGGAACATTACCGTGGACCAGAGACGGAACATTACCGTGAACCTGAAACAGAATATTATCGTGGACCAGAAACGGAACATTACCGTGAAACCAAAACAGAACATTATCGTGGACCAGAGACGGAACATTATCGTGGACCAGAGAAGGAACATTACCGTGAAACCAAACATTATCGTGGACCAGAGATCGAACATTACCGTGGACCAGAGACAGAACATTACCGTGGACCAGAGACAGAACATTACCGTGGACCAGAGACAGAACATTACTCTGGATCAGAGACCGAACTTTACCTTGAAACCGAACATTACCGTGGACCAGACACGGAACATTACCGTGAAACCGAACATTATCGTGGACAAGAGATCGAACATTACCGTGGACCAGAGACAGAACATTACCGTGGACCAGAGACATAACATTACCATGGACCAGAGACAGAACATTACCATGGACCAGAGACCGAACTTTACCTTGAAACCGAACATTACCGTGGACCAGAGACAGAACATTACCATGGACCAGAGACAGAACATTACCGTGAAACAGAACATTATCATGGACCAGAAACGGAACATTACCGTGAAACAGAAACAGAACATTATCGTGGACCAGAAACGGAACATTACCGTGAAACCGAAACAGAAGATTATCGTGGACCAGAAACGGAACATTACCGTGAAACAGAAACACAACATTACCTTGGACCAGAGACAGAACATTACCGTGAAACCGAAACAGAACATTATCGTGGACCAGAGACGGAACATTACCGTGAAACCGAACATTATCGTGGACCAGACACAGAACATTACCGTGGACCAGAGACAGAACATTACCATGAAACCGAAACAGAACATTATCGTGGACCAGAAACGGAACATTACCGTGAAACAGAAACACAAAATTATCGTGGACCAGAAAAGGAACATTACCGTGAAACAGAAACAGAACGTTATCGTGGACCAGAGACGGAACATTACCGTGAAACCGAACATTATCGTGGACCAGAGATGGAACATTACCGTGGACCAGAGACAGAACATTACCGTGGACCAGAGACAGAACATTACTGTGGACCAGAGACCGAACTTTACCTTGAAACCGAACGTTACCGTGGACCAGAGACAGAACATTACCATGGACCAGAGACAGAACATTACCATGAAACAGAACATTATCATGGACCAGAAACGGAACATTACCGTGTAACAGAAACACAACATTATCGTGGACCAGAGAAAGAACATTACCGTGGACCAGAGACGGAACATTACCGTGAACCTGAAACAGAATATTATCGTGGACCAGAAACGGAACATTACCGTGAAACCGAAACAGAACATTATCGTGGACCAGAGACGGAACATTACCGTGAAACCAAACATTATCGTGGACCAGAGATCGAACATTACCGTGGACCAGAGACAGAACATTACCGTGGACCAGAGACAGAACATTACCGTGGACCAGAGACAGAACATTACTGTGGATCAGAGACCGAACTTTACCTTGAAACCGAACATTACCGTGGACCAGAAACGGAACATTACCGTGAAACAGAAACACAACATTATCGTGTACCAGAGACGGAACATTATCGTGGACCAGAGACAGAACATTACCGTGAAACCTAAAAAGATTATTATTGTGGACCAGAAACGGAACATTATCGTGAAACCGAACATTACCGTGGACCAGAGACAGAACATTACCGTGAAACGGAAACAGAACATTACCGTGAAACCGAAACAGAACATTATCGTGGACCAGAAACGGAACATTACCATGAAACAGAAACAGAATATTATCGTGGACCAAAGACGGAACATTATCTTGGACCAGAGACGGAACATTACCGTGAAACCGAACATTATCGTGGACCAGAAACGGAACATTACCGTGAAACAGAAACACAAAGTTATCGTGGACCAGAAACGGAACATTACCGTGATACAGAAACAGAACATTATCGTGGACCAGAGACGGAACATTACCGTGAAACCGAACATTATCGTGGACCACAGATCGAACATTATCGTGCACCAGAGATCGAACATTACCGTGGACCAGAGACAGAACATTACCGTAGAAGAGAGACAGAACATTACCGTGGACCAGAGACCGAATTTTACCTTGAAACCGAACATTACCGTGGACCAGAAACGGAACATTACCGTGAAACAGAAACACAACATTATCGTGGACCAGAGACGGAACATTACCGTGGACCAGAGACGGAACATTACCGTGAAACCGAAACAGAACATTATCGTGGACCAGAAACGGAACATTACCGTGAAACCGAAACAGAACATTATCGTGGACCAGACACGGAACATTACCGTGAAACCGAACATTATCGTGGACCAGAGATCGAACATTACCGTGGACCAGAGACAGAACATTACCGTGGACCAGAGACAGAACATTACCGTGGACCAGAGTCAGAACATTACCGTGGACCAGAGACCGAACATTACCTTGAAACCGAACATTACCGTGGACCAGAGACAGAACATTACCATGGACCAGAGACAGAACATTAACGTGAAACAGAACATTATCATGGACCAGAAATGGAACATTACCGTGAAACAGAAACAGAACATTATCGTGGACCAGAAACGGAACATTACCGTGAAACCGAAAGAGAAGATTATCGTGGACCAGAAACGGAACATTACCGTGAAACAGAAACACAACATTACCGAGGACCAGAGACAGAACATTACCGTGAAACCGAAACAGAACATTATCGTGGACCAAAAACGGAACATTATCGTGGACCAGAGACAGAACATTATCGTGGATCAGAGACAGAACATTATCGTGGACCAGCGACGGAACTTTATCAAGGACCAGAGACAGACCATTACCATGAAAACTAAACAGAACATTATCGTTGACCAGAAACGGAAAATTATCGTGAAACCGAACATTACCGTGAAACAGAAACACAACATTATCGTGGACCAGAGACGGAACATTACCGTGGACCAGAACATTACCGTGAAACCGAACATTATCGTGGACCAGAGATCGAAAATTACCGTGGACCAGAGACAGAACATTACCGTGGACCAGAGACATAACATTACCGTGGACCAGAGACAGAACATTACCATGGACCAGAGACCGAACTTTACCTTGAAACCGAACATTACCGTGGACCAGAGACAGAACATTACCATGGACCAGAGACAGAACATTACCGTGAAACCGAAACAGAACATTATCGTGGACCAGACACGGAACATTACCGTGAAACCGAACATTATCGTGGACAAGAGATCGAACATTACCGTGGACCAGAGACAGAACATTACCGTGGACCAGAGACATAACATTACCATGGACCAGAGACAGAACATTACCATGGACCAGAGACCGAACTTTACCTTGAAACCGAATATTACCGTGGACCAGAGACAGAACATTACCATGGACCAGAGACAGAACATTACCGTGAAACAGAACATTATCATGGACCAGAAACGGAACATTACCGTGAAACAGAAACAGAACATTATCGTGGACCAGAAACGGAACATTACCGTGAAACCGAAACAGAAGATTATCGTGGACCACAAACGGAACATTACCGTGAAACAGAAACACAACATTACCGTGGACCAGAGACAGAACATTACCGTGAAACCGAAACAGAACATTATCGTGGACCAGAGACGGAACATTACCGTGAAACCGAACATTATCGTGGACCAGACACAGAACATTACCGTGGACCAGAGACAGAACATTACCATGAAACCGAAACAGAGCATTATCGCGGACCAGAAACGGAACATTACCGTGAAACAGAAACACAAAATTATCGTGGACCAGAAACGGAACATTACCGTGAAACAGAAACAGAACGTTATCGTGGACCAGAGACGGAACATTACCGTGAAACCGAACATTATCGTGGACCAGAGATCGAACATTACCGTGGACCAGAGACAGAACATTACCATGGACCAGAGACCGAACATTACCTTGAAACCGAACATTACCGTGGACCAGAGACAGAACATTACCATGGACCAGAGACAGAACATTACCGTGAAACAGAACATTATCATGGACCAGAAACGGAACATTACCGTGAAACAGAAACAGAACATTATCGTGGACCAGAGACGGAACATTACCGTGAAACCGAACATTATCGTGGACCAGACACAGAACATTACCGTGGACCAGAGACAGAACATTACCATGAAACCGAAACAGAACATTATCGTGGACCAGAAACGGAACATTACCGTGAAACAGAAACACAAAATTATCGTGGACCAGAAACGGAACATTACCGTGAAACAGAAACAGAACGTTACCTTGGACCAGAGACAGAACATTACCGTGAAACCGAAACAGAACATTATCGTGGACCAGAGACGGAACATTACCGTGAAACCGAACATTATCGTGGACCAGACACAGAACATTACCGTGGACCAGAGACAGAACATTACCATGAAACCGAAACAGAACATTATCGTGGACCAGAAACGGAACATTACCGTGAAACAGAAACACAAAATTATCGTGGACCAGAAACGGAACATTACCGTGAAACAGAAACAGAACGTTATCGTGGACCAGAGACGGAACATTACCGTGAAACCGAACATTATCGTGGACCAGAGATGGAACATTACCGTGGACCAGAGACAGAACATTACCGTGGACCAGAGACAGAACATTACTGTGGACCAGAGACCGAACTTTACATTGAAACCGAACGTTACCGTGGACCAGAGACAGAACATTACCATGGACCAGAGACAGAACATTACCATGAAACAGAACATTATCATGGACCAGAAACGGAACATTACCGTGTAACAGAAACACAACATTATCGTGGACCAGAGACGGAACATTACCGTGAACCTGAAACAGAATATTATCGTGGACCAGAAACGGAACATTACCGTGAAACCGAAACAGAACATTATCGTGGACCAGAGACGGAACATTACCGTGAAACCGAACATTATCGTGGACCAGAGATCGAACATTACCGTGGACCAGAGACAGAACATTACCGTGGACCAGAGACAGAACATTACCGTGGACCAGAGACCGAACTTTACCTTGAAACCGAACATTACCGTGGACCAGAGACAGAACATTACCCTGGACCAGAGACAGAACATTACCGTGAAAAAGAACATTATCATGGACCAGAAACGGAACATTACCGTGAAACAGAAACAGAACATTATCATGGACCAGAAACGGAACATTACAGTGAAACCGAAACAGAAAATTATCGTGGACCAGAAACGGAACATTACCGTGAAACAGAAACACAACATTACCGTGGACCAGAGACAGAACATTACCGTGAAACCGAAACAGAACATTATCGTGGACCAGAAACGGAATATTATCGTGGACCAGAGACAGAACATTATCGTTGATCAGAGAAAGAACATTATCGTGGACCAGAGACGGAACTTTATCAAGGACCAGAGACAAAACATTACCGTGAAACCTAAACAGAACATTATCGTTGACCAGAAACGGAACATTATCGTGAAACCGAACATTATCGTGGACCAAAAACACAACATTATCGTGGACCAGAAATGGAACATTACCGTGAAACAGAAACACAAAATTATCGTGGACCAGAAACGGAACATTACCGTGAAACAGAAACAGAACGTTATCGTGGACCAGAGACGGAACATTACCGTGAAACCGAACATTATCGTGGACCAGAGATCGAACATTACCGTGGACCAGAGACAGAACATTACCGTGGACCAGAGACCGAACATTACCTTGAAACCGAACATTACCGTGGACCAGAGACAGAACATTACCATGGACCAGAGACAGAACATTACCGTGAAACAGAACATTATCATGGACCAGAAACGGAACATTACCGTGAAACAGAAACAGAACATTATCGTGGACCAGAAACGGAACATTACCGTGAAACCGAAAGAGAAGATTATCGTGGACCAGAAACGGAACATTACCGTGAAACAGAAACACAACATTACCTTGGACCAGAGACAGAACATTACCGTGAAACCGAAACAGAACATTATCGTGGACCAGAGACGGAACATTACCGTGAAACCGAACATTATCGTGGACCAGACACAGAACATTACCGTGGACCAGAGACAGAACATTACCATGAAACCGAAACAGAACATTATCGTGGACCAGAAACGGAACATTACCGTGAAACAGAAACACAAAATTATCGTGGACCAGAAACGGAACATTACAGTGAAACAGAAACAGAACGTTATCGTGGACCAGAGACGGAACATTATCGTGAAACCGAACATTATCGTGGACCAGAGATGGAACATTACCGTGGACCAGAGACAGAACATTACCGTGGACCAGAGACAGAACATTACTGTGGACCAGAGACCGAACTTTACCTTGAAACCGAACGTTACCGTGGACCAGAGACAGAATATTACCATGGACCAGAGACAGAACATTACCATGAAACAGAACATTATCATGGACCAGAAACGGAACATTACCGTGTAACAGAAACACAACATTATCGTGGACCAGAGAAGGAACATTACCGTGGACCAGAGACGGAACATTACCGTGAACCTGAAACAGAATATTATCGTGGACCAGAAACGGAACATTACCGTGAAACTGAAACAGAACATTATCGTGGACCAGAGACGGAACATTACCGTGAAACCAAACATTATCGTGGACCAGAGATCGAACATTACCGTGGACCAGAGACAGAACATTACCGTGGACCAGAGACAGAACATTACCGTGGACCAGAGACAGAACATTACTGTGGATCAGAGACCGAACTTTACCTTGAAACCGAACATTACCGTGGACCAGAAACGGAACATTACCGTGAAACAGAAACACAACATTATCGTGTACCAGAGACGGAACATTATCGTGGACCAGAGACAGAACATTACCGTGAAACCTAAAAAGATTATTATTGTGGACCAGAAACGGAACATTATCGTGAAACCGAACATTACCGTGGACCAGAGACAGAACATTACCGTGAAACGGAAACAGAACATTACCGTGAAACCGAAACAGAACATTATCGTGGACCAGAAACGGAACATTACCATGAAACAGAAACAGAATATTATCGTGGACCAAAGACGGAACATTATCTTGGACCAGAGACGGAACATTACCGTGAAACCGAACATTATCGTGAACCAGAAACGGAACATTACCGTGAAACAGAAACACAAAGTTATCGTGGACCAGAAACGGAACATTACCGTGATACAGAAACAGAACATTATCGTGGACCAGAGACGGAACATTACCGTGAAACCGAACATTATCGTGGACCACAGATCGAACATTATCGTGCACCAGAGATCGAACATTACCGTGGACCAGAGACAGAACATTACCGTGGACCAGAGACAGAACATTACCGTGGACCAGAGACCGAATTTTACCTTGAAACCGAACATTACCGTGGACCAGAAACGGAACATTACCCTGAAACAGAAACACAACATTATCGTGGACCAGAGACGGAACATTACCGTGAAACCGAAACAGAACATTATCGTGGACCAGAAACGGAACATTACCGTTAAAACGAAAGAGAAGATTATCGTGGACCAGAAACGGAACATTACCGTGAAACAGAAACACAACATTACCGTGGACCAGAGACAGAACATTACCGTGAAACCGAAACAGAACATTATCGTGGACCAAAAACGGAACATTATCGTGGACCAGAGACAGAACATTATCGTGGATCAGAGACAGAACATTATCGTGGACCAGCGACGGAACTTTATCAAGGACCAGAGACAGACCATTACCATGAAACCTAAACAGAACATTATCGTTGACCAGAAACGGAAAATTATCGTGAAACCGAACATTACCGTGAAACAGAAACACAACATTATCGTGGACCAGAGACGGAACATTACCGTGGACCAGAACATTACCGTGAAACCGAACATTATCGTGGACCAGAGACCGAACATTACCGTGAAACCGAAACAGAACATTATCGTGGACCAGACACGGAACATTACCGTGAAACCGAACATTATCGTGGACCAGAGATCGAAAATTACCGTGGACCAGAGACAGAACATTACCGTGGACCAGAGACATAACATTACCGTGGACCAGAGACAGAACATTACCATGGACCAGAGACCGAACTTTACCTTGAAACCGAACATTACCGTGGACCAGAGACAGAACATTACCATGGATCAGAGACAGAACATTACCGTGAAACCGAAACAGAACATTATCGTGGACCAGACACGGAACATTACCGTGAAACCGAACATTATCGTGGACAAGAGATCGAACATTACCGTGGACCAGAGACAGAACATTACCGTGGACCAGAGACATAACATTACCATGGACCAGAGACAGAACATTACCATGGACCAGAGACCGAACTTTACCTTGAAACCGAACATTACCGTGGACCAGAGACAGAACATTACCATGGACCTGAGACAGAACATTACCGTGAAACAGAACATTATCATGGACCAGAAACGGAACATTACCGTGAAACAGAAACAGAACATTATCGTGGACCAGAAACGGAACATTACCGTGAAACCGAAACAGAAGATTATCGTGGACCACAAACGGAACATTACCGTGAAACAGAAACACAACATTACCGTGGACCAGAGACAGAACATTACCGTGAAACCGAAACAGAACATTATCGTGGACCAGAGACGGAACATTACCGTGAAACCGAACATTATCGTGGACCAGACACAGAACATTACCGTGGACCAGAGACAGAACATTACCATGAAACCGAAACAGAGCATTATCGCGGACCAGAAACGGAACATTACCGTGAAACAGAAATACAAAATTATCGTGGACCAGAAACGGAACATTACCGTGAAACAGAAACATAACGTTATCGTGGACCAGAGACGGAACATTACCGTGAAACCGAACATTATCGTGGACCAGAGATCGAACATTACCGTGGACCAGAGACAGGACATTACCGTGGACCAGAGACCGAACATTACCTTGAAACCGAACATTACCGTGGACCAGAGACAGAACATTACCATGGACCAGAGACAGAACATTACCGTGAAACAGAACATTATCATGGACCAGAAACGGAACATTACCGTGAAACAGAAACAGAACATTATCGTGGACCAGAAACGGAATATTACCGTGAAACCGAAACAGAAGATTATCGTGGACCAGAAACGGAACATTACCGTGAAACAGAAACACAACATTACCTTGGACCAGAGACAGAACATTACCGTGAAACCGAAACAGAACATTATCGTGGACCAGAGACGGAACATTACCGTGAAACCGAACATTACCGTGGACCAGAGACAGAACGTTACCATGAAACCGAAACAGAACATTATCGTGGACCAGAAACGGAACATTACCGTGAAACAGAAACACAAAATTATCGTGGACTAGAAACGGAACATTACCGTGAAACAGAAACAGAACGTTATCGTGGACCAGACACGGAACATTATCGTGAAACCGAACATTATCGTGGACCAGAGATGGAACATTACCGTGGACCAGAGACAGAACATTACCGTGGACCAGAGACAGAACATTACTGTGGACCAGAGACCGAACTTTACCTTGAAACCGAACGTTACCGTGGACCAGAGACAGAACATTACCATGGACCAGAGACAGAACATTACCATGAAACAGAACATTATCATGGACCAGAAACGGAACATTACCGTGTAACAGAAACACAACATTATCGTGGACCAGAGAAGGAACATTACCGTGGACCAGAGACGGAACATTACCGTGAACCTGAAACAGAATATTATCGTGGACCAGAAACGGAACATTACCGTGAAACCGAAACAGAACATTATCGTGGACCAGAGACGGAACATTACCGTGAAACCAAACATTATCGTGGACCAGAGATCGAACATTACCGTGGACCGGAGACAGAACATTACCGTGGACCAGAGACAGAACATTACCGTGGACCAGAGACAGAACATTACTGTGGATCAGAGACCGAACTTTACCTTGAAACCGAACATTACCGTGGACCAGAAACGGAACATTACCGTGAAACAGAAACACAACATTATCGTGTACCAGAGACGGAACATTATCGTGGACCAGAGACAGAACATTACCGTGAAACCTAAAAAGATTATTATTGTGGACCAGAAACGGAACATTATCGTGAAACCGAACATTACCGTGGACCAGAGACAGAACATTACCGTGAAACGGAAACAGAACATTACCGTGAAACCGAAACAGAACATTATCGTGGACCAGAAACGGAACATTACCATGAAACAGAAACAGAATATTATCGTGGACCAAAGACGGAACATTATCTTGGACCAGAGACGGAACATTATTGTGGATCAGAGACAGAACATTACCGTGAAACAGAAACACAACATTATCGTGGACCAGAGACAGAACATTACCGTGAAACCGAAACAGAACATTATCGTGGACCAGAAACGGAACATTACCGTGAAACAGAAACACAACATTATCGTGGACCAGAGACGCAACATTACCGTGAAACCAAACATTATCGTGGACCAGAGATCGAACATTATCGTGGACCAGAGACAGAACATTACCGTGGACCAGAAATGGAACATTACCGTGAAACAGAACATTATCGTGGACCAGAAACGGAACATTACCGTGAAACAGAAACAGAACATTATCGTGGACCAGAAACGGAACATTACCGTTAAACCGAAACAGAAGTTTATCGTGGACCAGAAACGGAACATTACCGTGAAACAGAAACACAACATTACCGTGGACCAGAGACAGAACATTACCGTGAAACCGAAACAGAACATTATCGTTGACCAGAAACGGAACATTACCTTGGACCAGAGACAGAACATTACCTTGAAACCAAAACAGAACATTATCGTGGACCAGAAACGGAACATTATCGTGGACCAGAAACGGAACATTATCGTGGACCAGAGACAGAACATTACTGTGAAACCGAAACAGAACATTATCGTGGACCAGAACCGGAACATTATCGTGGACCAGAGACAGAACATTATCGTGGACCAGAGACGGAACATTATCGTGGACCAGAGACAGAACATTACCGTTAAACCTAAACAGAACATTATCGTGGACCAGAAACGGAACATTATCGTGAAACCGAACATTATCGTGGACCAGAAACACAACATTATCGTGGACCAGAAACGGAACATTACCGTGAAACAGAAACACAACATTATCGTGGACCAGAGACGGAACATTACCGTGAAACCGAACATTATCGTGGACCAGAGACGGAACATTATCGTGGACCAGAGACGGAACATTATCGTGGACCAGAGACAGAACATTACCGTGAAACAGAAACACAACATTATCGTGGACCAGAGACAGAACATTACCGTGAAACAGAAACACAACATTATCGTGGACCAGAGACGGAACATTACCGTGAAACCAAACATTATCGTAGACCAGAGACAGAACATTACCGTGGACCAGAGACAGAACATTACCGTGAAACCGAAACAGAACATTATCGTGGACCAGAAACGGAACATTACCGTGAAACAGAAACACAACATTACCGTGGACCAGAGACAGAACATTACCTTGAAACCAAAACAGACCATTATCGTGGACCAGAAACGGAACATTATCGTGGACCAGAAACGGAACATTATCGTGGACAGGAGACAGAACATTACCGTGAAACCGAAACAGAACATTATCGTGGACCAGAACCGGAACATTATCGTGGACCAGAGACAGAACATTATCGTGGACCAGAGACGGAACATTATCGTGGACCAGAGACAGAACATTACCGTGAAACCTAAACAGAACATTATCGTGGACCAGAAACGCAACATTATCGTGAAACCGAACATTATCGTGGACCAGAAACACAACATTATCGTGGACCAGAAACGGAACATTACCGTGAAACAGAAACACGACATTATCGTTTACCAGAGACGGAACATTACCGTGAAACCGAACATTATCGTGGACCAGAGATCGAACTTTATCCTGGACCAGAGACAGAACATTACCGTGGACCAGAATTGGAACATTACCGTGGACCAGAGACAGAACATTACTGTGGACCAGAGACCGAACTTTACCTTGAAACCGAACATTACCGTGGACCAGAGACAGAACATTACCATGGACCAGAGACAGAACATTACCATGAAACAGAACATTATCATGGACCAGAAACGGAACATTACCGTGAAACAGAAACACAACATTATCGTGGACCAGAGACGGAACATTACCGTGGACCAGAGACGGAACATTACCGTGAAACCGAAACAGAATATTATCGTGGACCAGAAACGGAACATTACCGTGAAACCGAAACAGAACATTATCGTGGACCAGAAACGGAACATTACCGTGAAACCGAAACAGAACATTATGGTGGACCAGAGACGGAACATTACCGTGAAACCGAACATTATCGTGGACCAGAGATCGAACATTACCGTGGACCAGAGACAGAACATTACCGTGGACCAGAGACAGAAAATTACCGTGGACCAGAAATGGAACATTACCGTGAAACCGAACATTATCGTGGACCAGATATGGAACATTACTGTAGACCAGAGACGGAACATTACCGTGGACCAGAACATTACCTTGGACCAGAACATTACCGTGAAACCGAACATTATCGTCAAACCGAACATTATCGTGGACCAGAGACCGAACATTACCGTGAAACCGAACATTACCGTGGACCAGAGACCGAACATTACCGTGAAACCCAACATTACCGTGAAACCAAAACAGAAAACTACCGTGGACCAGAGACAGAACATTACCGTGAAACCGAAATAGAACATTATCGTGGACCAGAAACGGAACATTACCGTGAAACCGAAACAGAACATTATCGTGGACCAGAAACGGAACATTACCGTGAATCAGAAACAGAACATTAGCGTGGACCAGAGACAGAACATTACCGTGAACCAGAGACAGAACATTACCGTGAAACAGAAACACAACATTTTCGTGGACCAGAGACGGAACATTACCGTGGACCAGAGACGGAACATTACCGTGAAACCGAAACAGAACATTATCGTGGACCAGAAACGGAACATTACCATGGACCAGAGACAGAACATTACCATGGACCAGAGACAGAACATTACCGTGAAACAGAACATTATCATGGACCAGAAACGGAACATTACCGTGAAACAGAAACAGAACATTATCGTGGACCAGAAACGGAACAATACCGTGAAACCGAAACAGAACATTATCGTGGACCAGAAACGGAACATTACCGTGGACCAGAGACAGAACATTACCTTGAAACCAAAACAGAACATTATCGTGGACCAGAAACAGAACATTATCGTGGACCAGAAACGGAACATTATCGTGGACCAGAGACAGAACATTACCGTGAAACCGAAACAGAACATTATCGTGGACCAGAACCGGAACATTATCGTGGACCAGAGACAGAACATTATCGTGGATCAGAGACAGAACATTATCGTGGACCAGAGACGGAACATTATCGTGGACCAGAGACAGAACATTACCGTGAAACCTAAACAGAACATTACCGTGGACCAGAAACGGAACATTATCGTGAAACCGAACATTATCGTGGACCAGAAACACAACATTATCGTGGACCAGAAACGGAACATTACCGTGAAACAGAAACACAACATTATCGTGGACCAGAGACGGAACATTACCGTGAAACCGAACATTATCGTGGACCAGAGATCGAACTTTATCCTGGACCAGAGGCAGAACATTACCGTGGACAAGAAATGGAACATTACCGTGGACCAGAGACAGAATATTACTGTGGACCGGGAACCGAACTTTACCTTGAAACCGAACATTACCGTGGACCAGAGACAGAACATTACCATGGACCAGAGACAGAACATTACCATGAAACAGAACATTATCATGGACCAGAAAAGGAACATTACCGTGAAACAGAAACACAACATTATCGTGGACCAGAGACGGAACATTACCGTGGACCAGAGACGGAACATTACCGTGAAACCGAAACAGAACATTATCGTGGACCAGAAACGGAACATTACCGTGAAACCGAAACAGAACATTATCGTGGACCAGAGACGGAACATTACCGTGAAACCGAAACAGATTATTATCGTGGACCAGAAACGGAACATTACCGTGAAACCGAAACAGAACATTATCGTGGACCAGAGACGGAACATTACCGTGAAACCGAACATTATCGTGGACCAGAGATCTAACATTACCGTGGACCAGAGACAGAACATGACCGTGGACCAGAGACAGAAAATTACCGTGGACCAGAGATAGAACATTACCGTGGACCAGAGACAGAACATTACCGTGGACCAGAGACAGAATATTACTGTGGACCAGAGACCGCACTTTATCTTGAAACCGAACATTACCGTGGACAAGAGACAGAACATTACCATGGACCAGAGACAGAACATTACCGTGAAACAGAAACAAAACATTTTCGTGGACCAGAGACGGAACATTACCGTGGACCAGAGACGGAACATTACCGTGAAACCGAAACAGAACATTATCGTGAACCAGAAACGGAACATTACCGTGAAACCGAACATTATCGTGGACCAGACACGGAACATTACCGTGAAACCGAACATTATCGTGGACAAGAGATCGAACATTACCGTGGACCAGAGACAGAACATTACCGTGGACCAGAGACAGAACATTACCGTGGACCAGAGACAGAACATTACCGTGGACCAGAAATGGAACATTACCGTGAAACCGAACATTACCATGGACCAGATACGGAACATTACCGTGGACCAAAACATTACCGTGGACCAGAACATTACCGTGAAACCGAACATTATCGTGGACCAGAGACCGAACATTACCGTGAAATCGAAACAGAACATTATCGTGGACCAGACACGGAACATTACCGTGAAACCGAACATTATCGTGGACCAGAGATCGAACATTACCGTGGACCAGAGACAGAACATTACCGTGGACCAGAGACAGAACATTACCGTGGACCAGAGACAGAACATTACCATGGACCAGAGACCGAACTTTACCTTGAAACCGAACATTACCGTGGACCAGAGACAGAACATTACCATGGACCAGAGACAGAACATTACCGTGAAACAGAACATTATCATGGACCAGAAACGGAACATTACCGTGAAACAGAAACAGACCATTATCGTGGACCAGAAACGGAACATTACCGTGAAACCGAAACAGAAGATTATCGTGGACCAGAAACGGAAAATTACCGTGAAACAGAAACACAACATTACCGTGGACCAGAGACAGAACATTACCGTGAAACCGAAACAGAACATTATCGTTGACCAGAAACGGAACATTATCGTGGACCAGAGACAGAACATTATCGTGGATCAGAGACAGAACATTATCGTGGACCAGAGACGGAACATTATCATGGACCAGAGACAAAACATTACCGTCAAACCTAAACAGAACATTATCGTTGACCAAAAACGGAACATTATCGTGAAACCGAACATTATCGTGGACCAGAAACACAACATTATCGTGGACAAGAAATGGAACATTACCGTGAAACAGAAACACAACATTATCGTGGACCAGAGACGGAACATTATCATGGACCAGAGACAAAACATCACTATCAAACCTAAACAGAACATTATCGTTGACCAAAAACGGAACATTATCGTGAAACCGAACATTATCGTGGACCAGAAACACAACATTATCGTGGACCAGAAATGGAACATTACCGTGAAATAGAAACACAACATTATCGTGGACCAGAGACGGAACATTACCGTGAAACCAAACATTACCGTGGACCAGAGACAGAACATTACCGTGGACCAGAGACAGAACATTACCGTGAAACCGAAACAGAACATTATCGTGGACCAGAAACGGAACATTACCGTGAAACAGAAACACAACATTATCGTGGACCAGAGACGGAACATTACCGTGAAACCAAACATTATCGTGGACCAGAGATCGAACATTATCGTGGACCAGAGACAGAACATTACCGTGGACCAGAAATGGAACATTACCGTGAAACCGAACATTATCGTGGACCAGAGACGGAACATTACCGTGGACCAGAAATGGAACATTACCGTGAAACCGAACATCACCATGGACCAGATACGGAACATTACTGTGAAACAGAAACACAAAATTATCGTGGACCAGAAACGGAACATTACCGTGATACAGAAAATTACCGTGGACCAGAACATTACCATGAAACCGAACATTATCGTGGACCAGAGACAGAACGTTACCGTGAAACTTAAACAGAACATTATCGTGGACCAGAAACTGAACATTATCGTGAAACCGAACATTATCGTGGACCAGAAACACAACATTATCGTGGACCAGAAACGGAACATTACCGTGAAACAGATACACAACATCATCGTGGACCAGAGACGGAACATTATCGTGGACCAGAGACAGAACATTACCGTGAAACAGAAACACAACATTATCGTGGACCAGAGACGGAACATTACCGTGAAACCAAACATTATCGTGGACCAGAGACAGAACATTACCGTGGACCAGAGACAGAACATTACCGTGAAATCGAAACAGAACATTATCGTGGACCAGAAACGGAACATTACCGTGAAACAGAAACACAACATTATCGTGGACCAGAGACGGAACATTACCGTGAAACCAAACATTATCGTGGACCAAAGATCGAACATTATCGTGGACCAGAGACAGAACATTACCGTGGACCAGAAATGGAACATTACCGTGAAACAGAACATTATCGTGGACCAGAGACGGAACATTACCGTGAAACCGAACATTATCGTCGACCAGAAATCGAACATTATCTTGGACCAGAGACAGAACATTACCGTGTACCAGAAATGGAATATTACCGTGAAACCGAACATTACCATGGACCAGATACGGAACATTACTGTGGACCAGAGACGGAACATTACCGTGGACCAAAACATTACCGTGGACCAGAACATTACCGTGAAACCGAACATTATCGTGGACCAGAGACCGAACATTACCGTGAAATCGAAACAGAACATTATCGTGGACCAGACACGGAACATTACCGTGAGACCGAACATTATCGTGGACCAGAGATCGAACATTACCGTGGACCAGAGACAAAACATTACCGTGGACCAGAGACAGAACATTACCGTGGACCAGAGACAGAACATTACCATGGACCAGAGACAGAACTTTACCTTGAAACCGAACATTACCGTGGACCAGAGACAGAACATTACCATGGACCAGAGACAGAACATTACCGTGAAACAGAACATTATCATGGACCAGAAACGGAACATTACCGTGAAACAGAAACAGAACATTATCGTGGACCAGAAACGGAACATTACCGTGAAACAGAAACACAACATTACCGTGGACCAGAGACAGAACATTACCGTGAAACCGAAACAGAACATTATCGTTGACCAGAAACGGAACATTACCGTGGACCAGAGACAGAACATTACCTTGAAACCAAAACAGACCATTATCGTGGACCAGAAACGGAACATTATCGTGGACCAGAAACGGAACATTATCGTGGACCAGAGACAGAACATTACCGTGAAACCGAAACAGAACATTATCGTGGACCAGAACCGGAACATTATCGTGGACCAGAGACAGAACATTATCGTGGACCAGAGACGGAACATTATCGTGGACCAGAGACAGAACATTACCGTGAAACCTAAACAGAACATTATCGTGGACCAGAAACGGAACATTATCGTGAAACCGAACATTATCGTGGACCAGAAACACAACATTATCGTGGACCAGAAACGGAACATTACCGTGAAACAGAAACACGACATTATCGTTTACCAGAGACGGAACATTACCGTGAAACCGAACATTATCGTGGACCAGAGATCGAACTTTATCCTGGACCAGAGACAGAACATTACCGTGGACCAAAATTGGAACATTACCGTGGACCAGAGACAGAACATTACTGTGGACCAGAGACCGAACTTTACCTTGAAACCGAACATTACCGTGGACCAGAGACAGAACATTACCATGGACCAGAGACAGAACATTACCATGAAACAGAACATTATCATGGACCAGAAACGGAACATTACCGTGAAACAGAAACACAACATTATCGTGGACCAGAGACGGAACATTACCGTGGACCAGAGACGGAACATTACCGTGAAACCGAAACAGAATATTATCGTGGACCAGAAACGGAACATTACCGTGAAACCGAAACAGAACATTATCGTGGACCAGAAACGGAACATTACCGTGAAACCGAAACAGAACATTATGGTGGACCAGAGACGGAACATTACCGTGAAACCGAACATTATCGTGGACCAGAGATCGAACATTACCGTGGACCAGAGACAGAACATTACCGTGGACCAGAGACAGAAAATTACCGTGGACCAGAAATGGAACATTACCGTGAAACCGAACATTATCGTGGACCAGATACGGAACATTACTGTAGACCAGAGACGGAACATTACCGTGGACCAGAACATTACCTTGGACCAGAACATTACCGTGAAACCGAACATTATCGTCAAACCGAACATTATCGTGGACCAGAGACCGAACATTACCGTGAAACCGAACATTACCGTGGACCAGAGACCGAACATTACCGTGAAACCCAACATTACCGTGAAACCAAAACAGAAAACTACCGTGGACCAGAGACAGAACATTACCGTGAAACCGAAATAGAACATTATCGTGGACCAGAAACGGAACATTACCGTGAAACCAAAACAGAACATTATCGTGGACCAGAAACGGAACATTACCGTGAATCAGAAACAGAACATTAGCGTGGACCAGAGACAGAACATTACCGTGAACCAGAGACAGAACATTACCGTGAAACAGAAACACAACATTTTCGTGGACCAGAGACGGAACATTACCGTGGACCAGAGACGGAACATTACCGTGAAACCGAAACAGAACATTATCGTGGACCAGAAATGGAACATTACCATGGACCAGAGACAGAACATTACCATGGACCAGAGACAGAACATTACCGTGAAACAGAACATTATCATGGACCAGAAACGGAACATTACCGTGAAACAGAAACAGAACATTATCGTGGACCAGAAACGGAACAATACCGTGAAACCGAAACAGAACATTATCGTGGACCAGAAACGGAACATTACCGTGGACCAGAGACAGAACATTACCTTGAAACCAAAACAGAACATTATCGTGGACCAGAAACAGAACATTATCATGGACCAGAAACGGAACATTATCGTGGACCAGAGACAGAACATTACCGTGAAACCGAAACAGAACATTATCGTGGACCAGAACCGGAACATTATCGTGGACCAGAGACAGAACATTATCGTGGATCAGAGACAGAACATTATCGTGGACCAGAGACGGAACATTATCGTGGACCAGAGACAGAACATTACCGTGAAACCTAAACAGAACATTACCGTGGACCAGAAACGGAACATTATCGTGAAACCGAACATTATCGTGGACCAGAAACACAACATTATCGTGGACCAGAAACGGAACATTACCGTGAAACAGAAACACAACATTATCGTGGACCAGAGACGGAACATTACCGTGAAACCGAACATTATCGTGGACCAGAGATCGAACTTTATCCTGGACCAGAGGCAGAACATTACCGTGGACAAGAAATGGAACATTACCGTGGACCAGAGACAGAATATTACTGTGGACCGGGAACCGAACTTTACCTTGAAACCGAACATTACCGTGGACCAGAGACAGAACATTACCATGGACCAGAGACAGAACATTACCATGAAACAGAACATTATCATGGACCAGAAAAGGAACATTACCGTGAAACAGAAACACAACATTATCGTGGACCAGAGACGGAACATTACCGTGGACCAGAGACGGAACATTACCGTGAAACCGAAACAGAACATTATCGTGGACCAGAAACGGAACATTACCGTGAAACCGAAACAGAACATTATCGTGGACCAGAGACGGAACATTACCGTGAAACCGAAACAGATTATTATCGTGGACCAGAAACGGAACATTACCGTGAAACCGAAACAGAACATTATCGTGGACCAGAGACGGAACATTACCGTGAAACCGAACATTATCGTGGACCAGAGATCTAACATTACCGTAGACCAGAGACAGAACATTACCGTGGACCAGAGACAGAAAATTACCGTGGACCAGAGATAGAACATTACCGTGGACCAGAGACAGAACATTACCGTGGACCAGAGACAGAATATTACTGTGGACCAGAGACCGCACTTTATCTTGAAACCGAACATTACCGTGGACAAGAGACAGAACATTACCATGGACCAGAGACAGAACATTACCGTGAAACAGAAACACAACATTTTCGTGGACCAGAGACGGAACATTACCGTGGACCAGAGACGGAACATTACCGTGAAACCTAAACAGAACATTATCGTGAACCAGAAACGGAACATTACCGTGAAACCGAACATTATCGTGGACCAGACACGGAACATTACCGTGAAACCGAACATTATCGTGGACAAGAGATCGAACATTACCGTGGACCAGAGACAGAACATTACCGTGGACCAGAGACAGAACATTACCGTGGACCAGAGACAGAACATTACCGTGGACCAGAAATGGAACATTACCGTGAAACCGAACATTACCATGGACCAGATACGGAACATTACCGTGGACCAAAACATTACCGTGGACCAGAACATTACCGTGAAACCGAACATTATCGTGGACCAGAGACCGAAAATTACCGTGAAATCGAAACAGAACATTATCGTGGACCAGACACGGAACATTACCGTGAAACCGAACATTATCGTGGACCAGAGATCGAACATTACCGTGGACTAGAGACAGAACATTACCGTGGACCAGAGACAGAACATTACCGTGGACCAGAGACAGAACATTACCATGGACCAGAGACCGAACTTTACCTTGAAACCCAACATTACCGTGGACCAGAGACAGAACATTACCATGGACCAGAGACAGAACATTACCGTGAAACAGAACATTATCATGGACCAGAAACGGAACATTACCGTGAAACAGAAACAGACCATTATCGTGGACCAGAAACGGAACATTACCGTGAAACCGAAACAGAAGATTATCGTGGACCAGAAACGGAACATTACCGTGAAACAGAAACACAACATTACCGTGGACCAGAGACAGAACATTACCGTGAAACCGAAACAGAACATTATCGTTGACCAGAAACGGAACATTATCGTGGACCAGAGACAGAACATTATCGTGGATCAGAGACAGAACATTATCGTGGACCAGAGACGGAACATTATCATGGACCAGAGACAAAACATTACCGTCAAACCTAAACAGAACATTATCGTTGACCAAAAACGGAACATTATCGTGAAACCGAACATTATCGTGGACCAGAAACACAACATTATCGTGGACCAGAAATGGAACATTACCGTGAAACAGAAACACAACATTATCGTGGACAAGAGACGGAACATTATCATGGACCAGAGACAAAACATCACTATCAAACCTAAACAGAACATTATCATTGACCAAAAACGGAACATTATCGTGAAACCGAACATTATCGTGGACCAGAAACACAACATTATCGTGGACCAGAAATGGAACATTACCGTGAAACAGAAACACAACATTATCGTGGACCAGAGACGGAACATTACCGTGAAACCAAACATTACCGTGGACCAGAGACAGAACATTACCGTGGACCAGAGACAGAACATTACCGTGAAACCGAAACAGAACATTATCGTGGACCAGAAACGGAACATTACCGTGAAACAGAAACACAACATTATCGTGGACCAGAGACGGAACATTACCGTGAAACCAAACATTATCGTGGACCAGAGATCGAACATTATCGTGGACCAGAGACAGAACATTACCGTGGACCAGAAATGGAACATTACCGTGAAACCGAACATTATCGTGGACCAGAGACGGAACATTACCGTGGACCAGAAATGGAACATTACCGTGAAACCGAACATCACCATGGACCAGATACGGAACATTACTGTGAAACAGAAACACAAAATTATCGTGGACCAGAAACGGAACATTACCGTGATACAGAAAATTACCGTGGACCAGAACATTACCATGAAACCGAACATTATCGTGGACCAGAGATGGAACATTACCGTGAAACTTAAACAGAACATTATCGTGGACCAGAAACTGAACATTATCGTGGACCAGAGACGGAACATTATCATGGACCAGAGACAAAACATTACCGTCAAACCTAAACAGAACATTATCGTTGACCAAAAACGGAACATTATCGTGAAACCGAACATTATCGTGGACCAGAAACACAACATTATCGTGGACCAGAAATGGAACATTACCGTGAAACAGAAACACAACATCATCGTGGACCAGAGACGGAACATTACCGTGAAACCGAACATTATCGTGGACCAGAGATCGAACTTTATCCTGGACCAGAGAGAGAACATTACCGTGGACCAGAAATGGAACAATACCGTGGACCAGAGACAGAACATTACTGTGGACCAGAGACCGAACTTTACCTTGAAACCGAACATTACCGTGGACCAGAGACAGAACATTACCATGGACCAGAGACAGAACATTACCAGGAAACAGAACATTATCATGGACCAGAAACGGAACATTACCGTGAAACAGAAACACAACATTATCGTGGACCAGAGACGGAATATTACCGTGGACCAGAGACGGAACATTACCGTGAAACCGAAACAGAACATTATCGTGGACCAGAAACGGAACATTACCGTGAAACCGAAACAGAACATTATCGTGGACCAGAAACGGAAAATTACCGTGAAACCGAAACAGAACATTATCGTGGACCAGAGACGGAACATTACCGTGAAACCGAAACAGAACATTATCGTGGACCAGAGACGGAACATTACCGTGAAACCGAACATTATCGTGGACCAGAGATCGAACATTACCGTGGACCAGAGACAGAACATTACCGTGGACCAGAGACAGAAAATTACCGTGGACCAGAGATAGAACATTACCGTGGACCAGAGACAGAACATTACCGTAGACCAGAGACAGAAAATTACCGTGGACCAGAGATAGTACATTACCGTGGACCAGAGACAGAACATTACCATGGACAAGAGACAGAACATTACCATGGACCAGAGACAGAACATTACCGTGAAACAGAACATTATCATGGACCAGAAACGGAACATTACCGTGAAACAGAAACACAACATTTTCGTGGACCAGAGACGGAACATTACCGTGGACCAGAGACGGAACATTACCGTGAAAACGAAACAGAACATTATCGTGGACCAGAAATGGAACATTACCGTGAAACCGAAAAAGAACATTATCGTGGACCAGAAACGGAACATTACCGTGAAAAAGAAACAGAACATTATCGTGGACCAGAAACGGAACATTTCCGTGGACCAGAGACAGAACATTACCATGGACCAGAGACAGAACATTACCGTTGACCAGAGACAGAACATTACTGTGGACCAGAGACCGAACTTTACCTTGAAACCGAACATTACCGCGTACCAGAGACAGAATATTACCATGGACCAGAGACCGAACTTTACCTAGAAACCGAACATTATCGTGGACCAGAGACCGAACATTACCGTGAAACCGAACATTACCGTGGACCAGAAACGGAACATTACCGTGATACAGAAACAGAACATTATCGTGGACCAGAGACGGAACATTACCGTGAAACCGAACATTATCGTGGACCAGAGATCGAACATTATCGTGGACCAGAGACAGAACATTACCGTGGACCAGAGACAGAACATTACCGTTGACCAGAGACAGAACATTACCGTGGACCAGAGACCGAACTTTACCTTGAAACCGAACATTACCGTGGACCAGAAACAGAACATTACCATGGACCAGAGACAGAACATTACCGTGAAACAGAACATTATCATGGACCAGAAACGGAACATTACCGTGAAACAGAAACACAACATTATCGTGGACCAGAGACGGAACATTACCGTGGACCAGAGACGGAAAATTACCGTGAAACCGAAACAGAACATTATCGTGAACCAGAAACGGAACATTACCGTGAAACCGAACATTATCGTAGACCAGACACGGAACATTACCGTGAAACCGAACATTATCGTGGACCAGAGATCGAACATTACCATGGACCAGAGACAGAACATTACCGTGGACCAGAGACAGAACATTACCGTGGACCAGAGACAGAACATTACCGTGGACCAGAGACCGAACTTTACCTTGAAACCAAAACAGAACATTATCGTGGACCAGAAACGGAACATTATCGTGGACCAGAAACGGAACATTATCGTGGACCAGAGACAGAACATTACCGTGAAACCGAAACAGAACATTATCGTGGACCAGAACCGGAACATTATCGTGGACCAGAGACAGAACATTATCGTGGATAAGAGACAGAACATTATCGTGGACCAGAGACGGAACATTATCGTGGACCAGAGACAGAACATTACCGTGAAACCTAAACAGAACATTATCGTGGACCAGAAACGGAACATTATCGTGAAACCGAACATTATCGTGGACCAGAAACACAACATTATCGTGGACCAGAAACGGAACATTACCGTGAAACAGAAACACAACATTATCGTGGACCAGAGACGGAACATTACCGTGAAAACGGACATTATCGTGGACCAGAGATCGAGCTTTATCCTGGACCAGAGACAGAACATTACCGTGGACCAGAAATGGAACATTACCGTGGACCAGAGACAGAACATTACTGTGGACCAGAGACCGAACTTTACCTTGAAACCGAACATTACCGTGGACCAGAGACAGAACATTACCATGGACCAGAGACAGAACATTACCATGAAACAGAACATTATCATGGACCAGAAACGGAAAATTACCGTGAAACAGAAACACAACATTATCGTGGACCAGAGACGGAACATTACCGTGGACCAGAGACGGAACATTACCGTGAAACCGAAACAGAATATTATCGTGGACCAGAAACGGAACATTACCGTGAAACCGAAACAGAACATTATCGTGGACCAGAAACGGAACATTACCGTGAAACCGAAACAGAACATTATGGTGGACCAGAGACGGAACATTACCGTGAAACCGAACATTATCGTGGACCAGAGATCGAACATTACCGTGGACCAGAGACAGAACATTACCGTGGACCAGAGACAGAAAATTACCGTGGACCAGAAATGGAACATTACCGTGAAACCGAACATTATCGTGGACCAGATACGGAACATTACTGTAGACCAGAGACGGAACATTACCGTGGACCAGAATATTACCGTGGACCAGAACATTACCGTGAAACCGAACATTATCGTCAAACCGAACATTATCGTGGACCAGAGACCGAACATTACCGTGAAACCGAACATTACCGTGGACCAGAGACCGAACATTACCGTGAAACCCAACATTACCGTGAAACCAAAACACAAAACTACCGTGGACCAGAGACAGAACATTACCGTGAAACCGAAACAGAACATTATCGTGGACCAGAAACGGAACATTACCGTGAAACCGAAACAGAACATTATCGTGGACCAGAAACGGAACATTACCGTGAATCAGAAACAGAACATTAGCGTGGACCAGAGACAGAACATTACCGTGAACCAGAGACAGAACATTACCGTGAAACAGAAAAACAACATTTTCGTGGACCAGAGACGGAACATTACCGTGAAACCGAAACAGAACATTATCGTGGACCAGAAACGGAACATTACCATGGACCAGAGACAGAACATTACCATGGACCAGAGACAGAACATTACCGTGAAACAGAACATTATCATGGACCAGAAACGGAACATTACCGTGAAACAGAAACAGAACATTATCGTGGACCAGAAACGGAACATTACCGTGAAACCGAAACAGAACATTATCGTGGACCAGAAACGGAACATTACCGTGGACCAGAGACAGAACATTACCTTGAAACCAAAACAGAACATTATCGTGGACCAGAAACGGAACATTATCGTGGACCAGAAACGGAACATTATCGTGGACCAGAGACAGAACATTACCGTGAAACCAAAACAGAACATTATCGTGGACCTGAACCGGAACATTATCGTGGACCAGAGACAGAACATTATCGTGGATCAGAGACAGAACATTATCGTGGACCAGAGACGGAACATTATCGTGGACCAGAGACAGAACATTACCGTGAAACCTAAACAGAACATTACCGTGGACCAGAAACGGAACATTATCGTGAAACCGAACATTATCGTGGACCAGAAACACAACATTATCGTGGACCAGAAACGGAACATTACCGTGAAACAGAAACACAACATTATCGTGGACCAGAGACGGAACATTACCGTGAAACCGAACATTATCGTGGACCAGAGATCGAACTTTATCCTGGACCAGAGACAGAACATTACCGTCGACCAGAAATGGAACATTACCGTGGACCAGAGACAGAACATTACTGTGGACCAGAGACCGAACTTTACCTAGAAACCGAACATTATCGTGGACCAGAGACCGAACATTACCGTGAAACCGAACATTACCGTGGACCAGAACCGGAACATTACCGTGAAACAGAAAAACAACATTATCGTGGACCAGAACCGGAACATTATCGTGGACCAGAGACAGAACATTATCGTGGATCAGAGACAGAACATTATCGTGGACCAGAGACGGAACATTATCGTGGACCAGAGACAGAACATTATCGTGGACCAGAGACGGAACATTATCGTGGACCAGAAACTGAACATTATCGTGAAACCGAACATTATCGTGGACCAGAAACACAACATTATCGTGGACCAGAAACGGAACATTACCGTGAAACAGAAACAAAACATCATCGTGGACCAGAGACGGAAAATTACCGTGAAACCGAACATTATCGTGGACCAGAGATCGAACTTTATCCTGGACCAGAGACAGAACATTACCGTGGACCAGAAATGGAACAATACCGTGGACCAGAGACAGAACATTACTGTGGACCAGAGACCGAACTTTACCTTGAAACCGAACATTACCGTGGACCAGAGACAGAACATTACCATGGACCAGAGACAGAACATTACCATGAAACAGACCATTATCATGGACCAGAAACGGAACATTACCGTGAAACAGAAACACAACATTATCGTGGACCAGAGACGGAATATTACCGTGGACCAGAGACGGAACATTACCGTGAAACCGAAACAGAACATTATCGTGGACCAGAAACGGAACATTACCGTGAAACCGAAACAGAACATTATCGTGGACCAGAGACGGAACATTACCGTGAAACCGAAACAGAATATTATCATGGACCAGAAACGGAAGATTACCGTGAAACCGAAACAGAACATTATCCAGGACCAGAGACGGAACATTACCGTGAAACCGAACATTATCGTGGACCAGAGATCGAACATTACCGTGGACCAGAGACAGAACATTACCGTGGACCAGAGACAGAAAATTACCGTGGACCAGAGATAGAACATTACCGTGGACCAGAGACAGAACATTACCGTGGACAAGAGACAGAACATTACCATGGACCAGAGACAGAACATTACCGTGAAACAGAACATTATCATGGACCAGAAACGGAACATTACCGTGAAACAGAAACACAACATTTTCGTGGACCAGAGACGGAACATTACCGTGGACCAGAGACGGAACATTACCGTGAAAACGAAACAGAACATTATCGTGGACCAGAAATGGAACATTACCGTGAAACCGAAACAGAACATTATCGTGGACCAGAAACGGAACATTACCGTGAAAAAGAAACACAATATTATCGTGGACCAGAAACGGAACATTACCGTGAAACAGAAACACAACATTTTCGTGGACCAGAGACGGAACATTACCGTGGACCAGAGACGGAACATTACCATGAAAACGAAACGGAACATTATCGTGGACCAGAGAAAGAACATTACCGTGAAACCGAAACAGAACATTATCGTGGACCAGAAACGGAACATTACCGTGAAACCGAACATTATCGTGGACCAGACACAGAACATTACCGTGGACCAGACACAGAACATTACCGTGGACCAGAGACAGAACATTACCGTGAAACAGAAACAGAACATTATCGTGGACCAGAAACGGAACATTACCGTGAAACAGAAACACAAAATTATCGTGGACCAGAAACGGAACATTACCGTGAAACCGAACATTATCGTGGACCAGAGATCGAACATTACCGTGGACCAGAGACAGAACATTACCGTGGACCAGAGACAGAACATTTCCGTGGACCAGAGACAGAACATTACCGTGGACCAGAGACAGAACATTACTGTGGACCAGAGACCGAACTTTACCTAGAAACCGAACATTACCGTGTACCAGAGACAGAATATTACCATGGACCAGAGACAGAACATTACCATGAAACAGAACATTATCATGGACCAGAAACGGAACATTACCGTGAAACAGAAACACAACATTATCGTGTACCAGAGACGGAACATTATCGTGGACCAGAGACAGAACATTACCGTGAAACCTAAACAGATTATTATCGTGGACCAGAAACAGAACATTATCGTGAAACCGAACATTATCGTGGACCAGAGACGGAACATTACCGTGAAACAGAAACACAACATTACCGTGGACCAGAGACAGAACATTACCGTGAAACAGAAACAGAACATTATCGTGGACCAGAAACGGAACATTACCGTGAAACCGAAACAGAACATTATCGTGGACCAGAAACGGAACATTACCGTGGACCAGAGACAGAACATTACCGTGAAACCGAAACAGAACATTATCGTGGACCAGAACCGGAACATTATCGTGGACCAGAGACAGAACATTATCGTGGATCAGAGACAGAACATTATCGTCACCAGAGACGGAACATTATCGTGGACCAGAGACAGAACATTACCGTGAAACCGAAACAGAACATTATCGTGGACCAGAAACGGAACATTACCGTGAAACAGAAACACAACATTATCGTGGACCAGAGACGGAACATTACCGTGAAACCAAACATTATCGTGGACCAGAGACAGAACATTACCGTGGACCAGAGACAGAACATTACCGTGAAACCGAAACAGAACATTATCGTGGACCAGAAATGGAACATTACCGTGAAACCGAAACAGAACATTATCGTGGACCAGAAACGGAACATTACCGTGAAAAAGAAACACAACATTATCGTGGACCAGAAACGGAACATTACCGTGAAAAAGAAACAGCACATTACCGTGGACCAGAAACGGAACATTATCGTGGACCAGAGAAAGAACATTACCGTGAAACCGAAACAGAACATTATCGTGGACCAGAAACGGAACATTACCGTGAAACCGAACATTATCGTGGACCAGACACAGAACATTACCGTGGACCAGACACAGAACATTACCGTGGACCAGAGACAGAACATTACCGTGAAACCGAAACAGAACATTATCGTGGACCAGAAACGGAACATTACCGTGAAACAGAAACACAAAATTATCGTGGACCAGAGACGGAACATTACCGTGAAACCGAAAATTATCGTGGACCAGAGATCAAACATTACCGTGGACAAGAGACAGAACATTACCGTGGACCAGAGACAGAACATTTCCGTGGACCAGAGACAGAACATTACCGTGGACCAGAGACAGAACATTACCGTGGACCACAGACAGAACATTACTGTGGACCAGAGACCGAACTTTACCTAGAAACCGAACATTACCGTGTACCAGAGACAGAATATTACCATGGACCAGAGACAGAACATTACCATGAAACAGAACATTATCATGGACCAGAAACGGAACATTACCGTGAAACAGAAACACAACATTATCGTGTACCAGAGACGGAACATTATCGTGGACCAGAGACAGAACATTACCGTGAAACCTAAACAGATTATTATCGTGGACCAGAAACAGAACATTATCGTGAAACCGAACATTATCGTGGACCAGAGACGGAACATTACCGTGAAACAGAAACACAACATTACCGTGGACCAGAGACAGAACATTACCGTAAAACGGAAACAGAACATTACCGTGAAACCGAAACAGAACATTATCGTGGACCAGAAACGGAACATTACCGTGAAACAGAAACACAAAATTATCGTGGACCAGAAACGGAACATTACCATGAAACAGAAACAGAACATTATCGTGGACCAAAGACGGAACATTATCTTGGACCAGAGACGGAACATTACCGTGAAACCGAACATTATCGTGGACCAGACACAGAACATTACCGTTAAACACAAAATTATCGTGGACCAGAAACGGAACATTACCGTGATACAGAAACAGAACATTATCGTGGACCCGAGACAGAAAATTACCGTGAAACAGAACATTATCGTGAACCAGAAACGGAACATTACCGTGAAACCGAACATTATCGTGGACCAGACACGGAACATTACCGTGAAACCGAACATTATCGTGGACCAGAGATCGAACATTACCGTGGACCAGAGACAGAACATTACCGTGGACCAGAGACAGAACATTACCGTGGACCAGAGACAGAACATTACCGTGGACCAGAGACCGAACTTTACCTTGAAACCGAACATTACCGTGGACCAGAGACAGAACATTACCATGGACCAGAGACAGAACATTACCGTGAAAAAGAACATTATCATGGACCAGAAACTGAACATTACCGTGAAACAGAAACAGAACATTATCGTGGACAAGAAACGGAACATTACCGTGAAACCGAAAAAGAAGATTATCGTGGACCAGAAACGGAACATTACCGTGAAACAGAAACAGAACATTATCGTGGACCAGAAACAGAACATTACCGTGAAACCGAAACAGAACATTATCGTGGACCAGAAACGGAACATTACCATGGACCAGAGACGGAACATTACCATGGACCAGAGACAGAACATTACCATGGACCAGAGACAGAACATTACCGTGAAACAGAACATTATCATGGACCAGAAACGGAACATTACCGTGAAACAGAAACAGAACATTATCGTGGACCCGAGACAGAAAATTACCGTGAAACAGAACATTATCGTGAACCAGAAACGGAACATTACCGTGAAACCGAACATTATCGTGGACCAGACACGGAACATTACCGTGAAACCGAACGTTATCGTGGACCAGAGATCGAACATTACCGTGGACCAGAGACAGAACATTACCGTGGACCAGAGACAGAACATTACCGTGGACCAGAGACAGAACATTACCGTGGACCAGAGACCGAACTTTACCTTGAAACCGAACATTACCGTGGACCAGAGACAGAACATTACCATGGACCAGAGACAGAACATTACCGTGAAAAAGAACATTATCATGGACCAGAAACTGAACATTACCGTGAAACAGAAACAGAACATTATCGTGGACAAGAAACGGAACATTACCGTGAAACCGAAAAAGAAGATTATCGTGGACCAGAAACGGAACATTACCGTGAAACAGAAACAGAACATTATCGTGGACCAGAAACAGAACATTACCGTGAAACCGAAACAGAACATTATCGTGGACCAGAAATGGAACATTACCATGGACCAGAGACGGAACATTACCATGGACCAGAGACAGAACATTACCATGGACCAGAGACAGAACATTACCGTGAAACAGAACATTATCATGGACCAGAAACGGATCATTACCGTGAAACAGAAACAGAACATTATCGTGGACCAGAAACGGAACATTACCGTGAAACCGAAACAGAACATTATCGTGGACCAGAAACGGAACATTACCGTGGACCAGAGACAGAACATTACCGTGAAACCGAAACAGAACATTATCGTGGACCAGAACCGGAACATTATCGTGGACCAGAGACAGAACATTATCGTGGATCAGAGACAGAACATTATCGTGGACCAGAGACGGAACATTATCGTGGACCAGAGACAGAACATTACCGTGAAACCGAAACAGAACATTATCGTGGACCAGAAACGGAACATTACCGTGAAACAGATACACAACATTATCGTGGACCAGAGACGGAACATTACCGTGAAACCAAACATTATCGTGGACCAGAGACAGAACATTACCGTGGACCAGAGACAGAACATTACCGTGAAACCGAAACAGAACATTATCGTGGACCAGAAACGGAACATTACCGTGAAACAGAAACACAACATTATCGTGGACCAGAGACGGAACATTACCGTGAAACCAAACATTATCGTGGACCAGAGATCGAACATTATCGTGGACCAGAGACAGAACATTACCGTGGACCAGAAATGGAACATTACCGTGAAACCGAACATTATCGTGGACCAGAGACGGAACATTACCGTGAAACCGAACATTATCGTCGACCAGAAATCGAACATTATCGTGGACCAGAGACAGAACATTACCGTGTACCAGAAATGGAACATTACCGTGAAACCGAACATTACCATGGACCAGATACGGAACATTACTGTGGACCAGAGACGGAACATTACCGTGGACCAAAACATTACCGTGGACCAGAACATTACCGTGAAACCGAACATTATCGTGGACCAGAGACCGAACATTACCGTGAAATCGAAACAAAACATTATCGTGGACCAGACACGGAACATTACCGTGAAACCGAACATTATCGTGGACCAGGAACAGAACATTACCATGGACCAGAGACAGAACTTTACCTTGAAACCGAACATTACCATGGACCAGAGACAGAACATTACCATGGACCAGAGACAGAACATTACCGTGAAACAGAACATTATCATGGACCAGAAACGGAACATTACCGTGAAACAGAAACAGAACATTATCGTGGACCAGAAACGGAACATTACCGTGAAACCGAAACAGAAGATTATCGTGGACCAGAAACGGAACATTACCGTGAAACAGAAACACAACATTACCGTGGACCAGAGACAGAACATTACCGTGAAACCAAAACAGAACATTATCGTTGACCAGAAACGGAACATTACCGTGGACCAGAGACAGAACATTACCTTGAAACCAAAACAGAACATTATCGTGGACCAGAAACGGAACATTATCGTGGACCAGAAACGGAACATTATCGTGGACCAGAGACAGAACATTACCGTGAAACCGAAACAGAACATTATCGTGGACCAGAACCGGAACATTATCGTGGACCAGAGACAAAACATTATCGTGGATCAGAGACAGAAAATTATCGTGGACCAGAGACGGAACATTATCGTGGACCAGAGACAGAACATTACCGTGAAACCTAAAAAGAACATTATCGTGGACCAGAGACAGAACATTACCGTGAAACCGAAACAGAACATTATCGTGGACCACAAACGGAACATTACCGTGAAACAGAAACACAACATTATCGTAGACCAGAGACGGAACATTACCGTGAAACCAAACATTATCGTGGACCAGAGACAGAACATTACCGTGGACCAGAGACAGAACATTACCGTGAAACCGAAACAGAACATTATCGTGGACCAGAAATGGAACATTACCGTGAAACCGAAACAGAACATTATCGTGGACCAGAAACGGAACATTACCGTGAAAAAGAAACACAACATTATCGTGGACCAGAAACGGAACATTACCGTGAAAAAGAAACAGCACATTACCGTGGACCAGAAACGGAACATTATCGTGGACCAGAGAAAGAACATTACCGTGAAACCGAAACAGAACATTATCGTGGACCAGAAACGGAACATTACCGTGAAACCGAACATTATCGTGGACCAGACACAGAACATTACCGTGGACCAGACACAGAACATTACCGTGGACCAGAGACAGAACATTACCGTGAAACCGAAACAGAACATTATCGTGGACCAGAAACGGAACATTACCGTGAAACAGAAACACAAAATTATCGTGGACCAGAGACGGAACATTACCGTGAAACCGAACATTATCGTGGAAAAGAGATCGAACATTACCGTGGACCAGAGACAGAACATTACCGTGGACCAGAGACAGAACATTTCCGTGGACCAGAGACAGAACATTACCGTGGACCAGAGACAGAACATTACCGTGGACCAGAGACAGAACATTACTGTGGACCAGAGACCGAACTTTACCTAGAAACCGAACATTACCGTGTACCAGAGACAGAATATTACCATGGACCAGAGACAGAACATTACCATGAAACAGAACATTATCATGGACCAGAAACGGAACATTACCGTGAAACCTAAACAGATTATTATCGTGGACCAGAAACAGAACATTATCGTGAAACCGAACATTATCGTGGACCAGAGACGGAACATTACCGTGAAACAGAAACACAACATTACCGTGGACCAGAGACAGAACATTACCGTAAAACGGAAACAGAACATTACCGTGAAACCGAAACAGAACATTATCGTGGACCAGAAACGGAACATTACCGTGAAACAGAAACACAAAATTATCGTGGACCAGAAACGGAACATTACCATGAAACAGAAACAGAACATTATCGTGGACCAAAGACGGAACATTATCTTGGACCAGAGACGGAACATTACCGTGAAACCGAACATTATCGTGGACCAGACACAGAACATTACCGTGAAACACAAAATTATCGTGGACCAGAAACGGAACATTACCGTGATACAGAAACAGAACATTATCGTGGACCCGAGACAGAACATTACCGTGAAACAGAACATTATCGTGAACCAGAAACGGAACATTACCGTGAAACCGAACATTATCGTGGACCAGACACGGAACATTACCGTGAAACCGAACATTATCGTGGACCAGAGATCGAACATTACCGTGGACCAGAGACAGAACATTACCGTGGACCAGAGACAGAACATTACCGTGGACCAGAGACAGAACATTACCGTGGACCAGAGACCGAACTTTACCTTGAAACCGAACATTACCGTGGACCAGAAACAGAACATTATCGTGGACAAGAAACGGAACATTACCGTGAAACAGAAACAGAACATTATCGTGGACAAGAAACGGAACATTACCGTGAAACCGAAAAAGAAGATTATCGTGGACCAGAAACGGAACATTACCGTGAAACAGAAACAGAACATTATCGTGGACCAGAAACAGAACATTACCGTGAAACCGAAACAGAACATTATCGTGGACCAGAAACGGAACATTACCATGGACCAGAGACGGAACATTACCATGGACCAGAGACAGAACATTACCATGGACCAGAGACAGAACATTACCGTGAAACAGAACATTATCATGGACCAGAAACGGAACATTACCGTGAAACAGAAACAGAACATTATCGTGGACCAGAAACGGAACATTACCGTGAAACCGAAACAGAACATTATCGTGGACCAGAAACGGAACATTACCGTGGACCAGAGACAGAACATTACCGTGAAACCGAAACAGAACATTATCGTGGACCAGAACCGGAACATTATCGTGGACCAGAGACAGAACATTATCGTGGATCAGAGACAGAACATTATCGTGGACCAGAGACGGAACATTATCGTGGACCAGAGACAGAACATTACCGTGAAACCGAAACAGAACATTATCGTGGACCAGAAACGGAACATTACCGTGAAACAGAAACACAACATTATCGTGGACCAGAGACGGAACATTACCGTGAAACCAAACATTATCGTGGACCAGAGACAGAACATTACCGTGGACCAGAGACAGAACATTACCGTGAAACCGAAACAGAACATTATCGTGGACCAGAAACGGAACATTACCGTGAAACAGAAACACAACATTATCGTGGACCAGAGACGGAACATTACCGTGAAACCAAACATTATCGTGGACCAGAGATCGAACATTATCGTGGACCAGAGACAGAACATTACCGTGGACCAGAAATGGAACATTACCGTGAAACCGAACATTATCGTGGACCAGAGACGGAACATTACCGTGAAACCGAACATTATCGTCGACCAGAAATCGAACATTATCGTGGACCAGAGACAGAACATTACCGTGTACCAGAAATGGAACATTACCGTGAAACCGAACATTACCATGGACCAGATACGGAACATTACTGTGGACCAGAGACGGAACATTACCGTGGACCAAAACATTACCGTGGACCAGAACATTACCGTGAAACCGAACATTATCGTGGACCAGAGACCGAACATTACCGTGAAATCGAAACAGAACATTATCGTGGACCAGACACGGAACATTACCGTGAAACCGAACATTATCGTGGACCAGGGACAGAACATTACCATGGACCAGAGACAGAACATTACCGTAAAACGGAAACAGAACATTACCGTGAAACCGAAACAGAACATTATCGTGGACCAGAAACGGAACATTACCGTGAAACAGAAACACAAAATTAGCGTGGACCAGAAACGGAACATTACCATGAAACAGAAACAGATCATTATCGTGGACCAAAGACGGAACATTATCTTGGACCAGAGACGGAACATTACCGTGAAACCGAACATTATCGTGGACCAGACACAGAACATTACCGTGAAACACAAAATTATCGTGGACCAGAAACGGAACATTACCGTGATACAGAAACAGAACATTATCGTGGACCCGAGACAGAAAATTACCGTGAAACAGAACATTATCGTGAACCAGAAACGGAACATTACCGTGAAACCGAACATTATCGTGGACCAGACACGGAACATTACCATGGACCAGAGACAGAACATTACCGTGAAACCGAAACAGAATATTATCGTGGACCAGACACGGAACATTACCGTGAAACCGAACATTATCGTGGACAAGAGATCGAACATTACCGTGGACCAGAGACAGAACATTACCGTGGACCAGAGACATAACATTACCATGGACCAGAGACAGAACATTACCATGGACCAGAGACAGAACTTTACCTTGAAACCGAACATTACCGTGGACCAGAGACAGAACATTACCATGGACCAGAGACAGAACATTACCGTGAAACAGAACATTATCATGGACCAGAAACGGAACATTACCGTGAAACAGAAACAGAACATTATCGTGGACCAGAAACGGAACATTACCGTGAAACCGAAACAGAAGATTATCGTGGACCAGAAACGGAACATTACCGTGAAACAGAAACACAACATTACCGTGGACCAGAGACAGAACATTACCGTGAAACCGAAACAGAACATTATCGTGGACCAGAGACGGAACATTACCGTGAAACCGAACATTATCGTGGACCAGACACAGAACATTACCGTGGACCAGAGACAGAACATTACCATGAAACCGAAACAGAGCATTATCGCGGACCAGAAACGGAACATTACCGTGAAACAGAAACACAAAATTATCGTGGACCAGAAACGGAACATTACCGTGAAACAGAAACAGAACGTTATCGTGGACCAGAGACGGAACATTACCGTGAAACCGAACATTATCATGGACCAGAGATCGAACATTACCGTGGACCAGAGACAGAACATTACCGTGGACCAGAGACCGAACATTACCTTGAAACCGAACATTACCGTGGACCAGAGACAGAACAGTACCATGGACCAGAGACAGAACATTACCGTGAAACAGAACATTATCATGGACCAGAAACGGAACATTACCGTGAAACAGAAACAGAACATTATCGTGGACCAGAAACGGAACATTACCGTGAAACCGAAACAGAAGATTATCGTGGACCAGAAACGGAACATTACCGTGAAACAGAAACACAACATTACCTTGGACCAGAGACAGAACATTACCGTGAAACCGAAACAGAACATTATCATGGACCAGAGACGGAACATTACCGTGAAACCGAACATTATCGTGGACCAGAGACAGAACATTACCATGAAACCGAAACAGAACATTATCGTGGACCAGAAACGGAACATTACCGTGAAACAGAAACACAAAATTATCGTGGACCAGAAACGGAACATTACCGTGAAACAGAAACAGAACGTTATCGTGGACCAGAGACGGAACATTACCGTGAAACCGAACATTATCGTGGACCAGAGATGGAACATTACCGTGGACCAGAGACAGAACATTACCGTGGACCAGAGACAGAACATTACTGTGGACCAGAGACCGAACTTTACCTTGAAACCGAACGTTACCGTGGACCAGAGACAGAACATTACCATGGACCAGAGACAGAACATTACCATGAAACAGAACATTATCATGGACCAGAAACGGAACATTACCGTGTAACAGAAACACAACATTATCGTGGACCAGAGAGGGAACATTACCGTGGACCAGAGACGGAACATTACCGTGAACCTGAAACAGAATATTATCGTGGACCAGAAACGGAACATTACCGTGAAACCGAAACAGAACATTATCGTGGACCAGAGACGGAACATTATCGTGGACCAGAGACGGAACATTACCGTGAAACCAAACATTATCGTGGACCAGAGATCGAACATTACCGTGGACCAGAGACAGAACATTACCGTGGACCAGAGACAGAACATTACCATGGACCAGAGACAGAACATTACTGTGGATCAGAGACCGAACTTTACCTTGAAACCGAACATTACCGTGGACCAAACACGGAACATTACCGTGAAACCGAACATTATCGTGGACAAGAGATCGAACATTACCGTGGACCAGAGAAAGAACATTACCGTGGACCAGAGACATAACATTACCATGGACCAGAGACAGAACATTACCATGGACCAGAGACCGAACTTTACCTTGAAACCGAACATTACCGTGGACCAGAGACAGAACATTACCATGGACCAGAGACAGAACATTACCGTGAAACAGAACATTATCATGGACCAGAAACGGAACATTACCGTGAAACAGAAACAGAACATTATCGTGGACCAGAAACGGAACATTACCGTGAAACCGAAACAGAAGATTATCGTGGACCAGAAACGGAACATTACCGTGAAACAGAAACACAACATTACCGTGGACCAGAGACAGAACATTACCGTGAAACCGAAACAGAACATTATCGTGGACCAGAGATGGAACATTACCGTGAAACCGAACATTATCGTGGACCAGACACAGAACATTACCGTGGACCAGAGACAGAACATTACCATGAAACCGAAACAGAGCATTATCGCGGACCAGAAACGGAACATTACCGTGAAACAGAAACACAAAATTATCGTGGACCAGAAACGGAACATTACCGTGAAACAGAAACAGAACGTTATCGTGGACCAGAGACGGAACATTACCGTGAAACCGAACATTATCGTGGACCAGAGATCGAACATTACCGTGGACCAGAGACAGAACATTACCGTGGACCAGAGACCGAACATTACCTTGAAACCGAACATTACCGTGGACCAGAGACAGAACATTACCATGGACCAGAGACAGAACATTACCGTGAAACAGAACATTATCATGGACCAGAAACGGAACATTACCGTGAAACAGAAACAGAACATTATCGTGGACCAGAAACGGAACATTACCGTGAAACCGAAACAGAAGATTATCGTGGACCAGAAACGGAACATTACCGTGAAACAGAAACACAACATTACCTTGGACCAGAGACAGAACATTACCGTGAAACCGAAACAGAACATTATCGTGGACCAGAGACGGAACATTACCGTGAAACCGAACATTATCGTGGACCAGACACAGAACATTACCGTGGACCAGAGACAGAACATTACCATGAAACCGAAACAGAACATTATCGTGGACCAGACACGGAACATTACCGTGAAACCGAAACACAAAATTATCGTGGACCAGAAACGGAACATTACCGTGAAACAGAAACAGAACGTTATCGTGGACCAGAGACGGAACATTACCGTGAAACCGAACATTATCGTGGACCAGAGATGGAACATTACCGTGGACCAGAGACAGAACATTACCGTGGACCAGAGACAGAACATTACTGTGGACCAGAGACCAAACTTTACCTTGAAACCGAACGTTACCGTGGACCAGAGACAGAACATTACCATGGACCAGAGACAGAACATTACCATGAAACAGAACATTATCATGGACCAGAAACGGAACATTACCGTGAAACAGAAACACAACATTATCGTGTACCAGAGACGGAACATTATCGTGGACCAGAGACAGAACATTACCGTGAAACCTAAAAAGAATATTATTGTGGACCAGAAACGGAACATTATCGTGAAACCGAACATTACCGTGGACCAGAGACAGAACATTACCGTGAAACGGAAACAGAACATTACCGTGAAACCGAAACAGAACATTATCGTGGACCAGAAACGGAACATTACCATGAAACAGAAACAGAATATTATCGTGGACCAAAGACGGAACATTATCTTGGACCAGAGACGGAACATTACCGTGAAACCGAACATTATCGTGGACCAGAAACGGAACATTACCGTGAAACAGAAACACAAAGTTATCGTGGACCAGAAACGGAACATTACCGTGATACAGAAACAGAACATTATCGTGGACCAGAGACGGAACATTACCGTGAAACCGAACATTATCGTGGACCACAGATCGAACATTATCGTGCACCAGAGATCGAACATTACCGTGGACCAGAGACAGAACATTACCGTGGACCAGAGACAGAACATTACCGTGGACCAGAGACCGAATTTTACCTTGAAACCGAACATTACCGTGGACCAGAAACGGAACATTACCGTGAAACAGAAACACAACATTATCGTGGACCAGAGACGGAACATTACCGTGGACCAGAGACGGAACATTACCGTGAAACCGAAACAGAACATTATCGTGGACCAGAAACGGAACATTACCGTGAAACCGAAACAGAACATTATCGTGGACCAGACACGGAACATTACCGTGAAACCGAACATTATCGTGGACCAGAGATCGAACATTACCGTGGACCAGAGACAGAACATTACCGTGGACCAGAGACAGAACATTACCGTGGACCAGAGTCAGAACATTACCGTGGACCAGAGACCGAACATTACCTTGAAACCGAACATTACCGTGGACCAGAGACAGAACATTACCATGGACCAGAGACAGAACATTAACGTGAAACAGAAGATTATCATGGACCAGAAATGGAACATTACCGTGAAACAGAAACAGAACATTATCGTGGACCAGAAACGGAACATTACCGTGAAACCGAAAGAGAAGATTATCGTGGACCAGAAACGGAACATTACCGTGAAACAGAAACACAACATTACCGAGGACCAGAGACAGAACATTACCGTGAAACCGAAACAGAACATTATCGTGGACCAAAAACGGAACATTATCGTGGACCAGAGACAGAACATTATCGTGGATCAGAGACAGAACATTATCGTGGACCAGCGACGGAACTTTATCAAGGACCAGAGACAGACCATTACCATGAAACCTAAACAGAACATTATCGTTGACCAGAAACGGAAAATTATCGTGAAACCGAACATTACCGTGAAACAGAAACACAACATTATCGTGGACCAGAGACGGAACATTACCGTGGACCAGAACATTACCGTGAAACCGAACATTATCGTGGACCAGAGACCGAACATTACCGTGAAACCGAAACAGAACATTATCGTGGACCAGACACGGAACATTACCGTGAAACCGAACATTATCGTGGACCAGAGATCGAAAATTACCGTGGACCAGAGACAGAACATTACCGTGAAACCGAACATTACCGTGGACCAGAGACAGAACATTACCTTGGACCAGAGACAGAACATTACCGTGAAACCGAAACAGAACATTACCGTGGACCAGAGACAGAACATTACCGTGAAACCGAAACAGAACATTATCGTGGACCAGAAACGGAACATTACCGTGAAACAGAAACACAACATTATCGTGGACCAGAGACGGAACATTACCGTGAAACCAAACATTATCGTGGACCAGAGATCGAACATTATCGTGGACCAGAGACAGAACATTACCGTGGACCAGAAATGAAACATTACCGTGAAACCGAACATTATCGTGGACCAGAGACGGAACATTACCGTGAAACCGAACATTATCGTCGACCAGAAATCGAACATTATCATGGACCAGAGACAGAACATTACCGTGAACCAGAAATGGAACATTACCGTGAAACCTAACATTACCATGGACCAGTTACGGAACATTACTGTGGACCAGAGACGGAACATTACCGTGGACCAAAACATTACCGTGGACCAGAACATTACCGTGAAACCGAACATTATCGTGGACCAGAGACCGAACATTACCGTGAAACCGAAACAGAACATTATCGTGGACCAGACACGGAACATTACCGTGAAACCGAACATTATCGTGGACCAGAGATCGAAAATTACCGTGGACCAGAGACAGAACATTACCGTGGACCAGAGACATAACATTACCGTGGACCAGAGACAGAACATTACCATGGACCAGAGACCGAACTTTACCTTGAAACCGAACATTACCGTGGACCAGAGACAGAACATTACCATGGACCAGAGACAGAACATTACCGTGAAACCGAAACAGAACATTATCGTGGACCAGACACGGAACATTACCGTGAAACCGAACATTATCGTGGACAAGAGATCGAACATTACCGTGGACCAGAGACAGAACATTACCGTGGACCAGAGACATAACATTACCATGGACCAGAGACAGAACATTACCATGGACCAGAGACCGAACTTTACCTTGAAACCGAACATTACCGTGGACCAGAGACAGAACATTACCATGGACCAGAGACAGAACATTACCGTGAAACAGAACATTATCATGGACCAGAAACGGAACATTACCGTGAAACAGAAACAGAACATTATCGTGGACCAGAAACGGAACATTACCGTGAAACCGAAACAGAAGATTATCGTGGACCAGAAACGGAACATTACCGTGAAACAGAAACACAACATTACCGTGGACCAGAGACAAAACATTACCGTGAAACAGAAACAGAACATTATCGTGGACCAGAGACGGAACATTACCGTGAAACCGAACATTATCGTGGACCAGACACAGAACATTACCGTGGACCAGAGACAGAACATTACCATGAAACCGAAACAGAGCATTATCGCGGACCAGAAACGGAACATTACCGTGAAACAGAAACAGAACGTTATCGTGGACCAGAGACGGAACATTACCGTGAAACCGAACATTATCATGGACCAGAGATCGAACATTACCGTGGACCAGAGACAGAACATTACCGTGGACCAGAGACCGAACATTACCTTGAAACCGAACATTACCGTGGACCAGAGACAGAACAGTACCATGGACCAGAGACAGAACATTACCGTGAAACAGAACATTATCATGGACCAGAAACGGAACATTACCGTGAAACAGAAACAGAACATTATCGTGGACCAGAAACGGAACATTACCGTGAAACCGAAACAGAAGATTATCGTGGACCAGAAACGGAACATTACTGTGAAACAGAAACACAACATTACCTTGGACCAGAGACAGAACATTACCGTGAAACCGAAACAGAACATTACCGTGGACCAGAGACAGAACATTACCGTGGACCAGAGACAGAACATTACTGTGGACCAGAGACCGAACTTTACCTTGAAACCGAACGTTACCGTGGACCAGAGACAGAACATTACCATGGACCAGAGACAGAACATTACCATGAAACAGAACATTATCATGGACCAGAAACGGAACATTACCGTGTAACAGAAACACAACATTATCGTGGACCAGAGAAGGAACATTACCGTGGACCAGAGACGGAACATTACCGTGAAACCGAAACAGAACATTATCGTGGACCAGAGACGGAACATTACCGTGAAACCAAACATTATCGTGGACCAGAGATCGAACATTACCGTGGACCAGAGACAGAACATTACCGTGGACCAGAGACAGAACATTACCGTGGACCAGAGACAGAACATTACTGTGGATCAGAGACCGAACTTTACCTTGAAACCGAACATTACCGTGGACCAGAAACGGAACATTACCGTGAAACAGAAACACAACATTATCGTGTACCAGAGACGGAACATTATCGTGGACCAGAGACAGAACATTACCGTGAAACCTAAAAAGATTATTATTGTGGACCAGAAACGGAACATTATCGTGAAACCGAACATTACCGTGGACCAGAGACAGAACATTACCGTGAAACGGAAACAGAACATTACCGTGAAACCGAAACAGAACATTATCGTGGACCAGAAATGGAACATTACCATGAAACAGAAACAGAATATTATCGTGGACCAAAGACGGAACATTATCTTGGACCAGAGACGGAACATTACCGTGAAACCGAACATTATCGTGGACCAGAAACGGAACATTACCGTGAAACAGAAACACAAAGTTATCGTGGACCAGAAACGGAACATTGCCGTGATACAGAAACAGAACATTATCGTGGACCAGAGACGGAACATTACCGTGAAACCGAACATTATCGTGGACCACAGATCGAACATTATCGTGCACCAGAGATCGAACATTACCGTGGACCAGAGACAGAACATTACCGTGGACCAGAGACAGAACATTACCGTGGACCAGAGACCGAATTTTACCTTGAAACCGAACATTACCGTGGACCAGAAACGGAACATTACCGTGAAACAGAAACACAACATTATCGTGGACCAGAGACGGAACATTACCGTGGACCAGAGACGGAACATTACCGTGAAACCGAAACAGAACATTATCGTGGACCAGAAACGGAACATTACCGTGAAACCGAAACAGAACATTATCGTGGACCAGACACGGAACATTACCGTGAAACCGAACATTATCGTGGACCAGAGATCGAACATTACCGTGGACCAGAGACAGAACATTACCGTGGACCAGAGACAGAACATTACCGTGGACCAGAGTCAGAACATTACCGTGGACCAGAGACCGAACTTTACCTTGAAACCGAACATTACCGTGGACCAGAGACAGAACATTACCATGGACCAGAGACAGAACATTAACGTGAAACAGAACATTATCATGGACCAGAAATGGAACATTACCGTGAAACAGAAACAGAACATTATCGTGGACCAGAAACGGAACATTACCGTGAAACCGAAAGAGAAGATTATCGTGGACCAGAAACGGAACATTACCGTGAAAAAGAAACACAACATTACCGAGGACCAGAGACAGAACATTACCGTGAAACCGAAACAGAACATTATCGTGGACCAAAAACGGAACATTATCGTGGACCAGAGACAGAACATTACCGTGGACCAGAAATGAAACATTACCGTGAAACCGAACATTATCGTGGACCAGAGACGGAACATTACCGTGAAACCGAACATTATCGTCGACCAGAAATCGAACATTATCATGGACCAGAGACAGAACATTACCGTGAACCAGAAATGGAACATTACCGTGAAACCTAACATTACCATGGACCAGTTACGGAACATTACTGTGGACCAGAGACGGAACATTACCGTGGACCAAAACATTACCGTGGACCAGAACATTACCGTGAAACCGAACATTATCGTGGACCAGAGACCGAACATTACCGTGAAACCGAAACAGAACATTATCGTGGACCAGACACGGAACATTACCGTGAAACCGAACATTATCGTGGACCAGAGATCGAAAATTACCGTGGACCAGAGACAGAACATTACCGTGGACCAGAGACATAACATTACCGTGGACCAGAGACAGAACATTACCATGGACCAGAGACCGAACTTTACCTTGAAACCGAACATTACCGTGGACCAGAGACAGAACATTACCATGGACCAGAGACAGAACATTACCGTGAAACCGAAACAGAACATTATCGTGGACCAGACACGGAACATTACCGTGAAACCGAACATTATCGTGGACAAGAGATCGAACATTACCGTGGACCAGAGACAGAACATTACCGTGGACCAGAGACATAACATTACCATGGACCAGAGACAGAACATTACCATGGACCAGAGACCGAACTTTACCTTGAAACCGAACATTACCGTGGACCAGAGACAGAACATTACCATGGACCAGAGACAGAACATTACCGTGAAACAGAACATTATCATGGACCAGAAACGGAACATTACCGTGAAACAGAAACAGAACATTATCGTTGACCAGAAACGGAACATTACCGTGAAACCGAAACAGAAGATTATCGTGGACCAGAAACGGAACATTACCGTGAAACAGAAACACAACATTACCGTGGACCAGAGACAGAACATTACCGTGAAACCGAAACAGAACATTATCGTGGACCAGAGACGTAACATTACCGTGAAACCGAACATTATCGTGGACCAGACACAGAACATTACCGTGGACCAGAGACAGAACATTACCATGAAACCGAAACAGAGCATTATCGCGGACCAGAAACGGAACATTACCGTGAAACAGAAACACAAAATTATCGTGGACCAGAAACGGAACATTACCGTGAAACAGAAACAGAACGTTATCGTGGACCAGAGACGGAACATTACCGTGAAACCGAACATTATCATGGACCAGAGATCGAACATTACCGTGGACCAGAGACAGAACATTACCGTGGACCAGAGACCGAACATTACCTTGAAACCGAACATTACCGTGGACCAGAGACAGAACATTACCGTGAAACAGAACATTATCATGGACCAGAAACGGAACATTACCGTGAAACAGAAACAGAACATTATCGTGGACCAGAAACGGAACATTACCGTGAAACCGAAACAGAAGATTATCGTGGACCAGAAACGGAACATTACTGTGAAACAGAAACACAACATTACCTTGGACCAGAGACAGAACATTACCGTGAAACCGAAACAGAACATTACCGTGGACCAGAGACAGAACATTACCGTGGACCAGAGACAGAACATTACTGTGGACCAGAGACCGAACTTTACCTTGAAACCGAACGTTACCGTGGACCAGAGACAGAACATTACCATGGACCAGAGACAGAACATTACCATGAAACAGAACATTATCATGGACCAGAAACGGAACATTACCGTGTAACAGAAACACAACATTATCGTGGACCAGAGAAGGAACATTACCGTGGACCAGAGACGGAACATTACCGTGAACCTGAAACAGAATATTATCGTGGACCAGAAACGGAACATTACCGTGAAACCGAAACAGAACATTATCGTGGACCAGAGACGGAACATTACCGTGAAACCAAACATTATCGTGGACCAGAGATCGAACATTACCGTGGACCAGAGACAGAACATTACCGTGGACCAGAGACAGAACATTACCGTGGACCAGAGACAGAACATTACTGTGGATCAGAGACCGAACTTTACCTTGAAACCGAACATTACCGTGGACCAGAAACGGAACATTACCGTGAAACAGAAACACAACATTATCGTGTACCAGAGACGGAACATTATCGTGGACCAGAGACAGAACATTACCGTGAAACCTAAAAAGATTATTATTGTGGACCAGAAACGGAACATTATCGTGAAACCGAACATTACCGTGGACCAGAGACAGAACATTACCGTGAAACGGAAACAGAACATTACCGTGAAACCGAAACAGAACATTATCGTGGACCAGAAACGGAACATTGCCATGAAACAGAAACAGAATATTATCGTGGACCAAAGACGGAACATTATCTTGGACCAGAGACGGAACATTACCGTGAAACCGAACATTATCGTGGACCAGAAACGGAACATTACCGTGAAACAGAAACACAAAGTTATCGTGGACCAGAAACGGAACATTACCGTGATACAGAAACAGAACATTATCGTGGACCAGAGACGGAACATTACCGTGAAACCGAACATTATCGTGGACCACAGATCGAACATTATCGTGCACCAGAGATCGAACATTACCGTGGACCAGAGACAGAACATTACCGTGGACCAGAGACAGAACATTACCGTGGACCAGAGACCGAATTTTACCTTGAAACCGAACATTACCGTGGACCAGAAACGGAACATTACCGTGAAACAGAAACACAACATTATCGTGGACCAGAGACGGAACATTACCGTGGACCAGAGACGGAACATTACCGTGAAACCGAAACAGAACATTATCGTGGACCAGAAACGGAACATTACCGTGAAACCGAAACAGAACATTATCGTGGACCAGACACGGAACATTACCGTGAAACCGAACATTATCGTGGACCAGAGATCGAACATTACCGTGGACCAGAGACAGAACATTACCGTGGACCAGAGACAGAACATTACCGTGGACCAGAGTCAGAACATTACCGTGGACCAGAGACCGAACATTACCTTGAAACCGAACATTACCGTGGACCAGAGACAGAACATTACCATGGACCAGAGACAGAACATTAACGTGAAACAGAACATTATCATGGACCAGAAATGGAACATTACCGTGAAACAGAAACAGAACATTATCGTGGACCAGAAACGGAACATTACCGTGAAACCGAAAGAGAAGATTATCGTGGACCAGAAACGGAACATTACCGTGAAACAGAAACACAACATTACCGAGGACCAGAGACAGAACATTACCGTGAAACCGAAACAGAACATTATCGTGGACCAAAAACGGAACATTATCGTGGACCAGAGACAGAACATTATCGTGGACCAGACACGGAACATTACCGTGAAACCGAACATTATCGTGGACCAGAGATCGAAAATTACCGTGGACCAGAGACAGAACATTACCGTGGACCAGAGACATAACATTACCGTGGACCAGAGACAGAACATTACCATGGACCAGAGACCGAACTTTACCTTGAAACCGAAAATTACCGTGGACCAGAGACAGAACATTACCGTGGACCAGAGACATAACATTACCGTGGACCAGAGACAGAACATTACCATGGACCAGAGACCGAACTTTACCTTGAAACCGAACATTACCGTGGACCAGAGACAGAACATTACCATGGACCAGAGACAGAACATTACCGTGAAACCGAAACAGAACATTATCGTGGACCAGACACGGAACATTACCGTGAAACCGAACATTATCGTGGACAAGAGATCGAACATTACCGTGGACCAGAGACAGAACATTACCGTGGACCAGAGACATAACATTACCATGGACCAGAGACAGAACATTACCATGGACCAGAGACCGAACTTTACCTTGAAACCGAACATTACCGTGGACCAGAGACAGAACATTACCATGGACCAGAGACAGAACATTACCGTGAAACAGAACATTATCATGGACCAGAAACGGAACATTACTGTGAAACAGAAACAGAACATTATCGTGGACCAGAAACGGAACATTACCGTGAAACCGAAACAGAAGATTATCGTGGACCAGAAACGGAACATTACCGTGAAACAGAAACACAACATTACCGTGGACCAGAGACAGAACATTACCGTGAAACCGAAACAGAACATTATCGTGGACCAGAGACGGAACATTACCGTGAAACAGAAACAGAACATTATCGTGGACCAGAAACGGAACATTACCGTGAAACCGAAACAGAAGATTATCGTGGACCAGAAACGGAACATTACCGTGAAACAGAAACACAACATTATCGTGGATCAGAGACGGAACATTACCGTGAAACCGAACATTATCGTGGACCAGACACAGAACATTACCGTGGACCAGAGACAGAACATTACCATGAAACCAAAACAGAACATTATCGTGGACCAGAAACGGAACATTACCGTGAAACAGAAACACAAAATTATCGTGGACCAGAAACGGAACATTACCGTGAAACAGAAACAGAACGTTATCGTGGACCAGAGACGGAACATTACCGTGAAACCGAACATTATCGTGGACCAGAGATGGAACATTACCGTGGACCAGAGACAGAACATTACCGTGGACCAGAGACAGAACATTACTGTGGACCAGAGACCGAACTTTACCTTGAAACCGAACGTTACCGTGGACCAGAGACAGAACATTACCATGGACCAGAGACAGAACATTACCATGAAACAGAACATTATCATGGACCAGAAACGGAACATTACCGTGTAACAGAAACACAACATTATCGTGGACCAGAGAAGGAACATTACCGTGGACCAGAGACGGAACATTACCGTGAAACCGAACATTATCGTGGACCAGACACAGAACATTACCGTGGACCAGAGACAGAACATTACCATGAAACCGAAACAGAGCATTATCGCGGACCAGAAACGGAACATTACCGTGAAACAGAAACACAAAATTATCTTGGACCAGAAACGGAACATTACCGTGATACAGAAACAGAACATTATCGTGGACCAGAGACGGAACATTACCGTGAAACCGAATATTATCGTGGACCAGAGATCGAACATTACCGTGGACCAGAGACAGAACATTACCGTGGACCAGAGACAGAACATTACCGTGGACCAGAGAAAGAACATTACCGTGGACCAGAGACTGAACATTACCGTGGACCAGAGACCGAACTTTACCTTGAAACCGAACATTATCGTGGACCAGAAACGGAACATTACCATGAAACAGAAACACAAAATTATCGTGGACCAGAAACGGAACATTACCGTGATACAGAAAAAGAACATTATCGTGGACCAGAGACGGAACATTACCGTGAAACCAAACATTATCGTGGACCAGAGATCGAACATTACCGTGGACCAGAGACAGAACATTACCGTGGACCAGAGACAGAACATTACCGTGGACCAGAGACAGAACATTACCGTGAAACAGAACATTATCATGGACCAGAAACGGAACATTACCGTGAAACAGAAACACAACATTATCGTGGACCAGAGACTGAACATTACCGTGGACCAGAGACGGAACATTACCGTGAAACCGAAACAGAACATTATCATGGACCAGAAACGGAACATTACCGTGAAACAGAAACACAACATTATCGTGGACCAGAGACGGAACATTACCGTGAAACCGAACATTATCGTGGACCAGAGATCGAACATTATCGTGGACCAGAGACAGAACATTACCGTGAAACCGAACATTATCGTCGACCAGAAATCGAACATTATCGTGGACCAGAGACAGAACATCACCGTGGACCAGAAATGGAACATTATCGTGGACCAGAGACAGAACATTACCGTGGACCAGAAATGGAAAATTTACCGTGAAACCGAACATTACCATGGACCAGATACGGAACATTACTGTGGACCAGAGACGGAACATTACCATGGACCAGAACATTACCGTGGACCAGAACATTATCGTGAAAACGAACATTATCGTGAAACCGAACATTATCGTGGACCAGAGACCAAACATTACCGTGAAACCGAACATTACCGTGGACCAGAGACCGAACATTACCGTGAAACCGAACATTACCGTGGACCAGAGACCAAACTTTACTTTGAAACCGAACATTACCGTTTACCAGAGACAGAACATTACCGTGGACCAGAGACGGAACATTATCAGGGACCAGAGACAGAACATTACAGTGAAACTGAAACAGAACATTATCGTGGACCAGAAACGGAACATTACCGTGAAACAGAAACAGAACATTATCGTGGACCAAAGACGGAACATTATCGTGGACCAGACACAGAACATTACTGTGGACCAGAGACAGAACATTACCGTGAAACCGAACATTATCATGGACCAGAAACGGAACATTACCGTGAAACAGAAACACAAAATTATCGTGGACAAGAAACGGAACATTACCGTGATACAGAAACAGAACATTATCGTGGACCAGAGACGGAGCATTACCGTGAAACCGAACATTATCGTGGACCAGAGATCGAACATTACCGTTTACCAGAGACAGAACATTACCGTGGACCAGAGACAGAACATTACCGTGGACCAGAGACGGAACATTATCGTGGACCAGAGACAGAACATTACCGTGAAACCTAAACAGAACATTATCGTGGACCAGAAACGGAACATTATCGTGGACCAGAAAAAAAACATTATCGTGGACCAGAAACGGAACATTACCGTGAAAGAGAAACACAACATTATCGTGGACCAGAGACGGAACATTACCGTGAAACCGAACATTATCGTGGACCAGAGACGGAACATTACCGTGAAACAAAACATTACCGTGTACCAGAGACAGAACGTTACCGTGAAACGGAAACAGAACATTACCGTGAAACTGAAAAAGAACATTATCGTGGACCAGAAACGGAACATTATCATGGACCAGAGACAGAACATTACAGTGAAACCGAAACAGAACATTATCGTGGACCAGAAACGGAACATTACCGTGAAACAGAAACAGAACATTATCGTGGACCAAAGACGGAACATTATTGTGTACCAGACACAGAACATTACCGTGGACCAGAGACGGAACATTACCATGAAACCGAACATTATCGTGGACAAGAGAGGGAACATTACCGTGAAACAGAAACAAAACATTATCGTGGACCAGAAACGGAACATTACCGTGAAACAGAAACACAAAATTATCGTGGACCAGAAACGGAACATTACCGTGATAAAGAAACAGAACATTATCGTGGACCAGAGACGGAACATTACCGTGAAACCGAATATTGTCGTGGACCAGAGATCGAACATTACCGTGGACCAGAGACAGAACATTACCGTGGACCAGAGACAGAACATTACCGTGGACCAGAGAAAGAACATTACCGTGGACCAGAGACTGAACATTACCGTGGACCAGAGACCGAACTTTACCTTGAAACCGAACATTATCGTTGACCAGAAACGGAACATTACCATGAAACAGAAACACAAAATTATCGTGAACCAGAAACGGAACATTACAGTGATACAGAAAAAGAACATTATCGTGGACCAGAGACGGAACATTACCGTGAAACCAAACATTATCGTGGACCAGAGATCGAACATTACCGTGGACCAGAGACAGAACATTACCGTGGACCAGAGACAGAACATTACCGTGGACCAGAGACAGAACATTACCGTGGACGAGAGACAGAACATTACCATGGACCAGAGACAGAACATTACCGTGAAACAGAACATTATCATGGACCAGAAACGGAACATTACCGTGAAACAGAAACACAACATTATCGTGGACCAGAGACGGAACATTACCGTGGACCAGAGACGGAACATTACCGTGAAACAGAAACACAACATTATCGTGGACCAGAGACCGAACATTACCGTGAAACCGAACATTACCGTGTACCAGAGACCAAACTTTACCTTGAAACCGAACATTACCGTTTACCAGAGACAGAACATTACCGTGGACCAGAGACGGAACATTATCATTGACCAGAGACAGAACATTACAGTGAAACTGAAACAGAACATTATCGTGAACCAGAGACAGAACATTACCGTGGACCAGAGACAGAACATTACCGTGGACCAGAGACAGAACATTACCGTGGACCAGAGACAGAACATTACCGTGGACCAGAGACAGAACATTACCGTGGACCAGAGACCGAACTTTACCTTGAAACCAAACATTACCGTGGACCAGAGACAGAACATTATCGTTGACCAGAAACAAAACATTATCGTGGACCAGAAACGGAACATTACCGTGAAACAGAAACACAACATTATCGTGGACCAGAGACGGAACATTACCGTGAAACCGAACATTATCGTGGACCAGAGACAGAACATTACCGTGAAACAGAAACAAAACATTACCGTGGACCAGAGACAGAACATTACCGTGAAACGGAAACAGAACATTACCGTGAAACTGAAACAGAACATTATCGTGGACCAGAAACGGAACATTATCATGGACCAGAGACAGAACATTACAGTGAAAACGAAACAGAACATTATCGTGGACCAGAAACGGAACATTACCGTGAAACAGAAACAGAACATTATCGTGGACCAAAGACGGAACATTATCGTGGACCAGACACAGAACATTACCATGGACCAGAGACGGAACATTACCGTGAAACCGAACATTATCGTGGACCAGAGACGGAACATTACCGTGAAACAGAAACAAAACATTACCGTGAAACAGAAACACAAAATTATCGTGGACCAGAAACGGAACATTACCGTGATACAGAAACAGAACATTATCGTGGACCAGAGACGGAACATTACCGTGAAACCGAATATTATCGTGGACCAGAGATCGAACATTACCGTGGACCAGAGACAGAACATTACCGTGGACCAGAGACAGAACATTACCGTGGACCAGAGAAAGAACATTACCGTGGACCAGAGACTGAACATTACCGTGGACCAGAGACCGAACTTTACCTTGAAACCGAACATTATCGTTGACCAGAAACGGAACATTACCATGAAACAGAAACACAAAATTATCGTGAACCAGAAACGGAACATTACCGTGATACAGAAAAAGAACATTATCGTGGACCAGAGACGGAACATTACCGTGAAACCAAACATTATCGTGGACCAGAGATCGAACATTACCGTGGACCAGAGACAGAACATTACCGTGGACCAGAGACAGAACATTACCGTGGACCAGAGACAGAACATTACCGTGGACGAGAGACAGAACATTACCATGGACCAGAGACAGAACATTACCGTGAAACAGAACATTATCATGGACCAGAAACGGAACATTACCGTGAAACAGAAACACAACATTATCGTGGACCAGAGACGGAACATTACCGTGGACCAGAGACGGAACATTACCGTGAAACCTAAACAGAACATTATCATGGACCAGAAACGGAACATTACCGTGAAACAGAAACACAACATTATCGTGGACCAGAGACGGAACATTACCGTGAAACCGAACATTATCGTGGACCAGAGATCGAACATTATCGTGGACCAGAGACAGAACATTAAAGTGAAACCAAACATTATCGTGTACCAGAGACGGAACATTACCGTGAAACCGAACATTATCGTCGACCAGAATTGGAACATTATCGTGGACCAGAGACAGAACATTACCGTGGACCAGAAATGGAACATTATCGTGGACCAGAGACAGAACATTACCATGGACCAGAAATGGAACATTACCGTGAAACCGAACATTACCATGGACCAGATATGGAACATTACTGTGGACCAGAGACGGAACATTACCATGGACCAGAACATTACCGTGGACCAGAACATTATCGTGAAACCGAACATTATCGTGAAACCGAACATTATCGTGGACCAGAGACCAAACATTACCGTGAAACCGAACATTACCGTGGACCAGAGACCGAACATTACCGTGAAACCGAACATTACCGTGGACCAGAGACCAAACTTTACCTTGAAACCGAACATTACCGTTTACCAGAGACAGAACATTACCGTGGACCAGAGACGGAACATTATCATGGACCAGAGACAGAACATTACAGTGAAACCGAAACAGAACATTATCGTGGACCAGAGACAGAACATTACCGTGGACCAGAGACAGAACATTACCGTGGACCAGAGACAGAACATTACCGTGGACCAGAGACAGAACATTACCGTGGACCAGAGACAGAACATTACTGTGGACCAGAGACCGAACTTTACCTTGAAACCGAACATTAACATGGACCAGAGACAGAACATTACCATGGACCAGAGACAGAACATTACCGTGAAAAAGAACATTATCATGGACCAGAAACGGAACATTACCGTGGACCAGAGACGGAACATTACCGTGAAACCGAAACAGAACATTATCGTGGACCAGAGACGGAACATTACCGTGAAACCGAACATTATCGTGGACCAGAGATCGAACATTACCGTGGACCAGAGACAGAACATTACCGTGGACCAGAGATAGAACATTACCGTGGACCAGAGACAGAACATTACCGTGGACCAGAGACAGAACATTACCGTGGACCAGAGACAGAACATTACCGTGAAACAGAACATTATCATGGACCAGAAACGGAACATTACCGTGAAACACAAACAGAACATTATCGTGGACTAGAAACGGAACATTACCGTGAAACCGAAACAGAACATTATCGTGGACCAGAAACGGAACATTACCGTGGACCCGAGACAGAACATTATCGTGGACCAGAAAGGGAACATTATCGTGGACCAGAGATAGAACATTATCGTGGACCAGAGACGGAACATTATCGTGGACCAGAGACAGAACATTATCGTGGACCAGAGACGGAACATTATCGTGGAACAGAGACGGAACATTATCGTGGACCAGAGACAGAACATTACCGTGAAACCTAAACAGAACATTATCGTGTACCAGAAACGGAACATTATCGTAGACCAGAAACAAAACATTATCGTGGACCAGAAACGGAACATTACCGTGAAACAGAAACACAACATTATCGTGGACCAGAGACGGAACATTACCGTGAAACCGAACATTATCGTGGACCAGAGACGGAACATTACCGTGAAACAGAAACAAAACATTACCGTGGACCAGAGACAGAACATTACCGTGAAACGGAAACAGAACATTACCGTGAAACTGAAACAGAACATTATCGTGGACCAGAAACGGAACATTATCATGGACCAGAGACAGAACATTACAGTGAAACCGAAACAGAACATTATCGTGGACCAGAAACGGAACATTACCGTGAAACAGAAACAGAACATTATCGTGGACCAAAGACGGAACATTATCGTGGACCAGACACAGAACATTATCGTGGACCAGAGATCGAACATTACCGTGGACCAGAGACAGAACATTACCGTGGACCTGAGACAGAACATTACCGTGGACCAGAGACAGAACATTACCGTGGACGAGAGACAGAACATTACCATGGACCAGAGACAGAACATTACCGTGAAACAGAACATTATCATGGACCAGAAACGGAACATTACCGTGAAACAGAAACACAACATTATCGTGGACCAGAGACAGAACATTACCGTGGACCAGAGACGGAACATTACCGTGAAACCGAAACAGAACATTATCATGGACCAGAAACGGAACATTACCGTGAAACAGAAACACAACATTATCGTGGACCAGAGACGGAACATTACCGTGAAACCGAACATTATCGTGGACCAGAGATCGAACATTATCGTGGACCAGAGACAGAACATTACCGTGAAACAGAACATTATCGTGTACCAGAGACGGAACATTACCGTGAAACCGAACATTATCGTCGACCAGAAATCGAACATTATCGTGGACCAGAGACAGAACATGACCGTGGACCAGAAATGGAACATTATCGTGGACCAGAGACAGAACATTACCGTGGACCAGAAATGGAACATTACCGTGAAACCGAACATTACCATGGACCAGATACGGAACATTACTGTGGACCAGAGACGGAACATTACCATGGACCAGAACATTACCGTGGACCAGAACATTATCGTGAAACCGAACATTATCGTGAAACCGAACATTATCGTGGACCAGAGACCAAACATTACCGTGAAACCGAACATTACCGTGGACCAGAGACCGAACATTACCGTGAAACCGAACATTACCGTGGACCAGAGACCGAACATTACCGTGAAACCGAACATTACCGTGAACCAGAGACCAAACTTTACCGTGAAACCGAACATTACCGTTTACCAGAGACAGAACATTACCGTGGACAGAGACGGAACATTATCATGGACCAGACACAGAACATTACAGTGAAACCGAAAAAGAACATTATCGTGGACCAGAGACAGAACATTACCGTGGACCAGAGACAGAACATTACCGTGGACCACAGACAGAACATTACCGTGGACCAGAGACAGAATATTACCGTGGACCAGAGACAGAACATTACTGTGGACCAGAGACCGAACTTTACCTTGAAACCGAACATTACCATGGACCAGAGACAGAACATTACCATGGACCAGAGACAGAACATTACCGTGAAAAAGAACATTATCATGGACCAGAAACGGAACATTACCGTGGACCAGAGACGGAACATTACCGTGAAACCGAAACAGAACATTATCGTGGACCAGAGACGGAACATTACCGTGAAACCGAACATTATCGTGGACCAGAGATCGAACATTACCATGGACCAGAGACAGAACATTACCGTGGACCAGAGATAGAACATTACCGTGGACCAGAGACAGAACATTACCGTGGACCAGAGACAGAACATTACCGTGGACCAGAGACAGAACATTACTGTGGACCAGAGACAGAACATTACCGTGAAACAGAACATTATCATGTACCAGAAACGGAACATTACCGTGAAACACAAACAGAACATTATCGTGGACTAGAAACGGAACATTATCATGGACCAGAAACGGAACATTACCGTGAAACACAAACAGAACATTATCGTGGACTAGAAACGGAACATTACCGTGAAACCGAAACAGAACATTATCGTGGACCAGAAACGGAACATTACCGTGGACCCGAGACAGAACATTATAGTGGACCAGAAAGGGAACATTATCGTGGACCAGAGATAGAACATTACCGTGAAACCGAAACAGAACATTATCGTTGACCAGAAACGGAACATTATCATGGACCAGAGACAGAACATTATCGTGGACCAGAGACGGAACATTATCGTGGAACAGAGACGGAACATTATCGTGGACCAGAGACAGAACATTACCGTGAAACCTAAACAGAACATTATCGTGTACCAGAAACGGAACATTATCGTAGACCAGAAACAAAACATTATCGTGGACCAGAAACGGAACATTACCGTGAAACAGAAACACAACATTATCGTGGACCAGAGACGGAACATTACCGTGAAACCGAACATTATCGTGGACCAGAGACGGAACATTACCGTGAAACAGAAACAAAACATTACCGTGGACCAGAGACAGAACATTACCGTGAAACGGAAACAGAACATTACCGTGAAACTGAAACAGAACATTATCGTGGACCAGAAACGGAACATTATCATGGACCAGAGACAGAACATTACAGTGAAACCGAAACAGAACATTATCGTGGACCAGAAACGGAACATTACCGTGAAACAGAAACAGAACATTATCGTGGACCAAAGACGGAACATTATCGTGGACCAGACACAGAACATTATCGTGGACCAGAGATCGAACATTACCGTGGACCAGAGACAGAACATTACCGTGGACCTGAGACAGAACATTACCGTGGACCAGAGACAGAACATTACCGTGGACGAGAGACAGAACATTACCATGGACCAGAGACAGAACATTACCGTGAAACAGAACATTATCATGGACCAGAAACGGAACATTACCGTGAAACAGAAACACAACTTTATCGTGGACCAGAGACGGAACATTACCGTGGACCAGAGACGGAACATTACCGTGAAACCGAAACAGAACATTATCATGGACCAGAAACGGAACATTACCGTGAAACAGAAACACAACATTATCTTGGACCAGAGACGGAACATTACCGTGAAACCGAACATTATCGTGGACCAGAGATCGAACATTATCGTGGACCAGAGACAGAACATTACCGTGAAACCGAACATTATCGTGTACCAGAGACGGAACATTACCGTGAAACCGAACATTATCGTCGACCAGAAATCGAACATTATCGTGGACCAGAGACAGAACATTACCGTGGACCAGAAATGGAACATTATCGTGGACCAGAGACAGAACATTACCGTGGACCAGAAATGGAACATTACCGTGAAACCGAACATTACCATGGACCAGATACGGAACATTACTGTGGACCAGAGACGGAACATTACCGTGGACCAGAACATTACCGTGGACCAGAACATTATCGTGAAACCGAACATTATCGTGAAACCGAACATTATCGTGGACCAGAGACCAAACATTACCGTGAAACCGAACATTACCGTGGACCAGAGACCGAACATTACCGTGAAACCGAACATTACCGTGGACCAGAGACCAAACTTTACCTTGAAACCGAACATTACCGTTTACCAGAGACAGAACATTACCGTGGACCAGAGACGGAACATTATCATGGACCAGAGACAGAACATTACATTGAAACCGAAACAGAACATTATCGTGGACCAGAGACAGAACATTACCGTGGACCAGAGACAGAACATTACCGTGGACCAGAGACAGAACATTACCGTTGACCAGAGACAGAACATTACCGTGGACCAGAGACAGAACATTACTGTGGACCAGAGACCGAACTTTACCTTGAAACCGAACATTACCGTGGACCAGAGACAGAACATTACCATTGACCAGAGACAGAACATTACCGTAAAAAAGAACATTATCATGGACCAGAAACGGAACATTACCGTGGACCAGAGACGGAACATTACCGTGAAACCGAAACAGAACATTATCGTGGACCAGAGACGGAACATTACCGTGAAACCGAACATTACCGTGGACCAGAGATAGAACATTACCGTGGACCAGAGACAGAACATTACCGTGAAACAGAACATTATCATGAACCAGAAACGGAACATTACCGTGAAACACAAACAGAACATTATCGTTGACTAGAAACGGAACATTACCGTGAAACCGAAACAGAACATTATCGTGGACCAGAAACGGAACATTACCGTGGACCCGAGACAGAACATTATCGTGGACCAGAAAGGGAACATTATCGTGGACCAGAGATAGAACATTACCGTGAAACCGAAACAGAACATTATCGTTGACCAGAAACGGAACATTATCGTGGACCAGAGACAGAACATTATCGTGGACCAGAGACGGAACATTATCGTGGAACAGAGACGGAACATTATCGTGGATCAGAGACAGAACATTACCGTGAAACCTAAACAGAACATTATCGTGGACCAGAAACGGAACATTATCGTAGACCAGAAACAAAACATTATCGTGGACCAGAAACGGAACATTACCGTGAAACAGAAACACAACATTATCGTGGACCAGAGACGGAACATTACCGTGAAACCGAACATTATCGTGGACCAGAGACGAAACATTACCGTGAATTAGAAACAAAACATTACCGTGGACCAGAGACAGAACATTACCGTAAAACGGAAACAGAACATTACCGTGAAACTGAAACAGAACATTATCGTGGACCAGAAACGGAACATTATCATGGTCCAGAGACAGAACATTACAGTGAAACCGAAACAGAACATTATCGTGGACCAGAAACGGAACATTACCGTGAAACAGAAACAGAACATTATCGTGGACCAAAGACGGAACATTATCGTGGACCAGACACAGAACATTACCGTGGACCAGAGACGGAACATTACCGTGAAACCGAACATTATCGTGGACCAGAGACGGAACATTACCGTGAAACAGAAAAAAAAACATTATCGTGGACCAGAAACGGAACATTACCGTGAAACAGAAACACAAAATTATCGTGGACCAGAAACGGAACATTACCGTGATACAGAAACAGAACATTATCGTGGACCAGAGACGGAACATTACCGTGAAACCGAATATTATCGTGGACCAGAGACAGAACATTACCGTGGACCAGAGACAGAACATTACCGTGGACCAGAGAAAGAACATTACCGTGGACCAGAGACTGAACATTACCGTGGACCAGAGACCGAACTTTACCTTGAAACCGAACATTATCGTTGACCAGAAACGGAACATTACCATGAAACAGAAACACAAAATTATCGTGAACCAGAAACGGAACATTACCGTGATACAGAAAAAGAACATTATCGTGGACCAGAGACGGAACATTACCGTGAAACCAAACATTATCGTGGACCAGAGATCGAACATTACCGTGGACCAGTGACAAAACATTACCGTGGACCAGAGACAGAACATTACCGTGGACCAGAGACAGAACATTACCGTGGACGAGAGACAGAACATTACCATGGACCAGAGACAGAACATTACCGTGAAAGAGAACATTATCATGGACCAGAAACGGAACATTACCGTGAAACAGAAACACAACATTATCGTGGACCAGAGACGGAACATTACCGTGGACCAGAGACGGAACATTACCGTGAAACCGAAACAGAACATTATCATGGACCAGAAACGGAACATTACCGTGAAACAGAAACACAACATTATCGTGGACCAGAGACGGAACATTACCGTGAAACCGAACATTATCGTGAACCAGAGATCGAACATTATCGTGGACCAGAGACAGAACATTACCGTGAAACCGAACATTATCGTGTACCAGAGACGGAACATTACCGTGAAACCGAACATTATCGTCGACCAGAAATGGAACATTATCGTGGACCAGAGACAGAACATTACCGTGGACCAGAAATGGAACATTATCGTGGACCAGAGACAGAAAATTACCGTGGACCAGAGACGGAACATTACCGTGAAACCGAACATTATCGTGGACCAGAGACGGAACATTACCGTGAAACAGAAACAAAACATTACCGTGGACAAGAGACAGAACATTACCGTGAAACGGAAACAGAACATTACCGTGAAACTGAAACAGAACATTATCGTGGACCAGAAACGGAACATTATCATGGACCAGAGACAGAACATTACAGTGAAACCGAAACAGAACATTATCGTGGACCAGAAACGGAACATTACCGTGAAACAGAAACAGAACATTATCGTGGACCAAAGACGGAACATTATCGTGGACCAGACACAGAACATTATCGTGGACCAGAGATCGAACATTACCGTGGACCAGAGACAGAACATTACCGTGGACCTGAGACAGAACATTACCGTGGACCAGAGACAGAACATTACCGTGGACGAGAGACAGAACATTACCATGGACCAGAGACAGAACATTACCGTGAAACAGAACATTATCATGGACCAGAAACGGAACATTACCGTGAAACAGAAACACAACATTATCGTGGACCAGAGACGGAACATTACCGTGGACCAGAGACGGAACATTACCGTGAAACCGAAACAGAACATTATCATGGACCAGAAACGGAACATTACCGTGAAACAGAAACACAACATTATCTTGGACCAGAGACGGAACATTACCGTGAAACCGAACATTATCGTGGACCAGAGATCGAACATTATCGTGGACCAGAGACAGAACATTACCGTGAAACCGAACATTATCGTGTACCAGAGACGGAACATTACCGTGAAACCGAACATTATCGTCGACCAGAAATCGAACATTATCGTGGACCAGAGACAGAACATTACCGTGGACCAGAAATGGAACATTATCGTGGACCAGAGACAGAACATTACCGTGGACCAGAAATGGAACATTACCGTGAAATCGAACATTACCATGGACCAGATACGGAACATTACTGTGGACCAGAGACGGAACATTACCATGGACCAGAACATTACCGTGGACCAGAACATTATCGTGAAACCGAACATTATCGTGAAACCGAACATTATCGTGGACCAGAGACCAAACATTACCGTGAAACCGAACATTACCGTGGACCAGAGACCAAACATTACCGTGAAACCGAACATTACCGTGGACCAGAGACCGAACATTACCGTGAAACCGAACATTACCGTGGACCAGCGACCAAACTTTACCTTGAAACCGAACATTACCGTTTACCAGAGACAGAACATTACCGTGGACCAGAGACGGAACATTATCATGGACCAGAGACAGAACATTACATTGAAACCGAAACAGAACATTATCGTGGACCAGAGACAGAACATTACCGTGGACCAGAGACAGAACATTACCGTGGACCAGAGACAGAACATTACCGTGGACCAGAGACAGAACATTACCGTGGACCAGAGACAGAACATTACTGTGGACCAGAGACCGAACTTTACCTTGAAACCGAACATTACCGTGGACCAGAGACAGAACATTACCATTGACCAGAGACAGAACATTACCGTGAAAAAGAACATTATCATGGACCAGAAACGGAACATTACCGTGGACCAGAGACGGAACATTACCGTGAAACCGAAACAGAACATTATCGTGGACCAGAGACGGAACATTACCGTGAAACCGAACATTATCGTGGACTAGAGATCGAACATTACCGTGGACCAGAGACAGAACATTACCGTGGACCAGAGATAGAACATTACCGTGGACCAGAGACAGAACATTACCGTGAAACAGAACATTATCATGAACCAGAAACGGAACATTACCGTGAAACACAAACAGAACATTATCGTTGACTAGAAACGGAACATTACCGTGAAACCGAAACAGAACATTATCGTGGACCAGAAACGGAACATTACCGTGAACCCGAGACAGAACATTATCGTGGACCAGAAAGGGAACATTATCGTGGACCAGAGATAGAACATTACCGTGAAACCGAAACAGAACATTATCGTTGACCAGAAACGGAACATTATCGTGGACCAGAGACAGAACATTATCGTGGACCAGAGACGGAACATTATCGTGGAACAGAGACGGAACATTATCGTGGACCAGAGACAGAACATTACCGTGAAACCTAAACAGAACATTATCGTGGACCAGAAACGGAACATTATCGTAGACCAGAAACAAAACATTATCGTGGACCAGAAACGGAACATTACCGTGAAACAGAAACACAACATTATCGTGGACCAGAGACGGAACATTACCGTGAAACCGAACATTATCGTGGACCAGAGACGAAACATTACCGTGAATTAGAAACAAAACATTACCGTGGACCAGAGACAGAACATTACCGTAAAACGGAAACAGAATATTACCGTGAAACTGAAACAGAACATTATCGTGGACCAGAAACGGAACATTATCATGGACCAGAGACAGAACATTACAGTGAAACCGAAACAGAACATTATCGTGGACCAGAAACGGAACATTACCGTGAAACAGAAACAGAACATTATCGTGGACCAAAGATGGAACATTATCGTGGACCAGACACAGAACATTACCGTGGACCAGAGACGGAACATTACCGTGAAACCGAACATTATCGTGGACCAGAGACGGAACATTACCGTGAAACAGAAAAAAAACATTATCGTGGACCAGAAACGGAACATTACCGTGAAACAGAAACACAAAATTATCGTGGACCAGAAACGGAACATTACCGTGATACAGAAACAGAACATTATCGTGGACCAGAGACGGAACATTACCGTGAAACCGAATATTATCGTGGACCAGAGACAGAACATTACCGTGGACCAGAGACAGAACATTACCGTGGACCAGAGAAAGAACATTACCGTGGACCAGAGACTGAACATTACCGTGGACCAGAGACCGAACTTTACCTTGAAACCTAACATTATCGTTGACCAGAAACGGAACATTACCATGAAACAGAAACACAAAATTATCGTGAACCAGAAACGGAACATTACCGTGATACAGAAAAAGAACATTATCGTGGACCAGAGACGGAACATTACCGTGAAACCAAACATTATCGTGGACCAGAGATCGAACATTACCGTGGACCAGTGACAAAACATTACCGTGGACCAGAGACAGAACATTACCGTGGACCAGAGACAGAACATTACCGTGGACGAGAGACAGAACATTACCATGGACCAGAGACAGAACATTACCGTGAAACAGAACATTATCATGGACCAGAAACGGAACATTACTGTGAAACAGAAACACAACATTATCGTGGACCAGAGACGGAACATTACCGTGGACCAGAGACGGAACATTACCGTGAAACCGAAACAGAACATTATCATGGACCAGAAACGGAACATTACCGTGAAACAGAAACACAACATTATCGTGGACCAGAGACGGAACATTACCGTGAAACCGAACATTATCGTGGACCAGAGATCGAACATTATCGTGGACCAGAGACAGAACATTACCGTGAAACCGAACATTATCGTGTACCAGAGACGGAACATTACCGTGAAACCGAACATTATCGTCGACCAGAAATGGAACATTATCGTGGACCAGAGACAGAACATTACCGTGGACCAGAAATGGAACATTATCGTGGACCAGAGACAGAAAATTACCGTGGACCAGAAATGGAACATTACCGTGAAACAGAAACACAACATTATCGTGGACCAGAGACGGAACATTACCGTGAAACCAAACATTACCGTGGACCAGAAATGGAACATTACCGTGAAACCGAACATTACCATGGACCAGATACGGAACATTACTGTGGACCAGAGACGGAACATTACCATGGACCAGAACATTACCGTGGACCAGAACATTATCGTGAAACCGAACATTATCGTGAAACCGAACATTATCGTGGACCAGAGACCAAACATTACCGTGAAACCGAACATTACCGTGGACCAGAGACCGAACATTACCGTGAAACCGAACATTACCGTGGACCAGAGACCAAACTTTACCTTGAAACCGAACATTACCGTTTACCAGAGACAGAACATTACCGTGGACCAGAGACGGAACATTATCATGGACCAGAGACAGAACATTACAGTGAAACCGAAACAGAACATTATCGTGGACCAGAGACAGAACATTACCGTGGACCAGAGACAGAACATTACCGTGGACCAGAGACAGAACATTACCGTGGACCAGAGACAGAACATTACCGTGGACCAGAGACAGAACATTACTGTGGACCAGAGACCGAACTTTACCTTGAAACCGAACATTACCGTGGACCAGAGACAGAACATTACCATTGACCAGAGACAGAACATTACCGTGAAAAAGAACATTATCATGGACCAAAGACGGAACATTATCGTGGACCAGACACAGAACATTACCGTGGACCAGAGACGGAACATTACCGTGAAACAGAAAAAAAAACATTATCGTGGACCAGAAACGGAACATTACCGTGAAACAGAAACACAAAATTATCGTGGACCAGAAACGGAACATTACCGTGATACAGAAACAGAACATTATCGTGGACCAGAGACGGAACATTACCGTGAAACCGAATATTATCGTGGACCAGAGACAGAACATTACCGTGGACCAGAGACAGAACATTACCGTGGACCAGAGAAAGAACATTACCGTGGACCAGAGACTGAACATTACCGTGGACCAGAGACCGAACTTTACCTTGAAACCGAACATTATCGTTGACCAGAAACGGAACATTACCATGAAACAGAAACACAAAATTATCGTGAACCAGAAACGGAACATTACCGTGATACAGAAAAAGAACATTATCGTGGACCAGAGACGGAACATTACCGTGAAACCAAACATTATCGTGGACCAGAGATCGAACATTACCGTGGACCAGTGACAAAACATTACCGTGGACCAGAGACAGAACATTACCGTGGACCAGAGACAGAACATTACCGTGGACGAGAGACAGAACATTACCATGGACCAGAGACAGAACATTACCGTGAAAGAGAACATTATCATGGACCAGAAACGGAACATTACCGTGAAACAGAAACACAACATTATCGTGGACCAGAGACGGAACATTACCGTGGACCAGAGACGGAACATTACCGTGAAACCGAAACAGAACATTATCATGGACCAGAAACGGAACATTACCGTGAAACAGAAACACAACATTATCGTGGACCAGAGACGGAACATTACCGTGAAACCGAACATTATCGTGGACCAGAGATCGAACATTATCGTGGACCAGAGACAGAACATTACCGTGAAACCGAACATTATCGTGTACCAGAGACGGAACATTACCGTGAAACCGAACATTATCGTCGACCAGAAATGGAACATTATCGTGGACCAGAGACAGAACATTACCGTGGACCAGAAATGGAACATTATCGTGGACCAGAGACAGAAAATTACCGTGGACCAGAGACGGAACATTACCGTGAAACCGAACATTATCGTGGACCAGAGACGGAACATTACCGTGAAACAGAAACAAAACATTACCGTGGACCAGAGACAGAACATTACCGTGAAACGGAAACAGAACATTACCGTGAAACTGAAACAGAACATTATCGTGGACCAGAAACGGAACATTATCATGGACCAGAGACAGAACATTACAGTGAAACCGAAACAGAACATTATCGTGGACCAGAAACGGAACATTACCGTGAAACAGAAACAGAACATTATCGTGGACCAAAGACGGAACATTATCGTGGACCAGACACAGAACATTATCGTGGACCAGAGATCGAACATTACCGTGGACCAGAGACAGAACATTACCGTGGACCTGAGACAGAACATTACCGTGGACCAGAGACAGAACATTACCGTGGACGAGAGACAGAACATTACCATGGACCAGAGACAGAACATTACCGTGAAACAGAACATTATCATGGACCAGAAACGGAACATTACCGTGAAACAGAAACACAACATTATCGTGGACCAGAGACGGAACATTACCGTGGACCAGAGACGGAACATTACCGTGAAACCGAAACAGAACATTATCATGGACCAGAAACGGAACATTACCGTGAAACAGAAACACAACATTATCTTGGACCAGAGACGGAACATTACCGTGAAACCGAACATTATCGTGGACCAGAGATCGAACATTATCGTGGACCAGAGACAGAACATTACCGTGAAACCGAACATTATCGTGTACCAGAGACGGAACATTACCGTGAAACCGAACATTATCGTCGACCAGAAATCGAACATTATCGTGGACCAGAGACAGAACATTACCGTGGACCAGAAATGGAACATTATCGTGGACCAGAGACAGAACATTACCGTGGACCAGAAATGGAACATTACCGTGAAATCGAACATTACCATGGACCAGATACGGAACATTACTGTGGACCAGAGACGGAACATTACCATGGACCAGAACATTACCGTGGACCAGAACATTATCGTGAAACCGAACATTATCGTGAAACCGAACATTATCGTGGACCAGAGACCAAACATTACCGTGAAACCGAACATTACCGTGGACCAGAGACCAAACATTACCGTGAAACCGAACATTACCGTGGACCAGAGACCGAACATTACCGTGAAACCGAACATTACCGTGGACCAGCGACCAAACTTTACCTTGAAACCGAACATTACCGTTTACCAGAGACAGAACATTACCGTGGACCAGAGACGGAACATTATCATGGACCAGAGACAGAACATTACATTGAAACCGAAACAGAACATTATCGTGGACCAGAGACAGAACATTACCGTGGACCAGAGACAGAACATTACCGTGGACCAGAGACAGAACATTACCGTGGACCAGAGACAGAACATTACCGTGGACCAGAGACAGAACATTACTGTGGACCAGAGACCGAACTTTACCTTGAAACCGAACATTACCGTGGACCAGAGACAGAACATTACCATTGACCAGAGACAGAACATTACCGTGAAAAAGAACATTATCATGGACCAGAAACGGAACATTACCGTGGACCAGAGACGGAACATTACCGTGAAACCGAAACAGAACATTATCGTGGACCAGAGACGGAACATTACCGTGAAACCGAACATTATCGTGGACTAGAGATCGAACATTACCGTGGACCAGAGACAGAACATTACCGTGGACCAGAGATAGAACATTACCGTGGACCAGAGACAGAACATTACCGTGAAACAGAACATTATCATGAACCAGAAACGGAACATTACCGTGAAACACAAACAGAACATTATCGTTGACTAGAAACGGAACATTACCGTGAAACCGAAACAGAACATTATCGTGGACCAGAAACGGAACATTACCGTGAACCCGAGACAGAACATTATCGTGGACCAGAAAGGGAACATTATCGTGGACCAGAGATAGAACATTACCGTGAAACCGAAACAGAACATTATCGTTGACCAGAAACGGAACATTATCGTGGACCAGAGACAGAACATTATCGTGGACCAGAGACGGAACATTATCGTGGAACAGAGACGGAACATTATCGTGGACCAGAGACAGAACATTACCGTGAAACCTAAACAGAACATTATCGTGGACCAGAAACGGAACATTATCGTAGACCAGAAACAAAACATTATCGTGGACCAGAAACGGAACATTACCGTGAAACAGAAACACAACATTATCGTGGACCAGAGACGGAACATTACCGTGAAACCGAACATTATCGTGGACCAGAGACGAAACATTACCGTGAATTAGAAACAAAACATTACCGTGGACCAGAGACAGAACATTACCGTAAAACGGAAACAGAACATTACCGTGAAACTGAAACAGAACATTATCGTGGACCAGAAACGGAACATTATCATGGACCAGAGACAGAACATTACAGTGAAACCGAAACAGAACATTATCGTGGACCAGAAACGGAACATTACCGTGAAACAGAAACAGAACATTATCGTGGACCAAAGACGGAACATTATCGTGGACCAGACACAGAACATTACCGTGGACCAGAGACGGAACATTACCGTGAAACCGAACATTATCGTGGACCAGAGACGGAACATTACCGTGAAACAGAAAAAAAACATTATCGTGGACCAGAAACGGAACATTACCGTGAAACAGAAACACAAAATTATCGTGGACCAGAAACGGAACATTACCGTGATACAGAAACAGAACATTATCGTGGACCAGAGACGGAACATTACCGTGAAACCGAATATTATCGTGGACCAGAGACAGAACATTACCGTGGACCAGAGACAGAACATTACCGTGGACCAGAGAAAGAACATTACCGTGGACCAGAGACTGAACATTACCGTGGACCAGAGACCGAACTTTACCTTGAAACCTAACATTATCGTTGACCAGAAACGGAACATTACCATGAAACAGAAACACAAAATTATCGTGAACCAGAAACGGAACATTACCGTGATACAGAAAAAGAACATTATCGTGGACCAGAGACGGAACATTACCGTGAAACCAAACATTATCGTGGACCAGAGATCGAACATTACCGTGGACCAGTGACAAAACATTACCGTGGACCAGAGACAGAACATTACCGTGGACCAGAGACAGAACATTACCGTGGACGAGAGACAGAACATTACCATGGACCAGAGACAGAACATTACCGTGAAACAGAACATTATCATGGACCAGAAACGGAACATTACCGTGAAACAGAAACACAACATTATCGTGGACCAGAGACGGAACATTACCGTGGACCAGAGACGGAACATTACCGTGAAACCGAAACAGAACATTATCATGGACCAGAAACGGAACATTACCGTGAAACAGAAACACAACATTATCGTGGACCAGAGACGGAACATTACCGTGAAACCGAACATTATCGTGGACCAGAGATCGAACATTATCGTGGACCAGAGACAGAACATTACCGTGAAACCGAACATTATCGTGTACCAGAGACGGAACATTACCGTGAAACCGAACATTATCGTCGACCAGAAATGGAACATTATCGTGGACCAGAGACAGAACATTACCGTGGACCAGAAATGGAACATTATCGTGGACCAGAGACAGAAAATTACCGTGGACCAGAAATGGAACATTACCGTGAAACAGAAACACAACATTATCGTGGACCAGAGACGGAACATTACCGTGAAACCAAACATTACCGTGGACCAGAAATGGAACATTACCGTGAAACCGAACATTACCATGGACCAGATACGGAACATTACTGTGGACCAGAGACGGAACATTACCATGGACCAGAACATTACCGTGGACCAGAACATTATCGTGAAACCGAACATTATCGTGAAACCGAACATTATCGTGGACCAGAGACCAAACATTACCGTGAAACCGAACATTACCGTGGACCAGAGACCGAACATTACCGTGAAACCGAACATTACCGTGGACCAGAGACCAAACTTTACCTTGAAACCGAACATTACCGTTTACCAGAGACAGAACATTACCGTGGACCAGAGACGGAACATTATCATGGACCAGAGACAGAACATTACAGTGAAACCGAAACAGAACATTATCGTGGACCAGAGACAGAACATTACCGTGGACCAGAGACAGAACATTACCGTGGACCAGAGACAGAACATTACCGTGGACCAGAGACAGAACATTACCGTGGACCAGAGACAGAACATTACTGTGGACCAGAGACCGAACTTTACCTTGAAACCGAACATTACCGTGGACCAGAGACAGAACATTACCATTGACCAGAGACAGAACATTACCGTGAAAAAGAACATTATCATGGACCAGAAACGGAACATTACCGTGGACCAGAGACGGAACATTACCGTGAAACCGAAACAGAACATTATCGTGGACCAGAGACGGAACATTACCGTGAAACCGAACATTATCGTGGACCAGAGATCGAACATTACCGTGGACCAGAGACAGAACATTACCGTGGACCAGAGATCGAACATTACCGTGGACCTGAGACAGATAATTACCGTGGACCAGAGACAGAACATTACCGTGGACCAGAGACAGAACATTACTGTGGACCAGAGACCGAACTTTACCTTGAAACCGAACATTACCGTGGACCAGAGACAGAACATTACCATGGACCAGGGACAGAACATTACCGTGAAACAGAACATTATCATGGACCAGAAAAGGAACATTACCGTGAAACACAAACAGAACATTATCGTGGACTAGAAACGGAACATTACCGTGAAACCGAAACAGAACATTATCGTGGACCAGAAACGGAACATTACCGTGGACCAGAGACAGAACATTACCGTGAAACGGAAACAGAACATTACCGTGAAACTGAAACAGAACATTATCGTGGACCAGAAACGGAACATTATCATGGACCAGAGACAGAACATTACAGTGAAACCGAAACAGAACATTATCGTGGACCAGAAACGGAACATTACCGTGAAACAGAAACAGAACATTATCGTGGACCAAAGACGGAACATTACCGTGAAACCGAACATTATCGTGGACCAGAGATCGAACATTACCGTGGACCAGAGACAGAACATTACCGTGGACCAGAGATCGAACATTACCGTGGACCTGAGACAGATAATTACCGTGGACCAGAGACAGAACATTACCGTGGACCAGAGACAGAACATTACTGTGGACCAGAGACCGAACTTTACCTTGAAACCGAACATTACCGTGGACCAGAGACAGAACATTACCATGGACCAGGGACAGAACATTACCGTGAAACAGAACATTATCATGGACCAGAAAAGGAACATTACCGTGAAACACAAACAGAACATTATCGTGGACTAGAAACGGAACATTACCGTGAAACCGAAACAGAACATTATCGTGGACCAGAAACGGAACATTACCGTGGACCCGAGACAGAACATTATCGTGGACCAGAAAGGGAACATTATCGTGGACCAGAGATAGAACATTACCGTGAAACCGAAACAGAACATTATCGTTGACCAGAAACGGAACATTATCGTGGACCAGAGACAGAACATTATCGTGTACCAGAGACGGAACATTATCGTGGACCAGAGACGGAACATTATCGTGGACCAGAGACGGAACATTATCGTGGACTAGAGACAGAACATTACCGTGAAACCTAAACAGAACATTATCGTGGACCAGAAACGGAACATTATCGTGGACCAGAAACAAAACATTATCGTGGACCAGAAACGGAACATTACCGTGAAACAGAAACACAACATTATCGTGGACCAGAGACGGAACATTACCGTGAAACCGAACATTATCGTGGACCAGAGACGGAACATTACCGTGAAACAGAAACAAAACATTACCGTGGACCAGAGACAGAACATTACCGTGAAACGGAAACAGAACATTACCGTGAAACTGAAACAGAACATTATCGTGGACCAGAAACGGAACATTATCATGGACCAGAGACAGAACATTACAGTGAAACCGAAACAGAACATTATCGTGGACCAGAAACGGAACATTACCGTGAAACAGAAACAGAACATTATCGTGGACCAAAGACGGAACATTATCGTGGACCAGACACAGAACATTACCGTGGACCAGAGACGGAACATTACCGTGAAACCGAACATTATCGTGGACCAGAGACGGAACATTACCGTGAAACAGAAACAAAACATTATCGTGGACCAGAAACGGAACATTACCGTGAAACAGAAACACAAAATTATCGTGGACCAGAAACGGAACATTACCGTGATACAGAAACAGAACATTATCGTGGACCAGAGACGGAACATTACCGTGAAACCGAATATTATAGTGGACCAGAGATCGAACATTACCGTGGACCAGAGACAGAACATTACCGTGGACCAGAGACAGAACATTACCGTGGACCAGAGAAAGAACATTACCGTGGACCAGAGACTGAACATTACCGTGGACCAGAGACCGAACTTTACCTTGAAACCGAACATTATCGTTGACCAGAAACGGAACATTACCATGAAACAGAAACACAAAATTATCGTGAACCAGAAACGGAACATTACTGTGATACAGAAAAAGAAAATTACCGTGGACCAGAGACGGAACATTACCGTGAAACCGAACATTATCGTGGACCAGAGACGGAACATTACCGTGAAACAGAAACAAAACATTACCGTGGACCAGAGACAGAACATTACCGTGAAACGGAAACAGAACATTACCATGAAACTGAAACAGAACATTATCGTGGACCAGAAACGGAACATTATCATGGACCAGAGACAGAACATTACAGTGAAACCGAAACAGAACATTATCGTGGACCAGAAACGGAACATTACCGTGAAACAGAAACAGAACATTATCGTGGACCAAAGACGGAACATTATCGTGGACCAGACACAGAACATTATCGTGGACCAGAGATCGAACATTACCGTGGACCAGAGACAGAACATTACCGTGGACCTGAGACAGAACATTACCGTGGACCAGAGACAGAACATTACCGTGGACGAGAGACAGAACATTACCATGGACCAGAGACAGAACATTACCGTGAAACAGAACATTATCATGGACCAGAAACGGAACATTACCGTGAAACAGAAACACAACATTATCGTGGACCAGAGACGGAACATTACCGTGGACCAGAGACGGAACATTACCGTGAAACCGAAACAGAACATTATCATGGACCAGAAACGGAACATTACCGTGAAACAGAAACACAACATTATCTTGGACCAGAGACGGAACATTACCGTGAAACCGAACATTATCGTGGACCAGAGATCGAACATTATCGTGGACCAGAGACAGAACATTACCGTGAAACCGAACATTATCGTGTACCAGAGACGGAACATTACCGTGAAACCGAACATTATCGTCGACCAGAAATCGAACATTATCGTGGACCAGAGACAGAACATTACCGTGGACCAGAAATGGAACATTATCGTGGACCAGAGACAGAACATTACCGTGGACCAGAAATGGAACATTACCGTGAAATCGAACATTACCATGGACCAGATACGGAACATTACTGTGGACCAGAGACGGAACATTACCATGGACCAGAACATTACCGTGGACCAGAACATTATCGTGAAACCGAACATTATCGTGAAACCGAACATTATCGTGGACCAGAGACCAAACATTACCGTGAAACCGAACATTACCGTGGACCAGAGACCAAACATTACCGTGAAACCGAACATTACCGTGGACCAGAGACCGAACATTACCGTGAAACCGAACATTACCGTGGACCAGCGACCAAACTTTACCTTGAAACCGAACATTACCGTTTACCAGAGACAGAACATTACCGTGGACCAGAGACGGAACATTATCATGGACCAGAGACAGAACATTACATTGAAACCGAAACAGAACATTATCGTGGACCAGAGACAGAACATTACCGTGGACCAGAGACAGAACATTACCGTGGACCAGAGACAGAACATTACCGTGGACCAGAGACAGAACATTACCGTGGACCAGAGACAGAACATTACTGTGGACCAGAGACCGAACTTTACCTTGAAACCGAACATTACCGTGGACCAGAGACAGAACATTACCATTGACCAGAGACAGAACATTACCGTGAAAAAGAACATTATCATGGACCAGAAACGGAACATTACCGTGGACCAGAGACGGAACATTACCGTGAAACCGAAACAGAACATTATCGTGGACCAGAGACGGAACATTACCGTGAAACCGAACATTATCGTGGACTAGAGATCGAACATTACCGTGGACCAGAGACAGAACATTACCGTGGACCAGAGATAGAACATTACCGTGGACCAGAGACAGAACATTACCGTGAAACAGAACATTATCATGAACCAGAAACGGAACATTACCGTGAAACACAAACAGAACATTATCGTTGACTAGAAACGGAACATTACCGTGAAACCGAAACAGAACATTATCGTGGACCAGAAACGGAACATTACCGTGAACCCGAGACAGAACATTATCGTGGACCAGAAAGGGAACATTATCGTGGACCAGAGATAGAACATTACCGTGAAACCGAAACAGAACATTATCGTTGACCAGAAACGGAACATTATCGTGGACCAGAGACAGAACATTATCGTGGACCAGAGACGGAACATTATCGTGGAACAGAGACGGAACATTATCGTGGACCAGAGACAGAACATTACCGTGAAACCTAAACAGAACATTATCGTGGACCAGAAACGGAACATTATCGTAGACCAGAAACAAAACATTATCGTGGACCAGAAACGGAACATTACCGTGAAACAGAAACACAACATTATCGTGGACCAGAGACGGAACATTACCGTGAAACCGAACATTATCGTGGACCAGAGACGAAACATTACCGTGAATTAGAAACAAAACATTACCGTGGACCAGAGACAGAACATTACCGTAAAACGGAAACAGAACATTACCGTGAAACTGAAACAGAACATTATCGTGGACCAGAAACGGAACATTATCATGGACCAGAGACAGAACATTACAGTGAAACCGAAACAGAACATTATCGTGGACCAGAAACGGAACATTACCGTGAAACAGAAACAGAACATTATCGTGGACCAAAGACGGAACATTATCGTGGACCAGACACAGAACATTACCGTGGACCAGAGACGGAACATTACCGTGAAACCGAACATTATCGTGGACCAGAGACGGAACATTACCGTGAAACAGAAAAAAAACATTATCGTGGACCAGAAACGGAACATTACCGTGAAACAGAAACACAAAATTATCGTGGACCAGAAACGGAACATTACCGTGATACAGAAACAGAACATTATCGTGGACCAGAGACGGAACATTACCGTGAAACCGAATATTATCGTGGACCAGAGACAGAACATTACCGTGGACCAGAGACAGAACATTACCGTGGACCAGAGAAAGAACATTACCGTGGACCAGAGACTGAACATTACCGTGGACCAGAGACCGAACTTTACCTTGAAACCTAACATTATCGTTGACCAGAAACGGAACATTACCATGAAACAGAAACACAAAATTATCGTGAACCAGAAACGGAACATTACCGTGATACAGAAAAAGAACATTATCGTGGACCAGAGACGGAACATTACCGTGAAACCAAACATTATCGTGGACCAGAGATCGAACATTACCGTGGACCAGTGACAAAACATTACCGTGGACCAGAGACAGAACATTACCGTGGACCAGAGACAGAACATTACCGTGGACGAGAGACAGAACATTACCATGGACCAGAGACAGAACATTACCGTGAAACAGAACATTATCATGGACCAGAAACGGAACATTACCGTGAAACAGAAACACAACATTATCGTGGACCAGAGACGGAACATTACCGTGGACCAGAGACGGAACATTACCGTGAAACCGAAACAGAACATTATCATGGACCAGAAACGGAACATTACCGTGAAACAGAAACACAACATTATCGTGGACCAGAGACGGAACATTACCGTGAAACCGAACATTATCGTGGACCAGAGATCGAACATTATCGTGGACCAGAGACAGAACATTACCGTGAAACCGAACATTATCGTGTACCAGAGACGGAACATTACCGTGAAACCGAACATTATCGTCGACCAGAAATGGAACATTATCGTGGACCAGAGACAGAACATTACCGTGGACCAGAAATGGAACATTATCGTGGACCAGAGACAGAAAATTACCGTGGACCAGAAATGGAACATTACCGTGAAACAGAAACACAACATTATCGTGGACCAGAGACGGAACATTACCGTGAAACCAAACATTACCGTGGACCAGAAATGGAACATTACCGTGAAACCGAACATTACCATGGACCAGATACGGAACATTACTGTGGACCAGAGACGGAACATTACCATGGACCAGAACATTACCGTGGACCAGAACATTATCGTGAAACCGAACATTATCGTGAAACCGAACATTATCGTGGACCAGAGACCAAACATTACCGTGAAACCGAACATTACCGTGGACCAGAGACCGAACATTACCGTGAAACCGAACATTACCGTGGACCAGAGACCAAACTTTACCTTGAAACCGAACATTACCGTTTACCAGAGACAGAACATAACCGTGGACCAGAGACGGAACATTATCATGGACCAGAGACAGAACATTACAGTGAAACCGAAACAGAACATTATCGTGGACCAGAGACAGAACATTACCGTGGACCAGAGACAGAACATTACCGTGGACCAGAGACAGAACATTACCGTGGACCAGAGACAGAACATTACCGTGGACCAGAGACAGAACATTACTGTGGACCAGAGACCGAACTTTACCTTGAAACCGAACATTACCGTGGACCAGAGACAGAACATTACCATTGACCAGAGACAGAACATTACCGTGAAAAAGAACATTATCATGGACCAGAAACGGAACATTACCGTGGACCAGAGACGGAACATTACCGTGAAACCGAAACAGAACATTATCGTGGACCAGAGACGGAACATTACCGTGAAACCGAACATTATCGTGGACCAGAGATCGAACATTACCGTGGACCAGAGACAGAACATTACCGTGGACCAGAGATCGAACATTACCGTGGACCTGAGACAGATAATTACCGTGGACCAGAGACAGAACATTACCGTGGACCAGAGACAGAACATTACTGTGGACCAGAGACCGAACTTTACCTTGAAACCGAACATTACCGTGGACCAGAGACAGAACATTACCATGGACCAGGGACAGAACATTACCGTGAAACAGAACATTATCATGGACCAGAAAAGGAACATTACCGTGAAACACAAACAGAACATTATCGTGGACTAGAAACGGAACATTACCGTGAAACCGAAACAGAACATTATCGTGGACCAGAAACGGAACATTACCGTGGACCAGAGACAGAACATTACCGTGAAACGGAAACAGAACATTACCGTGAAACTGAAACAGAACATTATCGTGGACCAGAAACGGAACATTATCATGGACCAGAGACAGAACATTACAGTGAAACCGAAACAGAACATTATCGTGGACCAGAAACGGAACATTACCGTGAAACAGAAACAGAACATTATCGTGGACCAAAGACGGAACATTACCGTGAAACCGAACATTATCGTGGACCAGAGATCGAACATTACCGTGGACCAGAGACAGAACATTACCGTGGACCAGAGATCGAACATTACCGTGGACCTGAGACAGATAATTACCGTGGACCAGAGACAGAACATTACCGTGGACCAGAGACAGAACATTACTGTGGACCAGAGACCGAACTTTACCTTGAAACCGAACATTACCGTGGACCAGAGACAGAACATTACCATGGACCAGGGACAGAACATTACCGTGAAACAGAACATTATCATGGACCAGAAAAGGAACATTACCGTGAAACACAAACAGAACATTATCGTGGACTAGAAACGGAACATTACCGTGAAACCGAAACAGAACATTATCGTGGACCAGAAACGGAACATTACCGTGGACCCGAGACAGAACATTATCGTGGACCAGAAAGGGAACATTATCGTGGACCAGAGATAGAACATTACCGTGAAACCGAAACAGAACATTATCGTTGACCAGAAACGGAACATTATCGTGGACCAGAGACAGAACATTATCGTGTACCAGAGACGGAACATTATCGTGGACCAGAGACGGAACATTATCGTGGACCAGAGACGGAACATTATCGTGGACTAGAGACAGAACATTACCGTGAAACCTAAACAGAACATTATCGTGGACCAGAAACGGAACATTATCGTGGACCAGAAACAAAACATTATCGTGGACCAGAAACGGAACATTACCGTGAAACAGAAACACAACATTATCGTGGACCAGAGACGGAACATTACCGTGAAACCGAACATTATCGTGGACCAGAGACGGAACATTACCGTGAAACAGAAACAAAACATTACCGTGGACCAGAGACAGAACATTACCGTGAAACGGAAACAGAACATTACCGTGAAACTGAAACAGAACATTATCGTGGACCAGAAACGGAACATTATCATGGACCAGAGACAGAACATTACAGTGAAACCGAAACAGAACATTATCGTGGACCAGAAACGGAACATTACCGTGAAACAGAAACAGAACATTATCGTGGACCAAAGACGGAACATTATAGTGGACCAGACACAGAACATTACCGTGGACCAGAGACGGAACATTACCGTGAAACCGAACATTATCGTGGACCAGAGACGGAACATTACCGTGAAACAGAAACAAAACATTATCGTGGACCAGAAACGGAACATTACCGTGAAACAGAAACACAAAATTATCGTGGACCAGAAACGGAACATTACCGTGATACAGAAACAGAACATTATCGTGGACCAGAGACGGAACATTACCGTGAAACCGAATATTATAGTGGACCAGAGATCGAACATTACCGTGGACCAGAGACAGAACATTACCGTGGACCAGAGACAGAACATTACCGTGGACCAGAGAAAGAACATTACCGTGGACCAGAGACTGAACATTACCGTGGACCAGAGACCGAACTTTACCTTGAAACCGAACATTATCGTTGACCAGAAACGGAACATTACCATGAAACAGAAACACAAAATTATCGTGAACCAGAAACGGAACATTACTGTGATACAGAAAAAGAACATTATCGTGGACCAGAGACGGAACATTACCGTGAAACCAAACATTATCGTGGACCAGAGATCGAACATTACCGTCGACCAGGGACAAAACATTACCGTGGACCAGAGACAGAACATTACTGTGGACCAGAGACAGAACATTACCGTGGACGAGAGACAGAACATTACCATGGACCAGAGACAGAACATTACCGTGAAACAGAACATTATCATGGACCAGAAACGGAACATTACCGTGAAACAGAAACACAACATTATCGTGGACCAGAGACGGAACATTACCGTGAAACCGAAACAGAACATTATCATGGACCAGAAACGGAACATTACCGTGAAACAGAAACACAACATTATCGTGGACCAGAGACGGAACATTACCGTGAAACCGAACATTATCGTGGACCAGAGACAGAACATTACCGTGAAACCGAACATTATCGTCGACCAGAAATGGAATATTATCGTGGACCAGAGACAGAACATTACCGTGGACCAGAAATGGAACATTATCGTGGACCAGAGACAGAACATTACCGTGGACCAGAAATGGAACATTACCTTGAAACCGAACATTACCATGGACCAGATACGGAACATTACTGTGGACCAGAGACGGAACATTACCATGGACCAGAACATTACCGTGGACCAGAACATTATCGTGAAACCGAACATTATCGTGAAACCAAACATTATCGTGGACCAGAGACCAAACATTACCGTGAAACCGAACATTACCGTGGACCAGAGACCGAACATTACCGTGAAACCGAACATTACCGTGGACCAGAGACCAAACTTTACCTTGAAACCGAACATTACCGTTTACCAGAGACAGAACATTACCGTGGACCAGAGACGGAACATTATCATGGACCAGAGACAGAACATTACAGTGAAACCGAAACAGAACATTATCGTGGACCAGAAACGGAACATTACCGTGAAACAGAAACAGAACATTATCGTGGACCAAAGACGGAACATTATCGTGGACCAGACACAGAACATTACTGTTGACCAGAGACAGAACATTACCGTGAAACCGAACATTATCATGGACCAGAAACGGAACATTACCGTGAAACAGAAACACAAAATTATCGTGGACCAGAAACGGAACATTACCGTGATACAGAAACAGAACATTATCGTGGACCAGAGACGGAGCATTACCGTGAAACCGAACATTATCGTGGACCAGAGATCGAACATTACCGTGGACCAGAGACAGAACATTACCGTGGACCAGAGACAGAACATTACCGTGGACCAGAGACAGAACATTACCGTGGACCAGAGACAGAACATTACCGTGGACCAGAGACCGAACTTTACCTTGAAACCGAACATTATCGTGGACCAGAAACGGAACATTACCATGAAACAGAAACACAAAATTATCGTGAACCAGAAACGGAACATTACCGTGATACAGAAACAGAACATTATCGTGGACCAGAGACGGAGCATTACCGTGAAACCGAACATTATCGTGGACCAGAGATCGAACATTACCGTGGACCAGAGACAGAACATTACCGTGGACCAGAGACAGAACATTACCGTGGACCAGAGACAGAACATTACCGTGGACCAGAGACAGAACATTACCGTGGACCAGAGACCGAACTTTACCTTGAAACCGAACATTATCGTGGACCAGAAACGGAACATTACCATGAAACAGAAACACAAAATTATCGTGGACCAGAAACGGAACATTACCGTGATACAGAAACAGAACATTATCGTGGACCAGAGACGGAACATTACCGTGAAACCAAACATTATCGTGGACCAGAGATCGAACATTACCGTGGACCAGAGACAGAACATTACCGTGGACCAGAGACAGAACATTACCGTGGACCAGAGACAGAACATTACCGTGGACCAGAGACAGAACATTACCATGGACCAGAAACGGAACATTACCGTGAAACAGAAACACAACATCATCGTGGACCAGAGACGGAACATTACCGTGGACCAGAGACGGAACATTACCGTGAAACCAAACATTATCGTGGACCAGAGATCGAACATTACCGTGGACCAGAGACAGAACATTACCGTGGACCAGAGACAGATCATTACCGTGGACCAGAGACAGAACATTACCGTGGACGAGAGACAGAACATTACCATGGACCAGAGACAGAACATTACCGTGAAACAGAACATTATCATGGACCAGAAACGGAACATTACCGTGAAACTGAAACACAACATTATCGTGGACCAGAGACGGAACATTACCGTGGACCAGAGACGGAACATTACCGTGAAACCGAAACAGAACATTATCATGGACCAGAAACGGAACATTACCGTGAAACAGAAACACAACATTATCGTGGACCAGAGACGGAACATTACCGTGAAACCGAACATTATCGTGGACCAGAGATCGAACATTATCGTGGACCAGAGACAGAACATTACCGTGAAACCGAACATTATCGTGTACCAGAGACGGAACATTACCGTGAAACCGAACATTATCGTCGACATGAAAGAGAACATTATCGTGGACCAGAGACAGAACATTACCGTGGACCAGAAATGGAACATTATCGTGGACCAGAGACAGAACATTACCGTGGACCAGAAATGGAACATTACCGTGAAACCGAACATTACCATGGACCAGATACGGAACATTACTGTGGACCAGAGACGGAACATTACCATGGACCAGAACATTACCGTGGACCAGAACATTATCGTGAAACCGAACATTATCGTGAAACCGAACATTATCGTGGACCAGAGACCAAACATTACCGTGAAACCGAACATTACCGTGGACCAGAGACCGAACATTACCGTGAAACCGAACATTACCGTGGACCAGAGACCAAACTTTACCTTGAAACCGAACATTACCGTTTACCAGAGACAGAACATTACCGTGGACCAGAGACGGAACATTATCATGGACCAGAGACAGAACATTACAGTGAAACCGAAACAGAACATTATCGTGGACCAGAGACAGAACATTACCGTGGACCAGAGACAGAACATTACCGTGGACCAGAGAAAGAACATTACCGTGGACCAGAGACAGAACATTACCGTGGACCAGAGACAGAACATTACTGTGGACCAGAGACCGAACTTTACCTTGAAACCGAACATTACCGTGGACCAGAGACAGAACATTACCATTGACCAGAGACAGAACATTACCGTGAAAAAGAACATTATCATGGACCAGAAACGGAACATTACCGTGGACCAGAGACGGAACATTACCGTGAAACCGAAACAGAACATTATCGTGGACCAGAGACGGAACATTACCGTGAAACCGAACATTATCGTGGACCAGAGATCGAACATTACCGTGGACCAGAGACAGAACATTACCGTGGACCAGAGATCGAACATTACCGTGGACCAGAGACAGATAATTACCGTGGACCAGAGACAGAACATTACCGTGGACCAGAGACAGAACATTACTGTGGACCAGAGACCGAACTTTACCTTGAAACCGAACATTACCGTGGACCAGAGACAGAACATTACCATGGACCAGGGACAGAACATTACCGTGAAACAGAACATTATCATGGACCAGAAAAGGAACATTACCGTGAAACACAAACAGAACATTATCGTGGACTAGAAACGTAACATCACCGTGAAACCGAAACAGAACATTATCGTGGACCAGAAACGGAACATTACCGTGGACCCGAGACAGAACATTATCGTGGACCAGAAAGGGAACATTATCGTGGACCAGAGATAGAACATTACCGTGAAACCGAAACAGAACATTATCGTTGACCAGAAACGGAACATTATCGTGGACCAGAGACAGAACATTATCGTGGACCAGAGACGGAACATTATCGTGGACCAGAGACGGAACATTATCGTGGACCAGAGACAGAACATTACCGTGAAACCTAAACAGAACATTATCGTGGACCAGAAACGCAACATTATCGTGGACCAGAAACAAAACATTATCGTGGACCAGAAACGGAACATTACCGTGAAACAGAAACACAACATTATCGTGGACCAGAGACGGAACATTACCGTGAAACCGAACATTATCGTGGACCAGAGACGGAACATTACCGTGAAACAGAAACAAAACATTACCGTGGACCAGAGACAGAACATTACCGTGAAACGGAAACAGAACATTACCGTGAAACTGAAACCGAACATTATCGTGGACCAGAAACGGAACATTATCATGGACCAGAGACAGAACATTACAGTGAAACCAAAACAGAACATTATCGTGGACCAGAAACGGAACATTACCGTGAAACAGAAACAGAACATTATCGTGGACCAAAGACGGAACATTATCGTGGACCAGACACAGAACATTACCGTGGACCAGAGACGGAACATTACCGTGAAACCGAACATTATCGTGGACCTGAGACGGAACATTACCGTGAAACAGAAACAAAACATTATCGTGGACCAGAAACGGAACATTACCGTGAAACAGAAACACAAAATTATCGTGGACCAGAAACGGAACATTACCGTGATACAGAAACAGAACATTATCGTGGACCAGAGACGGAACATTACCGTGAAACCGAATATTATCGTGGACCAGAGATCGAACATTACCGTGGACCAGAGACAGAACATTACCGTGGACCAGAGACAGAACATTACCGTGGACCAGAGAAAGAACATTACCGTGGACCAGAGACTGAACATTACCGTGGACCAGAGACCGAACGTTACCTTGAAACCGAACATTATCGTTGACCAGAAACGGAACATTACCATGAAACAGAAACACAAAATTATCGTGAACCAGAAACGGAACATTACTGTGATACAGAAAAAGAACATTATCGTGGACCAGAGACGGAACATTACCGTTAAACCAAACATTATCGTGGACCAGAGATCGAACATTACCGTGGACGAGAGACAGAACATTACCATGGACCAGAGACAGAACATTACCGTGAAACAGAACATTATCATGGACCAGAAACGGAACATTACCGTGAAACAGAAACACAACATTATCGTGGACCAGAGCCGGAACATTACCGTGGACCAGAGACGGAACATTACCGTGAAACCGAAACAGAACATTATCGTGGACCGGAGCCGGAACATTACCGTGGACCAGAAACGGAACATTACCGTGAAACAGAAACACAACATTATCGTGGACCAGAGACGGAACATTACCGTGGACCAGAGACGGAACATTACCGTGAAACCGAAACAGAACATTATCATGGACCAGAAACGGAACATTACCGTGAAACAGAAACACAACATTATCGTGGACCTGAGACGGAACAATACCGTGAAACCGAACATTATCGTGGACCAGAGATCGAACATTATCGTGGACCAGAGACAGAACATTACCGTGAAACCGAACATTATCGTGTACCAGAGACGGAACATTACCGTGAAACCGAACATTATCGTCGACCAGAAATGGAACATTATCGTGGACCAGAGACAGAACATTACCGTGGACCAGAAATGGAACATTATCGTGGACCAGAGACAGAACATTACCGTGGACCAGAAATGGAACATTACCGTGAAACCGAACATTACCATGGACCAGATACGGAACATTACTGTGGACCAGAGACGGAACATTACCATGGACCAGAACATTACCGTGGACCAGAACATTATCGTGAAACCGAACATTATCGTGAAACCAAACATTATCGTGGACCAGAGACCAAATATTACCGTGAAACCGAACATTACCGTGGACCAGAGACCGAACATTACCGTGAAACCGAACATTACCGTGGACCAGAGACCAAACTTTACCTTGAAACCGAACATTACCGTTTACCAGAGACAGAACATTACCGTGGACCAGAGACGGAACATTATCATGGACCAGAGACAGAACATTACAGTGAAACCGAAACAGAACATTATCGTGGACCAGAAACGGAACATTACCGTGAAACAGAAACAGAACATTATCTTGGACCAAAGACGGAACATTATCGTGGACCAGACACAGAACATTACTGTGGACCAGAGACAGAACATTACCGTGAAACCGAACATTATCATGGACCAGAAACGGAACATTACCGTGAAACAGAAACACAAAATTATCGTGGACCAGAAACGGAACATTACCGTGATACAGAAACAGAACATTATCGTGGACCAGAGACGGAGCATTACCGTGAAACCGAACATTATCGTGGACCAGAGATCGAACATTACCGTGTACCAGAGACAGAACATTACCGTGGACCAGAGACAGAACATTACCGTGGACCAGAGACAGAACATTACCGTGGACCAGAGACCAAACTTTACCTTGAAACCGAACATTATCGTGGACCAGAAACGGAACATTACCATGAAACAGAAACACAAAATTATCGTGGACCAGAAACGGAACATTACCGTGATACAGAAACAGAACATTATCGTGGACCAGAGACGGAACATTACCGTGAAACCAAACATTATCGTGGACCAGAGATCGAACATTACCGTGGACCAGAGACAGAACATTACCGTGGACCAGAGACAGAACATTACCGTGGACCAGAGACAGAACATTACCGTGGACCAGAGACAGAACATTACCATGGACCAGAGACAGAACATTACCGTGAAACAGAACATTATCATGGACCAGAAACGGAACATTACCGTGAAACAGAAACACAACATAATCGTGGACCAGAGACGGAACATTACCGTGGACCAGAGACGGAACATTACCGTGAAACCGAAACAGAACATTATCGTGGACCAGAAACGGAACATTACCGTGAAACCGAAACAGAACATTATCGTGGACCAGAAATGGAACATTATCGTGGACCAGAGACAGAACATTACCGTGGACCAGAAATGGAACATTATCGTGGACCAGAGACAGAACATTACCGTGGACCAGAAATTGAACATTACCGTGAAACCGAACATTACCATGGACCAGATACGGAACATTACTGTGGACCAGAGACGGAACATTACCATGGACCAGAACATTACCGTGGACCAGAACATTATCGTGAAACCGAACATTATCGTGAAACCAAACATTATCGTGGACCAGAGACCAAACATTACCGTGAAACCGAACATTACCGTGGACCAGAGACCGAACATTACCGTGAAACCGAACATTACCGTGGACCAGAGACCAAACTTTACCTTGAAACCGAACATTACCGTTTACCAGAGACAGAACATTACCGTGGACCAGAGACGGAACATTATCATGGACCAGAGACAGAACATTACAGTGAAACCGAAACAGAACATTATCGTGGACCAGAAACGGAACATTACCGTGAAACAGAAACAGAACATTATCGTGGATCAAAGACGGAACATTATCGTGGACCAGACACAGAACATTACTGTGGACCAGAGACAGAACATTACCGTGAAACCGAACATTATCATGGACCAGAAACGGAACATTACCGTGAAACAGAAACACAAAATTATCGTGGACCAGAAACGGAACATTACCGTGATACAGAAACAGAACATTATCGTGGACCAGAGACGGAGCATTACCGTGAAACCGAACATTATCGTGGACCAGAGATCGAACATTACCGTGGACCAGAGACAGAACATTACCGTGGACCAGAGACAGAACATTACCGTGGACCAGAGACAGAACATTACCGTGGACCAGAGACAGAACATTACCGTGGACCAGAGACCAAACTTTACCTTGAAACCGAACATTATCGTGGACCAGAAACGGAACATTACCATGAAACAGAAACACAAAATTATCGTGGACCAGAAACGGAACATTACTGTGATACAGAAACAGAACATTATCGTGGACCAGAGACGGAACATTACCGTGAAACCAAACATTATCGTGGACGAGAGATCGAACATTACCGTGGACCAGAGACAGAACATTACCGTGGACCAGAGACAGAACATTACCGTGGACCAGAGACAGAACATTACCGTGGACCAGAGACAGAACATTACCATGGACCAGAGACAGAACATTACCGTGAAACAGAACATTATCATGGACCAGAAACGGAACATTACCGTGAAACAGAAACACAACATCATCGTGGACCAGAGACGGAACATTACCGTGGACCAGAGACGGAACATTACCGTGAAACCGAAACAGAACATTATCGTGGACCAGAAACGGAACATTACCGTGAAACCGAAACAGAACATTATCGTCGACCAGAAATGGAACATTATCGTGGACCAGAGACAGAACATTACCGTGGACCAGAAATGGAACATTATCGTGGACCAGAGACAGAACATTACCGTGGACCAGAAATGGAACATTACCGTGAAACCGAACATTACCATGGACCAGATACGGAACATTACTGTTGACCAGAGACGGAACATTACCGTGGACCAGAGACAGAACATTACCATGGACCAGAGACAGAACATTACCGTGAAACAGAACATTATCATGGACCAGAAACGGAACATTACCGTGAAACAGAAACACAACATCATCGTGGACCAGAGACGGAACATTACCGTGGACCAGAGACCGAACATTACCGTGAAACCGAACATTACCGTGGACCAGAGACCAAACTTTACCTTGAAACCGAACATTACCGTTTACCAGAGACAGAACATTACCGTGGACCAGAGACGGAACATTATCATGGACCAGAGACAGAACATTACAGTGAAACCGAAACAGAACATTATCGTGGACCAGAAACGGAACATTACCGTGAAACAGAAACAGAACATTATCGTGGACCAAAGACGGAACATTATCGTGGACCAGACACAGAACATTACTGTGGACCAGAGACAGAACATTACCGTGAAACCGAACATTATCATGGACCAGAAACGGAACATTACCGTGAAACAGAAACAAAACATTATCGTGGACCAGAAACGGAACATTACCGTGAAACAGAAACACAACATTATCGTGGACCAGAGACGGAACATTACCGTGAAACCGAACATTATCGTCGACCAGAGACGGAACATTACCGTGAAACAGAAACAAAACATTACCGTGGACCAGAGACAGAACATTACCGTGAAACGGAAACAGAACATTACCGTGAAACTGAAACAGAACATTATCGTGGACCAGAAACGGAACATTATCATGGACCAGAGACAGAACATTACAGTGAAACCGAAACAGAACATTATCGTGGACCAGAAACGCAACATTACCGTGAAACAGAAACAGAACATTATCGTGGACCAAAGACGGAACATTATCGTGGACCAGACACAGAACATTACCGTGGACCAGAGACGGAACATTACCGTGAAACCGAACATTATCGTGGACCAGAGACGGAACATTACCGTGAAACAGAAACAAAACATTATCGTGGACCAGAAACGGAACATTACCGTGAAACGGAAACAGAACATTACCGTGAAACTGAAACAGAACATTATCGTGGACCAGAAACGGAACATTATCATGGACCAGAGACAGAACATTACAGTGAAACCGAAACAGAACATTATCGTGGACCAGAAACGCAACATTACCGTGAAACAGAAACAGAACATTATCGTGGACCAAAGACGGAACATTATCGTGGACCAGACACAGAACATTACCGTGGACCAGAGACGGAAAATTACCGTGAAACCGAACATTATCGTGGACCAGAGACGGAACATTACCGTGAAACAGAAACAAAACATTATCGTGGACCAGAAACGGAACATTACCGTGAAACAGAAACACAAAATTATCGTGGACCAGAGACAGAACATTACCGTGGACCAGAGACCAAACTTTACCTTGAAACCGAACATTATCGTGGACCAGAAACGGAACATTACCATGAAACAGAAACACAAAATTATCGTGGACCAGAAACGGAACATTACCGTGATACAGAAACAGAACATTATCGTGGACCAGAGACGGAACATTACCGTGAAACCAAACATTATCGTGGACCAGAGATCGAACATTACCGTGGACCAGAGACAGAACATTACCGTGGACCAGAGACAGAACATTACCGTGGACCAGAGACAGAACATTACCGTGGACCAGAGACAGAACATTACCATGGACCAGAGACAGAACATTACCGTGAAACAGAACATTATCATGGACCAGAAACGGAACATTACCGTGAAACAGAAACACAACATCATCGTGGACCAGAGACGGAACATTACCGTGGACCAGAGACGGAACATTACCGTGAAACCGAAACAGAACATTATCGTGGACCAGAAACGGAACATTACCGTGAAACCGAAACAGAACATTATCGTGGACCAGAAATGGAACATTATCGTGGACCAGAGACAGAACATTACCGTGGACCAGAAATGGAACATTATCGTGGACCAGAGACAGAACATTACCGTGGACCAGAAATTGAACATTACCGTGAAACCGAACATTACCATGGACCAGATACGGAACATTACTGTGGACCAGAGACGGAACATTACCATGGACCAGAACATTACCGTGGACCAGAACATTATCGTGAAACCGAACATTATCGTGAAACCAAACATTATCGTGGACCAGAGACCAAACATTACCGTGAAACCGAACATTACCGTGGACCAGAGACCGAACATTACCGTGAAACCGAACATTACCGTGGACCAGAGACCAAACTTTACCTTGAAACCGAACATTACCGTTTACCAGAGACAGAACATTACCGTGGACCAGAGACGGAACATTATCATGGACCAGAGACAGAACATTACAGTGAAACCGAAACAGAACATTATCGTGGACCAGAAACGGAACATTACCGTGAAACAGAAACAGAACATTATCGTGGATCAAAGACGGAACATTATCGTGGACCAGACACAGAACATTACTGTGGACCAGAGACAGAACATTACCGTGAAACCGAACATTATCATGGACCAGAAACGGAACATTACCGTGAAACAGAAACACAAAATTATCGTGGACCAGAAACGGAACATTACCGTGATACAGAAACAGAACATTATCGTGGACCAGAGACGGAGCATTACCGTGAAACCGAACATTATCGTGGACCAGAGATCGAACATTACCGTGGACCAGAGACAGAACATTACCGTGGACCAGAGACCGAACATTACCGTGAAACCGAACATTACCGTGGACCAGAGACCAAACTTTACCTTGAAACCGAACATTACCGTTTACCAGAGACAGAACATTACCGTGGACCAGAGACGGAACATTATCATGGACCAGAGACAGAACATTACAGTGAAACCGAAACAGAACATTATCGTGGACCAGAAACGGAACATTACCGTGAAACAGAAACAGAACATTATCTTGGACCAAAGACGGAACATTATCGTGGACCAGACACAGAACATTACTGTGGACCAGAGACAGAACATTACCGTGAAACCGAACATTATCATGGACCAGAAACGGAACATTACCGTGAAACAGAAACACAAAATTATCGTGGACCAGAAACAGAACATTACCGTGATACAGAAACAGAACATTATCGTGGACCAGAGACGGAGCATTACCGTGAAACCGAACATTATCGTGGACCAGAGATCGAACATTACCGTGTACCAGAGACAGAACATTACCGTGGACCAGAGACAGAACATTACCGTGGACCAGAGACAGAACATTACCGTGGACCAGAGACCAAACTTTACCTTGAAACCGAACATTATCGTGGACCAGAAACGGAACATTACCATGAAACAGAAACACAAAATTATCGTGGACCAGAAACGGAACATTACCGTGATACAGAAACAGAACATTATCGTGGACCAGAGACGGAACATTACCGTGAAACCAAACATTATCGTGGACCAGAGATCGAACATTACCGTGGACCAGAGACAGAACATTACCGTGGACCAGAGACAGAACATTACCGTGGACCAGAGACAGAACATTACCGTGGACCAGAGACAGAACATTACCATGGACCAGAGACAGAACATTACCGTGAAACAGAACATTATCATGGACCAGAAACGGAACATTACCGTGAAACAGAAACACAACATCATCGTGGACCAGAGACGGAACATTACCGTGGACCAGAGACGGAACATTACCGTGAAACCGAAACAGAACATTATCGTGGACCAGAAACGGAACATTACCGTGAAACCGAAACAGAACATTATCGTGGACCAGAAATGGAACATTATCGTGGACCAGAGACAGAACATTACCGTGGACCAGAAATGGAACATTATCGTGGACCAGAGACAGAACATTACCGTGGACCAGAAATTGAACATTACCGTGAAACCGAACATTACCATGGACCAGATACGGAACATTACTGTGGACCAGAGACGGAACATTACCATGGACCAGAACATTACCGTGGACCAGAACATTATCGTGAAACCGAACATTATCGTGAAACCAAACATTATCGTGGACCAGAGACCAAACATTACCGTGAAACCGAACATTACCGTGGACCAGAGACCGAACATTACCGTGAAACCGAACATTACCGTGGACCAGAGACCAAACTTTACCTTGAAACCGAACATTACCGTTTACCAGAGACAGAACATTACCGTGGACCAGAGACGGAACATTATCATGGACCAGAGACAGAACATTACAGTGAAACCGAAACAGAACATTATCGTGGACCAGAAACGGAACATTACCGTGAAACAGAAACAGAACATTATCGTGGATCAAAGACGGAACATTATCGTGGACCAGACACAGAACATTACTGTGGACCAGAGACAGAACATTACCGTGAAACCGAACATTATCATGGACCAGAAACGGAACATTACCGTGAAACAGAAACACAAAATTATCGTGGACCAGAAACGGAACATTACCGTGATACAGAAACAGAACATTATCGTGGACCAGAGACGGAGCATTACCGTGAAACCGAACATTATCGTGGACCAGAGATCGAACATTACCGTGGACCAGAGACAGAACATTACCGTGGACCAGAGACAGAACATTACCGTGGACCAGAGACAGAACATTACCGTGGACCAGAGACCAAACTTTACCTTGAAACCGAACATTATCGTGGACCAGAAACGGAACATTACCATGAAACAGAAACACAAAATTATCGTGGACCAGAAACGGAACATTACTGTGATACAGAAACAGAACATTATCGTGGACCAGAGACGGAACATTACCGTGAAACCAAACATTATCGTGGACGAGAGATCGAACATTACCGTGGACCAGAGACAGAACATTACCGTGGACCAGAGACAGAACATTACCGTGGACCAGAGACAGAACATTACCGTGGACCAGAGACAGAACATTACCATGGACCAGAGACAGAACATTACCGTGAAACAGAACATTATCATGGACCAGAAACGGAACATTACCGTGAAACAGAAACACAACATCATCGTGGACCAGAGACGGAACATTACCGTGGACCAGAGACGGAACATTACCGTGAAACCGAAACAGAACATTATCGTGGACCAGAAACGGAACATTACCGTGAAACCGAAACAGAACATTATCGTCGACCAGAAATGGAACATTATCGTGGACCAGAGACAGAACATTACCGTGGACCAGAAATGGAACATTATCGTGGACCAGAGACAGAACATTACCGTGGACCAGAAATGGAACATTACCGTGAAACCGAACATTACCATGGACCAGATACGGAACATTACTGTTGACCAGAGACGGAACATTACCGTGGACCAGAGACAGAACATTACCATGGACCAGAGACAGAACATTACCGTGAAACAGAACATTATCATGGACCAGAAACGGAACATTACCGTGAAACAGAAACACAACATCATCGTGGACCAGAGACGGAACATTACCGTGGACCAGAGACCGAACATTACCGTGAAACCGAACATTACCGTGGACCAGAGACCAAACTTTACCTTGAAACCGAACATTACCGTTTACCAGAGACAGAACATTACCGTGGACCAGAGACGGAACATTATCATGGACCAGAGACAGAACATTACAGTGAAACCGAAACAGAACATTATCGTGGACCAGAAACGGAACATTACCGTGAAACAGAAACAGAACATTATCGTGGACCAAAGACGGAACATTATCGTGGACCAGACACAGAACATTACTGTGGACCAGAGACAGAACATTACCGTGAAACCGAACATTATCATGGACCAGAAACGGAACATTACCGTGAAACAGAAACAAAACATTATCGTGGACCAGAAACGGAACATTACCGTGAAACAGAAACACAACATTATCGTGGACCAGAGACGGAACATTACCGTGAAACCGAACATTATCGTCGACCAGAGACGGAACATTACCGTGAAACAGAAACAAAACATTACCGTGGACCAGAGACAGAACATTACCGTGAAACGGAAACAGAACATTACCGTGAAACTGAAACAGAACATTATCGTGGACCAGAAACGGAACATTATCATGGACCAGAGACAGAACATTACAGTGAAACCGAAACAGAACATTATCGTGGACCAGAAACGCAACATTACCGTGAAACAGAAACAGAACATTATCGTGGACCAAAGACGGAACATTATCGTGGACCAGACACAGAACATTACCGTGGACCAGAGACGGAACATTACCGTGAAACCGAACATTATCGTGGACCAGAGACGGAACATTACCGTGAAACAGAAACAAAACATTATCGTGGACCAGAAACGGAACATTACCGTGAAACGGAAACAGAACATTACCGTGAAACTGAAACAGAACATTATCGTGGACCAGAAACGGAACATTATCATGGACCAGAGACAGAACATTACAGTGAAACCGAAACAGAACATTATCGTGGACCAGAAACGCAACATTACCGTGAAACAGAAACAGAACATTATCGTGGACCAAAGACGGAACATTATCGTGGACCAGACACAGAACATTACCGTGGACCAGAGACGGAACATTACCGTGAAACCGAACATTATCGTGGACCAGAGACGGAACATTACCGTGAAACAGAAACAAAACATTATCGTGGACCAGAAACGGAACATTACCGTGAAACAGAAACACAAAATTATCGTGGACCAGAGACAGAACATTACCGTGGACCAGAGACCAAACTTTACCTTGAAACCGAACATTATCGTGGACCAGAAACGGAACATTACCATGAAACAGAAACACAAAATTATCGTGGACCAGAAACGGAACATTACCGTGATACAGAAACAGAACATTATCGTGGACCAGAGACGGAACATTACCGTGAAACCAAACATTATCGTGGACCAGAGATCGAACATTACCGTGGACCAGAGACAGAACATTACCGTGGACCAGAGACAGAACATTACCGTGGACCAGAGACAGAACATTACCGTGGACCAGAGACAGAACATTACCATGGACCAGAGACAGAACATTACCGTGAAACAGAACATTATCATGGACCAGAAACGGAACATTACCGTGAAACAGAAACACAACATCATCGTGGACCAGAGACGGAACATTACCGTGGACCAGAGACGGAACATTACCGTGAAACCGAAACAGAACATTATCGTGGACCAGAAACGGAACATTACCGTGAAACCGAAACAGAACATTATCGTGGACCAGAAATGGAACATTATCGTGGACCAGAGACAGAACATTACCGTGGACCAGAAATGGAACATTATCGTGGACCAGAGACAGAACATTACCGTGGACCAGAAATTGAACATTACCGTGAAACCGAACATTACCATGGACCAGATACGGAACATTACTGTGGACCAGAGACGGAACATTACCATGGACCAGAACATTACCGTGGACCAGAACATTATCGTGAAACCGAACATTATCGTGAAACCAAACATTATCGTGGACCAGAGACCAAACATTACCGTGAAACCGAACATTACCGTGGACCAGAGACCGAACATTACCGTGAAACCGAACATTACCGTGGACCAGAGACCAAACTTTACCTTGAAACCGAACATTACCGTTTACCAGAGACAGAACATTACCGTGGACCAGAGACGGAACATTATCATGGACCAGAGACAGAACATTACAGTGAAACCGAAACAGAACATTATCGTGGACCAGAAACGGAACATTACCGTGAAACAGAAACAGAACATTATCGTGGATCAAAGACGGAACATTATCGTGGACCAGACACAGAACATTACTGTGGACCAGAGACAGAACATTACCGTGAAACCGAACATTATCATGGACCAGAAACGGAACATTACCGTGAAACAGAAACACAAAATTATCGTGGACCAGAAACGGAACATTACCGTGATACAGAAACAGAACATTATCGTGGACCAGAGACGGAGCATTACCGTGAAACCGAACATTATCGTGGACCAGAGATCGAACATTACCGTGGACCAGAGACAGAACATTACCGTGGACCAGAGACAGAACATTACCGTGGACCAGAGACAGAACATTACCGTGGACCAGAGACAGAACATTACCGTGGACCAGAGACCAAACTTTACCTTGAAACCGAACATTATCGTGGACCAGAAACGGAACATTACCATGAAACAGAAACACAAAATTATCGTGGACCAGAAACGGAACATTACTGTGATACAGAAACAGAACATTATCGTGGACCAGAGACGGAACATTACCGTGAAACCAAACATTATCGTGGACGAGAGATCGAACATTACCGTGGACCAGAGACAGAACATTACCGTGGACCAGAGACAGAACATTACCGTGGACCAGAGACAGAACATTACCGTGGACCAGAGACAGAACATTACCATGGACCAGAGACAGAACATTACCGTGAAACAGAACATTATCATGGACCAGAAACGGAACATTACCGTGAAACAGAAACACAACATCATCGTGGACCAGAGACGGAACATTACCGTGGACCAGAGACGGAACATTACCGTGAAACCGAAACAGAACATTATCGTGGACCAGAAACGGAACATTACCGTGAAACCGAAACAGAACATTATCGTCGACCAGAAATGGAACATTATCGTGGACCAGAGACAGAACATTACCGTGGACCAGAAATGGAACATTATCGTGGACCAGAGACAGAACATTACCGTGGACCAGAAATGGAACATTACCGTGAAACCGAACATTACCATGGACCAGATACGGAACATTACTGTTGACCAGAGACGGAACATTACCGTGGACCAGAGACAGAACATTACCATGGACCAGAGACAGAACATTACCGTGAAACAGAACATTATCATGGACCAGAAACGGAACATTACCGTGAAACAGAAACACAACATCATCGTGGACCAGAGACGGAACATTACCGTGGACCAGAGACCGAACATTACCGTGAAACCGAACATTACCGTGGACCAGAGACCAAACTTTACCTTGAAACCGAACATTACCGTTTACCAGAGACAGAACATTACCGTGGACCAGAGACGGAACATTATCATGGACCAGAGACAGAACATTACAGTGAAACCGAAACAGAACATTATCGTGGACCAGAAACGGAACATTACCGTGAAACAGAAACAGAACATTATCGTGGACCAAAGACGGAACATTATCGTGGACCAGACACAGAACATTACTGTGGACCAGAGACAGAACATTACCGTGAAACCGAACATTATCATGGACCAGAAACGGAACATTACCGTGAAACAGAAACAAAACATTATCGTGGACCAGAAACGGAACATTACCGTGAAACAGAAACACAACATTATCGTGGACCAGAGACGGAACATTACCGTGAAACCGAACATTATCGTCGACCAGAGACGGAACATTACCGTGAAACAGAAACAAAACATTACCGTGGACCAGAGACAGAACATTACCGTGAAACGGAAACAGAACATTACCGTGAAACTGAAACAGAACATTATCGTGGACCAGAAACGGAACATTATCATGGACCAGAGACAGAACATTACAGTGAAACCGAAACAGAACATTATCGTGGACCAGAAACGCAACATTACCGTGAAACAGAAACAGAACATTATCGTGGACCAAAGACGGAACATTATCGTGGACCAGACACAGAACATTACCGTGGACCAGAGACGGAACATTACCGTGAAACCGAACATTATCGTGGACCAGAGACGGAACATTACCGTGAAACAGAAACAAAACATTATCGTGGACCAGAAACGGAACATTACCGTGAAACGGAAACAGAACATTACCGTGAAACTGAAACAGAACATTATCGTGGACCAGAAACGGAACATTATCATGGACCAGAGACAGAACATTACAGTGAAACCGAAACAGAACATTATCGTGGACCAGAAACGCAACATTACCGTGAAACAGAAACAGAACATTATCGTGGACCAAAGACGGAACATTATCGTGGACCAGACACAGAACATTACCGTGGACCAGAGACGGAACATTACCGTGAAACCGAACATTATCGTGGACCAGAGACGGAACATTACCGTGAAACAGAAACAAAACATTATCGTGGACCAGAAACGGAACATTACCGTGAAACAGAAACACAAAATTATCGTGGACCAGAAACGGAACATTACCGTGATACAGAAACAGAACATTATCGTGGACCAGAGACGGAACATTACCGTGAAACCGAATATTATCGTGGACCAGAGATCGAACATTACCGTGGACCAGAGACAGAACATTACCGTGGACCAGAGACAGAACATTACCGTGGACCAGAGAAAGAACATTACCGTGGACCAGAGACTGAACATTACCGTGGACCAGAGACCGAACTTTACCTTGAAACCGAACATTATCGTGAACCAGAAACGGAACATTACCTTGATACAGAAAAAGAACATTATCGTGGACCAGAGACGGAACATTACCGTGAAACCAAACATTATCGTGGACCAGAGATCGAACATTACCGTGGACCAGAGACAAAACATTACCGTGGACCAGAGACAGAACATTACCGTGGACCAGAGACAGAACATTACCGTGGACGAGAGACAGAACATTACCATGGACCAGAAACGGAACATTACCGTGAAACAGAAACACAACATTATCGTGGACCAGAGACGGAACATTACCGTGAAACCGAACATTATCGTGGACCAGAGATCGAACATTATCGTGGACCAGAGACAGAACATTACCGTGAAACCGAACATTATCGTGTACCAGAGACGGAACATTACCGTGAAACCGAACATTATCGTCGACCAGAAATGGAACATTATCGTGGACCAGAGACAGAACATTACCGTGGACCAGAAATGGAACATTATCGTGGACCAGAGACAGAACATTACCGTGGACCAGAAATGGAACATTACCGTGAAACCGAACATTACCATGGACCAGATACGGAACATTACTGTGGACCAGAACATTATCGTGAAACCGAACATTATCGTGAAACCGAACATTATCGTGGACCAGAGACCAAACATTACCGTGAAACCGAACATTACCGTGGACCAGAGACCAAACTTTACCTTGAAACCGAACATTACCGTTTACCAGAGACAGAACATTATCATGGACCAGAGACAGAACATTACAGTGAAACCGAAACAGAACATTATCGTGGACCAGAAACGGAACATTACCGTGAAACAGAAACAGAACATTATCGTGGACCAAAGACGGAACATTATCGTGGACCAGACACAGAACATTACTGTGGACCAGAGACAGAACATTACCGTGAAACCGAACATTATCATGGACCAGAAACGGAACATTACCGTGAAACAGAAACACAAAATTATCGTGGACCAGAAACGGAACATTACCGTGATACAGAAACAGAACATTATCGTGGACCAGAGACGGAATATTACCGTGAAACCGAACATTATCGTGGACCAGAAACGGAACATTACCGTGAAACAGAAACACAACATTATCGTGGACCAGAGAAGGAACATTACCGTGGACCAGAGACGGAACATTACCGTGAAACCGAAACAGAATATTATCGTGGACCAGAAACGGAACATTACCGTGAAACCGAAACCGAACATTATCGTGGACCAGAGATCGAACATTACCGTGGACCAGAGACAGAACATTACCGTGGACCAGAGACAGAACATTACTGTGGACCAGAGACAGAACATTACCGTGGACCAGAGACAGAACATTACCGTGGACCAGAGACCGAACTTTACCTTGAAACGGAACATTATCATGGACCAGAAACGGAACATTACCGTGAAACAGAAACACAACATCATCGTGGACCAGAGACGGAACATTACCGTGGACCAGAGACGGAACATTACCGTGAAACCGAAACAGAACATTATCGTGGACCAGAAACGGAACATTACCGTGAAACCGAAACAGAACATTATCGTGGACCAGAAACCGAACATTACCGTGAAACCGAACATTATCGTGGACCAGAGATCGAACATTACCGTGGACAAGAGACAGAACATTACCGTGAAACAGAACATTATCATGGACCAGAAGCGGAACATTACCGTGAAACAGAAACAGAACATTATCGTGGACCAGAAACGGAACATTACCGTGAAACTGAATATTATCGTGGACCAGAGATCGAACATTACCGTGGACCAGAGACAGAACATTACCGTGGACCAGAGACAGAACATTACCGTGGACCAGAGAAAGAACATTACCGTGGACCAGAGACTGAACATTACCGTGGACCAGAGACCGAACTTTACCTTGAAACCGAACATTATCGTTGACCAGAAACGGAACATTACCATGAAACAGAAACACAAAATTATCGTGAACCAGAAACGGAACATTACCGTGATACAGAAAAAGAACATTATCGTGGACCAGAGACAGAACATTACCGTGAAACCAAACATTATCGTGGACCAGAGATCGAACATTACCGTGGCCAAGAGACAGATAATTACCGTGGACCAGAGACAGAACATTACCGTGGACCAGAGACAGAACATTACTGTGGACCAGAGACCGAACTTTACCTTGAAACCGAACATTACCGTGGACCAGAGACAGAACATTACCATGGACCAGGGACAGAACATTACCGTGAAACAGAACATTATCATGGACCAGAAAAGGAACATTACCGTGAAACACAAACAGAACATTATCGTGGACTAGAAACGGAACATTACCGTGAAACCGAAACAGAACATTATCGTGGACCAGAAACGGAACATTACCGTGGACCCGAGACAGAACATTATCGTGGACCAGAAAGGGAACATTATCGTGGACCAGAGATAGAACATTACCGTGAAACCGAAACAGAACATTATCGTTGACCAGAAACGGAACATTATCGTGGACCAGAGACAGAACATTATCGTGGACCAGAGACGGAACATTATCGTGGACCAGAGACGGAACATTATCGTGGACCAGAGACAGAACATTGCCGTGAAACCTAAACAGAACATTATCGTGGACCAGAAACGGAACATTATCGTGGACCAGAAACAAAACATTATCGTGGACCAGAAACGGAACATTACCGTGAAACAGAAACACAACATTATCGTGGACCAGAGACGGAACATTACCGTGAAACCGAACATTATCGTGGACCAGAGACGGAACATTACCGTGAAACAGAAACAAAACATTACCGTGGACCAGAGACATAACATTACCGTGAAACGGAAACAGAACATTACCGTGAAACAGAAACACAACATTATCGTGGACCAGAGACGGAACATTACCGTGAAACCGAAACAGAACATTACCGTGGACCAGAGACAGAACATTACCGTGGACCAGGGACAGAACATTACCGTGAAACCGAAACACAAAATTATCGTGGACCAGAAATGGAACATTACCGTGAAACAGGGACAGAACATTATCGTGGACCAGAAACGAAACATTATCATGGACCAGAGACAGAACATTACAGTGAAACCGAAACAGAACATTATCGTGGACCAGAAACGGAACATTACCGTGAAACAGAAACAGAACATTATCGTGGACCAAAGACGGAACATTATCGTGGACCAGACACAGAACATTACCGTGGATCAGAGACAGAACATTACCGTGAAACCGAACATTATCGTGGACCAGAGACGGAACATTACCGTGAAACAGAAACAAAACATTATCGTGGACCAGAAACGGAACATTACCGTGAAACAGAAACACAAAATTATCGTGGACCAGAAACGGAACATTACCGTGATACAGAAACAGAACATTATCGTGGACCAGAGACGGAACATTACCGTGAAACCGAATATTATCGTGGACCAGAGATCGAACATTACCGTGGACCAGAGACAGAACATTACCGTGGACCAGAGACAGAACATTACCGTGGACCAGAGAAAGAACATTACCGTGGACCAGAGACTGAACATTACCGTGGACCAGAGACCGAACTTTACCTTGAAAACTAACATTATCGTTGACCAGAAACGGAACATTACCATGAAACAGAAACACAAAATTATCGTGAACCAGAAACGGAACATTACCTTGATACAGAAAAAGAACATTATCGTGGACCAGAGACGGAACATTACCGTGAAACCAAACATTATCGTGGACCAGAGATCGAACATTACCGTGGACCAGAGACAAAACATTACCGTGGACCAGAGACAGAACATTACCGTGGACCAGAGACAGAACATTACCGTGGACGAGAGACAGAACATTACCATGGACCAGAAACGGAACATTACCGTGAAACAGAAACACAACATTATCGTGGACCAGAGACGGAACATTACCGTGAAACCGAACATTATCGTGGACCAGAGATCGAACATTATCGTGGACCAGAGACAGAACATTACCGTGAAACCGAACATTATCGTGTACCAGAGACGGAACATTACCGTGAAACCGAACATTATCGTCGACCAGAAATGGAACATTATCGTGGACCAGAGACAGAACATTACCGTGGACCAGAAATGGAACATTATCGTGGACCAGAGACAGAACATTACCGTGGACCAGAAATGGAACATTACCGTGAAACCGAACATTACCATGGACCAGATACGGAACATTACTGTGGACCAGAACATTATCGTGAAACCGAACATTATCGTGAAACCGAACATTATCGTGGACCAGAGACCAAACATTACCGTGAAACCGAACATTACCGTGGACCAGAGACCGAACATTACCGTGAAACCGAACATTACCGTGGACCAGAGACCAAACTTTACCTTGAAACCGAACATTACCGTTTACCAGAGACAGAACATTATCATGGACCAGAGACAGAACATTACAGTGAAACCGAAACAGAACATTATCGTGGACCAGAAACGGAACATTACCGTGAAACAGAAACAGAACATTATCGTGGACCAAAGACGGAACATTATCGTGGACCAGACACAGAACATTACTGTGGACCAGAGACAGAACATTACCGTGAAACCGAACATTATCATGGACCAGAAACGGAACATTACCGTGAAACAGAAACACAAAATTATCGTGGACCAGAAACGGAACATTACCGTGATACAGAAACAGAACATTATCGTGGACCAGAGACGGAGCATTACCGTGAAACCGAACATTATCGTGGACCAGAGATCGAACATTACCGTGGACCAGAGACAGAACATTACCGTGGACCAGAGACAGAACATTACTGTGGACCAGAGACAGAACATTACCGTGGACCAGAGACAGAACATTACCGTGGACCAGAGACCGAACTTTACCTTGAAACGGAACATTATCATGGACCAGAAACGGAACATTACCGTGAAACAGAAACACAACATCATCGTGGACCAGAGACGGAACATTACCGTGGACCAGAGACGGAACATTACCGTGAAACCGAAACAGAACATTATCGTGGACCAGAAACGGAACATTACCGTGAAACCGAAACAGAACATTATCGTGGACCAGAAACCGAACATTACCGTGAAACCGAACATTATCGTGGACCAGAGATCGAACATTACCGTGGACAAGAGACAGAACATTACCGTGAAACAGAACATTATCATGGACCAGAAGCGGAACATTACCGTGAAACAGAAACAGAACATTATCGTGGACCAGAAACGGAACATTACCGTGAAACTGAATATTATCGTGGACCAGAGATCGAACATTACCGTGGACCAGAGACAGAACATTACCGTGGACCAGAGACAGAACATTACCGTGGACCAGAGAAAGAACATTACCGTGGACCAGAGACTGAACATTACCGTGGACCAGAGACCGAACTTTACCTTGAAACCGAACATTATCGTTGACCAGAAACGGAACATTACCATGAAACAGAAACACAAAATTATCGTGAACCAGAAACGGAACATTACCGTGATACAGAAAAAGAACATTATCGTGGACCAGAGACGGAACATTACCGTGAAACCAAACATTATCGTGGACCAGAGATCGAACATTACCGTGGCCAAGAGACAGATAATTACCGTGGACCAGAGACAGAACATTATCGTGGACCAGAGACAGAACATTACTGTGGACCAGAGACCGAACTTTACCTTGAAACCGAACATTACCGTGGACCAGAGACAGAACATTACCATGGACCAGGGACAGAACATTACCGTGAAACAGAACATTATCATGGACCAGAAAAGGAACATTACCGTGAAACACAAACAGAACATTATCGTGGACTAGAAACGGAACATTACCGTGAAACCGAAACAGAACATTATCGTGGACCAGAAACGGAACATTACCGTGGACCCGAGACAGAACATTATCGTGGACCAGAAAGGGAACATTATCGTGGACCAGAGATAGAACATTACCGTGAAACCGAAACAGAACATTATCGTTGACCAGAAACGGAACATTATCGTGGACCAGAGACAGAACATTATCGTGGACCAGAGACGGAACATTATCGTGGACCAGAGACGGAACATTATCGTGGACCAGAGACAGAACATTGCCGTGAAACCTAAACAGAACATTATCGTGGACCAGAAACGGAACATTATCGTGGACCAGAAACAAAACATTATCGTGGACCAGAAACGGAACATTACCGTGAAACAGAAACACAACATTATCGTGGACCAGAGACGGAACATTACCGTGAAACCGAACATTATCGTGGACCAGAGACGGAACATTACCGTGAAACAGAAACAAAACATTACCGTGGACCAGAGACAGAACATTACCGTGAAACGGAAACAGAACATTACCGTGAAACAGAAACACAACATTATCGTGGACCAGAGACGGAACATTACCGTGAAACCGAAACAGAACATTACCGTGGACCAGAGACAGAACATTACCGTGGACCAGGGACAGAACATTACCGTGAAACCGAAACACAAAATTATCGTGGACCAGAAATGGAACATTACCGTGAAACAGGGACAGAACATTATCGTGGACCAGAAACGGAACATTATCATGGACCAGAGACAGAACATTACAGTGAAACCGAAACAGAACATTATCGTGGACCAGAAACGGAACATTACCGTGAAACAGAAACAGAACATTATCGTGTACCAAAGACGGAACATTATCGTGGACCAGACACAGAACATTACCGTGGACCAGAGACAGAACATTACCGTGAAACCGAACATTATCGTGGACCAGAGACGGAACATTACCGTGAAACAGAAACAAAACATTATCGTGGACCAGAAACGGAACATTACCGTGAAACAGAAACACAAAATTATCGTGGACCAGAAACGGAACATTACCGTGATACAGAAACAGAACATTATCGTGGACCAGAGACGGAACATTACCGTGAAACCGAATATTATCGTGGACCAGAGATCGAACATTACCGTGGACCAGAGACAGAACATTACCGTGGACCAGAGACAGAACATTACCGTGGACCAGAGAAAGAACATTACCGTGGACCAGAGACTGAACATTACCGTGGACCAGAGACCGAACTTTACCTTGAAAACGAACATTATCGTTGACCAGAAACGGAACATTACCATGAAACAGAAACACAAAATTATCGTGAACCAGAAACGGAACATTACCTTGATACAGAAAAAGAACATTATCGTGGACCAGAGACGGAACATTACCGTGAAACCAAACATTATCGTGGACCAGAGATCGAACATTACCGTGGACCAGAGACAAAACATTACCCTGGACCAGAGACAGAACATTACCGTGGACCAGAGACAGAACATTACCGTGGACGAGAGACAGAACATTACCATGGACCAGAAACGGAACATTACCGTGAAACAGAAACACAACATTATCGTGGACCAGAGACGGAACATTACCGTGAAACCGAACATTATCGTGGACCAGAGATCGAACATTATCGTGGACCAGAGACAGAACATTACCGTGAAACCGAACATTATCGTGTACCAGAGACGGAACATTACCGTGAAACCGAACATTATCGTCGACCAGAAATGGAACATTATCGTGGACCAGAGACAGAACATTACCGTGGACCAGAAATGGAACATTATCGTGGACCAGAGACAGAACATTACCGTGGACTAGAAATGGAACATTACCGTGAAACCGAACATTACCATGGACCAGATACGGAACATTACTGTGGACCAGAGACGGAACATTACCATGGACCAGAACATTACCGTGGACCAGAACATTATCGTGAAACCGAACATTATCGTGAAGCCGAACATTATCGTGGACCAGAGACCAAACATTACCGTGAAACCGAACATTACCGTGGACCAGAGACCGAACATTACCGTGAAACCGAACATTACTGTGGACCAGAGACCAAACTTTACCTTGAAACCGAACATTACCGTTTACCAGAGACAGAACATTATCATGGACCAGAGACAGAACATTACAGTGAAACCGAAACAGAACATTATCGTGGACCAAAGACGGAACATTATCGTGGACCAGACACAGAACATTACTGTGGACCAGAGACAGAACATTACCGTGAAACCGAACATTATCATGGACCAAAAACGGAACATTACCGTGAAACAGAAACACAAAATTATCGTGGACCAGAAACGGAACATTACCGTGATACAGAAACAGAACATTATCGTGGACCAGAGACGGAGCATTACCGTGAAACCGAACATTATCGTGGACCAGAGATCGAACATTACCGTGGACCAGAGACAGAACATTACCGTGGACCAGAGACAGAACATTACTGTGGACCAGAGACAGAACATTACCGTGGACCAGAGACAGAACATTACCGTGGACCAGAGACCGAACTTTACCTTGAAACGGAACATTATCGTGGACCAGAAACGGAACATTACCATGAAACAGAAACACAAAATTATCGTGGACCAGAAACGGAACATTACCGTGATACAGAAACAGAACATTATCGTGGACCAGAGACGGAACATTGCCGTGAAACCAAACATTATCGTGGACCAGAGATCGAACATTACCGTGGACCAGAGACAGAACATTACCGTGGACCAGAGACAGAACATTACCGTGGACCAGAGACAGAACATTACCGTGGACCAGAGACAGAACATTACCATGGACCAGAGACAGAACATTACCGTGAAACAGAACATTATTTTGGACCAGAAACGGAACATTACCGTGAAACAGAAACACAACATCATCGTGGACCAGAGACGGAACATTACCGTGGACCAGAGACGGAACATTACCGTGAAACCGAAACAGAACATTATCGTGGACCAGAAACGGAACATTACCGTGAAACCGAAACAGAACATTATCGTGGACCAGAAACCGAACATTACCGTGAAACCGAACATTATCGTGGACCAGAGATCGAACATTACCGTGGACAAGAGACAGAACATTACCGTGAAACAGAACATTATCATGGACCAGAAACGGAAAATTACCGTGAAACAGAAACAGAACATTATCGTGGACCAGAAACGGAACATTACCATGAAACTGAAACAGAACATTATCGTAGACCAGAAACGGAACATTATCATGGACCAGAGACAGAACATTACCGTGAAACCGAAACAGAACATTATCGTGGACCAGAAACGGAACATTACCGTGAAACCGAAACAGAACATTATCGTGGACCAGAAACGGAACATTATCGTGGACCAGAGACAGAACATTATCGTGGACCAGAGACGGAACATTATCGTGGACCAGAGACGGAACATTATCGTGGACCAGAAACAAAACATTATCGTGTACCAGAAACGGAACATTACCGTGAAACAGAAACACAACATTCTCGTGGACCAGAGACGGAACATTACCGTGAAACCGAACATTATCGTGGACCAGAGACGGAACATTACCGTGAAACAGAAACAAAACATTACCGTGGACCAGAGACAGAACATTACCGTGAAACGGAAACAGAACATTACCGTGAAACTGAAACAGAACATTATCGTGGACCAGAAACGGAACATTATCGTGGACCAGAGACAGAATATTACAGTGAAACCGAAACAGAACATTATCGTGGACCAGAAACGGAACATTACCGTGAAACAGAACATTATCGTGGACCAAAGACGGAACATTATCGTGGACCAGACACAGAACATTACCGTGGACCAGAGACGGAACATTACCGTGAAACCGAACATTATCGTGGACCAGAGACGGAACATTACCGTGAAACAGAAACAAAACATTACCGTGGACCAGAAACGGAACATTACCGTGAAACAGAAAAACAAAATTATCGTGGACCAGAAACGGAACATTACCGTGATACAGAAACAGAACATTATCGTGGACCAGAGACGGAACATTACCGTGAAACCGAATATTATCGTGGACCAGAGATCGAACATTACCGTGGACCAGAGACAGAACATTACCGTGGACCAGAGACAGAACATTACCGTGGACCAGAGAAAGAACATTACCGTGGACCAGAGACTGAACATTACCGTGGACCAGAGACCGAACTTTACCTTGAAACCGAACATTATCGTTGACCAGAAACGGAACATTACCATGAAACAGAAACACAAAATTATCGTGAACCAGAAACGGAACATTACCGTGATACAGAAAAAGAACATTATCGTGGACCAGAGACGGAACATTACCGTGAAACCAAACATTATCGTGAACCAGAAACGGAACATTACCGTGATACAGAAAAAGAACATTATCGTGGACCAGAGACGGAACATTACCGTGAAACCAAACATTATCGCGGACCAGAGATCGAAAATTACCGTGGGCCAGAGACAGAACATTACCGTGGACCAGAGACAGAACATTACCGTGGACCAGAGACAGAACATTACCGTGGACCAGAGACAGAACATTACCATGGACCAGAGACAGAACATTACCGTGAAACAGAACATTATCATGGACCAGAAACGGAACATTACCGTGAAACCGAAACAGAACATTATCATGGACCAGAAACGGAACATTACCGTGAAACAGAAACACAACATTATCGTGGACCAGAGACGGAACATTACCGTGGACCAGAGACGGAACATTACCGTGAAACCGAAACAGAACATTATCATGGACCAGAAACGGAACATTACCGTGAAACAGAAACACAACATTATCGTGGACCAGAGACGGAACATTACCGTGAAACCGAACATTATCGTGGACCAGAGATCGAACATTATCGTGGACCAGAGACAGAACATTACCGTGAAACCGAACATTATCGTGTACCAGAGACGGAACATCACCGTGAAACCGAACATTATCGTCGACCAGAAATGGAACATTATCGTGGACCAGAGACAGAACATTACCGTGGACCAGAAATGGAACATTATCGTGGACCAGAGACAGAACATTACCGTGGACCAGAAATGGAACATTACCGTGAAACCGAACATTACCATGGACCAGATACGGAACATTACTGTGGACCAGAGACGGAACATTACCATGGACCAGAACATTACCGTGGACCAGAACATTATCGTGAAACCGAACATTATCGTGAAACCGAACATTATCGTGGACCCGAGACCAAACATTACCGTGAAACCGAACATTACCGTGGACCAGAGACCGAACATTACCGTGAAACCGAACATTACCGTGGACCAGAGACCAAACTTTACCTTGAAACCGAACATTACCATGGACCAGAAACGAAACATTACCGTGAAACAGAAACACAACATCATCGTGGACCAGAGACGGAATATTACCGTGGACCAGAGACGGAACATTACCGTGAAACCGAAACAGAACATTATCGTGGACCAGAAACGGAACATTACCGTGAAACCGAAACAGAACATTATCGTGGACCAGAAACGGAACATTACCGTGAAACCGAACATTATCGTGGACCAGAGATCGAACATTACCGTGGACAAGAGACAGAACATTACCGTGAAACAGAACATTATCGTGGACCAGAAACGGAAAATTACCGTGAAACAGAAACACAAAATTATCGTGGACCAGAAACGGAACATTACCGTGATACAGAAACAGAACATTATCGTGGACCAGAGACGGAACATTGCCGTGAAACCAAACATTATCGTGGACCAGAGATCGAACATTACCGTGGACCAGAGACAGAACATTACCGTGGACCAGAGACACAACATTACCGTGGACCAGAGACAGAACATTACCGTGGACCAGAGACAGAACATTACCATGGACCAGAGACAGAACATTACCGTGAAACAGAACATTATTATGGACCAGAAACGGAACATTACCGTGAAACAGAAACACAACATCATCGTGGACCAGAGACGGAACATTACCGTGGACCAGAGACGGAACATTACCGTGAAACCGAAACAGAACATTATCGTGGACCAGAAACGGAACATTACCGTGAAACCGAAACAGAACATTATCGTGGACCAGAAACCGAACATTACCGTGAAACCGAACATTATCGTGGACCAGAGATCGAACATTACCGTGGACAAGAGACAGAACATTACCGTGAAACAGAACATTATCATGGACCAGAAACGGAAAATTACCGTGAAACAGAAACAGAACATTATCGTGGACCAGAAACGGAACATTACCATGAAACTGAAACAGAACATTATCGTAGACCAGAAACGGAACATTATCATGGACCAGAGACAGAACATTACCGTGAAACCGAAACAGAACATTATCGTGGACCAGAAACGGAACATTACCGTGAAACCGAAACAGAACATTATCGTGGACCAGAAACGGAACATTATCGTGGACCAGAGACAGAACATTATCGTGGACCAGAGACGGAACATTATCGTGGACCAGAGACGGAACATTATCGTGGACCAGAAACAAAACATTATCGTGTACCAGAAACGGAACATTACCGTGAAACAGAAACACAACATTCTCGTGGACCAGAGACGGAACATTACCGTGAAACCGAACATTATCGTGGACCAGAGACGGAACATTACCGTGAAACAGAAACAAAACATTACCGTGGACCAGAGACAGAACATTACCGTGAAACGGAAACAGAACATTACCGTGAAACTGAAACAGAACATTATCGTGGACCAGAAACGGAACATTATCGTGGACCAGAGACAGAATATTACAGTGAAACCGAAACAGAACATTATCGTGGACCAGAAACGGAACATTACCGTGAAACAGAACATTATCGTGGACCAAAGACGGAACATTATCGTGGACCAGACACAGAACATTACCGTGGACCAGAGACGGAACATTACCGTGAAACCGAACATTATCGTGGACCAGACACGGAACATTACCGTGAAACAGAAACAAAACATTACCGTGGACCAGAAACGGAACATTACCGTGAAACAGAAACACAAAATTATCGTGGACCAGAAACGGAACATTACCGTGATACAGAAACAGAACATTATCGTGGACCAGAGACGGAGCATTACCGTGAAACCGAATATTATCGTGGACCAGAGATCGAACATTACCGTGGACCAGAGACAGAACATTACCGTGGACCAGAGACAGAACATTACCGTGGACCAGAGAAAGAACATTACCGTGGACCAGAGACTGAACATTACCGTGGACCAGAGACCGAACTTTACCTTGAAACCGAACATTATCGTTGACCAGAAACGGAACATTACCATGAAACAGAAACACAAAATTATCGTGAACCAGAAACGGAACATTACCGTGATACAGAAAAAGAACATTATCGTGGACCAGAGACGGAACATTACCGTGAAACCAAACATTATCGTGGACCAGAGATCGAAAATTACCGTGGGCCAGAGACAGAACATTACCGTGGACCAGAGACAGAACATTACCGTGGACCAGAGACAGAACATTACCATGGACCAGAGACAGAACATTACCGTGAAACAGAACATTATCATGGACCAGAAACGGAACATTACCGTGAAACAGAAACACAACATTATCGTGGACCAGAGATGGAACATTACCGTGGACCAGAGACGGAACATTACCGTGAAACCGAAACAGAACATTATCATGGACCAGAAACGGAACATTACCGTGAAACAGAAACACAACATTATCGTGGACCAGAGACGGAACATTACCGTGAAACCGAACATTATCGTGGACCAGAGATCGAACATTATCGTGGACCAGAGACAGAACATTACCGTGAAACCGAACATTATCGTGTACCAGAGACGGAACATCACCGTGAAACCGAACATTATCGTCGACCAGAAATCGAACATTATCGTGGACCAGAGACAGAACATTACCGTGGACCAGAAATGGAACATTATCGTGGACCAGAGACAGAACATTACCGTGGACCAGAAATGGAACATTACCGTGAAACCGAACATTACCATGGACCAGATACGGAACATTACTGTGGACCAGAGACGGAACATTACCATGGACCAGAACATTACCGTGGACCAGAACATTATCGTGAAACCGAACATTATCGTGAAACCGAACATTATCGTGGACCCGAGACCAAACATTACCGTGAAACCGAACATTACCGTGGACCAGAGACCGAACATTACCGTGAAACCGAACATTACCGTGGACCAGAGACCAAACTTTACCTTGAAACCGAACATTACCGTTTACCAGAGACAGAACATTACCGTGGACCAGAGACGGAACATTATCATGGACCAGAGACAGAACATTACAGTGAAACCGAAACAGAACATTATCGTGGACCAGAAACGGAACATTACCGTGAAACAGAAACAGAACATTATCGTGGACCAAAGACGGAACATTATCGTGGACCAGACACAGAACATTACTGTGGACCAGAGACAGAACATTACCGTGAAACCGAACATTATCATGGACCAGAAACGGAACATTACCGTGAAACAGAAGCACAAAATTATCGTGGACCAGAAACGGAACATTACCGTGATACAGAAACAGAACATTATCGTGGACCAGAGACGGAGCATTACCGTGAAACCGAACATTATCGTGGACCAGAGATCGAACATTACCGTGGACCAGAGACAGAACATTACCGTGGACCAGAGACAGAACATTACCGTGGACCAGAGACAGAACATTACCGTGGACCAGAGACAGAACATTACCGTGGACCAGAGACCAAACTTTACCTTGAAACCGAACATTATCGTGGACCAGAAACGGAACATTACCATGAAACAGAAACACAAAATTATCGTGGACCAGAAACGGAACATTACCGTGATACAGAAACAGAACATTATCGTGGACCAGAGACGGAACATTACCGTGAAACCAAACATTATCGTGGACCAGAGATCGAACATTACCGTGGACCAGAGACAGAACATTACCGTGGACCAGAGACAGAACATTACCGTGGACCAGAGACAGAACATTACCGTGGACCAGAGACAGAACATTACCATGGACCAGAGACAGAACATTACCGTGAAACAGAACATTATCATGGACCAGAAACGAAACATTACCGTGAAACAGAAACACAACATCATCGTGGACCAGAGACGGAATATTACCGTGGACCAGAGACGGAACATTACCGTGAAACCGAAACAGAACATTATCGTGGACCAGAAACGGAACATTACCGTGAAACCGAAACAGAACATTATCGTGGACCAGAAACGGAACATTACCGTGAAACCGAACATTATCGTGGACCAGAGATCGAACATTACCGTGGACAAGAGACAGAACATTACCGTGAAACAGAACATTATCGTGGACCAGAAACGGAACATTACCGTGAAACTGAAACAAAACATTATCGTAGACCAGAAACGGAACATTATCATGGACCAGAGACAGAACATTACCGTGAAACCGAAACAGAACATTATCGTGGACCAGAAACGGAACATTACCGTGAAACAGAAACACAACATTATCGTGGACCAGAGACGGAACATTACCGTGAAACCGAACATTATCGTGGACCAGAGATCGAACATTATCATAGACCAGAGACAGAACATTACCGTGGACCAGAAATGGAACATTACCGTGAAACCGAAAATTATCGTGGACCAGAGACGGAACATTACCGTGAAACCGAACATTATCGTGGACCAGAAATCGAACATTATCGTGGACCAGAGACAGAACATTACCGTGGACCAGAAATGGAACATTACCGTGAAACCGAACATTACCATGGACCAGATACGGAACATTACCGTGAAACCGAACATTATCGTCGACCAGAAATCGAACATTATCGTGGACCAGAGACAGAACATTACCTTGGACCAGAAATGGAACATTACCGTGGACCAGAACATTACCATGGACCAGAACATTATCGTGAAACCGAACATTATCGTGAAACCGAACATTATCGTGGACCAGAGACCAAACTTTACCTTGAAACTGAACATTACCGTTTACCAGAGACAGAACATTACCGTGGACCAGAGACAGAATATTACCATGGACCAGAGACAGAACATTACCGTGAAAAAGAACATTATCATGGACCAGAAACGGAACATTACCGTGAAACAGAAACAGAACATTATCGTGGACCAGAAACGGAACATTATCGTGGACCAGAGACAGAACATTATCGTGGACCAGAGACGGAACATTATCGTGGACCAGAGACGGAACATTATCGTGGACCAGAAACAAAACATTATCGTGTACCAGAAACGGAACATTACCGTGAAACAGAAACACAACATTCTCGTGGACCAGAGACGGAACATTACCGTGAAACCGAACATTATCGTGGACCAGAGACGGAACATTACCGTGAAACAGAAACAAAACATTACCGTGGACCAGAGACAGAACATTACCGTGAAACGGAAACAGAACATTACCGTGAAACTGAAACAGAACATTATCGTGGACCAGAAACGGAACATTATCGTGGACCAGAGACAGAATATTACAGTGAAACCGAAACAGAACATTATCGTGGACCAGAAACGGAACATTACCGTGAAACAGAACATTATCGTGGACCAAAGACGGAACATTATCGTGGACCAGACACAGAACATTACCGTGGACCAGAGACGGAACATTACCGTGAAACCGAACATTATCGTGGACCAGAGACGGAACATTACCGTGAAACAGAAACAAAACATTACCGTGGACCAGAAACGGAACATTACCGTGAAACAGAAACACAAAATTATCGTGGACCAGAAACGGAACATTACCGTGATACAGAAACAGAACATTATCGTGGACCAGAGACGGAACATTACCGTGAAACCGAATATTATCGTGGACCAGAGATCGAACATTACCGTGGACCAGAGACAGAACATTACCGTGGACCAGAGACAGAACATTACCGTGGACCAGAGAAAGAACATTACCGTGGACCAGAGACTGAACATTACCGTGGACCAGAGACCGAACTTTACCTTGAAACCGAACATTATCGTTGACCAGAAACGGAACATTACCATGAAACAGAAACACAAAATTATCGTGAACCAGAAACGGAACATTACCGTGATACAGAAAAAGAACATTATCGTGGACCAGAGACGGAACATTACCGTGAAACCAAACATTATCGTGGACCAGAGATCGAAAATTACCGTGGGCCAGAGACAGAACATTACCGTGGACCAGAGACAGAACATTACCGTGGACCAGAGACAGAACATTACCGTGGACCAGAGACAGAACATTACCATGGACCAGAGACAGAACATTACCGTGAAACAGAACATTATCATGGACCAGAAACGGAACATTACCGTGAAACAGAAACACAACATTATCGTGGACCAGAGATGGAACATTACCGTGGACCAGAGACGGAACATTACCGTGAAACCGAAACAGAACATTATCATGGACCAGAAACGGAACATTACCGTGAAACAGAAACACAACATTATCGTGGACCAGAGACGGAACATTACCGTGAAACCGAACATTATCGTGGACCAGAGATCGAACATTATCGTGGACCAGAGACAGAACATTACCGTGAAACCGAACATTATCGTGTACCAGAGACGGAACATCACCGTGAAACCGAACATTATCGTCGACCAGAAATCGAACATTATCGTGGACCAGAGACAGAACATTACCGTGGACCAGAAATGGAACATTATCGTGGACCAGAGACAGAACATTACCGTGGACCAGAAATGGAACATTACCGTGAAACCGAACATTACCATGGACCAGATACGGAACATTACTGTGGACCAGAGACGGAACATTACCATGGACCAGAACATTACCGTGGACCAGAACATTATCGTGAAACCGAACATTATCGTGAAACCGAACATTATCGTGGACCCGAGACCAAACATTACCGTGAAACCGAACATTACCGTGGACCAGAGACCGAACATTACCGTGAAACCGAACATTACCGTGGACCAGAGACCAAACTTTACCTTGAAACCGAACATTACCGTTTACCAGAGACAGAACATTACCGTGGACCAGAGACGGAACATTATCATGGACCAGAGACAGAACATTACAGTGAAACCGAAACAGAACATTATCGTGGACCAGAAACGGAACATTACCGTGAAACAGAAACAGAACATTATCGTGGACCAAAGACGGAACATTATCGTGGACCAGACACAGAACATTACTGTGGACCAGAGACAGAACATTACCGTGAAACCGAACATTATCATGGACCAGAAACGGAACATTACCGTGAAACAGAAGCACAAAATTATCGTGGACCAGAAACGGAACATTACCGTGATACAGAAACAGAACATTATCGTGGACCAGAGACGGAGCATTACCGTGAAACCGAACATTATCGTGGACCAGAGATCGAACATTACCGTGGACCAGAGACAGAACATTACCGTGGACCAGAGACAGAACATTACCGTGGACCAGAGACAGAACATTACCGTGGACCAGAGACAGAACATTACCGTGGACCAGAGACCAAACTTTACCTTGAAACCGAACATTATCGTGGACCAGAAACGGAACATTACCATGAAACAGAAACACAAAATTATCGTGGACCAGAAACGGAACATTACCGTGATACAGAAACAGAACATTATCGTGGACCAGAGACGGAACATTACCGTGAAACCAAACATTATCGTGGACCAGAGATCGAACATTACCGTGGACCAGAGACAGAACATTACCGTGGACCAGAGACAGAACATTACCGTGGACCAGAGACAGAACATTACCGTGGACCAGAGACAGAACATTACCATGGACCAGAGACAGAACATTACCGTGAAACAGAACATTATCATGGACCAGAAACGAAACATTACCGTGAAACAGAAACACAACATCATCGTGGACCAGAGACGGAATATTACCGTGGACCAGAGACGGAACATTACCGTGAAACCGAAACAGAACATTATCGTGGACCAGAAACGGAACATTACCGTGAAACCGAAACAGAACATTATCGTGGACCAGAAACGGAACATTACCGTGAAACCGAACATTATCGTGGACCAGAGATCGAACATTACCGTGGACAAGAGACAGAACATTACCGTGAAACAGAACATTATCGTGGACCAGAAACGGAACATTACCGTGAAACTGAAACAGAACATTATCGTAGACCAGAAACGGAACATTATCATGGACCAGAGACAGAACATTACCGTGAAACCGAAACAGAACATTATCGTGGACCAGAAACGGAACATTACCGTGAAACAGAAACACAACATTATCGTGGACCAGAGACGGAACATTACCGTGAAACCGAACATTATCGTGGACCAGAGATCGAACATTATCATAGACCAGAGACAGAACATTACCGTGGACCAGAAATGGAACATTACCGTGAAACCGAAAATTATCGTGGACCAGAGACGGAACATTACCGTGAAACCGAACATTATCGTGGACCAGAAATCGAACATTATCGTGGACCAGAGACAGAACATTACCGTGGACCAGAAATGGAACATTACCGTGAAACCGAACATTACCATGGACCAGATACGGAACATTACCGTGAAACCGAACATTATCGTCGACCAGAAATCGAACATTATCGTGGACCAGAGACAGAACATTACCTTGGACCAGAAATGGAACATTACCGTGGACCAGAACATTACCATGGACCAGAACATTATCGTGAAACCGAACATTATCGTGAAACCGAACATTATCGTGGACCAGAGACCAAACTTTACCTTGAAACTGAACATTACCGTTTACCAGAGACAGAACATTACCGTGGACCAGAGACAGAATATTACCATGGACCAGAGACAGAACATTACCGTGAAAAAGAACATTATCATGGACCAGAAACGGAACATTACCGTGAAACAGAAACAGAACATTATCGTGGACCAGAAACAGAACATTACCGTGGACCAGAGACAGAACATTACCGGGAAACCGAAACAGAACATTATCGTGGACCAGAAACGGAAAATTACCGTGAAACCGAACATTATCGTGGACCAGAGATCGAACATTACCGTGGACCAGAGACAAAACATTACCGTGGACCAGAGACAGAACATTTCCATGGACCAGAGACAGAACATTACCGTTTACCAGAGACAGAACATTACCGTGGACCAGAGACAGAACATTACCGTGGACCAAAGACCCAACTTTACCTTGAAACCGAACATTACCATGGACCAGAGACAGAACATTACCTTGAAAAAGAATATTATCATGGACCAGAAACGGAACATTACCGTGAAACAGAAACAGAACATTATCGTGGACCAGAGACGGAACATTACCGTGAAACCTAAACAGAACATTATCGTGGACCAGAAACGGAACATTATCGGGAAACCGAACATTATCGTGGACCAGAGACGGAACATTACCGTGAAACAGAAACACAACATTACCGTGGACCAGACACGGAATATTACCGTGAAACGGAAACAGAAAATTACATTGAAACAGAAACGGAACATTACCGTGGACCAGAGACAGAACATTACCGTGAAACCGAAACAGAACATTATCGTGGACCAGAAACGGAACATTACCGTGAAACAGAAACACAACATTATCGTTGACCAGAGACGGAACATTACCGTGAAACCGAACATTATTGTGGACCAGAGACCGAACATTATCGTGGACCAGAGACGGAACATTACCGTGAAACCGAACATTATCGTCGACCAGAAATCGAACATTATCGTGGACCAGAGACAGAACATTATCGTGGACCAGAAACGGAATATTACCGTGAAACAGAAACAGAACATTATCGTGGACCAAAGACGGAACATTATCGTGGACCAGAGACGGAACATTACCGTGAAATCGAACATTATCGTGGACCAGAAACGGAACATTACCGTGAAACAGAAACACAAAATTATCGTGGACCAGAAACGGAACATTACCGTGATACAGAAACAGAACATTATCGTGGACCAGAGACGGAACATTACCGTGAAACCGAACATTATCGTGGACCAGAGATCGAACATTACCGTGGACCAGAGACAGAACATTACCGTGGACCAGAGACAGAACATTACCGTGGACCAGAGACAGAACATTACCGTGGACCAGAGACAGAACATTACCGTGGACCAGAGACAGAACATTACTGTGGACCAGAGACCGAACTTTACCTTGAAACCGAACGTTACCGTGGACCAGAGACAGAACATTACCATGAAACAGAACATTATCATGAACCAGAAACGGAACATTACCGTGAAATAGAAACACAACATTATCGTGGACCAGAGAAGGAACATTACCGTGGACCAGAGACGGAACATTACCGTGAAACCGAAACAGATTATTATCGTGGACCAGAAACGGAACATTATCGGGAAACCGAACATTATCGTGGACCAGAGACGGAACATTACCGTGAAACAGAAACACAACATTACCGTGGACCAGACACGGAATATTACCGTGAAACGGAAACAGAAAATTACATTGAAACAGAAACGGAACATTACCGTGGACCAGAGACAGAACATTACCGTGAAACCGAAACAGAACATTATCGTGGACCAGAAACGGAACATTACCGTGAAACAGAAACACAACATTATCGTTGACCAGAGACGGAACATTACCGTGAAACCGAACATTATTGTGGACCAGAGACCGAACATTATCGTGGACCAGAGACGGAACATTACCGTGAAATCGAACATTATCGTCGACCAGAAATCGAACATTATCGTGGACCAGAGACAGAACATTATCGTGGACCAGAAACGGAACATTACCGTGAAACAGAAACAGAACATTATCGTGGACCAAAGACGGAACATTATCGTGGACCAGAGACGGAACATTACCGTGAAATCGAACATTATCGTGGACCAGAAACGGAACATTACCGTGAAACAGAAACACAAAATTATCGTGGACCAGAAACGGAACATTACCGTGATACAGAAACAGAACATTATCGTGGACCAGAGACGGAACATTACCGTGAAACCGAACATTATCGTGGACCAGAGATCGAACATTACCGTGGACCAGAGACAGAACATTACCGTGGACCAGAGACAGAACATTACCGTGGACCAGAGACAGAACATTACCGTGGACCAGAGACAGAACATTACCGTGGACCAGAGAAAGAACATTACTGTGGACCAGAGACCGAACTTTACCTTGAAACCGAACGTTACCGTGGACCAGAGACAGAACATTACCATGAAACAGAACATTATCATGAACCAGAAACGGAACATTACCGTGAAATAGAAACACAACATTATCGTGGACCAGAGAAGGAAAATTACCGTGGACCAGAGACGGAACATTACCGTGAAACCGAAACAGAATATTATCGTGGACCAGAAACGGAACATTACCGTGAAACCGAAACCGAACATTATCGTGGACCAGAGATCGAACATTACCGTGGACCAGAGACAGAACATTACCGTGGACCAGAGACAGAACATTACCGTGGACCAGAGACAGAACATTACCGTGGACCAGAGACAGAACATTACCGTGGACCAGAGACAGAACATTACTGTGGACCAGAGACCGAACTTTACCTTGAAACCGAACATTACCGTGGACCAGAGACAGAACATTACCATGGACCAGAGACAGAACATTAACGTGAAAAAGAACATTATCATGGACCAGAAACGGAACATTACCGTGGACCAGAGACGGAACATTACCATGAAACCGAAACAGAACATTATCGTGGACCAGAGACGGAACATTACCGTGAAACCGAACATTATCGTGGACCAGAGATCGAACATTACCGTGGACCAGAGACAGAACATTACCGTGGACCAGAGATAGAACATTACCGTGGACCAGAGACAGAACATTACCGTGGACCAGAGACAGAACATTACCGTGGACCAGAGACAGAACATTACTGTGGACCAGAGACCGAACTTTACCTTGAAACCGAACATTACCGTGGACCAGAGACAGAACATTACCATGGACCAGGGACAGAACATTACCGTGAAACAGAACATTATCATGGACCAGAAACGGAACATTACCGTGAAACAGAAACAGAACATTATCGTGGACTAGAAACGGAAGATTACTGTGAAACCGAAACAGAACATTATCGTGGACCAGAAACGGAACATTACCGTGAAACAGAAACACAACATTATCGTTGACCAGAGACGGAACATTACCGTGAAACCGAACATTATTGTTGCCCAGAGACCGAACATTATCGTGGACCAGAGACGGAACATTACCGTGAAATCGAACATTATCGTCGACCACAAATCGAACATTATCGTGGACCAGAGACAGAACATTATCGTGGACCAGAAACGGAACATTACCGTGAAACAGAAACAGAACATTATCGTGGACCAAAGACGGAACATTACCGTGAAATCGAACATTATCGTCGACCAGAAATCGAACATTATCGTGGACCAGAGACAGAACATTATCGTGGACCAGAAACGGAACATTACCGTGATACAGAAACAGAACATTATTGTGGACCAGAGACCGAACATTATCGTGGACCAGAGACGGAACATTACCGTGAAATCGAACATTATCGTCGACCAGAAATCGAACATTATCGTGGACCAGAGACAGAACATTATCGTGGACCAGAAACGGAACATTACCGTGAAACAGAAACAGAACATTATCGTGGACCAAAGACGGAACATTATCGTGGACCAGAGACGGAACATTACCGTGAAATCGAACATTACCGTGAAACAGAAACACAAAATTATCGTGGACCAGAAACGGAACATTACCGTGATACAGAAACAGAACATTATCGTGGACCAGAGACGGAACATTACCGTGAAACCGAACATTATCGTGGACCAGAGATCGAACATTACCGTGGACCAGAGACAGAACATTACCGTGGACCAGAGACAGAACATTACCGTGGACCAGAGACAGAACATTACCGTGGACCAGAGACAGAACATTACCGTGGACCAGAGACAGAACATTACTGTGGACCAGAGACCGAACTTTACCTTGAAACCGAACGTTACCGTGGACCAGAGACAGAACATTACCATGAAACAGAACATTATCATGAACCAGAAACGGAACATTACCGTGAAATAGAAACACAACATTATCGTGGACCAGAGAAGGAAAATTACCGTGGACCAGAGACGGAACATTACCGTGAAACCGAAACAGAATATTATCGTGGACCAGAAACGGAACATTACCGTGAAACCGAAACCGAACATTATCGTGGACCAGAGATCGAACATTACCGTGGACCAGAGACAGAACATTACCGTGGACCAGAGACAGAACATTACCGTGGACCAGAGACAGAACATTACCGTGGACCAGAGACAGAACATTACCGTGGACCAGAGACAGAACATTACTGTGGACCAGAGACCGAACTTTACCTTGAAACCGAACATTACCGTGGACCAGAGACAGAACATTACCATGGACCAGAGACAGAACATTAACGTGAAAAAGAACATTATCATGGACCAGAAACGGAACATTACCGTGGACCAGAGACGGAACATTACCATGAAACCGAAACAGAACATTATCGTGGACCAGAGACGGAACATTACCGTGAAACCGAACATTATCGTGGACCAGAGATCGAACATTACCATGGACCAGAGACAGAACATTACCGTGGACCAGAGATAGAACATTACCGTGGACCAGAGACAGAACATTACCGTGGACCAGAGACAGAACATTACCGTGGACCAGAGACAGAACATTACTGTGGACCAGAGACCGAACATTACCGTGGACCAGAGACAGAACATTACTGTGGACCAGAGACCGAACTTTACCTTGAAACCGAACATTACCGTGGACCAGAGACAGAACATTACCATGGACCAGGGACAGAACATTACCGTGAAACAGAACATTATCATGGACCAGAAACGGAACATTACCGTGAAACAGAAACAGAACATTATCGTGGACTAGAAACGGAAGATTACCGTGAAACCGAAACAGAACATGATCGTGGACCAGAAACGGAACATTACCGTTGACCAGAGACAGAACATTACCTTGAAACCAAAACAGAACATTATCGTGGACCAGAAAGGGAACATTATCGTGGACCAGAGATAGAACATTACCGTGAAACCGAAACAGAACATTATGGTGGACCAGAAACGGAACATTATCGTGGACCAGAGACAGAACATTATCGTGGACCAGAGACGGAACATTATCGTGGACCAGAGACGGAACATTATCGTGGACCAGAGACAGAACATTACCGTGAAACCTAAACAGAACATTATCATGGACCAGAAACGGGACATTATCGTGGACCAGAAACAAAACATTATCGTGGACCAGAAACGGAACATTACCGTGAAACAGAAACACAACATTATCGTGGACCAGAGACGGAACATTACCGTGAAACAGAAACAAAACATTACCGTGGACCAGAAACAGAACATTACAGTGAAACGGAAACAGAACATTACCGTGAAACTGAAACAGAACATTATCGTGGACCAGAAACGGAACATTATCATGGACCAGAGACAGAAAATTACAGTGAAACAGAAACAGAACATTATCGTGGACCAGAAACGGAACATTACCGTGAAACAGAAACAGAACATTATCGTGGACTAAAGACGGAACATTATCGTGGACCAGAGACGGAACATTACAGTGAAACCGAACATTATCGTGGACCAGACACAGAACATTACCGTGGACCAGAGACAGAACATTACCGTGAAACCGAACATTATCGTGGACCAGAAACGGAACATTACCGTGAAACAGAAACACAAAATTATCGTGGACCAGAAACGGAACATTACCGTGATAAAGAAACAGAACATTATCGTGGACCAGAGACGGAACATTACCGTGAAACCGAACATTATCGTGGACCAGAGATCGAACATTACCGTGGACCAGAGACAGAACATTACCGTGGACCAGAGACAGAACATTACCGTGGACCAGAGACAGAACATTACCGTGGACCAGAGACAGAACATTACCGTGGACCAGAGACGGAACATTACCGTGAAACAGAAACAGAATATTATCTTGGACCAGAAAGGGAACATTACCGTGAAACCGAAACCGAACATTATCGTGGACCAGAGATCGAACATTACCGTGGACCAGAGACAGAACATTACCGTGGACCAGAGACAGAACATTACCGTGGACCAGAGACAGAACATTACCGTGGACCAGAGACAGAACATTACCGTGGACCAGAGACAGAACATTACTGTGGACCAGAGACCGAACTTTACCTTGAAACCGAACGTTACCGTGGACCAGAGACAGAACATTACCATGAAACAGAACATTATCATGAACCAGAAACGGAACATTACCGTGAAATAGAAACACAACATTATCGTGGACCAGAGAAGGAAAATTACCGTGGACCAGAGACGGAACATTACCGTGAAACCGAAACAGAATATTATCGTGGACCAGAAACGGAACATTACCGTGAAACCGAAACCGAACATTATCGTGGACCAGAGATCGAACATTACCGTGGACCAGAGACAGAACATTACCGTGGACCAGAGACAGAACATTACCGTGGACCAGAGACAGAACATTACCGTGGACCAGAGACAGAACATTACCGTGGACCAGAGACAGAACATTACTGTGGACCAGAGACCGAACTTTACCTTGAAACCGAACATTACCGTGGACCAGAGACAGAACATTACCATGGACCAGAGACAGAACATTAACGTGAAAAAGAACATTATCATGGACCAGAAACGGAACATTACCGTGGACCAGAGACGGAACATTACCATGAAACCGAAACAGAACATTATCGTGGACCAGAGACGGAACATTACCGTGAAACCGAACATTATCGTGGACCAGAGATCGAACATTACCGTGGACCAGAGACAGAACATTACCGTGGACCAGAGATAGAACATTACCGTGGACCAGAGACAGAACATTACCGTGGACCAGAGACAGAACATTACCGTGGACCAGAGACAGAACATTACTGTGGACCAGAGACCGAACTTTACCTTGAAACCGAACATTACCGTGGACCAGAGACAGAACATTACCATGGACCAGGGACAGAACATTACCGTGAAACAGAACATTATCATGGACCAGAAACGGAACATTACCGTGAAACAGAAACAGAACATTATCGTGGACTAGAAACGGAAGATTACCGTGAAACCGAAACAGAACATTATCGTGGACCAGAAACGGAACATTACCGTTGACCAGAGACAGAACATTACCTTGAAACCAAAACAGAACATTATCGTGGACCAGAAAGGGAACATTATCGTGGACCAGAGATAGAACATTACCGTGAAACCGAAACAGAACATTATCGTGGACCAGAAACGGAACATTATCGTGGACCAGAGACAGAACATTATCGTGGACCAGAGACGGAACATTATCGTGGACCAGAGACGGAACATTATCGTGGACCAGAGACAGAACATTACCGTGAAACCTAAACAGAACATTATCATGGACCAGAAACAGAACATTATCATGGACCAGAAACGGAACATTACCGTGAAACAGAAACAGAACATTATCGTGGACTAGAAACGGAAGATTACCGTGAAACCGAAACAGAACATTATCGTGGACCAGAAACGGAACATTACCGTTGACCAGAGACAGAACATTACCTTGAAACCAAAACAGAACATTATCGTGGACCAGAAAGGGAACATTATCGTGGACCAGAGATAGAACATTACCGTGAAACCGAAACAGAACATTATCGTGGACCAGAAACGGAACATTATCGTGGACCAGAGACAGAACATTATCGTGGACCAGAGACGGAACATTATCGTGGACCAGAGACGGAACATTATCGTGGACCAGAGACAGAACATTACCGTGAAACCTAAACAGAACATTATCATGGACCAGAAACGGGACATTATCGTGGACCAGAAACAAAAAATTATCGTGGACCAGAAACGGAACATTACCGTGAAACAGAAACACAACATTATCGTGGACCAGAGACGGAACATTACCGTGAAACCGAACATTATCGTGGACCAGAGACGGAACATTACCGTGAAACAGAAACAAAACATTACCGTGGACCAGAAACAGAACATTACAGTGAAACGGAAACAGAACATTACCGTGAAACTGAAACAGAACATTATCGTGGACCAGAAACGGAACATTATCATGGACCAGAGACAGAAAATTACAGTGAAACAGAAACAGAACATTATCGTGGACCAGAAACGGAACATTACCGTGAAACAGAAACAGAACATTATCGTGGACTAAAGACGGAACATTATCGTGGACCAGAGACGGAACATTACAGTGAAACCGAACATTATCGTGGACCAGACACAGAACATTACCGTGGACCAGAGACAGAACATTACCGTGAAACCGAACATTATCGTGGACCAGAAACGGAACATTACCGTGAAACAGAAACACAAAATTATCGTGGACCAGAAACGGAACATTACCGTGATAAAGAAACAGAACATTATCGTGGACCAGAGACGGAACATTACCGTGAAACCGAACATTATCGTGGACCAGAGATCGAACATTACCGTGGACCAGAGACAGAACATTACCGTGGACCAGAGACAGAACATTACCGTGGACCAGAGACAGAACATTACCGTGGACCAGAGACAGAACATTACCGTGGACCAGAGACGGAACATTACCGTGAAACAGAAACAGAATATTATCTTGGACCAGAAAGGGAACATTACCGTGAAACCGAAACCGAACATTATCGTGGACCAGAGATCGAACATTACCGTGGACCAGAGACAGAACATTACCGTGGACCAGAGACAGAACATTACCGTGGACCAGAGACAGAACATTACCGTGGACCAGAGACAGAACATTACCGTGGACCAGAGACAGAACATTACTGTGGACCAGAGACCGAACTTTACCTTGAAACCGAACGTTACCGTGGACCAGAGACAGAACATTACCATGAAACAGAACATTATCATGAACCAGAAACGGAACATTACCGTGAAATAGAAACACAACATTATCGTGGACCAGAGAAGGAAAATTACCGTGGACCAGAGACGGAACATTACCGTGAAACCGAAACAGAATATTATCGTGGACCAGAAACGGAACATTACCGTGAAACCGAAACCGAACATTATCGTGGACCAGAGATCGAACATTACCGTGGACCAGAGACAGAACATTACCGTGGACCAGAGACAGAACATTACCGTGGACCAGAGACAGAACATTACCGTGGACCAGAGACAGAACATTACCGTGGACCAGAGACAGAACATTACTGTGGACCAGAGACCGAACTTTACCTTGAAACCGAACATTACCGTGGACCAGAGACAGAACATTACCATGGACCAGAGACAGAACATTAACGTGAAAAAGAACATTATCATGGACCAGAAACGGAACATTACCGTGGACCAGAGACGGAACATTACCATGAAACCGAAACAGAACATTATCGTGGACCAGAGACGGAACATTACCGTGAAACCGAACATTATCGTGGACCAGAGATCGAACATTACCGTGGACCAGAGACAGAACATTACCGTGGACCAGAGATAGAACATTACCGTGGACCAGAGACAGAACATTACCGTGGACCAGAGACAGAACATTACCGTGGACCAGAGACAGAACATTACTGTGGACCAGAGACCGAACTTTACCTTGAAACCGAACATTACCGTGGACCAGAGACAGAACATTACCATGGACCAGGGACAGAACATTACCGTGAAACAGAACATTATCATGGACCAGAAACGGAACATTACCGTGAAACAGAAACAGAACATTATCGTGGACTAGAAACGGAAGATTACCGTGAAACCGAAACAGAACATTATCGTGGACCAGAAACGGAACATTACCGTTGACCAGAGACAGAACATTACCTTGAAACCAAAACAGAACATTATCGTGGACCAGAAAGGGAACATTATCGTGGACCAGAGATAGAACATTACCGTGAAACCGAAACAGAACATTATCGTGGACCAGAAACGGAACATTATCGTGGACCAGAGACAGAACATTATCGTGGACCAGAGACGGAACATTATCGTGGACCAGAGACGGAACATTATCGTGGACCAGAGACAGAACATTACCGTGAAACCTAAACAGAACATTATCATGGACCAGAAACGGGACATTATCGTGGACCAGAAACAAAACATTATCGTGGACCAGAAACGGAACATTACCGTGAAACAGAAACACAACATTATCGTGGACCAGAGACGGAACATTACCGTGAAACCGAACATTATCGTGGACCAGAGACGGAACATTACCGTGAAACAGAAACAAAACATTACCGTGGACCAGAAACAGAACATTACAGTGAAACGGAAACAGAACATTACCGTGAAACTGAAACAGAACATTATCGTGGACCAGAAACGGAACATTATCATGGACCAGAGACAGAAAATTACAGTGAAACAGAAACAGAACATTATCGTGGACCAGAAACGGAACATTACCGTGAAACAGAAACAGAACATTATCGTGGACTAAAGACGGAACATTATCGTGGACCAGAGACGGAACATTACAGTGAAACCGAACATTATCGTGGACCAGACACAGAACATTACCGTGGACCAGAGACAGAACATTACCGTGAAACCGAACATTATCGTGGACCAGAAACGGAACATTACCGTGAAACAGAAACACAAAATTATCGTGGACCAGAAACGGAACATTACCGTGATAAAGAAACAGAACATTATCGTGGACCAGAGACGGAACATTACCGTGAAACCGAACATTATCGTGGACCAGAGATCGAACATTACCGTGGACCAGAGACAGAACATTACCGTGGACCAGAGACAGAACATTACCGTGGACCAGAGACAGAACATTACCGTGGACCAGAGACGGAACATTACCGTGAAACAGAAACAGAATATTATCTTGGACCAGAAAGGGAACATTACCGTGAAACCGAAACCGAACATTATCGTGGACCAGAGACAGAACATTACCGTGGACCAGAGACAGAACATTACCGTGAAAAAGAACATTATCATGGACCAGAAACGGAACATTACCGTGGACCAGAGACGGAACATTACCGTGAAACCGAACATTACCGTGGACCAGAGACAGAACATTACCATGGACCAGAGACAGAACATTACCGTGAAAAAGAACATTATCATGGACCAGAAACGGAACATTACCGTGGACCAGAGACGGAACATTACCGTGAAACCGAAACAGGACATTATCGTGGACCAGAGACGGAACATTACCGTGAAACCGAACATTATCGTGGACCAGAGATCGAACATTACCGTGGACCAGAGACAGAACATTACCGTGGACCAGAGATAGAACATTACCGTGGACCAGAGACAGAACATTACCGTGGACCAGAGACAGAACATTATCGTGGACCAGAGATAGAACATTACCGTGAAACCGAAACAGAACATTATCGTGGACCAGAAACGGAACATTATCGTGGACCAGAGACAGAACATTATCGTGGACCAGAGACGGAACATTATCGTGGACCAGAGACGGAACATTATCGTGGACCAGAGACGGAACATTATCGTGGACCAGAGACAGAACATTACCGTGAAACCTAAACAGAACATTATCGTGGACCAGAAACGGAACATTATCGTGGACATGAAACAAAACATTATCGTGGACCAGAAACGGAACATTACCGTGAAACAGAAACACAACATTATCGTGGACCAGAGACGGAACATTACCGTGAAACCGAACATTATCGTGGACCAGAGACGGAACATTACCGTGAAACAGAAACAAAACATTACCGTGGACCAGAGACAGAACATTACCGTGAAACGGAAACAGAACATTACCGTGAAACTGAAACAGAACATTATCGTGGACCAGAAACGGAACATTATCATGGACCAGAGACAGAACATTACAGTGAAACCGAAACAGAACATTATGGTGGACCAGAAACGGAACATTACCGTGAAACAGAAACAGAACATTATCGTGGACCAAAGACGGAACATTATCGTGGACCAGACAGAGAACATTACCGTGGACCAGAGACGGAACATTACCGTGAAACCGAACATTATCGTGGACCAGAGACGGAACATTACCGTGAAACAGAAACAAAACATTATCGTTGACCAGAAACGGAACATTACCGTGAAACAGAAACACAAAATTATCGTGGACCAGAAACGGAACATTACCGTGATACAGAAACAGAACATTATCGTGGACCAGAGACGGAACATTACCGTGAAACCGAATATTATCGTGGACCAGAGATCGAACATTACAGTGGACCAGAGACAGAACATTACCGTGGACCAGAGACAGAACATTACCGTGGACCAGAGACTGAACATTACCGTGAAACGGAAACAGAACATTACCGTGAAACTGAAACAGAACATTATCGTGGACCAGAAACGGAACATTATCATGGACCAGAGACATAACATTACAGTGAAACCGAAACAGAACATTACCGTGGACCAAAGACAGAAGATTACCGTGGACCAGAGACAGAACATTACCATGGACCAGAGACAGAACATTACCGTGAAACAGAACATTATCATGGACCAAAAACGGAACATTACCGTGAAACAGAAACACAACATTATCGTGGACCAGAGACGGAACATTACCGTGGACCAGAGACGGAACATTACCGTGAAACCGAAACAGAACATTATCATGGACCAGAAACGGAACATTACCGTGAAACAGAAACACAACATTATCGTGGACCAGAGACGGAACATTACCGTGAAACCGAACATTATCGTGGACCAGAGATCGAACATTATCGTGGACCAGAGACAGAACATTACCGTGAAACCGAACATTATCGTGGACCAGAGACGGAACATTACCGTGAAACCGAACATTATCGTCGACCAGAAATCGAACATTACCGTGAAACAGAAACAGAATATTATCTTGGACCAGAAAGGGAACATTACCGTGAAACAGAAACCGAACATTATCGTGGACCAGAGATCGAACATTACCGTGGACCAGAGACAGAACATTACCGTGGACCAGAGACAGAACATTACCGTGGACCAGAGACAGAACATTACCGTGGACCAGAGACAGAACATTACTGTGGACCAGAGACCGAACTTTACCTTGAAACCGAACATTACCGTGGACCAGAGACAGAACATTACCATGGACCAGAGACAGAACATTACCGTGAAAAAGAACATTATCATGGACCAGAAACGGAACATTACCGCGGACCAGAGACGGAACATTACCGTGAAACCGAAACAGGACATTATCGTGGACCAGAGACGGAACATTACCGTGAAACCGAACATTATCGTGGACCAGAGATCGAACATTACCGTGGACCAGAGACAGAACATTACCGTGGACCAGAGATAGAACATTACCGTGGACCAGAGATAGAACATTACCGTGAAACCGAAACAGAACATTATCGTGGACCAGAAACGGAACATTATCGTGGACCAGAGACAGAACATTATCGTGGACCAGAGACGGAACATTATCGTGGACCAGAGACGGAACATTATCGTGGACCAGAGACAGAACATTACCGTGAAACCTAAACAGAACATTATCGTGGACCAGAAACGGAAAATTATCGTGGACCAGAAACAAAACATTATCGTGGACCAGAAACGGAACATTACCGTGAAACAGAAACACAACATTATCGTGGACCAGAGACGGAACATTACCGTGAAACCGAACATTATCGTGGACCAGAGACGGAACATTACCGTGAAACAGAAACAAAACATTACCGTGGACCAGAGAAAGAACATTACCGTGAAACGGAAACAGAACATTACCGTGAAACTGAAACAGAACATTATCGTGGACCAGAAACGGAACATTATCATGGACCAGAGACAGAACATTACAGTGAAACCGAAACAGAACATTATGGTGGACCAGAAACGGAACATTACCGTGAAACAGAAACAGAACATTATCGTGGACCAAAGACGGAATATTATCGTGGACCAGACACAGAAAATTACCGATGACCAGAGACGGAACATTACCGTGAAACCGAACATTATCGTGGACCAGAGACGGAACATTACCGTGAAACAGAAACAAAACATTATCGTGGACCAGAAACGGAACATTACCGTGAAACAGAAACACAAAATTATCGTGGACCAGAAACGGAACATTACCGTGATACAGAAACACAACATTATCGTGGACCAGAGACGGAACATTACCGTGAAACCGAATATTATCGTGGACCAGAGATAAAACATTACCGTGGACCAGAGACAGAACATTACCGTGGACCAGAGACAGAATATTACCGTGGACCAGACAAAGAACATTACCGTGGACCAGAGACTGAACATTACCGTGGACCAGAGACCGAACTTTACCTTGAAACCGAACATTATCGTGGACCAGAAACGGAACATTACCATGAAACAGAAACACAAAATTATCGTGGACCAGAAACGGAACATTACCGTGATACAGAAACAGAACATTATCGTGGACCAGAGACCGAACTTTACCTTGAAACCGAACATTACCGTGGACCAGAGACAGAACATTACCATGGACCAGAGACAGAACATTACCGTGAAAAAGAACATTATCATGGACCAGAAACGGAACATTACCGTGGACCAGAGACGGAACATTACCGTGAAACCGAAACAGGACATTATCGTGGACCAGAGACGGAACATTACCGTGAAACCGAACATTATCGTGGACCAGAGATCGAACATTACCATGGACCAGAGACAGAACATTACCGTGGACCAGAGATAGAACATTACTGTGGACCAGAGACAGAACATTATCGTGGACCAGAGATAGAACATTACCGTGAAACCGAAACAGAACATTATCTTGGACCAGAAACGGAACTTTATCGTGGACCAGAGACAGAACATTATCGTGGACCAGAGACGGAACATTATCGTGGACCAGAGACGGAACATTATCGTGGACCAGAGACAGAACATTACCGTGAAACCTAAACAGAACATTATCGTGGACCAGAAACGGAACATTATCGTGGACAAGAAACAAAACATTATCGTGGACCAGAAACGGAACATTACCGTGAAACAGAAACACAACATTATCGTGGACCAGAGACGGAACATTACCGTGAAACCGAACATTATCGTGGACCAGAGACGGAACATTACCGTTAAACAGAAACAAAACATTACCGTGGACCAGAGACAGAACATTACCGTGAAACGGAAACAGAACATTACCGTGAAACTGAAACAGAACATTATCGTGGACCAGAAACGGAACATTATCATGGACCAGAGACAGAACATTACAGTGAAACCGAAACAGAACATTATGGTGGACCAGAAACGGAACATTACCGTGAAACAGAAACAGAACATTATCGTGGACCAAAGACGGAACATTATCGTGGACCAGACACAGAACATTACCGTGGACCAGAGACGGAACATTACCGTGAAACAGAAACACAACATTACCGTGGACCAGACACGGAATATTACCGTGAAACGGAAACAGAAAATTACATTGAAACAGAAACGGAACATTACCGTGGACCAGAGACAGAACATTACCGTGAAACCGAAACAGAACATTATCGTGGACCAGAAACGGAACATTACCGTGAAACAGAAACACAACATTATCGTTGACCAGAGACGGAACATTACCGTGAAACCGAACATTATTGTGGACCAGAGACCGAACATTATCGTGGACCAGAGACGGAACATTACCGTGAAACCGAACATTATCGTCGACCAGAAATCGAACATTATCGTGGACCAGAGACAGAACATTATCGTGGACCAGAAACGGAACATTACCGTGAAACAGAAACAGAACATTATCGTGGACCAAAGACGGAACATTATCGTGGACCAGAGACGGAACATTACCGTGAAATCGAACATTATCGTGGACCAGAAACGGAACATTACCGTGAAACAGAAACACAAAATTATCGTGGACCAGAAACGGAACATTACCGTGATACAGAAACAGAACATTATCGTGGACCAGAGACGGAACATTACCGTGAAACCGAACATTATCGTGGACCAGAGATCGAACATTACCGTGGACCAGAGACAGAACATTACCGTGGACCAGAGACAGAACATTACCGTGGACCAGAGACAGAACATTACCGTGGACCAGAGACAGAACATTACCGTGGACCAGAGACAGAACATTACTGTGGACCAGAGACCGAACTTTACCTTGAAACCGAACGTTACCGTGGACCAGAGACAGAACATTACCATGAAACAGAACATTATCATGAACCAGAAACGGAACATTACCGTGAAATAGAAACACAACATTATCGTGGACCAGAGAAGGAACATTACCGTGGACCAGAGACGGAACATTACCGTGAAACCGAAACAGAATATTATCGTGGACCAGAAACGGAACATTACCGTGAAACCGAAACCGAACATTATCGTGGACCAGAGATCGAACATTACCGTGGACCAGAGACAGAACATTACCGTGGACCAGAGACAGAACATTACCGTGGACCAGAGACAGAACATTACCGTGGACCAGAGACAGAACATTACCGTGGACCAGAGACAGAACATTACTGTGGACCAGAGACCGAACTTTACCTTGAAACCGAACATTACCGTGGACCAGAGACAGAACATTACCATGGACCAGAGACAGAACATTAACGTGAAAAAGAACATTATCATGGACCAGAAACGGAACATTACCGTGGACCAGAGACGGAACATTACCATGAAACCGAAACAGAACATTATCGTGGACCAGAGACGGAACATTACCGTGAAACCGAACATTATCGTGGACCAGAGATCGAACATTACCGTGGACCAGAGACAGAACATTACCGTGGACCAGAGATAGAACATTACCGTGGACCAGAGACAGAACATTACCGTGGACCAGAGACAGAACATTACCGTGGACCAGAGACAGAACATTACTGTGGACCAGAGACCGAACTTTACCTTGAAACCGAACATTACCGTGGACCAGAGACAGAACATTACCATGGACCAGGGACAGAACATTACCGTGAAACAGAACATTATCATGGACCAGAAACGGAACATTACCGTGAAACAGAAACAGAACATTATCGTGGACTAGAATCGGAACATTACCGTGAAACCGAAACAGAACATTATCGTGGACCAGAAACGGAACATTACCGTTGACCAGAGACAGAACATTACCTTGAAACCAAAACAGAACATTATCGTGGACCAGAAAGGGAACATTATCGTGGACCAGAGATAGAACATTACCGTGAAACCGAAACAGAACATTATCGTGGACCAGAAACGGAACATTACCGTGAAACCTAAACAGAACATTATCGTGGACCAGAAACGGAACATTATCGGGAAACCGAACATTATCGTGGACCAGAGACGGAACATTACCGTGAAACAGAAACACAACATTACCGTGGACCAGACACGGAATATTACCGTGAAACGGAAACAGAAAATTACATTGAAACAGAAACGGAACATTACCGTGGACCAGAGACAGAACATTACCGTGAAACCGAAACAGAACATTATCGTGGACCAGAAACGGAACATTACCGTGAAACAGAAACACAACATTATCGTTGACCAGAGACGGAACATTACCGTGAAACCGAACATTATTGTGGACCAGAGACCGAACATTATCGTGGACCAGAGACGGAACATTACCGTGAAACCGAACATTATCGTCGACCAGAAATCGAACATTATCGTGGACCAGAGACAGAACATTATCGTGGACCAGAAACGGAACATTACCGTGAAACAGAAACAGAACATTATCGTGGACCAAAGACGGAACATTATCGTGGACCAGAGACGGAACATTACCGTGAAATCGAACATTATCGTGGACCAGAAACGGAACATTACCGTGAAACCGAACATTATCGTGGACCAGAGATCGAACATTACCGTGGACCAGAGACAGAACATTACCGTGGACCAGAGACAGAACATTACCGTGGACCAGAGACAGAACATTACCGTGGACCAGAGACAGAACATTACCGTGGACCAGAGACAGAACATTACTGTGGACCAGAGACCGAACTTTACCTTGAAACCGAACGTTACCGTGGACCAGAGACAGAACATTACCATGAAACAGAACATTATCATGAACCAGAAACGGAACATTACCGTGAAATAGAAACACAACATTATCGTGGACCAGAGAAGGAACATTACCGTGGACCAGAGACGGAACATTACCGTGAAACCGAAACAGAATATTATCGTGGACCAGAAACGGAACATTACAGTGAAACCGAAACCGAACATTATCGTGGACCAGAGATCGAACATTACCGTGGACCAGAGACAGAACATTACCGTGGACCAGAGACAGAACATTACCGTGGACCAGAGACAGAACATTACCGTGGACCAGAGACGGAACATTACCATGAAACCGAAACAGAACATTATCATGGACCAGAGACCGAACTTTACCTTGAAACCGAACATTACCGTGGACCAGAGACAGAACATTACCATGGACCAGAGACAGAACATTAACGTGGACCAGAGATAGAACATTACCGTGGACCAGAGACAGAACATTACCGTGGACCAGAGACAGAACATTACCGTGGACCAGAGACAGAACATTACTGTGGACCAGAGACCGAACTTTACCTTGAAACCGAACATTACCGTGGACCAGAGACAGAACATTACCATGGACCAGGGACAGAACATTACCGTGAAACAGAACATTATCATGGACCAGAAACGGAACATTACCGTGAAACAGAAACAGAACATTATCGTGGACTAGAATCGGAACATTACCGTGAAACCGAAACAGAACATTATCGTGGACCAGAAACGGAACATTACCGTTGACCAGAGACAGAACATTACCTTGAAACCAAAACAGAACATTATCGTGGACCAGAAAGGGAACATTATCGTGGACCAGAGATAGAACATTACCGTGAAACCGAAACAGAACATTATCGTGGACCAGAAACGGAACATTATCGTGGACCAGAGACAGAACATTATCGTGGACCAGAGACGGAACATTATCGTGGACCAGAGACGGAACATTATCGTGGACCAGAGACAGAACATTACCGTGAAACCTAAACAGAACATTATCATGGACCAGAAACGGGACATTATCGTGGACCAGAAACAAAACATTATCGTGGACCAGAAACGGAACATTACCGTGAAACAGAAACACAACATTATCGTGGACCAGAGATGGAACATTACCGTGAAACCGAACATTATCGTGGACCAGAGACGGAACATTACCGTGAAACAGAAACAAAACATTACCGTGCACCAGAAACAGAACATTACAGTGAAACGGAAACAGAACATTACCGTGAAACTGAAACAGAACATTATCGTGGACCAGAAACGGAACATTATCATGGACCAGAGACAGAAAATTACAGTGAAACAGAAACAGAACATTATCTTGGACCAGAAACGGAACATTACCGTGAAACAGAAACAGAACATTATCGTGGACTAAAGACGGAACATTATCGTGGACCAGAGACGGAACATTACAGTGAAACCGAACATTATCGTGGACCAGACACAGAACATTACCGTGGACCAGAGACAGAACATTACCGTGAAACCGAACATTATCGTGGACCAGAAACGGAACATTACCGTGAAACAGAAACACAAAATTATCGTGGACCAGAAACGGAACATTACCGTGATAAAGAAACAGAACATTATCGTGGACCAGAGACGGAACATTACCGTGAAACCGAACATTATCGTGGACCAGAGATCGAACATTACAGTGGACCAGAGACAGAACATTACCGTGGACCAGAGACAGAACATTACCGTGGACCAGAGACAGAACATTACCGTGGACCAGAGACAGAACATTACCGTGGACCAGAGACGGAACATTACCGTGAAACAGAAACAGAATATTATCTTGGACCAGAAAGGGAACATTACCGTGAAACCGAAACCGAACATTATCGTGGACCAGAGACAGAACATTACCGTGGACCAGAGACAGAACATTACCGTGAAAAAGAACATTATCATGGACCAGAAACGGAACATTACCGTGGACCAGAGACGGAACATTACCGTGAAACCGAACATTACCGTGGACCAGAGACAGAACATTACCATGGACCAGAGACAGAACATTACCGTGAAAAAGAACATTATCATGGACCAGAAACGGAACATTACCGTGGACCAGAGACGGAACATTACCGTGAAACCGAAACAGGACATTATCGTGGACCAGAGACGGAACATTACCGTGAAACCGAACATTATCGTGGACCAGAGATCGAACATTACCGTGGACCAGAGACAGAACATTACCGTGGACCAGAGATAGAACATTACCGTGGACCAGAGACAGAACATTACCGTGGACCAGAGACAGAACATTATCGTGGACCAGAGATAGAACATTACCGTGAAACCGCAACAGAACATTATCGTGGACCAGAAACGGAACATTATCGTGGACCAGAGACAGAACATTATCGTGGACCAGAGACGGAACATTATCGTGGACCAGAGACGGAACATTATCGTGGACCAGAGACAGAACATTACCGTGAAACCTAAACAGAACATTATCGTGGACCAGAAACGGAACATTATCGTGGACATGAAACAAAACATTATCGTGGACCAGAAACGGAACATTACCGTGAAACAGAAACACAACATTATCGTGGACCAGAGACGGAACATTACCGTGAAACCGAACATTATCGTGGACCAGAGACGGAACATTACCGTGAAACAGAAACAAAACATTACCGTGGACCAGAGACAGAACATTACCGTGAAACGGAAACAGAACATTACCGTGAAACTGAAACAGAACATTATCGTGGACCAGAAACGGAACATTATCATGGACCAGAGACAGAACATTACAGTGAAACCGAAACAGAACATTATGGTGGACCAGAAACGGAACATTACCGTGAAACAGAAACAGAACATTATCGTGGACCAAAGACGGAACATTATCGTGGACCAGACACAGAACATTACCGTGGACCAGAGACGGAACATTACCGTGAAACCGAACATTATCGTGGACCAGAGACGGAACATTACCGTGAAACAGAAACAAAACATTATCGTGGACCAGAAACGGAACATTACCGTGAAACAGAAACACAAAATTATCGTGGACCAGAAACGGAACATTACCGTGATACAGAAACAGAACATTATCGTGGACCAGAGACGGAACATTACCGTGAAACCGAATATTATCGTGGACCAGAGATCGAACATTACCGTGGACCAGAGACAGAACATTACCGTGGACCAGAGACAGAACATTACCGTGGACCAGAGACTGAACATTACCGTGAAACGGAAACAGAACATTACCGTGAAACTGAAACAGAACATTATCGTGGACCAGAAACGGAACATTATCATGGACCAGAGACAGAACATTACAGTGAAACCGAAACAGAACATTACCGTGGACCAGAGACAGAAGATTACCGTGGACCAGAGACAGAACATTACCATGGACCAGAGACAGAACATTACCGTGAAACAGAACATTATCATGGACCAAAAACGGAACATTACCGTGAAACAGAAACACAACATTATCGTGGACCAGAGACGGAACATTACCGTGGACCAGAGACGGAACATTACCGTGAAACCGAAACAGAACATTATCATGGACCAGAAACGGAACATTACCGTGAAACAGAAACACAACATTATCGTGGACCAGAGACGGAACATTACCGTGAAACCGAACATTATCGTGGACCAGAGATCGAACATTATCGTGGACCAGAGACAGAACATTACCGTGAAACCGAACATTATCGTCGACCAGAAATCGAACATTACCGTGAAACAGAAACAGAATATTATCTTGGACCAGAGAGGGAACATTACCGTGAAACAGAAACCGAACATTATCGTGGACCAGAGATCGAACATTACCGTGGACCAGAGACAGAACATTACCGTGGACCAGAGACAGAACATTACCGTGGACCAGAGACAGAACATTACCGTGGACCAGAGACAGAACATTACTGTGGACCAGAGACCGAACTTTACCTTGAAACCGAACATTACCGTGGACCAGAGACAGAACATTACCATGGACCAGAGACAGAACATTACCGTGAAAAAGAACATTATCATGGACCAGAAACGGAACATTACCGTGGACCAGAGACAGAACATTACCGTGAAACCGAAACAGGACATTATCGTGGACCAGAGACGGAACATTACCGTGAAACCGAACATTATCGTGGACCAGAGATCGAACATTACCGTGGACCAGAGACAGAACATTACCGTGGACCAGAGATAGAACATTACCGTGGACCAGAGATAGAACATTACCGTGAAACCGAAACAGAACATTATCGTGGACCAGAAACGGAACATTATCGTGGACCAGAGACAGAACATTATCGTGGACCAGAGACGGAACATTATCGTGGACCGGAGACGGAACATTATCGTGGACCAGAGACAGAACATTACCGTGAAACCTAAACAGAACATTATCGTGGACCAGAAACGGAAAATTATCGTGGACCAGAAACAAAACATTATCGTGGACCAGAAACGGAACATTACCGTGAAACAGAAACACAACATTATCGTGGACCAGAGACGGAACATTACAGTGAAACCGAACATTATCGTGGACCAGAGACGGAACATTACCGTGAAACAGAAACAAAACATTACCGTGGACCAGAGAAAGAACATTACCGTGAAACGGAAAAAGAACATTACCGTGAAACTGAAACAGAACATTATCGTGGACCAGAAACGGAACATTATCATGGACCAGAGACAGAACATTACAGTGAAACCGAAACAGAACATTATGGTGGACCAGAAACGGAACATTACCGTGAAACAGAAACAGAACATTATCGTGGACCAAAGACGGAATATTATCGTGGACCAGACACAGAACATTACCGATGACCAGAGACGGAACATTACCGTGAAACCGAACATTATCGTGGACCAGAGACGGAACATTACCGTGAAACAGAAACAAAACATTATCGTGGACCAGAAACGGAACATTACCGTGAAACAGAAACACAAAATTATCGTGGACCAGAAACGGAACATTACCGTGATACAGAAACAGAACATTATCGTGGACCAGAGACGGAACATTACCGTGAAACCGAATATTATCGTGGACCAGAGATAAAACATTACCGTGGACCAGAGACAGAACATTACCGTGGACCAGAGACGGAACATTACCGTGAAACAGAAACAAAACATTATCGTGGACCAGAAACGGAACATTACCGTGAAACAGAAACACAAAATTATCGTGGACCAGAAACGGAACATTACCGTGATACAGAAAAAGAACATTATCGTGGACCAGAGACGGAACATTACCGTGAAACCGAATATTATCGTGGACCAGAGATAAAACATTACCGTGGACCAGAGACAGAACATTACCGTGGACCAGAGACAGAATATTACCGTGGACCAGAGAAAGAACATTACCGTGGACCAGAGACTGAACATTACCGTGGACCAGAGACCGAACTTTACCTTGAAACCGAACATTATCGTGGACCAGAAACGGAACATTACCATGAAACAGAAACACAAAATTATCGTGGACCAGAAACGGAACATTACCGTGATACAGAAACAGAACATTATCGTGGACCAGAGACCGAACTTTACCTTGAAACCGAACATTACCGTGGACCAAAGACAGAACATTACCATGGACCAGAGACAGAACATTACCGTGAAAAAGAACATTATCATGGACCAGAAACGGAACATTACCGTGGACCAGAGACGGAACATTACCGTGAAACCGAAACAGGACATTATCGTGGAACAGAGACGGAACATTACCGTGAAACCGAACATTATCGTGGACCAGAGATCGAACATTACCATGGACCAGAGACAGAACATTACCGTGGACCAGAGATAGAACATTACTGTGGACCAGAGACAGAACATTATCGTGGACCAGAGATAGAACATTACCGTGAAACCGAAACAGAACATTATCGTGGACCAGAAACGGAACTTTATCGTGGACCAGAGACAGAACATTATCGTGGACCAGAGACGGAACATTATCGTGGACCAGAGACGGAACATTATCGTGGACCAGAGACAGAACATTACCGTGAAACCTAAACAGAACATTATCGTGGACCAGAAACGGAACATTATCGTGGACATGAAACAAAACATTATCGTGGACCAGAAACGGAACATTACCGTGAAACAGAAACACAACATTATCGTGGACCAGAGACGGAACATTACCGTGAAACCGAACATTATCGTGGACCAGAGACGGAACATTACCGTGAAACTGAAACAAAACATTACCGTGGACCAGAGACAGAACATTACCGTGAAACGGAAACAGAACATTACCGTGAAACTGAAACAGAACATTATCGTGGACCAGAAACGGAACATTATCATGGACCAGAGACAGAACATTACAGTGAAACCGGAACAGAACATTATGGTGGACCAGAAACGGAACATTACCGTGAAACAGAAACAGAACATTATTGTGGACCAAAGACGGAACATTATCGTGGACCAGACACAGAACATTACCGTGGACCAGAGACGGAACATTACCGTGAAACCGAACATTATCGTGGACCAGAGATGGAACATTACCGTGAAACAGAAACAGAACATTATCGTGGACCAGAGACGGAACATTACCGTGAAACCGAATATTATCGTGGACCAGAGATCGAACATTACCGTGGACCAGAGACAGAACATTACCGTGGACCAGAGACAGAACATTACCGTGGACCAGAGAAAGAACATTACCGTGGACCAGAGACTGAACATTACCGTGAAACGGAAACAGAACATTACCGTGAAACTGAAACAGAACATTATCGTGGACCAGAAACGGAACATTATCATGGACCAGAGACAGAACATTACAGTGAAACCGAAACAGAACATTACCGTGGACCAGAGACAGAAGATTACCGTGGACCAGAGACAGAACATTACCATGGACCAGAGACAGAACATTACCGTGAAACAGAACATTATCATGGACCAGAAACGGAACATTACCGTGAAACAGAAACACAACATTATCGTGGACCAGAGACGGAACATTACCGTGAAACCGAAACAGAACATTATCATGGACCAGAAACGGAACATTACCGTGAAACAGAAACACAACATTATCGTGGACCAGAGACGGAACATTACCGTGAAACCGAACATTATCGTGGACCAGAGATCGAACATTATCGTGGACCAGAGACAGAACATTACCGTGAAACCGAACATTATCGCTGACCAGAAACGGAACATTACCATGAAACAGAAACACAAAATTATCGTGGACCAGAGACGGAACATTACCGTGAAACCGAACATTATCGTGGACCAGAGATTGAACATTACCGTGGACCAGAGACTGAACATTACCGTGGACCAGAGACCGAACTTTACCTTGAAACCGAACATTATCGTTGACCAGAAACGGAACATTACCATGAAACAGAAACACAAAATTATCGTGAACCAGAAACGGAACATTACCGTGATACAGAAAAAGAACATTATCGTGGACCAGAGACGGAACATTACCGTGAAACCAAACATTATCGTGGACCAGAGATCGAACATTACCATGGACCAGAGACAGAACATTACCGTGGACCAGAGACAGAACATTACCGTGGACCAGAGACAGAACATTACCATGGACCAGAGACAGAACATTACCGTGAAACAGAACATTATCATGGACTAGAAACGGAACATTACCGTGAAACAGAAACACAACATTATCGTGGACCAGAGATTGAACATTACCGTGGACCAGAGACGGAACATTACCGTGAAACCGAAACAGAACATTATCATGGACCAGAAACGGAACATTACCGTGAAAAAGAAACACAACATTATCGTGGACCAGAGACGGAACATTACCGTGAAACCGAACATTATCGTGGACCAGAGATCGAACATTATCGTGGACCAGAGACAGAACATTACCGTGAAACCGAACATTATCGTGTACCAGAGACGGAACATTACCGTGAAACCGAACATTATCGTCGACCAGAAATCGAACATTATCGTGGACCAGAGACAGAACATTACCGTGGACCAGAAATGGAACATTATCGTGGACCAGAGACAGAACATTACCGTGGACCAGAAATGGAACATTACCGTGAAACCGAACATTACCATGGACCAGATACGGAACATTACTGTGGACCAGAGACGGAACATTACCATGGACCAGAACATTACCGTGGACCAGAACATTATCGTGAAACCGAACATTATCGTGAAACCGAACATTATCGTGGACCCGAGACCAAACATTACCGTGAAACCGAACATTACCGTGGACCAGAGACCGAACATTACCGTGAAACCGAACATTACCGTGGACCAGAGACCAAACTTTACCTTGAAACCGAACATTACCGTTTACCAGAGACAGAACATTACCGTGGACCAGAGACGGAACATTATCATGGACCAGAGACAGAACATTACAGTGAAACCGAAACAGAACATTATCGTGGACGAGAAACGGAACATTACCGTGAAACAGAAACAGAACATTATCGTGGACCAAAGACGGAACATTATCGTGGACCAGACACAGAACATTACTGTGGACCAGAGACAGAACATTACCGTGAAACCGAACATTATCATGGACCAGAAACGGAACATTACCGTGAAACAGAAGCACAAAATTATCGTGGACCAGAAACGGAACATTACCGTGATACAGAAACAGAACATTATCGTGGACCAGAGACGGAGCATTACCGTGAAACCGAACATTATCGTGGACCAGAGATCGAACATTACCGTGGACCAGAGACAGAACATTACCGTGGACCAGAGACAGAACATTACCGTGGACCAGAGACAGAACATTACCGTGGACCAGAGACAGAACATTACCGTGGACCAGAGACCAAACTTTACCTTGAAACCGAACATTATCGTGGACCAGAAACGGAACATTACCATGAAACAGAAACACAAAATTATCGTGGACCAGAAACGGAACATTACCGTGATACAGAAACAGAACATTATCGTGGACCAGAGACGGAACATTACCGTGAAACCAAACATTATCGTGGACCAGAGATCGAACATTACCGTGGACCAGAGACAGAACATTACCGTGGACCAGAGACAGAACATTACCGTGGACCAGAGACAGAACATTACCGTGGACCAGAGACAGAACATTACCATGGACCAGAGACAGAACATTACCATGAAACAGAACATTATCATGGACCAGAAACGGAACATTACCGTGAAACAGAAACACAACATCATCGTGGACCAGAGACGGAATATTACCGTGGACCAGAGACGGAACATTACCGTGAAACCGAAACAGAACATTATCGTGGACCAGAAACGGAACATTACCGTGAAACCGAAACAGAACATTATCGTGGACCAGAAACGGAACATTACCGTGAAACCGAACATTGTCGTGGACCAGAGATCGAACATTACCGTGGACAAGAGACAGAACATTACCGTGAAACAGAACATTATCGTGGACCAGAAACGGAACATTACCGTGAAACTGAAACAGAACATTATCGTAGACCAGAAACGGAACATTATCATGGACCAGAGACAGAACATTACCGTGAAACCGAAACAGAACATTATCGTGGACCAGAAACAGAACATTACCGTGAAACAGAAACACAACATTATCGTGGACCAGAGACGGAACATTACCGTGAAACCGAACATTATCGTGGACCAGAGATCGAACATTATCATAGACCAGAGACAGAACATTACCGTGGACCAGAAATGGAACATTACCGTGAAACCGAAAATTATCGTGGACCAGAGACGGAACATTACCGTGAAACCGAACATTATCGTGGACCAGAAATCGAACATTATCGTGGACCAGAGACAGAACATTACCGTGGACCAGAAATGGAACATTACCGTGAAACCGAACATTACCATGGACCAGATACGGAACATTACCGTGAAACCGAACATTATCGTCGACCAGAAATCGAACATTATCGTGGACCAGAGACAGAACATTACCTTGGACCAGAAATGGAACATTACCGTGGACCAGAACATTACCATGGACCAGAACATTATCGTGAAACCGAACATTATCATGAAACCGAACATTATCGTGGACCAGAGACCAAACATTACCGTGAAACCGAACATTACCGTGGACCAGAGACCGAATATTACCGTGAAACCGAACATTACCATGGACCAGAGACCAAACTTTACCTTGAAACTGAACATTACCGTTTACCAGAGACAGAACATTACCGTGGACCAGAGAAAGAATATTACCATGGACCAGAGACAGAACATTACCGTGAAAAAGAACATTATCATGGACCAGAAACGGAACATTACCGTGAAACAGAAACAGAACATTATCGTGGACCAGTAACAGAACATTACCGTGGACCAGAGACAGAACATTACCGGGAAACCGAAACAGAACATTATCGTTGACCAGAAACGGAAAATTACCGTGAAACCGAACATTATCGTGGACCAGAGATCGAACATTACCGTGGACCAGAGACAAAACATTACCGTGGACCAGAGACAGAACATTTCCATGGACCAGAGACAGAACATTACCGTTTACCAGAGACAGAACATTACCGTGGACCAGAGACAGAACATTACCGTGGACCAAAGACCCAACTTTACCTTGAAACCGAACATTACCGTGGACCAGAGACAGAATATTACCATGGACCAGAGACAGAACATTACCTTGAAAAAGAATATTATCATGGACCAGAAACGGAACATTACCGTGAAACAGAAACAGAACATTATCGTGGACCAGAGACGGAACATTACCGTGAAACCTAAACAGAACATTATGGTGGACCAGAAACGGAACATTATCGGGAAACCGAACATTATCGTGGACCAGAGACGGAACATTACCGTGAAACAGAAACACAACATTACCGTGGACCAGACACGGAATATTACCGTGAAACGGAAACAGAAAATTACATTGAAACAGAAACGGAACATTACCGTGGACCAGAGACAGAACATTACCGTGAAACCGAAACAGAACATTATCGTGGACCAGAAACGGAACATTACCGTGAAACAGAAACACAACATTATCGTTGACCAGAGACGGAACATTACCGTGAAACCGAACATTATTGTGGACCAGAGACAGAACATTATCGTGGACCAGAGACGGAACATTACCGTGAAACCGAACATTATCGTCGACCAGAAATCGAACATTATCGTGGACCAGAGACAGAACATTATCGTGGACCAGAAACGGAACATTACCGTGAAACAGAAACAGAACATTATCGTGGACCAAAGACGGAACATTATCGTGGACCAGAGACGGAACATTACCGTGAAATCGAACATTATCGTGGACCAGAAACGGAACATTACGGTGAAACAGAAACACAAAATTATCGTGGACCAGAAACGGAACATTACCGTGATACAGAAACAGAACATTATCGTGGACCAGAGACGGAACATTACCGTGAAACCGAACATTATCGTGGACCAGAGATCGAACATTACCGTGGACCAGAGACAGAACATTACCGTGGACCAGAGACAGAACATTACCGTGGACCAGAGACAGAACATTACCGTGGACCAGAGACAGAACATTACCGTGGACCAGAGACAGAACATTACTGTGGACCAGAGACCGAACTTTACCTTGAAACCGAACGTTACCGTGGACCAGAGACAGAACATTACCATGAAACAGAACATTATCATGAACCAGAAACGGAACATTACCGTGAAATAGAAACACAACATTATCGTGGACCAGAGAAGGAACATTACCGTGGACCAGAGACGGAACATTACCGTGAAACCGAAACAGAATATTATCGTGGACCAGAAACGGAACATTACCGTGAAACCGAAACCGAACATTATCGTGTACCAGAGATCGAACATTACCGTGGACCAGAGACAGAACATTACCGTGGACCAGAGACAGAACATTACCGTGGACCAGAGACAGAACATTACCGTGGACCAGAGACAGAACATTACCGTGGACCAGAGACAGAACATTACTGTGGACCAGAGACCGAACTTTACCTTGAAACCGAACATTACCGTGGACCAGAGACAGAACATTACCATGGACCAGAGACAGAACATTAACGTGAAAAAGAACATTATCATGGACCAGAAACGGAACATTACCGTGGACCAGAGACGGAACATTACCATGAAACCGAAACAGAACATTATCGTGGACCAGAGACGGAACATTACCGTGAAACCGAACATTATCGTGGACCAGAGATCGAACATTACCGTGGACCAGAGACAGAACATTACCGTGGACCAGAGATAGAACATTACCGTGGACCAGAGACAGAACATTACCGTGGACCAGAGACAGAACATTACTGTGGACCAGAGACCGAACTTTACCTTGAAACCGAACATTACCGTGGACCAGAGACAGAACATTACCATGGACCAGGGACAGAACATTACCGTGAAACAGAACATTATCATGGACCAGAAACGGAACATTACCGTGAAACAGAAACAGAACATTATCGTGGACTAGAAACGGAACATTACCGTGAAACCGAAACAGAACATTATCGTGGACCAGAAACGGAACATTACCGTTGACTAGAGACAGAACATTACCTTGAAACCAAAACAGAACATTATCGTGGACCAGAAAGGGAACATTATCGTGGACCAGAGATAGAACATTACCGTGAAACCGAAACAGAACATTATCGTGGACCAGAAACGGAACATTATCGTGGACCAGAGACAGAACATTATCGTGGACCAGAGACGGAACATTATCGTGGACCAGAGACGGAACATTATCGTGGACCAGAGACAGAACATTACCGTGAAACCTAAACAGAACATTATCATGGACCAGAAACGGGACATTATCGTGGACCAGAAACAAAACATTATCGTGGACCAGAATTGGAACATTACAGTGAAACAGAAACACAACATTATCGTGGACCAGAGACGGAACATTACTGTGAAACCGAACATTATCGTGGACCAGAGACGGAACATTACCGTGAAACAGAAACAAAACATTACCGTGGACCAGAAACAGAACATTACAGTGAAACGGAAACAGGACATTACCGTGAAACTGAAACAGAACATTATCGTGGACCAGAAACGGAACATTATCATGGACCAGAGACAGAAAATTACAGTGAAACAGAAACAGAACATTATCGTGGACCAGAAACGGAACATTACCGTGAAACAGAAACAGAACATTATCGTGGACTAAAGACGGAACATTATCGTGGACCAGAGACGGAACATTACAGTGAAACCGAACATTATCGTGGACCAGACACAGAACATTACCGTGGACCAGAGACAGAACATTACCGTGAAACCGAACATTATCGTGGACCAGAAACGGAACATTACCGTGAAACAGAAACACAAAATTATCGTGGACCAGAAACGGAACATTACCGTGATAAAGAAAAAGATCATTATCGTGGACCAGAGACGGAACATTACCGTGAAACCGAACATTATCGTGGACCAGAGATCGAACATTACCGTGGACCAGAGACAGAACATTACCGTGGACCAGAGACAGAACATTACCGTGGACCAGAGACAGAACATTACCGTGGACCAGAGACAGAACATTACCGAGGACCAGAGACGGAACATTACCGTGAAACAGAAACAGAATATTATCTTGGACCAGAAAGGGAACATTACCGTGAAACCGAAACCGAACATTATCGTGGACCAGAGACAGAACATTACCGTGGACCAGAGACAGAACATTACCGTGAAAAAGAACATTATCATGGACCAGAAACGGAACATTACCGTGGACCAGAGACGGAACATTACCGTGAAACCGAACATTACCGTGGACCAGAGACAGAACATTACCATGGACCAGAGACAGAACATTACCGTGAAAAAGAACATTATGATGGACCAGAAACGGAACATTACCGTGGACCAGAGACGGAACATTACCGTGAAACCGAAACAGGACATTATCGTGGACCAGAGACAGAACATTACCGTGAAACCGAACATTATCGTGGACCAGAGATCGAACATTACCGTGGACCAGAGACAGAACATTACCGTGGACCAGAGATAGAACATTACCGTGGACCAGAGACAGAACATTACCGTGGACCAGAGACAGAACATTATCGTGGACCAGAGATAGAACATTACCGTGAAACCGAAACAGAACATTATCGTGGACCAGAAACGGAACATTATCGTGGACCAGAGACAGAACATTATCGTGGACCAGAGACGGAACATTATCGTGGACCAGAGACGGAACATTATCGTGGACCAGAGACAGAACATTACCGTGAAACCTAAACAGAACATTATCGTGGACCAGAAACGGAACATTATCGTGGACATGAAACAAAACATTATCGTGGACCAGAAACGGAACATTACCGTGAAACAGAAACACAACATTATCGTGGACCAGAAACGGAACATTATCGTGGACATGAAACAAAACATTATCGTGGACCAGAAACGGAACATTACCGTGAAACAGAAACACAACATTACCGTGGACCAGAGACAGAACATTACCGTGGACCAGAGACAGAACATTACCGTGGACCAGAGACAGAACATTACCGTGGACCAGAGACAGAACATTACCGTGGACCAGAGACGGAACATTACCGTGAAACAGAAACAGAATATTATCTTGGACCAGAAAGGGAACATTACCGTGAAACCGAAACCGAACATTATCGTGGACCAGAGACAGAACATTACCGTGGACCAGAGACAGAACATTACCGTGAAAAAGAACATTATCATGGACCAGAAACGGAACATTACCGTGGACCAGAGACGGAACATTACCGTGAAACCGAACATTACCGTGGACCAGAGACAGAACATTACCATGGACCAGAGACAGAACATTACCGTGAAAAAGAACATTATCATGGACCAGAAACGGAACATTACCGTGGACCAGAGACGGAACATTACCGTGAAACCGAAACAGGACATTATCGTGGACCAGAGACGGAACATTACCGTGAAACCGAACATTATCGTGGACCAGAGATCGAACATTACCGTGGACCAGAGACAGAACATTACCGTGGACCAGAGATAGAACATTACCGTGGACCAGAGACAGAACATTACCGTGGACCAGAGACAGAACATTATCGTGGACCAGAGATAGAACATTACCGTGAAACCGAAACAGAACATTATCGTGGACCAGAAACGGAACATTATCGTGGACCAGAGACAGAACATTATCGTGGACCAGAGACGGAACATTATCGTGGACCAGAGACGGAACATTATCGTGGACCAGAGACAGAACATTACCGTGAAACCTAAACAGAACATTATCGTGGACCAGAAACGGAACATTATCGTTGACATGAAACAAAACATTATCGTGGACCAGAAACGGAACATTACCGTGAAACAGAAACACAACATTATCGTGGACCAGAGACGGAACATTACCGTGAAACCGAACATTATCGTGGACCAGAGACGGAACATTACCGTGAAACAGAAACAAAACATTACCGTGGACCAGAGACAGAACATTACCGTGAAACGGAAACAGAACATTACCGTGAAACTGAAACAGAACATTATCGTGGACCAGAAACGGAACATTATCATGGACCAGAGACAGAACATTACAGTGAAACCGAAACAGAACATTATGGTGGACCAGAAACGGAACATTACCGTGAAACAGAAACAGAACATTATCGTGGACCAAAGACGGAACATTATCGTGGACCAGACACAGAACATTACCGTGGACCAGAGACGGAACATTACCGTGAAACCGAACATTATCGTGGACCAGAGACGGAACATTACCGTGAAACAGAAACAAAACATTATCGTGGACCAGAAACGGAACATTACCGTGAAACAGAAACACAAAATTATCGTGGACCAGAAACGGAACATTACCGTGATACAGAAACAGAACATTATCGTGGACCAGAGACGGAACATTACCGTGAAACCGAATATTATCGTGGACCAGAGATCGAACATTACCGTGGACCAGAGACAGAACATTACCGTGGACCAGAGACAGAACATTACCGTGGACCAGAGACTGAACATTACCGTGAAACGGAAACAGAACATTACCGTGAAACTGAAACAGAACATTATCGTGGACCAGAAACGGAACATTATCATGGACCAGAGACAGAACATTACAGTGAAACCGAAACAGAACATTACCGTGGACCAGAGACAGAAGATTACCGTGGACCAGAGACAGAACATTACCATGGACCAGAGACAGAACATTACCGTGAAACAGAACATTATCATGGACCAAAAACGGAACATTACCGTGAAACAGAAACACAACATTATCGTGGACCAGAGACGGAACATTACCGTGGACCAGAGACGGAACATTACCGTGAAACAGAAACAAAACATTACCGTGGACCAGAGACAGAACATTACCGTGAAACGGAAACAGAACATTACCGTGAAACTGAAACAGATCATTATCGTGGACCAGAAACGGAACATTATCATGGACCAGAGACAGAACATTACAGTGAAACCGAAACAGAACATTATGGTGGACCAGAAACGGAACATTACCGTGAAACAGAAACCGAACATTATCGTGGACCAAAGACGGAACATTATCGTGGACCAGACACAGAACATTACCGTGGACCAGAGACGGAACATTACCGTGAAACCGAACATTATCGTGGACCAGAGATGGAACATTACCGTGAAACAGAAACAAAACATTATCGTGGACCAGAGACGGAACATTACCGTGAAACCGAATATTATCGTGGACCAGAGATCGAACATTACCGTGGACCAGAGACAGAACATTACCGTGGACCAGAGACAGAACATTACCGTGGACCAGAGAAAGAACATTACCGTGGACCAGAGACTGAACATTACCGTGAAACGGAAACAGAACATTACCGTGAAACTGAAACAGAACATTATCGTGGACCAGAAACGGAACATTATCATGGACCAGAGACAGAACATTACAGTGAAACCGAAACAGAACATTACCGTGGACCAGAGACAGAAGATTACCGTGGACCAGAGACAGAACATTACCATGGACCAGAGACAGAACATTACCGTGAAACAGAACATTATCATGGACCAGAAACGGAACATTACCGTGAAACAGAAACACAACATTATCGTGGACCAGAGACGGAACATTACCGTGGACCAGAGAGGGAACATTACCGTGGACCAGAGACAGAACATTACCGTGGACCAGAGACAGAACATTACCGTGGACCAGAGACAGAACATTACTGTGGACCAGAGACCGAACTTTACCTTGAAACCGAACATTACCGTGGACCAGAGACAGAACATTACCATGGACCAGGGACAGAACATTACCGTGAAACCGAACATTATCGCTGACCAGAGACGGAACATTACCGTGAAACCGAACATTATCGTCGACCAGAAAGGGAACATTACCGTGAAACAGAAACCGAACATTATCGTGGACCAGAGATCGAACATTACCGTGGACCAGAGACAGAACATTACCGTGGACCAGAGACAGAACATTACCGTGGACCAGAGAGAGAACATTACCGTGGACCAGAGACAGAACATTACCGTGGACCAGAGACAGAACATTACTGTGGACCAGAGACCGAACTTTACCTTGAAACCGAACATTACCGTGGACCAGAGACAGAACATTACCATGGACCAGAGACAGAACATTACCGTGAAAAAGAACATTATCATGGACAGGAAACGGAACATTACCGTGGACCAGAGACGGAACATTACCGTGAAACCGAAACACGACATTATCGTGGACCAGAGACGGAACATTACCGTGAAACCGAACATTATCGTGGACCAGAGATCGAACATTACCGTGGACCAGAGACAGAACATTACCGTGGACCAGAGATAGAACATTACCGTGGACCAGAGATAGAACATTACCGTGAAACCGAAACAGAACATTATCGTGGACCAGAAACGGAACATTATCGTGGACCAGAGACAGAACATTATCATGGACCAAAGACGGAACATTATCGTGGACCAGAGACGGAACATTATCGTGATACAGAAACAGAACATTATCGTGGACCAGAGACGGAACATTACCGTGAAACCGAATATTATCGTGGACCAGAGATCGAACATTACCGTGGACCAGAGACAGAACATTACCGTGAAACCGAACATTATCGCTGACCAGAGACGGAACATTACCGTGAAACCGAACATTATCGTCGACCAGAAAGGGAACATTACCGTGAAACAGAAACCGAACATTATCGTGGACCAGAGATCGAACATTACCGTGGACCAGAGACAGAACATTACCGTGGACCAGAGACAGAACATTACCGTGGACCAGAGAGAGAACATTACCGTGGACCAGAGACAGAACATTACCGTGGACCAGAGACAGAACATTACTGTGGACCAGAGACCGAACTTTACCTTGAAACCGAACATTACCGTGGACCAGAGACAGAACATTACCATGGACCAGAGACAGAACATTACCGTGAAAAAGAACATTATCATGGACAGGAAACGGAACATTACCGTGAAACAGAAACACAACATTATCGTGGACCAGAGACAGAACATTATCGTGGACCAGAAACGGAACATTACCGTGAAACAGAAACAGAACATTATCGTGGACCAAAGACGGAACATTATCGTGGACCAGAGACGGAACATTACCGTGAAATCGAACATTATCGTGGACCAGAAACGGAACATTACGGTGAAACAGAAACACAAAATTATCGTGGACCAGAAACGGAACATTACCGTGATACAGAAACAGAACATTATCGTGGACCAGAGACGGAACATTACCGTGAAACCGAACATTATCGTGGACCAGAGATCGAACATTACCGTGGACCAGAGACAGAACATTACCGTGGACCAGAGACAGAACATTACCGTGGACCAGAGACAGAACATTACCGTGGACCAGAGACAGAACATTACCGTGGACCAGAGACAGAACATTACTGTGGACCAGAGACCGAACTTTACCTTGAAACCGAACGTTACCGTGGACCAGAGACAGAACATTACCATGAAACAGAACATTATCATGAACCAGAAACGGAACATTACCGTGAAATAGAAACACAACATTATCGTGGACCAGAGAAGGAACATTACCGTGGACCAGAGACGGAACATTACCGTGAAACCGAAACAGAATATTATCGTGGACCAGAAACGGAACATTACCGTGAAACCGAAACCGAACATTATCGTGTACCAGAGATCGAACATTACCGTGGACCAGAGACAGAACATTACCGTGGACCAGAGACAGAACATTACCGTGGACCAGAGACAGAACATTACCGTGGACCAGAGACAGAACATTACCGTGGACCAGAGACAGAACATTACTGTGGACCAGAGACCGAACTTTACCTTGAAACCGAACATTACCGTGGACCAGAGACAGAACATTACCATGGACCAGAGACAGAACATTAACGTGAAAAAGAACATTATCATGGACCAGAAACGGAACATTACCGTGGACCAGAGACGGAACATTACCATGAAACCGAAACAGAACATTATCGTGGACCAGAGACGGAACATTACCGTGAAACCGAACATTATCGTGGACCAGAGATCGAACATTACCGTGGACCAGAGACAGAACATTACCGTGGACCAGAGATAGAACATTACCGTGGACCAGAGACAGAACATTACCGTGGACCAGAGACAGAACATTACCGTGGACCAGAGACAGAACATTACTGTGGACCAGAGACCGAACTTTACCTTGAAACCGAACATTACCGTGGACCAGAGACAGAACATTACCATGGACCAGGGACAGAACATTACCGTGAAACAGAACATTATCATGGACCAGAAACGGAACATTACCGTGAAACAGAAACAGAACATTATCGTGGACTAGAAACGGAACATTACCGTGAAACCGAAACAGAACATTATCGTGGACCAGAAACGGAACATTACCGTTGACCAGAGACAGAACATTACCTTGAAACCAAAACAGAACATTATCGTGGACCAGAAAGGGAACATTATCGTGGACCAGAGATAGAACATTACCGTGAAACCGAAACAGAACATTATCGTGGACCAGAAACGGAACATTATCGTGGACCAGAGACAGAACATTATCGTGGACCAGAGACGGAACATTATCGTGGACCAGAGACGGAACATTATCGTGGACCAGAGACAGAACATTACCGTGAAACCTAAACAGAACATTATCATGGACCAGAAACGGGACATTATCGTGGACCAGAAACAAAACATTATCGTGGACCAGAATTGGAACATTACCGTGAAACAGAAACACAACATTATCGTGGACCAGAGACGGAACATTACTGTGAAACCGAACATTATCGTGGACCAGAGACGGAACATTACCGTGAAACAGAAACAAAACATTACCGTGGACCAGAAACAGAACATTACAGTGAAACGGAAACAGGACATTACCGTGAAACTGAAACAGAACATTATCGTGGACCAGAAACGGAACATTATCATGGACCAGAGACAGAAAATTACAGTGAAACAGAAACAGAACATTATCGTGGACCAGAAACGGAACATTACCGTGAAACAGAAACAGAACATTATCGTGGACTAAAGACGGAACATTATCGTGGACCAGAGACGGAACATTACAGTGAAACCGAACATTATCGTGGACCAGACACAGAACATTACCGTGGACCAGAGACAGAACATTACCGTGAAACCGAACATTATCGTGGACCAGAAACGGAACATTACCGTGAAACAGAAACACAAAATTATCGTGGACCAGAAACGGAACATTACCGTGATAAAGAAACAGATCATTATCGTGGACCAGAGACGGAACATTACCGTGAAACCGAACATTATCGTGGACCAGAGATCGAACATTACCGTGGACCAGAGACAGAACATTACCGTGGACCAGAGACAGAACATTACCGTGGACCAGAGACAGAACATTACCGTGGACCAGAGACAGAACATTACCGAGGACCAGAGACGGAACATTACCGTGAAACAGAAACAGAATATTATCTTGGACCAGAAAGGGAACATTACCGTGAAACCGAAACCGAACATTATCGTGGACCAGAGACAGAACATTACCGTGGACCAGAGACAGAACATTACCGTGAAAAAGAACATTATCATGGACCAGAAACGGAACATTACCGTGGACCAGAGACGGAACATTACCGTGAAACCGAACATTACCGTGGACCAGAGACAGAACATTACCATGGACCAGAGACAGAACATTACCGTGAAAAAGAACATTATCATGGACCAGAAACGGAACATTACCGTGGACCAGAGACGGAACATTACCGTGAAACCGAAACAGGACATTATCGTGGACCAGAGACAGAACATTACCGTGAAACCGAACATTATCGTGGACCAGAGATCGAACATTACCGTGGACCAGAGACAGAACATTACCGTGGACCAGAGATAGAACATTACCGTGGACCAGAGACAGAACATTACCGTGGACCAGAGACAGAACATTATCGTGGACCAGAGATAGAACATTACCGTGAAACCGAAACAGAACATTATCGTGGACCAGAAACGGAACATTATCGTGGACCAGAGACAGAACATTATCGTGGACCAGAGACGGAACATTATCGTGGACCAGAGACGGAACATTATCGTGGACCAGAGACAGAACATTACCGTGAAACCTAAACAGAACATTATCGTGGACCAGAAACGGAACATTATCGTGGACATGAAACAAAACATTATCGTGGACCAGAAACGGAACATTACCGTGAAACAGAAACACAACATTATCGTGGACCAGAAACGGAACATTATCGTGGACATGAAACAAAACATTATCGTGGACCAGAAACGGAACATTACCGTGAAACAGAAACACAACATTACCGTGGACCAGAGACAGAACATTACCGTGGACCAGAGACAGAACATTACCGTGGACCAGAGACAGAACATTACCGTGGACCAGAGACAGAACATTACCGTGGACCAGAGACGGAACATTACCGTGAAACAGAAACAGAATATTATCTTGGACCAGAAAGGGAACATTACCGTGAAACCGAAACCGAACATTATCGTGGACCAGAGACAGAACATTACCGTGGACCAGAGACAGAACATTACCGTGAAAAAGAACATTATCATGGACCAGAAACGGAACATTACCGTGGACCAGAGACGGAACATTACCGTGAAACCGAACATTACCGTGGACCAGAGACAGAACATTACCATGGACCAGAGACAGAACATTACCGTGAAAAAGAACATTATCATGGACCAGAAACGGAACATTACCGTGGACCAGAGACGGAACATTACCGTGAAACCGAAACAGGACATTATCGTGGACCAGAGACGGAACATTACCGTGAAACCGAACATTATCGTGGACCAGAGATCGAACATTACCGTGGACCAGAGACAGAACATTACCGTGGACCAGAGATAGAACATTACCGTGGACCAGAGACAGAACATTACCGTGGACCAGAGACAGAACATTATCGTGGACCAGAGATAGAACATTACCGTGAAACCGAAACAGAACATTATCGTGGACCAGAAACGGAACATTATCGTGGACCAGAGACAGAACATTATCGTGGACCAGAGACGGAACATTATCGTGGACCAGAGACGGAACATTATCGTGGACCAGAGACAGAACATTACCGTGAAACCTAAACAGAACATTATCGTGGACCAGAAACGGAACATTATCGTTGACATGAAACAAAACATTATCGTGGACCAGAAACGGAACATTACCGTGAAACAGAAACACAACATTATCGTGGACCAGAGACGGAACATTACCGTGAAACCGAACATTATCGTGGACCAGAGACGGAACATTACCGTGAAACAGAAACAAAACATTACCGTGGACCAGAGACAGAACATTACCGTGAAACGGAAACAGAACATTACCGTGAAACTGAAACAGAACATTATCGTGGACCAGAAACGGAACATTATCATGGACCAGAGACAGAACATTACAGTGAAACCGAAACAGAACATTATGGTGGACCAGAAACGGAACATTACCGTGAAACAGAAACAGAACATTATCGTGGACCAAAGACGGAACATTATCGTGGACCAGACACAGAACATTACCGTGGACCAGAGACGGAACATTACCGTGAAACCGAACATTATCGTGGACCAGAGACGGAACATTACCGTGAAACAGAAACAAAACATTATCGTGGACCAGAAACGGAACATTACCGTGAAACAGAAACACAAAATTATCGTGGACCAGAAACGGAACATTACCGTGATACAGAAACAGAACATTATCGTGGACCAGAGACGGAACATTACCGTGAAACCGAATATTATCGTGGACCAGAGATCGAACATTACCGTGGACCAGAGACAGAACATTACCGTGGACCAGAGACAGAACATTACCGTGGACCAGAGACTGAACATTACCGTGAAACGGAAACAGAACATTACCGTGAAACTGAAACAGAACATTATCGTGGACCAGAAACGGAACATTATCATGGACCAGAGACAGAACATTACAGTGAAACCGAAACAGAACATTACCGTGGACCAGAGACAGAAGATTACCGTGGACCAGAGACAGAACATTACCATGGACCAGAGACAGAACATTACCGTGAAACAGAACATTATCATGGACCAAAAACGGAACATTACCGTGAAACAGAAACACAACATTATCGTGGACCAGAGACGGAACATTACCGTGGACCAGAGACGGAACATTACCGTGAAACCGAAACAGAACATTATCATGGACCAGAAACGGAACATTACCGTGAAACAGAAACACAACATTATCGTGGACCAGAGACGGAACATTACCGTGAAACCGAACATTATCGTGGACCAGAGATCGAACATTATCGTGGACCAGAGACAGAACATTACCGTGAAACCGAACATTATCGTGGACCAGAGACGGAACATTACCGTGAAACCGAACATTATCGTCGACCAGAAATCGAACATTACCGTGAAACAGAAACAGAATATTATCTTGGACCAGAAAGGGAACATTACCGTGAAACAGAAACCGAACATTATCGTGGACCAGAGATCGAACATTACCGTGGACCAGAGACAGAACATTACCGTGGACCAGAGACAGAACATTACCGTGGACCAGAGACAGAACATTACCGTGGACCAGAGACAGAACATTACTGTGGACCAGAGACCGAACTTTACCTTGAAACCGAACATTACCGTGGACCAGAGACAGAACATTACCATGGACCAGAGACAGAACATTATCGTGAAAAAGAACATTATCATGGACCAGAAACGGAACATTACCGTGGACCAGAGACGCAACATTACCGTGAAACCGAAACAGGACATTATCGTGGACCAGAGACGGAACATTACCGTGAAACCGAACATTATCGTGGACCAGAGATCGAACATTACCGTGGACCAGAGACAGAACATTACCGTGAAACCGAAACAGAACATTATCGTGGACCAGAAACGGAACATTATCGTGGACCAGAGACAGAACATTATCGTGGACCAGAGACGGAACATTATCGTGGACCAGAGACGGAACATTATCGTGGACCAGAGACAGAACATTACCGTGAAACCTAAACAGAACATTATCGTGGACCAGAAACGGAAAATTATCGTGGACCAGAAACAAAACATTATCGTGCACCAGAAACGGAACATTACCGTGAAACAAAAACACCACATTATCGTGGACCAGAGAAAGAACATTACCGTGAAACGGAAACAGAACATTACCTTGAAACCGAACATTATCGTGGACCAGAGACGGAACATTACCGTGAAACAGAAACAAAACATTACCGTGGACCAGAGAAAGAACATTACCGTGAAACGGAAACAGAACATTACCGTGAAACTGAAACAGAACATTATCGTGGACCAGAAACGGAACATTATCATGGACCAGAGACAGAACATTACAGTGAAACCGAAACAGAACATTATGGTGGACCAGAAACGGAACATTACCGTGAAACAGAAACAGAACATTATCGTGGACCAAAGACGGAATATTATCGTGGACCAGACACAGAACATTACCGATGACCAGAGACGGAACATTACCGTGAAACCGAACATTATCGTGGACCAGAGACGGAACATTACCGTGAAACAGAAACAAAACATTATCGTGGACCAGAAACGGAACATTACCATGAAACAGAAACACAAAATTATCGTGGACCAGAAACGGAACATTACCGTGATACAGAAACAGAACATTATCGTGGACCAGAGACCGAACTTTACCTTGAAACCGAACATTACCGTGGACCAGAGACAGAACATTACCATGGACCAGAGACAGAACATTACCGTGAAAAAGAACATTATCATGGACCAGAAACGGAACATTACCGTGGACCAGAGACGGAACATTACCGTGAAACCGAAACAGGACATTATCGTGGACCAGAGACGGAACATTACCATGAAACCGAACATTATCGTGGACCAGAGATCGAACATTACCATGGACCAGAGACAGAACATTACTGTGGACCAGAGATAGAACATTACTGTGGACCAGAGACAGAACATTATCGTGGACCAGAGATAGAACATTACCGTGAAACCGAAACAGAACATTATCGTGGACCAGAAACGGAACATTATCGTGGACCAGAGACGGAACATTACCGTGAAACAGAAACAAAACATTACCGTGGACCAGAGACAGAACATTACCGTGAAACGGAAACAGAACATTACCGTGAAACTGAAACAGATCATTATCGTGGACCAGAAACGGAACATTATCATGGACCAGAGACAGAACATTACAGTGAAACCGAAACAGAACATTATGGTGGACCAGAAACGGAACATTACCGTGAAACAGAAACCGAACATTATCGTGGACCAAAGACGGAACATTATCGTGGACCAGACACAGAACATTACCGTGGACCAGAGACGGAACATTACCGTGAAACCGAACATTATCGTGGACCAGAGATGGAACATTACCGTGAAACAGAAACAAAACATTATCGTGGACCAGAGACGGAACATTACCGTGAAACCGAATATTATCGTGGACCAGAGATCGAACATTACCGTGGACGAGAGACAGAACATTACCGTGGACCAGAGACAGAACATTACCGTGGACCAGAGAAAGAACATTACCGTGGACCAGAGACTGAACATTACCGTGAAACGGAAACAGAACATTACCGTGAAACTGAAACAGAACATTATCGTGGACCAGAAACGGAACATTATCATGGACCAGAGACAGAACATTACAGTGAAACCGAAACAGAACATTACCGTGGACCAGAGACAGAAGATTACCGTGGACCAGAGACAGAACATTACCATGGACCAGAGACAGAACATTACCGTGAAACAGAACATTATCATGGACCAGAAACGGAACATTACCGTGAAACAGAAACACAACATTATCGTGGACCAGAGACGGAACATTACCGTGGACCAGAGAGGGAACATTACCGTGAAACCGAAACAGAACATTATCATGGACCAGAAACGGAACATTACCGTGAAACAGAAACACAACATTATCGTGGACCAGAGACGGAACATTACCGTGAAACCAAACATTATCGTGGACCAGAGATCGAACATTATCGTGGACCAGAGACAGAACATTACCGTGAAACCGAACATTATCGCTGACCAGAGACGGAACATTACCGTGAAACCGAACATTATCGTCGACCAGAAAGGGAACATTACCGTGAAACAGAAACCGAACATTATCGTGGACCAGAGATCGAACATTACCGTGGACCAGAGACAGAACATTACCGTGGACCAGAGACAGAACATTACCGTGGACCAGAGAGAGAACATTACCGTGGACCAGAGACAGAACATTACCGTGGACCAGAGACAGAACATTACTGTGGACCAGAGACCGAACTTTACCTTGAAACCGAACATTACCGTGGACCAGAGACAGAACATTACCATGGACCAGAGACAGAACATTACCGTGAAAAAGAACATTATCATGGACAGGAAACGGAACATTACCGTGGACCAGAGACGGAACATTACCGTGAAACCGAAACACGACATTATCGTGGACCAGAGACGGAACATTACCGTGAAACCGAACATTATCGTGGACCAGAGATCGAACATTACCGTGGACCAGAGACAGAACATTACCGTGGACCAGAGATAGAACATTACCGTGGACCAGAGATAGAACATTACCGTGAAACCGAAACAGAACATTATCGTGGACCAGAAACGGAACATTATCGTGGACCAGAGACAGAACATTATCATGGACCAGAGACGGAACATTATCGTGGACCAGAGACGGAACATTATCGTGATACAGAAACAGAACATTATCGTGGACCAGAGACGGAACATTACCGTGAAACCGAATATTATCGTGGACCAGAGATCGAACATTACCGTGGACCAGAGACAGAACATTACCGTGAAACCGAACATTATCGCTGACCAGAGACGGAACATTACCGTGAAACCGAACATTATCGTCGACCAGAAAGGGAACATTACCGTGAAACAGAAACCGAACATTATCGTGGACCAGAGATCGAACATTACCGTGGACCAGAGACAGAACATTACCGTGGACCAGAGACAGAACATTACCGTGGACCAGAGAGAGAACATTACCGTGGACCAGAGACAGAACATTACCGTGGACCAGAGACAGAACATTACTGTGGACCAGAGACCGAACTTTACCTTGAAACCGAACATTACCGTGGACCAGAGACAGAACATTACCATGGACCAGAGACAGAACATTACCGTGAAAAAGAACATTATCATGGACAGGAAACGGAACATTACCGTGGACCAGAGACGGAACATTACCGTGAAACCGAAACACGACATTATCGTGGACCAGAGACGGAACATTACCGTGAAACCGAACATTATCGTGGACCAGAGATCGAACATTACCGTGGACCAGAGACAGAACATTACCGTGGACCAGAGATAGAACATTACCGTGGACCAGAGATAGAACATTACCGTGAAACCGAAACAGAACATTATCGTGGACCAGAAACGGAACATTATCGTGGACCAGAGACAGAACATTATCGTGGACCAGAGACGGAACATTATCGTGGACCAGAGACGGAACATTATCGTGATACAGAAACAGAACATTATCGTGGACCAGAGACGGAACATTACCGTGAAACCGAATATTATCGTGGACCAGAGATCGAACATTACCGTGGACCAGAGACAGAACATTACCGTGGACCAGAGACAGAACATTACCGTGGACCAGAGAAAGAACATTACCGTGGACCAGAGACTGAACATTACCGTGAAACGGAAACAGAACATTACCGTGAAACTGAAACAGAACATTATCGTGGACCAGAAACGGAACATTATCATGGACCAGAGACAGAACATTACAGTGAAACCGAAACAGAACATTACCGTGGACCAGAGACAGAAGATTACCGTTGACCAGAGACAGAACATTACCATGGACCAGAGACAGAACATTACCGTGAAACAGAACATTATCATGGACCAGAAACGGAACATTACCGTGAAACAGAAACACAACATTATCGTGGACCAGAGACGGAACATTACCGTGGACCAGAGACGGAACATTACCGTGAAACCGAAACAGAACATTATCATGGACCAGAAACGGAACATTACCGTGAAACAGAAACACAACATTATCGTGGACCAGAGACGGAACATTACCGTGAAACCGAACATTATCGTGGACCAGAGATCGAACATTATCGTGGACCAGAGACAGAACATTACCGTGAAACCGAACATTATCGCTGACCAGAGACGGAACATTACCGTGAAACCGAACATTATCGTCGACCAGAAATCGAACATTACCGTGAAACAGAAACAGAATATTATGGTGGACCAGAGATCGAACATTACCGTGGACCAGAGACAGAACATTACCGTGGACCAGAGACAGAACATTACCGTGGACCAGAGAGAGAACATTACCGTGGACCAGAGACAGAACATTACCGTGGACCAGAGACAGAACATTACTGTGGACCAGAGACCGAACTTTACCTTGAAACCGAACATTACCGTGGACCAGAGACAGAACATTACCATGGACCAGAGACAGAACATTACCGTGAAAAAGAACATTATCATGGACCAGAAACGGAACATTACCGTGGACCAGAGACGGAACATTACCGTGAAACCGAAACAGGACATTATCGTGGACCAGAGACGGAACATTACCGTGAAACCGAACATTATCGTGGACCAGAGATCGAACATTATCGTGGACCAGAGACAGAACATTACCGTGAAACCGAACATTATCGCTGACCAGAGACGGAACATTACCGTGAAACCGAACATTATCGTCGACCAGAAATCGAACATTACCGTGAAACAGAAACAGAATATTATCTTGGACCAGAAAGGGAACATTACCGTGAAACAGAAACCGAACATTATCGGGGACCAGAGATCGAACATTACCGTGGACCAGAGACAGAACATTACCGTGGACCAGAGACAGAACATTACCGTGGACCAGAGAGAGAACATTACCGTGGACCAGAGACAGAACATTACCGTGGACCAGAGACAGAACATTACTGTGGACCAGAGACCGAACTTTACCTTGAAACCGAACATTACCGTGGACCAGAGACAGAACATTACCATGGACCAGAGACAGAACATTACCGTGAAAAAGAACATTATCGTGGACCAGAGATCGAACATTACCGTGGACCAGAGACAGAACATTACCGTGGACCAGAGACAGAACATTACCGTGGACCAGAGAGAGAACATTACCGTGGACCAGAGACAGAACATTACCGTGGACCAGAGACAGAACATTACTGTGGACCAGAGACCGAACTTTACCTTGAAACCGAACATTACCGTGGACCAGAGACAGAACATTACCATGGACCAGAGACAGAACATTACCGTGAAAAAGAACATTATCATGGACCAGAAACGGAACATTACCGTGGACCAGAGACGGAACATTACCGTGAAACCGAAACAGGACATTATCGTGGACCAGAGACGGAACATTACCGTGAAACCGAACATTATCGTGGACCAGAGATCGAACATTACCGTGGACCAGAGATAGAACATTACCGTGAAACCGAAACAGAACATTATCGTGGACCAGAAACGGAACATTATCGTGGACCAGAGACAGAACATTATCGTGGACCAGAGACGGAACATTATCGTGGACCAGAGACGGAACATTATCGTGGACCAGAGACAGAACATTACCGTGTAACCTAAACAGAACATTATCGTGGACCAGAAACGGAAAATTATCGTGGACCAGAAACAAAACATTATCGTGGACCAGAAACGGAACATTACCGTGAAACAGAAACACAACATTATTGTGGACCAGAGACGGAACATTACCGTGAAACCGAACATTATCGTGGACCAGAGACGGAACATTACCGTGAAACAGAAACAAAACATTACCGTGGACCAGAGAAAGAACATTACCGTGAAACGGAAACAGAACATTACCGTGAAACTGAAACAGAACATTATCGTGGACCAGAAACGGAACATTATCATGGACCAGAGACAGAACATTACAGTGAAACCGAAACAGAACATTATGGTGGACCAGAAACGGAACATTACCGTGGACCAGAGACAGAACATTACCGTGGACCAGAGACAGAACATTACCGTGGACCAGAGACAGAACATTACCGTGGACCAGAGACAGAACATTACTGTGGACCAGAGACCGAACTTTACCTTGAAACCGAACATTACCGTGGACCAGAGACAGAACATTACCATGGACCAGAGACAGAACATTACCGTGAAAAAGAACATTATCATGGACCAGAAACGGAACATTACCGTGGACCAGAGACGGAACATTACCGTGAAACCGAAACAGGACATTATCGTGGACCAGAGACGGAACATTACCGTGAAACCGAACATTATCGTGGACAAGAGATCGAACATTACCGTGGACCAGAGACAGAACATTACCGTGGACCAGAGATAGAACATTACCGTGGACCAGAGATAGAACATTACCGTGGACCAGAGACGGAACATTACCGTGAAACCGAACATTATCGTGGACCAGAGACGGAACATTACCGTGAAACAGAAACAAAACATTATCGTGGACCAGAAACGGAACAATACCGTGAAACAGAAACACAAAATTATCGTGGACCAGAAACGGAACCTTACCGTGATACAGAAACAGAACATTATCGTGGACCAGAGACGGAACATTACCGTGAAACCGAATATTATCGTGGACCAGAGATCGAACATTACCGTGGACCAGAGACAGAACATTACCGTGGACCAGAGACAGAACATTACCGTGGACCAGAGAAAGAACATTACCGTGGACAGGAGACTGAACATTACCGTGAAACGGAAACAGAACATTACCGTGAAACTGAAACAGAACATTATCGTGGACCAGAAACGGAACATTATCATGGACCAGAGACAGAACATTACAGTGAAACCGAAACAGAACATTACCGTGGACCAGAGACAGAACATTACCATGGACCAGAAACAGAACATTACCGTGAAACAGAACATTATCGTGGACCAGAAACGGAACATTATCGTGGACATGAAACAAAACATTATCGTGGACCAGAAACGGAACATTACCGTGAAATAGAAACACAACATTATCGTGGACCAGAGACGGAACATTACCGTGAAACCGAACATTATCGTGGACCAGAGACGGAACATTACCGTGAAACAGAAACAAAACATTACCGTGGACCAGAGACAGAACATTACCGTGAAACGGAAACAGAACATTACCGTGAAACTGAAACAGAACATTATCGTGGACCAGAAACGGAACATTATCATGGACCAGAGACAGAACATTACAGTGAAACCGAAACAGAACATTATGGTGGACCAGAAACGGAACATTACCGTGAAACAGAAACAGAACATTATCGTGGACCAAAGACGGAACATTATCGTGGACCAGACACAGAACATTACCGTGGACCAGAGACGGAACATTACCGTGAAACCGAACATTATCGTGGACCAGAGACGGAACATTACCGTGAAACAGAAACAAAACATTATCGTGGACCAGAAACGGAACATTACCGTGAAACAGAAACACAAAATTATCGTGGACCAGAAACGGAACATTACCGTGATACAGAAACAGAACATTATCGTGGACCAGAGACGGAACATTACCGTGAAACCGAATATTATCGTGGACCAGAGATCGAACATTACCGTGGACCAGAGACAGAACATTACCGTGGACCAGAGACAGAACATTACCGTGGACCAGAGAAAGAACATTACCGTGGACCAGAGACTGAACATTACCGTGAAACGGAAACAGAACATTGCCGTGAAACTGAAACAGAACATTATCGTGGACCAGAAACGGAACATTATCATGGACCAGAGACAGAACATTACAGTGAAACCGAAACAGAACATTACCGTGGACCAGAGACAGAAGATTACCGTGAACCAGAGACAGAACATTACCATGGACCAGAGACAGAACATTACCGTGAAACAGAACATTATCATGGACCAAAAACGGAACATTACCGTGAAACAGAAACACAACATTATCGTGGACCAGAGACGGAACATTACCGTGGACCAGAGACGGAACATTACCGTGAAACCGAAACAGAACATTATCATGGACCAGAAACGGAACATTACCGTGAAACAGAAACACAACATTATCGTGGACCAGAGACGGAACATTACCGTGAAACCGAACATTATCGTGGACCAGAGATCGAACATTATCGTGGACCAGAAACAGAACATTACCGTGAAACCGAACATTATCGTGGACCAGAGACGGAACATTACCGTGAAACCGAACATTATCGTCGACCAGAAATCGAACATTACCGTGAAACAGAAACAGAATATTATCTTGGACCAGAAAGGGAACATTACCGTGAAACAGAAACCGAACATTATCGTGGACCAGAGACAGAACATTACCGTGAAACCGAAACAGAACATTATCGTGGACCAGAAACGGAACATTATCGTGGACCAGAGACAGAACATTATCGTGGACCAGAGACGGAACATTATCGTGGACCAGAGACGGAACATTATCGTGGACCAGAGACAGAACATTACCGTGAAACCTAAACAGAACATTATCGTGGACCAGAAACAGAAAATTATCGTGGACCAGAAACAAAACATTATCGTGGACCAGAAACGGAACATTACCGTGAAACAGAAACACAACATTATCGTGGACCAGAGAAAGAACATTACCGTGAAACGGAAACAGAACATTACCGTGAAACCGAACATTATCGTGGACCAGAGACGGAACATTACCGTGAAACAGAAACAAAACATTACCGTGGACCAGAGAAAGAACATTACCGTGAAACGGAAACAGAACATTACCGTGAAACTGAAACAGAACATTATCGTGGACCAGAAACGGAACATTATCATGGACCAGAGACAGAACATTACAGTGAAACCGAAACAGAACATTATGGTGGACCAGAAACGGAACATTACCGTGAAACAGAAACAGAACATTATCGTGGACCAAAGACGGAATATTATCGTGGACCAGACACAGAACATTACCGATGACCAGAGACGGAACATTACCGTGAAACCGAACATTATCGTGGACCAGAGACGGAACATTACCGTGAAACAGAAACAAAACATTATCGTGGACCAGAAACGGAACATTACCGTGAAACAGAAACACAAAATTATCGTGGACCAGAAACGGAACATTACCGTGATACAGAAACAGAACATTATCGTGGACCAGAGACGGAACATTACCGTGAAACCGAATATTATCGTGGACCAGAGATAAAACATTACCGTGGACCAGAGACAGAACATTACCGTGGACCAGAGACAGAATATTACCGTGGACCAGAGAAAGAACATTACCGTGGACCAGAGACTGAACATTACCGTGGACCAGAGACCGAACTTTACCTTGAAACCGAACATTATCGTGGACCAGAAACGGAACATTACCATGAAACAGAAACACAAAATTATCGTGGACCAGAAACGGAACATTACCGTGATACAGAAACAGAACATTATCGTGGACCAGAGACCGAACTTTACCTTGAAACCGAACATTACCGTGGACCAGAGACAGAACATTACCATGGACCAGAGACAGAACATTACCGTGAAAAAGAACATTATCATGGACCAGAAACGGAACATTACCGTGAAACAGAAACACAACATTATCGTGGACCAGAGACGGAACATTACCGTGAAACCGAACATTATCGTGGACCAGAGATCGAACATTATCGTGGACCAGAAACAGAACATTACCGTGAAACCGAACATTATCGTGGACCAGAGACGGAACATTACCGTGAAACCGAACATTATCGTCGACCAGAAATCGAACATTACCGTGAAACAGAAACAGAATATTATCTTGGACCAGAAAGGGAACATTACCGTGAAACAGAAACCGAACATTATCGTGGACCAGAGACAGAACATTACCGTGAAACCGAAACAGAACATTATCGTGGACCAGAAACGGAACATTATCGTGGACCAGAGACAGAACATTATCGTGGACCAGAGACGGAACATTATCGTGGACCAGAGACGGAACATTATCGTGGACCAGAGACAGAACATTACCGTGAAACCTAAACAGAACATTATCGTGGACCAGAAACAGAAAATTATCGTGGACCAGAAACAAAACATTATCGTGGACCAGAAACGGAACATTACCGTGAAACAGAAACACAACATTATCGTGGACCAGAGAAAGAACATTACCGTGAAACGGAAACAGAACATTACCGTGAAACCGAACATTATCGTGGACCAGAGACGGAACATTACCGTGAAACAGAAACAAAACATTACCGTGGACCAGAGAAAGAACATTACCGTGAAACGGAAACAGAACATTACCGTGAAACTGAAACAGAACATTATCGTGGACCAGAAACGGAACATTATCATGGACCAGAGACAGAACATTACAGTGAAACCGAAACAGAACATTATGGTGGACCAGAAACGGAACATTACCGTGAAACAGAAACAGAACATTATCGTGGACCAAAGACGGAATATTATCGTGGACCAGACACAGAACATTACCGATGACCAGAGACGGAACATTACCGTGAAACCGAACATTATCGTGGACCAGAGACGGAACATTACCGTGAAACAGAAACAAAACATTATCGTGGACCAGAAACGGAACATTACCGTGAAACAGAAACACAAAATTATCGTGGACCAGAAACGGAACATTACCGTGATACAGAAACAGAACATTATCGTGGACCAGAGACGGAACATTACCGTGAAACCGAATATTATCGTGGACCAGAGATAAAACATTACCGTGGACCAGAGACAGAACATTACCGTGGACCAGAGACAGAATATTACCGTGGACCAGAGAAAGAACATTACCGTGGACCAGAGACTGAACATTACCGTGGACCAGAGACCGAACTTTACCTTGAAACCGAACATTATCGTGGACCAGAAACGGAACATTACCATGAAACAGAAACACAAAATTATCGTGGACCAGAAACGGAACATTACCGTGATACAGAAACAGAACATTATCGTGGACCAGAGACCGAACTTTACCTTGAAACCGAACATTACCGTGGACCAGAGACAGAACATTACCATGGACCAGAGACAGAACATTACCGTGAAAAAGAACATTATCATGGACCAGAAACGGAACATTACCGTGGACCAGAGACGGAACATTACCGTGAAACCGAAACAGGACATTATCGTGGACCAGAGACGGAACATTACCATGAAACCGAACATTATCGTGGACCAGAGATCGAACATTACCATGGACCAGAGACAGAACATTACCGTGGACCAGAGATAGAACATTACTGTGGACCAGAGACAGAACATTATCGTGGACCAGAGATAGAACATTACCGTGAAACCGAAACAGAACATTATCGTGGACCAGAAACGGAACATTATCGTGGACCAGAGACAGAACATTATCGTGGACCAGAGACGGAACATTATCGTGGACCAGAGACGGAACATTACCGTGAAACCTAAACAGAACATTATCGTAGACCAGAAACGGAACATTATCGTGGACATGAAACAAAACATTATCGTGGACCAGAAACGGAACATTACCGTGAAACAGAAACACAACATTATCGTGGACCAGAGACGGAACATTACCGTGAAACCAAACATTATCGTGGACCAGAGACGGAACATTACCGTGAAACAGAAACAAAACATTACCGTGGACCAGAGACAGAACATTACCGTGAAACGGAAACAGAACATTACCGTGAAACTGAAACAGAACATTATCGTGGACCAGAAACGGAACATTATCATGGACCAGAGACAGAACATTACAGTGAAACCGAAACAGAACATTATGGTGGACCAGAAACGGAACATTACCGTGAAACAGAAACCGAACATTATCGTGGACCAAAGACGGAACATTATCGTGGACCAGACACAGAACATTACCGTGGACCAGAGACGGAACATTACCGTGAAACCGAACATTATCGTGGACCAGAGATGGAACATTACCGTGAAACAGAAACAAAACATTATCGTGGACCAGAAACGGAACATTACCGTGAAACAGAAACACAAAATTATCGTGGACCAGAAACGGAACATTACCGTGATACAGAAACAGAACATTATCGTGGACCAGAGACGGAACATTACCGTGAAACCGAATATTATCGTGGACCAGAGATCGAACATTACCGTGGACCAGAGACAGAACATTACCGTGGACCAGAGACAGAACATTACCGTGGACAAGAGAAAGAACATTACCGTGGACCAGAGACTGAACATTACCGTGAAACGGAAACAGAACATTACCGTGAAACTGAAACAGAACATTATCGTGGACCAGAAACGGAACATTATCATGGACCAGAGACAGAACATTACAGTGAAACCGAAACAGAACATTACCGTGGACCAGAGACAGAAGATTACCGTGGACCAGAGACAGAACATTACCATGGACCAGAGACAGAACATTACCGTGAAACAGAACATTATCATGGACCAGAAACGGAACATTACCGTGAAACAGAAACACAACATTATCGTGGACCAGAGACGGAACATTACCGTGAAACCGAAACAGAACATTATCATGGACCAGAAACGGAACATTACCGTGAAACAGAAACACAACATTATCGTGGACCAGAGACGGAACATTACCGTGAAACCGAACATTATCGTGGACCAGAGATCGAACATTATCGTGGACCAGAGACAGAACATTACCGTGAAACCGAACATTATCGCTGACCAGAGACGGAACATTACCGTGAAACCGAACATTATCGTCGACCAGAAATCGAACATTACCGTGAAACAGAAACAGAATATTATCTTGGACCAGAAAGGGAACATTACCGTGAAACAGAAACCGAACATTATCGTGGACCAGAGATCGAACATTACCGTGGACCAGAGACAGAACATTACCGTGGACCAGAGACAGAACATTACCGTGGACCAGAGAGAGAACATTACCGTGGACCAGAGACAGAACATTACCGTGGACCAGAGACAGAACATTACTGTGGACCAGAGACCGAACTTTACCTTGAAACCGAACATTACCGTGGACCAGAGACAGAACATTACCATGGACCAGAGACAGAACATTACCGTGAAAAAGAACATTATCATGGACCAGAAACGGAACATTACCGTGGACCAGAGACGGAACATTACCGTGAAACCGAAACAGGACATTATCGTGGACCAGAGACGGAACATTACCGTGAAACCGAACATTATCGTGGACCAGAGATCGAACATTATCGTGGACCAGAGACAGAACATTACCGTGAAACCGAACATTATCGCTGACCAGAGACGGAACATTTCCGTGAAACCGAACATTATCGTCGACCAGAAATCGAACATTACCGTGAAACAGAAACAGAATATTATCTTGGACCAGAAAGGGAACATTACCGTGAAACAGAAACCGAACATTATCGGGGACCAGAGATCGAACATTACCGTGAACCAGAGACAGAACATTACCGTGGACCAGAGACAGAACATTACCGTGGACCAGAGAGAGAACATTACCGTGGACCAGAGACAGAACATTACCGTGGACCAGAGACAGAACATTACTGTGGACCAGAGACCGAACTTTACCTTGAAACCGAACATTACCGTGGACCAGAGACAGAACATTACCATGGACCAGAGACAGAACATTACCGTGAAAAAGAACATTATCGTGGACCAGAGATCGAACATTACCGTGGACCAGAGACAGAACATTACCGTGGACCAGAGACAGAACATTACCGTGGACCAGAGAGAGAACATTACCGTGGACCAGAGACAGAACATTACCGTGGACCAGAGACAGAACATTACTGTGGACCAGAGACCGAACTTTACCTTGAAACCGAACATTACCGTGGACCAGAGACAGAACATTACCATGGACCAGAGACAGAACATTACCGTGAAAAAGAACATTATCATGGACCAGAAACGGAACATTACCGTGGACCAGAGAAGGAACATTACCGTGAAACCGAAACAGGACATTATCGTGGACCAGAGACGGAACATTACCGTGAAACCGAACATTATCGTGGACCAGAGATCGAACATTACCGTGGACCAGAGATAGAACATTACCGTGAAACCGAAACAGAACATTATCGTGGACCAGAAACGGAACATTATCGTGGACCAGAGACAGAACATTATCGTGGACCAGAGACGGAACATTATCGTGGACCAGAGACGGAACATTATCGTGGACCAGAGACAGAACATTACCGTGTAACCTAAACAGAACATTATCGTGGACCAGAAACGGAAAATTATCGTGGACCAGAAACAAAACATTATCGTGGACCAGAAACGGAACATTACCGTGAAACAGAAACACAACATTATTGTGGACCAGAGACGGAACATTACCGTGAAACCGAACATTATCGTGGACCAGAGACGGAACATTACCGTGAAACAGAAACAAAACATTACCGTGGACCAGAGAAAGAACATTACCGTGAAACGGAAACAGAACATTACCGTGAAACTGAAACAGAACATTATCGTGGACCAGAAACGGAACATTATCATGGACCAGAGACAGAACATTACAGTGAAACCGAAACAGAACATTATGGTGGACCAGAAACGGAACATTACCGTGGACCAGAGACAGAACATTACCGTGGACCAGAGACAGAACATTACCGTGGACCAGAGACAGAACATTACCGTGGACCAGAGACAGAACATTACCGTGGACCAGAGACAGAACATTACTGTGGACCAGAGACCGAACTTTACCTTGAAACCGAACATTACCGTGGACCAGAGACAGAACATTACCATGGACCAGAGACAGAACATTACCGTGAAAAAGAACATTATCATGGACCAGAAACGGAACATTACCGTGGACCAGAGACGGAACATTACCGTGAAACCGAAACAGGACATTATCGTGGACCAGAGACGGAACATTACCGTGAAACCGAACATTATCGTGGACAAGAGATCGAACATTACCGTGGACCAGAGACAGAACATTACCGTGGACCAGAGATAGAACATTACCGTGGACCAGAGATAGAACATTACCGTGGACCAGAGACGGAACATTACCGTGAAACCGAACATTATCGTGGACCAGAGACGGAACATTACCGTGAAACAGAAACAAAACATTATCGTGGACCAGAAACGGAACAATACCGTGAAACAGAAACACAAAATTATCGTGGACCAGAAACGGAACATTACCGTGATACAGAAACAGAACATTATCGTGGACCAGAGACGGAACATTACCGTGAAACCGAATATTATCGTGGACCAGAGATCGAACATTACCGTGGACCAGAGACAGAACATTACCGTGGACCAGAGACAGAACATTACCGTGGACCAGAGAAAGAACATTACCGTGGACAGGAGACTGAACATTACCGTGAAACGGAAACAGAACATTACCGTGAAACTGAAACAGAACATTATCGTGGACCAGAAACGGAACATTATCATGGACCAGAGACAGAACATTACAGTGAAACCGAAACAGAACATTACCGTGGACCAGAGACAGAAGATTACCGTGGACCAGAGACAGAACATTACCATGGACCAGAAACAGAACATTACCGTGAAACAGAACATTATCGTGGACCAGAAACGGAACATTATCGTGGACATGAAACAAAACATTATCGTGGACCAGAAACGGAACATTACCGTGAAATAGAAACACAACATTATCGTGGACCAGAGACGGAACATTACCGTGAAACCGAACATTATCGTGGACCAGAGACGGAACATTACCGTGAAACAGAAACAAAACATTACCGTGGACCAGAGACAGAACATTACCGTGAAACGGAAACAGAACATTACCGTGAAACTGAAACAGAACATTATCGTGGACCAGAAACGGAACATTATCATGGACCAGAGACAGAACATTACAGTGAAACCGAAACAGAACATTATGGTGGACCAGAAACGGAACATTACCGTGAAACAGAAACAGAACATTATCGTGGACCAAAGACGGAACATTATCGTGGACCAGACACAGAACATTACCGTGGACCAGAGACGGAACATTACCGTGAAACCGAACATTATCGTGGACCAGAGACGGAACATTACCGTGAAACAGAAACAAAACATTATCGTGGACCAGAAACGGAACATTACCGTGAAACAGAAACACAAAATTATCGTGGACCAGAAACGGAACATTACCGTGATACAGAAACAGAACATTATCGTGGACCAGAGACGGAACATTACCGTGAAACCGAATATTATCGTGGACCAGAGATCGAACATTACCGTGGACCAGAGACAGAACATTACCGTGGACCAGAGACAGAACATTACCGTGGACCAGAGAAAGAACATTACCGTGGACCAGAGACTGAACATTACCGTGAATCGGAAACAGAACATTGCCGTGAAACTGAAACAGAACATTATCGTGGACCAGAAACGGAACATTATCATGGACCAGAGACAGAACATTACAGTGAAACCGAAACAGAACATTACCGTGGACCAGAGACAGAAGATTACCGTGAACCAGAGACAGAACATTACCATGGACCAGAGACAGAACATTACCGTGAAACAGAACATTATCATGGACCAAAAACGGAACATTACCGTGAAACAGAAACACAACATTATCGTGGACCAGAGACGGAACATTACCGTGGACCAGAGACGGAACATTACCGTGAAACCGAAACAGAACATTATCATGGACCAGAAACGGAACATTACCGTGAAACAGAAACACAACATTATCGTGGACCAGAGACGGAACATTACCGTGAAACCGAACATTATCGTGGACCAGAGATCGAACATTATCGTGGACCAGAGACAGAACATTACCGTGAAACCGAACATTATCGTGGACCAGAGACGGAACATTACCGTGAAACCGAACATTATCGTCGACCAGAAATCGAACATTACCGTGAAACAGAAACAGAATATTATCTTGGACCAGAAAGGGAACATTACCGTGAAACAGAAACCGAACATTATCGTGGACCAGAGACAGAACATTACCGTGAAACCGAAACAGAACATTATCGTGGACCAGAAACGGAACATTATCGTGGACCAGAGACAGAACATTATCGTGGACCAGAGACGGAACATTATCGTGGACCAGAGACGGAACATTATCGTGGACCAGAGACAGAACATTACCGTGAAACCTAAACAGAACATTATCGTGGACCAGAAACGGAAAATTATCGTGGACCAGAAACAAAACATTATCGTGGACCAGAAACGGAACATTACCGTGAAACAGAAACACAACATTATCGTGGACCAGAGAAAGAACATTACCGTGAAACGGAAACAGAACATTACCGTGAAACCGAACATTATCGTGGACCAGAGACGGAACATTACCGTGAAACAGAAACAAAACATTACCGTGGACCAGAGAAAGAACATTACCGTGAAACGGAAACAGAACATTACCGTGAAACTGAAACAGAACATTATCGTGGACCAGAAACGGAACATTATCATGGACCAGAGACAGAACATTACAGTGAAACCGAAACAGAACATTATGGTGGACCAGAAACGGAACATTACCGTGAAACAGAAACAGAACATTATCGTGGACCAAAGACGGAATATTATCGTGGACCAGACACAGAACATTACCGATGACCAGAGAAGGAACATTACCGTGAAACCGAACATTATCGTGGACCAGAGACAGAACATTACCGTGAAACAGAAACAAAACATTATCGTGGACCAGAAACGGAACATTACCGTGAAACAGAAACACAAAATTATCGTGGACCAGAAACGGAACATTACCGTGATACAGAAACAGAACATTATCGTGGACCAGAGACGGAACATTACCGTGAAACCGAATATTATCGTGGACCAGAGATAAAACATTACCGTGGACCAGAGACAGAACATTACCGTGGACCAGAGACAGAATATTACCGTGGACCAGAGAAAGAACATTACCGTGGACCAGAGACTGAACATTACCGTGGACCAGAGACCGAACTTTACCTTGAAACCGAACATTATCGTGGACCAGAAACGGAACATTACCATGAAACAGAAACACAAAATTATCGTGGACCAGAAACGGAACATTACCGTGATACAGAAACAGAACATTATCGTGGACCAGAGACCGAACTTTACCTTGAAACCGAACATTACCGTGGACCAGAGACAGAACATTACCATGGACCAGAGACAGAACATTACCGTGAAAAAGAACATTATCATGGACCAGAAACGGAACATTACCGTGGACCAGAGACGGAACATTACCGTGAAACCGAAACAGGACATTATCGTGGACCAGAGACGGAACATTACCATGAAACCGAACATTATCGTGGACCAGAGATCGAACATTACCATGGACCAGAGACAGAACATTACCGTGGACCAGAGATAGAACATTACTGTGGACCAGAGACAGAACATTATCGTGGACCAGAGATAGAACATTACCGTGAAACCGAAACAGAACATTATCGTGGACCAGAAACGGAACATTATCGTGGACCAGAGACAGAACATTATCGTGGACCAGAGACGGAACATTATCGTGGACCAGAGACGGAACATTACCGTGAAACCTAAACAGAACATTATCGTAGACCAGAAACGGAACATTATCGTGGACATGAAACAAAACATTATCGTGGACCAGAAACGGAACATTACCGTGAAACAGAAACACAACATTATCGTGGACCAGAGACGGAACATTACCGTGAAACCAAACATTATCGTGGACCAGAGACGGAACATTACCGTGAAACAGAAACAAAACATTACCGTGGACCAGAGACAGAACATTACCGTGAAACGGAAACAGAACATTACCGTGAAACTGAAACAGAACATTATCGTGGACCAGAAACGGAACATTATCATGGACCAGAGACAGAACATTACAGTGAAACCGAAACAGAACATTATGGTGGACCAGAAACGGAACATTACCGTGAAACAGAAACCGAACATTATCGTGGACCAAAGACGGAACATTATCGTGGACCAGACACAGAACATTACCGTGGACCAGAGACGGAACATTACCGTGAAACCGAACATTATCGTGGACCAGAGATGGAACATTACCGTGAAACAGAAACAAAACATTATCGTGGACCAGAAACGGAACATTACCGTGAAACAGAAACACAAAATTATCGTGGACCAGAAACGGAACATTACCGTGATACAGAAACAGAACATTATCGTGGACCAGAGACGGAACATTACCGTGAAACCGAATATTATCGTGGACCAGAGATCGAACATTACCGTGGACCAGAGACAGAACATTACCGTGGACCAGAGACAGAACATTACCGTGGACAAGAGAAAGAACATTACCGTGGACCAGAGACTGAACATTACCGTGAAACGGAAACAGAACATTACCGTGAAACTGAAACAGAACATTATCGTGGACCAGAAACGGAACATTATCATGGACCAGAGACAGAACATTACAGTGAAACCGAAACAGAACATTACCGTGGACCAGAGACAGAAGATTACCGTGGACCAGAGACAGAACATTACCATGGACCAGAGACAGAACATTACCGTGAAACAGAACATTATCATGGACCAGAAACGGAACATTACCGTGAAACAGAAACACAACATTATCGTGGACCAGAGACGGAACATTACCGTGGACCAGAGACGGAACATTACCGTGAAACCGAAACAGAACATTATCATGGACCAGAAACGGAACATTACCGTGAAACAGAAACACAACATTATCGTGGACCAGAGACGGAACATTACCGTGAAACCGAACATTATCGTGGACCAGAGATCGAACATTATCGTGGACCAGAGACAGAACATTACCGTGAAACCGAACATTATCGCTGACCAGAGACGGAACATTACCGTGAAACCGAACATTATCGTCGACCAGAAAGGGAACATTACCGTGAAACAGAAACCGAACATTATCGTGGACCAGAGATCGAACATTACCGTGGACCAGAGACAGAACATTACCGTGGACCAGAGACAGAACATTACCGTGGACCAGAGAGAGAACATTACCGTGGACCAGAGACAGAACATTACCGTGGACCAGAGACAGAACATTACTGTGGACCAGAGACCGAACTTTACCTTGAAACCGAACATTACCGTGGACCAGAGACAGAACATTACCATGGACCAGAGACAGAACATTACCGTGAAAAAGAACATTATCATGGACAGGAAACGGAACATTACCGTGGACCAGAGACGGAACATTAACGTGAAACCGAAACACGACATTATCGTGGACCAGAGACGGAACATTACCGTGAAACCGAACATTATCGTGGACCAGAGATCGAACATTACCGTGGACCAGAGACAGAACATTACCGTGGACCAGAGATAGAACATTACCGTGGACCAGAGATAGAACATTACCGTGAAACCGAAACAGAACATTATCGTGGACCAGAAACGGAACATTATCGTGGACCAGAGACAGAACATTATCGTGGACCAGAGACGGAACATTATCGTGGACCAGAGACGGAACATTATCGTGATACAGAAACAGAACATTATCGTGGACCAGAGACGGAACATTACCGTGAAACCGAATATTATCGTGGACCAGAGATCGAACATTACCGTGGACCAGAGACAGAACATTACCGTGGACCAGAGACAGAACATTACCGTGGACCAGAGAAAGAACATTACCGTGGACCAGAGACTGAACATTACCGTGAAACGGAAACAGAACATTACCGTGAAACTGAAACAGAACATTATCGTGGACCAGAAACGGAACATTATCATGGACCAGAGACAGAACATTACAGTGAAACCGAAACAGAACATTACCGTGGACCAGAGACAGAAGATTACCGTGGACCAGAGACAGAACATTACCATGGACCAGAGACAGAACATTACCGTGAAACAGAACATTATCATGGACCAGAAACGGAACATTACCGTGAAACAGAAACACAACATTATCGTGGACCAGAGACGGAACATTACCGTGGACCAGAGACGGAACATTACCGTGAAACCGAAACAGAACATTATCATGGACCAGAAACGGAACATTACCGTGAAACAGAAACACAACATTATCGTGGACCAGAGACGGAACATTACCGTGAAACCGAACATTATCGTGGACCAGAGATCGAACATTATCGTGGACCAGAGACAGAACATTACCGTGAAACCGAACATTATCGCTGACCAGAGACGGAACATTACCGTGAAACCGAACATTATCGTCGACCAGAAATCGAACATTACCGTGAAACAGAAACAGAATATTATCTTGGACCAGAAAGGGAACATTACCGTGAAACAGAAACCGAACATTATCGTGGACCAGAGATCGAACATTACCGTGGACCAGAGACAGAACATTACCTTGGACCAGAGACAGAACATTACCGTGGACCAGAGAGAGAACATTACCGTGGACCAGAGACAGAACATTACCGTGGACCAGAGACAGAACATTACTGTGGACCAGAGACCGAACTTTACCTTGAAACCGAACATTACCGTGGACCAGAGACAGAACATTACCATGGACCAGAGACAGAACATTACCGTGAAAAAGAACATTATCATGGACCAGAAACGGAACATTACCGTGGACCAGAGACGGAACATTACCGTGAAACCGAAACAGGACATTATCGTGGACCAGAGACGGAACATTACCGTGAAACCGAACATTATCGTGGACCAGAGATCGAACATTATCGTGGACCAGAGACAGAACATTACCGTGAAACCGAACATTATCGCTGACCAGAGACGGAACATTACCGTGAAACCGAACATTATCGTCGACCAGAAATCGAACATTACCGTGAAACAGAAACAGAATATTATCTTGGACCAGAAAGGGAACATTACCGTGAAACAGAAACCGAACATTATCGTGGACCAGAGATCGAACATTACCGTGGACCAGAGACAGAACATTACCGTGGACCAGAGACAGAACATTACCGTGGACCAGAGAGAGAACATTACCATGGACCAGAGACAGAACATTACCGTGGACCAGAGACAGAACATTACTGTGGACCAGAGACCGAACTTTACCTTGAAACCGAACATTACCGTGGACCAGAGACAGAACATTACCATGGACCAGAGACAGAACATTACCGTGAAAAAGAACATTATCGTGGACCAGAGATCGAACATTACCGTGGACCAGAGACAGAACATTACCGTGGACCAGAGACAGAACATTACCGTGGACCAGAGAGAGAACATTACCGTGGACCAGAGACAGAACATTACCGTGGACCAGAGACAGAACATTACTGTGGACCAGAGACCGAACTTTACCTTGAAACCGAACATTATCGTGGACCAGAGACAGAACATTACCATGGACCAGAGACAGAACATTACCGTGAAAAAGAACATTATCATGGACCAGAAACGGAACATTACCGTGGACCAGAGACGGAACATTACCGTGAAACCGAAACAGGACATTATCGTGGACCAGAGACGGAACATTACCGTGAAACCGAACATTATCGTGGACCAGAGATCGAACATTACCGTGGACCAGAGATAGAACATTACCGTGAAACCGAAACAGAACATTATCGTGGACCAGAAACGGAACATTATCGTGGACCAGAGACAGAACATTATCGTGGACCAGAGACGGAACATTATCGTGGACCAGAGACGGAACATTATCGTGGACCAGAGACAGAACATTACCGTGTAACCTAAACAGAACATTATCGTGGACCAGAAACGGAAAATTATCGTGGACCAGAAACAAAACATTATCGTGGACCAGAAACGGAACATTACCGTGAAACAGAAACACAACATTATTGTGGACCAGAGACGGAACATTACCGTGAAACCGAACATTATCGTGGACCAGAGACGGAACATTACCGTGAAACAGAAACAAAACATTACCGTGGACCAGAGAAAGAACATTACCGTGAAACGGAAACAGAACATTACCGTGAAACTGAAACAGAACATTATCGTGGACCAGAAACGGAACATTATCATGGACCAGAGACAGAACATTACAGTGAAACCGAAACAGAACATTATGGTGGACCAGAAACGGAACATTACCGTGGACCAGAGACAGAACATTACCGTGGACCAGAGACAGAACATTACCGTGGACCAGAGACAGAACATTACCGTGGACCAGAGACAGAACATTACCGTGGACCAGAGACAGAACATTACTGTGGACCAGAGACCGAACTTTACCTTGAAACCGAACATTACCGTGGACCAGAGACAGAACATTACCATGGACCAGAGACAGAACATTACCGTGGACCAGAGACGGAACATTACCGTGAAACCGAAACAGGACATTATCGTGGACCAGAGACGGAACATTACCGTGAAACCGAACATTATCGTGGACAAGAGATCGAACATTACCGTGGACCAGAGACAGAACATTACCGTGGACCAGAGATAGAACATTACCGTGGACCAGAGATAGAACATTACCGTGGACCAGAGACGGAACATTACCGTGAAACCGAACATTATCGTGGACCAGAGACGGAACATTACCGTGAAACAGAAACAAAACATTATCGTGGACCAGAAACGGAACAATACCGTGAAACAGAAACACAAAATTATCGTGGACCAGAAACGGAACATTACCTTGATACAGAAACAGAACATTATCGTGGACCAGAGACGGAACATTACCGTGAAACCGAATATTATCGTGGACCAGAGATCGAACATTACCGTGGACCAGAGACAGAACATTACCGTGGACCAGAGACAGAACATTACCGTGGACCAGAGAAAGAACATTACCGTGGACAGGAGACTGAACATTACCGTGAAACGGAAACAGAACATTACCGTGAAACTGAAACAGAACATTATCGTGGACCAGAAACGGAACATTATCATGGACCAGAGACAGAACATTACAGTGAAACCGAAACAGAACATTACCGTGGACCAGAGACTGAAGATTACCGTGGACCAGAGACAGAACATTACCATGGACCAGAGACAGAACATTACCGTGAAACAGAACATTATCGTGGACCAGAAACGGAACATTATCGTGGACATGAAACAAAACATTATCGTGGACCAGAAACGGAACATTACCGTGAAATAGAAACACAACATTATCGTGGACCAGAGACGGAACATTACCGTGAAACCGAACATTATCGTGGACCAGAGACGGAACATTACCGTGAAACAGAAACAAAACATTACCGTGGACCAGAGACAGAACATTACCGTGAAACGGAAACAGAACATTACCGTGAAACTGAAACAGAACATTATCGTGGACCAGAAACGGAACATTATCATGGACCAGAGACAGAACATTACAGTGAAACCGAAACAGAACATTATGGTGGACCAGAAACGGAACATTACCGTGAAACAGAAACAGAACATTATCGTGGACCAAAGACGGAACATTATCGTGGACCAGACACAGAACATTACCGTGGACCAGAGACGGAACATTACCGTGAAACCGAACATTATCGTGGACCAGAGACGGAACATTACCGTGAAACAGAAACAAAACATTATCGTGGACCAGAAACGGAACATTACCGTGAAACAGAAACACAAAATTATCGTGGACCAGAAACGGAACATTACCGTGATACAGAAACAGAACATTATCGTGGACCAGAGACGGAACATTACCGTGAAACCGAATATTATCGTGGACCAGAGATCGAACATTACCGTGGACCAGAGACAGAACATTACCGTGGACCAGAGACAGAACATTACCGTGGACCAGAGAAAGAACATTACCGTGGACCAGAGACTGAACATTACCGTGAAACGGAAACAGAACATTGCCGTCAAACTGAAACAGAACATTATCGTGGACCAGAAACGGAACATTATCATGGACCAGAGACAGAACATTACAGTGAAACCGAAACAGAACATTACCGTGGACCAGAGACAGAAGATTACCGTGGACCAGAGACAGAACATTACCATGGACCAGAGACAGAACATTACCGTGAAACAGAACATTATCATGGACCAAAAACGGAACATTACCGTGAAACAGAAACACAACATTATCGTGGACCAGAGACGGAACATTACCGTGGACCAGAGACGGAACATTACCGTGAAACCGAAACAGAACATTATCATGGACCAGAAACGGAACATTACCGTGAAACAGAAACACAACATTATCGTGGACCAGAGACGGAACATTACCGTGAAACCGAACATTATCGTGGACCAGAGATCGAACATTATCGTGGACCAGAGACAGAACATTACCGTGAAACCGAACATTATCGTGGACCAGAGACGGAACATTACCGTGAAACCGAACATTATCGTCGACCAGAAATCGAACATTACCGTGAAACAGAAACAGAATATTATCTTGGACCAGAAAGGGAACATTACCGTGAAACAGAAACCGAACATTATCGTGGACCAGAGATCGAACATTACCGTGGACCAGAGACAGAACATTACCGTGGACCAGAGACAGAACATTACCGTGGACCAGAGACAGAACATTACCGTGGACCAGAGACAGAACATTACTGTGGACCAGAGACCGAACTTTACCTTGAAACCGAACATTACCGTGGACCAGAGACAGAACATTACCATGGACCAGAGACAGAACATTACCGTGAAAAAGAACATTATCATGGACCAGAAACGGAACATTACCGTGGACCAGAGACGGAACATTACCGTGAAACCGAAACAGGACATTATCGTGGACCAGAGAAAGAACATTACCGTGAAACGGAAACAGAACATTACCGTGAAACTGAAACAGAACATTATCGTGGACCAGAAACGGAATATTATCATGGACCAGAGACAGAACATTACAGTGAAACCGAAACAGAACATTATGGTGGACCAGAGACGGAACATTACCGTGAAACAGAAACAAAACATTACCGTGGACCAGAGAAAGAACATTACCGTGAAACGGAAACAGAACATTACCGTGAAACCGAAACAGGACATTATCGTGGACCAGAGAAAGAACATTACCGTGAAACGGAAACAGAACATTACCGTGAAACTGAAACAGAACATTATCGTGGACCAGAAACGGAATATTATCATGGACCAGAGACAGAACATTACAGTGAAACCGAAACAGAACATTATGGTGGACCAGAAACGGAACATTACCGTGAAACAGAAACAGAACATTATCGTGGACCAAAGACGGAATATTATCGTGGACCAGACACAGAACATTACCGATGACCAGAGACGGAACATTACCGTGAAACCGAACATTATCGTGGACCAGAGACGGAACATTACCGTGAAACAGAAACAAAACATTATCGTGGACCAGAAACGGAACATTACCGTGAAACAGAAACACAAAATTATCGTGGACCAGAAACGGAACATTACCGTGATACAGAAACAGAACATTATCGTGGACCAGAGACGGAACATTACCGTGAAACCGAATATTATCGTGGACCAGAGATAAAACATTACCGTGGACCAGAGACAGAACATTACCGTGGACCAGAGACAGAACATTACCGTGGACCAGAGAAAGAACATTACCGTGGACCAGAGACTGAACATTACCGTGGACCAGAGACCGAACTTTACCTTGAAACCGAACATTATCGTGGACCAGAAACGGAACATTACCATGAAACAGAAACACAAAATTATCGTGGACCAGAAACGGAACATTACCGTGATACAGAAACAGAACATTATCGTGGACATGAGACCGAACTTTACCTTGAAACCGAACATTACCGTGGACCAGAGACAGAACATTACCATGGACCAGAGACAGAACATTACCGTGAAAAAGAACATTATCATGGACCAGAAACGGAACATTACCGTGGACCAGAGACGGAACATTACCGTGAAACCGAAACAGGACATTATCCTGGACCAGAGACGGAACATTACCGTGAAACCGAACATTATCGTGGACCAGAGATCGAACATTACCATGGACCAGAGACAGAACATTATCGTGGACCAGAGATAGAACATTACCGTGAAACCGAAACAGAACATTATCGTGGACCAGAAACGGAACATTATCGTGGACCAGAGACAGAACATTATCGTGGACCAGAGACGGAACATTATCGTGGACCAGAGACGGAACATTATCGTGGACCAGAGACAGAACATTACCGTGAAACCTAAACAGAACATTATCGTGGACCAGAAACGGAACATTATCGTGGACATGAAACAAAACATTATCGTGGACCAGAAACGGAACATTACCGTGAAACAGAAACACAACATTATCGTGGACCAGAGACGGAACATTACCGTGAAACCGAACATTATCGTGGACCAGAGACGGAACATTACCGTGAAACAGAAACAAAACATTACCGTGGACCAGAGACAGAACATTACCGTGAAACGGAAACAGAACATTACCGTGAAACTGAAACAGAACATTATCGTGGACCAGAAACGGAACATTATCATGGACCAGAGACAGAACATTACAGAGAAACCGAAACAGAACATTATGGTGGACCAGAAACGGAACATTACCGTGAAACAGAAACAGAACATTATCGTGGACCAAAGACGGAACATTATCGTGGACCAGACACAGAACATTACCGTGGACCAGAGACGGAACATTACCGTGAAACCGAACATTATCGTGGACCAGAGATGGAACATTACCGTGAAACAGAAACAAAACATTATCGTGGACCAGAAACGGAACATTACCATGAAACAGAAACACAAAATTATCGTTTACCAGAAACGGAACATTACCGTGATACAGAAACAGAACATTATCGTGGACCAGAGACGGAACATTACCGTGAAACCGAATATTATCGTGGACCAGAGATCGAACATTACCGTGGACCAGAGACAGAACATTACCGTGGACCAGAGACAGAACATTACCGTGGACCAGAGAAAGAACATTACCTTGGACCAGAGACTGAACATTACCGTGAAACGGAAACAGAACATTACCGTGAAACTGAAACAGAACATTATCGTGGACCAGAAACGGAACATTATCATGGACCAGAGACAGAACATTACAGTGAAACCGAAACAGAACATTACCGTGGACCAGAGACAGAAGATTACCGTGGACCAGAGACAGAACATTACACTGGACCAGAGACAGAACATTACCGTGAAACAGAACATTATCATGGACCAGAAACGGAACATTACCGTGAAACAGAAACATAACATTATCGTTGACCAGAGACGGAACATTACCGTGGACCAGAGACGGAACATTACCGTGAAACCGAAACAGAACATTATCATGGACCAGAAACGGAACATTACCGTGAAACAGAAACACAACATTATCGTGGACCAGAGACGGAACATTACCGTGAAACCGAACATTATCGTGGACCAGAGATCGAACATTATCGTGGACCAGAGACAGAACATTACCGTGATACCGAACATTATCGCTGACCAGAGACGGAACATTACCGTGAAACCGAACATTATCGTCGACCAGAAATCGAACATTACCGTGAAACAGAAACAGAATATTATCTTGGACCAGAAAGGGAACATTACCGTGAAACAGAAACCGAACATTATCGTGGACCAGAGATCGAACATTACCGTGGACCAGAGACAGAACATTACCGTGGACCAGAGACAGAACATTACCGTGGACCAGAGACAGAACATTACCGTGGACCAGAGACAGAACATTACCGTGAAACCGAAACAGAACATTATCGTGGACCAGAAACGGAACATTATCGTGGACCAGAGACAGAACATTATCGTGGACCAGAGACGGAACATTATCGTGGACCAGAGACGGAACATTATCGTGGACCAGAGACAGAACATTACCGTGAAACCTAAACAGAACATTATCGTGGACCAGAAACGGAAAATTATCGTGGACCAGAAACAAAACATTATCGTGGACCAGAAACGGAACATTACCGTGAAACAGAAACACAACATTATCGTGGACCAGAGACGGAACATTACCGTGAAACCGAACATTATCGTGGACCAGAGACGGAACATTACCGTGAAACAGAAACAAAACATTACCGTGGACCAGAGAAAGAACATTACCGTGAAACGGAAACAGAACATTACCGTGAAACTGAAACAGAACATTATCGTGGACCAGAAACGGAACATTATCATGGACCAGAGACAGAACATTACAGTGAAACCGAAACAGAACATTATGGTGGACCAGAAACGGAACATTACCGTGGACCAGAGACAGAACATTACCGTGGACCAGAGACAGAACATTACCGTGGACCAGAGAAAGAACATTACCGTGGACCAGGGACTGAACATTACCGTGGACCAGAGACGGAACATTACCGTGAAACCGAACATTATCGTGGACCAGAGACGGAACATTACCGTGAAACAGAAACAAAACATTATCGTGTACCAGAAACGGAACATTACCGTGAAACAGAAACACAAAATTATCGTGGACCAGAAACGGAACATTACCGTGATACAGAAACAGAACATTATCGTGGACCAGAGACGGAACATTACCGTGAAACCGAATATTATCGTGGACCAGAGATCGAACATTACCGTGGACCAGAGACAGAACATTACCGTGGACCAGAGACAGAACATTACCGTGGACCAGAGAAAGAACATTACCGTGGACCAGAGACTGAACATTACCGTGAAACGGAAACAGAACATTACCGTGAAACTGAAACAGAACATTATCGTGGACCAGAAACGGAACATTATCATGGACCAGAGACAGAACATTACAGTGAAACCGAAACAGAACATTACCGTGGACCAGAGACAGAAGATTACCGTGGACCAGAGACAGAACATTACCATGGACCAGAGACAGAACATTACCGTGAAACAGAACATTATCATGGACCAGAAACGGAACATTACCGTGAAACAGAAACACAACATTATCGTGAACCAGAGACGGAAAATTACCGTGGACCAGAGACGGAACATTACCGTGAAACCGAAAACAGAACATTATCATGGACCAGAAACGGAACATTACCGTGAAACAGAAACACAACATTATCGTGGACCAGAGACGGAACATTACCGTGAAACCGAACATTATCGTGGACCAGAGATCGAACATTATCGTGGACCAGAGACAGAACATTACCGTGAAACCGAACATTATCGTGGACCAGAGACGGAACATTACCGTGAAACCGAACATTATCGTCGACCAGAAATCGAACATTACCGTGAAACAGAAACAGAATATTATCTTGGACCAGAAAGGGAACATTACCGTGAAACAGAAACCGAACATTATCGTGGACCAGAGATCGAACATTACCGTGGACCAGAGACAGAACATTACTGTGGACCAGAGACCGAACTTTACCTTGAAACCGAACATTACCGTGGACCAGAGACAGAACATTACCATGGACCAGAGACAGAACATTACCGTGAAAAAGAACATTATCATGGACCAGAAACGGAACATTACCGTGGACCAGAGACGGAACATTACCGTGAAACCGAAACAGGACATTATCGTGGACCAGAGACGGAACATTACCGTGAAACCGAACATTATCGTGGACCAGAGATCGAACATTACCGTGGACCAGAGACAGAACATTACCGTGGACCAGAGATAGAACATTACCGTGGACCAGAGATAGAACATTACCGTGAAACCGAAACAGAACATTATCGTGGACCAGAAACGGAACATTATCGTGGACCAGAGACAGAACATTATCGTGGACCAGAGACGGAACATTATCGTGGACCAGAGACGGAACATTATCGTGGACCAGAGACAGAATATTACCGTGAAACCTAAACAGAACATTATCGTGGACCAGAAACGGAAAATTATCGTGGACCAGAAAAAAAACATTATCGTGGACCAGAAACGGAACATTACCGTGAAACAGAAACACAACATTATCGTGGACCAGAGACGGAACATTACCGTGAAACCGAACATTATCGTGGACCAGAGACGGAACATTACCGTGAAACAGAAACAAAACATTACCGTGGACCAGAGAAAGAACATTACCGTGAAACGGAAACAGAACATTACCGTGAAACTGAAACAGAACATTATCGTGGACCAGAAACGGAACATTATCATGGACCAGAGACAGAACATTACAGTGAAACCGAAACAGAACATTATGGTGGACCAGAAACGGAACATTACCGTGAAACAGAAACAGAACATTATCGTGGACCAAAGACGGAATATTATCGTGGACCAGACACAGAACATTACCGATGACCAGAGACGGAACATTACCGTGAAACCGAACATTATCGTGGACCAGAGACGGAACATTACCGTGAAACAGAAACAAAACATTATCGTGGACCAGAAACGGAACATTACCGTGAAACAGAAACACAAAATTATCGTGGACCAGAAACGGAACATTACCGTGATACAGAAACAGAACATTATCGTGGACCAGAAACAGAACATTACCGTGAAAAAGAACATTATCATGGACCAGAAACGGAACATTACCGTGGACCAGAGACGGAACATTACCGTGAAACCGAAACAGGATATTATCGTGGACCAGAGACGGAACATTACCGTGAAACCGAACATTATCGTGGACCAGAGATCGAACATTACCGTGGACCAGAGACAGAACATTACCGTGGACCAGAGATAGAACATTACCGTGGACCAGAGATAGAACATTACCGTGAAACCGAAACAGAACATTATCGTGGACCAGAAACGGAACATTATCGTGGACCAGAGACAGAACATTATCGTGGACCAGAGACGGAACATTATCGTGGACCAGAGACGGAACATTATCGTGGACCAGAGACAGAACATTACCGTGAAACCTAAACAGAACATTATCGTGGACCAGAAACGGAAAATTATCGTGGACCAGAAACAAAACATTATCGTGGACCAGAAACGGAACATTACCGTGAAACAGAAACACAACATTATCGTGGACCAGAGACGGAACATTACCGTGAAACCGAACATTATCGTGGACCAGAGACGGAACATTACCGTGAAACAGAAACAAAACATTACCGTGGACCAGAGAAAGAACATTACCGTGAAACGGAAACAGAACATTACCGTGAAACTGAAACAGAACATTATCGTGGACCAGAAACGGAACATTATCATGGACCAGAGACAGAACATTACAGTGAAACCGAAACAGAACATTATGGTGGACCAGAAACGGAACATTACCGTGGACCAGAGACAGAACATTACCGTGGACCAGAGACAGAACATTACCGTGGACCAGAGAAAGAACATTACCGTGGACCAGGGACTGAACATTACCGTGGACCAGAGACGGAACATTACCGTGAAACCGAACATTATCGTGGACCAGAGACGGAACATTACCGTGAAACAGAAACAAAACATTATCGTGGACCAGAAACGGAACATTACCGTGAAACAGAAACACAAAATTATCGTGGACCAGAAACGGAACATTACCGTGATACAGAAACAGAACATTATCGTGGACCAGAGACGGAACATTACCGTGAAACCGAATATTATCGTGGACCAGAGATCGAACATTACCGTGGACCAGAGACAGAACATTACCGTGGACCAGAGACAGAACATTACCGTGGACCAGAGAAAGAACATTACCGTGGACCAGAGACTGAACATTACCGTGAAACGGAAACAGAACATTACCGTGAAACTGAAACAGAACATTATCGTGGACCAGAAACGGAACATTATCATGGACCAGAGACAGAACATTACAGTGAAACCGAAACAGAACATTACCGTGGACCAGAGACAGAAGATTACCGTGGACCAGAGACAGAACATTACCATGGACCAGAGACAGAACATTACCGTGAAACAGAACATTATCATGGACCAGAAACGGAACATTACCGTGAAACAGAAACACAACATTATCGTGAACCAGAGACGGAACATTACCGTGGACCAGAGACGGAACATTACCGTGAAACCGAAACGGAACATTATCATGGACCAGAAACGGAACATTACCGTGAAACAGAAACACAACATTATCGTGGACCAGAGACGGAACATTACCGTGAAACCGAACATTATCGTGGACCAGAGATCGAACATTATCGTGGACCAGAGACAGAACATTACCGTGAAACCGAACATTATCGTGGACCAGAGACGGAACATTACCGTGAAACCGAACATTATCGTCGACCAGAAATCGAACATTACCGTGAAACAGAAACAGAATATTATCTTGGACCAGAAAGGGAACATTACCGTGAAACAGAAACCGAACATTATCGTGGACCAGAGATCGAACATTACCGTGGACCAGAGACAGAACATTACTGTGGACCAGAGACCGAACTTTACCTTGAAACCGAACATTACCGTGGACCAGAGACAGAACATTACCATGGACCAGAGACAGAACATTACCGTGAAAAAGAACATTATCATGGACCAGAAACGGAACATTACCGTGGACCAGAGACGGAACATTACCGTGAAACCGAAACAGGACATTATCGTGGACCAGAGACGGAACATTACCGTGAAACCGAACATTATCGTGGACCAGAGATCGAACATTACCGTGGACCAGAGACAGAACATTACCGTGGACCAGAGATAGAACATTACCGTGGACCAGAGATAGAACATTACCGTGAAACCGAAACAGAACATTATCGTGGACCAGAAACGGAACATTATCGTGGACCAGAGACAGAACATTATCGTGGACCAGAGACGGAACATTATCGTGGACCAGAGACGGAACATTATCGTGGACCAGAGACAGAATATTACCGTGAAACCTAAACAGAACATTATCGTGGACCAGAAACGGAAAATTATCGTGGACCAGAAAAAAAACATTATCGTGGACCAGAAACGGAACATTACCGTGAAACAGAAACACAACATTATCGTGGACCAGAGACGGAACATTACCGTGAAACCGAACATTATCGTGGACCAGAGACGGAACATTACCGTGAAACAGAAACAAAACATTACCGTGGACCAGAGAAAGAACATTACCGTGAAACGGAAACAGAACATTACCGTGAAACTGAAACAGAACATTATCGTGGACCAGAAACGGAACATTATCATGGACCAGAGACAGAACATTACAGTGAAACCGAAACAGAACATTATGGTGGACCAGAAACGGAACATTACCGTGAAACAGAAACAGAACATTATCGTGGACCAAAGACGGAATATTATCGTGGACCAGACACAGAACATTACCGATGACCAGAGACGGAACATTACCGTGAAACCGAACATTATCGTGGACCAGAGACGGAACATTACCGTGAAACAGAAACAAAACATTATCGTGGACCAGAAACGGAACATTACCGTGAAACAGAAACACAAAATTATCGTGGACCAGAAACGGAACATTACCGTGATACAGAAACAGAACATTATCGTGGACCAGAGACGGAACATTACCGTGAAACCGAATATTATCGTGGACCAGAGATCGAACATTACCGTGGACCAGAGACAGAACATTACCGTGGACCAGAGACAGAACATTACCGTGGACCAGAGAAAGAACATTACCGTGGACCAGAGACTGAAAATTACCGTGGACCAGAGACCGAACTTTACCTTGAAACCGAACATTATCGTGGACCAGAAACGGAACATTACCATGAAACAGAAACACAAAATTATCGTGGACCAGAAACGGAACATTACCGTGATACAGAAACAGAACATTATCGTGGACCAGAGACCGAACTTTACCTTGAAACCGAACATTACCGTGGACCAGAGACAGAACATTACCATGGACCAGAGACAGAACATTACCGTGAAAAAGAACATTATCATGGACCAGAAACGGAACATTACCGTGGACCAGAGACGGAACATTACCGTGAAACCGAAACAGGACATTATCGTGGACCAGAGACGGAACATTACCGTGAAACCGAACATTATCGTGGACCAGAGATCGAACATTACCGTGGACCAGAGACTGAACATTACCGTGGACCAGAGATAGAACATTACCGTGGACCAGAGACAGAACATTATCGTGGACCAGAGATAGAACATTACCGTGAAACCGAAACAGAACATTATCGTGGACCAGAAACGGAACATTATCGTGGACCAGAGACAGAACATTATCGTGGACCAGAGACGGAACATTATCATGGACCAGAAACGGAACATTACCGTGGACCAGAGACGGAACATTACCGTGAAACCGAAACAGGACATTATCGTGGACCAGAGACGGAACATTACCGTGAAACCGAACATTATCGTGGACCAGAGATCGAACATTACCGTGGACCAGAGACAGAACATTACCGTGGACCAGAGATAGAACATTACCGTGGACCAGAGATAGAACATTACCGTGAAACCGAAACAGAACATTATCGTGGACCAGAAACGGAACATTATCGTGGACCAGAGACAGAACATTATCGTGGACCAGAGACGGAACATTATCGTGGACCAGAGACGGAACATTATCGTGGACCAGAGACAGAATATTACCGTGAAACCTAAACAGAACATTATCGTGGACCAGAAACGGAAAATTATCGTGGACCAGAAAAAAAACATTATCGTGGACCAGAAACGGAACATTACCGTGAAACAGAAACACAACATTATCGTGGACCAGAGACGGAACATTACCGTGAAACCGAACATTATCGTGGACCAGAGACGGAACATTACCGTGAAACAGAAACAAAACATTACCGTGGACCAGAGAAAGAACATTACCGTGAAACGGAAACAGAACATTACCGTGAAACTGAAACAGAACATTATCGTGGACCAGAAACGGAACATTATCATGGACCAGAGACAGAACATTTCAGTGAAACCGAAACAGAACATTATGGTGGACCAGAAACGGAACATTACCGTGAAACAGAAACAGAACATTATCGTGGACCAAAGACGGAATATTATCGTGGACCAGACACAGAACATTACCGATGACCAGAGACGGAACATTACCGTGAAACCGAACATTATCGTGGACCAGAGACGGAACATTACCGTGAAACAGAAACAAAACATTATCGTGGACCAGAAACGGAACATTACCGTGAAACAGAAACACAAAATTATCGTGGACCAGAAACGGAACATTACCGTGATACAGAAACAGAACATTATCGTGGACCAGAAACAGAACATTACCGTGAAAAAGAACATTATCATGGACCAGAAACGGAACATTACCGTGGACCAGAGACGGAACATTACCGTGAAACCGAAACAGGATATTATCGTGGACCAGAGACGGAACATTACCGTGAAACCGAACATTATCGTGGACCAGAGATCGAACATTACCGTGGACCAGAGATAGAACATTACCGTGAAACCGAAACAGAACATTATCGTGGACCAGAAACGGAACATTATCGTGGACCAGAGACAGAACATTATCGTGGACCAGAGACGGAACATTATCGTGGACCAGAGACGGAACATTATCGTGGACCAGAGACAGAACATTACCGTGAAACCTAAACAGAACATTATCGTGGACCAGAAACGGAAAATTATCGTGGACCAGAAACAAAACATTATCGTGGACCAGAAACGGAACATTACCGTGAAACAGAAACACAACATTATCGTGGACCAGAGACGGAACATTACCGTGAAACCGAACATTATCGTGGACCAGAGACGGAACATTACCGTGAAACAGAAACAAAACATTACCGTGGACCAGAGAAAGAACATTACCGTGAAACGGAAACAGAACATTACCGTGAAACTGAAACAGAACATTATCGTGGACCAGAAACGGAACATTATCATGGACCAGAGACAGAACATTACAGTGAAACCGAAACAGAACATTATGGTGGACCAGAAACGGAACATTACCGTGGACCAGAGACAGAACATTACCGTGGACCAGAGACAGAACATTACCGTGGACCAGAGAAAGAACATTACCGTGGACCAGGGACTGAACATTACCGTGGACCAGAGACGGAACATTACCGTGAAACCGAACATTATCGTGGACCAGAGACGGAACATTACCGTGAAACAGAAACAAAACATTATCGTGGACCAGAAACGGAACATTACCGTGAAACATAAACACAAAATTATCGTGGACCAGAAACGGAACATTACCGTGATACAGAAACAGAACATTATCGTGGACCAGAGACGGAACATTACCGTGAAACCGAATATTATCGTGGACCAGAGATCGAACATTACCGTGGACCAGAGACAGAACATTACCGTGGACCAGAGACAGAACATTACCGTGGACCAGAGAAAGAACATTACCGTGGACCAGAGACTGAACATTACCGTGAAACGGAAACAGAACATTACCGTGAAACTGAAACAGAACATTATCGTGGACCAGAAACGGAACATTATCATGGACCAGAGACAGAACATTACAGTGAAACCGAAACAGAACATTACCGTGGACCAGAGACAGAAGATTACCGTGGACCAGAGACAGAACATTACCATGGACCAGAGACAGAACATTACCGTGAAACAGAACATTATCATGGACCAGAAACGGAACATTACCGTGAAACAGAAACACAACATTATCGTGAACCAGAGACGGAACATTACCGTGGACCAGAGACGGAACATTACCGTGAAACCGAAACAGAACATTATCATGGACCAGAAACGGAACATTACCGTGAAACAGAAACACAACATTATCGTGGACCAGAGACGGAACATTACCGTGAAACCGAACATTATCGTGGACCAGAGATCGAACATTATCGTGGACCAGAGACAGAACATTACCGTGAAACCGAACATTATCGTGGACCAGAGACGGAACATTACCGTGAAACCGAACATTATCGTCGACCAGAAATCGAACATTACCGTGAAACAGAAACAGAATATTATCTTGGACCAGAAAGGGAACATTACCGTGAAACAGAAACCGAACATTATCGTGGACCAGAGATCGAACATTACCGTGGACCAGAGACAGAACATTACTGTGGACCAGAGACCGAACTTTACCTTGAAACCGAACATTACCGTGGACCAGAGACAGAACATTACCATGGACCAGAGACAGAACATTACCGTGAAAAAGAACATTATCATGGACCAGAAACGGAACATTACCGTGGACCAGAGACGGAACATTACCGTGAAACCGAAACAGGACATTATCGTGGACCAGAGACGGAACATTACCGTGAAACCGAACATTATCGTGGACCAGAGATCGAACATTACCGTGGACCAGAGATAGAACATTACCGTGGACCAGAGATAGAACATTACCGTGAAACCGAAACAGAACATTATCGTGGACCAGAAACGGAACATTATCGTGGACCAGAGACAGAACATTATCGTGGACCAGAGACGGAACATTATCGTGGACCAGAGACGGAACATTATCGTGGACCAGAGACAGAATATTACCGTGAAACCTAAACAGAACATTATCGTGGACCAGAAACGGAAAATTATCGTGGACCAGAAAAAAAACATTATCGTGGACCAGAAACGGAACATTACCGTGAAACAGAAACACAACATTATCGTGGACCAGAGACGGAACATTACCGTGAAACCGAACATTATCGTGGACCAGAGACGGAACATTACCGTGAAACAGAAACAAAACATTACCGTGGACCAGAGAAAGAACATTACCGTGAAACGGAAACAGAACATTACCGTGAAACTGAAACAGAACATTATCGTGGACCAGAAACGGAACATTATCATGGACCAGAGACAGAACATTACAGTGAAACCGAAACAGAACATTATGGTGGACCAGAAACGGAACATTACCGTGAAACAGAAACAGAACATTATCGTGGACCAAAGACGGAATATTATCGTGGACCAGACACAGAACATTACCGATGACCAGAGACGGAACATTACCGTGAAACCGAACATTATCGTGGACCAGAGACGGAACATTACCGTGAAACAGAAACAAAACATTATCGTGGACCAGAAACGGAACATTACCGTGAAACAGAAACACAAAATTATCGTGGACCAGAAACGGAACATTACCGTGATACAGAAACAGAACATTATCGTGGACCAGAGACGGAACATTACCGTGAAACCGAATATTATCGTGGACCAGAGATCGAACATTACCGTGGACCAGAGACAGAACATTACCGTGGACCAGAGACAGAACATTACCGTGGACCAGAGAAAGAACATTACCGTGGACCAGAGACTGAAAATTACCGTGGACCAGAGACCGAACTTTACCTTGAAACCGAACATTATCGTGGACCAGAAACGGAACATTACCATGAAACAGAAACACAAAATTATCGTGGACCAGAAACGGAACATTACCGTGATACAGAAACAGAACATTATCGTGGACCAGAGACCGAACTTTACCTTGAAACCGAACATTACCGTGGACCAGAGACAGAACATTACCATGGACCAGAGACAGAACATTACCGTGAAAAAGAACATTATCATGGACCAGAAACGGAACATTACCGTGGACCAGAGACGGAACATTACCGTGAAACCGAAACAGGACATTATCGTGGACCAGAGACGGAACATTACCGTGAAACCGAACATTATCGTGGACCAGAGATCGAACATTACCGTGGACCAGAGACTGAACATTACCGTGGACCAGAGATAGAACATTACCGTGGACCAGAGACAGAACATTATCGTGGACCAGAGATAGAACATTACCGTGAAACCGAAACAGAACATTATCGTGGACCAGAAACGGAACATTATCGTGGACCAGAGACAGAACATTATCGTGGACCAGAGACGGAACATTATCGTGGACCAGAGACGGAACATTATCGTGGACCAGAGACAGAACATTACCGTGAAACCTAAACAGAACATTATCGTGGACCAGAAACGGAACATTATCGTGGACATGAAACAAAACATTATCGTGGACCAGAAACGGAACATTACCGTGAAACAGAAACACAACATTATCGTGGACCAGAGACGGAACATTATCCTGAAACCGAACATTATCGTGGACCAGAGACGGAACATTACCGTGAAACAGAAACAAAACATTACCGTGGACCAGAGACAGAATATTACCGTGAAACGGAAACAGAACATTACCGTGAAACTGAAACAGAACATTATCGTGGACCAGAAACGGAACATTATCATGGACCAGAGACAGAACATTACAGTGAAACCGAAACAGAACATTATGGTGGACCAGAAACGGAACATTACCGTGAAACAGAAACAGAACATTATCGTGGACCAAAGACGGAACATTATCGTGGACCAGACACAGAACATTACCGTGGACCAGAGACGGAACATTACCATGAAACCGAACATTATCGTGGACCAGAGACGGAACATTACCGTGAAACAGAAACAAAACATTATCGCGGACCAGAAACGGAACATTACCGTGAAACAGAAACACAAAATTATCGTGGACCAGAAACGGAACATTACCGTGATACAGAAACAGAACATTATCGTGGACCAGAGACGGAACATTACCGTGAAACCGAATATTATCGTGGACCAGAGATCGAACATTACCGTGGACCAGAGACAGAACATTACCGTGGACCAGAGACAGAACATTACCGTGGACCAGAGAAAGAACATTACCGTGGACCAGAGACGGAACATTACCGTGAAACCGAAACAGAACATTATCATGGACCAGAAACGGAACATTACCGTGAAACAGAAACACAACATTATCGTGGACCAGAGACGGAACATTACCGTGAAACCGAACATTATCGTCGACCAGAAATCGAACATTACTGTGAAACAGAAACAGAATATTATCTTGGACCAGAAAGGGAACATTACCGTGAAACAGAAACCGAACATTATCGTGGACCAGAGACAGAACATTACCGTGGACCAGAGACAGAACATTACCGTGGACCAGAGACAGAACATTACTGTGGACCACAGACCGAACTTTACCTTGAAACCGAACATTACCGTGGACCAGAGACAGAACATTACCATGGACCAGAGACAGAACATTACCGTGAAAAAGAACATTATCATGGACCAGAAACGGAACATTATCGTGGACCAGAGACGGAACATTACCGTGAAACCGATACAGGACATTATCGTGGACCAGAGACGGAACATTACCGTGAAACCGAACATTATCGTGGACCAGAGATCGAACATTACCGTGGACCAGAGACAGAACATTACCGTGGACCAGAGATAGAACATTACCGTGGACCAGAGATAGAACATTACCGTGAAACCGAAACAGAACATTATCGTGGACCAGAAACGGAACATTATCGTGGACCAGAGACAGAACATTATCGTGGACCAGAGACGGAACATTATCGTGGACCAGAGACGGAACATTATCGTGGACCAGAGACAGAACATTACCGTGAAACCTAAACAGAACATTATCGTGGACCAGAAACGGAAAATTATCGTGGACCAGAAACAAAACATTATCGTGGACCAGAAACGGAACATTACCGTGAAACATAAACACAACATTATCGTGGACCAGAGACGGAACATTACCGTGAAACCGAACATTATCGTGGACCAGAGACGGAACATTACCGTGAAACAGAAACAAAACATTACCGTGGACCAGAGAAAGAACATTACCGTGAAACGGAAACAGAACATTACCGTGGACCAGAGACAGAACATTACCGTGGACCAGAGACAGAACATTACCGTGGACCAGAGAAAGAACACTACCGTGGACCAGAGACTGAGCATTACCGTGGACCAGAGACCGAACTTTACCTTGAAACCGAACATTATCGTGGACCAGAAACGGAACATTACCATGAAACAGAAACACAAAATTATCGTGGACCAGAAGTGGAACATTACCGTGATACAGAAACAGAACATTATCGTGGACCAGAGACGGAACATTACCGTGAAACCAAACATTATCGTGGACCAGAGATCGAACATTACCGTGGACCAGAGACAGAACATTACCGTGGACCAGAGACAGAACATTACCATGGACCAGAGACAGAACATTACCATGGACCAGAGACAGAACATTACCGTGAAACAGAACATTATCATGGACCAGAAACGGAACATTACCGTGAAACAGAAACACAACATTATCGTGGACCAGAGACGGAACATTACCGTGAAACCGAACATTATCTTGGACCAGAGATCGAACATTATCGTGGACCAGAGACAGAACATTACCGTGAAACCGAACATTATCGTGGACCAGAGACGGAACATTACCGTGAAACTGAACATTATCGTGGACCAGAGACGGAACATTACCGTGAAACCGAACATTATCGTGGACCAGAGACGGAACATTACCGTGAAACAGAAACAAAACATTACCGTGGACCAGAGAAAGAACATTACCGTGAAACGGAAACAGAACATTACCGTGAAACTGAAACAGAACATTATCGTGGACCAGAAACGGAATATTATCATGGACCAGAGACAGAACATTACAGTGAAACCGAAACAGAACATTATGGTGGACCAGAAACGGAACATTACCGTGAAACAGAAACAGAACATTATCGTGGACCAAAGACGGAATATTATCGTGGACCAGACACAGAACATTACCGATGACCAGAGACGGAACATTACCGTGAAACCGAACATTATCGTGGACCAGAGACGGAACATTACCGTGAAACAGAAACAAAACATTATCGTGGACCAGAAACGGAACATTACCGTGAAACAGAAACACAAAATTATCGTGGACCAGAAACGGAACATTACCGTGATACAGAAACAGAACATTATCGTGGACCAGAGACGGAACATTACCGTGAAACCGAATATTATCGTGGACCAGAGATAAAACATTACCGTGGACCAGAGACAGAACATTACCGTGGACCAGAGACAGAACATTACCGTGGACCAGAGAAAGAACATTACCGTGGACCAGAGACTGAACATTACCGTGGACCAGAGAACGAACTTTACCTTGAAACCGAACATTATCGTGGACCAGAAACGGAACATTACCATGAAACAGAAACACAAAATTATCGTGGACCAGAAACGGAACATTACCGTGATACAGAAACAGAACATTATCGTGGACCAGAGACCGAACTTTACCTTGAAACCGAACATTACCGTGGACCAGAGACAGAACATTACCATGGACCAGAGACAGAACATTACCGTGAAAAAGAACATTATCATGGACCAGAAACGGAACATTACCGTGGACCAGAGACGGAACATTACCGTGAAACCGAAACAGGACATTATCGTGGACCAGAGACGGAACATTACCGTGAAACCGAACATTATCGTGGACCAGAGATCGAACATTACCGTGGACCAGAGACAGAACATTACCGTGGACCAGAGATAGAACATTACCGTGGACCAGAGATAGAACATTACCGTGAAACCGAAACAGAACATTATCGTGGACCAGAAACGGAACATTATCGTGGACCAGAGACAGAACATTATCGTGGACCAGAGACGGAACATTATCGTGGACCAGAGACGGAACATTATTGTGGACCAGAGACAGAACATTACCGTGAAACCTAAACAGAACATTATCGTGGACCAGAAACGGAAAATTATCGTGGACCAGAAACAAAACATTATCGTGGACCAGAAACGGAACATTACCGTGAAACAGAAACACAACATTATCGTGGACCAGAGACGGAACATTACCGTGAAACCGAACATTATCGTGGACCAGAGACGGAACATTACCGTGAAACAGAAACAAAACATTACCGTGGACCAGAGAAAGAACATTACCGTGAAACGGAAACAGAACATTACCGTGAAACTGAAACAGAACATTATCGTGGACCAGAAACGGAACATTATCATGGACCAGAGACAGAACATTACAGTGAAACCGAAACAGAACATTATGGTGGACCAGAAACGGAACATTACCGTGGACCAGAGACAGAACATTACCGTGGACCAGAGACAGAACATTACCGTGGACCAGAGACAGAACATTACCGTGGACCAGAGACAGAACATTACCGTGGACCAGAGACCGAACTTTACCTTGAAACCGAACATTATCGTGGACCAGAAACGGAACATTACCATGAAACAGAAACACAAAATTATCGTGGACCAGAAACGGAACATTACCGTGATACAGAACTAGAACATTATCGTGGACCAGAGACGGAACATTACCGTGAAACCAAACATTATCGTGGACCAGAGATCGAACATTACCGTGGACCAGAGACAGAACATTACCGTGAAACCGAAACAGAACATTATCGTGGACCAGAAACGGAACATTATCGTGGACCAGAGACAGAACATTATCGTGGACCAGAGACGGAACATTATCGTGGACCAGAGACGGAACATTATCGTGGACCAGAGACAGAACATTACCGTGAAACCTAAACAGAACATTATCGTGGACCAGAAACGGAACATTATCGTGGACATGAAACAAAACATTATCGTGGACCAGAAACGGAACATTACCGTGAAACAGAAACACAACATTATCATGGACCAGAGACGGAACATTACCGTGAAACCGAACATTATCGTGGACCAGAGACGGAACATTACCGTGAAACAGAAACAAAACATTACCGTGGACCAGAGACAGAACATTACCGTGAAACGGAAACAGAACATTACCGTGAAACTGAAACAGAACATTATCGTGGACCAGAAACGGAACATTATCATGGACCAGAGACAGAACATTACAGTGAAACCGAAACAGAACATTATGGTGGACCAGAAACGGAACATTACCGTGAAACAGAAACAGAACATTATCGTAGACCAAAGACGGAACATTATCGTGGACCAGACACAGAACATTACCGTGGACCAGAGACGGAACATTACCGTGAAACCGAACATTATCGTGGACCAGAGATGGAACATTACCGTGAAACAGAAACAAAACATTATCGTGGACCAGAAACGGAACATTACCGTGAAACAGAAACACAAAATTATCGTGGACCAGAAACGGAACATTACCGTGATACAGAAACAGAACATTATCGTGGACCAGAGACGGAACATTACCGTGAAACCGAATATTATCGTGGACCAGAGATCGAACATTACCGTGGACCAGAGACAGAACATTACCGTGGACCAGAGACAGAACATTACCGTGGACCAGAGAAAGAACATTACCGTGGACCAGAGACTGAACATTACCGTGAAACGGAAACAGAACATTACCGTGAAACTGAAACAGAACATTATCGTGGACCAGAAACGGAACATTATCATGGACCAGAGACAGAACATTACAGTGAAACCGAAACAGAACATTACCGTGGACCAGAGACAGAAGATTACCGTGGACCAGAGACAGAACATTACCATGGACCAGAAACGGAACATTACCGTGAAACAGAAACACAACATTATCGTGGACCAGAGACGGAACATTACCGTGGACCAGAGACGGAACATTACCGTGAAACCGAAACAGAACATTATCATGGACCAGAAACGGAACATTACCGTGAAACAGAAACACAACATTATCGTGGACCAGAGACGGAACATTACCGTGAAACCGAACATTATCGTGGACCAGAGATCGAACATTATCGTGGACCAGAGACAGAACATTACCGTGAAACCGAACATTATCGTGGACCAGAGACGGAACATTACCGTGAAACCGAACATTATCGTCGACCAGAAATCGAACATTACCGTGAAACAGAAACAGAATATTATCTTGGACCAGAAAGGGAACATTACCGTGAAACAGAAACCGAACATTATCGTGGACCAGAGATCGAACATTACCGTGGACCAGAGACAGAACATTACTGTGGACCAGAGACCGAACTTTACCTTGAAACCGAACATTACCGTGGACCAGAGACAGAACATTACCATGGACCAGAGACAGAACATTACCGTGAAAAAGAACATTATCATGGACCAGAAACGGAACATTACCGTGGACCAGAGACGGAACATTACCGTGAAACCGAAACAGGACATTATCGTGGACCAGAGACGGAACATTACCGTGAAACCGAACATTATCGTGGACCAGAGATCGAACATTACCGTGGACCAGAGACAGAACATTACCGTGGACCAGAGATAGAACATTACCGTGGACCAGAGATAGAACATTACCGTGAAACCGAAACAGAACATTATCGTGGACCAGAAACGGAACATTATCGTGGACCAGAGACAGAACATTATCGTGGACCAGAGACGGAACATTATCGTGGACCAGAGACGGAACATTATCGTGGACCAGAGACAGAACATTACCGTGAAACCTAAACAGAACATTATCGTGGACCAGAAACGGAAAATTATCGTGGACCAGAAACAAAACATTATCGTGGACCAGAAACGGAACATTACCGTGAAACAGAAACACAACATTATCGTGGACCAGAGACGGAACATTACCGTGAAACCGAACATTATCGTGGACCAGAGACGGAACATTACCGTGAAACAGAAACAAAACATTACCGTGGACCAGAGAAAGAACATTACCGTGAAACGGAAACAGAACATTACCGTGAAACTGAAACAGAACATTATCGTGGACCAGAAACGGAACATTATCATGGACCAGAGACAGAACATTACAGTGAAACCGAAACAGAACATTATTGTGGACCAGAAACGGAACATTACCGTGAAACAGAAACAGAACATTATCGTGGACCAAAGACGGAATATTATCGTGGACCAGACACAGAACATTACCGATGACCAGAGACGGAACATTACCGTGAAACCGAACATTATCGTGGACCAGAGACGGAACATTACCGTGAAACAGAAACAAAACATTATCGTGGACCAGAAACGGAACATTACCGTGAAACAGAAACACAAAATTATCGTGGACCAGGAACGGAACATTACCGTGATACAGAAACAGAACATTATCGTGGACCAGAGACGGAACATTACCGTGAAACCGAATATTATCGTGGACCAGAGATCGAACATTACCGTGGACCAGAGACAGAACATTACCGTGGACCAGAGACAGAACATTACCGTGGACCAGAGAAAGAACATTACCGTGGACCAGAGACTGAAAATTACCGTGGACCAGAGACCGAACTTTACCTTGAAACCGAACATTATCGTGGAACAGAAACGGAACATTACCATGAAACAGAAACACAAAATTATCGTGGACCAGAAACGGAACATTACCGTGATACAGAAACAGAACATTATCGTGGACCAGAGACCGAACTTTACCTTGAAACCGAACATTACCGTGGACCAGAGACAGAACATTACCATGGACCAGAGACAGAACATTACCGTGAAAAAGAACATTATCATGGACCAGAAACGGAACATTACCGTGGACCAGAGACGGAACATTACCGTGAAACCGAAACAGGACATTATCGTGGACCAGAGACGGAACATTACCGTGAAACCGAACATTATCGTGGACCAGAGATCGAACATTACCGTGGACCAGAGACAGAACATTACCGTGGACCAGAGATAGAACATTACCGTGGACCAGAGACAGAACATTATCGTGGACCAGAGATAGAACATTACCGTGAAACCGAAACAGAACATTATCGTGGACCAGAAACGGAACATTATCGTGGACCAGAGACAGAACATTATCGTGGACCAGAGACGGAACATTATCGTGGACCAGAGACGGAACATTATCGTGGACCAGAGACAGAACATTACCGTGAAACCTAAACAGAACATTATCGTGGACCAGAAACGGAACATTATCGTGGACATGAAACAAAACATTATCGTGGACCAGAAACGGAACATTACCGTGAAACAGAAACACAACATTATCGTGGACCAGAGACGGAACATTACCCTGAAACCGAACATTATCGTGGACCAGAGACAGAACATTACCGTGAAACGGAAACAGAACATTACCGTGAAACTGAAACAGAACATTATCGTGGACCAGAAACGGAACATTATCATGGACCAGAGACAGAACATTACAGTGAAACCGAAACAGAACATTATGGTGGACCAGAAACGGAACATTACCGTGAAACAGAAACAGAACATTATCGTGGACCAAAGACGGAACATTATCGTGGACCAGACACAGAACATTACCGTGGACCAGAGACGGAACATTACCATGAAACCGAACATTATCGTGGACCAGAGACGGAACATTACCGTGAAACAGAAACAAAACATTATCGCGGACCAGAAACGGAACATTACCGTGAAACAGAAACACAAAATTATCGTGGACCAGAAACGGAACATTACCGTGATACAGAAACAGAACATTATCGTGGACCAGAGACGGAACATTACCGTGAAACCGAATATTATCGTGGACCAGAGATCGAACATTACCGTGGACCAGAGACAGAACATTACCGTGGACCAGAGACAGAACATTACCGTGGACCAGAGAAAGAACATTACCGTGGACCAGAGACTGAACATTACCGTGAAACGGAAACAGAACATTACCGTGAAACTGAAACAGAACATTATCGTGGACCAGAAACGGAACATTATCATGGACCAGAGACAGAACATTACAGTGAAACCGAAACAGAACATTACCGTGGACCAGAGACAGAAGATTACCGTGGACCAGAGACAGAACATTACCATGGACCAGAGACAGAACATTACCGTGAAACAGAACATTATCATGGACCAGAAACGGAACATTACCGTGAAACAGAAACACAACATTATCGTGGACCAGAGACGGAACATTACCGTGGACCAGAGACGGAACATTACCGTGAAACCGAAACAGAACATTATCATGGACCAGAAACGGAACATTACCGTGAAACAGAAACACAACATTATCGTGGACCAGAGACGGAACATTACCGTGAAACCGAACATTATCGTGGACCAGAGATCGAACATTACCGTGAAACAGAAACAAAACATTACCGTGGACCAGAGAAAGAACATTACCGTGAAACGGAAACAGAACATTACCGTGAAACTGAAACAGAACATTATCGTGGACCAGAAACGGAACATTATCATGGACCAGAGACAGAACATTACAGTGAAACCGAAACAGAACATTATGGTGGACCAGAAACGGAACATTACCGTGGACCAGAGACAGAACATTACCGTGGACCAGAGACAGAACATTACCGTGGACCAGAGAAAGAACATTACCGTGGACCAGGGACTGAACATTACCGTGGAACAGAGACGGAACATTACCGTGAAACCGAACATTATCGTGGACCAGAGACGGAACATTACCGTGAAACAGAAACAAAACATTATCGTGGACCAGAAACGGAACATTACCGTGAAACAGAAACACAAAATTATCGTGGACCAGAAACGGAACATTACCGTGATACAGAAACAGAACATTATCGTGGACCAGAGACGGAACATTACCGTGAAACCGAATATTATCGTGGACCAGAGATCGAACATTACCGTGGACCAGAGACAGAACATTACCGTGGACCAGAGACAGAACATTACCGTGGACCAGAGAAAGAACATTACCGTGGACCAGAGACTGAACATTACCGTGAAACGGAAACAGAACATTACCGTGAAACTGAAACAGAACATTATCGTGGACCAGAAACGGAACATTATCATGGACCAGAGACAGAACATTACAGTGAAACCGAAACAGAACATTACCGTGGACCAGAGACAGAAGATTACCGTGGACCAGAGACAGAACATTACCATGGACCAGAGACAGAACATTACCGTGAAACAGAACATTATCATGGACCAGAAACGGAACATTACCGTGAAACAGAAACACAACATTATCGTGGACCAGAGACGGAACATTACCGTGGACCAGAGACGGAACATTACCGTGAAACCGAAACAGAACATTATCATGGACCAGAAACGGAACATTACCGTGAAACAGAAACACAACATTATCGTGGACCAGAGACGGAACATTACCGTGAAACCGAACATTATCGTGGACCAGAGATCGAACATTATCGTGGACCAGAGACAGAACATTACCGTGAAACGGAACATTATCGTGGACCAGAGACGGAACATTACCGTGAAACCGAACATTATCGTCGACCAGAAATCGAACATTACCGTGAAACAGAAACAGAATATTATCTTGGACCAGAAAGGGAACATTACCGTGAAACAGAAACCGAACATTATCGTGGACCAGAGATCGAACATTACCGTGGACCAGAGACAGAACATTACCGTGGACCAGAGACAGAACATTACCGTGGACCAGAGACAGAACATTACCGTGGACCAGAGACAGAACATTACCGTGGACCAGAGACAGAACATTACTGTGGACCAGAGACCGAACTTTACCTTGAAACCGAACATTACCGTGGACCAGAGACAGAACATTACCATGGACCAGAGACAGAACATTACCGTGAAAAAGAACATTATCATGGACCAGAAACGGAACATTACCGTGGACCAGAGACGGAACATTACCGTGAAACCGAAACAGGACATTATCGTGGACCAGAGACGGAACATTACCGTGAAACCGAACATTATCGTGGACCAGAGATCGAACATTACCGTGGACCAGAGACAGAACATTACCGTGGACCAGAGATAGAACATTACCGTGGACCAGAGATAGAACATTACCGTGAAACCGAAACAGAACATTATCGTGGACCAGAAACGGAACATTATCGTGGACCAGAGACAGAACATTATCGTGGACCAGAGACGGAACATTATCGTGGACCAGAGACAGAACATTACCGTGAAACCTAAACAGAACATTATCGTGGACCACAAACGGAAAATTATCATGGACCAGAAACAAAACATTATCGTGGACCAGAAACGGAAGATTACTGTGAAACAGAAACACAACATTATCGTGGACCAGACACGGAACATTACCGTGAAACCGAACATTATCGTGGACCAGAGACGGAACATTACCGTGAAACAGAAACAAAACATTACGGTTGACCAGAGAAAGAACATTACCGTGAAACGGAAACAGAACATTACCGTGAAACTGAAACAGAACATTATCGTGGACCAGAAACGGAACATTATCATGGACCAGAGACAGAACATTACAGTGAAACCGAAACAGAACATTATGGTGGACCAGAAATGGAACAATACCGTGAAACAGAAACAGAACATTATCGTGGACCAAAGACGGAATATTATCGTGGACCAGACACAGAACATTACCAATGACCAGAGACGGAACATTACCGTGAAACCGAACATTATCGTGGACCAGAGACGGAACATTACCGTGAAACAGAAACAAAACATTATCGTGGACCAGAAACGGAACATTACCGTGAAACAGAAACACAAAATTATCGTGGACCAGAAACGGAACATTACCGTGATACAGAAACAGAACATTATCGTGGACCAGAGACGGAACATTACCGTGAAACCGAATATTATCGTGGACCAGAGATCGAACATTACCGTGGACCAGAGACAGAACATTACCGTGGACCAGAGACAGAACATTACCGTGGACCAGAGAAAGAACATTACCGTGGACCAGAGACTGAACATTACCGTGGACCAGAGACCGAACTTTACCTTGAAACCGAACATTATCGTGGACAAGAAACGGAACATTACCATGAAACAGAAACACAAACTTATCGTGGACCAGAAACGGAACATTACCGTGATACAGAAACAGAACATTATCGTGGACCAGAGACCGAACTTTACCTTGAAACCGAACATTACCGTGGACCAGAGACAGAACATTACCATGGACCAGAGACAGAACATTACCGTGAAAAAGAACATTATCATGGACCAGAAACGGAACATTACCGTGGACCAGAGACGGAACATTACCGTGAAACCGAAACAGGACATTATCGTGGACCAGAGACGGAACATTACCGTGAAACCGAACATTATCGTGGACCAGAGATCGAACATTGCCGTGGACCAGAGACAGAACATTACCATGGACCAGAGATAGAACATTACCGTGGACCAGAGACAGAACATTATCGTGGACCAGAGATAGAACATTACCGTGAAACCGAAACAGAACATTATCGTGGACCAGAAACGGAACATTATCGTGGACCAGAGACAGAACATTATCGTGGACCAGAGACGGAACATTATCGTGGACCAGAGACGGAACATTATCGTGGACCAGAGACAGAACATTACCGTGAAACCTAAACAGAACATTATCGTGGACCAGAAACGGAACATTATCGTGGACATGAAACAAAACATTATCGTGGACCAGAAACGGAACATTACCGTGAAACAGAAACACAACATTATCGTGGACCAGAGACGGAACATTACCGTGAAACCGAACATTATCGTGGACCAGAGACGGAACATTACCGTGAAACAGAAACAAAACATTACCGTGGACCAGAGACAGAACATTACCGTGAAACGGAAACAGAACATTACCGTGAAACTGAAACAGAACATTATCGTGGACTAGAAACGGAACATTATCATGGACCAGAGACAGAACATTACAGTGAAACCAAAACAGAACATTATGGTGGACCAGAAACGGAACATTACCGTGAAACAGAAACAGAACATTATCGTGGACCAAAGACGGAACATTATCGTGGACCAGACACAGAACATTACCGTGGACCAGAGACGGAACATTACCGTGAAACCGAACATTATCGTGGACCAGAGATGGAACATTACCGTGAAACAGAAACAAAACATTATCGTGGACCAGAAACGGAACATTACCGTGAAACAGAAACACAAAATTATCGTGGACCAGAAACGGAACATTACCGTGATACAGAAACAGAACATTATCGTGGACCAGAGACGGAACATTACCGTGAAACCGAATATTATCGTGGACCAGAGATCGAACATTACCGTGGACCAGAGACAGAACATTACCGTGGACCAGAGACAGAACATTACCGTGGACCAGAGAAAGAACATTACCGTGGACCAGAGACTGAACATTACCGTGAAACGGAAACAGAACATTACCGTGAAACTGAAACAGAACATTATCGTGGACCAGAAACGGAACATTATCATGGACCAGAGACAGAACATTACAGTGAAACCGAAACAGAACATTACCGTGGACCAGAGACAGAAGATTACCGTGGACCAGAGACAGAACATTACCATGGACCAGAGACAGAACATTACCGTGAAACAGAACATTATCATGGACCAGAAACGGAACATTACCGTGAAACAGAAACACAACATTATCGTGGACCAGAGACGGAACATTACCGTGGACCAGAGACGGAACATTACCGTGAAACCGAAACAGAACATTATCATGGACCAGAAACGGAACATTACCGTGAAACAGAAACACAACATTATCGTGGACCAGAGACGGAACATTACCGTGAAACCGAACATTATCGTGGACCAGAGATCGAACATTATCGTGGACCAGAGACAGAACATTACCGTGAAACCGAACATTATCGTGGACCAGAGACGGAACATTACCGTGAAACCGAACATTATCGTCGACCAGAAATCGAACATTACCGTGAAACAGAAACAGAATATTATCTTGGACGAGAAAGGGAACATTACCGTGAAACAGAAACCGAACATTATCGTGGACCAGAGACAGAACATTACCGTGGACCAGAGACAGAACATTACCGTGGACCAGAGACAGAACATTACTGTGGACCAGAGACCGAACTTTACCTTGAAACCGAACATTACCGTGGACCAGAGACAGAACATTACCATGGACAAGAGACAGAACATTACCGTGGACCAGAGACAGAACATTACCGTGAAAAAGAACATTATCATGGACCAGAAACGGAACATTACCGTGGACCAGAGACGGAACATTACCGTGAAACCGAAACAGGACATTATCGTGGACCAGAGACGGAACATTACCGTGAAACCGAACATTATCGTGGACCAGAGATAGAACATTACCGTGGACCAGAGATAGAACATTACCGTGAAACCGAAACAGAACATTATCGTGGACCAGAAACGGAACATTATCTTGGACCAGAGACGGAACATTATTGTGGACCAGAGACGGAACATTATCGTGGACCAGAGACGGAACATTATCGTGGACCAGAGACAGAACATTACCGTGAAACCTAAACAGAACATTATCGTGGACCAGAAACGGAAAATTATCGTGGACCAGAAACAAAACATTATCGTGGACCAGAAACGGAACATTACCGTGAAACATAAACACAACATTATCATGGACCAGAGACGGAACATTACCGTGAAACCGAACATTATCGTGGACCAGAGACGGATTATTACCGTGAAACAGAAACAAAACATTACCGTGGACCAGAGAAAGAACATTACCGTGAAACGGAAACAGAACATTACCGTGAAACTGAAACAGAACATTATCGTGGACCAGAAACGGAACATTATCATGGACCAGAGACAGAACATTACAGTGAAACCGAAACAGAACATTATGGTGGACCAGAAACGGAACATTACCGTGGACCAGAGACAGAACATTACCGTGGACCAGAGACAGAACATTACCGTGGACCAGAGAAAGAACATTACCGTGGACCAGAGACTGAACATTACCGTGGACCAGAGACCGAACTTTACCTTGAAACCGAACATTATCGTGGACCAGAAACGGAACATTACCATGAAACAGAAACACAAAATTATCGTGGACCAGAAACGGAACATTACCGTGATACAGAAACAGAACATTATCGTGGACCAGAGACGGAACATTACCGTGAAACCAAACATTATCGTGGACCAGAGATCGAACATTACCGGGGACTAGAGACAGAATATTACCGTGGACCAGAGACAGAACATTACCATGGACCAGAGACAGAACATTACCATGGACCAGAGACAGAACATTACCGTGAAACAGAACATTATCGTGGACCAGAAACGGAACATTACCATGAAACAGAAACACAAAATTATCGTGGACCAGAAACGGAACATTACCGTGATACAGAACTAGAACATTATCGTGGACCAGAGACGGAACATTACCGTGAAACCAAACATTATCGTGGACCAGAGATCGAACATTACCGTGGACCAGAGACAGAACATTACTGTGGACCAGAGACAGAACATTACCGTGGACCAGAGACAGAACATTACCGTGGACCAGAGACAGAACATTACCATGGACCAGAGACAGAACATTAACGTGAAACAGAACATTATCATGGACCAGAAACGGAACATTACCGTGGACCAGAGACGGAACATTACCGTGAAACCGAACATTATCGTGGACCAGAGATCGAACATTACCGTGGACCAGAGACAGAACATTACCGTGGACCAGAGATAGAACATTACCGTGGACCAGAGATAGAACATTACCGTGAAACCGAAACAGAACATTATCGTGGACCAGAAACGGAACATTATCGTGGACCAGAGACAGAACATTATCGTGGACCAGAGACGGAACATTATCGTGGACCAGAGACGGAACATTATTGTGGACCAGAGACAGAACATTACCGTGAAACCTAAACAGAACATTATCGTGGACCAGAAACGGAAAATTATCGTGGACCAGAAACAAAACATTATCGTGGACCAGAAACGGAACATTACCGTGAAACAGAAACACAACATTATCGTGGACCAGAGACGGAACATTACCGTGAAACCGAACATTATCGTGGACCAGAGATGGATTATTACCGTGAAACAGAAACAAAACATTACCGTGGACCAGAGAAAGAACATTACCGTGAAACGGAAACAGAACATTACCGTGAAACTGAAACAGAACATTATCGTGGACCAGAAACGGAACATTATCATGGACCAGAGACAGAACATTACAGTGAAACCGAAACAGAACATTATGGTGGACCAGAAACGGAACATTACCGTGGACCAGAGACAGAACATTACCGTGGACCAGAGACAGAACATTACCGTGGACCAGAGAAAGAACATTACCGTGGACCAGAGACTGAACATTACCGTGGACCAGAGACCGAACTTTACCTTGAAACCGAACATTATCGTGGACCAGAAACGGAACATTACCATGAAACAGAAACACAAAATTATCGTGGACCAGAAACGGAACATTACCGTGATACAGAAACAGAACATTATCGTGGACCAGAGACGGAACATTACCGTGAAACCAAACATTATCGTGGACCAGAGATCGAACATTACCGGGGACTAGAGACAGAATATTACCGTGGACCAGAGACAGAACATTACCATGGACCAGAGACAGAACATTACCATGGACCAGAGACAGAACATTACCGTGAAACCGAACATTATCGTGGACCAGAGACAGAACATTACCGTGGACCAGAGACCGAACTTTACCTTGAAACCGAACATTATCGTGGACCAGAAACGGAACATTACCATGAAACAGAAACACAAAATTATCGTGGACCAGAAACGGAACATTACCGTGATACAAAACTAGAACATTATCGTGGACCAGAGACGGAACATTACCGTGAAACCAAACATTATCGTGGACCAGAGATCGAACATTACCGTGGACCAGAGACAGAACATTACCGTGGACCAGAGACAGAACATTACCGTGAACCAGAGACAGAATATTACCGTGGACCAGAGACAGAACATTACCATGGACCAGAGACAGAACATTAACGTGAAACAGAACATTATCATGGACCAGAAACGGAACATTACCGTGAAACAGAAACACAACATCATCGTGGACCAGAGACGGAACATTACCGTGGACCAGAGACGGAACATTACCGTGAAACCGAAACAGAACATTATCGTGGACCAGAAATGGAACATTACCGTGAAACCGAAACAGAACATTATCGTGGACCAGAGACGGAACATTACCGTGAAACCGAACATTATCGTGGACCAGAGATCGAACATTACCGTGGACAAGAGACAGAACATTACCGTAAAACATAACATTATCATGGACCAGAAATGGAACATTACCGTGAAACCGAACATTACCATGGACCAGATACGGAACATTACTGTGGACCAGAGACGGAACATTACCGTGGACCAGAACATTACCGTGGACCAGAACATTATCGTGAAACCGAACATTATCGTGAAACCGAACATTATCGTGGACCAGAGACCAAACATTACCGTGAAACCGAACATTACCGTGGACCAGAGACCGAACATTACCGTGAAACCGAACATTACCGTGGACCAGAGACCAAACTTTACCTTGAAACCGAACATTACCGTTTACCAGAGACAGAACATTACCGTGGACCAGAGACAGAATATTACCATGGACCAGAGACAGAACATTACCGTGAAAAAGAACATTATCATGGACCAGAAACGGAACATTACCGTGAAACAGAAACAGAACATTATCGTGGACCAGACACAGAACATTACCGTGGACCAGAGACAGAACATTACCGGGAAACCGAAACAGAACATTATCGTGGACCAGAAACGGAAAATTACCGTGAAACCGAACATTATCGTGGACCAGAGATCGAACATTACCATGGACCAGAGACAGAACATTACCGTTTACCAGAGACAGAACATTACCGTGGACCAGAGACAGAACATTACCGTGGACCAAAGACCCAACTTTACCTTGAAACCGAACATTACCGTGGACCAGAGACAGAATATTACCATGGACCAGAGACAGAACATTACCGTGAAAAAGAATGTTATCATGGACCAGAAACGGAACATTACCGTGAAACAGAAACAGAACATTATCGTGGACCAGAGACGGAACATTACCGTGAAACCTAAACAGAACATTATCGTGGACCAGAAACGGAACATTATCGTGAAACCGAACATTATCGTGGACCAGAGACGGAACATTACCGTGAAACAGAAACACAACATTACCGTGGACCAGAGACAGAACATTACATTGAAACGGAAACAGAAAATTACCGTGAAACAGAAACGGAACATTACCGTGGACCAGAGACAGAACATTACCGTGAAACCGAAACAGAACATTATCGTGGACCAGAAACGGAACATTACCGTGAAACAGAAACACAACATTACCGTGGACCAGAGACAGAATATTACCATGGACCAGAGACAGAACATTACCGTGAAAAAGAACATTATCATGGACCAGAAACGGAACATTACCGTGAAACAGAAACAGAACATTATCGTTGACCAGACACAGAACATTTCAGTGGACCAGAGACAGAACATTACCGGGAAACCGAAACAGAACATTATCGTGGACCAGAAACAGAAAATTACCGTGAAACCGAACATTATCGTGAACCAGAGATCGAACATTACCATGGACCAGAGACAGAACATTACCGTTTACCAGAGACAGAACATTACCGTGGACCAGAGACAGAACATTACCGTGGACCAAAGACCCAACTTTACCTTGAAACCGAACATTACCGTGGACCAGAGACAGAATATTACCATGGACCAGAGACAGAACATTACCGTGAAAAAGAATATTATCATGGACCAGAAACGGAACATTACCGTGAAACAGAAACAGAACATTATCGTGGACCAGAGACGGAACATTACCGTGAAACCTAAACAGAACATTATCGTGGACCAGAAACGGAACATTATCGTGAAACCGAACATTATCGTGGACCAGAGACGGAACATTACCGTGAAACAGAAACACAACATTACCGTGGACCAGAGACAGAACATTACATTGAAACGGAAACAGAAAATTACCGTGAAACAGAAACGGAACATTACCGTGGACCAGAGACAGAACATTACCGTGAAACCGAAACAGAACATTATCGTGGACCAGAAACGGAACATTACCGTGAAACAGAAACACAACATTATCGTGGACCAGAGACGGAACATTACCGTGAAACCGAACATTATCGTGGACCAGAGATCGAACATTATCGTGGACCAGAGACAGAACATTACCGTGGACCAGAAATGGAACATTACCGTGAAACCGAAAATTATCGTGGACCAGAGATCGAACATTATCGTGGACCAGAGACAGAACATTACCGTGGACCAGATACGGAACATTACTGTGGACCAGAGACGGAACATTACCGTGGACCAGAACATTACCGTGGACCAGAACATTACCGTGAAACCGAACATTATCATGGACCAGAGACCAAACATTACCGTGAAACCGAACATTACCGTGGACCAGAAACGGAATATTACCGTGAAACAGAAACACAAGATTATCGTGGACCAGAAACGGAACATTACCATGAAACAGAAACATAACATTATCGTGGACCAAAGACGGTCCATTATCGTGGACCAGAGACGGAACATTACTGTGAAACCGAACATTATCGTGGACCAGACACAGAACATTACCGTGGACCAGAGACAGAACTTTACCGTGAAACCGAACATTATCGTGGACCAGAAACGGAACATTGCCGTGAAACAGAAACACAAAATTATCGTGGACCAGAAACGGAACATTACCGTGATACAGAAACAGAACATTATCGTGGACCAGAGACGGAACATTACCGTGAAACCGAACATTATCGTGGACCAGAGATCGAACATTACCGTGGACCAGAGACAGACCATTACCGTGGACCAGAGACAGAACATTACCGTGGACCAGAGACCGAACTTTACCTTGAAACCGAACATTATCGTGGACCAGAAACGGAACATTACCGTGAAACAGAAACACAAAATTATCGTGGACCAGAAACGGAACATTACCGTGATACAGAAACAGAACATTATCGTGGACCAGAGACGGAACATTACCGTGAAACCGAACATTATCGTGGACCAGAGATCGAACATTACCGTGGACCAGAGACAGAACATTACCTTGGACCAGAGACAGAACATTACCGTGGACCAGAGACAGAACATTACCGTGAAACAGAACATTATCCAGGACCAGAAACGGAACATTACCGTGAAACAGAAACACAACATTATCGTGGACCAGAGACGGAACATTACCGTGGACCAGAGACGGAACATTACCGTGAAACCGAAACAGAACATTATCGTGGACCAGAAACGGAACATTACCGTGAAACCGAAACAGAACATTATCGTGGACCAGAGACGGAACATTACCGTGAAACTGAAACAGAACATTATCGTGGACCAGAAACGGAACATTATCATGGACCAGAGACAGAACATTACCGTGAAACCGAAACAGAACATTATCGTGGACCAGAAACGGAACATTACCGTGAAACAGAAACACAACATTATCGTGGACCAGAGACGGAACATTACCGTGAAACCGAACATTATCGTGGACCAGAGATCGAACATTACCGTGGACCAGAGACAGACCATTACCGTGGACCAGAGACCGAACTTTACCTTGAAACCGAACATTATCGTGGACCAGAAACGGAACATTACCGTGAAACAGAAACACAAAATTATCGTGGACCAGAAACGGAACATTACCGTGATACAGAAACACAACATTATCGTGGACCAGAGACGGAACATTACCGTGAAACCGAACATTATCGTGGACCAGAGATCGAACATTACCGTGATAAAGAAACAGAACATTATCGTGGACCAGAGACGGAACATTACCGTGAAACCGAACATTATCGTGGACCAGAGATCGAACATTACCGTGGACCAGAGACAGAACATTACCGTGGACCAGAGACATAACATTACCGTGGACCAGAGACAGAACATTACCGTGAAACAGAACATTATCAAAGACCAGAAACGGAACATTACATTGAAACAGAAACACAACATTATCGTGGAACAGAGACGGAACAATACCGTGGACCAGAGACGGAACATTACCGTGAAACCGAAACAGAACATTACCGTGGACCAGAAACGGAACATTACCGTGAAACCGAAACAGAACATTATCATGGACCAGAGACGGAACATTACCGTGAAACCGAACATTATCGTGGACCAGAGATCGAACATTATCATGGACCAGAGACAGAACATTACCGTGGACCAGAAATGGAACATTACCGTGAAACCGAACATTATCGTGGACCAGAGACGGAACATTACCGTGAAACCGAACATTATCGTCGACCAGAAATCGAACATTATCGTGGACCAGAGACAGAACATTACCGTGGACCAGAAATGGAACATTACCGTGAAACCGAACATTACCATGGACCAGATACGGAACATTACCGTGAAACCGAACATTATCGTCGACCAGAAATCGAACATTATCGTGGACCAGAGACAGAACATTACCGTGGACCAGAAATGGAACATTACCGTGAAACCGAACATTACCATGGACCAGATACGGAACATTACTGTGGACCAGAGACGGAACATTACCGTGGACCAGAACATTACCGTGGACCAGAACATTATCGTGAAACCTAACATTATCGTGAAACCGAACATTATCGTGGACCAGAGACCAAAACATTACCGTGAAACCGAACATGACCGTGGACCAGAGACGGAACATTAACGTGAAACCGAACATTATCGTGGACCAGAGATCGAACATTACCGTGGACCAGAGACAGAACATTACCGTGGACCAGAGAAAGAACATTACCGTGAAACAGAAACGGAACATTACCGTGGACCAGAGACAGAACATTACCGTGAAACCGAAACAGAACATTATCGTGGACCAGAAACGGAACATTACCGTGAAACAGAAACAGAACATTATCGTGGACCAGAAACGGAACATTACCGTGAAACCGAAACAGAACATTATCGTGGACCAGAGACGGAACATTACCGTGAAACCGAACATTATCGTGGACCAGAGATCGAACATTACCGTGGACAAGAGACAGAACATTACCGTGAAACAGAACATTATCATGGACCAGAAACGGAACATTACCGTGAAACAGAAACAGAACATTATCGTGGACCAGAAACGGAACATTACCGTGAAACTGAAACAGAACATTATCGTGTACCAGAAACGGAACATTATTATGGACCAGAAACGGAACATTACCGTGAAACAGAAACACAACATTATCGTGGACCAGAGACGGAACATTACCGTTGACCAGACACAGAACTTTACCGTGAAACCGAACATTATCGTGGACCAGAAACGGAACATTACCGTGAAACAGAAACACAACATTATCGTGGACCAGAGACGGAACATTACCGTGAAACCGAACATTATCGTGGACCAGAGATCGAACATTATCGTGGACCAGAGACAGAACATTACCGTGGACCAGTAATGGAACATTACCGTGAAACCGAACATTATCATGGACCAGAGACGGAACATTACCGTGAAACCGAACATTATCGTGGACCAGAAATCGAACATTATCGTGGACCAGAGACAGAACATTACCGTGGACCAGAAATGGAACATAACCGTGAAACCGAACATTACCATGGACCAGATACGGAACATTACTGTGGACCAGAGACGGAACATTACCTTGGACCAGAACATTACCGTGAAACCGAACATTATCATGGACCAGAGACCAAACATTACCGTGAAACCGAACATTACCGTGGACCAGAAACGGAATATTACCGTGAAACAGAAACACAAGATTATCGTGGACCAGAAACGGAACATTACCATGAAACAGAAACATAACTTTATCGTGGACCAAAGACGGTCCATTATCGTGGACCAGAGTTAGAACATTACTGTGAAACCGAACATTATCGTGGACCAGACACAGAACATTACCGTGGACCAGAGACACAACTTTACCGTGAAACCGAACATTATCGTGGACCAGAAACGGAACATTACCGTGAAACAGAAACACAAAATTATCGTGGACCAGAAACGGAACATTACCCTTATACAGAAACAGAACATTATCGTGGACCAGAGACGGAACATTACCGTGAAACCGAACATTATCGTGGACCAGAGATCGAACATTACCGTGGACCAGAGACAGACCATTACCGTGGACCAGAGACAGAACATTACCGTGGACCAGAGACCGAACTTTACCTTGAAACCGAACATTATCGTGGACCAGAAACGGAACATTACCGTGAAACAGAAACACAAAATTATCGTGGACCAGAGACGGAACATTACCGTGAAACCGAACATTATCGTGGACCAGAGATCGAACATTACCGTGGACCAGAGACAGACCATTACCGTGAAACCGAACATTATCGTGGACCAGAAATCGAACATTACCGTGGACCAGAGACAGAACATTACCGTGGACCAGAGACAGAACATTACCGTGGACCAGAGACAGAACATTACCGTGAAACAGAACATTATCAAGGACCAGAAACGGAACATTAACGTGAAACAGAAACACAACATTATCGTGGACCAGAGACGGAACATTACCGTGGACCAGAGACGGAACATTACCGTGAAACCGAAACAGAACATTATCGTGGACCAGACACGGAACATTACCGTGAAACCGAAACAGAACATTATCGTGGACCAGAGACGGAACATTACCGTGAAACTGAAACAGAACATTATCGTGGACCAGAAACGGAACATTATCATGGACCAGAGACAGAAAATTACCGTGAAACCGAAACAGAACATTATCGTGGACCAGAAACGGAACATTACCGTGAAACAGAAACACAACATTATCGTGGACCAGAGACGGAACATTACCCTGAAACCGAACATTATCGTGGACCAGAGATCGAACATTACCGTGGACCAGAGACAGACCATTACCGTGGACCAGAGACAGAACATTACCGTGGACCAGAGACCGAACTTTACCTTGAAACCGAACATTATCGTGGACCAGAAACGGAACATTACCGTGAAACAGAAACACAAAATTATCGTGGACCAGAAACGGAACATTACCGTGATACAGAAACAGAACATTATCGTGGACCAGAGACGGAACATTACCGTGAAACCGAACATTATCGTGGACCAGAGATCGAACATTACCGTGGACCAGAGACAGAACATTACCGTGGACCAGAGACAGAACATTACCGTGGACCAGAGACAGAACATTACCGTGAAACAGAACATTATCAAGGACCAGAAACGGAACATTACCGTGAAACAGAAACACAACATTATCGTGGAACAGAGACGGAACATTACCGATGACCAGAGACGGAACATTACCGTGAAACCGAAACAGAACATTATCGTGGACCAGAAACGGAACATTACCGTGAAACCGAAACAGAACATTATCGTGGACCAGAGACGGAACATTACCGTGAAACTGAAACAGAACATTATCGTGGACCAGAAACGGAACATTATCATGGACCAGAGACGGAACATTACCGTGAAACCGAACATTATCGTGGACCAGAGATCGAACATTATCGTGGACCAGAGACAGAACATTACCGTGGACCAGAAATGGAACATTACCGTGAAACCGAACATTATCGTGGACCAGAGACGGAACATTACCGTGAAACCGAACATTATCGTCGACCAGAAATCGAACATTACCGTGGACCAGAGACAGAACATTACCGTGGACCAGAGAAAGAACATTACCGTGGACCAGAGACAGAACATTACTGTGGACCAGAGACCGAACTTTACCTTGAAACCGAACATTACCGTGGACCAGAAACAGAACATTACCGTGAAACCGAAACAGAACGTTATCGTGGACCAGAGACGGAACATTACCGTGAAACCGAACATTATCGTTGACCAGAGATCGAACATTACCGTGGACCAGAGACAGAACATTACCGTGGACCAGAGAAAGAACATTACCGTAGACCAGAGACAGAACATTACCGTGGACCAGAAACGGAATATTACCGTGAAACCGAAACAGAACATTATCGTGGACCAGAGACGGAACATTACCGTGAAACCGAACATTATCGTGGACCAGAGATCGAACATTACCGTGGACCAGAGACAGAACATTACCGTGGACCAGAGACAGAACATTACCGTGGACCAGAGACAGAACATTACTGAGGACCAGAGACCGAACTTTACCTTGAAACCGAACATTACCGTGGACCAGAAACGGAACATTACCGTGAAACCGAAACAGAACATTATCGTGTACCAGAGATCGAACATTACCGTGGACCAGAGGCAGAACATTACTGTGGACCAGAGACCGAACTTTACCTTGAAACCGAACATTACCGTGGACCAGAGACAGAACATTACCATGGACCAGAGACAGAACATTACTGTGGACCAGAGACCGAACTTTACCTTGAAACCGAAAATTACCGTGGACCAGAAACGGAACATTACCGTGAAACCGAACATTATCGTGGACCAGAGATCGAACATTACCGTGGACCAGAGACAGAACATTACCGTGGACCAGAAACAGAACATTACCGTGAAACCGAAACAGAACATTATCGTGGACCAGAGACGGAACAACACCGTGAAACCGAACATTATCGTGGACCAGAGATCGAATATTACCGTGGACCAGAGACAGAACATTACCGTGGACAAGAAACAGAACATTACCGTGGACCAGAAACGGAACATTACCGTGAAACCGAAACAGAACATTATCGTGGACCAGAGACGGAACATTACCGTGAAACCGAACATTATCGTGGACCAGAGATCGAACATTACCGTGGACCAGAGACAGAACATTACCGTGGACCAGAGACAGACCATTACCGTGGACCAGAGACAGAACATTACCGTGGACCAGAGACCGAACTTTACCTTGAAACCGAATATTATCGTGGACCAGAAACGGAACATTACCGTGAAACAGAAACACAAAATTATCGTGGACCAGAAACTGAACATTACCGTGATACAGAAACAGAACATTATCGTGGACCAGAGACGGAACATTACCATGAAACCGAACATTATCGTGGACCAGAGATCGAACATTACCGTGGACCAGAGACAGAACATTACCGTGGACCAGAGACAGAACATTACCGTGGACCAGAGACAGAACATTACCGTGAAACAGAACATTATCAAGGACCAGAAACGGAACATTACCGTGAAACAGAAACACAACATTATCGTGGACCAGAGACGGAACATTACCGTGGACCAGAGACGGAACATTACCGTGAAACCGAAACAGAACATTATCGTGGACCAGACACGGAACATTACCGTGAAACCGAAACAGAACATTATCGTGGACCAGAGACGGAACATTAACGTGAAACTGAAACAGAACATTATCGTGGACCAGAAACGGAACATTATCATGGACCAGAGACAGAACATTACCGTGAAACCGAAACAGAACATTATCGTGGACCAGAAACGGAACATTACCGTGAAACAGAAACACAACATTATCGTGGACCAGAGACGGAACATTACCGTGAAACCGAACATTATCGTGGACCAGAGATCGAACATTACCGTGGACCAGAGACAGACCATTACCGTGGACCAGAGACAGAACATTACCGTGGACCAGAGACCGAACTTTACCTTGAAACCGAACATTATCGTGGACCAGAAACGGAACATTACCGTGAAACAGAAACACAAAATTATCGTGGACCAGAAACGGAACATTACCGTGATACAGAAACAGAACATTATCGTGGACCAGAGACGGAACATTACCGTGAAACCGAACATTATCGTGGACCAGAGATCGAACATTACCGTGGACCAGAGACAGAACATTACCGTGGACCAGAGACAGAACATTACCGTGGACCAGAGACAGAACATTACCGTGAAACAGAACATTATCAAGGACCAGAAACAAAAACATTACCGTGAAACAGAAACACAACATTATCGTGGAACAGAGACGGAACATTACCGTGGACCAGAGACGGAAAATTACCGTGAAACCGAAACAGAACATTATCGTGGACCAGAAACGGAACATTACCGTGAAACCGAAACAGAACATTATCGTGGACCAGAGACGGAACATTACCGTGAAACTGAAACAGAACATTATCGTGGACCAGAAACGGAACATTATCATGGACCAGAGACGGAACATTACCGTGAAACCGAACATTATCGTGGACCAGAGATCGAACATTATCGTGGACCAGAGACAGAACATTACCGTGGACCAGAAATGGAACATTACCGTGAAACCGAACATTATCGTGGACCAGAGACGGAACATTACCGTGAAACCGAACATTATCGTCGACCAGAAATCGAACATTACCGTGGACCAGAGACAGAACATTACCGTGGACCAGAGACAGAACATTACTGTGGACCAGAGACCGAACTTTACCTTGAAACCGAACATTACTGTGGACCAGAAACGGAACATTACCGTGAAACCGAAACAGAACATTATCGTGGACCAGAGACGGAACATTACCGTGAAACCGAAACAGAACATTATCGTGGACCAGAGACAGAACATTACCGTGGACCAGAGAAAGAACATTACCGTGGACCAGAGACAGAACATTACCGTGGACCAGAAACGGAATATTACCGTGAAACCGAAACAGAACATTATCGTGGACCAGAGACGGAACATTACCGTGAAACCGAACATTATCGTGGACCAGAGATCGAACATTACCGTGGACCAGAGACAGAACATTACCGTGGACCAGAGACAGAACATTACTGTGGACCAGAGACCGAACTTTACCTTGAAACCGAACATTACCGTGGACCAGAAACGGAACATTACCGTGAAACCGAAACAGAACATTATCGTGTACCAGAGATCGAACATTACCGTGGACCAGAGGCAGAACATTACTGTGGACCAGAGACCGAACTTTACCTTGAAACCGAACATTACCGTGGACCAGAGACAGAACATTACCATGGACCAGAGACAGAACATTACTGAGGACCAGAGACCGAACTTTACCTTGAAACCGAACATTACCGTGGACCAGAAACGGAACATTACCGTGAAACCGAAACAGAACATTATCGTGGACCAGAGACGGAACATTACCGTGAAACCGAACATTATCGTGGACCAGAGATCGAACATTACCGTGGACCAGAGACAGAACATTACCGTGGACCAGAAACAGAACATTACCGTGGACCAGAAACGGAACATTACCGTGAAACCGAAACAGAACATTTTTGTGGACCAGAAACGGAACATTACCGTGAAACAGAAACACAACATTATCGTGGACCAGAGACGGAACATTACCGTGAAACCGAACATTATCGTGGACCAGAGATCGAACATTACCGTGGACCAGAGACAGACCATTACCGTGGACCAGAGACAGAACATTACCGTGGACCAGAGACCGAACTTTACCTTGAAACCGAACATTATCGTGGACCAGAAACGGAACATTACCGTGAAACAGAAACACAAAATTATCGTGGACCAGAAACGGAACATTACCGTGATACAGAAACAGAACATTATCGTGGACCAGAGACGGAACATTACCGTGAAACCGAACATTATCGTGGACCAGAGATCGAACATTACCGTGGACCAGAGACAGAACATTACCGTGGACCAGAGACAGAACATTACCGTGGACCAGAGACAGAACATTACCGTGAAACAGAACATTATCAAGGACCAGAAACAAAAACATTACCGTGAAACAGAAACACAACATTATCGTGGAACAGAGACGGAACATTACCGTGGACCAGAGACGGAACATTACCGTGAAACCGAAACAGAACATTATCGTGGACCAGAAACGGAACATTACCGTGAAACCGAAACAGAACATTATCGTGGACCAGAGACGGAACATTACCGTGAAACTGAAACAGAACATTATCGTGGACCAGAAACGGAACATTATCATGGACCAGAGACGGAACATTACCGTGAAACCGAACATTATCGTGGACCAGAGATCGAACATTATCGTGGACCAGAGACAGAACATTACCGTGGACCAGAAATGGAACATTACTGTGAAACCGAACATTATCGTGGACCAGAGACGGAACATTACCGTGAAACCGAACATTATCGTCGACCAGAAATCGAACATTACCGTGGACCAGAGACAGAACATTACCGTGGACCAGAGACAGAACATTACTGTGGACCAGAGACCGAACTTTACCGTGGACCAGAAACGGAACATTACCGTGAAACCGAAACAGAACATTATCGTGGACCAGAGACGGAACATTACCGTGAAACCGAACATTATCGTGGACCAGAGATCGAACATTACCGTGGACCAGAGACAGAACATTACCGTGGACCAGAGAAAGAACATTACCGTGGACCAGAGACAGAACATTACCGTGGACCAGAAACGGAATATTACCGTGAAACCGAAACAGAACATTATCGTGGACCAGAGACGGAACATTACCGTGAAACCGAACATTATCGTGGACCAGAGATCGAACATTACCGTGGACCAGAGATCGAACATTACCGTGGACCAGAGACAGAACATTACTGAGGACCAGAGACCGAACTTTACCTTGAAACCGAACATTACCGTGGACCAGAAACGGAACATTACCGTGAAACCGAAACAGAACATTATCGTGTACCAGAGATCGAACATTACCGTGGACCAGAGGCAGAACATTACTGTGGACCAGAGACCGAACTTTACCTTGAAACCGAACATTACCGTGGACCAGAGACAGAACATTACCATGGACCAGAGACAGAACATTACTGAGGACCAGAGACCGAACTTTACCTTGAAACCAAACATTACCGTGGACCAGAAACGGAACATTACCGTGAAACCGAAACAGAACATTATCGTGGACCAGAGACGGAACATTACCGTGAAACCGAACATTATCGTGGACCAGAGATCGAACATTACCGTGGACCAGAGACAGAACATTACCGTGGACCAGAAACAGAACATTACCGTGGACCAGAGACGGAACATTACCGTGAAACCGAACATTATCGTGGACCAGAGATCGAACATTACCGTGGACCAGAGACAGAACATTACCGTGGACCAGAGACAGAACATTACCGTGGACCAGAGACAGAACATTACCGTGAAACAGAACATTATCAAGGACCAGAAACGGAACATTACCGTGAAACAGAAACACAACATTATCGTGGACCAGAGACGGAACATTACCGTGGACCAGAGACGGAACATTACCGTGAAACCGAAACAGAACATTATCGTGGACCAGACACGGAACATTACCGTGAAACCGAAACAGAACATTATCGTGGACCAGAGACGGAACATTACCGTGAAACTGAAACAGAACATTATCGTGGACCAGAAACGGAACATTATCATGGACCAGAGACAGAACATTACCGTGAAACCGAAACAGAACATTATCGTGGACCAGAAACGGAACATTACCGTGAAACAGAAACACAACATTATCGTGGACCAGAGACGGAACATTACCGTGAAACCGAACATTATCGTGGACCAGAGATCGAACATTACCGTGGACCAGAGAAAGACCATTACCGTGGACCAGAGACAGAACATTACCGTGGACCAGAGACCGAACTTTACCTTGAAACCGAACATTATCGTGGACCAGAAACGGAACATTACCGTGAAACAGAAACACAAAATTATCGTGGACCAGAAACGGAACATTACCGTGATACAGAAACAGAACATTATCGTGGACCAGAGACGGAACATTACCGTGAAACCGAACATTATCGTGGACCAGAGATCGAACATTACCGTGGACCAGAGACAGAACATTACCGTGGACCAGAGACAGAACATTACCGTGGACCAGAGACAGAACATTACCGTGAAACAGAACATTATCAAGGACCAGAAACAAAAACATTACCGTGAAACAGAAACACAACATTATCGTGGAACAGAGACGGAACATTACCGTGGACCAGAGACGGAACATTACCGTGAAACCGAAACAGAACATTATCGTGGACCAGAAACGGAACATTACCGTGAAACCGAAACAGAACATTATCGTGGACCAGAGACGGAACATTACCGTGAAACTGAAACAGAACATTATCGTGGACCAGAAACGGAACATTATCATGGACCAGAGACGGAACATTACCGTGAAACCGAACATTATCGTGGACCAGAGATCGAACATTATCGTGGACCAGAGACAGAACATTACCGTGGACCAGAAATGGAACATTACCGTGAAACCGAACATTATCGTGGACCAGAGACGGAACATTACCGTGAAACCGAACATTATCGTCGACCAGAAATCGAACATTACCGTGGACCAGAGACAGAACATTACCGTGGACCAGAGACAGAACATTACTGTGGACCAGAGACCGAACTTTACCTTGAAACCGAACATTACCGTGGACCAGAAACGGAACATTACCGTGAAACCGAAACAGAACATTGTCGTGGACCAGAGACGGAACATTACCGTGAAACCGAACATTATCGTGGACCAGAGATCGAACATTACCGTGGACCAGAGACAGAACATTACCGTGGACCAGAGAAAGAACATTACCGTGGACCAGAGACAGAACATTACCGTGGACCAGAAACGGAATATTACCGTGAAACCGAAACAGAACATTATCGTGGACCAGAGACGGAACATTACCGTGAAACCGAACATTATCGTGGACCAGAGATCGAACATTACCGTGGACCAGAGACAGAACATTACCGTGGACCAGAGACAGAACATTACTGTGGACCAGACACCGAACTTTACCTTGAAACCGAACATTACCGTGGACCAGAAACGGAACATTACCGTGAAACCGAAACAGAACATTATCGTGTACCAGAGATCGAACATTACCGTGGACCAGAGGCAGAACATTACTGTGGACCAGAGACCGAACTTTACCTTGAAACCGAACATTACCGTGGACCAGAGACAGAACATTACCATGGACCAGAGACAGAACATTACTGAGGACCAGAGACCGAACTTTACCTTGAAACCGAACATTACCGTGGACCAGAAACGGAACATTACCGTGAAACCGAAACAGAACATTATCGTGTACCAGAGATCGAACATTACCGTGGACCAGAGACAGAACATTACCGTGGACCAGAGACAGAACATTACCGTGGACCAGAGACAGAACATTACTGTGGACCAGAGACCGAACTTTACCTTGAAACCGAACATTACCGTGGACCAGAGACAGAACATTACCATGGACCAGAGACAGAACATTACCATGAAACAGAACATTATCATGGACCTGAAACGGAACATTACCGTGAAACAAAAACAGAACATTATCGTGGACCAGAAACGGAACATTACCGTGAAACCGAAACAGAACATTATCGTGGACCAGAAACGGAACATTACCGTGGACCAGAGACAGAACATTACCTTGAAAACAAAACAGAACATAATCGTGGACCAGAAACGGAACATTATCGTGGACCAGAGACAGAACATTACCGTGAAACCGAAACAGAACATTATCGTGGACCAGAAACGGAACATTACCGTGGATCAGAGACAGAACATTATCGTGGATCAGAGACAGAACATTATCGTGGACCAGAGACGGAACATTATCGTGGACCAGAGACATAACATTACCGTGAAACCTAAACAGAACATTATCGTTGACCAGAAACGGAACATTATCGTGAAACCGAACATTATCGTGGACCAGAAACGGAACATTACCGTGAAAAAAAACACAACATTATCGTGGACCAGAGACGGAACATTACCGTGAAACGGAACATTACCGTGAAACAGAAACACAACATTATCGTGGACCAGAGACGGAATATTACCGTGAAACCGAAACAGAACATTATCGTGGACATAAAACGGAACATTACCGTGAAACAGAAACACAACATTATCGTGGACCAGAGATCGAACATTATCGTGGACCAGATACGGAACATTACTGTGGACCAGAGACGGAACATTACCGTGGACCAGAACATTACCGTTGACCAGAACATTACCGTGAAACCGAACATTATCGTCAAACCGAACATTATCGTGGACCAGAGACCGAACATTACCGTGAAACCGAACATTACCGTGGACCAGAGACCGAACATTACCGCGGGCGGGAGCGGGTGGGAGCGGGCGGGAGCGAGCGGGACCTGGCAGAAGCGGGAGGGAGCGGGCGGGAGCGGGATGGAGCGGGACCGGGAGGGATCGGGAGGGAGCGGGCGGGAGCGGGAGGGAGTGAACGGGACCAGTTAGGAGCGGGAGGGAGCGGGCGGGAGCGAGCTGGAGCGAGCGGGACCTGGCAGAAGCGGGAGGGAGCGGGATGGAGCGGGACCGGGAGGGAGCGGGCGGGAGCGGGAGGGAGTGAACGGGACCGGGCAGGAGCGGGAGGGAGCGGGCGGGAGCGAGCTGGAGTTAGCGGGACCTGGCAGAAGCGGGAGGGAGCGGGATGGAGCGGGACCGGGAGGGAGCGGGCAGGAGCGGGCGGGAGCGAGCTGGAGCGAGCGGGACCGGGCAGAAGCGGGCGGGAGCGGGCGGGAGCGAGCAATATGAACTTTGCCGCGGGCAGAAGCGGGAGGGAGCGGGCGGGAGCGAGCGGGAGCAGGAGGGAGTGATCGAGAGCGGGTGGGAGCGGGCGAGAGCGGGTGGGAGTGAGCAATATGAACTTTGCCGCGGGCAGAAGTGGGAGAGAGCGGGCGAGAGTGAGCGGGAGCAGGAGGGAGCGGGCGGGAGTGGGCGGGAGCGAGCAATGTGACCTTTGCCGCGGGCAGAAGCGGGAGGGAGCGGGCGGGAGCGAGCGGGAGCAGGAGGGAGTGATCGAGAGCGGGTGGGAGCGGGCGGGAGCGGGTGGGAGTGAGCAATATGAACTTTGCCGCGGGCAGAAGTGGGAGAGAGCGGGCGAGAGTGAGCGGGAGCAGGAGGGAGCGGGAGGGAGCGGGCGGGAGCGAGCGGGAGTTAAACTGTCAACAAATTACAACTTATCCAGACTGTTGCTTGTTTTAATAATTTTAATTGAATTTTTATTATTTCATTTCTATCTTTTACAGTTTTAAATAAATAAAAGGCGTAAAATTCATAAAATAAATGAATAACCCCTGATGGTTGTCTTCTAAATTGGATAAGACGGGTTAGGGGTTAGGGTTAGGAGGTAGGACATGTTTTGTAATTATACCACAACCAGCAGTTGTACATGAAATGTGCTACACAAATACATTTGACTTTAAGTTTAGCTCATGGAAAATGGGAGCAAAAAGAAAACTTGCGTTCATATTTTTGTTCATTATATGTAAATGTGGTCCTGAGAATTGTTAAAAGTTGTAAATTTGCATCCGTGGGTTTTATAGGGTTAGGTCAGAGAATAGAGGTGTGAATGTGAGACAATGTGGCTCAACAAGTGTTAGGTTGGTGAAACCAACATTAACAGAGAGCAGAAGATGTTCAGGCAGGTAAACCATTCACAGCGGGAGCGGGCGGGACCGGGCAGGAGCGGGAGGGAACGGGAGGGAGCGGGATGGAGCGGGCGGGAGCGAGCGGGAGCGGGTGGGAGCGGGATGGAGCGAGCGATATGAACTTTGCCGCAGGCAGAAGTGGGAGGGAGCGGGCGGGAGCGGGAAAGGGAGGGAGCGAGCAGTATGAACTTTGCCGCAGGCAGAAGTGGGATGGAGCGGGCGGTAGCGAGCTGGAGCGGGCGGGAGCAAGCGCCCGGATCTTCGGCGAAGGAGGAGACGAAGATGAAGATGATGAGGACACAGATAAAGAGGAAGAACAAAGCATGATGGAAGTGAAAGCTCACTCCATTATGATGGAGGAGGAAGAGGATGGTGAGAGTGTGATGAGCAGCGTTTCCTCTTCTGCAGCTGCTGCAGCGCTCAAAAGTGGACTGACCGGAGCGCAGAATGGGATGGACAGCCAGGCTTTAACTGGTGGTGAAGAGCAGCTGGTTCCTCCTGAGCACAACGGCGGGGAGGATAGGGAAGATGATGATGGTCTCGACAGCATGATCCGCGAGTGGCAGCGCAGAAATGAAATATACCAGAGTGATGACTGGTGGGAGGCCCAGCTCAACAGTGAGGAGGAGGATGGGGAATCTCTTGCAGGGGGTCGTCCAAAAAAGACAAAATAAATTAAAGATGCTGATGTGGAGAGCGTCACCAGTGAGGATGTACGAGCTGTAAAAGAGCGGTTAAAGCGTCGCATCAGGCGCCCTCCCTCCGACGCGATGTCCACCTCCAGCTGCTCAAGCTATTCCGATCTTTGGAAACAGCGGCTGAAGGAAATCGAGGAACAAGCTGCTGCTCGCTACCGCAAAAAAGAGGATGATGAAGGCAGTGAGAGCACTGCTACAGAAGGCGAAGGAGGAAAGCAAAAGATTGATGATGAAGTTCAGAGCATCCTCTCTGACACAACTTCCATGTACAATTTTTGCCAGAAGAACAAGGAAAAGATGACACCTTTGGAGCGCTGGCGCATGAAGAGAATCCAGTTTGGTTGGAACAAGAAAGATCGCGAGGATGGAGAGAAAAGTGATGGCGAGGGAGAAGCCAAGACCCCATCCTTCCAAGATGTGAACCTCACAGCTTACCAGTCGTGGAAGCTAAGGCAACAAAAGCGTCTTGGTGAGGATAACACAGACGAGATTCTGGAGTTGAGCCGGGGGGAGGACTCTGCTAGAGTCAAAAGGAGGCAAAGACGTGAGGAGATTCTGGAGCGTTCCAAGAAAACTTTAGAGGAAAGTAAATGGTAAATGGACTTGTACTTGTATAGCGCTTTTCTAGTCTAACTGACCACTCAAAGCGCTTCACTACATGCCGCATTCACCCCATTCACACACACTCATACAGCACGTCTTAAGATACACATAACTACGTGCTTTCTAAGCATTCACACACATTCATACCCCCAATGATACACTGGGGGAGCAACGTTGGGTTCAGTGTCTTGCCCAAGGACGCTTCGACATGTATCCTAGGGCAGCCAAAGTCGAACCACCGACCTTCCGATTGGTGGGCGACTGCTCTTCCTCCTGAGCTACAGCCGCCCCAGTCAGTCCATGTGTGGCTGGGAGACAGAGAGCTGTGTTAGCGGTGGTACGATACCTCTCTCTGCCTTCTGGGCTGGAGCCGGCGTAGCAGGCCCACCAAGTGTGGCTAACGATGACAACATGTCCATGCTCAGTGGCAGATCGTCTGTCATATCCTCTGTTTCAAAAGCTCGCAGTACGAGATCTGTCCAGTCCGCAGTTCCACCGAACCCCATGATGCCGGTTCCTCCCATCCTTCCAGTTCCAGCGGTGCAAGGTCCTGGAGGCGAACCAATGGTCAATCTGGCCAGTATCCAAAACTGGATCGCCAATGTTGTCTCTGAAACAATCAAACAGAAGCAGAGTGAAATGAGCCTGCCTCCTCCATCACGTGCTGGGTCTGAACTAAGCTTTGGTGGTGCCTCAAGTGTGCTTGCAGGTCGTGGTGTGGATGATGACAAAGCATCCCTGCTAAGTGGTGCTTCCTACTCCAGTGCTCTGTCCAAAGGACGTGGTGGAGCAGCATCTGCCCTCTCTGGGTCGAGTAGCATCTCAGGTCTCAGTGGTCGAGGCTCGGCCCTGGGTTCTGACCTTGGCTCCACTCTGGGCTCCAAGAAAAACAAAATCACCACTACGAGTGTCCCTCTCTTCAGTCTCTTCCAGGATCAGGTCAACCTGGGCAAACTGGATGCCATGGACAAGGAGATCAAGACTGAGATGAGAGAGAAGATGGCCACATATGAAAAGAAGAAGATCCTGGAAGACAACAAGCGAAGTACTCTCTACAAGAAAAAGAAACCGAAGGAGGATGAAGATGAGGAGGAGGAAAGGAAGAAGAGGGAGGAGGAGTTTCTTGAAGGGACAAAGAAAAAGGAGAAACCGAAGAGGAGTTATGGCCTCTCTGGGTGCCTGAATCTCAACCCAGCACTGGAGAAAAACAAGAACACCAGTATCGATGACTGGCTGGAAAGTGTCAGGCCCCCCCCGAGAAAATCCTCTTCTGGTCCAGATGCTGATCCATCAGAAGATCCATATGACGATCTTGATGCTTCTGCTTCTGAATTCGACTTCTCAATGGAACATTACCGTGAAACCGAACATTACCATGGACCAGATACGGAACATTACTGTGGACCAGAGACGGAACATTACCGTGGACCAGAACATTACCGTGGACCAGAACATTATCGTGAAACCGAACATTATCGTGAAACCGAACATTATCGTGGACCAGAGACCAAAACATTACCGTGAAACCGAACATGACCGTGGACCAGAGACGGAACATTAACGTGAAACCGAACATTATCGTGGACCAGAGATCGAACATTACCGTGGACCAGAGACAGAACATTACCGTGGACCAGAGAAAGAACATTACCGTGAAACAGAAACGGAACATTACCGTGGACCAGAGACAGAACATTACCGTGAAACCGAAACATAACATTATCGTGGACCAGAAACGGAACATTACCGTGAAACAGAAACAGAACATTATCGTGGACCAGAGACGGAACATTACCGTGAAACCAAACATTATCGTGGACCAGAAACGGAACATTACCGTGGACCAGAGACAGAACTTTACCGTGAAACCGAACATTATCGTGGACCAGAAACGGAACATTAACGTGAAACAGAAACACAAAATTATCGTGGACCAGAAACGGAACATTACCGTGATACAGAAACAGAACATTATCGTGGACCAGAGACGGAACATTACCGTGAAACTGAAACAGAACATTATCGTGTACCAGAAACGGAACATTATCATGGACCAGAAACGGAACATTACCGTGAAACAGAAACACAACATTATCGTGGACCAGAGACGGAACATTACCGTGGACCAGAGACAGAACTTTACCGTGAAACCGAACATTATCGTGGACCAGAAACGGAACATTACCGTGAAACAGAAACACAACATTATCGTGGACCAGAGACGGAACATTACCGTGAAACCGAACATTATCGTGGACCAGAGATCGAACATTATCGTGGACCAGAGACAGAACATTACCGTGGACCAGAACATTACCGTGAAACCGAACATTATCATGGACCAGAGACCAAACATTACCGTGAAACAGAACATTACCATGGACCAGAAACGGAATATTACCGTGAAACAGAAACACAAGATTATCGTGGACCAGAAACGGAACATTACCATGAAACAGAAACATAACATTATCGTGGACCAAAGACGGTCCATTATCGTGGACCAGAGACGGAACATTACTGTGAAACCGAACATTATCGTGGACCAGACACAGAACATTACCGTGGACCAGAGACAGAACTTTACCGTGAAACCGAACATTATCGTGGACCAGAAACGGAACATTAACGTGAAACAGAAACACAAAATTATCGTGGACCAGAAACGGAACATTACCGTGATACAGAAACAGAACATTATCGTGGACCAGAGACGGAACATTACCGTGAAACCGAACATTATCGTGGACCAGAGATCGAACATTACCGTGGACCAGATACAGACCATTACCGTGGACCAGAGACAGAACATTACCGTGGACCAGAGACCGAACTTTACCTTGAAACCGAACATTATCGTGGACCAGAAACGGAACATTACCGTGAAACAGAAACACAAAATTATCGTGGACCAGAAACTGAACATTACCGTGATACAGAAACAGAACATTATCGTGGACCAGAGACGGAACATTACCGTGAAACCGAACATTATCGTGGACCAGAGATCGAACATTACCGTGGACCAGAGACAGAACATTACCGTGGACCAGAGACAGAACATTACCGTGGACCAGAGACAGATCATTACCGTGAAACAGAACATTATCAAGGACCAGAAACGGAACATTACCGTGAAACAGAAACACAACATTATCGTGGACCAGAGACGGAACATTACCGTGGACCAGAGACGGAACATTACCGTGAAACCGAAACAGAACATTATCGTGGACCAGAAACGGAACATTACCGTGAAACCGAAACAGAACATTATCGTGGACCAGAGACGGAACATTACCGTGAAACTGACACAGAACATTATCGTGGACCAGAAACGGAACATTATCATGGACCAGAGACAGAACATTACCGTGAAACCGAAACAGAACATTATCGTGGACCAGAAACGGAACATTACCGTGAAACAGAAACACAACATTATCGTGGACCAGAGACGGAACATTACCGTGAAACCGAACATTATCGTGGACCAGAGATCGAACATTACCGTGGACCAGAGACAGACCATTACCGTGGACCAGAGACAGAACATTACCGTGGACCAGAGACCGAACTTTACCTTGAAACCGAACATTATCGTGGACCAGAAACGGAACATTACCGTGAAACAGAAACACAAAATTATCGTGGACCAGAGACGAAACATTACCGTGAAACCGAACATTATCGTGGACCAGAGATCGAACATTACCGTGGACCAGAGACAGAACATTACCATGGACCAGAGACAGAACATTACCGTGGACCAGAGACAGAACATTACCGTGAAACAGAACATTATCAAGGACCAGAAACGGAACATTACCGTGAAACAGAAACACAACATTATCGTGGAACAGAGACGGAACATTACCGTGGACCAGAGACGGAACATTACCGTGAAACCGAAACAGAACATTATCGTGGACCAGAAACGGAACATTACCGTGAAACCGAAACAGAACATTATCGTGGACCAGAGACGGAACATTACCGTGAAACTGAAACAGAACATTATCGTGGACCAGAAACGGAACATTATCATGGACCAGAGACGGAACATTACCGTGAAACCGAACATTATCGTGGACCAAAGATCGAACATTATCGTGGACCAGAGACAGAACATTACCGTGGACCAGAAATGGAACATTACCGTGAAACCGAACATTATCGTGGACCAGAGACGGAACTTTACCGTGAAACCGAACATTATCGTCGACCAGAAATCGAACATTACCGTGGACCAGAGACAGAACATTACCGTGGACCAGAGAAAGAATATTACCGTGGACCAGAGACAGAACATTACTGTGGACCAGAGACCGAACTTTACCTTGAAACCGAACATTACCGTGGACCAGAAACGGAACATTACCGTGAAACCGAAACAGAACATTATCGTGGACCAGAGACGGAACATTACCGTGAAACCGAACATTATCGTGGACCAGAGATCGAACATTACCGTGGACCAGAGACAGAACATTACCGTGGACCAGAGAAAGAACATTACCGTGGACCAGAGACAGAACATTACCGTGGACCAGAAACGGAATATTACCGTGAAACCGAAACAGAACATTATCGTGGACCAGAGACGGAACATTACCGTGAAACCGAACATTATCGTGGACCAGAGATCGAACATTACCGTGGACCAGAGACAGAACATTACCGTGGACCAGAGACAGAACATTACCGTGGACCAGAGACAGAACATTACTGTGGACCAGAGACCGAACTTTACCTTGAAACCGAACATTACCGTGGACCAGAAACGGAACATTACCGTGAAACCGAAACAGAACATTATCGTGTACCAGAGATCGAACATTACCGTGGACCAGATGCAGAACATTACTGTGGACCAGAGACCGAACTTTACCTTGAAACCGAACATTACCGTGGACCAGAGACAGAACATTACCATGGACCAGAGACAGAACATTACTGTGGACCAGAGACCGAACTTTACCTTGAAACCGAACATTACCGTGGACCAGAAACGGAACATTACCGTGAAACCGAAACAGAACATTATCGTGGACCAGAGACGGAACATTACCGTGAAACCGAACATTATCGTGGACCAGAGATCGAACATTACCGTGGACCAGAGACAGAACATTACCGTGGACCAGAAACAGAACATTACCGTGGACCAGAAACGGAACATTACCGTGAAACCGAAACAGAACATTATCGTGGACCAGAGACGGAACATTACCGTGAAACCGAACATTATCGTGGACCAGAGATCGAACATTACCGTGGACCAGAGACAGAACATTACCGTGGACCAGAGACAGAACATTACCGTGGACCAGAGATAGAACATTACTGTGGACCAGAGACCGAACTTTACCTTGAAACCGAACATTACCGTGGACCAGAAACGGAACATTACCGTGAAACCGAAACAGAACATTATCGTGTACCAGAGATCGAACATTACCGTGGACCAGAGACAGAACATTACCGTGGACCAGAGACAGAACATTACCGTGGACCAGAGACAGAACATTACTGTGGACCAGAGACCGAACTTTACCTTGAAACCGAACATTACCGTGGACCAGAGACAGAACATTACCATGGACCAGAGACAGAACATTACCGTGAAACAGAACATTATCATGGACCAGAAACGGAACATTACCGTGAAACAGAAACAGAACATTATCGTGGACCAGAAACGGAACATTACCGTGAAACCGAAACAGAACATTATCGTGGACCAGAAACGGAACATTACCGTGGACCAGAGACAGAACATTACCTTGAAACCAAAACAGAACATAATCGTGGACCAGAAACGGAACATTATCGTGGACCAGAGACAGAACATTACCGTGAAACCGAAACAGAACATTATCGTGGACCAGAAACGGAACATTACCGTGGATCAGAGACAGAACATTATCGTGGATCAGAGACAGAACATTATCGTGGACCAGAGACGGAACATTATCGTGGACCAGAGACATAACATTACCGTGGACCAGAAACGGAACATTACCGTGAAACCGAAACAGAACATTATCGTGGACCAGAGACGGAACATTACCGTGAAACCGAACATTATCGTGGACCAGAGATCGAACATTACCGTGGACCAGAGACAGAACATTACCGTGGACCAGAGACAGAACATTACCGTTGACCAGAGACAGAACATTACTGTGGACCAGAGACCGAACTTTACCTTGAAACCGAACATTACCGTGGACCAGAAACGGAACATTACCGTGAAACCGAAACAGAACATTATCGTGTACCAGAGATCGAACATTACCGTGGACCAGAGACAGAACATTACCGTGGACCAGAGACAGAACATTACCGTGGACCAGAGACAGAACATTACTGTGGACCAGAGACCGAACTTTACCTTGAAACCGAACATTACCGTGGACCAGAGACAGAACATTACCATGGACCAGAGACAGAACATTACCGTGAAACAGAACATTATCATGGACCAGAAACGGAACATTACCGTGAAACAGAAACAGAACATTATCGTGGACCAGAAACGGAACATTACCGTGAAACCGAAACAGAACATTATCGTGGACCAGAAACGGAACATTACCGTGGACCAGAGACAGAACATTACCTTGAAACCAAAACAGAAACTTATCGTGGACCAGAAACGGAACATTATCGTGGACCAGAGACAGAACATTACCGTGAAACCGAAACAGAACATTATCGTGGACCAGAAACGGAACATTACCGTGGATCAGAGACAGAACATTATCGTGGATCAGAGACAGAACATTATCGTGGACCAGAGACGGAACATTATCGTGGACCAGAGACATAACATTACCGTGAAACCTAAACAGAACATTATCGTTGACCAGAAACGGAACATTATCGTGAAACCGAACATTATCGTGGACCAGAAACGGAACATTACCGTGAAAAAAAACACAACATTATCGTGGACCAGAGACGGAACATTACCGTGAAACGGAACATTACCGTGAAACAGAAACACAACATTATCGTGGACCAGAGACGGAATATTACCGTGAAACCGAAACAGAACATTATCGTGGACATGAAACGGAACATTACCGTGAAACAGAAACACAACATTATCGTGGACCAGAGATCGAACATTATCGTGGACCAGATACGGAACATTACTGTGGACCAGAGACGGAACATTACCGTGGACCAGAACATTACCGTGGACCAGAACATTACCGTGAAACCGAACATTATCGTCAAACCGAACATTATCGTGGACCAGAGACTGAACATTACCGTGAAACCGAACATTACCGTGGACCAGAGACCGAACATTACCGCGGGCGGGAGCGGGTGGGAGCGGGCGGGAGCGAGCGGGACCTGGCAGAAGCGGGAGGGAGCGGGCGGGAGCGGGACCGGGAGGGATCGGGAGGGAGCGGGCGGGAGCGGGAGGGAGTGAACGGGACCGGTTAGGAGCGGGAGGGAGCGGGCGGGAGCGAGCTGGAGTTAGCGGGACCTGGCAGAAGCGGGAGGGAGCGGGATGGAGCGGGACCGGGAAGGAGCGGGCAGGAGCGGGCGGGAGCGAGCTGGAGCGAGCGGGACCGGGCAGAAGCGGGCGGGAGCGAGCAATATGAACTTTGCCGCGGGCAGAAGCGGGAGGGAGCGGGCGGGAGCGAGCGGGAGCAGGAGGGAGTGATCGAGAGCGGGTGGGAGCGGGCGGGAGCGGGTGGGAGTGAGCAATATGAACTTTGCCGCGGGCAGAAGTGGGAGAGAGCGGGCGAGAGTGAGCGGGAGCAGGAGGGAGCGGGCGGGAGTGGGCGGGAGCGAGCAATGTGACCTTTGCCGCGGGCAGAAGCGGGAGGGAGCGGGCGGGAGCGAGCGGGAGCAGGAGGGAGTGATCGAGAGCGGGTGGGAGCGGGCGGGAGCGGGTGGGAGTGAGCAATATGAACTTTGCCGCGGGCAGAAGTGGAAGAGAGCGGGCGAGAGTGAGCGGGAGCAGGAGGGAGCGGGAGGGAGCGGGCGGGAGCGAGCGGGAGTTAAACTGTCAACAAATTACAACTTATCCAGACTGTTGCTTGTTTTAATAATTTTAATTGAATTTTTATTATTTCATTTCTATCTTTTACAGTTTTAAATAAATAAAAGGCGTAAAATTCATAAAATAAATGAATAACCCCTGATGGTTGTCTTCTAAATTGGATAAGACGGGTTAGGGGTTAGGGTTAGGAGGTAGGACATGTTTTGTAATTATACCACAACCAGCAGTTGTACATGAAATGTGCTACACAAATACATTTGACTTTAAGTTTAGCTCATGGAAAATGGGAGCAAAAAGAAAACTTGCGTTCATATTTTTGTTCATTATATGTAAATGTGGTCCTGAGAATTGTTAAAAGTTGTAAATTTGCATCCGTGGGTTTTATAGGGTTAGGTCAGAGAATAGAGGTGTGAATGTGAGACAATGTGGCTCAACAAGTGTTAGGTTGGTGAAACCAACATTAACAGAGAGCAGAAGATGTTCAGGCAGGTAAACCATTCACAGCGGGAGCGGGCGGGACCGGGCAGGAGCGGGAGGGAACGGGAGGGAGCGGGATGGAGCGGGCGGGAGCGAGCGGGAGCGGGTGGGAGCGGGATGGAGCGAGCTGGAGCGGGAGGGAGCGAGCAGTATGAACTTTGCCGCAGGCAGAAGTGGGATGGAGCGGGCGGTAGCGAGCTGGAGCGGGCGGGAGCGAGCGCCCGGATCTTCGGCGAAGGAGGAGACGAAGATGAAGATGATGAGGACACAGATAAAGAGGAAGAACAAAGCATGATGGAAGTGAAAGCTCACTCCATTATGATGGAGGAGGAAGAGGATGGTGAGAGTGTGATGAGCAGCGTTTCCTCTTCTGCAGCTGCTGCAGCGCTCAAAAGTGGACTGACCGGAGCGCAGAATGGGATGGACAGCCAGGCTTTAACTGGTGGTGAAGAGCAGCTGGTTCCTCCTGAGCACAACGGCGGGGAGGATAGGGAAGATGATGATGGTCTCGACAGCATGATCCGCGAGTGGCAGCGCAGAAATTAAATATACCAGAGTGATGACTGGTGGGAGGCCCAGCTCAACAGTGAGGAGGAGGATGGGGAATCTCTTGCAGGGGGTCGTCCAAAAAAGACAAAAGAAATTACAGATGCTGATGTGGAGAGCGTCACCAGTGAGGATGTACGAGCTGTAAAAGAGCGGTTAAAGCGTCGCATCAGGCGCCCTCCCTCCGACGCGATGTCCACCTCCAGCTGCTCAAGCTATTCCGATCTTTGGAAACAGCGGCTGAAGGAAATCGAGGAACAAGCTGCTGCTCGCTACCGCAAAAAAGAGGATGATGAAGGCAGTGAGAGCACTGCTACAGAAGGCGAAGGAGGAAAGCAAAAGATTGATGATGAAGTTCAGAGCATCCTCTCTGACACAACTTCCATGTACAATTTTTGCCAGAAGAACAAGGAAAAGATGACACCTTTGGAGCGCTGGCGCATGAAGAGAATCCAGTTTGGTTGGAACAAGAAAGATCGCGAGGATGGAGAGAAAAGTGATGGCGAGGGAGAAGCCAAGACCCCATCCTTCCAAGATGTGAACCTCACAGCGTACCAGATGTGGAAGCTAAGGCAACAAAAGCGTCTTGGTGAGGATAACACAGACGAGATTCTGGAGTTGAGCCGGGGGGAGGACTCTGCTAGAGTCAAAAGGAGGCAAAGACGTGAGGAGATTCTGGAGCGTTCCAAGAAAACTTTAGAGGAAAGTAAATGGTAAATGGACTTGTACTTGTATAGCGCTTTTCTAGTCTAACTGACCACTCAAAGTGCTTCACTACATGCCGCATTCACCCCATTCACACACACTCATACAGCACGTCTTAAGATACACATAACTACGTGCTTTCTAAGCATTCACACACATTCATACCCCCAATGATACACTGGGGGAGCAACGTTGGGTTCAGTGTCTTGCCCAAGGACGCTTCGACATGTATCCTAGGGCAGCCAAAGTCGAACCACCGACCTTCCGATTGGTGGGCGACTGCTCTTCCTCCTGAGCTACAGCCGCCCCAGTCAGTCCATGTGTGGCTGGGAGACAGAGAGCTGTGTTAGCGGTGGTACGATACCTCTCTCTGCCTTCTGGGCTGGAGCCGGCGTAGCAGGCCCACCAAGTGTGGCTAACGATGACAACATGTCCATGCTCAGTGGCAGATCGTCTGTCATATCCTCTGTTTCAAAAGCTCGCAGTACGAGATCTGTCCAGTCCGCAGTTCCACCGAACCCCATGATGCCGGTTCCTCCCATCCTTCCAGTTCCAGCGGTGCAAGGTCCTGGAGGCGAACCAATGGTCAATCTGGCCAGTATCCAAAACTGGATCGCCAATGTTGTCTCTGAAACAATCAAACAGAAGCAGAGTGAAATGAGCCTGCCTCCTCCATCACGTGCTGGGTCTGAACTAAGCTTTGGTGGTGCCTCAAGTGTGCTTGCAGGTCGTGGTGTGGATGATGACAAAGCATCCCTGCTAAGTGGTGCTTCCTACTCCAGTGCTCTGTCCAAAGGACGTGGTGGAGCAGCATCTGCCCTCTCTGGGTCGAGTAGCATCTCAGGTCTCAGTGGTCGAGGCTCGGCCCTGGGTTCTGACCTTGGCTCCACTCTGGGCTCCAAGAAAAACAAAATCACCACTACGAGTGTCCCTCTCTTCAGTCTCTTCCAGGATCAGGTCAACCTGGGCAAACTGGATGCCATGGACAAAGAGATCAAGACTGAGATGAGAGAGAAGATGGCCACATATGAAAAGAAGAAGATCCTGGAAGACAGCAAGCGAAGTACTCTCTACAAGAAAAAGAAACCGAAGGAGGATGAAGATGAGGAGGAGGAAAGGAAGAAGAGGGAGGAGGAGTTTCTTGAAGGGACAAAGAAAAAGGAGAAACCGAAGAGGAGTTATGGCCTCTCTGGGTGCCTGAATCTCAACCCAGCACTGGAGAAAAACAAGAACACCAGTATCGATGACTGGCTGGAAAGTGTCAGGCCCCCCCCGAGAAAATCCTCTTCTGGTCCAGATGCTGATCCATCAGAAGATCCATATGACGATCTTGATGCTTCTGCTTCTGAATTCGACTTCTCAAGTCGCAGGGCTTCCTACACCGCAGAAGAAGATGATGAGGAAACATACGGTGTTACCTCCAGACACCAGTCAAGACTGCATGAAGATCTGTCGAGGGAAGACACGGAGTATTCCTACAACGGGTTCTCGCAGTCCCGCGGCTACAGCCGTGCAGGAAGGTCATCTGCAACTTATGAGGAGAGCGATGAGGGAACAGAGAGCTATGGCGACTTCACCCAGAGAAAGTTCCCTCATCGTTCACGGCATGAAAACAGCGAGACAGAAGGGAGGAGGAGCAGGCGAGAGGACACCAACGAAGAAGAGGAGGACGACATTGCTACTTTCATTGCCCAAACCAGGCAGAGGGTCAGGGCTCGGGCTGCTGCAGAGACTCTAGATGACGAGGTGCTCACTGCATGGAGGGCTCAGCAGGAAGCAAAGGCTCAGAGTAGAAGTGAATCTTAGAAAGTATTCTAGCTCTTTTGTGCTTCTCAAAAAGGTTCAAACATGACATGTTATCTGAGGTGATTGAAGGAATTCTTTATGCACTATTTTTCATTTGAAAAACACTGGAATTTACATCCAAAGGGAGACTTTACCTTCTTATCATGTATCGAAACTGTACAACATTGAGTACCGGAGCGTGTTTTCAATAATGATTAGAAATAAAAGTAGTTTTACACTCGTTTGTGGTTTTGTGTGCACCTTTGTTGAACGTAAAACTGCTCCTAAAGCACATCGAGTGTGTATTTTCTTCGAAAAGTGCAAGAAAAAAAGAACATTTTCTCCAATTTGTGCTGCTGCATCAATCTATCCTCGTATAAATGTTCTCATAAACAGTGGTGATAGGTCCTCAATTCAGTTCAATCACACTTTATTAATCCCTGAAGGGGAATTATGTTGCTGCATAAATTATTGTTATATACAAGTTTTATATATAATAATAGGTGGATAACAAACTCTAATTCAAAAAAATGTAACAAGCTGACAAACAAAGTATCCCCACTCACGCCAACCAGCATCACCAACTAAATCACACCGCCGAGGTCAGCAAAGGCGTAAAACAACACCGCATCAACAGAGAGGACAACAATATTTTAATTCCATACACAGCTGAGAACAATGAAAACACTGGGAATGAAACACCTCAACACAAGCTGAGTGGTGTCAGTTCAGTGCAGTTCCCAGACCTTTATAACCGGGGACAATGCACAGCACATGGCAGCCAGATCCTCCACCTCTCACATTCAGCACTCCACCAGCACCTTAAGGATAAGGGACCTTTCCTGATCACAGACAAATGATGGAAGAGCCACAGGTGACTATAACATGTAGGTAAAGAAAACAGGCAGCGACAACCCTCAGAATTACGTCAAGATACTTCAAATTTTATTCATTTAATGTGTAAAAAGTCGGATGTGGCCTTGAACTCTGCACATATGACTGTATTTCCCATGCTACACTGCCACCCGATGGACTTTGTAGGGAAGTGATCATTCATTGCATTAGCTGCAGTGAGAGTCAGTGGGTCCACATGCTGAGATTAACTGAAGCTACAGTTGGGTTCTGCTCCTTATCTGAGGGTAATTATCCTTGGATATATGGCGGTGAATGAATGGAATCACTGGCACAAAGCATGTCATACTCCGGTACCATAGGTGGCGCTGTCCCCATTTCAGCTATCGCTAATAGAGCCACTTCCTGTTGACGTCTTCACCGCCAACAGCAACAAACTCAGGCATTCAGAAAGATGGAGAACGCAGAGCGAGATGAAGCTGCGTCCCTCTCCATCTGTGATGAGCTGGTTATGGCACAGACGATGCACAACGGCGCGTTCTCCATCGCGTTGTTTCTTTCTTTCTGACGACAACAACAGGAATATCGGCTCCTTCCACTTCCGGGTGACGATCCAGGAAAAAATCTGGAGCATGCGCAGAACGCATCTCGGGGTCTTAATTCGATCCGATTTCTTGTCAGATTAAGCTTGTTAAATGAACTGAATAACTCAATCTAATGCTACCCACACACCAGAAGACTTTGAAAAGACTCTGAAAGACGAGTGTTTAGAGTTTTTAGTCCCAGACCAGCCTCAGACTAAAGATTTTACAAAGACTGTGAATCTTGTAGGGTCACTATTTACAAGACTACAACTAGATTTTTTTAGATGTTTTACAAACATGGAGAAGAAGCAACTTTTAGCTGCAGCTGCTCTGGTCTGTGCAGTGGTTTATAGTGAAAAACCCAACAAAAAGAAGAGAAAACGCCACAGAATGTCGCTCGTTCTTCTACGTCCGCCGACATGTTTGTTATCGACTGTCTGCTTTCCTGTTTCTGATCTTGTCAGAGCTCATCTATTGGTTGTTGATTGTGTTACGTCACTGCAACCTGCGATAATATTAAACATTTTGATATGAGCCCAAGACTGGGGAAGGACTGGTATGAAACGCGGTCGCAGACTGCAGATTAACACCTTAAACTTAATGATCGAGATGACCGGAGCGCGCCGAGACTCCAGTCAGACTCCTAAACTATACTATTTTATTGCATCCAAAGAAATCGTATTAAACTGAGCTCTTCAGTTAATTCTCATGCAATGCAATGCAATCTCAAGTTGAATCCATGTAAAGCTCAGTAAAAGAACAGCAACCCGTTAAAAGAGAAAAAAGATAAATATCTCCTTCATTGTCTCTGGCTCTGTGGTTCTGTGTTTCTCTGCGGAAGCCATGATGCCGACAAAAACGGGTCGCAGGTTTCAGCTGAAAATTAGTCCAAAACAGGTCCGTCGGGGCCGGAATGTATCCATGGAAATCTATCGATGCATTTTCTGTACCTGCTTGAGCCAAAGCAGGACAGGGGGCGGAGCCTATCCCAGCTGCCATCAGGTGAGAGGCAGGGTACACCTGGACCCGTTCATGAACAGTTTTCATCCTGAATCAGCATCCAACTGGCAGCTGTAATCAGTGTGAAGAAGAAGAAGAAGAGACAGAGGAGCATTGCTTTCACGCAGGAAACATGATGAAGAGAGACGGACATTAATTAACTATTTATTAATATTATTATTAATGCATTTATTTCAGACAATTTATTGTGTGTATTTATTACAGGGTGCGATTTGTGAAAAAACAGAGGGGGGGGGGGTCATTTTGAGAAAAATGATCACACAACAGTGTGCAAACTGTTGTGTAGATAAACCTCACACTTAGGCGGTAGGCGGTAGGCCTGTTTTGAACCTGAACTTAACCACTGCATCTGCAGAAATATTTTCTCAAAATATTGTTTTTAAATTTGTCAAATAAAAATAAAATTGTAATTCTTTCCCGATATCAGTTCAACAGAAAACATGAAATACCACAATGTGCTGCCAAGATGTTTGTTTTTCCTTTTTTTTCTTTTTTAATGGTTAATCGGGTTGACTATAGGTCAGACTATGAAAACAGTATATATTCTTTGTTGTGGTCCAGTAAAATATGACGATATGCCGCTCTGGATTATTCAAATTTTTTCTCTATTTGATTAAGCTTTTGTTTTGGCGCGGATGACGCAAACAGGAAGTTGGACTTGTGAAACGGAAGAAAATCCGGTTGGTTTTCAAAATAAAACTACTTTCAAAATGAACACGGACCCTTTGTATTTTGGTTGTTAATAATTACGATGTAATGGTGAAAATGCAGGGGGGATAAATCACCGGCAAATCACACCCTGTATAGATATTCTGAGTTTCCCAACGTTTTATACACATGTATCTTATTATTAAATCTGCTAACCCTACACACACACACACACACGTGTGCCGCCTTAATCAGAAATAGATATACATGTTCAATCAATCAATCAATGTTATTATATTGCATGTATATGTGTATATATGAACATAAATATAGAAATATCTATATCTATATTTCTTATTAAGGCGGTGTCAGCCCTCCACAGTGATGAAAAAGATTCAGTGTTGATGTTTTCTTGGTCCACTGCTGCCATCTAGAGGAGTTGTGCCAAAGTCACTTTGCATCTGTCTCTATGCTGCCCTCTTGTGGCCATAGGCTGTAACTACATCTTCATTCAGGATGAACATTGAAACGTGGGAAATCTTTATAAAAGGAGGTTTTATGACGGAAGAGAGCAGTTATATTAATATTTTAACAACACTGTCATATTTAGTTAAGATTATGAATGCTGGAGTTTTACCACAGCTTACATTTCTTATCATTACTCAGTGAAGATGGATCGATGGAAAGATGGACCAGTTTCAAACCTGCACAGTAACTTTTAAAAACCTTTGAGGATGAAACTTCTCGTAAATATAGTTGTACTTTGTCAGTCTGAATGTTTTACTGAAAGCATTGTTGTCCCGTTGTGTCTGAAATGGAGTGAAATCTGTTTGTTATAAAGTCATTTTGTTCATATGATGAAGGCAACCAGCTGCAGTCCACAGATTCAGTCTTTATACTGTGAGCAGGGCGTTTCTGCCCTCTAGAGGCCACAGATGGTATCTACAGAAAAGGTAAAGCTGGAGATATTACAAATGACTGACACTTCCTGTAAGACTTTCAAAATAAAATCATATTAACGCTGTGCTGCACTTAACAGACGTAACATAAAGCTGTTTGATCTGATAACAGCGGAGAATTGTTTTACGGACTAGTGACTGAATGTAAATAAATTGGTGGCCTCTTTGTGTGAAAGGCGCAGTTTTTTCCTTCAAGTGTAAACCAAGCTGAGTTAGCGCTAGCTAGTTAACGGCAGTCAGCATCTTTGTTTTCTCTGCTTCTATTCAGCTGAAATGATGAGTCCAAAATGAGTGAATGTGGTGCTAAATCGTGGCTACTTCATGTGACAGTAAATTTAAACAGAACAGACTTTATATTTCTCGCTGTACCGTGGTTCTGGTAATCTAACTTCCGGTTAAATCAGAAAGCACTGATTAATGTAGCTGTGCAGTTTAACCGCTAGAGGGCAGTAATAAACGGCCATTTTATTTTCCAGCGCTTTTTCATGGCAGATATGAATGAATAAATACACACAATAACGTCTGTGTAATACAAACATGATGCATGATGAAACTCTGGACTGTAACACGTGTTTAGGTAGAATTAAGACTCTTCTCCGGGTTATGGAGGGACTTGTAATAAATGTTAATGGTTATTTTGGTTTTCCTCCATTTTCTTTCAGCTCTCCTGCATTTTTTTCATTTGTTTGATTCTCTCATTTCTCCACTTTGGTTTAGTTTTATCTTAGTTTTAAATGGAGCTGCAGCATCAATTGTCTGACTTCAGTTTGCTGTTAAAATAATCAACAACAAAATCACATGATGCAGGTAAAAATCAACTTTAACTTGCATAAGTCACCAGTTATTAAAAAGCTGTTATATTTGGAGCGTATCGATGTTAAAAAGTCAGAAAACTTGAGTAAAACAGGAAGGAGGCTTGGGTGGTCTGTAAACTGTGACACATGAGACAAACAAATGATGCTCAGAAGAAGAATTAAAAGGAACCATCTTTGTTAAAACTGAGCTTCGAGCAATCGATGCAGTTCCACAGCCTTTTTTGCCACCTTGACAGAAAATAAAGAATTACATGATATCTGTTACACATGATGAAATAAAGTTTGAAACATAACAGCTGGAAGCTTCAGGGATCTGCCTCTTTATGAATGAGTCCATCAGCAGCTGTCCATGAACACGGAGGAACATTTCTTCTCATCAGCAGCAGATCAAAGTGTTTCTGGTGTAAACTGTGGCAGAAACACACCTGGATCTCAGAGGCCTTTTCTGTACGACCCAGAGTCACTCAGCTGTAAACTAAACTGAACTAAAACTCATCGTTCTGATCATTTCTTACAGTTAAAGTGGTTTTAACGTGTTTTTTCCTGAGTGTTCAGTTGCTGCATCGTTACCCTGAGACGACATTCAGAATAAATACAGAGAACTCTTCACCTCCTCTTCATCATCAGATACTTTAGCAGAGGAAAGGCAGAGTCCTGATGACTGAGAGCCCTCCTGGAACTCTGTCAAAGCACCAAGAATGAAAGAAAGAGTGAAATGCTCTCAGAAAGAAGGCTGCTTGTTTGCTTCAGCAGCTCAGGCTGTCAGCAGAAGGCTTTAAGTCTGAAAGGGATTTTCTGAAGGCTGCAGTGAGCTCAAGAAGCAGCTCAGCTGTGAGCTCAGATGGTGCCAGCTGTTAGAGATCAGCTTGGGAAGGCAGAGGGACCGAGTTCAAGTCTTTACCAGGCTCCATTTTGAAGGACAAAACTCCAAAAAGAGACAAAAGCTTCAAGAAAGACCAAACTTCTGTCAGGAAGAAAAACTCCAGCTGTTAGAGATCAGCTTGGGAAGGCAAAGGGACCGAGTTCAAGTCTTTACCAGGCTCCATTTTGAAGGACAAAACTCCAAAAAAGAGACAAAAGCTTCAAGAAAGACCAAACTTCTGTCAGGAAGAACAACTCCAGCTTTTGGAGATCAGCTTGGGAAGGCAAAGGGACCGAGTTCAAGTCTTTACCAGGCTCCATTTTGAAGGACAAAACTCCAAAAAAGAGACAAAAGCTTCAAGAAAGACCAAACTTCTGTCAGGAAGAACAACTCCAGCTGTTGGAGATCAGCTTGGGAAGGCAAAAGGACCGAGTTCAAGTCTTTACCAGGCTCCATTTTGAAGGACAAAACTCCAAAAAAGAGACAAAAGCTTCAAGAAAGACCAAACTTCTGTCAGGAAGAACAACTCCAGCTGTTGGAGATCAGCTTGGGAAGGCAAAGGGACCGAGTTCAAGTCTTTACCAGGCTCCATTTTGAAGGACAAAACTCCAAAAAAGAGACAAAAGCTTCAAGAAAGACCAAACTTCTGTCAGGAAGAACAACTCCAGCTGTTGGAGATCAGCTTGGGAAGGCAAAGGGACCGAGTTCAAGTCTTTACCAGGCTCCATTTTGAAGGACAAAACTCCAAAAAAGAGACAAAAGCTTCAAGAAAGACCAAACTTCTGTCAGGAAGAACAACTCCAGCTTTTGGAGATCAGCTTGGGAAGGCAAAGGGACCGAGTTCAAGTCTTTACCAGGCTCCATTTTGAAGGACAAAACTCCAAAAAAGAGACAAAAGCTTCAAGAAAGACCAAACTTCTGTCAGGAAGAACAACTCCAGCTATTGGAGATCAGCTTGGGAAGGCAAAAGGACCGAGTTCAAGTCTTTACCAGGCTCCATTTTGAAGGACAAAACTCCAAAAAAGAGACAAAAGCTTCAAGAAAGACCAAACTTCTGTCAGGAAGAACAACTCCAGCTGTTGGAGATCAGCTTGGGAAGGCAAAGGGACCGAGTTCAAGTCTTTACCAGGCTCCATTTTGAAGGACAAAACTCCAAAAAAGAGACAAAAGCTTCAAGAAAGACCAAACTTCTGTCAGGAAGAACAACTCCAGCTGTTGGAGATCAGCTTGGGAAGGCAAAAGGACCGAGTTCAAGTCTTTACCAGGCTCCATTTTGAAGGACAAAACTCCAAAAAAGAGACAAAAGCTTCAAGAAAGACCAAACTTCTGTCAGGAAGAACAACTCCAGCTGTTGGAGATCAGCTTGGGAAGGCAAAGGGACCGAGTTCAAGTCTTTACCAGGCTCCATTTTGAAGGACAAAACTCCAAAAAAGAGACAAAAGCTTCAAGAAAGACCAAACTTCTGTCAGGAAGAACAACTCCAGCTGTTGGAGATCAGCTTGGGAAGGCAAAGGGACCGAGTTCAAGTCTTTACCAGGCTCCATTTTGAAGGACAAAACTCCAAAAAAGAGACAAAAGCTTCAAGAAAGACCAAACTTCTGTCAGGAAGAACAGCTCCAGCTGTTGGAGATCAGCTTGGGAAGGCAAAGGGACCGAGTTCAAGTCTTTACCAGGTTCCATTTTGTAGGACAAAACTCCAAAAAAGAGACAAAAGCTTCAAGAAAGACCAAACTTCTGTCAGGAAGAACAACTCCAGCTGTTAGAGATCAGCTTGGGAAGGCAGAGGGACAGAGTTCAAGTCTTTACCAGGCTCCATTTTGAAGGACAAAACTCCAAAAAAGAGACAAAAGCTTCAAGAAAGACCAAACTTCTGTCAGGAGGAACAACTCCAGCTGTTAGAGATCAGCTTGGGAAGGCAGAGGGACCGAGTTCAAGTCTTTACCAGGCTCCATTTTGAACGACAAAACTCAAAAAAAGAGACAAAAGCTTTAAGAAAGACCAAACTTCTGTCAGGAAGAACAACTCCAGCTGTTAGAGATCAGCTTGGGAAGGCAAAGGGACCGAGTTCAAGTCTTTACCAGGTTCCACTCAAACATGTCTTCAACTTCTAAACCAACAACTCAAATGCAGAGATAAAAGCTTCTGGCCGGAGGAGGCAGTAGAGTGGAAGATTAGCTCAGGCTGCTGCATGAAGGTTTCTGGTTTGGAGGACGCTGGTTCGATGCCCACAGTCAAAGCAACATCTGCTTATTATATTAGATTATTCTAATGAGTCTAAAGGAGTTTTTCTGAGACAGAAACGGACTGATTCCAGACCTCTGAAGTGTGACGGAGTAGCTTGGTGGCATCATGGTAGATGTCAGAGACAGAGAGCTGTAGCTGGAGAAGACCTGGTTTGAGTCCAGGAGCTGTCAGAGAAGAAGAACAGGGGGGAGAGGAGAGGGGGGAGGAGAGAGATTAGAGAGAGGAAGAGGAGTGGATAGAGAGAGAGAGGGAGAAGAAGATAGAGAGGCTGAGATAGACCTGGTTTGAGTCCAGGAGCTGTCAGAGAGAGTTAAGGAAGAGGAAGAGGAGTGGATAGAGAGAGGGTGAGAAGAAGATAGAGATGGGAGGAGGCAGGAGGAAGAAGATACTGGTGAAGAAGAGAAGAAGAAGAAGAAGACAGAGAGTGGGGCCAGGTGGCCCCCAGAGAGTTCCAGAGGCAAAAGTAGGGGGTTATGCTGAGATTTTACAGTTATATTGTATTGTTTTAGTTTAGATTGTTAGTATATTTACATTAGTTATAGTTATAACTATTAGTTATAGTTATATTAGTTACATAACTGTAAAATCTCAGCATAACCCCCTACTTTTGCCTCTGGAACTCTCTGGGGGCCACCTGGCCCCACTCTCTGTCTTCTTCTTCTCTTCTTCACCATTATCTTCTTCCTCCTGCCTCCTCCCATCTCTATCTTCTTCTCACCCTCTCTCTAAACACTCCTCTTCCTCTTTCTCTTTCTCTTTCTTAACTCTCTCTCTGACAGCTCCTGGACTCAAACCAGGTCTATCTCAGCCTCTCTATCTTCTTCTCCCTCTCTATCCACTCCTCTTCCTCTCTCTAATCTCTCTTCTCCCCCCTCTCCCGCCTGTTCTTTTTCTCTGACAGTTCCTGGACTCAAACCAGGTCTTTCTCCAGCTACAGCTCTCTGTCTCTGACATCTACCATGATGCCACCAAGCCCTCTGGGCATCTGGAGAAGTTCTCGGAGCGCTTTTAAATCTTCCTCCAGGTGTTGGACTGTAAAAGTCATTAAAGTTTAAAGTGTCCACCTGACAGCAGCCACAGCTGGAGCCTTTGCAGCTGTGGGCTTTGATCCCAACTCTCCCAAACAGCAGCTCAGTGTTTTATCAGCCTGAGCTATCTGCCCTTTAACGCTCTCACACAAAGCTCACTTTGGTTGTTGGTCCCTGACAGAAATGATGATTATATTCCTTAAAGAATGAAGGCTGGCAGCCCACAGAGCATCTGAGGGAACTGAACCTGTGATGAGTGCAACCCCAGGCAGCGTCCCATCATCCTGAGCTACTCTCTCGGAGTGTTTCCACGTCTCAGAGGCTCAAAGCTTTCACCCAACAGCCTGAGCTGTTCAGCTACTCACTGAAAGGTTGAATCCTAAAGTTTCTCTTTTTATTTTGGCTTCAAAAAGCCCAGCCGACTCTGAGCTGAACAACCTGCCTCCTTCTATAAAAGCCATCCCCAGGAGTTGAACCCCCCCTCTGCTTCCGGAAGCTGCTCCGTATGCACCTGAGCCTCCAAACCACAGCTTCAGCCTCCTTTCTGAGCTGCTTCCATCCTTCTGTTCGGATGCTGAACTGCAGAGTTTATTGCTTTAAGAGCTTTGATCCCTCGTCTTCACAAACTAAAAGCTGCTCAGTTTGAGCCATTAAACCAGAGACTTTGCACCTTAAAGCTTTTCACTCTTTACTTTGGCCTCTAAAACCTGAAGACATTTAAATTCTTTAAGCAGCTCACAGGACTTGAAACTATGAGCTCCGAGTCCCAAAGCAGTTTATTGAGCCTCTGAGTTACGGCTCTGCTGGTTTGAGCTGCTTTTCTTGGCACTTTGTACCTGAGACTGATGACCACAGTGTTTTAATGTTTCCTGGGAAGCAGCTTTGCTCATCAACTGTCTTTGGTTTGTTCAGCTGTGTTGGGTTGGGACTGTTCTGTCTCATGCTCTGTATCCAGATAAAGACCTGAGAGTCCAGTCTCCAGAGAGGATCCTCTGTGATCAGACAGTCTGCAAACGGACAAATCACTCATTCTGAACAGAAAACCTTTTTCTGGCGACTGAAGATAGTTCTTTATTCCTCTGGCTGGATGTTTGGGCCGGTTGTCCTGCTGCAGAATGAATGTGGGACCGATCAGAGCCCAAATAAAATGGCCGTTTATTACTGCCCTCTAGCGGTTAAACTGCACAGCTACATTAATCAGTGCTTTCTGATTTAACCAGAAGTTAGATTACCAGAACTACGGTACAGCGAGAAATATAAAGTCTGTTCTGTTTAAATTTACTGTCACGTGAAGTAGCCACGATTTAGCACCACATTCACTAATTTTGGACTCATCATTTCAGCTGAATAGAAGCAGAGAAAACAAAGATGCTAACTGCCGTTAACTAGCTAGCGCTAACTCAGCTTGGTTTACACTTGAAGGAAAAAACTGCGCCTTTCACACAAAGAGGCCACCAATTTATTTACAGTCAGTCACTAATCCGTAAAACAATTCTCCGCTGTTATCAGATCAAATAGCTTTATGTTACGTCTGTTAAGTGCAGCACAGCGTTAATATAATTTTATTTTGAAAGTCTTACAGGAAGTGCCAGTCATTTGTAATATCTCTAGCTTTACCTTTTCTGTAGATACCATCTGTGGCCGCTAGAGGGCAGAAACGCCCTGCTCACAGTATAAAGACTGAATCTGTGGACTGCAGCTGGTTGCCTTCATCATATGAACAAAATGACTTTATAACAAACAGATTTCACTCCATTTCAGACACAACGGGACAACAATGCTTTCAGTAAAACATTCAGACTGACAAAGTACAACAATATTTACGAGGAGTTTCATCCTTAAAGGTTTTTAACAGTTACTGTGCAGGTTTGAAACTGGTCCTACTTTCCATCGATCCATCTTCACTGAGTAATGATAAGAAATGTAAGCTGTGGTAAAACTCCAGCATTCATAATCTTAACTAAATATGACAGTGTTGTTAAAATATTAATATAACTGCTCTTTTCCATCATAAAACCTTATTTTATAAAGATTTCCCACATTTCAATGTTCATCCTGACTGAAGGTGTAGTTACAGCTTATGGCCACAGGAGGGCAGCATAGAGACAGATGCAAACTGTCTGTCAAGTCAGCAGTGACGCAATTAGATATCACTTCCGGTAAGGACATAAAAAATAAAAGCTTCCCAAATAATTAATTGTCAGATAAACAAGCAAACACTCCCAAAGTATCAGATACACTTTTTACTATTTCGGTTTGTTGGTTTCATTTTTATATTAGTAAACTTCTCCAGTGGATCAGTCTAACTGCTGGAACAGAAAATATTACCATATTACAGAAAAGGCCTCTGAGATCCAGGTGTGTTTCTGCCACAGAGTCACTCAGCTGTAAACTAAACTGAACTAAAACTCATCGTTCTGATCATTTCTTACAGTTAAAGTGGTTTTAACGTGTTTTTTCCTGAGTGTTCAGTTGCTGCATCGTTACCCTGAGACGACATTCAGAATAAATACAGAGAACTCTTCACCTCCTCTTCATCATCCTTCCTTCATCATCCGAGTCCTTATGACTGAGAGCCCTCCTGTAACTTTGTCAGTTATTTGGATCAGTTTTCTCTCTGAGTTGAACTCTGAATGGCAGCTTCCATCTTTAAAGGACTGGAAGAGGAAGAAGTTTCCAAGGAATCATTCAGAAGAGTTTCAACCAGAAACTGACTGAATCCATGAATCTGAAAAGGTGTTTCTGAGTGAAAGAGACAGACATGTAGAGACTGAACTATCTGTTCAACAGTGATTCTCTGACAGGAGGAAACTCTTTATGCTCAACACAGAGACACTGAGGAACCAGAGGACCAGGACCTGAACCCAGGAAGCAGAGGTTCTTCTTCAGTGAATGTGGTGTTGAAGGTGTGGAGGTGGATCAGTGTGTCAGAGGAGACTCTGTAGAAGGACAGAGTGCCAGCAGGACGGTCCAAATACACTGCTACTCTGTTAGAGACGGAGGAGGAGGAGGAGGAGGAGGAGGAGGAGGAGGAGGAGGAGGAGGAGGAGGAGGAGGAGGAGGAGGAGGAGGAGGAGGAGGAGGAGGAGATGATGTCTGTTCCTCTGTTATTGTGCCAGACAGAGTAACGTCCATCACAGCAGATCAGACTCCAGGACTGATCGTTCCGTCCAAACACACAGTCTCTGCCTCCTCTCCGGCTGATTCTTCTGTAACTCACTGATATAAAAACTCTTCCTCTCCACTCGACCTCCCAGAAACAGCGACCAGTCAGAACATTTCTGCACAGCAGCTGAGGCCAGAAATCAAATCTGTCTGGATGATCAGGATATGACTGAACCTCCTCCACCTATGTCACCTTCCTGTTGTCAGACAGTTTCAGTCTCCTGCTCACTGTGTTTGTGTCGATGGTGAGTCGACAGGAATCTGATGGAGAGAACAAACACAATCCAGCTGCAGTTATTGATCTATCATCTGTTCACTTTGATCAGTGAGGGATGTGACAGTGAAGATGGCTGGATGTCATGAATCAGATGAAGAACACACTTACACTTCCTCAGACCTGGTGTCAGCCATCGTTCTCCAGCAGGCTCCACCCTGAAAGGAGGAAAAGAACTGCTAGATTTTTCAGGACTCCACAACTAGTATCTAGAATGAGCCAGTCACATTCCAGCTTATGCTGGAGAAGTTGTGGAGCACATCCTGCCAATCAGAGCCATTTATTCTGGTTCTGTCCCAAACTAAAGACACTCTGGGGAGAGGTCTTTGATGCTCTTAAAGAGCTTTTCCAGCAGGATATACCTCGGGATCCTGCTGTGGCTCGATTAGGAGTGATGCCTAAAGGATTGAATGGGGGGGCAGAGAAACATCTTTTAAATATATTACTTACAGCAGCACTGAAGTGTGCAACTGTTAGATGGTTGAAACCAGCCCCCCCTTCATATAACAAATGGATCCAGAAGGTTTGGGACCTCTATCAGATGGAGCACATTTGTAAGCCCCAGAATTGAAGGGAGTTAGAGGAGTTTTTCCTTCAAAGTCATTCAAAAAGCTGCTGAGACCTCCTCACACTGAGGATAAATCCCTCAGAGTTCACTGAGAGCGAAGCACCGCTGCTGTGGAGTACGGCGACTCTCGTGCACGACTTTAGAAGCGCTCAGCGCGGTGAGCGCTTCTAAAGTCTGTTTGAGTGCAGGCGGTCACACAGCCAAGCCGCAACTTCACTTAGCATTAGCACACTGAGGCTAACCGTAACACTCTGAAGCGGATTAAACTCACTTCGGTAGCTTTTAACCGGCCACCGCTCAGCAGCAGTAAGAGTATTTATGGCTGACTCTATCCAGAGCTCAAGCAGGAGCTTTCTGACGTTATTTTATCCAAGAGCGAACCTTTTTCTCTTTTTCTCTCTTCTTTTTCTGATGTCTGAACGCAGAAAGAGGTTCTAACCCGGGACAGGAAGTGGGTGGAACTGATGGCGCTAGAAGTGATTTGATTGGTTTTGAGGTGTCTGATATTTACCACGTGTGCAAAGTTGTTTTGGGAAGTGATAAGAAGTCTGAGAACTAGCAGCTGTGTCGGGGAGTCTCGAGCTAAATCAGGACACTGAGAATAACAGACTCCCCAGTTAGTTTGTCCAGAAGAGGCTCAATAGATACGAACATCCGGGCTTCGTGGCTGCTGATGGGAACATGCAACATCTTCAAGGTCACCAAGAAGCAGCAGATTCTACTTTATTAGAGAAGCACCCACAGTAAGGCAGATTTTAGGGAGTTTTACCTGAGATTGTGTGGATCCTTCAGTGCGGCCCTCAGCAGCTTCACTCCTGAGGCTCCTGGATGGTTGTAGCTCAGGTCCAGCTCTCTCAGATGGGAGGGGTTGGAGGTCACAGCTTCAGCCAGAGAAGCACAGCCTTCCTCTGTGATCAGACATCCTGACAGGCTGCAGGCACACAGAACAACACTCATGGCAGATGGTACACACTATGCAGTCCATGCTCAGCATGGGTATATGTTGCCATTATAAGTGACAGTTCTGCAGATCAGCCTCTAAAGACTGAAACAATGACACTGAGGAATGGAGGGAGAGTCAAGCTGGGTGTGAATTACGGATTTTGACTCATCTACCAACTTTGGCTGGCTGTTAGATTATTACAGCATCCTAGCTGTGGTGCAAATGAAACCAAAGAAAAATCCCACGAGGGAGCTCCCTAATCCATAAAACCCACAGATAACCCCTTCAACTGGCTGCTCTGAATGTGTCTGTTGGCTTTCAGCTCCAACAGGTCATGAGTAGGATTTGACAAAAGACAACAAAAAGATCCTCTTGACAGGTTTTCCGTCGTCTTACAGCCGGTTGGAAACCTGACGAAAGACGGGAATCAATCCTGACCTGAGTGCTTCCAGTCTGCAGTTTGGATTCTTCAGTCCAGCAGACACCCGCTTCACTCCTGAATCCTGCAGGTTGTTGTTACTCAGGTCCAGTTCTGTCAGCCTGGAGGACGGGGAGCTGAGAGCTGAGGACAGAGCTGCGCATCCTTCATCTGAGAGGTTACAGATGCTCAGCCTGAAGCGGGAGCGGGAGGGAGCGGGCAGGAGCGAGCTGGAGTGGGAGGGAGCGGGAGGGAGCTAGCGATATGACCTTTGCCGCGGGCAGAAGCAGGAGGGAGCGGGCGGGAGTTAAACTGTCAACAAATGTAGACATTTTTAAATCCAGGTTAAAAACATTTCTTTTCTCATGTGTTTGTGCATGAAATCTGCACGATATCTTTAACTTATCCAGACTGTTGCTTGTTTTAATAATTTTAATTAAATTTTTATTATTTCATTTCTTTCTTTTACAGTTTTAAATAAATAAAAGGCTTAAAATTCATAAAATAAATGAATAACCCCCGATGGTTGACTTCTAAATTGGATTAGACGGGTTAGGGGTTAGGGTTAGGACGTAGGACATGTTTTGTAATTATACCACAACCAGCAATTGTACATGAAATGTGCTACACAAATACATTTGACTTTAAGTTTAGCTCATGGAAAATGGGAGCAAAAAGAAAACTTGCGTTCATATTTTTGTTCATTGTATGTAAATGTGGTCCTGAGAATTGTTAAAAGTTGTAAATTTGCATGCGTGGGTTTTTTAGGGTTAGGTCAGAGAATAGAGGTGTGAATGTGAGACAATGTGGCTCAACAAGTGTTAGGTTGGTGAAACCAACATTAACAGAGAGCAGAAGATGTTCAGGCAGGTAAACCATTCACAGGTGACAGCTTTAGGTTGGTGAAACCAACATTAACAGAGATCAGAAGATGTTCAAGCAGGTAAACCATTCACAGCGGGAGCGGGTGGGAGCGGGTGGGAGCGGGCGGTAGCGGGCGGGAGCGGGAGGGAGTGAGCGGGAGCGGGCGGGAGCGGGAGGGAGTGAGCGGGACAGGGCAGGAGCGGGAGGGAGCGGGCAGAAGCGGGAGGGAGCGGGCGGGAGCGGGAGGGAGCGGGCGGGAGAGGTAAGGAGTGGGTGGGAGCGAGCGGGAAAGGGCGGGAGCGGGTGGGAGCGAGCAGTATGAACTTTGCCGCAGGCAGAAGCGGGAGGGAGTGGGCGGGAGCAGGAGGGAGCGGGCGGGAGCGGGTGGGAGCGAGCGGGAGCGGGAGGGAGTGGGCGGGAGCGAGCGGGACTGGGAGGGAGCGAGAAGTATGAACTTTGCCGCGGGCGGAAGCGGGAGGGAGCGGGCGGGAGCGGGAGGGAGTGAACGGGACCGGGCAGGAGCGGGAGGGAGTGGGCAGTAGGAACTTTGCCGCGGGAAGGAGCGGGAGGGAGCGGGCGGGAGCGAGCGGGAGCAGGAGAGAGCGAGCGAGAGCTGGCGGGAGCGGGCGGGAGCGAGCATTATGACCTTTGCCGCGGGCAGAAGCGGGAGGGAGGGGGCGGGAGCGGGAGGGAGCAAGCGATATGAACTTGGCCGAAGGCAGAAGTGGGAGGGAGGGGGCGGGAGCGAGCGGGAGCGGGCGGGAGCGAGCGGGAGCGGGCGGGAGCGGGAGGGAGCGGGCGGGAGAGGTAAGGAGTGGGTGGGAGCGAGCGGGAAAGGGCGGGAGCGGGTGGGAGCGAGTAGTATGAACTTTGCCGCAGGCAGAAGCGGGAGGGAGTGGGCGGGAGCAGGAGGGAGCGGGCGGGAGCGGGTGGGAGCGAGCGGGAGCGGGAGGGAGTGGGCGGGAGCGAGCGTGACTGGGAGGGAGCGAGAAGTATGAACTTTGCCGCGGGCGGAAGCGGGAGGGAGCGGGCGGGAGCGGGAGGGAGTGAACGGGACCGGGCAGGAGCGGGAGGGAGCGAGCATTATGACCTTTGCCGCGGGAAGAAGCGGGAGGGAGGGGGCGGGAGCGGGAGGGAGCAAGCTATATGAACTTGGCCGAAGGCAGAAGTGGGAGGGAGGGGGCGGGACCGAGCGGGAGCGGGCGGGAGCGAGCGGGAGCGGGAGGGAGCGGGAGGGAGCGGGCGGGAGAGGTAAGGAGTGGGTGGGAGCGAGCGGGAAAGGGCGGGAGCGGGTGGGAGCGAGCAATATGAACTTTGCCGCGGGCAGAAGCAGGAGGGAGTGGGCAGGAGCGAGCGGGAGCAGGAGGGAGCGGGCGGAATCGAGCGGGAGCGAGCGGGAGCGAGCAATATGAACTTTTCTGTGGGCAGAAGCGAGAGGGAGCGGGCGGGAGTGAGCGGGAGCGGGAGGGAGCGGGCGGAATCGAGCGGGAGCGGGCGGGTGCGGGAGGGAGCGGGCGGGAGCGAGAGGGAGCGGGAGGGAGCGGGCAATATGAACTTTGCCGCGGGCAGAAGTGGGAGGGAGCGGGCGGGAGCGGGAGGGAGCGAGCGATATGAACTTTGCCGCGGGCAGAAGTGGGAGGGAGCGGGAGGGAGCGGGAGGGAGCGGGTGGGAGCGAGCAATATGAACTTTGCCGCGGGCAGAAGCGGGAGGGAGTGGGCAGAAGCGGGAGGGAGCGGGTGGGAGCGAGCAATATGAACTTTGCCGCGGGCAGAAGCGGGAGGGAGTGGGCAGAAGCGGGAGGGAGCGGGCGGGAGTGGGAGGGAGTGGGCGGGAGTTAAACTGTCAACAAATGTAGACACTTTTAAATCCAGGTTAAAAACATTTCTTTTCTCATGTGTTTTTGCATGAAATCTGCACGATATCTTTAACTTATCCAGACTGTTGCTTGTTTTAATAATTTTAATTAAATTTTTATTATTTCATTTCTTTCTTTTACAGTTTTAAATAAATAAAAGGCTTAAAATTCATAAAATAAATGAATAACCCCCGATGGTTGACTTCTAAATTGGATTAGACGGGTTAGGGGTTAGGGTTAGGACGTAGGACATGTTTTGTAATTATACCACAACCAGCAATTGTACATGAAATGTGCTACACAAATACATTTGACTTTAAGTTTAGCTCATGGAAAATGGGAGCAAAAAGAAAACTTGCGTTCATATTTTTGTTCATTGTATGTAAATGTGGTCCTGAGAATTGTTAAAAGTTGTAAATTTGCATGCGTGGGTTTTTTAGGGTTAGGTCAGAGAATAGAGGTGTGAATGTGAGACAATGTGGCTCAACAAGTGTTAGGTTGGTGAAACCAACATTAACAGAGAGCAGAAGATGTTCAGGCAGGTAAACCATTCACAGGTGACAGCTTTAGGTTGGTGAAACCAACATTAACAGAGATCAGAAGATGTTCAAGCAGGTAAACCATTCACAGCGGGAGCGGGTGGGAGCGGGCGGTAGCGGGCGGGAGCGGGAGGGAGTGAGCGGGAGCGGGCGGGAGCGGGAGGGAGTGAGCGGGAGCGGCAGGAGCGGGAGGGAGCGGGAGGGAGCGGGCGGGAGAGGTAAGGAGTGGGTGGGAGCGAGCGGGAAAGGGCGGGAGCGGGTGGGAGCGAGCAATATGAACTTTGCCGCGGGCAGAAGCAGGAGGGAGTGGGCAGGAGCGAGCGGGAGCAGGAGGGAGCGGGCGGAATCTAGCGGGAGCGAGCGGGAGCGAGCAATATGAACTTTGCTGTGGGCAGAAGCGAGAGGGAGCGGGCGGGAGCGGGAGGGAGCGGGAGGGAGCGGGCAATATGAACTTTGCCGCGGGCAGAAGTGGGAGGGAGCGGGTGGGAGCGGGAGGGAGCGAGCGATATGAACTTTGCCGCGGGCAGAAGTGGGAGGGAGCGGGTGGGAGCGGGAGGGAGCGAGCAATATGAACTTTGCCGCGGGCAGAAGCGGGAGGGAGTGGGCAGAAGCGGGAGGGAGCGGGCGGGAGTGGGAGGGAGTGGGCGGGAGTTAAACTGTCAACAAATGTAGACACTTTTAAATCCAGGTTAAAAACATTTCTTTTCTCATGTGTTTTTGCATGAAATCTGCACGATATCTTTAACTTATCCAGACTGTTGCTTGTTGTAATAATTTTAATTAAATTTTTATTATTTCATTTCTTTCTTTTACAGTTTTAAATAAATAAAAGGCGTAAAATTCATAAAATAAATGAATAACCCCCGATGGTTGACTTCTAAATTGGATCAGACGGGTTAGGGGTTAGAGTTAGGACGTATGACATGTTTTGTAATTTTACCATAACCAGCAATTGTATATGAAATGTGCTACACAAATACATTTGACTTTAAGTTTAGCTCATGGAAAATGGGAGCAAAAAGAAAACTTGCGTTCATATTTTTGTTCATTGTATGTAAATGTGGTCCTGAGAATTGTTAAAAGTTGTAAATTTGCATGCGTGGGTTTTATAGGGTTAGGTCAGAGAATAGAGGTGTGAATGTGAGACAATGTGGCTAAACAAGTGTTAGGTTGGTGAAACCAACATTAACAGAGAGCAGAAGATGTTCAGGCAGGTAAACCATTCACAGGTGACAGCTTTAGGTTGGTGAAACCAACATTAACAGAGATCAGAAGATGTTCAAGCAGGTAAACCATTCACAGCGGGAGCGGGCGGGACCGGGTAGGAGCGGGCGGGTGCGGGTAGGAGCGGGAGCGGGATGGAGCGGTACCGGGAGAGAGCGGGCGGGAGCGGGAGGGAGTGAGCGGTTAAACTGTCAACAAATGTAGACACTTTTAAATCCAGGTTAAAAACATTTCTTTTCTCATGTGTTTTTGCATGAAATCTGCACGATATCTTTAACTTATCCAGACTGTTGCTTGTTTTAATAATTTTAATTAAATTTTTATTATTTCATTTCTTTCTTTTACAGTTTTAAATAAATAAAAGGCTTAAAATTCATAAAATAAATGAATAACCCCCGATGGTTGACTTCTAAATTGGATTAGACGGGTTAGGGGTTAGGGTTAGGACGTAGGACATGTTTTGTAATTATACCACAACCAGCAATTGTACATGAAATGTGCTACACAAATACATTTGACTTTAAGTTTAGCTCATGGAAAATGGGAGCAAAAAGAAAACTTGCGTTCATATTTTTGTTCATTGTATGTAAATGTGGTCCTGAGAATTGTTAAAAGTTGTAAATTTGCATGCGTGGGTTTTTTAGGGTTAGGTCAGAGAATAGAGGTGTGAATGTGAGACAATGTGGCTCAACAAGTGTTAGGTTGGTGAAACCAACATTAACAGAGAGCAGAAGATGTTCAGGCAGGTAAACCATTCACAGGTGACAGCTTTAGGTTGGTGAAACCAACATTAACAGAGATCAGAAGATGTTCAAGCAGGTAAACCATTCACAGCGGGAGCGGGTGGGAGCGGGCGGTAGCGGGCGGGAGCGGGAGGGAGTGAGCGGGAGCGGGCGGGAGCGGGAGGGAGTGAGCGGGACCGGGCAGGAGCGGGAGGGAGCGGGAGGGAGCGGGAGGGAGCGGGCGGGAGAGGTAAGGAGTGGGTGGGAGCGAGCGGGAAAGGGCGGGAGCGGGTGGGAACGAGCAATATGAACTTTGCCGCGGGCAGAAGCAGGAGGGAGTGGGCAGGAGCGAGCGGGAGCAGGAGGGAGCGGGCGGAATCTAGCGGGAGCGAGCGGGAGCGAGCAATATGAACTTTGCTGTGGGCAGAAGCGAGAGGGAGCGGGCGGGAGCGGGAGGGAGCGGGAGGGAGCGGGCAATATGAACTTTGCCGCGGGCAGAAGTGGGAGGGAGCGGGTGGGAATGGGAGGGAGCGAGCGATATGAACTTTGCCGCGGGCAGAAGTGGGAGGGAGCGGTTGGGAGCGGGAGGGAGCGAGCAATATGAACTTTGCCGCGGGCAGAAGCGGGAGGGAGTGGGCAGAAGCGGGAGGGAGCGGGCGGGAGTGGGAGGGAGTGGGCGGGAGTTAAACTGTCAACAAATGTAGACACTTTTAAATCCAGGTTAAAAACATTTCTTTTCTCATGTGTTTTTGCATGAAATCTGCACGATATCTTTAACTTATCCAGACTGTTGCTTGTTTTAATAATTTTAATTAAATTTTTATTATTTCATTTCTTTCTTTTACAGTTTTAAATAAATAAAAGGCGTAAAATTCATAAAATAAATGAATAACCCCCGATGGTTGACTTCTAAATTGGATCAGACGGGTTAGGGGTTAGAGTTAGGACGTATGACATGTTTTGTAATTTTACCACAACCAGCAATTGTATATGAAATGTGCTACACAAATACATTTGACTTTAAGTTTAGCTCATGGAAAATGGGAGCAAAAAGAAAACTTGCGTTCATATTTTTGTTCATTGTATGTAAATGTGGTCCTGAGAATTGTTAAAAGTTGTAAATTTGCATGCGTGGGTTTTATAGGGTTAGGTCAGAGAATAGAGGTGTGAATGTGAGACAATGTGGCTAAACAAGTGTTAGGTTGGTGAAACCAACATTAACAGAGAGCAGAAGATGTTCAGGCAGGTAAACCATTCACAGGTGACAGCTTTAGGTTGGTGAAACCAACATTAACAGAGATCAGAAGATGTTCAAGCAGGTAAACCATTCACAGCGGGAGCGGGCGGGACCGGGTAGGAGCGGGCGGGTGCGGGTAGGAGCGGGAGCGGGATGGAGCGGTACCGGGAGAGAGCGGGCGGGAGCGGGAGGGAGTGAGCGGGACCGGGCAGGAGCGGGAGGGAGCGGGCAGAAGCGGGAGGGAGCGGGCGGGAGCGGGAGGGAGCGAGCAGTATGAACTTTGCCGCGGGCAGAAGCGGGAGGGAGTGGGCGGGAGCGGGCGGGAGCAGGAGGGAGCGGGCGGAATCTAGCGGGAGCGAGCGGGAGCGAGCAATATGAACTTTGCTGTGGGCAGAAGCGAGAGGGAGCGGGCGGGAGCGGGAGGGAGCGGGAGGGAGCGGGCAATATGAACTTTGCCGCGGGCAGAAGTGGGAGGGAGCGTGTGGGAGCGGGAGGGAGCGAGCAATATGAACTTTGCCGCGGGCAGAAGCGGGAGGGAGTGGGCAGAAGCGGGAGGGAGCGGGCGGGAGTGGGAGGGAGTGGGCGGGAGTTAAACTGTCAACAAATGTAGACACTTTTAAATCCAGGTTAAAAACATTTCTTTTCTCATGTGTTTTTGCATGAAATCTGCACGATATCTTTAACTTATCCAGACTGTTGCTTGTTTTAATAATTTTAATTAAATTTTTATTATTTCATTTCTTTCTTTTACAGTTTTAAATAAATAAAAGGCGTAAAATTCATAAAATAAATGAATAACCCCCGATGGTTGACTTCTAAATTGGATCAGACGGGTTAGGGGTTAGAGTTAGGACGTATGACATGTTTTGTAATTTTACCACAACCAGCAATTGTATATGAAATGTGCTACACAAATACATTTGACTTTAAGTTTAGCTCATGGAAAATGGGAGCAAAAAGAAAACTTGCGTTCATATTTTTGTTCATTGTATGTAAATGTGGTCCTGAGAATTGTTAAAAGTTGTAAATTTGCATGCGTGGGTTTTATAGGGTTAGGTCAGAGAATAGAGGTGTGAATGTGAGACAATGTGGCTAAACAAGTGTTAGGTTGGTGAAACCAACATTAACAGAGAGCAGAAGATGTTCAGGCAGGTAAACCATTCACAGGTGACAGCTTTAGGTTGGTGAAACAAACATTAACAGAGATCAGAAGATGTTCAAGCAGGTAAACCATTCACAGCGGGAGCGGGCGGGACCGGGTAGGAGCGGGCGGGTGCGGGTAGGAGCGGGAGCGGGATGGAGCGGTACCGGGAGAGAGCGGGCGGGAGCGGGAGGGAGTGAGCGGGACCGGGCAGGAGCGGGAGGGAGCGGGCAGAAGCGGGAGGGAGCGGGCGGGAGCGGGAGGGAGCGAGCAGTATGAACTTTGCCGCGGGCAGAAGCGGGAGGGAGTGGGCGGGAGCGGGCGGGAGCGAGCGGGAGCGAGCGGGAGCGGGAGGGAGTGGGCGGGAGCGAGCGGGACTGGGAGGGAGCGAGAAGTATGAACTTTGCCGCGGGCGGAAGCGGGAGGGAGCGGGAGGGAGCGGGAGGGAGTGAACGGGACCAGGCAGGAGCAGGAGGGAGTGGGCAGTAGGAACTTTGCCGCGGGAAGGAGCAGGAGGGAGCGGGCAGAAGCGGGCGGGAGCGAGCGGGAGCAGGAGAGAGCGAGCGAGAGCTGGCGGGAGCGGGCGGGAGCGAGCATTATGACCTTTGCCGCGGGCAGAAGCGGGAGGGAGGGGGCGGGAGCGGGAGGGAGCGAGCAATATGAACTTTGCCGTGGGCAGAAGCGGGAGGGAGTGGGCGGGAGCGGGAGGGAGCGGGCGGAAGCGGGAGGGAGCGGGTAGGAGCGTTTGGGAGCGAGCAGTATGAACTTTGCCGCGGGAGGGAGCGGGTGGTGCGAACTTTGCCGCGGGTAGAAGTGGGAGGATGCGGGCGGGAGCGGGCGTGAGCGAGCTGGAGCGAGCGGGACAGGGCAGAAGCGGGCGGGAGCGAGCGGGAGCGGGAGGGAGCGAGCGATATGAACTTTGCCACGGGCAGAAGTGGGAGGGAGCGGGCGGGAGCGGGAGGGAGCGAGCAATATGAACTTTGCCGTGGGCAGAAGCGGGAGGGAGTGGGCGGGAGCGGGAGGGAGCGGGCGGAAGCGGGAGGGAGCGGGTAGGAGCGTTTGGGAGTGAGCAGTATGAACTTTGCCGCGGGAAGGAGCGGGAGGGAGCGGGTGGTGTGAACTTTGCCGCGGGTAGAAGTGGGAGGATGCGGGCGGGAGCGAGCTGGAGCGAGCGGGACCGGGCAGAAGCGGGCGGGAGCGAGCGGGAGCGAGTGGGAGCGGGAGGGAGCGAGCGATATCAACTTTGCCGCGGGCAGAAGTGGGAGGGAGCGGGCGGGAGCGGGAGGGAGCGAGCGATATGAACTTCGCCGCGGGCAGAAGTGGGAGGGAGCGGGCGGGAGCGGGAGGGAGCGAGCAATATGAACTTTGCCGTGGGCAGAAGCGGGAGGGAGTGGGCGGGAGCGAGCGGGAGTGGGAACGGGAGGGAGCGAGCAGGATGAACTTTGCCGCGGGCGGAAGCGGGAGGGAGCGGGCGGGAGCGAGCGGGAGCAGGAGGGATTGGGCTGGAGCGAGCAATATGAACTTTGCCACGGGCAGAAGCGGGAGGGAGCGGGGTGGAGTGAGCGGGCGGGAGCGAGCGGGAGCGGGAGGGAGCGAGCGGGATTGAGCAATATGAACTTTGCCGCGGGCAGAAGCGGGAGGGAGCGGATGGGAGTGAGCGGGCGGGAGCGAGCAATATGAACTTTGCCGCGGGCAGAAGCGGGAGGGAGCGGGCGGGAGTGAGCGGGAGCGGGAGGGAGTGGGCGGAAGCGAGCGGGAGCGGGAGGGAGCGAGCGGGATTGAGCAATATGAACTTTGCCGCAGGCAGAAGCGGGAGGGAGCGGGAGCAGGAGGGAGCGAGCGAGAGCGGGCGGGAGCGAGCGAGAGCGGGCGGGAGCGGGCGGGAGCGAGCAATATGACCTTTGCCGCGGGCAGAAGCGGGAGGGAGTGGGCTGGAGCAGGAGGGAGAGGGCGGGAGCGGGTGGGAGCGTGCGGGAGCGTGCGGGAGCGCGCAGTATGAACTTTGCCGCGGGCTGAAGTGGATAGCGGGCGGGAGCGGGTGGGACTGAGCGATATGAACTTTGCCGCGGGCAGAAGTGGGAGGGAGCAGGAGGGAGCGGGCGGGAGTGGGCGGGAGCGAGCAATATGACCTTTGCCGCGGGCAGAAGCAGGAGGGAGCGGGCGGGAGTTAAACTGTCAACAAATGTAGACATTTTTAAATCCAGGTTAAAAACATTTCTTTTCTCATGTGTTTGTGCATGAAATCTGCACGATATCTTTAACTTATCCAGACTGTTGCTTGTTTTAATAATTTTAATTAAATTTTTATTATTTCATTTCTTTCTTTTACAGTTTTAAATAAATAAAAGGCTTAAAATTCATAAAATAAATGAATAACCCCCGATGGTTGACTTCTAAATTGGATTAGACGGGTTAGGGGTTAGGGTTAGGACGTAGGACATGTTTTGTAATTATACCACAACCAGCAATTGTACATGAAATGTGCTACACAAATACATTTGACTTTAAGTTTAGCTCATGGAAAATGGGAGCAAAAAGAAAACTTGCGTTCATATTTTTGTTCATTGTATGTAAATGTGGTCCTGAGAATTGTTAAAAGTTGTAAATTTGCATGCGTGGGTTTTTTAGGGTTAGGTCAGAGAATCGAGGTGTGAATGTGAGACAATGTGGCTCAACAAGTGTTAGGTTGGTGAAACCAACATTAACAGAGAGCAGAAGATGTTCAGGCAGGTAAACCATTCACAGGTGACAGCTTTAGGTTGGTGAAACCAACATTAACAGAGATCAGAAGATGTTCAAGCAGGTAAACCATTCACAGCGGGAGCGGGTGGGAGCGGGTGGGAGCGGGTGGTAGCGGGCGGGAGCGGGAGGGAGTGAGCGGGAGCGGGAGGGAGTGAGCGGGACCGGGCAGGAGCGGGAGGGAGCGGGCAGAAGCGGGAGGGAGCGGGCGGGAGCGGGAGGGAGCGGGCGGGAGCGGGTGGGAGCGAGCGGGAGCGGGAGGGAGTGGGCGGGAGCGAGCGGGACTGGGAGTGAGCGAGAAGTATGAACTTTGCCGCGGGCGGAAGCGGGAGGGAGCGGGCGGGAGCGGGAGGGAGTGAACGGGACTGGGCAGGAGCGGGAGGGAGTGGGCAGTAGGAACTTTGCCGCGGGAAGGAGCGGGAGGGAGCGGGCGGGAGCGAGCGGGAGCAGGAGAGAGCGAGCGAGAGCTGGCGGGAGCGGGCGGGAGCGAGCATTATGACCTTTGCCGCGGGCAGAAACGGGAGGGAGGGGGCGGGGAGCGGGAGGGAGCAAGCGATATGAACTTGGCCGAAGGCAGAAGTGGGAGGGAGGGGGCGGGAGCAAGCGGGAGCGGGCGGGAGCTAGCGGGAGCGGGAGGGAGCGGGAGGGAGCGGGCGGGAGAGGTAAGGAGTGGGTGGGAGCGAGCGGGAAAGGGCGGGAGCGGGTGGGAGCGAGCAGTATGAACTTTGCCGCAGGCAGAAGCGGGAGGGAGTGGGCGGGAGCAGGAGGGAGCGGGCGGGAGCGGGTGGGAGCGAGCGGGAGCGGGAGGGAGTGGGCGGGAGCGAGCGGGACTGGGAGGGAGCGAGAAGTATGAACTTTGCCGCGGGCGGAAGCGGGAGGGAGCGGGCGGGAGCGGGAGGGAGTGAACGGGACCGGGCAGGAGCGGGAGGGAGTGGGCAGTAGGAACTTTGCCGCGGGAAGGAGCGGGAGGGAGCGGGCGGGAGCGAGCGGGAGCAGGAGAGAGCAAGCGAGAGCTGGCGGGAGCGGGCGGGAGCGAGCATTATGACCTTTGCCGCGGGCAGAAGCGGGAGGGAGGGGGCGGGAGCGGGAGGGAGCAAGCGATATGAACTTGGCCGAAGGCAGAAGTGGGAGGGAGGGGGCGGGAGCGAGCGGGAGCGGGCGGGAGCGAGCGGGAGCGGGAGGGAGCGGGAGGGAGCGGGCGGGAGAGGTAAGGAGTGGGTGGGAGCGAGCGGGAAAGGGCGGGAGCGGGTGGGAGCGAGTAGTATGAACTTTGCCGCAGGCAGAAGCGGGAGGGAGTGGGCGGGAGCAGGAGGGAGCGGGCGGGAGCGGGTGGGAGCGAGCGGGAGCGGGAGGGAGTGGGCGGGAGCGAGCGGGACTGGGAGGGAGCGAGAAGTATGAACTTTGCCGCGGGCGGAAGCGGGAGGGAGCGGGCGGGAGCGGGAGGGAGTGAACGGGACCGGGCAGGAGCGGGAGGGAGTGGGCGGGAGCGAGCGGGACTGGGAGGGAGCGAGAAGTATGAACTTTGCCGCGGGAAGGAGCGGGAGGGAGCGGGCGGGAGCGAGCGGGAGCAGGAGAGAGCGAGCGAGAGCTGGCGGGAGCGGGCGGGAGCGAGCATTATGACCTTTGCCGCGGGAAGAAGCGGGAGGGAGGGGGCGGGAGCGGGAGGGAGCAAGCGATATGAACTTGGCCGAAGGCAGAAGTGGGAGGGAGGGGGCGGGACCGAGCGGGAGCGGGCGGGAGCGAGCGGGAGCGGGAGGGAGCGGGAGGGAGCGGGCGGGAGAGGTAAGGAGTGGGTGGGAGCGAGCGGGAAAGGGCGGGAGCGGGTGGGAGCGAGCAATATGAACTTTGCCGCGGGCAGAAGCAGGAGGGAGTGGGCAGGAGCGAGCGGGAGCAGGAGGGAGCGGGCGGAATCGAGCGGGAGCGAGCGGGAGCGAGCAATATGAACTTTGCTGTGGGCAGAAGCGAGAGGGAGCGGGCGGGAGTGAGCGGGAGCGGGAGGGAGCGGGCGGAATCGAGCGGGAGCGGGCGGGTGCGGGAGGGAGCGGGCGGGAGCGAGAGGGAGCGGGAGGGAGCGGGCAATATGAACTTTGCCGCGGGCAGAAGTGGGAGGGAGCGGGCGGGAGCGGGAGGGAGCGAGCGTTATGAACTTTGCCGCGGGCAGAAGTGGGAGGGAGCGGGAGGGAGCGGGAGCGGGAGGGAGCGAGCAATATGAACTTTGCCGCGGGCAGAAGCGGGAGGGAGTGGGCAGAAGCGGGAGGGAGCGGGCGGGAGTGGGAGGGAGTGGGCGGGAGTTAAACTGTCAACAAATGTAGACACTTTTAAATCCAGGTTAAAAACATTTCTTTTCTCATGTGTTTTTGCATGAAATCTGCACGATATCTTTAACTTATCCAGACTGTTGCTTGTTTTAATAATTTTAATTAAATTTTTATTATTTCATTTCTTTCTTTTACAGTTTTAAATAAATAAAAGGCTTAAAATTCATAAAATAAATGAATAACCCCCGATGGTTGACTTCTAAATTGGATTAGACGGGTTAGGGGTTAGGGTTAGGACGTAGGACATGTTTTGTAATTATACCACAACCAGCAATTGTACATGAAATGTGCTACACAAATACATTTGACTTTAAGTTTAGCTCATGGAAAATGGGAGCAAAAAGAAAACTTGCGTTCATATTTTTGTTCATTGTATGTAAATGTGGTCCTGAGAATTGTTAAAAGTTGTAAATTTGCATGCGTGGGTTTTTTAGGGTTAGGTCAGAGAATAGAGGTGTGAATGTGAGACAATGTGGCTCAACAAGTGTTAGGTTGGTGAAACCAACATTAACAGAGAGCAGAAGATGTTCAGGCAGGTAAACCATTCACAGGTGACAGCTTTAGGTTGGTGAAACCATCATTAACAGAGATCAGAAGATGTTCAAGCAGGTAAACCATTCACAGCGGGAGCGGGTGGGAGCGGGCGGTAGCGGGCGGGAGCGGGAGGGAGTGAGCGGGAGCGGGCGGGAGCGGGAGGGAGTGAGCGGGACCGGGCAGGAGCGGGAGGGAGCGGGAGGGAGCGGGCGGGAGAGGTAAGGAGTGGGTGGGAGCGAGCGGGAAAGGGCGGGAGCGGGTGGGAGCGAGCAATATGAACTTTGCCGCGGGCAGAAGCAGGAGGGAGTGGGCAGGAGCGAGCGGGAGCAGGAGGGAGCGGGCGGAATCTAGCGGGAGCGAGCGGGAGCGAGCAATATGAACTTTGCTGTGGGCAGAAGCGAGAGGGAGCGGGCGGGAGTGAGCGGGAGCGGGAGGGAGCGGGCGGAATCGAGCGGGAGCGGGCGGGTACGGGAGGGAGCGGGCGGGAGCGAGAGGGAGCGGGAGGGAGCGGGCAATATGAACTTTGCCGCGGGCAGAAGTGGGAGGGAGCGGGTGGGAGCGGGAGGGAGCGAGCGATATGAACTTTGCCGCGGGCAGAAGTGGGAGGGAGCGGGAGCGGGAGGGAGCGAGCAATATGAACTTTGCCGCGGGCAGAAGCGGGAGGGAGTGGGCTGAAGCGGGAGGGAGCGGGCGGGAGTGGGAGGGAGTGGGCGGGAGTTAAACTGTCAACAAATGTAGACACTTTTAAATCCAGGTTAAAAACATTTCTTTTCTCATGTGTTTTTGCATGAAATCTGCACGATATCTTTAACTTATCCAGACTGTTGCTTGTTTTAATAATTTTAATTAAATTTTTATTATTTCATTTCTTTCTTTTACAGTTTTAAATAAATAAAAGGCGTAAAATTCATAAAATAAATGAATAACCCCCGATGGTTGACTTCTAAATTGGATCAGACGGGTTAGGGGTTAGAGTTAGGACGTATGACATGTTTTGTAATTTTACCACAACCAGCAATTGTATATGAAATGTGCGGGAGCGGGCGGGGAGCGAGCGGGAGCGGGAGGGAGTGGGCGGGAGCGAGCGGGACTGGGAGGGAGCGAGAAGTATGAACTTTGCCGCGGGCGGAAGCGGGAGGGAGCGGGAGGGAGCGGGAGGGAGTGAACGGGACCAGGCAGGAGCGGGAGGGAGTGGGCAGTAGGAACTTTGCCGCGGGAAGGAGCAGGAGGGAGCGGGCAGAAGCGGGCGGGAGCGAGCGGGAGCAGGAGAGAGCGAGCGAGAGCTGGCGGGAGCGGGCGGGAGCGAGCATTAAGACCTTTGCCGCGGGCAGAAGCGGGAGGGAGGGGGGCGGGAGCGGGAGGGAGCAAGCGATATGAACTTGGCCGAAGGCAGAAGTGGGAGGGAGGGGGCGGGAGCGAGCGGGAGCGGGCGGGAAAGAGCGGGAGCGGGAGGGAGCGGGAGGGAGCGGGCGGGAGAGGTAAGGAGTGGGTGGGAGCGAGCGGGAAAGGGCGGGAGCGGGTGGGAGCGAGCAGTATGAACTTTGCCGCAGGCAGAAGCGGGAGGGAGTGGGCGGGAGCAGGAGGGAGCGGGCGGGAGCGGGTGGGAGCGAGCGGGAGCGGGAGGGAGTGGGCGGGAGCGAGCGGGACTGGGAGGGAGCGAGAAGTATGAACTTTGCCGCGGGCGGAAGCGGGAGGGAGCGGGCGGGAGCGGGAGGGAGTGGGCAGTAGGAACTTTGCCGCGGGAAGGAGCGGGAGGGAGCGGGTGGGAGCGAGCGGGAGCAGGAGAGAGCGAGCGAGAGCTGGCGGGAGCGGGCGGGAGCGAGCATTATGACCTTTGCCGCGGGCAGAAGCGGGAGGGAGGGGGCGGGAGCGGGATGGAGCAAGCGATATGAACTTGGCCGAAGGCAGAAGTGGGAGGGAGGGGGCGGGAGCGAGCGGGAGCGGGCGGGAGTGAGCGGGCGGGAGAGGTAAGGAGTGGGTGGGAGCGAGCGGGAAAGGGCGGGAGCGGGTGGGAGCGAGCAATATGAACTTTGCCGCGGGCAGAAGCAGGAGGGAGTGGGCAGGAGCGAGCGGGAGCAGGAGGGAGCGGGCGGAATCGAGCGGGAGCGAGCAATATGAACTTTGCTGTGGGCAGAAGCGAGAGGGAGCGGGCGGGAGTGAGCGGGAGCGGGAGGGAGCGGGCGGAATCGAGCGGGAGCGGGCGGGTGCGGGAGGGAGCGGGCGGGAGCGAGAGGGAGCGGGAGGGAGCGGGCAATATGAACTTTGCCGCGGGCAGAAGTGGGAGGATGTTGGCGGGAGCGGGCGGGAGCGAGCTGGAGCGAGCGGGACCGGGCAGAAGCGGGCGGGAGCGAGCAAGAGCGGGAGCGGGAGGGAGCGAGCGATATGAACTTTGCCGCGGGCAGAAGTGGGAGGGAGCGGGCGGGAGCGGGAGGGAGCGAGCGATATGAACTTTGCCGCGGGCAGAAGTGGGAGGGAGCGGGCGGGAGCGGGAGCGGGAGGGAGCGAGCAATATGAACTTTGCCGCGGGCAGAAGCGGGAGGGAGTGGGCGGGAGCGGGAGGGAGCAGGTGGGAGCGAGCAATATGAACTTTGCCGCGGGCAGAAGCGGGAGGGAGTGGGCAGAAGCGGGAGGGAGCGGGCGGGAGTGGGAGGGAGTGGGCGGGAGTTAAACTGTCAACAAATGTAGACACTTTTAAATCCAGGTTAAAAACATTTCTTTTCTCATGTGTTTTTGCATGAAATCTGCACGATATCTTTAACTTATCCAGACTGTTGCTTGTTTTAATAATTTTAATTAAATTTTTATTATTTCATTTCTTTCTTTTACAGTTTTAAATAAATAAAAGGCATAAAATTCATAAAATAAATGAATAACCCCTGATGGTTGTCTTCAAAATTGCATAAGACGGGTTAGGGGTTAGGGTTAGGACGTAGGACATGTTTTGTAATTATACCACAACCAGCAATTGTATATGAAATGTGCTACACAAATACATTTGACTTTAAGTTTAGCTCATGGAAAATGGGAGCAAAAAGAAAACTTGCGTTCATATTTATGTTCATTGTATGTAAATGTGGTCCTGAGAATTGTTAAAAGTTGTAATTTTGCATCCGTGGGTTTTATAGGGTTAGGTCAGAGAATAGAGGTGAATAGAATGTGAGACAATGTGGCTCAACAAGTGTTAGGTTGGGGAAACCAACATTAACAGAGATCAGAAGATGTTCAAGCAGGTAAACCATTCACAGCGGGAGCGGGAGGGAGCGGGCAGGAGCGGGAGGGAGCGGGCAGGAGCGGGAGGGAACGGGAGGGAGCGAGCGGGACCGGGAGGGAGCGGGCAGGACCGGGAGGGAGTGAGCGGGAGCGGGTGGGAGCGGGATGGAGCGGGACCGGGAGGGAGCGGGCGGGAGCGAGCTGGAGCGAGCGGGACCGGGCAGAAGCGGGAGAGAGCGGGCGGGAGCTAGCGGGAGCGAGCGGGTGCGGGAGGGAGCGGGCGGGAGCGAGCGATATGAACTTTGCCGCGGGCAGAAGTGGGAGGGAGCGGGCGGGAGCGGGCGGGAGCAGGAGGGAGCGATCGAGAGCGGGCGGGAGCAGGCGGGAGCGGACGGGAGCGGGAGGGAGCAAGCGATATGAACTTTGCCGCAGGCAGAAGTGGGAGGGAGTGGGCGGGAGCGAGCGGGAGCGGGAGGGAGCGGGCGGGAGCGAGCGGGAAAGGGCGGGAGCGGGTGGGAGCGAGCAATATGAACTTTGCCGCGGGCAGAAGCGGGAGGGAGCGGGCGGGAGCGAGCGGGAGCAGGAGGGAGCGGGCGGAATCAAGCGGGAGCAAGTGAGAGCGGGCGGGAGCGGGCGGGAGCGGGAGGGAGCGGGCGGGAGCGAGCAGTATGAACTTTGCTGTGGGCAGAAGCGGGAGGGAGCGGGGGGGGAGCGAGCGGGAGCAGGAGGGAGCGATCGAGAGCGGGCGGGAGCAGGCGGGAGCGGGTGGGAGCGAGCAATATGAACTTTGCCGCGGGCAGAAGCGGGAGGGAGCGGGCGGGAGCGAGCGGGAGCAGGAGGGAGCGGGCGGAATCAAGCGGGAGCAAGTGAGAGCGGGCGGGAGCGGGCGGGAGCGGGAGGGAGCAGGCGGGAGCGAGCAATATGAACTTTGCTGTGGGCAGAAGCGGGAGGGAGCGGGGGGGAGCGAGCGGGAGCAGGAGGGAGCGATCGAGAGCGGGCGGGAGCAGGCGGGAGCGGGCGGGAGCGGGAGGGAGCAAGCGATATGAACTTTGCCGCGGGCAGAAGCGGGAGGGAGCGGGGGGAGCGAGCGGGAGCAGGAGGGAGCGGGCGGGAGCGAGCAATATGAACTTTGCCGCGGGCAGAAGCGGGAGGGAGCAGGAGGGAGCGGGCGGAATCAAGCGGGAGCGAGTGAGAGCGGGCGGGAGCGGGCGGGAGCGGGAGGGAGCGGGCGGGAGCGAGCAATATGAACTTTGCTGTGGGCAGAAGCGGGAGGGAGCGGGCGGGAGAAAGCGGGAGCGGGCGGGAGCGGGTGGGAGTGAGCAATATGAAGTTTGCCGCAGGCAGAAGTCGGAGGGAGCGGGCGGGAGTGAGCGGGAGCGGGAGGGAGCGGGCGGGAGCGAGCGGGAGCGGGAGGGAGTGAACGGGACTGGGCAGGAGCGGGAGGAAGCGGAAGGAGCGAGCTGGAGCGAGCGGGACCAGGCAGAAGCGGGAGGGAGCGGGCGGGTGCGAGCAATATGAACTTTGCCGCGGGCAGAAGTGGGAGGGAGCGGGCGGGAGCGGGCGGGAGCAGGAGGGAGCGATCGAGAGCGGGCGGGAGCAGGCGGGAGCGGACGGGAGCGGGAGGGAGCAAGCGATATGAACTTTGCCGCAGGCAGAAGTGGGAGGGAGTGGGCGGGAGCGAGCGGGAGCGGGAGGGAGCGGGCGGGAGCGAGCGGGAAAGGGCGGGAGCGGGTGGGAGCGAGCAATATGAACTTTGCCGCGGGCAGAAGCGGGAGGGAGCGGGCGGGAGCGAGCGGGAGCAGGAGGGAGCGGGCGGAATCAAGCGGGAGCAAGTGAGAGCGGGCGGGAGCGGGCGGGAGCGGGAGGGAGCGGGCGGGAGCGAGCAGTATGAACTTTGCTTTGGGCAGAAGCGGGAGGGAGCGGGGGGGGAGCGAGCGGGAGCAGGAGGGAGCGATCGAGAGCGGGCGGGAGCAGGCGGGAGCGGGCGGGAGCGGGAGGGAGCAAGCGATATGAACTTTGCCGCGGGCAGAAGCGGGAGGGAGCGGGGGGGAGCGAGCGGGAGCAGGAGGGAGCGGGCGGGAGCGAGCAATATGAACTTTGCCGCGGGCAGAAGTGGGAGGGAGCGGGCGGGAGCGAGCGGGAGCGGGAGGGAGCGGGCGGGAGCGAGCGGGAAAGGGCGGGAGCGGGTGGGAGCGAGCAATATGAACTTTGCCGCGGGCAGAAGCGGGAGGGAGCGGGCGGGAGCGAGCGGGAGCAGGAGGGAGCGGGCGGAATCAAGCGGGAGCAAGTGAGAGCGGGCGGGAGCGGGCGGGAGCGGGAGGGAGCAGGCGGGAGCGAGCAATATGAACTTTGCTGTGGGCAGAAGCGGGAGGGAGCGGGGGGGAGCGAGCGGGAGCAGGAGGGAGCGATCGAGAGCGGTTGGGAGCAGGCGGGAGCGGGCGGGAGCGGGAGGGAGCAAGCGATATGAACTTTGCCGCGGGCAGAAGCGGGAGGGAGCGGGGGGGAGCGAGCGGGAGCAGGAGGGAGCGGGCGGGAGCGAGCAATATGAACTTTGCCGCGGGCAGAAGCGGGAGGGAGCAGGAGGGAGTGGGCGGAATCAAGCGGGAGCGAGTGAGAGCGGGCGGGAGCGGGCGGGAGCGGGAGGGAGTGGGCGGGAGCGAGCAATATGAACTTTGCTGTGGGCAGAAGCGGGAGGGAGCGGGCGGGAGCAAGCGGGAGCGGGCGGGAGCGGGTGGGAGAGAGCAATATGAAGTTTGCCGCAGGCAGAAGTGGGAGGGAGCGGGCGGGAGTGAGCGGGAGCGGGAGGGAGCGGGCGGGAGCGAGCGGGAGCGGGAGGGAGTGAACGGGACTGGGTAGGAGCGGGAGGAAGCGGAAGGAGCGAGCTGGAGCGAGCGGGACCAGGCAGAAGCGGGAGGGAGCGGGCGGGTGCGAGCAATATGAACTTTGCCGCGGGCAGAAGCGGGAGGGAGCGGGCGGGAGTGAGCGGGAGCGGGAGGGAACGGGCGGGATTGAGCAATATGAACTTTGCCGTGGGCAGAAGCGGGAGGGAGCGGGCGGGAGTGTGCGGGATTGGGAGGGAGCGGGCGGAAGCGAGCGGGAGCGGGCAGGAGCGGGAGCAAAAAGAAAACTTGCGTTCATATTTTTGTTCATTGTATGTAAATGTGGTCCTGAGAATTGTTAAAAGTTGTAAATTTGCATGCGTGGGTTTTATAGGGTTAGGTCAGAGAATAGAGGTGTGAATGTGAGACAATGTGGCTAAACAAGTGTTAGGTTGGTGAAACCAACATTAACAGAGAGCAGAAGATGTTCAGGCAGGTAAACCATTCACAGGTGACAGCTTTAGGTTGGTGAAACCAACATTAACAGAGATCAGAAGATGTTCAAGCAGGTAAACCATTCACAGCGGGAGCGGGCGGGACCAGGTAGGAGCGGGCGGGTGCGGGTGGGATCGGGAGCGGGATGGAGCGGTACCGGGAGAGAGCGGGCGGGAGCGAGCGGGAGCGGGAGGGAGCAAGCGGGATTGAGCAATATGAACTTTGCCGCGGGCAGAAGCGGGAGGGAGCGGGTGGGAGTGAGCGGGCGGGAGCGAGCAATATGAACTTTGCCGCGGGCAGAAGCGGGAGGGAGCGGGCGGGAGTGAGCGGGAGCGGGAGGGAGTGGGCGGAAACGAGCGGGAGCGGGAGGGAGCGAGCGGGATTGAGCAATATGAACTTTGCCGCGGGCAGAAGCGGGAGCAGGAGGGAGCGAGCGAGAATGGGCGGGAGCGAGCGGAACGGGCGGGAGCGAGCGGGATTGGGTGGGAGCGAGCAATATGAACTTTGCCGCGGGCAGAAGCGGGAGGGATCGGGCGGGAGCGAGCGGGAGCAGGAGGGAGCGATCGAGAGCGGGCGGGAGCGGGCGGGAGCGAGCAATATGACCTTTGCCGCAGGCAGATGTGGGAGGGAGCGGGCGGGAGCGGGAGGGATTAAGCGATATGAACTTTGCCGCAGGCAGAAGTGGGAGGGAGCGAGCGGGAGTGGGCGGGAGAGAGCGGGAGCGGGAGGGAGCGGGCGGGAGCGGGCGGGAGCGGGAGGGAGCGGGCGGGAGTGGGCGGGAGCGAGCAATATGAACTTTGCTGTGGGCAGAAGCGGGAGGGAGTGGGCGGGAGCGAGCGGGAGCAGGAGGGAGCGGGCGGAATCGAGCGGGAGCGGGCGGGATCGAGCGGGAGCGGGAGGGAGCGGGCGGGAGCGAGCAATATGAACTTTGCTGTGGGCAGAAGCGGGAGGGAGCGGGCGGGAGTGAGCGGGAGCGGGAGGGAGCGGGATGGAGCGAGCGGGAGCGGGCGGAAGCGGGAGGGAGGTGGCGGGAGTGAGCGGGAGCGGGAGGGAGCGGGCGGGAGCGGGAGGGAGCAAGCGATATGAACTTTGCCGCAGGCAGAAGTGGGAGGGAGCGGGCGGGAGTGAGCGGGAGGGAGCGGGAGGGAGATGGCGGGAGCGGTAGGGATTAGGAAGGAGCGGGCGGGAGCGGGTGGGAGCAGGAGGGAGTGAACGGGACAGGGCAGGAGCGGTAGGGAGCGGGCGGGAGCGAGCAATATGAACTTTGCCGCGGGCAGAAGCGGGAGGGAGCGGGCGGGTGCGACCGGGAGCGGGCGGGAGCGGGTGGGAGTGAGCGGGAGCGGGCGGGAGCAGGAGTGGGAGGGAGCGGCCGGGAGCGAGCGGGAGCGGGAGGGAGTGAACGGGACCGGGCAGGAGCGGGAGGGAGCGGAAGGAGCGAGCTGGAGCGAGCGGGACCAGGCAGAAGCGGGAGGGAGCGGGCGGGAGCGAGCAATATGAACTTTGCCGCGGGCAGAAGCGGGAGGGAGCGGGCGGAAGCGGGAGGGAGCGGGCGGGAGCGGGAGAGAGCTGGCGGGAGTGAGCGGGAGCAGGAAGGATTGAGCGGGAGCGAGCAATATGAACTTTGCCGCGGGCAGAAGCGGGAGGGAGCGGGCGGGAGTGTGCGGGAGCGGGTGGGAGTGAGCAATATGACCTTTGCCGCGGGCAGAAGTGGGAGGGAGCGAGCGGGAGCGTGCGGGAGCGAGCCACGGGCTGAAGCGGATAGCGGGTGGGAGCGGGAGCGGGATGGAGCGGGACCGGGAGGGAGCGGGCGGGAGCGGGATGGAGCGGGCTGTAGCGAGCGGGAGCGGGCGGGAGCGGGTGGGAGGGGGAGCAGGAGGGAGCGAGCGAGAGCGGGCGGGAGCGAGCAATATGAACTTTTCTGTGGGCAGAAGTGGGAGGGAGCGGGAGGGAGCGGGCTGGAGCGGGAGGGAGCGGAAGGAGCGAGGTGGAGCGAGCGGGACCAGGCAGAAGCGGGAGGGAGCGGGCGGGAGCGAGCAATATGAACTTTGCCGCGGGCAGAAGCGGGAGGGAGCGGGCGGGAGCGGGCGGGAGCGGGCGGGAGCGGGTGGGAGCGAGCAATATAAACTTTGCCGCGGGCAAAAGCGGGAGGGAGCGGGCGGGAGCGAGCGGGAGCGGTCGTGAGCGGGTGGGAGCGAGCAATATGAACTTTGCCGCGGGCAGAAGTGGGAGGGAGCGGGTGGGAGTGAGCGGGAGCGGGAGGGAGCGGGCGGGAGCGGGAGGGAGCGGAAGGAGCGAGCTGGAGCGAGCGGGACCAGGCAAAAGCGGGAGGGAGCGGGCGGGAGTGAGCAATATGAACTTTGCCGCGGGCAGAAGCGGGCGGGAGCGGGAGGGAGCGAGCGGGAGCGGGAGGGAGCGGGCAGGATTGAGCAATATGAACTTTGCCGTGGGCAGAAGCGGGAGGGAGCGGGCGGGAGCGGGCGGGAGCGAGCAATATGAACTTTGCCGCGGGCAGAAGTGGGAGGGAGCGGGCGGGAGTGAGCGGGAGCGGGCGGGAGCGGGCGGGAGCGAGCAATATGAACTTTGCCGCGGGCAGAAGCGGGAGGGAGCGGGCGGGAGGGAGCGGGAGCGGGAGCGGGAGGGAGCGGGCGGGAGCGGGAGGGAGCGAGCGGGCGGGAGCGGTTGGGATTGAGCAATATGAACTTTGTCGCGGGAAGAAGCGGGAGGGAGCGGGCGGGAGTGAGCGGGAGCGGGAGGGAGCGGGCGGGAGCGAGCAATATGAACTTTGCCGCGGGCAGAAGCGGGAGGGAGCGGGAGCGGGAGGGAGCGGGCGGAGGCGGGAGGGAGCGAGCGGGAGCGGTTGGGATTGAGCAATATGAACTTTGTCGCAGGCAGAAGCGGGAGGGAGCGGGCGGGAGGGAGCGGGAGCGGGAGGGAGCGGGCGGGAGCGGGAGGGAGCGAGCGGGAGCGGGAGGGAGCGGTTGGGATTGAGCAATATGAACTTTGTCGCAGGCAGAAGCGGGAGGGAGCGGGCGGGAGTGAGCGGGAGCGGGACGGAGCGGGCGGGAGCGGGAGGGAGCGAGCGGGAGCGGGAGGGAGCGGGAGCAGGAAGGATTGAGCGGGAGCGAGCAATATGAACTTTGCCGCGGGCAGAAGCGGGAGGGAGCGGGCGGGAGTGAGTGGGAGCGGGTGGGAGTGAGCAATATGACCTTTGCCGCGGGCAGAAGTGGGAGGGAGCGAGCGGGAGCGTGCGGGAGCGAGCCACGGGCTGAAGCGGATAGCGGGAGGGAGCGGGAGCGGGATGGAGCGGGACCGGGAGGGAGCGGGCGGGAGCGGGATGGAGCGGGCTGTAGCGAGCGGGAGCGGGTGGGAGCGGGAGCAGGAGGGAGCGAGCGAGAGCGGGCGGGAGCGAGCAATATGAACTTTTCTGTGGGCAGAAGCGGGAGGGAGCGGGAGGGAGCGGGCTGGAGCGGGAGAGAGCGGAAGGAGCGAGTTGGAGCGAGCGGGACCAGGCAGAAGCGGGAGGGAGCGGGCGGGAGCGAACAATATGAACTTTGCCGCGGGCAGAAGCGGGAGGGAGCGGGCGGGAGCGGGCGGGAGCGGGTGGGAGCGAGCAATATAAACTTTGCCGCGGGCAAAAGCGGGAGGGAGCGGGCGGGAGCGAGCGGGAGCGGTCGTGAGCGGGTGGGAGCGAGCAATATGAACTTTGCCGCGGGCAGAAGTGGGAGGGAGCGGGTGGGAGTGAGCGGGAGCGGGAGGGAGCGGGCGGGGAGCGGGAGGGAGCGGGCGGGAGCGGGAGGGAGCGGAAGGAGCGAGCTGGAGCGAGCGGGACCAGGCAGAAGCGGGAGGGAGCGGGCGGGAGCGAGCAATATGAACTTTGCCGCGGGCAGAAGCGGGCGGGAGCGGGAGGGAGCGAGCGGGAGCGGGAGGGAGCGGGCGGGATTGAGCAATATGAACTTTGCCGTGGGCAGAAGCGGGAGGGAGCGGGCGGGAGTGAGCGGGAGCGGGAGGGAGCGGGCGGGAGTGAGCGGGAGCAGGAAGGATTGAGCGGGAGCGAGCAATATGAACTTTGCCGCGGGCTGAAGCGGGAGGGAGCGGGCGGGATTGAGCAATATGAACTTTGCCGCGGGCGGAAGTGGGAGGGAGCGGGTGGGAGTGAGCGGGAGCGGGAGGGAGCGGGCGGGAGCGGGAGGGAGCGGAAGGAGCGAGCTGGAGCGAGCGGGACCAGGCAGAAGCGGGAGGGAGCGGGCGGGAGCGAGCAATATGAACTTTGCCGCGGGCAGAAGCGGGCGGGGAGCGGGAGGGAGCGAGCGGGAGCGGGAGGGAGCGGGCGGGATTGAGCAATATGAACTTTGCCGTGGGCAGAAGCGGGAGGGAGCGGGCGGGAGCGGGCGGGAGCGAGCAATATGAACTTTGCCGCGGGCAGAAGTGGGAGGGAGCGGGCGGGAGTGAGCGGGAGCAGGAGGGAGCGGGCGGGAGCGGGAGGGAGCGAGCGGGAGTGAGCGGGAGCAGGAAGGATTGAGAGGGAGCGAGCAATATGAACTTTGCCGCGGGCAGAAGCGGGAGGGAGCGGGTGGAAGCGAGCAAAATGAACTTTGCCGCGGGAAGAAGTGGGAGGGAGCGGGCGGGAGTGAGCAGGAGCGGGAGGGAGCGGGCGAGAGCAAGCGGGAGCGAGCGGGAGCGGGAGGGAGTGAACGGGACCGGGCAGGAGCGGGAGGGAGCGGAAGGAGCGAGCTGGAGCGAGCGGGACCAGGCAGAAGCGGGAGGGAGCGGGCGGGAGCGAGCAATATGAACTTTGCCGCGGGCAGAAGCGGGAGGGAGCGGGCGGAAGCGGGAGGGAGCGGGCGGGAGCGGGAGAGAGCTGGCGGGAGTGAGCGGGAGCAGGAAGGATTGAGCGGGAGCGAGCAATATGAACTTTGCCGCGGGCAGAAGCGGGAGGGAGCGGGCGGGAGCGAGCAATATGAACTGCCGCGGGCAGAGCGGGAGGGAGCGGGCGGGAGTGAGCGGGAGCGGGAGGGAGTGGGCGGGGAGCGGAGGGAGCGAGCGGGAGCGGGAGGGAGCGGGCGGGATTGAGCAATATGAACTTTGCCGCGGGCAGAAGCGGGAGGGAGCGGGCGGGAGTGAGCGGGAGCGGGCGGGAGCGGGCGGGGAGCGGGAGGGAGCGAGCGGGAGCGGGAGGGAGCGGAAGGAGCGAGCAATATGAACTTTGCCGCGGGCAGAAGTGGGAGGGAGCGGGAGGGAGCGGGTGGGAGTGAGCGGGAGTGGGCGGGAGCAGGTGGGAGCGAGCTATATAAACTTTGCCGCGGGCAAAAGCGGGAGGGAGCGGGCGAGAGCGGGCGGGAGCGGGAGGGAGCGGGCGGGAGCGGGAGGGAGCAAGCGATATGAACTTTGCCGCAGGCAGAAGTGGGAGGGAGCGGGCGGGAGTGAGCGGGAGGGAGCGGGAGGGAGATGGCGGGAGCGGTAGGGATTAGGAAGGAGCGGGCGGGAGCGGGTGGGAGCAGGAGGGAGTGAACGGGACAGGGCAAGAGCGGTAGGGAGCGGGCGGGAGCGAGCAATATGAACTTTGCCGCGGGCAGAAGCGGGAGGGAGCGGGCGGGAGTGACCGGGAGCAGGAGGGAGCGATCGAGAGCGGGAGGGAGCGGGAGGGAGCGGGCGGGAGCGGGAGGGAGCAAGCGATATGAACTTTGCCGCAGGCAGAAGTGGGAGGGAGCGGGCGGGAGTGAGCGGGAGGGAGCGGGAGGGAGATGGCGGGAGCGGTAGGGATTAGGAAGGAGCGGGCGGGAGCGGGTGGGAGCAGGAGGGAGTGAACGGGACAGGGCAGGAGCGGTAGGGAGCGGGCGGGAGCGAGCAATATGAACTTTGCCGCGGGCAGAAGCGGGAGGGAGCGGGCGGGGTGCGACCGGGAGCGGGCGGGAGCGGGTGGGAGTGAGCGGGAGCGGGCGGGAGCAGGAGTGGGAGGGAGCGGCCGGGAGTGAGCGGGAGCGGGAGGGAGTGAACGGGACCGGGCAGGAGCGGGAGGGAGCGGAAGGAGCGAGCTGGAGCGAGCGGGACCAGGCAGAAGCGGGAGGGAGCGGGCGGGAGCGAGCAATATGAACTTTGCCGCGGGCAGAAGCGGGAGGGAGCGGGCGGAAGCGGGAGGGAGCGGGCGGGGAGCGGGAGAGAGCTGGCGGGAGTGAGCGGGAGCAGGAAGGATTGAGCGGGAGCGAGCAATATGAACTTTGCCGCGGGCAGAAGCGGGAGGGAGCGGGAGCGGGTGGGAGTGAGCAATATGACCTTTGCCGCGGGCAGAAGTGGGAGGGAGCGAGCGGGAGCGTGCGGGAGCGAGCCACGGGCTGAAGCGGATAGCGGGAGGGAGCGGGAGCGGGATGGAGCGGGACCGGGAGGGAGCGGGTGGGAGCGGGATGGAGCGGGCTGTAGCGAGCGGGAGCGGGCGGGAGCGGGTGGGAGCGGGAGCAGGAGGGAGCGAGCGAGAGCGGGCGGGAGCGAGCAATATGAACTTTTCTGTGGGCAGAAGCGGGAGGGAGCGGGCTGGAGCGGGAGGGAGCGGAAGGAGCGAGTTGGAGCGAGCGGGACCAGGCAGAAGCGGGAGGGAGCGGGCGGGAGCGAGCAATATGAACTTTGCCGCGGGCAGAAGCGGGAGGGAGCGGGCGGGAGCGGGCGGGAGCGGGTGGGAGCGAGCAATATAAACTTTGCCGCGGGCAAAAGCGGGAGGGAGCGGGCGGGAGCGAGCGGGAGCGGTCGTGAGCGGGTGGGAGCGAGCAATATGAACTTTGCCGCGGGCAGAAGTGGGAGGGAGCGGGTGGGAGTGAGCGGGAGCGGGAGGGAGCGGGCGGGGAGCGGGAGGGAGCGGAAGGAGCGAGCTGGAGCGAGCGGGACCAGGCAGAAGCGGGAGGGAGCGGGCGGGGAGCGAGCAATATGAACTTTGCCGCGGGCAGAAGCGGGCGGGAGCGGGAGGGAGCGAGCGGGAGCGGGAGGGAGCGGGCGGGATTGAGCAATATGAACTTTGCCGTGGGCAGAAGCGGGAGGGAGCGGTCGGGAGCGAGCAATATGAACTTTGCCGCGGGCAGAAGTGGGAGGGAGCGGGCGGGAGCGGGAGGGAGCGAGCGGGAGCGGGCGGGGAGCGGTTGGGATTGAGCAATATGAACTTTGTCGCAGGCAGAAGCGGGAGGGAGTGGGCGGGAGTGAGCGGGAGCGGGAGGGAGCGGGCGGGAGCGGGAGGGAGCGGGCGGGAGTGAGCGGGAGCAGGAAGGATTGAGCGGGAGCGAGCAATATGAACTTTGCCGCGGGCAGAAGCGGGAGGGAGCGGGCGGGATTGAGCAATATGAACTTTGCCGTGGGCAGAAGCGGGAGGGAGCGGGCGGGAGCGAGCAATATGAACTTTGCCGCGGGCAGAAGCGGGAGGGAGCGGGCGGAAGCGGGAGGGAGCGGGCGGGAGCGAACGGGAGCGGGAGGGAGTGAACGGGACCAGGCAGGAGCGGGAAGGAGCGGGCGGGAGCGAGCAATATGACCTTTGCCGCGGTCAGAAGCGGGAGGGAGCGGGCGGGGAGCGGGTGGGAGTGAGCATTATGACCTTTGCCGCGGGCAGAAGCGGGAGGGAGGGGGCGGGAGCGGGAGGGAGCGGGCGGGAGAAGGCGGGAGCGGGCGGGAGCGAGCTGGAGCGAGCGGGACCGGGCAGAAGCGGGAGAGAGCGGGCGGGAGCGAGTGGGAGCGAGCGGGAGCGGGAGGGAGCGGGCGGGAGCGAGCGATATGAACTTTGCCGCGGGCAGAAGTGGGAGGGAGCGGGCGGGAGGGAGCGAGCGATCTGAACTTTGCCGCGGGCAGAAGCGGGAGGGAGCGGGCGGAAGCGGGAGGGAGCGGGTGAGAGCGAGCGGGAGCGGGAGTGTGCGGACGGGAGCGGGTGGGAGCGAGCAATATGAACTTTGCCACGGGCAGAAGTGGGAGGATGCGGGCGTGAGCGCGCTGGAGCGAACGGGACCGGGCAAAAGTGGGAGGATGCGGGCGGGAGCGGGCGGGAGCGAGCTGGAGAGAGCGGGACCGGGCAGAAGCGGGAGGGAGTGGGCGGGAGCGGGAGGGAGCGGGAGGGAGCGGGCGGGAGCGAGCGATATGAACTTTGCCGCGGGCAGAAGCGGGAGGGAGTGGGCGGGAGCGGGCGGGAGCGAGCGGGACCGGGCAGAAGTGGGAGGGAGGGGGCGGGAGCGAGCGGGAGTGGGAGAGAGTGGGTGGGAGCTAGCGATATGAACTTTGCCGCGGGAAGAAGTGGGAGGGAGCGGGCAGAAGTGGGAGGATGCGGGCGGGAGCGGGCGGGAGCGAGCTGGAGCGAGCGGGACCGGGCAGAAGCGGGAGGGAGCGGGCGGGAGCGAGCGGGAGCGGGAGGGAGCGGGCGGGACCTAGCGATATGAACTTTGCCACGGGCTGAAGCGGCTAGCGGGCGGGAGCGGGAGGGAGTTAAACTGTCAACAAATGTAGACATTATTAAATCCAGGTTAAAAACATTTCTTTTCTCATGTGTTTGTGCATGAAATCTGCACGATATCTTTAACTTATCCAGACTGCTGCTTGTTTTAATAATTTTAATTTAAATTTTATTATTTCATTTCTATCTGTTACAGTTTTAAATAAATAAAAGGCATAAAATTCATAAAATAAATGAATAACCCCTGATGGTTGTCTTCTAAATTGGATAAGACGGGTTAGGGGTTAGGGTTAGGACGTAGGACATGTTTTGTAATTATACCACAACCAGCAATTGTACATGAAATGTGCTACACAAATACATTTGACTTTAAGTTTAGCTCATGGAAAATGGGAGCAAAAAGAAAACTTGCGTTCATATTTTTGTTCATTGTATGTAAATGTGGTCCTGAGAATTGTTAAAAGTTGTAAAAGGAGCGAGCGGGAAAGGGCGGGAGCGGGAGCGGGTGGGAGCGAGCAATATGAACTTTGCCGCGGGCAGAAGTGGGAGGGAGCGGGCGGGAGCGAGCGGGAGTGGGCGGGAGCGGGTGGGAGTGAGCAATATAAACTTTGCCGCGGGCAGAAGCGGGAGGGAGTTGGCGGAAGCGGGAGGGAGCGGGAGCAGGAAGGATTGAGCGGGAGCGAGCAATATGAACTTTGCCGCGGGAAGAAGCGGGAGGGAGCGGGCGGGAGTGAGCGGGAGCGGGAGGGAGCGGAAGGAGCGAGCTGGAGCGAGCGGGACCAGGCAGAAGCGGGAGGGAGCGGGCGGGAGTGAGCAATATGAACTTTGCCGCGGGCAGAAGCGGGAGGGAGCGGGCGGAAGCGGGAGGGAGCGGGCGGGAGCGGGAGAGAGCTGGCGGGAGTGAGCGGGAGCAGGAAGGATTGAGCGGGAGCAAGCAATATGAACTTTGCCGCGGGCAGAAGCGGGAGGGAGCGGGCGGGAGCGAGCAATATGAACTGCCGCGGGCAGAAGCGGGAGGGAGCGGGTGGGAGTGAGCGGGAGCGGGAGGGAGCGGGCGGGAGCGGGAGGGAGCGAGCGGGAGCGGGAGGGAGCGGGCGGGAGCGGGTGGGAGTGAGCGGGAGCGGGCGGGAGCAGGAGTGGGAGGGAGCGGCCGGGAGCGAGCGGGAGCGGGAGGGAGTGAACGGGACCGGGCAGGAGCGGGAGGGAGCGGAAGGAGCGAGCTGGAGCGAGCGGGACCAGGCAGAAGCGGGAGGGAGCGGGCGGGAGCGAGCAATATGAACTTTGCCGCGGGCAGAAGCGAGAGGGAGCGGGCGGAAGCGGGAGGGAGCGGGCGGGAGCGGGAGAGAGCTGGCGGGAGTGAGCGGGAGCAGGAAGGATTGAGCGGGAGCGAGCAATATGAACTTTGCTGCGGGCAGAAGCGGGAGGGAGCGGGCGGGAGTGTGCGGGAGCGGGTGGGAGTGAGCAATATGACCTTTGCCGCGGGCAGAAGTGGGAGGGAGCGAGCGGGAGCGTGCGGGAGCGAGCCACGGGCTGAAGCGGATAGCGGGTGGGAGCGGGAGCGGGATGGAGCGGGACCGGGAGGGAGCGGGCGGGAGCGGGATGGAGCGGGCTGTAGCGAGCGGGAGCGGGCGGGAGCGGGTGGGAGGGGGAGCAGGAGGGAGCGAGCGAGAGCGGGCGGGAGCGAGCAATATGAACTTTTCTGTGGGCAGAAGTGGGAGGGAGCGGGAGGGAGCGGGCTGGAGCGGGAGGGAGCGGAAGGAGCGAGGTGGAGCGAGCGGGACCAGGCAGAAGCGGGAGGGAGCGGGCGGGAGCGAGCAATATGAACTTTGCCGCGGGCAGAAGCGGGAGGGAGCGGGCGGGAGCGGGTGGGAGCGAGCAATATAAACTTTGCCGCGGGCAAAAGCGGGAGGGAGCGGGCGGGAGCGAGCGGGAGCGGTCGTGAGCGGGTGGGAGCGAGCAATATGAACTTTGCCGCGGGCAGAAGTGGGAGGGAGCGGGTGGGAGTGAGCGGGAGCGGGAGGGAGCGGGCGGGAGCGGGAGGGAGCGGAAGGAGCGAGCTGGAGCGAGCGGGACCAGGCAGAAGCGGGAGGGAGCGGGCGGGAGCGAGCAATATGAACTTTGCCGCGGGCAGAAGCGGGCGGGAGCGGGAGGGAGCGAGCGGGAGCGGGAGGGAGCGGGCAGGATTGAGCAATATGAACTTTGCCGTGGGCAGAAGCGAGAGGGAGCGGGCGGGAGCGGGCGGGGAGCGAGCAATATGAACTTTGCCGCGGGCAGAAGTGGGAGGGAGCGGGCGGGAGTGAGCGGGAGCGGGCGGGGAGCGGGCGGGAGCGAGCAATATGAACTTTGCCGCGGGCAGAAGCGGGAGGGAGCGGGCGGGAGGGAGCGGGAGCGGGAGGGAGCGGGCGGGAGCGGGAGGGAGCGAGCGGGCGGGAGCGGTTGGGATTGAGCAATATGAACTTTGTCGCGGGAAGAAGCGGGAGGGAGCGGGCGGGAGGGAGCGGGAGCGGGAGGGAGCGGGCGGGAGTGAGCGGGAGCGGGCGGGAGCGGGCGGGAGCGAGCAATATGAACTTTGCCGCGGGCAGAAGCGGGAGGGAGCGGGCGGGAGGGAGCGGGAGCGGGAGGGAGCGGGCGGGAGCGGGAGGGAGCGAGCGGGCGGGAGCGGTTGGGATTGAGCAATATGAACTTTGTCGCGGGAAGAAGCGGGAGGGAGCGGGCGGGAGTGAGCGGGAGCGGGAGGGAGCGGGCGGGAGCGAGCAATATGAACTTTGCCGCGGGCAGAAGCGGGAGGGAGCGGGCGGGAGGGAGCGGGAGCGGGAGGGAGCGGGCGGAGGCGGGAGGGAGCGAGCGGGAGCGGGCGGGAGCGGTTGGGATTGAGCAATATGAACTTTGTCGCAGGCAGAAGCGGGAGGGAGCGGGCGGGAGGGAGCGGGAGCGGGAGGGAGCGGGCGGGAGCGGGAGGGAGCGAGCGGGAGCGGGCGGGAGCGGTTGGGATTGAGCAATATGAACTTTGTCGCAGGCAGAAGCGGGAGGGAGCGGGCGGGAGTGAGCGGGAGCGGGAGGGAGCGGGCGGGAGCGGGAGGGAGCGAGCGGGAGCGGGAGGGAGCGGGCGGGAGCGAGCGGGAGCAGGAGGGAGTGGGCGGGAGCGGGTGGGAGCTGGAGCGGGATGGAGCGGGCGGGAGCGGGAGGGAGTGAACGGGACAGGGCAGGAGCGGGAGGGAGCGGGCGGGAGCGAGCAATATGAACTTTTCTGTGGGCAGAAGTGGGAGGGAGCGGGAGGGAGCGGGCTGGAGCGGGAGGGAGCGGAAGGAGCGAGGTGGAGCGAGCGGGACCAGGCAGAAGCGGGAGGGAGCGGGCGGGAGCGAGCAATATGAACTTTGCCACGGGCAGAAGCGGGAGGGAGCGGGCGGGAGCGGGCGGGAGCGGGTGGGAGTGAGCAATATAAACTTTGCCGCGGGCAAAAGCGGGAGGGAGCGGGCGGGAGCGAGCGGGAGCGGTCGTGAGCGGGTGGGAGCGAGCAATATGAACTTTGCCGCGGGCAGAAGTGGGAGGGAGCGGGTGGGAGTGAGCGGGAGCGGGAGGGAGCGGGCGGGAGCGGGAGGGAGCGGAAGGAGCGAGCTGGAGCGAGCGGGACCAGGCAGAAGCGGGAGGGAGCGGGCGGGAGCGAGCAATATGAACTTTGCCGCGGGCAGAAGCGGGCGGGAGCGGGAGGGAGCGAGCGGGAGCGGGAGGGAGCGGGCAGGATTGAGCAATATGAACTTTGCCGTGGGCAGAAGCGGGAGGGAGCGGGCGGGAGCGGGCGGGAGCGAGCAATATGAACTTTGCCGCGGGCAGAAGTGGGAGGGAGCGGGCGGGAGTGAGCGGGAGCGGGCGGGAGCGGGCGGGAGCGAGCAATATGAACTTTGCCGCGGGCAGAAGCGGGAGGGAGCGGGCGGGAGGGAGCGGGAGCGGGAGGGAGCGGGCGGGAGCGGGAGGGAGCGAGCGGGCGGGAGCGGTTGGGATTGAGCAATATGAACTTTGTCGCGGGAAGAAGCGGGAGGGAGCGGGCGGGAGTGAGCGGGAGCGGGAGGGAGCGGGCGGGAGCGAGCAATATGAACTTTGCCGCGGGCAGAAGCGGGAGGGAGCGGGAGCGGGAGGGAGCGGGCGGAGGCGGGAGGGAGCGAGCGGGAGCGGTTGGGATTGAGCAATATGAACTTTGTCGCAGGCAGAAGCGGGAGGGAGCGGGCGGGAGGGAGCGGGAGCGGGAGGGAGCGGGCGGGAGCGGGAGGGAGCGAGCGGGAGCGGGAGGGAGCGGTTGGGATTGAGCAATATGAACTTTGTCGCAGGCAGAAGCGGGAGGGAGCGGGCGGGAGTGAGCGGGAGCGGGACGGAGCGGGCGGGAGCGGGAGGGAGCGAGCGGGAGCGGGAGGGAGCGGGAGCAGGAAGGATTGAGCGGGAGCGAGCAATATGAACTTTGCCGCGGGCAGAAGCGGGAGGGAGCGGGCGGGAGTGAGTGGGAGCGGGTGGGAGTGAGCAATATGACCTTTGCCGCGGGCAGAAGTGGGAGGGAGCGAGCGGGATCGTGCGGGAGCGAGCCACGGGCTGAAGCGGATAGCGGGAGGGAGCGGGAGCGGGATGGAGCGGGACCGGGAGGGAGCGGGCGGGAGCGGGATGGAGCGGGCTGTAGCGAGCGGGAGCGGGCGGGAGCGGGTGGGAGCGGGAGCAGGAGGGAGCGAGCGAGAGCGGGCGGGAGCGAGCAATATGAACTTTTCTGTGGGCAGAAGCGGGAGGGAGCGGGAGGGAGCGGGCTGGAGCGGGAGGGAGCGGAAGGAGCGAGTTGGATCGAGCGGGACCAGGCAGAAGCGGGAGGGAGCGGGCGGGAGCGAACAATATGAACTTTGCCGCGGGCAGAAGCGGGAGGGAGCGGGCGGGAGCGGGCGGGAGCGGGTGGGAGCGAGCAATATAAACTTTGCCGCGGGCAAAAGCGGGAGGGAGCGGGCGGGAGCGAGCGGGAGCGGTCGTGAGCGGGTGGGAGCGAGCAATATGAACTTTGCCGCGGGCAGAAGTGGGAGGGAGCGGGTGGGAGTGAGCGGGAGCGGGAGGGAGCGGGCGGGAGCGGGAGGGAGCGGGCGGGAGCGGGAGGGAGCGGAAGGAGCGAGCTGGAGCGAGCGGGACCAGGCAGAAGCGGGAGGGAGCGGGCGGGAGCGAGCAATATGAACTTTGCCGCGGGCAGAAGCGGGCGGGAGCGGGAGGGAGCGAGCGGGAGCGGGAGGGAGCGGGCGGGATTGAGCAATATGAACTTTGCCGTGGGCAGAAGCGGGAGGGAGCGGGCGGGAGTGAGCGGGAGCGGGAGGGAGCGGGCGGGAGTGAGCGGGAGCAGGAAGGATTGAGCGGGAGCGAGCAATATGAACTTTGCCGCGGGCTGAAGCGGGAGGGAGCGGGCGGGATTGAGCAATATGAACTTTGCCGCGGGCGGAAGTGGGAGGGAGCGGGTGGGAGTGAGCGGGAGCGGGAGGGAGCGGGCGGGAGCGGGAGGGAGCGGAAGGAGCGAGCTGGAGCGAGCGGGACCAGGCAGAAGCGGGAGGGAGCGGGCGGGAGCGAGCAATATGAACTTTGCCGCGGGCAGAAGCGGGCGGGAGCGGGAGGGAGCGAGCGGGAGCGGGAGGGAGCGGGCGGGATTGAGCAATATGAACTTTGCCGTGGGCAGAAGCGGGAGGGAGCGGGCGGGAGCGGGCGGGAGCGAGCAATATGAACTTTGCCGCGGGCAGAAGTGGGAGGGAGCGGGCGGGAGTGAGCGGGAGCGGGAGGGAGCGGGCGGGAGCGGGAGGGAGCGAGCGGGAGTGAGCGGGAGCAGGAAGGATTGAGCGGGAGCGAGCAATATGAACTTTGCCGCGGGCAGAAGCGGGAGGGAGCGGGTGGAAGCGAGCAAAATGAACTTTGCCGCGGGAAGAAGTGGGAGGGAGCGGGCGGGAGTGAGCAGGAGCGGGAGGGAGCGGGCGAGAGCAAGCGGGAGCGAGCGGGAGCGGGAGGGAGTGAACGGGACCGGGCAGGAGCGGGAGGGAGCGGAAGGAGCGAGCTGGAGCGAGCGGGACCAGGCAGAAGCGGGAGGGAGCGGGCGGGAGCGAGCAATATGAACTTTGCCGCGGGCAGAAGCGGGAGGGAGCGGGCGGAAGCGGGAGGGAGCGGGCGGGAGCGGGAGAGAGCTGGCGGGAGTGAGCGGGAGCAGGAAGGATTGAGCGGGAGCGAGCAATATGAACTTTGCCGCGGGCAGAAGCGGGAGGGAGCGGGCGGGAGCGAGCAATATGAACTGCCGCGGGCAGAAGCGGGAGGGAGCGGGCGGGAGTGAGCGGGAGCGGGAGGGAGTGGGCGGGAGCGGGAGGGAGCGAGCGGGAGCGGGAGGGAGCGGGCGGGATTGAGCAATATGAACTTTGCCGCGGGCAGAAGCGGGAGGGAGCGGGCGGGAGTGAGCGGGAGCGGGCGGGAGCGGGCGGGAGCGGGAGGGAGCGAGCGGGAGCGGGAGGGAGCGGAAGGAGCGAGCAATATGAACTTTGCCGCGGGCAGAAGTGGGAGGGAGCGGGAGGGAGCGGGTGGGAGTGAGCGGGAGTGGGCGGGAGCAGGTGGGAGCGAGCTATATAAACTTTGCCGCGGGCAAAAGCGGGAGGGAGCGGGCGAGAGCGGGCGGGAGCGGGAGGGAGCGGGCGGGAGCGGGAGGGAGCAAGCGATATGAACTTTGCCGCAGGCAGAAGTGGGAGGGAGCGGGCGGGAGTGAGCGGGAGGGAGCGGGAGGGAGATGGCGGGAGCGGTAGGGATTAGGAAGGAGCGGGCGGGAGCGGGTGGGAGCAGGAGGGAGTGAACGGGACAGGGCAAGAGCGGTAGGGAGCGGGCGGGAGCGAGCAATATGAACTTTGCCGCGGGCAGAAGCGGGAGGGAGCGGGCGGGAGTGACCGGGAGCAGGAGGGAGCGATCGAGAGCGGGAGGGAGCGGGAGGGAGCGGGCGGGAGCGGGAGGGAGCAAGCGATATGAACTTTGCCGCAGGCAGAAGTGGGAGGGAGCGGGCGGGAGTGAGCGGGAGGGAGCGGGAGGGAGATGGCGGGAGCGGTAGGGATTAGGAAGGAGCGGGCGGGAGCGGGTGGGAGCAGGAGGGAGTGAACGGGACAGGGCAGGAGCGGTAGGGAGCGGGCGGGAGCGAGCAATATGAACTTTGCCGCGGGCAGAAGCGGGAGGGAGCGGGCGGGTGCGACCGGGAGCGGGTGGGAGTGAGCGGGAGCGGGCGGGAGCAGGAGTGGGAGGGAGCGGCCGGGAGCGAGCGGGAGCGGGAGGGAGTGAACGGGACCGGGCAGGAGCGGGAGGGAGCGGAAGGAGCGAGCTGGAGCGAGCGGGACCAGGCAGAAGCGGGAGGGAGCGGGCGGGAGCGAGCAATATGAACTTTGCCGCGGGCAGAAGCGGGAGGGAGCGGGCGGAAGCGGGAGGGAGCGGGCGGGAGCGGGAGAGAGCTGGCGGGAGTGAGCGGGAGCAGGAAGGATTGAGCGGGAGCGAGCAATATGAACTTTGCCGCGGGCAGAAGCGGGAGGGAGCGGGCGGGAGTGAGCGGGAGCGGGTGGGAGTGAGCAATATGACCTTTGCCGCGGGCAGAAGTGGGAGGGAGCGAGCGGGAGCGTGCGGGAGCGAGCCACGGGCTGAAGCGGATAGCGGGAGGGAGCGGGAGCGGGATGGAGCGGGACCGGGAGGGAGCGGGTGGGAGCGGGATGGAGCGGGCTGTAGCGAGCGGGAGCGGGCGGGAGCGGGTGGGAGCGGGAGCAGGAGGGAGCGAGCGAGAGCGGGCGGGAGCGAGCAATATGAACTTTTCTGTGGGCAGAAGCGGGAGGGAGCGGGAGGGAGCGGGCTGGAGCGGGAGGGAGCGGAAGGAGCGAGTTGGAGCGAGCGGGACCAGGCAGAAGCGGGAGGGAGCGGGCGGGAGCGAGCAATATGAACTTTGCCGCGGGCAGAAGCGGGAGGGAGCGGGCGGGAGCGGGCGGGAGCGGGTGGGAGCGAGCAATATAAACTTTGCCGCGGGCAAAAGCGGGAGGGAGCGGGCGGGAGCGAGCGGGAGCGGTCGTGAGCGGGTGGGAGCGAGCAATATGAACTTTGCCGCGGGCAGAAGTGGGAGGGAGCGGGTGGGAGTGAGCGGGAGCGGGAGGGAGCGGGCGGGAGCGGGAGGGAGCGGAAGGAGCGAGCTGGAGCGAGCGGGACCAGGCAGAAGCGGGAGGGAGCGGGCGGGAGCGAGCAATATGAACTTTGCCGCGGGCAGAAGCGGGCGGGAGCGGGAGGGAGCGAGCGGGAGCGGGAGGGAGCGGGCGGGATTGAGCAATATGAACTTTGCCGTGGGCAGAAGCGGGAGGGAGCGGTCGGGAGCGAGCAATATGAACTTTGCCGCGGGCAGAAGTGGGAGGGAGCGGGCGGGAGCGGGAGGGAGCGAGCGGGAGCGGGCGGGAGCGGTTGGGATTGAGCAATATGAACTTTGTCGCAGGCAGAAGCGGGAGGGAGTGGGCGGGAGTGAGCGGGAGCGGGAGGGAGCGGGCGGGAGCGGGAGGGAGCGGGCGGGAGTGAGCGGGAGCAGGAAGGATTGAGCGGGAGCGAGCAATATGAACTTTGCCGCGGGCAGAAGCGGGAGGGAGCGGGCGGGATTGAGCAATATGAACTTTGCCGTGGGCAGAAGCGGGAGGGAGCGGGCGGGAGCGAGCAATATGAACTTTGCCGCGGGCAGAAGCGGGAGGGAGCGGGCGGAAGCGGGAGGGAGCGGGCGGGAGCGAACGGGAGCGGGAGGGAGTGAACGGGACCAGGCAGGAGCGGGAAGGAGCGGGCGGGAGCGAGCAATATGAACTTTGCCGCGGTCAGAAGCGGGAGGGAGCGGGCGGGAGCGAGCGGGAGCGGGCGGGAGCGGGTGGGAGTGAGCATTATGACCTTTGCCGCGGGCAGAAGCGGGAGGGAGGGGGGCGGGAGCGGGAGGGAGCGGGCGGGAGAAGGCGGGAGCGGGCGGGAGCGAGCTGGAGCGAGCGGGACCGGGCAGAAGCGGGAGAGAGCGGGCGGGAGCGAGTGGGAGCGAGCGGGAGCGGGAGGGAGCGGGCGGGAGCGAGCGATATGAACTTTGCCGCGGGCAGAAGTGGGAGGGAGCGGGCGGGAGGGAGCGAGCGATCTGAACTTTGCCGCGGGCAGAAGCGGGAGGGAGCGGGCGGAAGCGGGAGGGAGCGGGTGAGAGCGAGCGGGAGCGGGAGTGTGCGGACGGGAGCGGGTGGGAGCGAGCAATATGAACTTTGCCACGGGCAGAAGTGGGAGGATGCGGGCGTGAGCGAGCTGGAGCGAACGGGACCGGGCAAAAGTGGGAGGATGCGGGCGGGAGCGGGCGGGGAGCGAGCTGGAGAGAGCGGGACCGGGCAGAAGCGGGAGGGAGTGGGCGGGAGCGGGAGGGAGCGGGAGGGAGCGGGCGGGAGCGAGCGATATGAACTTTGCCGCGGGCAGAAGCGGGAGGGAGTGGGCGGGAGCGGGCGGGAGCGAGCGGGACCGGGCAGAAGTGGGAGGGAGGGGGCGGGAGCGAGCGGGAGTGGGAGAGAGTGGGTGGGAGCTAGCGATATGAACTTTGCCGCGGGAAGAAGTGGGAGGGAGCGGGCAGAAGTGGGAGGATGCGGGCGGGAGCGGGCGGGAGCGAGCTGGAGCGAGCGGGACCGGGCAGAAGCGGGAGGGAGCGGGCGGGAGCGAGCGGGAGCGGGAGGGAGCGGGCGGGACCTAGCGATATGAACTTTGCCACGGGCTGAAGCGGCTAGCGGGCGGGAGCGGGAGGGAGTTAAACTGTCAACAAATGTAGACATTATTAAATCCAGGTTAAAAACATTTCTTTTCTCATGTGTTTGTGCATGAAATCTGCACGATATCTTTAACTTATCCAGACTGCTGCTTGTTTTAATAATTTTAATTTAAATTTTATTATTTCATTTCTATCTGTTACAGTTTTAAATAAATAAAAGGCATAAAATTCATAAAATAAATGAATAACCCCTGATGGTTGTCTTCTAAATTGGATAAGACGGGTTAGGGGTTAGGGTTAGGACGTAGGACATGTTTTGTAATTATACCACAACCAGCAATTGTACATGAAATGTGCTACACAAATACATTTGACTTTAAGTTTAGCTCATGGAAAATGGGAGCAAAAAGAAAACTTGCGTTCATATTTTTGTTCATTGTATGTAAATGTGGTCCTGAGAATTGTTAAAAGTTGTAAAAGGAGCGAGCGGGAAAGGGCGGGAGCGGGAGCGGGTGGGAGCGAGCAATATGAACTTTGCCGCGGGCAGAAGTGGGAGGGAGCGGGCGGGAGCGATCGGGAGTGGGCGGGAGCGGGTGGGAGTGAGCAATATAAACTTTGCCGCGGGCAGAAGCGGGAGGGAGTTGGCGGAAGCGGGAGGGAGCGGGAGCAGGAAGGATTGAGCGGGAGCGAGCAATATGAACTTTGCCGCGGGAAGAAGCGGGAGGGAGCGGGCGGGAGTGAGCGGGAGCGGGAGGGAGCGGAAGGAGCGAGCTGGAGCGAGCGGGACCAGGCAGAAGCGGGAGGGAGCGGGCGGGAGTGAGCAATATGAACTTTGCCGCGGGCAGAAGCGGGAGGGAGCGGGCGGAAGCGGGAGGGAGCGGGCGGGAGCGGGAGAGAGCTGGCGGGAGTGAGCGGGAGCAGGAAGGATTGAGCGGGAGCAAGCAATATGAACTTTGCCGCGGGCAGAAGCGGGAGGGAGCGGGCGGAAGCGGGAGGGAGCGGGCGGGAGCGAACGGGAGCGGGAGGGAGTGAACGGGACCAGGCAGGAGCGGGAAGGAGCGGGGCGGGGAGCGAGCAATATGAACTTTGCCGCGGTCAGAAGCGGGAGGGAGCGGGCGGGAGCGAGCGGGAGCGGGCGGGAGCGGGTGGGAGTGAGCATTATGACCTTTGCCGCGGGCAGAAGCGGGAGGGAGGGGGCGGGAGCGGGAGGGAGCGGGCGGGAGAAGGCGGGAGCGGGCGGGAGCAAGCTGGAGCGAGCGGGACCGGGCAGAAGCGGGAGAGAGCGGGCGGGAGCGAGTGGGAGCGAGCGGGAGCGGGAGGGAGCGGGCGGGAGCGAGCGATATGAACTTTGCCGCGGGCAGAAGTGGGAGGGAGCGGGCGGGAGGGAGCGGGCGGGAGGGAGCGAGCGATCTGAACTTTGCCGCGGGCAGAAGCGGGAGGGAGCGGGCGGAAGCGGGAGGGAGCGGGTGAGAGCGAGCGGGAGCGGGAGTGTGCGGACGGGAGCGGGTGGGAGCGAGCAATATGAACTTTGCCACGGGCAGAAGTGGGAGGATGCGGGCGTGAGCGAGCTGGAGCGAACGGGACCGGGCAAAAGTGGGAGGATGCGGGCGGGAGCGGGCGGGAGCGAGCTGGAGAGAGCGGGACCGGGCAGAAGCGGGAGGGAGTGGGCGGGAGCGGGAGGGAGCGGGAGGGAGCGGGCGGGAGCGAGCGATATGAACTTTGCCGCGGGCAGAAGCGGGAGGGAGTGGGCGGGAGCGGGCGGGAGCGAGCGGGACCGGGCAGAAGTGGGAGGGAGGGGGCGGGAGCGAGCGGGAGTGGGAGAGAGTGGGTGGGAGCTAGCGATATGAACTTTGCCGCGGGAAGAAGTGGGAGGGAGCGGGCAGAAGTGGGAGGATGCGGGCGGGAGCGGGCGGGAGCGAGCTGGAGCGAGCGGGACCGGGCAGAAGCGGGAGGGAGCGGGCGGGAGCGAGCGGGAGCGGGAGGGAGCGGGCGGGACCTAGCGATATGAACTTTGCCACGGGCTGAAGCGGCTAGCGGGCGGGAGCGGGAGGGAGTTAAACTGTCAACAAATGTAGACATTATTAAATCCAGGTTAAAAACATTTCTTTTCTCATGTGTTTGTGCATGAAATCTGCACGATATCTTTAACTTATCCAGACTGCTGCTTGTTTTAATAATTTTAATTAAAATTTTATTATTTCATTTCTATCTGTTACAGTTTTAAATAAATAAAAGGCATAAAATTCATAAAATAAATGAATAACCCCTGATGGTTGTCTTCTAAATTGGATAAGACGGGTTAGGGGTTAGGGTTAGGACGTAGGACATGTTTTGTAATTATACCACAACCAGCAATTGTACATGAAATGTGCTACACAAATACATTTGACTTTAAGTTTAGCTCATGGAAAATGGGAGCAAAAAGAAAACTTGCGTTCATATTTTTGTTCATTGTATGTAAATGTGGTCCTGAGAATTGTTAAAAGTTGTAAAAGGAGCGAGCGGGAAAGGGCGGGAGCGGGAGCGGGTGGGAGCGAGCAATATGAACTTTGCCGCGGGCAGAAGTGGGAGGGAGCGGGCGGGAGCGAGCGGGAGTGGGCGGGAGCGGGTGGGAGTGAGCAATATAAACTTTGCCGCGGGCAGAAGCGGGAGGGAGTTGGCGGAAGCGGGAGGGAGCGGGAGCAGGAAGGATTGAGCGGGAGCGAGCAATATGAACTTTGCCGCGGGAAGAAGCGGGAGGGAGCGGGCGGGAGTGAGCGGGAGCGGGAGGGAGCGGAAGGAGCGAGCTGGAGCGAGCGGGACCAGGCAGAAGCGGGAGGGAGCGGGCGGGAGTGAGCAATATGAACTTTGCCGCGGGCAGAAGCGGGAGGGAGCGGGCGGAAGCGGGAGGGAGCGGGCGGGAGCGGGAGAGAGCTGGCGGGAGTGAGCGGGAGCAGGAAGGATTGAGCGGGAGCAAGCAATATGAACTTTGCCGCGGGCAGAAGCGGGAGGGAGCGGGGCGGGAGCGAGCAATATGAACTGCCGCGGGCAGAAGCGGGAGGGAGCGGGTGGGAGTGAGCGGGAGCGGGAGGGAGTGAACGGGACCGGGCAGGAGCGGGAGGGAGCGGAAGGAGCGAGCTGGAGCGGGAGGGAGTGAACGGGACCGGGCAGGAGCGGGAGGGAGCGGAAGGAGCGAGCTGGAGCGAGCGGGACCAGGCAGAAGCGGGAGGGAGCGGGCGGGAGCGAGCAATATGAACTTTGCCGCGGGCAGAAGCGGGAGGGAGCGGGCGGAAGCGGGAGGGAGCGGGCGGGAGCGGGAGAGAGCTGGCGGGAGTGAGCGGGAGCAGGAAGGATTGAGCGGGAGCGAGCAATATGAACTTTGCTGCGGGCAGAAGCGGGAGGGAGCGGGCGGGAGTGTGCGGGAGCGGGTGGGAGTGAGCAATATGACCTTTGCCGTGGGCAGAAGTGGGAGGGATCGAGCGGGAGCGTGCGGGAGCGAGCCACGGGCTGAAGCGGATAGCGGGTGGGAGCGGGAGCGGGATGGAGCGGGACCGGGAGGGAGCGGGCGGGAGCGAGCAATATGAACTGCCGCGGGCAGAAGCGGGAGGGAGCGGGTGGGAGTGAGCGGGAGCGGGAGGGAGTGAACGGGACCGGGCAGGAGCGGGAGGGAGCGGAAGGAGCGAGCTGGAGCGGGAGGGAGTGAACGGGACCGGGCAGGAGCGGGAGGGAGCGGAAGGAGCGAGCTGGAGCGAGCGGGACCAGGCAGAAGCGGGAGGGAGCGGGCGGGAGCGAGCAATATGAACTTTGCCGCGGGCAGAAGCGGGAGGGAGCGGGCGGAAGCGGGAGGGAGCGGGCGGGAGCGGGAGAGAGCTGGCGGGAGTGAGCGGGAGCAGGAAGGATTGAGCGGGAGCGAGCAATATGAACTTTGCTGCGGGCAGAAGCGGGAGGGAGCGGGCGGGAGTGTGCGGGAGCGGGTGGGAGTGAGCAATATGACCTTTGCCGCGGGCAGAAGTGGGAGGGAGCGAGCGGGAGCGTGCGGGAGCGAGCCACGGGCTGAAGCGGATAGCGGGTGGGAGCGGGAGCGGGATGGAGCGGGACCGGGAGGGAGCGGGCGGGAGCGGGATGGAGCGGGCTGTAGCGAGCGGGAGCGGGCGGGAGCGGGTGGGAGGGGGAGCAGGAGGGAGCGAGCGAGAGCGGGCGGGAGCGAGCAATATGAACTTTTCTGTGGGCAGAAGTGGGAGGGAGCGGGAGGGAGCGGGCTGGAGCGGGAGATAGCGGAAGGAGCGAGGTGGAGCGAGCGGGACCAGGCAGAAGCGGGAGGGAGCGGGCGGGAGCGAGCAATATGAACTTTGCCGCGGGCAGAAGCGGGAGGGAGCGGGCGGGAGCGGGTGGGAGCGAGCAATATAAACTTTGCCGCGGGCAAAAGCGGGAGGGAGCGGGCGGGAGCGAGCGGGAGCGGTCGTGAGCGGGTGGGAGCGAGCAATATGAACTTTGCCGCGGGCAGAAGTGGGAGGGAGCGGGTGGGAGTGAGCGGGAGCGGGAGGGAGCGGGCGGGAGCGGGAGGGAGCGGAAGGAGCGAGCTGGAGCGAGCGGGACCAGGCAGAAGCGGGAGGGAGCGGGCGGGAGCGAGCAATATGAACTTTGCCGCGGGCAGAAGCGGGCGGGAGCGGGAGGGAGCGAGCGGGAGCGGGAGGGAGCGGGCAGGATTGAGCAATATGAACTTTGCCGTGGGCAGAAGCGAGAGGGAGCGGGCGGGAGCGGGCGGGAGCGAGCAATATGAACTTTGCCGCGGGCAGAAGTGGGAGGGAGCGGGCGGGAGTGAGCGGGCGGGAGCGGGCGGGAGCGAGCAATATGAACTTTGCCGCGGGCAGAAGCGGGAGGGAGCGGGCGGGAGGGAGCGGGAGCGGGAGGGAGCGGGCGGGAGCGGGAGGGAGCGAGCGGGCGGGAGCGGTTGGGATTGAGCAATATGAACTTTGTCGCGGGAAGAAGCGGGAGGGAGCGGGCGGGAGTGAGCGGGAGCGGGAGGGAGCGGGCGGGAGCGAGCAATATGAACTTTGCCGCGGGCAGAAGCGGGAGGGAGCGGGCGGGAGGGAGCGGGAGCGGGAGGGAGCGGGCGGAGGCGGGAGGGAGCGAGCGGGAGCGGGCGGGAGCGGTTGGGATTGAGCAATATGAACTTTGTCGCAGGCAGAAGCGGGAGGGAGCGGGCGGGAGGGAGCGGGAGCGGGAGGGAGCGGGCGGGAGCGGGAGGGAGCGAGCGGGAGCGGGCGGGAGCGGTTGGGATTGAGCAATATGAACTTTGTCGCAGGCAGAAGCGGGAGGGAGCGGGCGGGAGTGAGCGGGAGCGGGAGGGAGCGGGCGGGAGCGGGAGGGAGCGAGCGGGAGCGGGAGGGAGCGGGCGGGAGCGAGCGGGAGCAGGAGGGAGTGGGCGGGAGCGGGTGGGAGCTGGAGCGGGATGGAGCGGGCGGGAGCGGGAGGGAGTGAACGGGACAGGGCAGGAGCGGGAGGGAGCGGGCGGGAGCGAGCAATATGAACTTTGCCGCGGGCAGAAGCGGGAGGGAGCGGGCGGGAGCGGGTGGGAGCGAGCAATATAAACTTTGCCGCGGGCAGAAGCGGGAGGGAGCGGGAGGAGCGGGAGGGAGCGAGCGGGAGCGGGAGGGAGCGAGCGGGAGCGGGCGGGAGCGGTTGGGATTGAGCAATATGAACTTTGCCGCGGGCAGAAGCGGGAGGGAGCGGGCGGGAGTGAGAGGGAGCGGGAGGGAGCGGGCGGGAGCGGGAGGGAGCGAGCGGGAGCGGGAGGGAGCGGGCGGGATTGAGCAATATGAACTTTGCCGTGGGCAGAAGCGGGAGGGAGCGGGCGGGAGCGGTTGGGATTGAGCAATATGAACTTTGCCGCGGGCAGAAGCGGGAGGGAGCGGGCGGGAGTGAGCGGGAGCGGGAGGAGCGGGCGGGAGCGGGAGGGAGCGAGCGGGAGCGGGAGGGAGCGGGCGGGATTGAGCAATATGAACTTTGCCGTGGGCAGAAGCGGGAGGGAGCGGGCGGGAGCGGGCGGGAGCGAGCAATATGAACTTTGCCGCGGGCAGAAGTGGGAGGGAGTTGGCGGAAGCGGGAGGGAGCGGGCGGGAGCGGGCGGGAGCGGGAGAGAGCTGGCGGGAGTGAGCGGGAGCAGGAAGGATTGAGCGGGAGCGAGCAATATGAACTTTGCCGCGGGAAAAAGCGGGAGGGAGCGGGCGGGAGGGAGCGGGAGCGGGAGGGAGCGGGCGGGAGCGGGAGGGAGCGAGCGGGAGCGGGCGGGAGCGGTTGGGATTGAGCAATATGAACTTTGTCGCAGGCAGAAGCGGGAGGGAGCGTGCGGGAGTGAGCGGGAGCGGGAGGGAGCGGGCGGGAGCGGGAGGGAGCGGGCGGGAGTGAGCGGGAGCAGGAAGGATTGAGCGGGAGCGAGCAATATGAACTTTGCCGCGGGCAGAAGCGGGAGGGAGCGGGCGGGATTGAGCAATATGAACTTTGCCGTGGGCAGAAGCGGGAGGGAGCAGGCGGGAGCGGGCGGGAGAAAGCAATATGAACTTTGCCGCGGGCAGAAGTGGGAGGGAGCGGGCGGGAGCGAGCGGGAGCGGGAGGAAGCGGAAGGGAGCGAACGGGAGCGGGAGGGAGTGAACGGGACCAGGCAGGAGCGGGAAGGAACGGGCGGGAGCGAGCAATATGAACTTTGCCGCGGTCAGAAGCGGGAGGGAGCGGGCGGGAGCGAGCGGGAGCGGGAGGGAGCGGAAGGAGCGAGTTGGAGCGAGCGGGACCAGGCAGAAGCGGGAGGGAGCGGGCGGGAGCGAGCAATATGAACTTTGCCGCGGGCAGAAGCGGGAGGGAGCGGGCGGGAGCGGGCGGGAGCGGGTGGGAGTGAGCGGGAGCGGGCGGGAGCGGGTGGGAGCGAGCAATATAAACTTTGCCGAGGGCAAAAGCGGGAGGGAGCGGGCGGGAAAGAGCGGGAGCGGTCGGGAGCGGGTGGGAGCGAGCAATATGAACTTTGCCGCGGGCAGAAGTGGGAGGGAGCGGGCGGGAGTGAGCGGGAGCGGGAGGGAGCGGGCGGGAGCGAGCGGGAGAAAGCAATATGAACTTTGCCGCGGGCAGAAGTGGGAGGGAGCGGGCGGGAGCGAGCGGGAGCGGGAGGAAGCGGAAGGGAGCGAACGGGACCAGGCAGGAGCGGGAAGGAACGGGCGGGAGCGAGCAATATGAACTTTGCCGCAGTCAGAAGCGGGAGGGAGCGGGCGGGAGCGAGCGGGAGCGGGAGGGAGCGGAAGGAGCGAGTTGGAGCGAGCGGGACCAGGCAGAAGCGGGAGGGAGCGGGCGGGAGCGAGCAATATGAACTTTGCCGCGGGCAGAAGCGGGAGGGAGCGGGCGGGAGCGGGTGGGAGTGAGCGGGAGCGGGCGGGAGCGGGTGGGAGCGAGCAATATAAACTTTGCCGAGGGCAAAAGCGGGAGGGAGCGGGCGGGAACGAGCGGGAGCGGTCGGGAGCGGGTGGGAGCGAGCAATATGAACTTTGCCGCGGGCAGAAGTGGGAGGGAGCGGGCGGGAGTGAGCGGGAGCGGGAGGGAGCGGGCGGGAGCGAGCGGGAGCGGGAGGGAGTTAACGGGATCGGGCAGGAGCGGGAGGGAGTGGAAGGAGCGAGCTGGAGCGAGCGGGACCAGGCAGAAGCGGGAGGGAGCGGGCGGGAGCGAGCAATATGAACTTTGCCGTGGGCAGAAGCGGGAGGGAGCGGGCGGGAGCGGGAGGGAGCGGGTGGGAGCGAAAAGTATGAACGTTGCCGCGGGCAGAAGCGGGAGGGAGCGGGCGGGAGCGGGATGGAGCGGGCGGGAGCGAGCGGGAGCAGGAGGGAGCGGGCGGGAGCGGGTGGGAGCTGGAGCGGGATGGAGCGGGACCGGGAGGGAGCGGGAGCAGGAAGGATTGAGCGGGAGCGAGCAATATGAACTTTGCTGCGGGCAGAAGTGGGAGGGAGCGGGCGGGAGCGGGAACGGGCGGGAGCGAGCAATATGAACTTTGCCGCGGGCAGAAGCGGGAGGGAGCGGGCGGAAGCGGGAGGGAGCGGGCGGGAGCGGGAGAGAGCTGGCGGGAGTGAGCGGGAGCAGGAAGGATTGAGCGGGAGCAAGCAATATGAACTTTGCCGCGGGCAGAAGCGGGAGGGAGCGGTCGGGAGCGAGCAATATGAACTGCCGCGGGCAGAAGCGGGAGGGAGCGGGTGGGAGTGAGCGGGAGCGGGAGGGAGCGGGCGGGAGTGGGAGGGAGCGAGCGGGAGCGGGAGGGAGCGGGCGGGATTGAGCAATATGAACTTTGCCGTGGGCAGAAGCGGGAGGGAGCGGGCGGGAGCGGTTGGGATTGAAATTGAGCAATATGAACTTTGCCGCGGGCAGAAGCGGGAGGAAGCGGGCGGGAGTGAGCGGGAGCGGGCGGGAGCGGGTGGGAGCGGGAGGGAGCGAGCGGGAGCGGGAGGGAGCGGAAGGAGCGAGCAATATGAACTTTGCCGCGGGCGGGAGTGAGCGGGAGCGGGAGGGAGTGGGCGGGAGCGAGCGGGAGCGGGTGGGAGCGAGCAATATGAACTTTGCCGCGGGCAGAAGTGGGAGGGAGCGGGCGTGAGTGAGCGGGAGCGGGAGGGAGCGGGCGGGAGCAAGCGGGAGTTGGAGGGAGTGAACGGGACCGGGCAGGAGCGGGAGGGAGCGGAAGGAGCGAGCTGGAGTAAGCGGGACCAGGCAGAAGCGGGAGGGAGCGGGCGGGAGCGAGCGGGAGCGGGAGGGAGTGAACGGGACCAGGCAGGAGCGGGAGGGAGCGGGCGGGAGCGAGCAATATGAACTTTGCCGCGGTCAGAAGCGGGAGGGAGCGGGCGGGAGCGGGTGGGAGTGAGCAATATTAACTTTGCCGTGGGCAGAAGCGGGAGGGAGCGTTCGGGAGCGGGCGGGAGCGAGCAATATGAACCTGCGGGAGCAGGAAGGATTGAGCGGGAGCGAGCAAATATGAACTTTGCCGCGGGCAGAAGTGGGAGGGAGCGGGCGGGAGTGAGCGGGAGCGGGAGGGAGCGGGCGGGAGCGAGCAATATGAACGGGTGGGAGTGAGCGGGAGCGGGAGGGAGCGGGCGGGAGCGGGAGGGAGCGAGCGGGAGCGGGAGGGAGCGGGCGGGATTGAGCAATATGAACTTTGCCGTGGGCAGAAGCGGGAGGGAGCGGGCGGGAGCGGTTGGGATTGAAATTGAGCAATATGAACTTTGCCGCGGGCAGAAGCGGGAGGAAGCGGGCGGGAGTGAGCGGGAGCGGGCGGGAGCGGGTGGGAGCGGGAGGGAGCGAGCGGGAGCGGGAGGGAGCGGAAGGAGCGAGCAATATGAACTTTGCCGCGGGCAGAAGTGGGAGGGAGCGGGCGGGAGCGGGTGGGAGTGAGCGGGAGCGGGCGGGAGCAGGTGGGAGCGAGCAATATGAACTTTGCCGCGGGCGGGAGTGAGCGGGAGCGGGAGGGAGCGGGCGGGAGCGAGCGGGAGCGGGCGGGAGCGAGCGGGAGCGGGTGGGAGCGAGCAATATGAACTTTGCCGCGGGCAGAAGTGGGAGGGAGCGGGCGTGAGTGAGCGGGAGCGGGAGGGAGCGGGCGGGAGCAAGCGGGAGCGGGAGGGAGTGAACGGGACCGGGCAGGAGCGGGAGGGAGCGGAAGGAGCGAGCTGGAGTAAGCGGGACCAGGCAGAAGCGGGAGGGAGCGGGCGGGAGCGAGCGGGAGCGGGAGGGAGTGAACGGGACCAGGCAGGAGCGGGAGGGAGCGGGCGGGAGCGAGCAATATGAACTTTGCCGCGGTCAGAAGCGGGAGGGAGCGGGCGGGAGCGGGTGGGAGTGAGCAATATTAACTTTGCCGTGGGCAGAAGCGGGAGGGAGCGTTCGGGAGCGGGCGGGAGCGAGCAATATGAACTTTGCCGCGGGCAGAAGCGGGAGGGAGCGGGCGGGAGCGAGCGGGAGCGGGAGGAAGCAGAAGGGAGCGAACGGGAGCGGGAGAGAGTGAACGGGACCAGGCAGGAGCGGGAGGGAGCGGGCGGGAGCGAGCAATATGAACTTTGCCGCGGGCAAAAGCGGGAGGGAGCGGGCGGGAGCGGGAGGGAGTGAACGGGACCGGGCAGGAGCGGGAGGGAGCGGAAGGAGCGAGCTGGAGTAAGCGGGACCAGGCAGAAGCGGGAGGGAGCGGGCGGGAGCGAGCAATATGAACTTTGCCGCGGGCAGAAGCGGGAGGGAGCGGGCGGGAGCGGGTGGGAGTGAGCAATGTTCACTTTGCCTTGGGCAGAAGCGGGAGGGAGTGGGCGGGAGCGAGCGATATGAACTTTGCTGCGGGCAGAAGTGGGGGGGAGCGGGCGGGAGTGGGAACGGGAGGGAGCGAGCAGTATGAACTTTGCCGAGGGCAGAATAGGGAGGGAGTGGGCGGGAGCGGGAGGGAGCGGGCGGGAGCGAGCGGGAGCGGGCGGGAGCGGGTGGGAGCGAGCAATATGAACTTTGCCGCGGGCAGAAGTGGGAGGGAGCGGGCGGGATTGAGCGGGAGCGGGAGGGAGCGGGCGGGAGCGAGCGGGAGCGGGAGGGAGCGGGCGGGAGCAAGCGGGAGCGGTCGGGAGTGAACGGGACCGGGCAGGAGCGGGAGGGAGCGGAAGGAGCGAGCTGGAGTAAGCGGGACCAGGCAGAAGCGGGAGGGAGCGGGCGGGAGCGAGCAATATGAACTTTGCATCGGGCAGAAGCGGGAGGGAGCGGGCGGGAGCGGGTGGGAGTGAGCAATGTACTTTTTGCCTTGGGCAGAAGCGGGAGGGAGTGGGCGGGAGCGAGCGATATGAACTTTGCTGCGGGCAGAAGTGGGGGGGAGCGGGCGGGAGCGGGAACGGGAGGGAGCGAGCAGTATGAACTTTGCCGAGGGCAGAATAGGGAGGGAGCGGGCGGGAGCGGGAGGGAGCGGGCGGGAGCGAGCGGGAGCGGGCGGGAGCGGGTGGGAGCGAGCAATATGAACTTTGCCGCGGGCAGAAGTGGGAGGGAGCGGGCGGGATTGAGCGGGAGCGGGAGGGAGCGGGCGGGAGCGGGAGGGAGCGGGTGGGAGTGAGCAATATAAACTTTGCCGCGGGCAGAAGCGGGAGGGAGCGAGCGGGAGAGAGCGGGAGCGGGCGGGAGCGGGTGGGAGCGAGCAATATGAACTTTGCCGCGGGCAGAAGTGGGAGGGAGCGGGCGGGAGTGAGCGGGAGCGGGAGGGAGCGGGCGGGAGCGAGCGGGAGCGGGAGGGAGTGAACGGGACCGGGCAGGAGCGGGAGGGAGCGGAAGGAGCGAGCTGGAGCGAGCGGGACCAGGCAGAAGCGGGAGGGAGCGGGCGGGAGCGAGCAATATGAACTTTGCCGTGGGCAGGAGCGGGAGGGAGCGGGCGGAAGCGGGAGGGAGCGGGCGGGAGCGGGAGAGTGCTGGCGGGAGTGAGCGGGAGCAGGAAGGATTGAGCGGGAGCGAGCAAATATGAACTTTGCCGCGGGCAGAAGTGGGAGGGAGCGGGCGGGAGTGAGCGGGAGCGGGAGGGAGCGGGCGGGAGCGAGCAATATGAACTTTGCCGAGGGCAGAAGCGGGAGGGAGCTGGAGGGAGCGAGTGGGAGTGGGCGGGAGCGAGCGGGAGCGGGAGGGAGCGGGAGGGAGCGGGCGGGAGCGGTAGGGAGCGGGAGCAGGAGGGAGCGAGCGAGAGCGGGCGGGAGCGGGAGGGAGCGGGCGGGAGCGAGCAATATGAACTTTGCCGCGGGCAGAAGTGGGAGGGAGCGGGCGGGAGTGAGCGGGAGCGGGCGGGAGCGAGCAATATGAACTTTGCCGCGGGCAGAAGCGGGAGGGAGCGGGCGGGAGGGAGCGGGAGCGGGAGGGAGCGGGCGGGAGCGGGAGGGAGCGAGCGGGAGCGGGCGGGAGCGGTTGGGATTGAGCAATATGAACTTTGTCGCAGGCAGAAGCGGGAGGGAGCGGGCGGGAGTGAGCGGGAGCGGGAGGGAGCGGGCGGGAGCGGGAGGGAGCGAGCGGGAGCGGGAGGGAGCGGGCGGGAGCGAGCGGGAGCAGGAGGGAGTGGGCGGGAGCGGGTGGGAGCTGGAGCGGGATGGAGCGGGCGGGAGCGGGAGGGAGTGAACGGGACAGGGCAGGAGCGGGAGGGAGCGGGCGGGAGCGAGCAATATGAACTTTGCCGCGGGCAGAAGCGGGAAGGAGCGGGCGGGAGCGGGTGGGAGTGAGCAATATAAACTTTGCCGCGGGCAGAAGCGGGAGGGAGCGGGAGGAGCGGGAGGGAGCGAGCGGGAGCGGGAGGGAGCGAGCGGGAGCGGTTGGGATTGAGCAATATGAACTTTGCCGCGGGCAGAAGCGGGAGGGAGCGGGCGGGAGTGAGAGGGAGCGGGAGGGAGCGGGCGGGAGCGGGAGGGAGCGAGCGGGAGCGGGAGGGAGCGGGCGGGATTGAGCAATATGAACTTTGCCGTGGGCAGAAGCGGGAGGGAGCGGGCGGGAGCGGTTGGGATTGAGCAATATGAACTTTGCCGCGGGCAGAAGCGGGAGGGAGCGGGCGGGAGTGAGCGGGAGCGGGAGGAGCGGGCGGGAGCGGGAGGGAGCGAGCGGGAGCGGGAGGGAGCGGGCGGGATTGAGCAATATGAACTTTGCCGTGGGCAGAAGCGGGAGGGAGCGGGCGGGAGCGGGCGGGAGCGAGCAATATGAACTTTGCCGCGGGCAGAAGTGGGAGGGAGTTGGCGGAAGCGGGCGGGAGCGGGCGGGAGCGGGAGAGAGCTGGCGGGAGTGAGCGGGAGCAGGAAGGATTGAGCGGGAGCGATCAATATGAACTTTGCCGCGGGAAAAAGCGGGAGGGAGCGGGCGGGAGGGAGCGGGAGCGGGAGGGAGCGGGCGGGAGCGGGAGGGAGCGAGCGGGAGCGGGCGGGAGCGGTTGGGATTGAGCAATATGAACTTTGTCGCAGGCAGAAGCGGGAGGGAGCGTGCGGGAGTGAGCGGGAGCGGGAGGGAGCGGGCGGGGAGCGGGAGGGAGCGGGCGGGAGTGAGCGGGAGCAGGAAGGATTGAGCGGGAGCGAGCAATATGAACTTTGCCGCGGGCAGAAGCGGGAGGGAGCGGGCGGGATTGAGCAATATGAACTTTGCCGTGGGCAGAAGTGGGAGGGAGCAGGCGGGGAGCGGGCGGGAGAAAGCAATATGAACTTTGCCGCGGGCAGAAGTGGGAGGGAGCGGGCGGGAGCGAGCGGGAGCGGGAGGAAGCGGAAGGGAGCGAACGGGAGCGGGAGGGAGTGAACGGGACCAGGCAGGAGCGGGAAGGAACGGGCGGGAGCGAGCAATATGAACTTTGCCGCGGTCAGAAGCGGGAGGGAGCGGGCGGGAGCGAGCGGGAGCGGGAGGGAGCGGAAGGAGCGAGTTGGAGCGAGCGGGACCAGGCAGAAGCGGGAGGGAGCGGGCGGGAGCGAGCAATATGAACTTTGCCGCGGGCAGAAGCGGGAGGGAGCGGGCGGGAGCGGGTGGGAGTGAGCGGGAGCGGGCGGGAGCGGGTGGGAGCGAGCAATATAAACTTTGCCGAGGGCAAAAGCGGGAGGGAGCGGGCGGGAAAGAGCGGGAGCGGTCGGGAGCGGGTGGGAGCGAGCAATATGAACTTTGCCGCGGGCAGAAGTGGGAGGGAGCGGGCGGGAGCGAGCAATATGAACTTTGCCGCGGGCAGAAGCGGGAGGGAGCGGGCGGGAGCGGGTGGGAGTGAGCGGGAGCGGGCGGGAGCGGGTGGGAGCGAGCAATATAAACTTTGCCGAGGGCAAAAGCGGGAGGGAGCGGGCGGGAGCGAGCGGGAGCGGTCGTGAGCGGGTGGGAGCGAGCAATATGAACTTTGCCGCGGGCAGAAGTGGGAGGGAGCGGGTGGGAGTGAGCGGGAGCGGGAGGGAGCGGGCGGGAGCGGGAGGGAGCGGAAGGAGCGAGCTGGAGCGAGCGGGACCAGGCAGAAGCGGGAGGGAGCGGGCGGGAGCGAGCAATATGAACTTTGCCGCGGGCAGAAGCGGGCGGGAGCGGGAGGGAGCGAGCGGGAGCGGGAGGGAGCGGGCGGGATTGAGCAATATGAACTTTGCCGTGGGCAGAAGCGGGAGGGAGCGGTCGGGAGCGAGCAATATGAACTTTGCCGCGGGCAGAAGTGGGAGGGAGCGGGCGGGAGCGGGAGGGAGCGAGCGGGAGCGGGCGGGAGCGGTTGGGATTGAGCAATATGAACTTTGTCGCAGGCAGAAGCGGGAGGGAGTGGGCGGGAGTGAGCGGGAGCGGGAGGGAGCGGGCGGGAGCGGGAGGGAGCGGGCGGGAGTGAGCGGGAGCAGGAAGGATTGAGCGGGAGCGAGCAATATGAACTTTGCCGCGGGCAGAAGCGGGAGGGAGCGGGCGGGATTGAGCAATATGAACTTTGCCGTGGGCAGAAGCGGGAGGGAGCGGGCGGGAGCGAGCAATATGAACTTTGCCGCGGGCAGAAGCGGGAGGGAGCGGGCGGAAGCGGGAGGGAGCGGGCGGGAGCGAACGGGAGCGGGAGGGAGTGAACGGGACCAGGCAGGAGCGGGAAGGAGCGGGCGGGAGCGAGCAATATGAACTTTGCCGCGGTCAGAAGCGGGAGGGAGCGGGCGGGAGCGAGCGGGAGCGGGCGGGAGCGGGTGGGAGTGAGCATTATGACCTTTGCCGCGGGCAGAAGCGGGAGGGAGGGGGCGGGAGCGGGAGGGAGCGGGCGGGAGAAGGCGGGAGCGGGCGGGAGCGAGCTGGAGCGAGCGGGACCGGGCAGAAGCGGGAGAGAGCGGGCGGGAGCGAGTGGGAGCGAGCGGGAGCGGGAGGGAGCGGGCGGGAGCGAGCGATATGAACTTTGCCGCGGGCAGAAGTGGGAGGGAGCGGGCGGGAGGGAGCGAGCGATCTGAACTTTGCCGCGGGCAGAAGCGGGAGGGAGCGGGCGGAAGCGGGAGGGAGCGGGTGAGAGCGAGCGGGAGCGGGAGTGTGCGGACGGGAGCGGGTGGGAGCGAGCAATATGAACTTTGCCACGGGCAGAAGTGGGAGGATGCGGGCGTGAGCGAGCTGGAGCGAACGGGACCGGGCAAAAGTGGGAGGATGCGGGCGGGAGCGGGCGGGAGCGAGCTGGAGAGAGCGGGACCGGGCAGAAGCGGGAGGGAGTGGGCGGGAGCGGGAGGGAGCGGGAGGGAGCGGGCGGGAGCGAGCGATATGAACTTTGCCGCGGGCAGAAGCGGGAGGGAGTGGGCGGGAGCGGGCGGGAGCGAGCGGGACCGGGCAGAAGTGGGAGGGAGGGGGCGGGAGCGAGCGGGAGTGGGAGAGAGTGGGTGGGAGCTAGCGATATGAACTTTGCCGCGGGAAGAAGTGGGAGGGAGCGGGCAGAAGTGGGAGGATGCGGGCGGGAGCGGGCGGGAGCGAGCTGGAGCGAGCGGGACCGGGCAGAAGCGGGAGGGAGCGGGCGGGAGCGAGCGGGAGCGGGAGGGAGCGGGCGGGACCTAGCGATATGAACTTTGCCACGGGCTGAAGCGGCTAGCGGGCGGGAGCGGGAGGGAGTTAAACTGTCAACAAATGTAGACATTATTAAATCCAGGTTAAAAACATTTCTTTTCTCATGTGTTTGTGCATGAAATCTGCACGATATCTTTAACTTATCCAGACTGCTGCTTGTTTTAATAATTTTAATTTAAATTTTATTATTTCATTTCTATCTGTTACAGTTTTAAATAAATAAAAGGCATAAAATTCATAAAATAAATGAATAACCCCTGATGGTTGTCTTCTAAATTGGATAAGACGGGTTAGGGGTTAGGGTTAGGACGTAGGACATGTTTTGTAATTATACCACAACCAGCAATTGTACATGAAATGTGCTACACAAATACATTTGACTTTAAGTTTAGCTCATGGAAAATGGGAGCAAAAAGAAAACTTGCGTTCATATTTTTGTTCATTGTATGTAAATGTGGTCCTGAGAATTGTTAAAAGTTGTAAAAGGAGCGAGCGGGAAAGGGCGGGAGCGGGAGCGGGTGGGAGCGAGCAATATGAACTTTGCCGCGGGCAGAAGTGGGAGGGAGCGGGCGGGAGCGATCGGGAGTGGGCGGGAGCGGGTGGGAGTGAGCAATATAAACTTTGCCGCGGGCAGAAGCGGGAGGGAGTTGGCGGAAGCGGGAGGGAGCGGGAGCAGGAAGGATTGAGCGGGAGCGAGCAATATGAACTTTGCCGCGGGAAGAAGCGGGAGGGAGCGGGCGGGAGTGAGCGGGAGCGGGAGGGAGCGGAAGGAGCGAGCTGGAGCGAGCGGGACCAGGCAGAAGCGGGAGGGAGCGGGCGGGAGTGAGCAATATGAACTTTGCCGCGGGCAGAAGCGGGAGGGAGCGGGCGGAAGCGGGAGGGAGCGGGCGGGAGCGGGAGAGAGCTGGCGGGAGTGAGCGGGAGCAGGAAGGATTGAGCGGGAGCAAGCAATATGAACTTTGCCGCGGGCAGAAGCGGGAGGGAGCGGGCGGAAGCGGGAGGGAGCGGGCGGGAGCGAACGGGAGCGGGAGGGAGTGAACGGGACCAGGCAGGAGCGGGAAGGAGCGGGCGGGAGCGAGCAATATGAACTTTGCCGCGGTCAGAAGCGGGAGGGAGCGGGCGGGAGCGAGCGGGAGCGGGCGGGAGCGGGTGGGAGTGAGCATTATGACCTTTGCCGCGGGCAGAAGCGGGAGGGAGGGGGCGGGAGCGGGAGGGAGCGGGCGGGAGAAGGCGGGAGCGGGCGGGAGCAAGCTGGAGCGAGCGGGACCGGGCAGAAGCGGGAGAGAGCGGGCGGGAGCGAGTGGGAGCGAGCGGGAGCGGGAGGGAGCGGGCGGGAGCGAGCGATATGAACTTTGCCGCGGGCAGAAGTGGGAGGGAGCGGGCGGGAGGGAGCGGGCGGGAGGGAGCGAGCGATCTGAACTTTGCCGCGGGCAGAAGCGGGAGGGAGCGGGCGGAAGCGGGAGGGAGCGGGTGAGAGCGAGCGGGAGCGGGAGTGTGCGGACGGGAGCGGGTGGGAGCGAGCAATATGAACTTTGCCACGGGCAGAAGTGGGAGGATGCGGGCGTGAGCGAGCTGGAGCGAACGGGACCGGGCAAAAGTGGGAGGATGCGGGCGGGAGCGGGCGGGAGCGAGCTGGAGAGAGCGGGACCGGGCAGAAGCGGGAGGGAGTGGGCGGGAGCGGGAGGGAGCGGGAGGGAGCGGGCGGGAGCGAGCGATATGAACTTTGCCGCGGGCAGAAGCGGGAGGGAGTGGGCGGGAGCGGGCGGGGAGCGAGCGGGACCGGGCAGAAGTGGGAGGGAGGGGGCGGGAGCGAGCGGGAGTGGGAGAGAGTGGGTGGGAGCTAGCGATATGAACTTTGCCGCGGGAAGAAGTGGGAGGGAGCGGGCAGAAGTGGGAGGATGCGGGCGGGAGCGGGCGGGAGCGAGCTGGAGCGAGCGGGACCGGGCAGAAGCGGGAGGGAGCGGGCGGGAGCGAGCGGGGAGCGGGAGGGAGCGGGCGGGACCTAGCGATATGAACTTTGCCACGGGCTGAAGCGGCTAGCGGGCGGGAGCGGGAGGGAGTTAAACTGTCAACAAATGTAGACATTATTAAATCCAGGTTAAAAACATTTCTTTTCTCATGTGTTTGTGCATGAAATCTGCACGATATCTTTAACTTATCCAGACTGCTGCTTGTTTTAATAATTTTAATTAAAATTTTATTATTTCATTTCTATCTGTTACAGTTTTAAATAAATAAAAGGCATAAAATTCATAAAATAAATGAATAACCCCTGATGGTTGTCTTCTAAATTGGATAAGACGGGTTAGGGGTTAGGGTTAGGACGTAGGACATGTTTTGTAATTATACCACAACCAGCAATTGTACATGAAATGTGCTACACAAATACATTTGACTTTAAGTTTAGCTCATGGAAAATGGGAGCAAAAAGAAAACTTGCGTTCATATTTTTGTTCATTGTATGTAAATGTGGTCCTGAGAATTGTTAAAAGTTGTAAAAGGAGCGAGCGGGAAAGGGCGGGAGCGGGAGCGGGTGGGAGCGAGCAATATGAACTTTGCCGCGGGCAGAAGTGGGAGGGAGCGGGCGGGAGCGAGCGGGAGTGGGCGGGAGCGGGTGGGAGTGAGCAATATAAACTTTGCCGCGGGCAGAAGCGGGAGGGAGTTGGCGGAAGCGGGAGGGAGCGGGAGCAGGAAGGATTGAGCGGGAGCGAGCAATATGAACTTTGCCGCGGGAAGAAGCGGGAGGGAGCGGGCGGGAGTGAGCGGGAGCGGGAGGGAGCGGAAGGAGCGAGCTGGAGCGAGCGGGACCAGGCAGAAGCGGGAGGGAGCGGGCGGGAGTGAGCAATATGAACTTTGCCGCGGGCAGAAGCGGGAGGGAGCGGGCGGAAGCGGGAGGGAGCGGGCGGGAGCGGGAGAGAGCTGGCGGGAGTGAGCGGGAGCAGGAAGGATTGAGCGGGAGCAAGCAATATGAACTTTGCCGCGGGCAGAAGCGGGAGGGAGCGGGCGGGAGCGAGCAATATGAACTGCCGCGGGCAGAAGCGGGAGGGAGCGGGTGGGAGTGAGCGGGAGCGGGAGGGAGTGAACGGGACCGGGCAGGAGCGGGAGGGAGCGGAAGGAGCGAGCTGGAGCGGGAGGGAGTGAACGGGACCGGGCAGGAGCGGGAGGGAGCGGAAGGAGCGAGCTGGAGCGAGCGGGACCAGGCAGAAGCGGGAGGGAGCGGGCGGGAGCGAGCAATATGAACTTTGCCGCGGGCAGAAGCGGGAGGGAGCGGGCGGAAGCGGGAGGGAGCGGGCGGGAGCGGGAGAGAGCTGGCGGGAGTGAGCGGGAGCAGGAAGGATTGAGCGGGAGCGAGCAATATGAACTTTGCTGCGGGCAGAAGCGGGAGGGAGCGGGCGGGAGTGTGCGGGAGCGGGTGGGAGTGAGCAATATGACCTTTGCCGTGGGCAGAAGTGGGAGGGAGCGAGCGGGAGCGTGCGGGAGCGAGCCACGGGCTGAAGCGGATAGCGGGTGGGAGCGGGAGCGGGATGGAGCGGGACCGGGAGGGAGCGGGCGGGAGCGAGCAATATGAACTGCCGCGGGCAGAAGCGGGAGGGAGCGGGTGGGAGTGAGCGGGAGCGGGAGGGAGTGAACGGGACCGGGCAGGAGCGGGAGGGAGCGGAAGGAGCGAGCTGGAGCGGGAGGGAGTGAACGGGACCGGGCAGGAGCGGGAGGGAGCGGAAGGAGCGAGCTGGAGCGAGCGGGACCAGGCAGAAGCGGGAGGGAGCGGGCGGGAGCGAGCAATATGAACTTTGCCGCGGGCAGAAGCGGGAGGGAGCGGGCGGAAGCGGGAGGGAGCGGGCGGGAGCGGGAGAGAGCTGGCGGGAGTGAGCGGGAGCAGGAAGGATTGAGCGGGAGCGAGCAATATGAACTTTGCTGCGGGCAGAAGCGGGAGGGAGCGGGCGGGAGTGTGCGGGAGCGGGTGGGAGTGAGCAATATGACCTTTGCCGCGGGCAGAAGTGGGAGGGAGCGAGCGGGAGCGTGCGGGAGCGAGCCACGGGCTGAAGCGGATAGCGGGTGGGAGCGGGAGCGGGATGGAGCGGGACCGGGAGGGAGCGGGCGGGAGCGGGATGGAGCGGGCTGTAGCGAGCGGGAGCGGGCGGGAGCGGGTGGGAGGGGGAGCAGGAGGGAGCGAGCGAGAGCGGGCGGGAGCGAGCAATATGAACTTTTCTGTGGGCAGAAGTGGGAGGGAGCGGGAGGGAGCGGGCTGGAGCGGGAGATAGCGGAAGGAGCGAGGTGGAGCGAGCGGGACCAGGCAGAAGCGGGAGGGAGCGGGCGGGAGCGAGCAATATGAACTTTGCCGCGGGCAGAAGCGGGAGGGAGCGGGCGGGAGCGGGTGGGAGCGAGCAATATAAACTTTGCCGCGGGCAAAAGCGGGAGGGAGCGGGCGGGAGCGAGCGGGAGCGGTCGTGAGCGGGTGGGAGCGAGCAATATGAACTTTGCCGCGGGCAGAAGTGGGAGGGAGCGGGTGGGAGTGAGCGGGAGCGGGAGGGAGCGGGCGGGAGCGGGAGGGAGCGGAAGGAGCGAGCTGGAGCGAGCGGGACCAGGCAGAAGCGGGAGGGAGCGGGCGGGAGCGAGCAATATGAACTTTGCCGCGGGCAGAAGCGGGCGGGAGCGGGAGGGAGCGAGCGGGAGCGGGAGGGAGCGGGCAGGATTGAGCAATATGAACTTTGCCGTGGGCAGAAGCGAGAGGGAGCGGGCGGGAGCGGGCGGGAGCGAGCAATATGAACTTTGCCGCGGGCAGAAGTGGGAGGGAGCGGGCGGGAGTGAGCGGGAGCGGGCGGGAGCGGGCGGGAGCGAGCAATATGAACTTTGCCGCGGGCAGAAGCGGGAGGGAGCGGGCGGGAGGGAGCGGGAGCGGGAGGGAGCGGGCGGGAGCGGGAGGGAGCGAGCGGGCGGGAGCGGTTGGGATTGAGCAATATGAACTTTGTCGCGGGAAGAAGCGGGAGGGAGCGGGCGGGAGTGAGCGGGAGCGGGAGGGAGCGGGCGGGAGCGAGCAATATGAACTTTGCCGCGGGCAGAAGCGGGAGGGAGCGGGCGGGAGGGAGCGGGAGCGGGAGGGAGCGGGCGGAGGCGGGAGGGAGCGAGCGGGAGCGGGCGGGAGCGGTTGGGATTGAGCAATATGAACTTTGTCGCAGGCAGAAGCGGGAGGGAGCGGGCGGGAGGGAGCGGGAGCGGGAGGGAGCGGGCGGGAGCGGGAGGGAGCGAGCGGGAGCGGGCGGGAGCGGTTGGGATTGAGCAATATGAACTTTGTCGCAGGCAGAAGCGGGAGGGAGCGGGCGGGAGTGAGCGGGAGCGGGAGGGAGCGGGCGGGAGCGGGAGGGAGCGAGCGGGAGCGGGAGGGAGCGGGCGGGAGCGAGCGGGAGCAGGAGGGAGTGGGCGGGAGCGGGTGGGAGCTGGAGCGGGATGGAGCGGGCGGGAGCGGGAGGGAGTGAACGGGACAGGGCAGGAGCGGGAGGGAGCGGGCGGGAGCGAGCAATATGAACTTTGCCGCGGGCAGAAGCGGGAGGGAGCGGGCGGGAGCGGGTGGGAGCGAGCAATATAAACTTTGCCGCGGGCAGAAGCGGGAGGGAGCGGGAGGAGCGGGAGGGAGCGAGCGGGAGCGGGAGGGAGCGAGCGGGAGCGGGCGGGAGCGGTTGGGATTGAGCAATATGAACTTTGCCGCGGGCAGAAGCGGGAGGGAGCGGGCGGGAGTGAGAGGGAGCGGGAGGGAGCGGGCGGGAGCGGGAGGGAGCGAGCGGGAGCGGGAGGGAGCGGGCGGGATTGAGCAATATGAACTTTGCCGTGGGCAGAAGCGGGAGGGAGCGGGCGGGAGCGGTTGGGATTGAGCAATATGAACTTTGCCGCGGGCAGAAGCGGGAGGGAGCGGGCGGGAGTGAGCGGGAGCGGGAGGAGCGGGCGGGAGCGGGAGGGAGCGAGCGGGAGCGGGAGGGAGCGGGCGGGATTGAGCAATATGAACTTTGCCGTGGGCAGAAGCGGGAGGGAGCGGGCGGGAGCGGGCGGGAGCGAGCAATATGAACTTTGCCGCGGGCAGAAGTGGGAGGGAGTTGGCGGAAGCGGGAGGGAGCGGGCGGGAGCGGGCGGGAGCGGGAGAGAGCTGGCGGGAGTGAGCGGGAGCAGGAAGGATTGAGCGGGAGCGAGCAATATGAACTTTGCCGCGGGAAAAAGCGGGAGGGAGCGGGCGGGAGGGAGCGGGAGCGGGAGGGAGCGGGCGGGAGCGGGAGGGAGCGAGCGGGAGCGGGCGGGAGCGGTTGGGATTGAGCAATATGAACTTTGTCGCAGGCAGAAGCGGGAGGGAGCGTGCGGGAGTGAGCGGGAGCGGGAGGGAGCGGGCGGGAGCGGGAGGGAGCGGGCGGGAGTGAGCGGGAGCAGGAAGGATTGAGCGGGAGCGAGCAATATGAACTTTGCCGCGGGCAGAAGCGGGAGGGAGCGGGCGGGATTGAGCAATATGAACTTTGCCGTGGGCAGAAGCGGGAGGGAGCAGGCGGGAGCGGGCGGGAGAAAGCAATATGAACTTTGCCGCGGGCAGAAGTGGGAGGGAGCGGGCGGGAGCGAGCGGGAGCGGGAGGAAGCGGAAGGGAGCGAACGGGAGCGGGAGGGAGTGAACGGGACCAGGCAGGAGCGGGAAGGAACGGGCGGGAGCGAGCAATATGAACTTTGCCGCGGTCAGAAGCGGGAGGGAGCGGGCGGGAGCGAGCGGGAGCGGGAGGGAGCGGAAGGAGCGAGTTGGAGCGAGCGGGACCAGGCAGAAGCGGGAGGGAGCGGGCGGGAGCGAGCAATATGAACTTTGCCGCGGGCAGAAGCGGGAGGGAGCGGGCGGGAGCGGGCGGGAGCGGGTGGGAGTGAGCGGGAGCGGGCGGGAGCGGGTGGGAGCGAGCAATATAAACTTTGCCGAGGGCAAAAGCGGGAGGGAGCGGGCGGGAAAGAGCGGGAGCGGTCGGGAGCGGGTGGGAGCGAGCAATATGAACTTTGCCGCGGGCAGAAGTGGGAGGGAGCGGGCGGGAGTGAGCGGGAGCGGGAGGGAGCGGGCGGGAGCGAGCGGGAGAAAGCAATATGAACTTTGCCGCGGGCAGAAGTGGGAGGGAGCGGGCGGGAGCGAGCGGGAGCGGGAGGAAGCGGAAGGGAGCGAACGGGACCAGGCAGGAGCGGGAAGGAACGGGCGGGAGCGAGCAATATGAACTTTGCCGCAGTCAGAAGCGGGAGGGAGCGGGCGGGAGCGAGCGGGAGCGGGAGGGAGCGGAAGGAGCGAGTTGGAGCGAGCGGGACCAGGCAGAAGCGGGAGGGAGCGGGCGGGAGCGAGCAATATGAACTTTGCCGCGGGCAGAAGCGGGAGGGAGCGGGCGGGAGCGGGTGGGAGTGAGCGGGAGCGGGCGGGAGCGGGTGGGAGCGAGCAATATAAACTTTGCCGAGGGCAAAAGCGGGAGGGAGCGGGCGGGAACGAGCGGGAGCGGTCGGGAGCGGGTGGGAGCGAGCAATATGAACTTTGCCGCGGGCAGAAGTGGGAGGGAGCGGGCGGGAGTGAGCGGGAGCGGGAGGGAGCGGGCGGGAGCGAGCGGGAGCGGGAGGGAGTTAACGGGATCGGGCAGGAGCGGGAGGGAGTGGAAGGAGCGAGCTGGAGCGAGCGGGACCAGGCAGAAGCGGGAGGGAGCGGGCGGGAGCGAGCAATATGAACTTTGCCGTGGGCAGAAGCGGGAGGGAGCGGGCGGGAGCGGGAGGGAGCGGGTGGGAGCGAAAAGTATGAACGTTGCCGCGGGCAGAAGCGGGAGGGAGCGGGCGGGAGCGGGATGGAGCGGGCGGGAGCGAGCGGGAGCAGGAGGGAGCGGGCGGGAGCGGGTGGGAGCTGGAGCGGGATGGAGCGGGACCGGGAGGGAGCGGGAGCAGGAAGGATTGAGCGGGAGCGAGCAATATGAACTTTGCTGCGGGCAGAAGTGGGAGGGAGCGGGCGGGAGCGGGAACGGGCGGGAGCGAGCAATATGAACTTTGCCGCGGGCAGAAGCGGGAGGGAGCGGGCGGAAGCGGGAGGGAGCGGGCGGGAGCGGGAGAGAGCTGGCGGGAGTGAGCGGGAGCAGGAAGGATTGAGCGGGAGCAAGCAATATGAACTTTGCCGCGGGCAGAAGCGGGAGGGAGCGGTCGGGAGCGAGCAATATGAACTGCCGCGGGCAGAAGCGGGAGGGAGCGGGTGGGAGTGAGCGGGAGCGGGAGGGAGCGGGCGGGAGTGGGAGGGAGCGAGCGGGAGCGGGAGGGAGCGGGCGGGATTGAGCAATATGAACTTTGCCGTGGGCAGAAGCGGGAGGGAGCGGGCGGGAGCGGTTGGGATTGAAATTGAGCAATATGAACTTTGCCGCGGGCAGAAGCGGGAGGAAGCGGGCGGGAGTGAGCGGGAGCGGGCGGGAGCGGGTGGGAGCGGGAGGGAGCGAGCGGGAGCGGGAGGGAGCGGAAGGAGCGAGCAATATGAACTTTGCCGCGGGCGGGAGTGAGCGGGAGCGGGAGGGAGTGGGCGGGAGCGAGCGGGAGCGGGTGGGAGCGAGCAATATGAACTTTGCCGCGGGCAGAAGTGGGAGGGAGCGGGCGTGAGTGAGCGGGAGCGGGAGGGAGCGGGCGGGAGCAAGCGGGAGTTGGAGGGAGTGAACGGGACCGGGCAGGAGCGGGAGGGAGCGGAAGGAGCGAGCTGGAGTAAGCGGGACCAGGCAGAAGCGGGAGGGAGCGGGCGGGAGCGAGCGGGAGCGGGAGGGAGTGAACGGGACCAGGCAGGAGCGGGAGGGAGCGGGCGGGAGCGAGCAATATGAACTTTGCCGCGGTCAGAAGCGGGAGGGAGCGGGCGGGAGCGGGTGGGAGTGAGCAATATTAACTTTGCCGTGGGCAGAAGCGGGAGGGAGCGTTCGGGAGCGGGCGGGAGCGAGCAATATGAACCTGCGGGAGCAGGAAGGATTGAGCGGGAGCGAGCAAATATGAACTTTGCCGCGGGCAGAAGTGGGAGGGAGCGGGCGGGAGTGAGCGGGAGCGGGAGGGAGCGGGCGGGAGCGAGCAATATGAACGGGTGGGAGTGAGCGGGAGCGGGAGGGAGCGGGCGGGAGCGGGAGGGAGCGAGCGGGAGCGGGAGGGAGCGGGCGGGATTGAGCAATATGAACTTTGCCGTGGGCAGAAGCGGGAGGGAGCGGGCGGGAGCGGTTGGGATTGAAATTGAGCAATATGAACTTTGCCGCGGGCAGAAGCGGGAGGAAGCGGGCGGGAGTGAGCGGGAGCGGGCGGGAGCGGGTGGGAGCGGGAGGGAGCGAGCGGGAGCGGGAGGGAGCGGAAGGAGCGAGCAATATGAACTTTGCCGCGGGCAGAAGTGGGAGGGAGCGGGCGGGAGCGGGTGGGAGTGAGCGGGAGCGGGCGGGAGCAGGTGGGAGCGAGCAATATGAACTTTGCCGCGGGCGGGAGTGAGCGGGAGCGGGAGGGAGCGGGCGGGAGCGAGCGGGAGCGGGCGGGAGCGAGCGGGAGCGGGTGGGAGCGAGCAATATGAACTTTGCCGCGGGCAGAAGTGGGAGGGAGCGGGCGTGAGTGAGCGGGAGCGGGAGGGAGCGGGCGGGAGCAAGCGGGAGCGGGAGGGAGTGAACGGGACCGGGCAGGAGCGGGAGGGAGCGGAAGGAGCGAGCTGGAGTAAGCGGGACCAGGCAGAAGCGGGAGGGAGCGGGCGGGAGCGAGCGGGAGCGGGAGGGAGTGAACGGGACCAGGCAGGAGCGGGAGGGAGCGGGCGGGAGCGAGCAATATGAACTTTGCCGCGGTCAGAAGCGGGAGGGAGCGGGCGGGAGCGGGTGGGAGTGAGCAATATTAACTTTGCCGTGGGCAGAAGCGGGAGGGAGCGTTCGGGAGCGGGCGGGAGCGAGCAATATGAACTTTGCCGCGGGCAGAAGCGGGAGGGAGCGGGCGGGAGCGAGCGGGAGCGGGAGGAAGCAGAAGGGAGCGAACGGGAGCGGGAGAGAGTGAACGGGACCAGGCAGGAGCGGGAGGGAGCGGGCGGGAGCGAGCAATATGAACTTTGCCGCGGGCAAAAGCGGGAGGGAGCGGGCGGGAGCGGGAGGGAGTGAACGGGACCGGGCAGGAGCGGGAGGGAGCGGAAGGAGCGAGCTGGAGTAAGCGGGACCAGGCAGAAGCGGGAGGGAGCGGGCGGGAGCGAGCAATATGAACTTTGCCGCGGGCAGAAGCGGGAGGGAGCGGGCGGGAGCGGGTGGGAGTGAGCAATGTTCACTTTGCCTTGGGCAGAAGCGGGAGGGAGTGGGCGGGAGCGAGCGATATGAACTTTGCTGCGGGCAGAAGTGGGGGGGAGCGGGCGGGAGTGGGAACGGGAGGGAGCGAGCAGTATGAACTTTGCCGAGGGCAGAATAGGGAGGGAGTGGGCGGGAGCGGGAGGGAGCGGGCGGGAGCGAGCGGGAGCGGGCGGGAGCGGGTGGGAGCGAGCAATATGAACTTTGCCGCGGGCAGAAGTGGGAGGGAGCGGGCGGGATTGAGCGGGAGCGGGAGGGAGCGGGCGGGAGCGAGCGGGAGCGGGAGGGAGCGGGCGGGAGCAAGCGGGAGCGGTCGGGAGTGAACGGGACCGGGCAGGAGCGGGAGGGAGCGGAAGGAGCGAGCTGGAGTAAGCGGGACCAGGCAGAAGCGGGAGGGAGCGGGCGGGAGCGAGCAATATGAACTTTGCATCGGGCAGAAGCGGGAGGGAGCGGGCGGGAGCGGGTGGGAGTGAGCAATGTACTTTTTGCCTTGGGCAGAAGCGGGAGGGAGTGGGCGGGAGCGAGCGATATGAACTTTGCTGCGGGCAGAAGTGGGGGGGAGCGGGCGGGAGCGGGAACGGGAGGGAGCGAGCAGTATGAACTTTGCCGAGGGCAGAATAGGGAGGGAGCGGGCGGGAGCGGGAGGGAGCGGGCGGGAGCGAGCGGGAGCGGGCGGGAGCGGGTGGGAGCGAGCAATATGAACTTTGCCGCGGGCAGAAGTGGGAGGGAGCGGGCGGGATTGAGCGGGAGCGGGAGGGAGCGGGCGGGAGCGGGAGGGAGCGGGTGGGAGTGAGCAATATAAACTTTGCCGCGGGCAGAAGCGGGAGGGAGCGAGCGGGAGAGAGCGGGAGCGGGCGGGAGCGGGTGGGAGCGAGCAATATGAACTTTGCCGCGGGCAGAAGTGGGAGGGAGCGGGCGGGAGTGAGCGGGAGCGGGAGGGAGCGGGCGGGAGCGAGCGGGAGCGGGAGGGAGTGAACGGGACCGGGCAGGAGCGGGAGGGAGCGGAAGGAGCGAGCTGGAGCGAGCGGGACCAGGCAGAAGCGGGAGGGAGCGGGCGGGAGCGAGCAATATGAACTTTGCCGTGGGCAGGAGCGGGAGGGAGCGGGCGGAAGCGGGAGGGAGCGGGCGGGAGCGGGAGAGTGCTGGCGGGAGTGAGCGGGAGCAGGAAGGATTGAGCGGGAGCGAGCAAATATGAACTTTGCCGCGGGCAGAAGTGGGAGGGAGCGGGCGGGAGTGAGCGGGAGCGGGAGGGAGCGGGCGGGAGCGAGCAATATGAACTTTGCCGAGGGCAGAAGCGGGAGGGAGCTGGAGGGAGCGAGTGGGAGTGGGCGGGAGCGAGCGGGAGCGGGAGGGAGCGGGAGGGAGCGGGCGGGAGCGGTAGGGAGCGGGAGCAGGAGGGAGCGAGCGAGAGCGGGCGGGAGCGGGAGGGAGCGGGCGGGAGCGAGCAATATGAACTTTGCCGCGGGCAGAAGTGGGAGGGAGCGGGCGGGAGTGAGCGGGAGCGGGCGGGAGCGAGCAATATGAACTTTGCCGCGGGCAGAAGCGGGAGGGAGCGGGCGGGAGGGAGCGGGAGCGGGAGGGAGCGGGCGGGAGCGGGAGGGAGCGAGCGGGAGCGGGCGGGGAGCGGTTGGGATTGAGCAATATGAACTTTGTCGCAGGCAGAAGCGGGAGGGAGCGGGCGGGAGTGAGCGGGAGCGGGAGGGAGCGGGCGGGAGCGGGAGGGAGCGAGCGGGAGCGGGAGGGAGCGGGCGGGAGCGAGCGGGAGCAGGAGGGAGTGGGCGGGAGCGGGTGGGAGCTGGAGCGGGATGGAGCGGGCGGGAGCGGGAGGGAGTGAACGGGACAGGGCAGGAGCGGGAGGGAGCGGGCGGGAGCGAGCAATATGAACTTTGCCGCGGGCAGAAGCGGGAAGGAGCGGGCGGGAGCGGGTGGGAGTGAGCAATATAAACTTTGCCGCGGGCAGAAGCGGGAGGGAGCGGGAGGAGCGGGAGGGAGCGAGCGGGAGCGGGAGGGAGCGAGCGGGAGCGGTTGGGATTGAGCAATATGAACTTTGCCGCGGGCAGAAGCGGGAGGGAGCGGGCGGGAGTGAGAGGGAGCGGGAGGGAGCGGGCGGGAGCGGGAGGGAGCGAGCGGGAGCGGGAGGGAGCGGGCGGGATTGAGCAATATGAACTTTGCCGTGGG